>NC_080685.1:50095584-51345584 GCF_030445035.2 Dasypus novemcinctus | reverse complement strand
CTGAACCTAAACACATATTAAAAAGAAAATGAGAATCAATAGCTCTACAGATATTTGTACAGCACATTATAAGCACACAAAATATATTTTCTGAATGATACAGTAGATACAAAGTAATTCATAAACAATTAGAGAAACCTTTTTCTTGAGGCTGTAAACCTATTTTTTGTGGACATTTGACAGACATATTAAGTCCTTCTGCTATTAAACCATTCTAAAATGTATTGTGACTACAAACAACTGAGATTGATTTCAACAGTCACCCAAGAAAAGTCAGGTCTGCTTTTGAGTTCTACCTTTGTAACGGTTGACTTTCATATAACAGTTTTTCAAGCTTTATTTAATTGGTACTAAAAAGTCCACTGTTGCCTTAATATGTGTGGAAAAATTATTCTAGTCATACACATTAAATTATTTGTTTATATATGTATAGTGCAAAGAAGCAACGTATTAGGTCTGGTCCTAATTTGAGGACTGGCAAACAGCAGAATACTCCTATGAACTTCTAGTCTTTATCAAATTAACTCAATCCTGGAAATCCATACTCTGAGGTAATACAGCCATGAGGCTGGCTTCTGGTGTGGGCAGACAAACATTTCAGGAACACTATGCTCATGTGTACCACATCTATGAATTTTGGAAGGGAAAAGAAGCAGAGACAAGTTCAAGGAGACAATGACTTAATTATACTCCAAAGGCTTAAGGTTATATGTAAAAACATTAAAAATGCATTGAAGAGTAAAGAGCTGGGAGACAAAATTAGTCTGACTTGTTGTGTTACAAAAGTAGCAAACTAGCAGCCTGAGGGTCTGAATCTAGACTGGACTGAATCTAGACTGTTTTGTTTGGTATTGACAATTTCAAAATAACATAAACTTGACTGTCCTTAAAAAACAAACAAAAAAGAATATCTGGATGACAGCACTTAATCAAATGACCAAATTAATGTCATCAGTAATATAACAAATCACAATTGTGTGCACCCTGATAGGAAACAGTGAGAAGAACACAGCATCACTTCCGTGCTATTTCTGCCAAAGATGAATAACCTGAAACTAATCAAAAGGAACCATCAGACAAAATCAAATTAGAGACATGCAACAAAATATTAAACCTGTAATCTTCCAAAGTGCCAAGATCATGAAAGCCAAAGAGAGAAGACCAAAGATGGAAGAAAACTAAGGCAGCATAGCAAATAATGCAATGTATGATTTTGAACTGAATCCTTTTCCTAAAATAACACTGGTACAATTGATGAAATTTTCAGTGGGGGCTTAAAATAAGATGGTAGAAATGTAGCAGTGTTAATGTACTGATTTTGATAGTTGTTTTGTGGTTATAGAGTAGAATGCCTTGCCATGTGGAATCTAAGCCCCCTCTTGATATAGATGTGGAGTGGACACACCCATTCCAAGGTCCACAGGATGGAGGAATAGAGCATGGATTAGAGTGGACTTACTGATATTCTATTCATGAACTATTGTGATTAGTGATCGAAGAAAATGTGGCATTGGTGTGGAGAAAGTGGCCGTGGTGGCCGCTGGGGGTAGGGAGTGGAAGAGATGAGATGTGGGGGCATTTTTGGGACTTGGAGTTGTCCTGGGTGGTCCTGCAGGACAGTTACCGGACATTGTATGTCCTCCCATGGCCCACTGGGTGGACTGTGGGAGAGTGTGGGCTATGAGGTGGACCATTGACCATGAGGTGCAGCGGTGCTCAGAGATGTATTCACCAAATGCAATGAATGTCTCATGATGATGGAGGAGATTGTTGTTATGGGGGGGGGAGGAGTGGGGTGATGGGGGCTGGGGGGTATATGGGGACCTCATATTTTTTTAATGTAATATTCAAAAAATAAATAAAGACAAAAAACTAAATATAATTAAGGATTTATATTTTAAAAACAAAACAAAAAATACATGCTTAAGGTGCATGTCAATGCACATGGGTATCTGGTCAGCAACTTACCCTACAACTTTTCTGTAAGTTTGAGATTTTTTCAAAATTTTACAAGATAATAATAAGTGATAAATCAGTTCTAACCCTGCACTGAGCTGGTGAAGTATCTTATTGACAAAGGCCTTAAATTGAGTCTCTCCTGATTGACCAGTGAGGAAGAACAGACATATGGCCCAGAATGAGATGGAGAGCCTTGTCTAACTATCGATTCCCACCCAGGGTCTGAGGGAGTGAAAAATCTATGTGTCTTCATAACACAGATCTCCTGGTGGATGTGCGTGGCAGTGCTTTCTAGTTCTGAGTCATCAAGTAATACAAGCTTCCTCTGATCTTTTCAGCATAAATGAGAAAAGAAAGAAAAGAGAAAAGAAAAGAAAAGAGAAAAGAAAAGAAAAGAAAAGAAAAGAAAAGAAAAGAAAAGAAAAGAAAAGAAAAGAAAAGAAAAGAAAAGAAAAGAAAAGAAAAGAAACCATCCTCCTCAAACCCATTCCTAAGTATGTTAGCTTCTAGGAGGGGGAATAAAAACCAACCTCGGATTTAGAAATTCAAATTTTAACTTGATCCTGGTCTCTCTGAGAATCCTTTCCTTCTCCCTCACTAGTTATGAGAATTTAAATGAGAAAATATGTGTGAAAAATCTTTGTGAAGCTCTCTGTGAATGCTAGCACCTGAACAGCTACTCTCTACCATCAGAGCTAGCAGGAAACAAAACTAAGAAATGAGTGAGGTTTACTCTTTTCCCACTTCTTGTAGTTTTCTGAAAGTACCTGCAAACCATTGTTCTCAATAGCCCACCACATAGCCTTGCCTTGGAAGGAATCTCATTGTTATTTTTTAAAATGCTGTCATTAATTTTGACAACTGTTCCACACCCATGCAAGGTGCTGGTGGTAGGGTGGTATGTGGGAACCCTGTATTTTATGTATGATTGTTCTGTAGACCCACAACTTCTCTAGTAAAAAAAAAAAATTTTTTTTTAATTCTACTTGCCCAGTCAGTGGAGAAAAATGTGTTTCAGTCACATATATTCCATGAACTGAGTCTGTAGGAAATGATACAAATGATATATAAGACAGTCTTTGCCCTGAGGAGTTGAATTACTAATATGCCTAGGGAGTATTTTCATTGTAAAGGAAGATGCTTAAAGAGATTATATTTTGTTCCAAAGGACGAATCTCTAAGTGAGCTAATAAGACACATGGCAGGTGTGTGTCATCTGGTGGTGGAGCCCAGTGTTAGAGTCAGAGGGAGGCTGTAGGATGGGTGGCATGGGGAGAGCAACCTTTCTCAAACCAAATCTCCCTTGCCCTGCCACCCAGCTTCCTCATCTCTAAATATATGTATTAAAGATACCCAAGTCATGGGGTTTAAGGAGGATTAATAAAGTTAATGCTTAGAACAAGTTAAATAACTGCTAAATGCTATAATAAAATTAAGAGCTGTGGAGAATAAGGCAGTTCGAGGCAGCAAATAATCCTGCTCCAAGTAGAAAAGGAAGGTAAGGAAAATCAGGAGGCATGAGGAGAAAAACACCAGCTGTTCTATTGTCCCCTGGGTCTCAAATGGAAAACCTTAAATAATAGTGATCTGTGAGCTATGCTGCTGCCAAATAGCTGCGCCCATGGAAAAGCTCTGTTCATAGGTAAGATGTGCATATGTAACTGTATTTTTGTGAAGGAACAGGAAAGTAGGGCTTTGGGGAGCATTGGGGCAATAAATTGGTTTTGCTGGTTTTAATGAGACAAGCCCTGGCAATCACTCACTCAGGCACAAATAGTCACAGTTACCTAGCTGTGACTAAGAGAGGCACGGGAGAGGGTAGGATTTCATGGACTGCATCCAACTACACCATATTCATGACTACAACCTGGATCAACATTTTCAGGGTAGGTAACATAGCACACTTGGCTCTGATAGTGTTATAAAATTACCAAAGCTATTTCGAGTCAGCAGAGCCTCTTACTGGGTGAAAATTGACTGCAGCAATTTAAAGAAGTTGGTCACCAATTCTCATGTCTGAAGGGAATAAGAAGTGAGTCAGGAACTTAGAATGCAAAAACAGCTTGGGTGAGAGCACCACGATGTCTCCTGTACCACTCTTGTGCTAAACAACTGGCAGGAAATTTCAGCATCTGAGACATAGTCTGCTAAGCCTTTGCTTGCAATCCCTGTCTCCAATAAAAGTCAGCATCCCCCACCCCAAGCTTAACACCAGCCATGACTGTGAGCTCTTTTGCCAATAGCAATGATAGCTTCAAAATGCATTATCTCCATAGTTGTAAGCCAAGGTGAATAAGCTCAGCATGTAAGATGTTATTTATTTACATTTAGTTATTTAGGCAGAAATTAAATTAAGCTGCTATAAAGAACACAATGGTAATAAGTTTTAGCATTAATAGCTAAACACATTGAGCAGTTTTGTGCTAAACCCTCATTGTGCATTATCTTCTCTACACCTCACAAAATTTACGGGCTGAATAATATTATTTCCATTTTATAGATAAGAAAACTGAGGTTCAGAGAAGTTAAATAACTTGTCCAAGCCTATATAGCCAATGAAAGAGAACTAGGATTTTCATTCAGTCAAAATGTGAAGCTTTCAATCTTAACTACTATTTTACTGGGATACTTTTAGTAATATGTTTTAGTGAAACACATTATTTGCAATAATATTCCAAAGCAATAACTTTAGAAATACTTCCTGTGATTATTTTTAACTTTTTATTTTGAAATAATTTTAGACTTATGCAAGAGTTGCAAAGATAGTTCAGGGACTTCCCACCAACCCTACATACAGTTTGCCTTAATGTTCTACACATTATACATTATACCTTAATGTGTAATGTTATATATATTAATGTTATATACAGACCATTTATCAACACAAGAAATTAATATTGGTACAAAACTATTGACTAAACACAGATTTTATTCAGGTTTTCAATTTTTTCACTAATGTCTTTTTTCTGTTCTTGGATCCAACCCAGGGTACAATGTTGCACATAGTTATGTCTCTTATTCTCCTCCAATCTGTGATAGTTTCTCAGGCTTTCCTTGTTTTCCATGACCTTGACATATTTGAAGAGTACTCTTCAGGGATTTTGTCCAATATCCCTGCATTTGTTTTGTTTTATTCTTCCTCACTGCTTGGAGAGGAATATTACAGAGATGAAGTACCTTTTTCATCACACTGTATCAGGGAGAGTGTGATTTCAACATAGCTTATTACTTAGTTAAGGTGATATCTTCCATGTCTCTCCATTGTGAAGTTAACTATTTCTCCCTTTCCATACTAGATTCACTAGAAGGAAGTGACTAAATCCAATATACACACAAAGAGGTTGGAAACAAAGCTCCATATCCTAGAGGGAGGACTATCAAAGAATTTGGTGATATATGTCAAAACCACCCCAGTAATTTAACAAATATTTGGGAGAGAGACTTTGAAGTTATGAAAATATTGTTTCTCCTTAAAATCTGGTCCACTCATTTTAGCATTCATCAATGGACTTTGCCTGCAGCAGTTTTTACTCTGGTGTTCTAACAACAATTTTATACTTCCCTTATTGCTTCTACATTTATTATTTGAAATTCTTCTGTAAGGAAGATTTGTCCATTCTCCATCATTCATTTGTTTATTCAATCATTTATATCAGTAGATTTATTTATTTAAGCTTTCAATATTGAAGTAATTTTAGATTTATAGAAAAAGTTTCAGAGCATTCCCATATAACTCTCAGCCAGTTTCAGTGACCTCATGCTATTACCTTACATTACGGTAGTATATTTGCCAAAACTGAGAACACAACACTTGTATATTACTATTAACTAAACTCCAGACTCCATTCATATTTTACCAGTTTTCCTGTTACTGTCCCCATCAGCATTTCCAGGAGCCAATCCAGGAGACCACATTTCCTTTAGTTGGCATCCCCTTAGTGGCTCTGATCTGTGACACATCCTTTTTCCCTCCCTTTCAGAAAGGCCATGTCATGCCTGTGTAACAGTTTGATTCATTTGATACAGTCTTCATTCCACACTGGAATTCCCTTGTTAACCCGGTTAATTGATTTTTTTATTTGTGTGCAGTAAAGTTCACTCTTAGCAGGGTACGTTTTTATGGGTTTTGACAAATGCACAGAGTAAGTGTATCCACCACCACAATACCACACAAAGCAGTTATATTATCCCCAAAATTCCCTTGTGTGGTCCATTCATGGTCAATTCCTTTTTCCTTTTTCCTGACAATCAATAATCTGTTTGTGTCCCTAAAATTTTGCCTTTTCCAGAACATCAAATAATTGGAATCATACATCATATAGGCTTTGGGATCTGGCCTTGTTCACTTAGCAAAATGCATTTAAGATTCATCCATGTTGTTGTGTGAATCAATAGTCCATTCCTTTTTATTGCTAAGTAGTGTTTCACTCTATGTACAAAAGTTTGTACCTGATGGACATCTTGGCTATTTCCTGTTTTGGGTTATTATGAATAATGCTGCTATAAACATTTGTGTACAGGATTTTGGTGAACATATTTTTTAATTCATTTGATGTCTATAATATTTAGTATTCCTTCCACCAATGAATGAGAGTTTCTTTAGCAGTATTTGTTATTTCAGGCTTTTTTAGGCATTCAAATAGATATGCAGTGGTATCTCATTATAGTGTTAATTTGAAATTTTTCAGTGACTAATGATCTTGGACATCTTTTTCTATGATTATTTGCTCTCCATATATCTTCTTTGGTGAAGTGTCTGTTCAGATCTTTTGACCAGTTTATACTAGGCCATTTGTTCTCTCATTGTTGAGTTTTAAGAGTTCTTTATATAGTCTGGATTCAAGCCCTTTAATAGATATTTAATTTGCACATATTTTCTGTCAATCTCTGGGTTGTCTTTTCATTTGATTGCCAGTGTTTTTCACAGAGCAAAGTTTTATTTTTTACAAAGTTCAATTTATTATTTTTTTCTTTTATGGATTGTGCTTTGGGTATCATATCTGCAAATGTATTGACAAGCCCAAGGGCATATAGGTTTTCTCTTATGTTTCCTTCTAGGAGTTTTGTATTTTTAGCTCTTCCATTTAGATTTATGATCCATTTTGAGCTAATTTCTGTCTATGGTGTGAGTTAAAGGATAAGATTCACTTTGTGCCTAAGAATAACCAAATGTTTCAGGAACGTTTGTTAAAAAGATTATACTTTCCTTATTAAATTGTGTTGGCATACTTTGATGGGTATATTTCTAAACTCTCTTGTCTGCTCCATTGATCTATATCTCTTTTTAGAACTAAACCCCACAGTCTTCATTACTGTAGTTGCATAGTAATTCTTAAAATCAGGTTGTATGAGTTCTCCAACTTTGTTCTTATAGTTTCAAAAATTGCTTTGACTATTCTAGTCCCTTCACATTTACATATACATCTCAGAATCAGTTTGTTGATTTCCACATAAGAACCTCTGAGGTTTTGACCGAGACTTTAATGAATCTATATATCAATCTTTGGAGAATCGCTTTATTAATAATAGACTCTTATCCATGAACATAGATATGTTTCCACTTAATTTAGATCTCTTTAAATTCTCTCAGAAGCTGTTTCTTGAACACAAAATATCAGTACGTAACACTGAAAGTTACATAGCCAAGTGACAGAATCTAGAGTTATCTAAGGCAGTTTGGTTTGGTGACAAATAGCTCTCTATATTTCAAAATCCTCTCAGGGAAATGCAATTTAGTAATTAATGTCGTATGTATAGCCCAAAGTCATTAAGAGAGTACTAAATGCTATCCAGTGTATTGTTTCATGAGACAAGAGACTATATGATACTTTTTAAGACATCTCTTAAGAAATAATGAGTAAAATAAAAGAAATTTTGGTGCTTCAAAGAGTAACTTTTGGTTAAATAGAAAACTCACTAAAAAGAAATATTTCATTCCCAATGATGTCAAAAGACTGAGGTACTGTACAAATGACATTCTTTTTAGTTTTAGTAGCAAGATAGAAGCCAGGTTTCTTCTTCTGCCTGGGGAACTCCCTGAGTAAGACAGTAGAAGTTTTTCTTTCACTATACTCAGGGCTTTGCAGGATGTTTTTTATCTTGTTTTTGACTTCAGAAAGTGGCTGACAATGTGCCAGTGCCTCTAGGAACTTCCCACAAGAAATACAATCTATTTTCTCTCAGCAAGAAAAAGGAAGCCCTGGTTTTCTTTTAGATGTGCTTGGTTTCATAGAGCAGAGATGAAAGTTGTCAGGTTTATTTTTATTTTTCTCACAAGACTAGATAAATCACCTTTGACCTTGGAGCTCTGGTAATTGGAGACCCAAATCAGAGCCTACTCATTTGAACTAATCCATTCAATAAGGACTGGAAGAAATAGATAGGGTCTGAAGGGCTCATTCAAATTATGTGCTATAGGCTCTGCCCCAACAAGGTACTTGAGAAGAGCCAGTGAAAAATGTTCTTTTTTGTTAAAAATTCCTGTTGCCTTAAAACTGATTTAAAATTTCCTGAAAGACTGTGTTTTATATAATATTGTCACTTAGAAGGTTGAATGTGGGGGGAAGGAGAAAAATAAGAGCTAAGCCTGTGGAGAATGGAAACACCATTTAGCACTCATAAATATTCTGTTATTACTGAAATCATTATATGGAATTCTGAAAGTCATAGCTCTTTAACCAGTTCTTTACTCCTTAGTAGTAGAGAAATAACAACCCATTTATAAAATTTTCATTACAAGATTTTTTTCTTTTGACCATGATGATTTTGGTCTGTGTGCTATTCTTACTTCTTATTGCCCAAGGGAAGAAAAAAAAAACATGAAAAATTTTCATTTAAACAATGTTTGATACACAAGTAACAAAATATAACATTTTCAAAAGTCCATTGCAAATCAATTCAATCTTTACATCATTGTTTTTGATACTAACGTTGGATGGAGTAGCATTTTAAACATTTGACAGGATGCCAAAAGCAAGAGTATCTAGGATCAGTTCTAGATCTTAAAATGGTTTTGTCATTTAAATATTTGGTGGAAGATAAACAAAGCAAAACATACCAGATAGATGTTATTTTGAAAGTTTCTTTAATATGAACAATCACAAAAAGCTTCAAAGCATTTGTTGTGGTTTATTTATTTGTTTCTGGATATGTCTCTACTATACTCCCCCAACCCCCTTAATCATTATCTCATCCTGTGACTTTTACAGTTATAGCTTTGTCTCTCTGCATTCCTGTGCCTTCCTGTCTCTTCTTCATGGCAACACATAAATCTTTCTAAAACACTTATTTCATTGTGTCACTGATCTCAAAAACCTGCACTGGGTCTTCATTACTCAGAGGAGAAAGTGACAGTTCTTTAACATGGCAGGGGGCAGAGGGGAATCACAGGAACTAGAGCCAGACTTCCATCATTAAATCCTCTTCTGCTGAATAGGCTCCAAATCTCCTTGGCTAAAAGGACAGGTACGGTTGGAGCTCAGAGTGAAGCAATGAAGAAGTAAAGCACCATTTCCTAGAATCTTTAGGAAAAAATTGGTGCTGATTTTCATTTATGAAACTTTGTTTGCTTAGTGCTGTGCTTAATTATGTATTCTTAAAACTTCTTTTTCTATACTTAATTCACTTTACAAACATATATTGAGTACCTACGATATAGAAATCCTTTAGTTAACAATGGTAAATAATATCCTTGCAGATTAATAGGGAAGAAAAAATAATCGTGATTATCATGTTGAGACATGATCAAAGAAGAGACTTGAGTCTCATGAATTGGACTTTCCTGCGAATGTGGTGAAATAGCATGAAGAATAGCAGTGGGTGGTTATGTGAGGCTCTAAGGAGAATGCAGAGGTTATATGAGGAATAAAGAAGATCCTGAGGGGCTAAAACTTAAGGTAGTTGCTGAGGGCAACTAGGTCATGATGCGCTGTGTTAGCAAAGGCTAAGATGCCAACAATGTCAGCTGAAACTGGAGCTGGCTCAGTCGCTGGTAGACTTTGCTTTTCTTGAAACAGCAATGGGACTTAAAGCCCTTGTCTTCTCATGTTGAAACTGGGCATGCTCAATGGATTAGGGAAGTGTCCCAAAGTTCTCTGTCTATGTGGCTGGTCAACTTATAATTCCTTTACTTAAATATCCAGAAAGTGGAAGATGAAAATTCCTGGGGGATTTTTCTCCTTATTCAATAATGTTCAAGAGAATTGGCCTTTGGTGACACAGAGTCCCATGTGTAATACCAAGATTTGGGTTGATATCTAGAGATGATCAGGTTGTTTGGAGAGTACCTGGAATTTAGACATTAACTAACCTAAGCAAAAATGTAAGTCCTTGAAAGATCTGAAGAATCGCCAAATGCTGATGTTTTCAACAATGCCACTGAAGTATATTAACAGAAAACATTTCAGACTTTGTCATTTATAACATTGTTAATTATATTTTAATTATGCAAGTTGTTAGAACAGAATTTTCAAATTGTGTGGTGAACCCTGCAAAAGCTATTTTTTAAAAATATTCTTTACACTCAGTAAGCTTTCTTCTTGTTCTTTTTTATCTCATTTAGTTGTATCACTTTATAAACAAACTTGCTATAAGAGAATATCTTCTTATATTATGTGCTATTCATGTAAGTTTACAATTTCCTTTTGTTGATGTCATTTATTTTATTGATTTTTTAAGATAATTAACAAATATTTATTAGATTCATACAGTGCACTTGGACATTAAAAATGCCAAGATGAATAAAACCCAGGCCCAGGCAAATTATTATTCTTCTCAAATGAAATCCTGGTGGGAAGGTAATGGTCATGATTAGCAGTCATCATCTGCTAGAGGAGAGAGGGATAATGCTTTAGGTTCAAAGTTAATGCTACCCACTCTGCAGTCTCAATTCATCTACGTTTGTTTTCTAGTATATTAGGTCTCTCTTTCTTCTTTCAATTTTCTTCATATGAATTGCATCCTTCCATTCTATCAATGACAATGATCTATGTCCAGAGAAAGTATTGAGTGGGAAGCTTTCTCCTTTATCACTTATTAGTGGCAGTTTTAAGTGGTCCTCTGAGGCAGCAGACAATACTCACAACTATTTTCAGTTACCCATGAGGATACTGTAAAATTATTATTCTTGGTTATCAGTGGAAGACAAGAGATAGAATATGTGTCTGGAGGTTGGGGGTAGACAGTTTGTTTACTCATCATCATACATATTTTACTCTTACTAAAGCAGTAAATTAAGGAGGTAGGAGATGATAGAGAACTTCAGGGAATGTGGCTTTTGAGAGGCAGAAAGCAGGAAGCAGGCAAAAAAGAAGCATTTTTAAAGGTGAGAGAAAAGTGAAAATCAAAAAGTCAAAGGAAAATAGGAGAAGGAGAAGGAAGGGAAAAGGCTGATTATGTAATTACTCTCTTCAAACACTATCATTAGGTGTCCTGTGTAAAGCACTTCAAATAAATTATCTCATTAAATTCCAACAACATCATAAAGGAGATATTTTTATCTGTACTTTGCAGATGAAGAAACTGAAGTAAATTGCCCATACAGAATGATTAACAGTAGCAGTGAAATTCATAGGCTTGCTCATAACTTGTTTTTGTTGTTGTTGTTGTTGTTTAGTGTTGATGGTAATTGTTTTTTTAATTATTATTTTTGACTTTTTTATTAAAATGTCTTGTTTTAAAGATACATAGATCACAAAAAAATGTTACATAAAAAAATATGAGGTTCCCACATACTCCACACCCCACCCACCACCCCCACTTCTCCCACATCAACAACCTCTTTCGTATGAACATTGTGGCACATTCATTGCATTTGGTGAAAACATTTTGAAGCACTGCTGCACTGCAGGGATTATAGTTTACATTGTAGTTTACACTCTCTCCCAGTACAGTTCAATGGGTTATGGCAGGATATATAATGTCCAGCATCTGTCTCTGCAATATCATTCAGTACAACTCCAAGTCCCGAAAATTCCCCCACATCTCATCTGTTCTTCCCTCTCCCTGCCCTCAGCAACTACTGTGGCCACTTTCTCCAGATCAATGCTACAGTTTCTTCCATTACTAGTCACAACAGTTCTATAGTAGAATACCAGTAAGTTTGCTCTAATCCTTATTTTATTCCTCCATCTTGTGGACCCTGGGTTGATGATGTCCACTCCACACCTACATCAAGAGGGGCTTAGATCCCACCTGGTTGGTGGGTGCAATTCTCTTGCTTGGAGTTGTAGGCACTCTTGGTTCCCAGGTGTGGTGGTTGACCATCTTCACCTCCCTGTCAGCCAACCTGTGCAAGTCCAACAAACCGGACAGTAGGAGTTGCAACTCTCCTGAGGCTCAGGGTCCAGATGGCATATGGTCATTCCAAAGATTCAAGTTCCCTGGATATACACCAAACTCAGCGCCAACCACAGGTTCAGTAAAAGTGACAGAAGAGACATGTGTAGAAAGTTCACATCTGAGTCCAACTCCATCAACTTCTTATGCACTATCCCCAAAGTTTCCCTGTAGGCTGGAATACATAATTTCTACTGAAATCCAATCTTGGCTTAAGGGCCCAGTCTAATGCTACTTTCTCGGAGAAACCATACCTCATCCTATCCATTTCTCCATTCCCCATCAGCTAGAATTAATCTTTCCCTTTTCTCTTTTTCCATCACATTTTGCCTTATATAGTAAATCTTTACATACGTTATTTCTCCTACCAGATTGTATTCTCTTTTAGGCAAGGGACTTTAACTTATTCATCTTTGAATTGTCCACAGTCCCTTGAATAGTGCCAAGCACATAGTAATCACTTATTGACTTTTCTAATTAAACTTCTTATTTGAGATAATTGCCAATGTACATACAGTTGTAAAAAAATAATAGAGACCTATGTATCCTTTATCCAGTTGCCCCCAGTAGTAACTTCTTATAAAACTACTGTATGTATCACAACCAGGGTATTAACATTGACACAGTCAAGATACAGAACATTTCTATCACCATGAGGATCCTTTATATTGTCTTTTTTAAACCACATCTACTTCCCTCGCACCCTAGCACCTTCTTAATCCCAGCCAACTACTCATCTGTTCTCTATTTCAATAATTTTGGCATTTCAAAAATTTAATATAAATCGCCTAAACAGTATATAACCTTTTGGGATAAGCACTTTTTCACTTGGTGTAATTCTTTATAGACTCATCTAGGTTATGTTTATCAACAGTTTGTTCCTTTTTATTGTTGAGTAGTATTCCATGGTATAATTTACCACAGTTGGTTTAACCACTCACCAATTGAATAACACATAGGTTGTTACCAATTTGGGGCTATGACAAATAAATTGTTATAAACAGTCTTGCACAGGTTTCTATGTGAACATTAGTTTTCATTTGTCTGGGATAAATTCCAGAGTGTAATTGTTGGGTCATAAGATAGTTGCATGTTTACTTTTTTAAGAAACTGCCAAAGTTGCTCCCATTTTACATTGCAACTATCCATTCCTGAGTGATCCAGTTTCTCTGTATCCTTGCCAGCATTTAGTGTTATCACTATTTTTCATTTTAGTCATTCTGATACGTGTATAGTAATATCTCATTGTCCTTTTAATTTCCATTTCTCTATTGGCTAATGATGTTGAACATCTTTTCATGTGCTTATTTGCCATCTGTATATTTTCTTCAGTGAAATATATGTTTACATCTTTTGTCCATTTTCTTAATAGCATTTTTTTAAACTATGAGATTATAGAATTCTTTATATATTCTGGATACTTCTCCTTTGTCGGATATGTGGTTTGCAAATATATTATCTCACTGTTTGTCTTGTCATCTGCTTAATGGTCTTTTGCAGAGCAAAACTTCTAAAATTTGATGAAGTCCAATTTATCAGTCTTCCTTTTATGGATTGTGCTATGGTTTCAAGTCTGAGAATTCTTTGTGTATTCTCTTCTATTTTTTTCCTGGAAGTTTCAAAGCTTTATGTTTTACATTTCTGCTAGTGACCTACTTTGAGTTTGCTTTTGTAAAATGTATGAGACAGGTCCAGGGTTTTATTTTTGACTCTGCATGGCTAATTACTCCAGCACCATTTGTTCAAAAGACAGTCCTTGAATAGCTTTTGTGCCTTTATCAAAAATCAGTTGGGAATATTTGTTCTGATCTAATTCTGGGTTCTCTACTCTGTTCTATTGATCTATATATCTATCTTCTTGCAAATACTACTCCGTCTTGACTAGTGTAGTTATGTAATAAGTCTTGAAACTGTGTAGACTGATTCATTCCACTTTATTCTTCTTTTTTTCAAAATTATTTTAGCTGTTACAGATCCTTTGCCTTTCCATGTATGTGTTAAAATAATCTCCTTTATCTACAAAAAAAAACTTTGCTGCAATTTTGACAGGAATTTGACTCAAATTGTATATCAGTTTGCAGAGAATTGACATCTTTATTATGTTGAGTTTTCCATCCAGAAATACAGTAAGTCTTTTCATTATTTTAAATCCCCTTTGTTTATTTCATCACTGCTTTGCAATTTTCAGGATCTGTAGTGTTTTAGAGTTGTATGCACCCTTGAAAATCATGTTCTTAAAGCTAATCCATTTCTGTGGTGTAAACCTATTGTAAGTAGGACTCTCTGATGAGTTACTTCAGTTAAGGTGTTGTCCAGGATGCCCTAATCCTCTTACTGGAGTCCTTTGTAAATGGGATGATGAGAGAGAGTGAAGCAAGAAACTGCAATCAAAGAAACCCAGAAGAGAAAGGAGAGACCATCAGACTCTGCCATGTGCCTTGCCATGTGACAAGGGAACCAAACATTGCTGAAAGCCAATGTTCAGGAAGAAAGCATCACCTTGATGATTCTTTGATTTTGACATTTTCGCAGCCTCAAAAAGATAAGCTTTTAAGATAATAAATTCCCATTGTTAAAGCCTACACATTTCATTGAATCTGCTTTGATTAGCCTAGGAAATTGAAACAGCATCCAAGTCCCCTTATTTGTTTTGTTAGACTTAAATCTAAGTATAGATTCTTTTTAGCAACCATAAAGGGTATTGTATATTTAATTTTGATGTCCATGTGCTTATTTTTAGTAAACAGAAATATAATAGATTTTTGTTTGCCTTGTTTGTGTTGTAACCTGTGATGTTGGCAAACTCATTAGTTCTAGAGGCATTTTTGTAGATTCCTTGATATTTTCTATGTAACCAATAATGTCATCTGCATATAAGGACAGTTTTAGTTATTCTTTTCTCATCTATATCCCTTTTATTTCCTTTTCTTGCCAAATTGCACTGGCTAAAACTTCCAAAACTATCCTCAATAAGAGTGCTGGGAGTGGACATTCTTGCCACTGTTTTTAGGGGAAAGCATTCAGTCATTAGCCATCAAGTGTGTTAGCTGTGTATTACATCTGGAAGCACTTTATCATGTTTTGGAAGTTTCTCTCTATTGCTTATTTTATGAGTTTCGTGAGTCAATGATGAATTTTGTCAAAAGCTTTTTTGGCTCCATTAGTATGATCTTGTGATTTTTCTACTTTATTCTGTTAATATGGTTGATTTTCAAATATCTATCCAGCCTTGCATCCCTGGAATAAACACCACTTTGTCATGTTGTAGAATTCTTCTATATATTGTTGAATTCCATTTACTAATATTTTGTTAAGGATGCTTGATTTCTGCTCTTATCCTTATTATTCCTTTCCTTTGGCTTGCTTTGAATTCATTTTGCTCTTCATTTTCTTGGTTCTTGAGGTTGAAGCTTAGATTATTGATTTGACATTTTTCTTCTTCCTGATGTATGCATTTAATGTAGTGCTTTGCATTTTCCTTTCAGGACTGGTTTAGCTCTATTCCAAAAATTTTGATATGTTATATTTTCATTTCCATTCACTTCCCTATATTTTTTATTTTCCCTGAGATTTACTCTTTGACCTATGGACTATTTTTAAATGTGTTTTTTAGTTTCTAGAGTGTTTAAAGATTTTCTGGTCATATTTCTGTATTAATTTCTATTTTTATTCCATTGTGCTCAGAGACCATACTGCAAGATTTAAATCCTTCAAATTGTTGAGTTTGTTTACAGCACAGGATATGATCTATCTTGATATGTGTTCCATAGGCACTTTAAAAGGATATATATCTGCTCTTATTGAGTGGAGTGTTCTATAAATGTTGATTAAATTCTCTTGTTTTATGGTGTTGTTGAGTTCTTCTATATACTTGATTTTTTGGATGTTTTAGATTTTCTATCAGTTTTTGAGGGGGGAGGTGATGAAATTTCCAACCATAATTGTGGATTTGTTTATTTCTTTCAGTTCTATTGGTTTTTACTTCAAACATTTTGATACTCTGGTATTTGCTTAAAATATTTTGATATTCTGGTATTTGGAGGATATACATTTATCTTTGCTATATCTTCCTGCTAGATTGACCCTTTTATCATTTTATAATGTCCCTTTTGTATCTGGTAATTTTTTTTGTTCTGAAATCTACTTTATATGATATTTATATAGCCACTCCTGTTTCCTTTTGATTAATGTTTGCATGATTTATATTTTTTACATCCTTTTACTTTCAACCTTCTGTATCATTTGAAGTGAATCTCTTGCAGATAGCATATAGTTGGGTAATGACTTTTAATTCACACTGCCAATCCTTCTCCTTTGGTATATTTAGAACATTTACACTTAATGTAATCATTGGTATGTTAGGATTTAAGTCTGAAATTTTATTTTTTGCTTTCTGTTTGTTCTCTATGTTTTTCATTTCTGTTTTCTTTTCCTAGACTTCCTTTTGGTTAGAGAGAAAACTGAAGTTAGCTGCGAAGTAATGCACTAGTGATCCTGTTCTTAGGTTTTCAACATGTCTGGTGGCCATGTGTCAGAAGCCAAGTAAATACATATTTCTTAGTTTTGTATCATATTAATGCCATAATGGTGGTTTGCACAAACTTACACAGAGCAAAGTTTTTAAAAACTTGTCCTTTGATGTAGTTGTCTTCAGATTTGGAGTTTAAGATATTTTACTCATCAGTATTTCAGAATCATTACACTGGGCCAATAGTAGATAGACCATGTCCATAACCATATATGTGCAGATCCTAGAAACATATATGGGTAGGATCATATTTACCATATTCATGATGGGAAAATTAGTGCTACCTTTCTAAGGCTTAAAATAATACCACAGATGGGTGTTGTCCATCATCATCTCCTTGTTAGTTGTCCTGGATGAGTCCAATGAACTGGAGAGCAAGTGATTTAACTCTGCTAAGATTAAGGGCTCAACCAGCTGATGAACAGACCAAATATTTAAGTCTCTGAGACATATTTAACAAGTATAGTGCTAATTATAGGTTTAAATAAAAGGGGTAGAAGAGCCATATGTAGGAAAACTATAAATGAGTCTAACTTTGTTACACTGGGGGGCATAAATTCCAAAGTAAGGCCCACTGAGCCAAATTCCTGAGCCTGTCTGCCCTGCGTGTAGTGTCTAGATGTCTCTAGAGCCCTCAGGAGTCCCACTGTTTGAGTCACTGTTTACTTTGACAGTCAATGAGATCCTGCTAAGACATACATAAGTGTTACCTCTGGCATGACCTCCCTATTCATGTTGAAATCTTTTAGCCACAATGCCCATCCCAAGAAACAGAGAGTGTGAGCAACTACATGCAAGACAGTTTCATCCATCTGCCCCATGGAATCTAAGCCCCCTCTAAATTAGAAACAGAGTGGGCATTACCATCACCAAATCCTCAAGTTTGGGGAATGAACAGAGGATTTATTATTATAGACATTAATATTCTAGCAATGGAAGAACTTGTGTCATTGATATAAAGGCAGTGGCCACCAGAGATTCTGAGGGGAGGGTGAAGGAAGAATAGGTGTAACATGGGGTCATTTTAGGGACATTGGAATTGTTATGCGTGGCATCATTGCAATGATGGATACAGGCCATTATACATTTTGTCAAAACCTATAAAATTGAGCAGGGCAGAGTATAAACTATATTCCATGGTTAATAGTAATCCTTCAATATGTGTTCATCAATTATAACAAATGTACCATGCTAATGAAGGATGATGTTAATATAGGAAAGTGTGGGAGGGGGAGGGGTGGAGCATATGGGAATTCCCTAAATTTTTGATGCAACATTTATGTAATTTAAAGCTTCTTTAAAAATAAAAAAAATTTTTTTAAAGATTAAAAAGAAAAAAACCCTGGGGCGGGGAGGCGGGGGATGATACCACGGAACAGAGATAAGCAACCAAAAATTGATCATCAAAAGAGAAAAACAAATAGATATTAAAGTAAGTCACAACTCTTAGACTTGGTTAACTTGGACATTTAGGAAATAAACTGACACAGATGGACAGTTAATAGAACACAGAAGGGTTGCATAGTCATGAAGAATTTCCTAAACACCCAGCATTGTTCCCTGCATTGTGACAGTCAATATTCAAGAGTCAATTCCTTATCCTCAGGATTCTTCCTATGGGGGTTTTATATATATATAGAGAGAGAAAGAGACAGAGATAGAGATAGAAAGATGGTAGATAGATAGATAGATAGATAGATAGATAGATAGATAGATAGATAGATAGAGATAGAGATAAGATAGAGATAAAATTAAAGGTAGGAGATATTAGAAATAAAGTTGTGTGGTATATGTTATGGGTGTTTTAGGACTAGAAAGGAACAGAGTAAGTGAGGTCTGAAGTGATCAGAAAGAATAAAGTGATCAGGGCAGGAAGAAGAAATATCTAGAATCATAAAAGTGTTCATTGATATAGAATGGTGTAGGTCAGAAAAAATGGGACTAGGGCTAGGGGTGAGACTAATGTTTAAACAAGAAGGGCTCTGGGTGCTTTCTGTAGGAAAATTTAAATTTTACATGGTAGGAAATAAAATATTAAAAGAATTTTAGATGGCCACAATATTATACAATATTTGAAGGAAACTCAGCATCTCCTTACAGATGAAGAAACTAAAGCCCAAGTTGGTTAAGTGATGTGTCCAAAGGCACACAGTGACTGTAATAGCAACGTATCAATTGGAACCCAAATCTTTTGCTCTGAATCCAGTGTTATTTTTACCATAGAGCATCTCTATGTTAGTGGTAGCTGGGAGAAGGAGCGATTACATGAGATATTTGAAATTTAAAAATTATACACAGCTTGATGTCTGCTTTTCTTTAGGGGATGAAGAAGAAATGGGCCAATGATGACTTTAAAGTTTCACCCCTCTTTGTGAAAATGGTGTCACTGGTGACAGAGATAAAGGAAGGAGGATTGGAGATAGGGGGACGGTATAATGTCTTTGGAGACAGACACAGCCAGGTTTGAATGCTGACTTTGCCAGTTCTTAACAATATTTGTCTATAAAGTAGAAATACTAATACATACCTTAAAGAATAGTTGTGAGGTTTAAATGTGAAGTATGAAAGCATGTGAAGCATTTAGCACAGTATCTGAAATGAGTAATCACTCAATTAAAATTAGACAATAAATATTTAAAATAAACACATAAATTACTAGAAAAATTTAAAAATATATATTTATACTTTGGGAGGGGAGACACTTTCCTAAGTGTTATTACAAAGAACATAAAAGAAATAATTGCTAGAGCTATCTGCATAAAAATGTAAAACTTCATACATTAAAAAATCAAATAAATAATTGAATTTAAAATGAGAAACAGGCACTCTTACAATCAATTTTAATATATATGTATTTATATACCCTTCTTAGAGGATATATACGGATATATACTGAAAAAATCTGAAAGTTTATATGCCAAGATGTTAACATTTGGGTTATAGGATTTTATAGAATTTATTTCTTTTCTTTTCTCAGTTTTTTTCTGTATAGCTTTTTTAAAAATATAGTTTTAATTTATTTTTAAAAGATACATAGATCACGCAAAATGTTACATTAAAAAATATAGGAGATTCCCACATGCTCTACTCCCCACAACCCCCACTTTTTGAGCAAGTGTTATTTAGGTAATTTTTTAAAGATATTTTGAGAAAAACAACACAACAGAAGCAGAGCAATTGTATGAAAGAATAGTTTATGTTGCACTAACCTCACAGGATAAAAGAGTATATAAAATCTGGAAGCAATATAAAAAACAAGTATTTGAAGGTGCTAGAAAGTGGTCACAAAGCAGTCAGAAATTGGAAGAGATTTGACCATGGAGTGAAGGGAATTATACTGGGAAGATCCATGTTTATAAAGCACAGGGTGGCTACAGCTCAAGAAGAAAGCCACAAGATGTGATGTGAGGGCATTTTCGGGACTTGAAGCTGTCCTAAATGATATTGCAGGGACAGATGCTGGACATTATATATCCTGCCATAAACCACTGAATGGACTGGGGGGGAGTATAAACTACCATGTAAACTATAATCCATGAAGTGTAGCAGTGCTCCAAAATGTATTCAGCAAATGCAATGAATGTGCCACACTGATGAAAGAGGTTGTTGGTGTGGGAGGAGTGGGGGGGGGGAGTGGGTATATGGGAACCTCTTGTATTTTTTTATGTAGCATTTTTTGTGATCTATGTATCTTCAAAAAAAGACAAAAAAGTGAATGGGGGTGGGGAGTGGGGTATATGGGAACCTCTTATGTTTTTGATGTAACTTTTGTGTGAACCATTAACTTTAAAAAAGATAACTAAAAAATAAAATTAAAAAAAAAAAAGAAGAAAATTGCAAGACACTATCTTGAGTTTTCACTGTAGAGAGAGTTGAGCTCCCAGAATGGCTAGAAATTGAGGAAGTGAATTCTAGATAAGTGGTAACCACAAAGGAGGAAACACAAAATCTGCATATAAATCTACTTTCATACTTTGATTGACCCCTGATCTGCACCTGTGTGGGACTGGCTAAAGGAGGTAAATGGAAAGCAACTGCTGGAAAACAAAAGAACTGAACATAAGTATCAGTTGCTGCCCACCTTAAGAGAAACAGAGTTTGGACTTTGAGTTTTGCCAAATTAAACATGTTAAATAAACATCTCAGTCTTTTTATTAGAGAAAAATTTACAACACTAAATAACTGTTTTATAAAAGAAGAAATATTTCAAATACATGCCCTAAGCATCCACCTTAAGTCACTAAAACAGGACATAATAAACAGCCAGGAAGCAGAGGAAATGAAATATTCAAAATGAGAGCAGAAATTAATAAAATAGAAAAACGGTAGAGAAAATCAATGAAACCCAAAGTTGAGAAAAGCAATACAAGTGTTAAATGTTTGCTCATACTGGTCAGAAAAAAAAATTGAGAAGTTGCAAATTACCAACATCAGAAATGAAAGAAAGGACATCATTACAGGTTCTAAAAACTGAAAAAGAATAATAAATTAATATTATAAACAACTTTGTATCAACAAATTAGATGAAATGGCAATATTATATAAAAGAAAAAGTACCAAAGCTCACTCAAGAGTAAATAGAAAACCTGAACAGTCTTTATCTAATAAAGAAACTAAATCTGTAGTTAAAATCCTTTCCACAAAGAAAACTCCAGACTGAGAGGACTTCACTAGCAAATTCTACAATTTTTTAAGAGAGAAATAATACCAATTCTATACATATTCTTCGAGGAAATAGAATAGAAGGAACACATCCCAATTCATTCTGTGAGAATGCAGTTTAATTACTCTGATACTAAAGCCAGAGAAAGACATAATTTAAAAAAAAAGAGAGAGAGAAAGAAAGAAAACTACCGACCAATGTCTCTGAAAATTTTTTTTAAATTTTAGCAAACTGACTTCAACAATATAGGAAACATGCAATATATCTTGACAGAGTAGGATTTATCCCAGGATTGCATGGTTAGTTTGACATTATAAAATTAATCAATGCAATTCACCATGTAAAAAGATTAAGAAAGAAATGACATATGGTGAATCTCAATATATGTAGGAAAACCATTTGACAAAACAATAATTCATGATAAAACCTCTTAGCAAATAAGAACATAGGGGAAGTTTTCTTTAACCTCTTAAAAGGAATCTACAAAAACCCAGAGCTAACATCATACTTGATAGTTAAATAGTGAATGCTTTTCTCTGAAGACCATGGATAAGGCAAAGATCTTCACTCTTATTACCACTCCTATTGTCATTGTAGTATAGGTTCTACTCAGTGTAATAAAGCAAGAAAAAGAAGGACAAGCATAATGTTGTAGAGAAGTGGGGTGTGCATGGTATTGAAGGCCAGGACACGAGAACTCTGAGAAGGAAGTTGGTTTATTTCGACCGGCCGGACTCAGTGGACTCTTCTCCTAATAATAACCGAGCCCAAAATAGCATTTTTTGGTCCCTTTTATACAGAGGTTTAAGATTAGGGAGACAAAGGGTGATGGTATGCAAACAGACCTTTGGTTAGTTTCTTCAGTGTTTGATCTGAGTATCAATAGGTTATTTCCTCCAGGTGAGTGGCATATTCCCCACATTCCAAGCCAGCTTGGATTTAGCATATCTTCCACAGCTTGGATTTAGCATATCTTCCACAGCTTGGATTTAGCATATCTTCCACAGCTTGGATTTAGCATATCTTCTACATTCCATCTGGATGCAACCTTCAATACACCTTCAGTCTTACATCCTTTCTGAACATTCAAAGACTGTAGTGCCTATGTTACTTATTTGGACTTTTAGGGACTAAGAACACTTGGAAACAATTTTGAAATTATGCACAGGCTATATCATATTCCCCCCTTTGAGGCCAAGCTTAAGTTATTAAGCTTCGGCATCACTTATTCTCTGAGTCTCTCTGGACTGACTGGTATGTATATAGAGCCATGAGATGGGCAGCTGTTTGCCTTCTTACTATACCTTTTATTAGGGTGTACATTCTGTTTATGATGAAAGGGAGGAGGCGTGGGGACAGTGCATGCTCCTATGCAGGAGGCAGTTATTCCCAGTAGAAGCTTGAAATTGTTTACTATTGACTGCCAGCTTCCAAAGGGATTATTTAAATTCCAACCATTCCAGGTTTGCACTGGGACATGAGCAATTTTTACTATTTTGCTTGTAATTTCATCAATAACCCTTCCAGTGTTACCTAATTCAAGGCAGCAGTTAGAGAGATTGAATTTTCTACAAATTCCCCCTTCAGCTGCCAAGAGATAGTCTAGGGCAAGACAGTTTTGATAGATAGAATTTCTGAATTTAGTTTGCTGTTGGACTAGTAAGTTTAGTGCTTGGGCAGTTTCATTATTTATTATTTCTACTACAGTTTGTAGGCAGACAATTCAGTTTAGCATATAGATAGGAGTTCGATAACCCCACATACCATCCTCTGCCCAAGTTGCTGGCCCATAGTATTGGATTATACGCTCAGGGGGCCATTCTTCACCTCCCCAGGTGAAGCACTTTTTTCTCTTATGTTTTGATATACTGGCTGGCTTAGCTCTTTCCCTTCTGATAAGGGAATGAGGAAGAAGGAGGGTTTTATTGTACCAAGCATACAAGTTCCACACTGGTTTCGCAGAAGTTCTCGGAATGCAACCCTTCCACAAATCCAGTACAAACCATTTGGGGCAGTAAAGGGGCCCTTTGCGGTGGAGTTCCACACTGTGATTAATTTGGGGAAAGTACAATTTATGAGAACGAAGTCAGATTCGTTCCATGTTCCCCAAGGCTCTGTTGTATTTGTGGTATAATTTTGGAATTTTCCCCCAGTACATGTTAGGTTTCAGACAGCTATAGAGGAGCTTAGGCAGGCCCTTGAAGCACAATATTTTCCTATGACAGAAGTTTGCAAGGGCCGCATAATATCTCGGGGGACAGCCAGGAGGTCAGTTGCATTATATGGTTGGCTGTACTCGTATTCCTTGGTTTCCCAGGGCCATTGGTCTCCCATATTAGTACCTCCACATACGTAGCATGAGGAGATGTTAAGGCTGCCCCTACCACTTCAGCCAGGCTTATAAAGAGGTTTCTTGCTGCTTGTGGGATGGAAAAGGACTTTTCCATTTCTTCATAGAAGGAGTGGAACACAGAATAGGCTTTATTTGTGAGTGGGTATTCCTGATACCCAACCCAGATGTAGGCTCCTGGGTCTATTCCTTTACCATGAATGCAGAGGCCCTTTTGGACTCCCTGAGTCTGCCAGGACTCAGGTTTAAGGACAGTGAGGTTTAAGGGGTTACATTGACCACGTGGACAGTTAGCCAGAGCCACACCCTTGGTGAGGATAGCCGTTTGTTTAGCTGTGTCTGTGTTCCAGGTGGCCCAGGTGACACAAGATCAGTAGGGGAAGTAGTATGCACCTATGTATTTGCACCAAAAGACACCCCCCCGCCCCCCCGCCTTGGGCTGCACTTTTTATTTCTGGAGTGCACAAATACTTATTGTTATGAGTATACGTCTGCTCCCAGCTGAGCCCTCCACAATCTGTGTTCCATGGTATTCCGGAGTCTATAACTTGACATGCTTCAAGGAGCATGTCAAGGAGGGACACTCGTTGGTTCTGGCTAGTGACTGGGGTGGAGGAAAGTAGCTCTCCATTTTGATCAAGCACTCTTATTTCCCATTTATGGGAGACTGTTGGGGGTCTAGTGTCATAGCAAGTTATTTAGCCAGATGCGTTACAGACACTATAGGAGATTCCTTGAAACTGACACGTGGTTACCTGGCCCTTGCAGGTGTAATGACTATGATATATTAATGTGGTGTTGACATGGGCCCCTGTACACACCTTTTGAATACATGGCTCACACTCTGTGGTGTCGGCCTGGGACCAGGGGAGGGTTAGGGCTAGAAGTAGGAAAAATAGCCAAAGGGGCATTGTAACAGATTAAACCAGATTCCTAATTTTCAGCTGTGCATAGACCAATCAGCTTCCAGGGTGTGATTGGAGCAGAGCTTGGTGTTCAATCCTCAATCTTCAGCCATGCGTGAACCAATCAGCTTCCAGTGTGTGATTGGAGCAGAGCTCGGTGTTCCCCTTTTTCGCAAGATGAGTTTGGTTGGGCTGTGGGTATCTGGAATACAGGTCCAGGACTCTGCGGCAGCTCGCTTGACTCAGCTATGGTGTATCCACAGGGTGATTTCAGCTACTTTAACTGCAGTGGGGGTGGATAAAATGACAAGATAGGGTCCTCGCCATCGAGGGGTTAGTGGAGCTGACTTCCAGTCCTTGACCCAAACTGCATCTCCTGACTTGTACAGGTGTACAGAGCTGCTTAAGCTAACGGGGGCCCTTTCTTGGACCCAGTGATGCAGGTTATGTAGGGTTTTTCCTAAGCTGATCACCTGCTGAGCTATTGATAAGTTTCCTCTTTCTCTGAGATCCCCTTCTGTATTTCTGATTAAGGGAGGGGGCCTCCCAAAGAGGATTTCATAAGGGGTTAGGCTTAGTTTTCAGCTTGGGCTGGCCCGAACTTGTAGGAGAGCACTTGGAAGTACTTGCACCCATGTTAGCCCAGTTTCTTGGCAAATCTCGGCCATATAAGTCTTTATTGTATGGTTCATTTGCTCTACCTTTCCTGAGCTCTGAGGATAGTAAGCGGTATGCAGTTTCCATTGGATGCGCAGTGCCTTTTCAATCATTTGAGTGATTTCAGAGACGAAGGCAGGTCCGTTGTCAGAGCCAATCGAGATGGGTAGCCCATAGCGAAGAATGATTTCCCTGAGGAGAACCTTAGCTACTTATTCAGCCTTTTCTGTTCAAGTGGGGAAGGCTTCCACCCAGCCAGAAAACATGCAAACAAGGACTAGGAGATATTTATAGCCTCCGGACCGTGGCATTTCAGTGAAATCAACTACTAGGTCTTCAAGAGGCATACTGTCAATTCTCTGGACCCCTGGGGCTCCTGTGGGGCCATGGCAAGGGTTATTCTTTGCACATGCCACACACCATTGCATACAGCATGGGTGATAGCGACTAGTCTTGGGATGTAGAAGAATCTTTCTAACACTTCCTTAAGATGGGTTTTTCCCAAGTGTGTGTTCTCAAGGTAATCTTGAACTACAGTTGCTGCTAATATTTGTGGCACAACTATTCTGTGATCAGGCAATGTCCACCATCCATTTTCTCCTTGTGTCCTGCCCTCAGAGGGTATCCATTCTCTCTTGGCTTGAGTATATTGTTGCTCTTGGTGACTCAGAGGCTGTGGGACGAGAGCAGGCAGTGTATACTGGAGGTTCTGATAATTAAAAGGTTGAGAAATGAGAGCGGTGGCCAGGTTTTCAGATAGGGATCCTTCCCATGCCACTCTTTTTGCTTCAGTGTCTGCCCTCCAATTTCCATGGGCAATGGGACTGTGGCTTGTCTGGTGTCCCTTACAGTGCATTACAGCCACTTTGACAGGCTCCCAAACTGCTTCTAGTAGCTCCAGAATCTGTGTGCCATATTTAATGCTCTTCCCTCCCAAGTTAATGAGTCCCTTTTGTTTGTATAAGGCTCCATGCACGTATAGGGTAAGAAAGGCGTATTTGGAGTCTGTGTAGATGTTAACTTTGGCTCCAGCTGCAAGTTGCAGGGCTCGGGTGAGGGCAATGAGTTCAGCTTTCTGTGCTGATGTGTTATCTGGGAGGCGTTGCACCTCTACTGTGGTTTCAGATGTTACTACAGCATATCCCACTTGCCGATTGCTGCCCTGCATAAAGCTACTCCCATCTGTGAAGAACTCCATGTCAGGATTTGCCAGTGGCTGGTCTTGGAGGTCTGGCCAACTGGAATATACTTCTTGTAATGTTTCGTGGCTCCACGGGTAGCAGGGTGGCTGGATTTAGGGTTTTACAAGTTCCAGCTAGATGGATGGATTTTCACATAATAGGGTTTGATATTTAACCAGGCGGCTGTTAGTAAACCAATGTGTTCCTTTGGCTTCTAAGATTGTGATTACTGCATGCAGAACCCGGACAATTATAGGCTGTCCAAGAGTTAATTTTATAGCTTTTACTGTAGGATGGCTGCAGCTGCTATGGCTTCCAAACATGAGAGCCATCCCTGGGCTACAGTGTCCAGTTGTTTGGATAGATACGCTACAGGTCTTTGCCAGGAACCGAGGTATTGAGTGAGTACTCCTGCTGCGATGTTTTGGTGGTTGTGAACGTAGAGATAGAACAGCTTAGTGAGGTCTGGAAGTCCGAGGCTCGGTGCTTCCATTAGAGCTTGTTTGAGAGCAGTGTAAGTATTTTTCTGTGGGCTTTCCCAGAGCAGGGGATTATGATCTCCCCATTTTGTGGCTTCATATAAAGGGCACGTGAGGACCTCAAAATTGAGGACCCAATTGCGGCAGAACCCAGCTGCCCCAAGGAACTCTCACAGCTTCCGGCGGGTATTGGGCTCAGGGAGACTACAAATCTCTTTCTTTCAAGTCCCAATTCATAGCACCCCTGCCTTATTTTATAACCTAGATATTTGACCTGAGGTAGGCAGATTTGGGCTTTTTTCTTAGACACCCAATAGCCTTTTTGCTGTAGATGCTTTAAAAGAGCATGGGTTCCACCAGCGCAGTCTTGATAGGTGGGACTTGCAAGAATGAGGTCATCTACATATTGGAGAAGAAAACAGTCACGGCTTTCTGCTTTAAAGGATTTGAGATCACTGGCCAGGGCTTGTCCAAAAATAGTGCATGCATTTTTAAATCCTTCAGGCAATTGCGTCCATGTCAGTTGCTGCTTTTCACCTGAGTTTGGATTTTCCCATGTAAAGGCAAAATTTGGCAGGCTCTGGGGTGCTACCCGAATGCAGAAGAAGGTATCCTTAAGATCTAAGCATGAAAAGTAGATTGCCGATGAGGATATTGAGCTGAGAAGAGTATAAGGATTAGAAACTGCAGAATGAAGGGTTATTACTGCCAAATTAACCACTTGTAAATCCTGGACTGGGTGGTAATCTCCATCAGTCTTTTTAACTGGGAAGAGTGGTGTGTTCTCTGGAGACTGGCATGGCTTCAATATGCCCTCATTCAATAATCTCTGAATATGTAGCTGGACCTTTTCTTGTGCTTTGCGTGGAACTGGATCTTGCCTTATGCTTCCTGGATTGGTCATAGGCTTTATTTCAATAATAATTAGAGGAATGGCATGTGCCATCCCCATTGGGTTACCCTCTGCCCATACTTCAGGCACATCTTCAAAGGGGAGCTGCATGGCCATGGATTGGCCAGTCTCACTGAGGCAAAACAGTCTCCATTCCTCCTGCAGAGGAAGGGTTAGTGCTATTTTCAGAGAGTCTTGTGGCCCCAGTGTCAGTGTGGATTGCCCTGTGGCATCAAAGGTAATTTGAGCCTGCAGTTTAGATAGCAGATCTTGACCCAGGAGGGGGACTGGGGACTCTGGAAGATAAAGGAATTCATGAGTGACCTCCTTTCCCCCAATGTTGCAGGTCCTGGCTTGAAGGAAGGGCCGTTGGGCACTTTTGCCAGTTGCCCCTACGATAGTGGCTTGTCTTTTTGATAGAGGCCCAACTGGCTTGGTCATTACAGAAGGTTGAGCCCCAGTGTCAACCATCATATGTATGGTGCAGCCCCCAATTTGGATTCCAACCATAGGCTCTGTGGGGCCAATAGGAGCCCGGTCTGTCCTAATAATCTCTATCAGAGTCCTCCATTCCTGCCAGCCCAATGATCTGAACTACAGGTTTATTTTCTGAACCTTTTCGGACCCAGCGTTTGGGTTGTGATGCCCCACTGGCTTTTATGGCTAATGTTTTGGCTGCAGAGGCTGGGTCAAGTGGCCAGCTGGGACACTCTCACTTCCAGTGCCCATCCTCTTTGCAGTATGCACACTGATTTCACCCCAGACATGGGCCTTTCCCTCTCTTTGGGGCTGGGGCTTGCCAGGTTACTTTCCTTGACACAGGAATGGATTTTTCCATGATTGCTGCTGCCAGAAGATCTGCCTTTTTTTTCATTTTTTAATTTTCTTCCCCTCTTGTTTCTACATCACGGTTGACATACACCTTGGTAGCTACTTCCATGAGCTGAGAGATATTCATTCCAGCAAATCCATCCAACTTCTGCAGCTTTCTTCGGATGTCTGTCTGTGATTGGGCAACAAATGCTGCATTGACCATTGTTTGGCTCTCTGGAGCATCTGGGTTAAAGGGCATGTATACACGAAATGCTTCGCACGGTCTCTCATAGAATTGAGCAGGACTCTCATCCAGAGCCTGTAGAATTTGACTGTTCTTTGCCATATTCACTGCCCTGTGGCTCCCTGTCTTGAATCCTTCAACTAAGGCCCTATGGAACGTTTCTAGTTGGTTGAGCCTGAAGGCCCTATTTGGATCCCACAGGGGGTCCTCCTCTGGGAACTGCAAGTGGGCATATTGATCACTGTCCAAAGTTCCCTCAGGTGAGTGCTCTCTAAGCCAGGTTAGAGTTCCCTGGGTGACACATGTTCTCTCTTCAAAGTTCAATAAAGTCATTTTAAGTTGTTTACAATCAGACCAGGTGGGTTTGTGGGTCTGTATGATGGACTGGAAAAGGTCTGTCATGGCCTGAGGCTTCTCCAAGAGTGGTGGGGTGTGGCTTTTCCAGTTAAAGAGATCCGTTGTTGTAAAGGGCTGATAGAGGAATGTCTGGTTTCCCCTCTGAACCTGGCCATCTGCATCAGAAAAGATTGGGGTCCAGGCTTCACAGAGAGGTAGCTGAACGGTAGCCCTTTTCTCTGCTCCCTCTGCCCCCGGGGCTCCCTGTGGTTTGAGTTGTTGCCTCTCAGCATCTCCTTCCTGACTGACCGGCAGTGCTGCAGTGGCATTGCCAAAAGCAACTGGCTATAAAAACAGCTGGTCTGCATTTTCCCTTGTGGAAGGTGCCAAAGACAGCTTTGGGGATGGCAAAAGCTGCTGTGGGGATGGCATAGGGCTCTCAGGTGCAGATGGCAATAAAGGCAACTGCGGGGATGGTATAGGTGCCCTCTCTGATGGCTATAAAAGCAGTGGTGGGGATGGTGTGGGCGTCACACTTCCCCACGTTGATGATGACAACGGGGCACTGCTTAGGGAGACTAGCTCATTTTCATTCTTTAGTACTGCCGGGGGCGGGAGTCATCACATAAGGTGGTGGAAATTCATGCTCATATGGCCCTTCTAAAATGGGTGGATCGGCACTGGATTTGGGGCGCACTTTCTCTGGGCCCTTTGCACGGTGATTGTTTGGTCTGGTCCCTGGGACAGCACTCCTCGGTTTCTGTATTAAGCAAATTCTAGCTTCCTTAGTCATGTACTTCCCTAACCAAGGTGGGTTTTGGCTCACAGCATTTTCCCAAGCATTGTTGTAGGGGAATTGGTCTGGATGCCCTGGATTTCCAGTTACTGCATCGTGGCCTTTACGGATGATCCAGGGATCCAAAGTACCCTCCTGGGGCCAGCCCACGCCGAAAGTTGGCCATTCTAATTCACAAAGCATCCTAAGCTTTCCTGGCTGAAACCTTATGCTGTACAGATCTTCACGGAATGCACGGGGGAAGTTTTTCAGCATACTCCTAACGGGATTTTACTGTGTGTGTTTCCCATTTCCACCCTGTGCCGACAGTGCACAACAGTCACTCAAGCCTTACACTTCCTCCGTCTCCAGCCGCGTCCCTCGGGGGAGCTTTTGGCGCCTCTTAACCTTAGCGGATCGGTATAAGCCCCCGATATGGAAGAGGGTCCCTTTGCAGGAACCCCCCAGACTGCCCTTGATCGTATGAAGTTGCCACGAAACCAAGGATCAGGACTCCGCACTCACCCCACAGAAGTGATTTTCCGCATCTCACTCAGTCGCCACAAGCACACGCACACAACCACCCCCCTTTCCTTTCCTTGGACCTGGAGAGGAGACGGCTTCCTTCTGTATTCTCAGGAGTACTAGGGCCTCCCCTCTGAGAGTTGATCAGGCTCCCTCCTAATTTTAGAATTAGGCTTTTCCTGCACTATGCCCCAGGGGGTCTTACCAGTCCAACATGAGGAGCTCCTTGCTTCGTTCTCAGGGTCTCTCAAACCTTCCGGTGCCTCCAGTTCATCCAGGAAGGCTCCAGCGAAGACTGCAACCTCTTTCTGGACTCAAATGGGGTGTCCAGGGGCGCCCAGGGCTGGGGTTTTGCCCAGGCCCTTCCGGCCTCCTTGGAAACATCAGGGAGGGACAAACAACTGTTGCCGCCTCTGACCTTCTCAGCGCAATCCCCAACAAGCTCCCAAAATGTTGTAGAGAAGTGGGGTGTGCACAGTATTGAAGGCCAGGACACGAGAACTCTGAGAAGGAAGTTGGTTTATTTTGACCGGCCGGACTCTGTGAACTCTTGTCCTAATAATAACTGAGCACCAAATAGCATTTTTCAGTCCCTTTTATACAGAGGTTTAAGATTAGGGAGACAAAGGGTGATGGTATGCAAACAGACCTTTGGTTAGTTTCTTCAGTGTTTGATCTGAGTATCAATAGGTTATTTCCTCCAGGTGAGTTGCATATTCCCCACATTCCAAGCCAGCTTGGATTTAGCATATCTTCCACAGCTTGGATTTAGCATATCTTCCACAGCTTGGATTTAGCTATCTTCCACAGCTTGGATTTAGCATATCTTCCACAGCTTGGATTTAGCATATCTTCCACAGCTTGGATTTAGCATATCTTCCACATTCCATCTGGATGCAACCTTCAATACACCTTCAGTCTTACATCCTTTCTGAACATTCAAAGACTGTAGGGCCTATATTACTTATTTGGACTTTTAGGGACTAGGTAAACTTGGAAACAATTTTGAGTTTATGCACAGGCTATATCAATAAGAAATGTAAAAATAATGTAAAATTGGTTTTGTTCATTGACAACATGATTGTCTATGTAGAAAATACAGAGGAATCTACAAAAAAAGTTACTAGAACTAATAAGTGAGTGAATTAAGGATGCAGGTTTCAAGGTCAATATGCAAAAATTAATTTTATTTCTACATACTAGCAATAAAGAATAAAAAATTTAAATATATATATATACCATAAAAATATTTAATACTTAGTGATAAATTTGACAAAAGATGTGTAAGACATACATAGGAAATTACAAAACATTGCTGAGAAAAGTTAAAGAAAAGCTAAATAAATGAAGAGATACAGTGTTTATAAATTGGAAGACTAGATTCTATTAAGACATCAACTTCTCTCCAAAATGACCAAGCCAGTAATCCTAATCAAAATCCCAGCAGGCTTGGTTATGTAAATTGGCGAGCTGAATATAAAATTTATAGGGAAAGCAAAAAACCTAGAATAGCTAAAAGAACTTTGAGGATGAAGAGAATTACATTACATAATTTTAAGATTTATGACAAAGCTATAATTATGAAGACAGCTAAGGACTGTCATAAAGATAGACAAGTAGAACAATAGAGCAGAATAGGGAGTCCAAAAATGGATCATTATATGTATGGTCTATTAATTTTTTAATACAATAGGTAGTACTTTTTGTCTGATTTATTTCACATAATACATTTTATTATTGTTATATTTTTAATTAGTGGAGTCATGTAAAAAATACAATGTTTTCATATACCCCACTACTGTTGGCTCTTCACATTAGTGTGGTACCTTTATTACAGTTGATGAAAGAATATTAAAATATTACTGTTAACTATAGTCCATAGTTTTCCTTAGGTATATTTTTCCCATACACAATCCTATTATTAAGACCTAGTAATAGTGTCATGTATATGTTATAATTCATGAAAAAACATTCTTATTCATGAAAAAACATTTTTATTCCTGGACTACTAACCCCAGCCCATCATCTATAGCAAGGATCACTGTGTTATACAGTCCCATGTTTTATCTTCCAACATTCATTCTAGCAACATAAAACACCCAAAACTTTCCCTTCCAATCACATTAACAAACATAATTCATACAATATTTGTCATTTTGTGTATGGCTTATTTCACTCAGCATAATGTACTCAAGGTTCATTCATGTTGTCTCATGCATCAGGATTTCGTTCCTTTTTACACCTGAATAATATTCCATCTTTATATTGTACCACCTTTGTTTATTCATTCATCTGTTGACAGATTCTTTGGTTCATTCTTTCTTTTGGCAATTATGAATAATGCCATAGGTTTGAAAATATCTGTTCAAGTCCCTACTTTCAATCAGTTTGAAAATATCTGTTCAAGACCCTACTTTCAATTCTTCTGGGTACAAACCTAGAAACAGGATTGCTGGGTCATGATAACTCTATATTTAGCTTTCTGAGGAACTAACAGTCTTCCATAGCAGATACATCATTTTACAGAAATGGATGAATGTTTCTATTTCTCCACACCTTCTCCAAGACTTGTAATTTTCTTTTTTTATTTTTAAAAGCAGTCATTCTATGCATATGAAATGATACCTCATTGTGTTTTATTTATTTTTCCCATATAACCCACTCCCCGCCCCCACATCATTTTTGTAAATTATATTTTTTGAAAATATATACATCACATAAAAAATGTTACATTAAAAAATATGAGGTTCCCATATATCCCCCAAACCCACCCCACTCCTCCCTCACCAACAACCTCCCCCATCATTGTGGCACACTCATCACACTTGGTGAACACATCTTGGGGCACTGCTGCACTACATACATAATAGTTTACCCTGTGTTTGCACTCTCCCCCAGGACACTCAGTAGGTTATGGCAAGATATATAAAGTCCAGCATCTGACCCTGCCATATCATTTAGGACAACTCAAAATCCCAAAAAATGCCCCCACATCACATCTCTTCTTCCTCTCCCTGCCCTCAGCAACTACTGTGGCCACTTTCTCCACCTCTATGCAATAATTTCTTCTATTACTTGTCACAATAGTTTTATAGTAGAGTATCAGTAAGTCCACTCTAATCCATATTTTATTCCTCCATTCTGTGGACCCTGGGATGGTGATGTCCTCTCCACCTCTAGATCAAGAGGGGGCTTAGAGTCTACAAGAATGATGGATGCAATTCCTCTGCTTGCAGTTGTAGGCGTACTTGATTCCCTGGTGTGGTGGTTGGCCATCTTCACCTCCCTGTTAGCGGACCTGGGTAAGACCAACAAACCAGAGAGTAGGAGCTGCCACTCTGTTGAGGCTCAGGGTCCAGCTGGCACATGGGCAGTTCAGAGATTCAAGTCTCCTGAATATGGACCATTCCTAACAGCAACCACAGGTTCAGTAAGAGTGACAGAAGAGGCATGTGTTGAAAAGTCACATTGGAGTCCATCTCTATCACAGTCAGGAGCACAAATTCCAAAGTAGGGCCCTCTGACATGGCACAGAACTCCAAATCCATCTGTCATGACCATATACCCTGTGGATCTCCATAGCCTTCAGGAGAACAAGTACCTAGGGTTGTATCTGCATTGACTTTTCCTGGGGTCCTGCTGAGGTGTGCATAAGCACAACCCCTCTGATGACCTCCTGACTCTTTTTGGAAGACTCTTAGCCATATAAACTCATTTGTCTTTACCATTTATCTCTTTTATTGAAGGTCAAAAAGCAGTTTTTAACACTTGACTCAACATGTAGGCTGAGATATTCTGCTGGTCTGAGTTGACCCTTTTATTCAAGGTCTCTTTCTAGTTGTTTCTCCAGTTAGTGATTGGTAGTAATCCCTTGGCACCAGGGAGGCTCATTCCCAGGAGTCATGTCCCACGTTGCAGGGAAGGTAATGCATTTACATACTGAGTTTGGCTTAGAGAGTGGCCACATTTGAGCAACACAGAGGCTCTCAGGAGGTAACTCTTAGGCACCCTATATCTCTAGGCCTAGTTCATATTTCAGGGCAACAGGCTCCTAAGCATAGTCATCAGTATCAAGGGCTCATTATTGGACCATCATTTCTTGTTGGCCTTTGCCATTGCACTTGGGGGATTACTGTTGTTCTATTGGGGAATGTGACAGAGCTCCCCTGGGTGGGAACTCAGCACTCCCCCATTTGGCATTTGTAACTGTAACTACTATAAAAATACCCAACACATATCATATTTACATCCCCTATATACGTGCCCTGGAGAACTCCCCACCACCCATGTGCCCCCCATCAATAACACCCCACACCAGAGTTCCTCCCTTGCCATAGTTGAATCTCTCTGTAATCCAAAACTTCTTCAACAATGAATCCTTACATATTGACAAATTCAATTAATAGGAAATTGAAATATAGTGATGGGTTTAAAGTTTAGAAATAGAATGCATAGTAATTAAGAAATACTAAAATAAAGTAAAAATAAATTGGTGTATTAATAAAATGAAAAATATTATAAAGATTTGTTTCTAACATTTTGCCTTTCATCATTGTAATAGGTGTTGCCCTGTATGTACAGTGGCAAGGCACTTTCATTTTTCCTCAGTGCCTGCATCCTTTTTTTTTCCTAATTATTAATTTTGTCTTCAGAAAAGTTTTAGATCACAGTAATTCACAAACACAATATAGGGAACTCCCAGATATCCAACATCAAACCCTTTTTCCCTTTCCCCAGCAATGATCTCTTTACATGTTCTCGTTATATTTGCTGCAGGTGATGTACCGATTTTGAAACATAGCTAGCAAACATGGTTCCATTTTGGTTTACATTATTGTTTATATTTTAGACTGTACAAATTTCTAAATTTTTAGTTTCCTTATGTTTTACATTATGGTTTACATTTTAGTTTATAGACTTTTATACACTTAAGATGTAAGTTAACATGTACTATATCCATCATTGCATGATCTTGTGGAGTACTTCCATTGTCCCCCAGTTGCCCTGCTTCCATCAATGATATACCTTTCTCCCCCTCCCCTCAGGGCACACTGTGACAATCAATCTTCACTACTTGAGGGACTAGATTTACAGATACTGCAACAATGCTGACGGCTTGACATACTAAACTGCCCTAACTAATTGGGAGCCAGCGATTCTCTCAAGAGACATAATTCCCTCTATTTCAGAACATCAGGTCTCCCCAGGATGTGGGCACACCTTCACACCTATTGTATGGGTCTCCACCCAATGATAAAACACACTATGACAACATGAGCACTCACATATTCCCTAGAAGCTTGCCCCTGTACCAGATGCCCTGCACTTAAGCACCTTAAAAAAGTGATCCTTCCTTATTATATTTTCTAAAGAGTTTTCTCAATAGTATACTTTCAACCATATACCTGACACTCTCCCATATTCAACATTTCCCCCCAGCCCTCCCTCTACTTCTTTGGTCATCTGACCCATCCTCCCAACCTTAGCCCCCCTCAAACCTGCAAAGCCCCACCCAAAGTTATCCCTAGGCCCCCAATTTATCTCTTCCCTGTAAAAATACTTACCTCCAGCTTATCATAGACTTCACCCATGTAGGCGTCAGCTAGCAGCCTTCCTCTCCCCCTCCCCCCCCAAATTCCTTTAAGCCTATCTTCCAGTCTTAGCTCTCTGAGACAACTCAGTTTGCTTGTTTCATATCAGAGAGGTCATGTAGTATTTGTCCTTCAATGCCTGGCTTGCTTCACTCAACATAAGGTCCTCAAGATTCATCCATGTTTTCACATGTATTTGTACTGTATTCCTTCTTATAGCTGAGTAGTATTCCGTTGTATGTATATACCACATTTTATTTATCCATTCATCCATTGATGGGCATTTGGATTTATTCCAACTTTTGGCAATAGTGTATAATGCTGCTATGAACATTGGTGTGCATATATCGGTTTGTGTCTTTATTTTCAGATCTTCTGGGTATATACCCAAGAGTGGAATTGCTGTGTCATATGGCAAATCTATAGCTAACTTTTTGAGGAACTGCCAAACTGTCCTCCAGAATGGCTGGATCCTCCTGCATTCCCACCAGCAGTGGATGAGCATTGCCATTCCTCCACATCCTCTCCAGCACTTGTAGTCTTCTGTGGTTTTGATAGCTGCCAGTCTTATGGGAGTAAGACAGTATTTCATTGTAGTTTTGATTTGCATCTCCCTAATAGCTAGTGATTTTGAGCATTTTTTCATGTGCTTTTTAGCCATTTGTATTTCTTCTTTGGAGAAGCATCTGTTCAAATCATTTTCCCATTTTTAAAATGGATTGTTCATCTTTTTATTTTCAAGCTATAGGAGATGTTTTTATATGCAGGATGTAAGTCTTCTATCAGATATATGGTTACCAAATAATTTCTCCATTGGGTAGGCTTTCTTTTCAATTTCATGACAAACTCCTTTGAGGAATGAAAGGCTTTAATTTTGAGGAAGTCCCATTTATCTATTTGTTCTTTTGCTGCTCGTGCTTTTGGTGTGAAGTTCATGAAGCCATTTCCTATTACAAGGTCCTGTAGCTGCTTTCCTACATTGTTTTCCAAGGTCTTTATGGTCTTGGCTCTTATATTTAGGTCTTTGATCTAACTTGAGTTGATTTTTGTATAAGGTGTGAGATGGTAATCCTCTTTCCTTCTTTTGCATATGGATATCCAATTCTCTAGACACCATTTGCTGAAAAGGCCATTCTCTCCCAGTTGTGTGGGCTTGGTGGCCTTGTCAAATATCCGATGACTGTATATATGAGGATCTATATCAGAACTCTCAATTCAGTTCCATTGTTCAGTGTGTCTATCCTTGTGCCAATACCATGTCATTTTCACTACTGTAGCTTTGTAGTATGTTTTGAAGTCTGGTAGTGTGATTCCTTCCGTTTCTTTTTTTTTTTTTTTTTTTTCAACATGTCTTTAGCTATTTGGGGCCTCTTTCTTTTCCAAATAAATTTCATAACTATTTTTTCTAGTTCATTAGAAAATGCTGTGTTGATTTTTATTGGGATTGCATTGAATCTGTAGATAAGTTTTGGTAGGATAGACATCTTAATAATATTTAGTCTTCCTATCCATGAACAGGGAATATTCTTCCATTTATTTAGGTCTTCTTTGATTTCCTTGAACTGTGTTGTGTAGTTTTCTGTGTATAAGTCTTTTATACCTTTGGTTAAATTTATTCCTAGGTATTTGGTTTTGTAATTTACTATTGTAAATGGTATTTGTTTCTTGATTTTCTCCTCAGATTGCGCATCATCAGTGTACGGAAATACTACTGATTTTTGTGTATTGATCTTATACCCTATGAATTTACTGAACTCATTTATAAGTTCTAGAAGCTTTGTTGTAGACTTCTCAGGGCTTTCTATGTATAGGATAATGTCATCTGCAAATAGTGAAATTTTTACTTCTTCCTTTCCTATTTGGATCCCTTTTATATCTGGGTCTTGCCTCAGTTCTCAAGCAAGTACTTCTAACACAATGTTAAATAGAAGGGGTGATAGTGGGCATCCTTGTCTTGTTCCTGATCTTAGAGGGAAAGATTTTAGGATTTCACCATTGTAAATGATGTTGGCTGTGGGTTTTTCATATATACCCTTTATCATGTTCAGAAAGTTTCCTTCTATTCTGATCTTTTGCAGTGTTTTTATCAAGAAAGGGTGCTGTATTTTGTCAAATACTTTTTTGGCATCTATAGATATGATAGTGTGATGTTTTCCCTTCAATCTGTTTATGTGGTTTATTACATTAATTGCTTTTCTTATGTTGAACCATCCTTGCATACCAGGAATGAAACCCACTTGGTCATGGTGTATAATTTTTTAATGTGTTGTTGAATATGATTAGCAAGTATTTTGTTGAGGATTTTTGCATCTAGGTTCATTAGAGAGATTGGTCTGTAATTTTCCTTTCTTGTGGTATCTTTGTTTGGCTTTGGTATTAGGGTAATGTTGGCATTATAAAATGAATTAGGCAATGTTGATTCTATTTCAATTTTTTGGAAGAGTTTAAGCAAAATTGGTGTTATTTCTTTCTGGAATGTTTGGTAGAATTCAACTGTGAAGCCATCTGGCCCAGGACTCTTCTTAGTTGAGAGGTCTTTAGTGACTGACCCTATCTCTTTACTTGTGATTGGTTTGTTGAGATCATCCATTTCTTCTTTTGTCAATGTAGGCTGCTTATGTATTTCTAGGAATTTGTTCATTTCCTCTAAATTCTCTTTCTTGTTGGAATACTGTTTTTGAAATATCCTCTTATGATAGTCTTTATTTCAGTGGGGTCAGTGGTGATATCACCCTTCTCATTTCTTATTTTGTGTATTTGCATTCTCTCTTTTTTTGTTGTTGATAGTCTAGCTAGAGATTTGTCAATTTTATTGATCTTCTCAAAGAACCACCTCTTTGTTTTGTTTATTTTTTTGAGTGCTTTCCTATTTTCTATTTCATTTAGTTCTGCTATCATCTTTGTTATTTCTTTCTTTCTTCTTTCTTTGGGGTTGTTTGTTGTTTTTTTTACTAATTCCTCCAATTGTTCAGTTAGTTCTTCAATTTTAGCTCTTCTTTTTTGATGTATAAATTTATGGCTATGAATTTCCCTCTCAGTACAGCTTTTCCAGCATCCCATAAGTTTTGATATGCTGTATTATCATTTTCATTGGTTTCAAGGCAGTTACTGGTTTCTGTTGAGATTTCCTCCTTTACTCACTGTTTTTCTAAAGTGTATTGTTTAACTTCCATATCTTGGTGCCAAATTTGGGCCTCTGGCCCTTGCAGATTACCAGCTTCACTCCACTGTGGTCCAAGAAATTATTTTGTATGATTTCAATATTTCTGGATTCACTGAGACTTTCTTTATGGCCTGGCATGTGGTCTACCTTGAAGAATGATCCATGGGCACTTGAGAAAAAGTGTATATCCTGCTGTATTTGGGTGTAATGTTCTGTGTATGTCTATTAGGTCCAGATCCTCTAATATATTGTTCAAAGTCTTTGTTTGTTTATTGATTCTCTTTTGCGATATTCTGTCCAAAGGTGATAGTGGTGTGTTAAAGTCCCCCACTATAATTGTAGAGGCATCTATTCCTTCACTTAGTTTCTCCAGTGTTTGTCTCACATATTTGGAGGTGCCCTTTTTAGGGCATAAATGTTTATGATTTTTCTTTCTTCTTGAAAGATTATCCCTTTCATTAATATATAGTGTCCATCTTTGTCTCCCACAACAGTTTTGCATTTGAAGTCTATTTTTTCTGCCATTAATATAACTACACCTGCTGTTTTTGTTTATTTGTTTTTGTTTGCCTATAAGATTGTTTTCCAGCCATTCACTTTCAATCTCCTTGAATTCCTGGATCTAAGATGAGTTTCTTGTTGACAACATATAGACATGTGATATTTCCTTATCCAATCTTCCAGTCTGTGTCTCTTAACAGGTGAATTTAATCCATTGACATTTAGTGTTATTTCCTTTCAAGGGATTACTTATATTAGTCGTATTTTCTTTGGATTTGTGTATGTCATATGTTGTTTGATTTTTTTTCTCTTTTTGTAGTTTTAGTTGTTCTTACACTCTCCTCCAACTCTGTCTCTCTTGTTTTTTTTTTTTCTTTCCTCCTGCAGAATTCCCTTTAGTATTTCTTGAAGGGCAGGTTTCTTGTTGGCATACTCTCTTAGTTTCTGTTTATCTGTGAATATTTTCAACTCTGCATCATTTTTTATGCTAGCTTTCATGGGTAGAGTATTCTTGGTTGGAAATTCTTCTCTTTGTACCTTGAATATGTCATACCACTGCCTTCTTGCCTCCATGGTTTCAGATGAGACATCAGCACTTAATCTTATGAAGCCTCTCTTGTATGTGATGGTTCTCTTTTCTCTTGCTGCTTTTAGTATTTTCTCTTTGTCTTGTGCATTGGATAATTTGACAAGTATATGTCTTGGGGTAGCCCTGTTGGGATTTATGCTGTTTGGGGCATGTTGTGCTTCCTGGACATGTACATGCATCTCCCTCAATAGGTTTGGGAAGTTTTCGGCCATTATTTCCTCCAACACCACTCCTGTCCCCTTTCCCTTTCCTTCTGGGATGCCTATAATGCATATTTTTTGCGTTTTGCATTGCCATTCAGGTTCCTAAGTCCCTGATGGATTTTTTCTATTTTTTTTTTTCGATCAATTCTACTATCTGTTTGATTTCAGATGTACTGTCCACCACATCACTAATTCCTTCCTCTGCCTCTTCAAATCTGCTGTTATTTGCTGCGAGTGTATTTTTCATTTCTTGGATTGTGGTATTGATCCCCATCATATCCATGATCTTTTTGTGCATAATTACAATTTCTTCTGTATGCTCTCCAAGTGTTTTCTTAATATGCTTAGTCTCTTCCTTCACTTCATTGAATTGGTCCATGGTACATGTTTTGAGAGCTTTAATTAGTTGTTCAATGTTGCACTTCTCTTCCTAGTTTTTAGTTTGTTCATTGGATTGGGCCATGTTTTCCTGATTATTGGTGTGGTCTGTAGTTTTTTGTTGCTGTCTGGCCATCATTTTTCCTTGTTTGATTTGTTCTATTGATTATCTTCTTCATCTAGTCTTGAGGTTTAATTAGTTGTTGTTTTTGTGGGCATGTTAAGTCTTCTCTTCATCATTTTTTTCTTCTTATCTATTTCCTTATTTTTGGCTAAGTTCCCTTGGAGGAAAATATTAGGGCCAGAAAAAGCAAAAGGGGTAAGAAAAGAAAAATATTATAGTAGTATTGATAGTGAATGTTAGCAGAAGAACCATGTGAGACCCAGAAGAATGGATATTGAACTCATGTAAGCTGTGTATAGTTATAACCATTCAAAAAGTGGAGTACCTATAATGAGATAGTAAACTGAATATGGGGAGGAAGATATTATGAATTAAAAGGTCACTGAGGTCAGGAGAGAAGAAAAAAGGAAAAAAAGGACAATAATATAGAGAGTGAATAAATGATAGAAAACAGATTAGAAGTATTAGAGATAAAAAGTCAGAAATATTGGGGGCTAAACAAAGAGGTGGAATGTAAGAGAAACAATAAATGATGGAGGAGAGAATGATATAAAGGAAAGGGGATAGCATTGGTAGCCAAAATCAATACACACAGAAAAGAGAAAATTGAGGATGAGGAAGCACAGCACATAATAAATGTTGCCTGCAGCACTAATATAAAAAAAGAAAAAAGAAAAAAGAAAAAAAAAGGAAAAATAAAAAGAGAAGAAAAAAAGGAGAGCAAGAAAAAGAGAAAGGAACAAAAAGGGTGGTGTGGGGGATAAAGAGGAAGGAAATACAAGAAAACAAACCAACAAAAAAGACCAGACAAGGCTTCAGGCAAAGAATCCTCTTTGCAATTGAATAAACTGCTTAGGAGACTAACCTTTCCCCTTTCTCCCTTTGTCACTTCCCTATCTCCCAAGGCAGCAGGAAGGCTGTGTGAGGGCTCCTGTAGGAAATTCAAATGGATCCCTGGCGAACCAATTCACCTGAGAAAATAATGTCTCTTAATTTCTTGAGAGAGCACCCACCCCTTGCCAGGATCCCTAACTATGCTACTGGAATTCTGTAAATCACATCCTACTGTCCCTCCCCCTTAGGTGTACAACAAGGGGGCTAGTTAATTTTCTGACTCCACCTTCTCCCAGACCAATTTTCCACTGTAGTTTGTAATATGCTTTTAAGTCAGGAAATATGAATCCTCTGACTTCATACCTTTTTTAAAGATATTTTTGGCTATTTAGAACACCTTACCTCCTAAATAAATTTGATAATTAGCTTTGCCATTTCTGCAAAGAAGGCTGTTGGAATTTTGATTGGAATTGCTTTGAAAATGTAAATTATTTTGGGTAGAATTGACATCTTAAGGATATTTAGTCTTCCAATCCATTAACAGAATTTCCTTCCTTTTATTTAAGTCCTCTTTCATTTCTTTTATCAATATTTTATAGTTTTCTGTGTACAAGTCTTTTACATCCTTGGTTATATTTATTCCTAGATAATTGATTCTTTCAGTTGCTAGTGTAAATGGATTTTTTTTCTTGATTTCCTCCTCAGTTTTTCCATTATTACTGTATAGAAACATTACTGATATGGGGGTGTTACCTACTTCCCTATCACTTTCCTAAATTCCTACTATCTTTGTTACCATTTTTTCAGGGCATTCTATATATAGGATCATATCATCTGCAAATAGTGAAAGATTTACTTCTTCCTTTACAATTTGTATTCCTTTTATTTCTTTTTCTTGCCCAAGTGCTGAAGCAAATACTTCTAATACAATTTTAAATAAGAATGGTGACCATGGTCATCCTTGTCTTTTTCCAAATCTCAGAGTCTTTCAGTCTTTGAATATGATGCTAGCTGTGGGGTTTTCATGTATGCCCTTTATCATGTTAAGGATGTTTCCTTCTATTCCTATTTATCTGAAGAAAGGATGCTGGATTTTGTCAAAAGCTTTTTTCTGTGTCATTTGAGATGATCATGTGATTTTTCCCCTTCATATTGTTAATGTGATGTATTACAGCAATTGATTTTCTTGTGTTGAACCATCCTTGCATACCTGGGATAAAACCCACTTGATAATCATATTTAGTTTTTTTACTATGCTGTTGGATTCAATTTTCAAGTATTTGGTTGAGGATTTTTCCATCTATAGTCATAAGAGAAATTGGACTGTAATTTTCTTTTCTTTCAGAATCTTTACCTGGCTTCAGTATTAGAGTGAGATAGAATGCACTGAGTAATGTTCTACTCTTCAATTATTTTGGAAATGTTTGACCAGGATTGGTACTAATCTTCTTGGAATGATGGGTAGAATTCACCTGTGAAGCCACCTTGTCTTGGGCTTTTCTTTGTTGGGAGGTTTTGATGACTGATTCAACCTCTATGCCTGTAATTTGTCTGTGGAGGTCTTCTATTTCTTGTAGAGTAGTGTAGGATGTTCGTGTGTTTCTAGGTATTTGTCCGTTCCATCTAGGTTGTCAAATTTTGGGTATTATTTGTTCATAGACTCCTCCTGTGATCCTTTTTATTTCTGCAGTTGTAATGCCTATTCTCATTCCTGATTTTATTTATTCACATCTTCTCTCTCTTTTTCATTATCAGTCTAGCTAAGGGTTTGTCAATTTTATTGATAGTTCAAAGAACCAAGTTTTGGTTTTGTTAATTCTCTTTTGTTTTATATTCTCAATTTCATTTATTTCTGCTCTAATCTTTGTTGTTTTGGGGGTTAGTTTGCTATTCTTTTTAGTTCCTCCATGTGTGTAGAAAGGTCTTTGAATTTAGCTTTTTCTTCTTTCGCAATTTGGCATTTAGAGCTAAAATTTCCCTTTCAGCACTGCCTTCACTGCATATCATAAATTTTGATATGTTGTGGTCTCATTTTCATTCTTCTCAAGATATTTATTCATTTCCTTTACAGTTTCTTCTTTGACACACTAAAGTTTTATGAGTGTTAATTAGCTTCCATATATTTCTAAATTTTCCAGTTCTCCGCCTGCTTTGATTTTTAGCTACATTCCATTGTGGTCAGAAAATATGCTTTGTATGATTTTAATCTTTCTACTTATTGAGACTTGTTTTGTGACCCAACATGTGGTCTATCCTTGAGAATGTTCCATGTGCATTTGAGAGGAATGTATATCCTGACTTTTGGAGGTGCAATGTTCTGTATATGCCTGTGAGGTCCAGTTCATTTGTCACATTATTCAAGTTCTCTGTTTCCTTATTGTTTTTCTACCTAGTTGTTCTATCTATTGATGAGCATGATGTATTAAAGTCTCTAAGTATTATTTTAGAGGTGTCTATTTCTCCCTTTGATTTTGTCAGTGTTACCTCATGTATTTTGGGGCATGGCAGTTAAGCTCATAAATATTCAGGATTTTTATTTCTTCTTGGTGGATTGTCCCTTTTATTAACATATATTGTCCTTCTTTGTCTCTTCTAACAGCCTTTGACTTAAAGTCTATTTTGCCCAATATTACTGTAGCTACACCAGCTCTTTTTTGGTTACATTAATAATTTGCATGGAATCTCTCTCTCCATCCTTTCATTTTCAAATTGTTTGTGTCTTTGGGTCTATTGACACTTTAAAAAAAACCATAAATTTGGTCATGCTTTTTTATCCATCTTATCACTGTGCATCTTTTGATTGGGAAGTTTAATCCATTAACATTCAGTATTCTTACTATAAAGGTAGTACCTACTTCAGCCACTATGACATTTGATTTTCATATATCATCTTTTTTTGTCTCTTTTCCTTTATTGCACTCTCCTTTTCTGTGTAATTGATCTTTAATGATGTATCAGACTGATCTCTTCCTCATTTCTGTTTCTGCATATTTTTAAAATATATTCTTTGTGATTACCCTTGGGTTTATATTATATAATCTACATCTATAACCTACTAATTTGAAATGGTGCCAACTTAGCTCCAACAGCATACATTTCCTCTGTTCCAATATCACTCTTTTCCCTTCTTATGTTGTTTTTGTCCCACTTTCCCACTTTATATTTTGCACATCCATTATCAGGAAATATGCATTTTCCTTGTTCAATTGTATTCTGATTCTTAAATGAATAGTAGATTTGTATATTGAGGATTCAGTACTTTCAGGTTTTGCATTTTTCCCTTAAATACACTGACTGTTGAACTTCATTTCTTCACATTATCCCAAGCTATTCACTCCTATCTTTTCCTTTCAACTTGCAGAATTCCCTTTAGTAATTCATGTAGGGCAGGTCTGTTGTTGACATACTCCCTTAGTGTCTGTTTATCTGTGAATACTTTAAACTCTCCCTACTTTTTGAAGGACAGTCTTTCTGATTATGAAATTTTTGGCTAGCAGTGTTTCTCTTTCAGTACTTTCAATATCTCATAGCAATATCTTCTTGCCTCCAAGGTTTCTGATGAGAACTTGTGACTTAGTCATTTTTGTGATAAATGGCTTTTCTAATTTCAGAAGTCTTTCTTTATCTTTATCTTCAGCATTTTACCTTCTGATTAGTACACATATTCAATTTATTCTGTTCGAAGTGTGTTGCACTTATTGGACATGTATTTTATGTTTTTCATAAGAATTGGGAAATTTTTGGCATTATTTTCTCAAATATTCTTTCTGTCCCTTTTTTCCTTCTGGGACACCCATGACACATAATTTTGTGTGCTTCATGCTGTCACTAAATCTCTGAGTCTCTGTTTATTCTTTTATAATCTTTCTGTATCTCTTCTTCTGACTGTACAATTTCAATTGTCCAGTCTTCTAGTTCTCAAATTCTTTCTTATGTCTGTTCAAATCTGCTATTGTGTGCCTCTAGTATGTTTTAAATCACTTATTGTGCCTTTCATACCCATAAATTCTGTTACATTTCTTTTTATACTTTCAAATTCTTCTTTATGCTCATATATTGCCTTCTTAATTTTTTTTTTTTTGTTCTTTATGCCAATTTTCCTTCATCTCCTTGAATTGATTTAGGAATGTTACTTGAATATCTTTTATTAGTTATTACATTTTCTGGATCTCCTCTGAAGTTTTAATTTGTTCCATTGACTGAGTCATGTTTTCCTGTTTCTTAGTATGATTTGTAATTTTTTGCTGATATCTAGGCATTGATTATCTTGATGAGTTATCTCTGAAGGTCCGTTTCTCCCTCTTGTCTCAGTTTTTATTGACTGACTGACTTTGTGTTAAGGCTCTTCTTTAACTCTAGGTATAACTTATTCTAAACTTTTAGAATAGTCTGAGTTGAGCTGTTCAGATTTTCTGAGCTCTTCTCCATCTGATTTTTTCCCTGGATATATGGTAGAAATTTTTTATTTCACACCTTCTATCAATTGTTTCATCTCCAGGAATCTCACTTCCTCTGTTCCTTCTCTGGAAATCTTGATGTTCTGTTTGTTTTTGTGCAGACTCCCCACCCCCCCCCCCCTGCCCCCAGCTCCTATGATTTGTTTAAATTCTTCCCCTCACAGTGTCCCATTTTCCTTACATATTTTTAGTTCTGGGACATGTCCTATATTACAGCAGTTCAGTTTAACCCTTTATTTCTGTGAGGCTTTCCTGCCTCCAGTTCTTCCCTCTTAGGGTACCCTATCCTGGAGATAAAGATGGGGGTTAAATCAAAAAGGTGGAGCACTTCAGAAAAGCCCAGTTTGCCTTTAGGTGGTTCAGGCTATTTAAACTGTATTGAGAGGCCACAAAAGTTATTAACAGCCTTTCTATGGTGGTCTCTCTCTTCCTCTTCCAAGGGCCCTCTTGTATGCAGGACCCCTCAGTGGGTTACGTTCTGTCCTGAGTCTCAGTGGACATAGGTCCCTATACCTGGATATGTGTGGAGTTCTAATTCACTGCTGTGAATTGATCTACAGTCTCTGTCCATGGTTGGAGGAAACCAGGCTCTGCTGTCTTTGTGTGACTCCAAGCTGCATTGGACAGAATGAGGGGCAGGTGAAAAGGGAAGTTACTAGTGGATCAGGATGGAATTCTCCTACCTGAGATTTTTCTGTTTCTTCAATTCAGCACTTGTGGGATCATTCTCCAGTCTCTACCTTCCTCCAGAGTTGTAAGCAAGTGGAATTTGTACTTTCATTCGCTAAATCTCTGGGGAGGATTTTTCAGGGCTTGTCTTACATTGCCATATTGATGACATCCTTACCTTCTTTATATATTCTTAAAAATTCACTGTTATTTTTAATTACCCTTTGTCTCTCTATTCTGGCTATTCAACAACATTCTTGAAGAAATAATCATCACTTTGAACTAGGCCTTTGCCAGTGAGTGGGAGTATACTGCCAAAAAAATTCAATTCCTGGCCTGTGGACATGGCCCAAGATTCCCAGAGCCCGATGAAGAATCTTAGAAAATTAAACAAACATTCTAAAGAAAGGCAATTATTAACTCCAAAGAAAACAAAGTTGTAAAAGAAAAGAGATAGAGTGAGTTTTAGTTTTCTACATGGCTTGGCTTTAAATAATGTTTACATAATTATAATAATATAAACCGAATACTGATTTACCAAAGTTATAAATATAATTGAAAATGTGTGTATGTTGGGGCATAGAAGCTGTGAAGGAGCACTAAATCCTTAATTCCCATAGTGGACATCAACAGATAATACCTAAAACTGAAACAATCAAGAAATAGCCACCTAGTCATGCTACTTAGAAATACAAAGATAAACCCAAAAGGAACAAGGTTACCTCCATAGTAGGGAATAGAGTTGGGCAATGAGGGAATGACAGAGATTTGTCTTTTTAAACATAAGTAGAAATATGACTCTGATAAACATGAAAATAAACTTTTCTTTATAAATTTAGCAACTACAAAAGATCTTTCAAGAGACAGCAGAGAGGGGAGCAGGTTGAAGGGATGGGAGACAATAAGCAGAAGGACTACTTTGAAGACTACAGCTGTGTCCAGGTAGAGGGATACCAATACTGAACTGAGGCATTTCCAGTGGGAACAGAGAAAAGAAGACATATATAACTTGATCACAAAACAAGTGTGAAGGAAATAAAAGAGAGGAATGTGTCATAACTGCAAGGATTTTGTCTTTTACAACTGTATGGACCATTCTCAGAGAGGGGGGAAATAGGAAGAAGAGCAGATTGAGCAGGAAGATATTGAGGTCACTTTGGGGCATAGGGATATGAGGTGCTAAGTTCTAGAGCCCAGAAGAGAGATCACAATTGTAGATCTATATTTGTAAGGGAGCAAATTATCAGTGATAGGGAATAGAAAGAAAGGCTGACAACAAGAGATTTATCAGGTAAAGCTAGTAGAGTGATAAGAAAAGCCAGATACTCAACCCTGGAAAACTCCAATATTAAAAAGTAAAGAAAGGCCCTGCCCCCTGATGGTGTAATGAGATGCTTCAGGCTCTGTACCCCAATATAAACCTGGAACAACCAGCAAGAACTGGCAGAAACTTCTTTCTCAGAGTTCCAGAAAACAATGATAGGACTGTAGTAATAGGACAAGTGTCAAATCAAGAAAAAGGTCATTTCAAAGCAGTAGAATCTCATGGTGCCCTGGCTGGCCCCTCCCCCATTCCTCCCCAGCTTGTAGAGGAGTCAACCTGTGCTCCCAGTGTGGATTTCTGGTTCTGGTTCCAGAGGAAGTAGAATAACCCTCATGTACATACTGGGAACATGTATATATTGCCCAATCTCTCTGGTGGTGGTCTGAGGGACTCACCATCCCAAAATTTGCCCTGTGTTTAGAAGGCAACTCACTGAGCTCTTCTACAGAAAACTGTGGGAAAGCAGTCAAGTTGTACTGCCTGGAGCAAGGCATTGCTGGCTACAGAACATTCAGTGCAGTGTCCAGGAAGAAGGGGCATTTGTATCCAGGTAAACAGGTGGATTACTGGGACCACATGTCCATACCCAAGATAAGACATATGCAGAAAGGATCAGAATGGCCTCTACACCTTCTCCTGTGCTATTCCCTAAACTCGTTGTATGATAAGTCCTGAAGGAGAGCACCCACATAGTAATATGCACAGACTGGGAAATGTATTCTCTTTTTTTGTTTTTGTTAGTATATTGTATTCAAGGAGAGCTCTGTCATAACCCTAGCTGAATACAAGCTTCAGTATAACAGGCATCTCAGAGTCCAGATTCCAGTGATAACATGTTAAAATATCAAAATGTCCAGGTTTCAACAAAAGATTACAAAACGTACAAAGAAACAGGAGGTGGTAGCCCAGGAAAAGGAAAAAATTAAAATATTAGGAGACACCAATGAGGAGGACCAGATCTGGGGCATACCAAGAACTTTTTTTAAATGGCCATAGAGTTGTTCCAAGAGCTAAAAGAAAACATAGACAAATACCTAAAAGAATTCAGGAAAACAATAGATGAACACAAAGAGAATATCAATAGAGTGATGGAAATTATGAAAAGGAAACAAATAGAACTGAAGATCATAGTAACAGATATTTAGGATTCCCTAAAGGGATTGAAGAGCAGATTAAAACTGGCAGAAGAAAGAATCAGCGATCTTGAAGATAAAACAATTGAAATCATCAGTCTGAGGAGCATGTCTCACTAAAAGTGTCTTCATTTTTCCTTGGAGAATTCAGCCCTCCTCATTTTTAGTCATGCTATTTAGATGGGTTTGACCCAAGTCCAGTGCAGAGGTGTGCTACAATTGGCTTAAGCCAATATGAAGATTATTTCCTTGGTTTAGGAACTAATTCAAAATTTATGAAATAGCTACCATATTAGTCATTGAAAGGACAGCAAATCCAGCAGGGTGGTAGAAGAAATCAGACTGATATGAAAACAACTATCAGAAATTACTGGTTGAAGAAGAATCAAGTAAAGTGTTGTAAGAATGGAGGTCTCATATATTGCAAGGCTGGTAGTTTTGTGGTAGAGATTCTTTTTAGGAAGGTGGAGACTTGAGAGGTTGGTTCACTGAGAGGAAAAACCCAGTGAAGATGAATAGGTCAAAGATACCAGAGGCAAAGATGGAGAGGATTTAGGAAGTGCTCAGCAGAAGCAAAGGGGTATGGAATATATCCCAGTTGGTGGTTTCACCTTGGAGGAATCCACCTTCTTAACAGGAAAGAATGACTTTATAGGTAAGTTTGGAGATAGAAGAAAAGTAAGTTGAGGGAGTCCAGACATTTTCCTTCAAAACCCCCTGAGCACTAATTCATAGTAGTACTAAATAAATAGTGTATTAGTTCTGATATGCATTTTCCCCAACCTTGGAAAGAGTATCATAGAAAACAGTGGCAATATAATCTTAAAAAAATGGAATATCTGAATTAAATGTTTCTAAATATCTCTTTAAAATAATGGTATGTTAGCAAATAATATTTTAAGAACTGGCATTAATCTCAGAAATATTATGTTAGGACACAACAAAATTATTTTCCCTACTCTTTTGCAAATCATTTCACATGATATGGTCTTCCCTATACCATCTAAATATGAATATTTTATTATAACTTAAATGTCAAGAAGACTATTAAAATATGTAGCTAAATTGGTGTAAATATATCTCATTCAACCATGCCTAGCAGTTTTTCTGTTGTTTACTAATAATTTACTGAAAGCTTATTAGCACCTGTTCATTTTGTGTCTCAGTGGGTTTTCAAAATAACTTATCAAGGGAAGCAGATGTGCCTCAGGTGTCTGGGCTCCTGCCTACCACATGGGAGTTCGCTGGTTTCAGATCCTGGTGCCTCCTAAAGAAGCAAGCTGGTGCAGTGGGTGGGCATGCCAAGCTGACAAACAAGAGACACAAGAAGAAAAAGTGTAATGAGAGACACACACACAATAAACAGGGAGCAGAGGTTCCCAGTGCCTCCTAAAGAAGACAGCAAGCTGGCATAACAAAATAACACAAGAGACACAGGGAGGCAAAAACATAATGAGAGACAAGGCAAAGCAGGAAGTGGAGGTGGCTCAAGTGATTAGGCACCTTTTTCCCACAGGTTCAGCTTCCAATGCCTCCTAAAGAAACAAGGAAGATGAACAGACTCAGCAAGTGAGGAAAAAAAAACAAGGGGATGGGGAGAAATAAAGAAAGAAAATAAATCTTAAAAAAAAAAAACTCGTCAAGTATGCTACTTTATAGAAAAGGAAAATAAAAACCTATTATTTCATTGCACATTTATCACACTAGAAAGAACATCAAATTCAAGACTTTCACAATCATGTCATCTATTTCATCAAAATATCTTTAAAAAGTCAGAATTAATTTTTCATAATTATAGCTGGGTGAAAACATCATAATGATGAGACAGAAAATTTTGTAGCAACAGCTTTTGACCTACTAAAGCAAAGCAGGGGACAGCAAATTATTCCATAAAAGGTCAGATAGTAAATATTTTAGTCTCAGTGGACCATACAATCTCTGTCACAACTACTCAACTCTGCTGTTGTGGAATGAAAGCAGCCAAAAATTCTACGCAAATGCGTTTCAATAAACTTTCCTTCACAAAAACAGGCAGCTGGCCAGATCAACCCCTGTTCAAAAACAAGAGTATTTTCCAAAATCATTTCATTTTTTTAAAATGCTTATGCAACCTTAGATTAAGACAATGCTGAAATTAGCTTAAACATACAAACTAAAGACCTAACCTATCACTTCACAATGTAATATGCAATTGTTGATTCTTTTGGCACTAGCTCTCTGATAACAGAATCATAAGAATTTCCTATATTGCAGTACTTAAAGCGATATACCTGACAAAAATCTTGTATTTCCTTCATTTAATGTTGACATTATATCAGATTCCCTGATATAAACACAGTTTATCTCACTATCCCATTAGATTTTTAAGTTTTTTGTGGGTTTGCATTTTTAAAAGTGAATTTTTCAATATTTGGTTATAAGTACATTTCCCTTACATTCATTCTGATACTAAAATAAGACTTTCTAATTAGTAGTTTAATTTAGAAATTAAAATTACCAAGTACATAGAAATAGCATTATTACCACCAACTGTGGCAGTCCATCAAACTGTCATGATTGTGAGAACTCATTTTTTCAACCTCATTCTGAGGCACGATGCCTGGACAAACCCTACATAGTACATAGTACTGGACAAATGAAGCCAGGCATGGAAAATACAGCGTTTATGAAAGCAGTAAGTAATCGAGAGTGTAGGAGTGTAGAACTATTTGGGGGGAGAGAACGCCTTTTTTTTTTTTTTAAAGAATTATTTATTTATTTAATTCCCCCCCTCTCCCGGTTGTCTGTTCTCTGTGTCTATTTGCTGCGTCTTGTTTCTTTGTCCGCTTCTGTTGTCGTCAGCAGCGGGGGAAGTGTGGGCGGCGCCATTCCTGGGCAGGCTGCACTTTCTTTCACGCTGGGCGGGTCTCCTTACGGGGCGCACTCCTTGCATGTGGGGCTCCCCTACGCTGGGGGACACCCCTGCGTGGCAGGGCATTCCTTGCGCGCATCAGCACTGCGCATGGGCCAGCTCCACATGGGTCAAGGAGGCCTGGGGTTTGAACCGCGGACCTCCCATGTGGTAGACGGATGCCCTAACCACTGGGCCAAGTCCGCTGCCCTCTTTTTTTTTTTTTTTTAAACACCTTAATAAGCCTTTGCCTTCCTAAAAATAGATCTCACATTAAGTCTGGAAGAGACTTTTAAAAAAAAGATAATTTAACTAAACTAAAATAAAATAGAAAAACATTGCCAAAAGAAATTAAAGAAGACCTTAGTAAGTGGGTAGTGCTTATAGATTGGAAGACTAGATATCATTAAGATGTTAATACTACCCAAAGAAATTTATAGATTCAATGCAATCTCAATCAAAACTCCGAAAACCTTTTTCTGAAGAAAAGGAAAAGTCAATCATCAAATTTATATGGAAGGGTAGGGAGTCACAAATAGCTAAAGCCACCTTAAAAAGGAGAATGAACTTAGAGAACCCACATTTCCTGATCTTAAAACTTATTACAAAGCCACAGTAATCAGAACAGCATGGTACTGGTAGAAGAACAGATGTATAGACCACTGGAATAGAATTGAGAGCTCAGAAATAAATTCTCACATTTATGGATGATTTTTTGGCTGATTTTTGACAAGATAGCAAAGACTACTCAATTAAGAACTTGTCTCTTCAACAAATGGTGCTAGGAAAACTGGATCCCCATTTGCAAAATAAAGAAGGAGGACCCCTACCTCATGCCATATACAAAAATCAACTCGAAACGGATAAGAGACCTAAATATAAGAGCTAGAACTATCAGACTCCTAGAAGAAAACTTAGGGAAGCATCTTTAGTATTTGTCTTAGGCAATAGTTTATAGACTTTACACCCAAAGCACAAGCTACAACAGAAAAAAATAGATAAACGAGACCTCTTCAAAATGAAAAACTTTTGGGATTCACAGGACTTTATCATGCAAGTGAAATGACAGCCTACACATTGGGGGAAAATATTTGGAAACCACATGATTTAGTTTTCCAAATGGGCTGACAATGCAAAGAAATAAGTTGGCTATTATAAAAGGTATTTATTTGGGATAAAATCTTACAGTCCCAAGGCCATGAAAAGTCCAAACTGAGGCACCTCCCAAGATGCTTTCTCATCAAAGTCAGCTACTACTGATCCTGGTGTGCTGCCATGTGGTGAAGCAAGATTGTCAATGATCTCTGACCAGGTTTCAGCCTTCCCTTCCAGGCTCACAGTCTCCTCTTGAGCTGCTCCATGGGCCCAGCCTCTTTGGGCTTCATGCTTATGATCTTGTAGTTCTCTCTCCTGGCATAGGGCCTTTTCTTTCCAGGCCTCTTCTATCAGTCTAGGCTGCTCCACTCTTTTCCCAAGTCAGCTGTAAGCTATCAGGTGAATGGTTCATCTCTTCCCAGGGCCTCAGCTGTTTGAGCCTTTCCTTTTTCTCACATGGCAGGATGAAAAATAGCAGAGCTCTCTCTTTCTGTGTTTGTCAGAGTGAGTCTTTCTGTTTATACTAGACCTAGCAAGGGGGTGGAGACTCAACTTGAGTCATGCCTCATTGACATAGTTCAATTGAAAGTCCTAAAGTGATCTTATCAAGTAATCTAAGCAAAGGCCCCTCAGCTGAATTTAATGCAATCAAAGGGTATCTCACCTAGAGGAATAGGTTAGTTTACAAACATAATCTCTCCTTTTTGGGATTCATAAAATAACTTCAAACTGCCACACCACTCATGCAATAAAGTATTCATATCCAGTATACATAAAGAAGTCCTTCAACTTATCAAAAAAGACAGACAATGCAATTTTAAAATGGGCAGGAAGATATACAAATGGCCAGAAGGCACATGAAAATTCAACATGATTAGCCATTAGAGAAATGCAAATCAAAACCACAATGAACCACCACTTCACACCCATTGGAATGGCTGCTATTTTACAAAAAGGGAAATTAACAAGTGTTAGAAAGGATGTGGAGAAATAGGAACCCTCATTCATAGCTGGTGGCAATGTGAAATGGTGCAGCCACTGTGGAAAACAGTTTGGGGACTCCTCAGAATGCAATGAATAGAAATACCATATGACACTCAGCCTTCCCACTACTAGGTATACACCCCAAATAACTGAAAGCAGATGCTCCAACACATATTTACACATTGATGTTCATAGCAGCATTGATATGGGCTATATGTATATTCAAGAATGATATGGGCTGTGCATGTATTCAAGCTTACCTAGTTTCTGGAAAGCCCCCAAGCCCTGAGAAACTGAAACTTAAACCTTTTGCACCAAATGCTTCTTAACCCCACCCCTCCCATACTCTCTGTATAAAAGCAACCTAAAAGACTCAAGTGTGCCAGACCTGGCTGGTTGTAATAAACTTCCTTCCCATGAAGGTCTTGAGTCTTGGCTTTCAATACCTCGATCATAGAATCCTCCTTAATGCCACAACAGGACTATTCACAATTGCCAAAAGTTGGAAGCAACTCAAGTGTCTATCAACTAATGCAAGAATAAAATGTGGTATATACCTACAGTGGAATATCATTCAGTCATAAAAAGCCAAAAAAAAAGAAGTCATTATACATACAGCAACATGGATGAATCAATCTTAAAGACATCATGTTGAGTGAAATAAGCCAAACACAAAAAGGCAGATTTGTACAATCTCACTGATTTGAAATACTTTCAATAAGCAAACTCTTAGAGTCAGAATCTAGAATAAATTTTCAGGGTACAGGATGTGGTAGGATGGGAAGTTAAGGTTGAAACTGTACAGTGTTCCTATTTGGAATGATGGAAATACTTTGTAATAGATGTTGGCAATGGTAGCACAACATTGTGAATACAATTTGAACAGCATGAAATATATATCCAAATACGATTAAAAGGGGAAATGTTAGACTATATATGGTAGCAGAATTTAAAAAAAAAAACAAGCCATGGTATTACACTACACAGTGAACCCTAACTTAAACTATGAACTTTAATTAGTAATACAATTCCAATCATCAATTACAACAAATGTTCCACACCAATGCAATGTTTTGGTGGAGGGGCGATATATGGGAATCCTGTATTTTATGCATGACTGTTCTCCACAACTTCTCTAATAAAGGGGGAAAATACACTAGATAGCTTGGAATTGTTTTACTTAAGAAGTTTCTTATATAAGTGATAGAAATAAGGAACAATTCCAATAAATGAGTACCAGAGGGAAAGTGTAACAACAAAGTAAGAAGGAAGAAAAGCAGGGGATATTTAGGTGATTGGGGGATGAATAGCATGCAATAAGGAAGATAAGAATAAAATAAGAAGAGGGATGGGGTTATCCATAGCATGCTGATGAGAAACACTGACAAAGAAGAGCACAAATAATCAAAATGAATAATAAAGAAAAAGGAACTAGAACTCAGGAAGGACAGACATTGAAAGAAAGAAAGGAAGATGGAAAGCAGAAGGGAGGGAAGGAGAGGGGAGGAGAGAGAAAGAAGCAAAGAAACAAAGAAAGATGCACCTGGAAAAAGACCTTGACCAAAAGGCGGAAAGGTGAAGACAAATGAGTTTATATGGCTCAGAGATTTCAAAGTGAGTCAGGAGGTCACTCCAGAGATTATGCTTCTGCACGTCTCAGCAAGATCCCTTTGACTGCCAAAGTAGATACTACCCCAAATTGTGGGGTTCCTGATGGCTCTGCAGACATGCAGACACTATAGTCAGAGTAGAAAGCACAAGAGATTGGCACCTTGCCATTGGGCCCTACTTTGGAATTTACATTCCCCAGAGTGACAGTTGGGCTTAGTTGTGGTTCCCTACACATGGGTCTTCTGTCCTATTTAAGCCTATAATTAGTACTAGAGTTCGTAGGTGTACATCCAAGAGACTTAAATCTTTGGGCTGTCCATGTGCCAACTGGGCCCTGAATCTCAAAGGAGTTGCAACACCTACTCTCCAGTTCATTGGACTCACTCAGAACAACTAACATAGAAGTGTTGATGGACAACTGCCATTCCAAGGAACTTAAAGAGTCTACAACTACAAGCAAGAGATCTCATCCATCAGCCCCATGGGATCCTAGCCCCCTCTCAATTAAAGGTGGAGTGGACATCACCATGCCAGAATCCTCAGGATTGGGGAATGAACTATGGACTAAAGTAGACTTATTGGTATTCTACTATCAATTTATTATGATTCTAGTAATGGAAGAAATTTTATCACTAATGTGGAGGCAGTGGCCACTGGAGGTTCTGAGGGCAGAGAGAGGGAAAAACAGGTGCAATACAGGGGCACTTTTGGGACTTCAGAATTGTCCTGAATGACAGATACAGAGATGAGTGGGAGAGTGTAAACTACAATGTTAACTTTAATCCACACTTAGTCGTAATGCTCCAAAACATGTTCATCAATTGCAATGAATGTACCTTTTTGGAATCATCAACTGGAAGGGTATTGGGAATGAAAGACAAAGAAAAGACTGGAATCTGGGGGTCTAAGAGCACGGACTCATTAGACAAGTTTATTGCTTCAGAGCGGCTTCTATATATACCCCAGCATACATGCGAACAAGCAGCTACATATAATCATTAATATTACCTGTAACCTTTGGAATTCAATCAACAATTGTTTCAAGTTACCCATCCATCCATCCTAAGGAACTAAAAGATCTTATCTCAGATTACAAACTCTAGATGTTCTATATAACTACCAAGTACATATGTTCATTATTCTTGTAGCCCATGATAGCTTCGTCCTGCTTGAGTGTTCTTTCCCAACACTCCCAACTGCCGAACTTCTTACATTGCAAGCGTTACCGGGGAAACAGCATGTCTTTCCATATGAGATCATTATGACTTAGCTTCCAACAATACCTCACAAATTAAGGATGTTGTTAAATGGGAAAATGTGGGAGGTGTGAGGAGTAGGGCATATGGGAATCCCCTATATTTTTAATGTGACATTTGTATAATCTAAGTATCTTTAAAGAAAAACTAAAAAAATAAAATTTGAAAAAAAAACAAAGAAAGAGAGAGCTCAAAGAGCCTATTAACAAAGGCAGGAAATGCTGAACAGTTTTGGAAACAATTTGAACATCATCGAAAGCAAACCCACAGGGCCTTTCTGCACCTTCAGCACCTCCAGCTGCTAAGCAAGTTACAGTAAAATCCAGAAGTAGGGCAGAAGAGCAGCTCTGCGTGGGAGTTCAAACCACGTCAGCTCTACGCCTGGGGGATTGCCACAGGGGACAGTAAGGGACCTGTCCAGGGTTTGGGAGATTTCACCCAAAGAAGACAAGAACACAGTCTCATGGGACATATGGGACCTGAAGGGGCTCACGAGGCTGTTGAAGGATCTCATAAGAGAAAAACTACAAAGCAGAGGGAGAGAATAGGCAGCAACTTTTTGATTCTAGGGCTTCAAATATGATTTAAGCAGAGCTTTGGGGTGGGAAGGACTTAGACAAGTGGAGAAGGTAGGAGAGGGTGTTTGGGGCAGGGGAAACACCCTGGAGCAAAGACTAAAGGCAGCAGTTATTGGGCAGGGGGGTGGGTTTGTGAGCATGCACACTTGGAAGCAAAGGTGGAGAGGATCAGTAAGGGGCACACTTGGGTTGGAAAATAAAAGGACATGAGATCGAATGTATATTTTTTTCTCTCACCTAGTTTGGATGAAGCAGAGTATGTCTTTCAAATCACAGCCTCATTTTGAGATGGAACCTTAGAGAACCTCCAGAATTTACTCTTCCTAAAATGGGACCAGTGAGTTTATGTGACTTGATCAAGGAAGCATGAAAGTAGAAACTACAGCACTTCTTCTGCTGTTGAATTCTGAATAAATTAAAGAATAGTGCCATTTATTATTAGGGTACATTATGAGGAATCATAGGCAAAACCTGATCACAAGCATTTAGCTTTCTGAGAGATCCAAGGCCTCTTTTTCCTTTTCTTCCTCCCTCCCTCCATCCCTTCCATCTTCTTTCCAGTCTTCATACTTTCCTTTTCATTTCCATGACAATTTACTAAATGCCATCTATATCCAAGGCACCAGTAAACAATCATGACTCACAAGCCCTGGCCTTCATGGGGCTTACATCTTAGGGTGAGATGTGAGTGTGGGCGTAGTGCAGTGGAGGACAGTGGGGAAGTAAGGCCACCTGGTCAAGGGAAATGAAGTTTTTTTCAACCTTTTAGTTCCAAGTAAGAAGAAACTCAGCAGTTTGTCCTTAGCTTTCATTTCTATTTCCTGAGTTTACTAAGTAACTTTACATAAAGATAACTAAGCTAAACAAGAATTAAAATGACATAACCACTTTGTAGATTAGAAACAGTGACAAAATACGTAGGAAAGGTTCAGGCTGCTTTAACTAAAGAAATTCAATGTAAAACGATCATGAGGAACTCCTGATTTTATTGAGTTCATTAAAAAATAAATTTATATGACATAAATATATGTGTAATAATGAATTGTGTCAACCATTTTGGAGAACCATTTGGCAGAATTTAATAAGAGCTAAAAACTCATCATACCCTATGATTTAGTCCTCTTACTTTGACTAACATATTTCAAGAAAAAAATAATAATGAAAGGGAAAAATACGAACAGAAATATTACTGTTTATAAGAGTGTCAAAAGTTCAAAGAATTCCGAAGACCAACAATATCAAAAACTTCCTTAGCATTCCCTGGGATTCCTACCTAATATCCTGCCTTCACCATCTCCCTCTCTGATCCAGTCTCCATACAGAGGACATATTTTCCTCTTACAATGTCCAAGAAAACTCAATATACTCAGTTTTAAAATTATTTTTAAAATCACTGAATCAGGGGGGACTATCTGCATGCCAGAAATAATCCTTCTATTATAAATGAATCCATTACAGGTTGATTCGTTTAAATGGCAAATCTCCTCCAGCATTTACCAGTCTGTTTTACAGATTACTTTTTGATAGGGAGGTGGGAAACAAAAAGGGTGCTACACAACTATTTGCTGAAATATCATCAGATATAAAAGTCAGACACCTCTGAAATGATTGAAAAAGTAAAGAGACAATAGGACTCCAGTGTCATCCACAGTCCAGAAGGTCCCCTGTCCTGTTATAACCTGAGCATCCCACCTGCGGAGTCACCTACGTGCAAGGATACCCTGGACCTATGTTTTCCAAGGGTTCTGGGAAATATTAATGGGTGTTTTGTGAGAAAGGGGCTTTAGAGGCAAATTAGTCTGAGGAAAGCTGGTTAAAACAAAGTGAAAGTTTGTTTCCTGCAGGATTTTGTGTTCTGTGCATTTCAAAGAGAGTGATCTCCCCTGAAGCTGTTCCCAAATTTATTTGATAAAGGAATTCTGTTTGCCATAAGCTTGTAGGAAGACCATGGGGAAGGAGATATATTTTTAATTAACTTTGTAAGAAAAACATCCTATGAAAGTTACACAAAAGCTGATTACATTATTGTTTTTCCCTTTGATTCTTAACATTTTACATAAATATTTTATAGAAATGTATATGCATTATTTTTAATTGGTTTTTTACTTGATATTATTCTCCTTTTTTTTACACTTGTATGTTTTGTTTTATTTTTTGTTCTGGTAACATAGATACAGCCTAAACTTTTTTCATTTTAACCACTCTCAAATATACAATTCAATGGTGTTGATTATATTCACAATGTTGTACTACCACAATATTATCACACCCATTAACACCACAGCAGCAGTTTCCATGGCTTCCTTGACATTCTCTAGAAGGTCTAGGCAATTTTCCTGCCTTCACTGCCACCCCTCCCTAATATTCCCTCCATTCAGAGGACAAATGTTTCCATTAGATGGTTCAAGAAAACTCAATAGCTTCATTTCTAAAATTATCTATATAGGTCTCTACAGTTTTGAAATACCACAGGATGCATAACCACCCTTATTTCAATTCAACACATATGCACAATTACTGTTTAGGATCTGGAGTTCTCAACATTTTTCACATTCCAAAACTTGTCAGTGATAAAACATATTCCCAAAATACATTGGCAATTCTTTCTAAATCTTTGTGGTGGGGGTAAGGCTGTAATTTGAGAGAGACACATACTTCGTCCATGATTCTCATGGGCCCTCCCCATTCCTGTCCTAACTGAGAATCTCTGCTTCAGACCCCATGAATAAGGCATAATCCCAATGCTCCAGAAGCTTACAAAAAATCATCCAATACAGATAGATGTAAACTATAACATAAGGCTAGGTATGACATGAGATGGTGCCATACAAAATAAAATAAAATGAAATAGTACTAAAATGTTGAACAGAGAAGGAAGATTATTTCTGCTTGGGGCTTTTGGAGTCAGTTTCAACAAAGATAGAGTCCTTGCCTCCTCCTTTTCCTTCATCCCTCAAGTCCAATTCATCAGCAAGTCCTATAGGTACCACCTCCAAAATCTAATAATATAGAACACTTACTGTTTATTTTATACCAGGGACTTTTCAAACTGTTTTATAAGGATTAACTTATTTAATGCTCACAGTACTCATTAGTCTAATTTTACAGATAGAGAAGCTGAGTAAACAAAACCCTGCTGATGTGGCCCCTACTGAGCTCCCTCCTCTCAGCTTACACCAGCCTCCCCCCTGCCTGAAATGATGTTTTCTAGACCCTGCATGGCACGGTCTGTTTCATCCTGCAGGCCTCAGGCTTTCACACCCGGACTTTCCCTGACTTCCCTGTCTGAAATGCAGCCCTCTGTTTTTCACTCTTGCAACATAATAGTTACTATCTCTGTAGCATTTTTCTCTGAAATATTTTTGTCTATTTATTAATAAATAAATTGAAACATGAAACTGTAAGCACCATAAGGATACAGTCCTGCTCTGCTTTATTCACATTCACTTCTGTTTTCCCAGCATCAATTCCTGTCACATAGTTGCTACTCAATAGATATTTCTTGAATGAATCAATGGATCAATGAATGAGTAGAACTTCATAAATAATATGCCAAATTGAAGTCTCATGTGCTCATGTCTCAGTTTTAGCATGACTGAGAAGGAAGCGAAAGGTCAGGAAATACAGCAGTCTCTCTGATGTCTTCCAGACTATGTTGCTTAATATCGTCAGACAAAAATGTAAGATTAATGTCAGAGACACTGGGCTTTAAGATTTGCTCTATCATTGATTTAGCTTAGAAACTTTGGAAATTAATAATAAGAGGAGGAAAAGAAGAAGGAGGAAGAGTAAGAGGAGGGGAAGGGAGAGGAGGAAGGAAGTGGTATTAGGAGAAGAGGAGGAAGGGGGAGAGGGTAGGAAATGCTTACATGTTTTAAAGGTTTTTAGTGTATGGGCTCATTTATTTCTCTTAACAACTGTTCCAGTTATCTATTGCAGCATACTTAACTATCCCCAAACTTAGTAGTGTAAAACAAAGAGCAGTTTATTGTATCTCACAATTGTGTAAGTCAGGAGTTCAGGCAAGGCCATTTGTCAGTTTTGCATGGCATACACTCAGTGTATTCAGCAGGTGGTCCGACCAGCCTGGAGGGTCAGATCATGGACTCCACAGAGCCTCTTCCCTCTCTTCTCCACATAGTCTCAGAGCCTGTCTACATGGAGCCTCCAGAGAGTAGTTGGACTTCTTCTTGGTGGCTCAGGTCTCCAAGAGACCAAGGAAGAAGTGCTCAGTAGTCTTGACTAGGTCCTGAGAGGACACACAGTCACTTCCATTTTCCTCTAGTGATCAAAGCAGTCTTAGCCCAGCCCAAATTCAAGGGAAGAAGAAAGATACACCAGGTCTTGACAAGAGGAGTAGCAAAGAATTTGTAGCCATCTTTAGCCTTCCACTGCAACCCCATGAGATAAGCTGTACAATCATCTCCAGTCTCCGGATTAGGTTACTGAGGCACAGAGAGGTGGTAGACCCATACAGGTTTCTGCTTTAATTTCATACTAGTCAAGGAGAGATGGCTAATACCTTTCCTAACCATGTTTTACAGAGAAACACAGTGAAATAAGTTTTAAGAAAAATTATGCACAAAACACTGTGTATAAGGAGAAAAATGAGGAAGACAAAAGCTGGTTCCTTGTTCTGTATGTGAAAATTATTTAAAAATTTTAAAAGGTTTTTAGAAAATTTTAAAAATAATCCTTTGAGGACAATGCCAGATTTACCTTCAAGAGATCAAGGTGTTGAGTACATCTCTGTAAAATGTCTGTGAGACCCTGGAGAAATCACTTAACCTTCCTAGACCTTGGGTTCTTCATCTATAAAATAAGAGATTAGATTTGATGATCTCTAAGTTTCCTCCCAGATTTGGGTATCTATGATTCAAAATTTAAAAACTGCTTTTGTGTTACTATTTATATATACTGTGGGATGGCTCCCCCACCTAAAATAGCTACTTGATCTTGTTTCCAGAAGAAAAGTTTTGTTGGCTGTGCTAGGTTGGAACACAGTCATATTTACAGAAGGAAAATTTCTCTGATTTTCCCTGTATAGCAGGTACATTCCAATCACTACAAAGTGTCTTTGTCTAGTGGCATAAGAGCATGTGGAAAATGTGTATCTCTCATTTTCTCAGGGAATATGCTCTTTATGCAATGCTCTGCTGTTTCCTGCTTCTCCTCCTCTACTATGAGTATAACATTGGAAAGTCAAAATAATTATCACAGAAAAACAACATCAAACTTTCCTTTTCCAAGCTAGTCACCACAACAAACACACATTCTTACCTTGGGCTTTGAAGTGCTCCCTTCATTTCCTGTTACTGACTATCAGTGGGTTTGGATATAACACACCTTCTTTCTCACTCACAGCCATAAAGGTAAAGGGTACAAAGAAAAAGTAAGACTCACGAAGCCATGACTCATTTGTGCATCTTTTGGTTTTTGATAAAATGCCAACAGATGGTTAGAGATAAATAAGTGAGTCTTCAGTAATGGGGTATATGGAAACCAGTAACATTATGGGTGATTATTCAAGTTTCATTATTAATTTCATTCTTCCTAAAATTGTAAATATATGTGATACAATAGGCAAAAGATACAACTCTAATATCTTCCTGGAGTAGAGAGGAGTTATTCAAGGAGCGCCTTTCAGCCATACATGTGAATTACATGTAAGCAAGTAAGAAGTGAGGCAATACCTATTCACCTTAAAACCATAGGGTTTCATATCACCATGGCAAATGTACAGCTTTTATATAACAAATTATAAAACAGGTTTCTCTTTCAAAATGCATTCATTTTCTTTCCTAAAAGGGGTAATGCTTTCTAAAAAAACCTATGTCAATAACCTATGCAACATAACTAGGACCGGGAGTTGGAAGGAACCTGAGAGAATACAACTCCCTCATTTTACAGAAGAGCAAACTATGGTTCAAAGATGACTTTGACCAAGAATATGGAGCCAGGGAATAATCATACCCAAACCAGTCAGGGTCTCCTGAGCCTTGTCATAGAGCCCTTTCCTGCATCTGCAATGCTTCTGGTAATAATGGTCTCAGCATTTCTTAGCCTTTTATTCTCCTAGGTCATGGAATTTTGAGAAGCGAGAGAAGATGAAACAGCAGTCCTTCTTTATAAGCATAGTATCTGGACCATAGATGCCACCATTTATTTATGGCATGAATACATTAAAAAATACTTCATCTTGAGCAAAAGAGAATAATCTGACCTAACAACAGCCAAAGAAAAAAGTCACTAGGGTGATAGCAAGTAGAACACTGTTCTCTAATTGTTTCTTGATGTAAGTCTTACTTTAATGATATTCTAAAATTTATATGTGCTGGGACTATGCCATTTATTTATTTTGCCTCCTCCACACCAGAGTGCCAGGAATGTTGTTAACAAAAGTCTATGATTTCAGCCTCAACTCAGAGCATATAATGTGAAAAAGTATTTTTGAACTGCTCTTCGGGGTCCTGAGTTGACTGGGAGATGGAGTTTTGAGTTTTTAGACAGTTTTGAGATATAATTCACATACCATACAATTTACTTACTTAAAGTGTGTAATTCAATGCTTTAGTATATTCACAGAGTTGTGCAACCATCACCCCATCACCCTGATCAATTTTAGAACATTTCATCACCCCAAAAACAAATCATGCACCCTTTAGCTGTCATCCCCAAACTCCCTATCTCCCCCAGGCCCATGCAACCATTAATCTACTTTCTGTTTCCATAGATTTGCCTTTTCTGGATATTTCATATAAATGAAATCATACAACATGTTAGTGTAACGTTTTCAAGGTTCATTCAGGTTTTACCACGTATCAGTGCTTTGTTCCTTTTTTTTGTTGAAAAAGATTCTGTTGAATGGACATAACACATTTTATTATCCATTTATCAGTTGGTGGACATTTGGGTTGTTTCGATTTGTGGCTGTTTAAGTAATGCTGCTGTGAACATTTATGTACATGTTTTTCTGAGGATATCTTTTCATTTTTCCTAGGTCTATCTCTATGAGTGGACTTCCTAAGTCACTGGCATATGGAGTTTTTTAATTAAATAATATGTGTAATTTTTATTTTTTAAAAGATACTTACATTACATAAATGTTATGCAGAAAATATAGGGATTCCCATATGCCCCACTCTCCACATCTCCCACATCTTCCCACATTAACATCCTTCATTAGTGTGGCACATTCATTGCAATTAATAAACACATCCTGGGCATTGCCACTGAGCATGGGACACAGTTCACACTGTAGTTTACACTCTCTCACACAATTCTGCATGTTATGGGAAGATATAAAATGGCCTATATCTGTTGTTGCAACGTCACTTAGGACGATTCCCAAGTCCTGAAAGAACCTCCGTATTATACCTGTTTTTCCCTCTCCTCCCCACCAGAGCCTCCAGTGGCTACTGCCTCCACATCAGTGTTGTAATTTCTTCCATTTTCTAGAATCACAGCAAGTCTACAGTAGAATACTATAAGTCCACTCTAGTCCATAGTTCATTCCCCAACCCTGAAGTTCTGGGGTGGTGATGTCCACTCCACCTCTAATTGAGAGGGGGCTTTGATTCCATACAGCCGATGGATGGAGCTCTTTCGCTTGCAGTTGTTTTCTTGGTAACAACTAGTAAACAACTGGTAAAACTAGGCTCTCTAGTTTTCTTGGTATGGTGGTTGTCAATCCACACCTCCTTGTTAGTTGTCCTGGGTGAGTCCAATAAACTAGAGAGTAGATACTGCAACTTCACTGAGGCTCAGGGCCCAGCTGGCACATGGACAATCCAAAAATTCCAGTCACTTGGACATACACACCTAAAGACTCCAGCACCAAATATAGATTTAAATAGAAGGGACAGATGAGCAATGTGTAGGGAAGCCACAACTGAGTCCAACTTTGTCGCTCTCAGGAGCACCAACTCCAAAGTAGGGCCCACCGGCAAGGCACCAAACTCCAGAGCTATCTGCTCTGACCATATACCTAGGTGTCTCCAGAGCCATCAGGAGTCCCACTATTTGGGGTATATCCATTTTGGCAGTCTATGAGATCCTGCTGAGATATGCATAAGTATTATCTCTGAGATGACCTCTCGACTCACTTTGAAGTCTCTTAGCCATATAAACTCATTTGTCTTTATCTTTTCCCCCTTTTAGTGGGTGGAGACTCACACAATAACTGAGAAAATACTGAATTTCCATCCTGGAGAGCTCTGCCACGTTCTCTAATAGAGCAGCAACAGTCCCCCAAGTGCAGGGGCAATGACTGGCAAAGGAGGATGGTCCATTAATGGGCCCTTGATATTGAAAACTATGCTTGTGAACCTTTGCTCTTAAAATTGAAACTTAGCCTAGTGTTATGGAGTGCCTAAGAGTTGAATCCTGAGAACCTCCTTGTTGCTCACATGTGTTCTCTCTCTAAGCCAAACTCAGCATATAAATGCATTGTCTTCCCCCCAGAGTGGGACATGACTCCTGAAGATGAACCTCCCTAGCGCAAGGGATTACTACCAAGCACCAACTAGGAATGCAACTGGAAAATGACCACATGGAGTTTTAATATACAGGTATTATTGTACATTGATTGAGATTTATTAGGGAGATGGGACACATTAAACAAAATAAGACATGTCCAATATATTACTGTTATGCCTGCAGGAAGAATTTATCAATGTTTCTTGAATTGCCCTCAAGTCCAGAGTCAATTCTGGCCATTTTCTTATTGTAGGCAAGTCCACATTTCGCTGGTATGACTCTTGCACTGCTCAGTGAATCCATAGAATGATTCTGAAAACATGTACTTAATATTGGGAAATTCATAGAGGGCAAAAGTTAATATATCACCTCAGACTCAGACAGGTTCTTTAAAGAGACTCGAGTCATCTGGGTAATATCAACAAAGCTTTAAATTCCAAAGTTGAAAATAAAATTATTATTCATTATTATTAGCAAATTTTGTTTGCGATCAAATTTATGGAATAGAAATAAAATTTATGTGCTATAGATACACTTCATACTCTATTGAAGTATCCTTCAAATTCAATGTGAACTCTATATTTGCATTCATTTTATAAAATCTAGAATGCAGCATCACTATTTTTAAATTATAATAGGACTTGTTCTTGATCAGTAGCGCCATCCTCATCCAATATATAGCATTGTTTATTTGGCAAAATATGATCCACTTCATAATGACCTGCTTTATGTCATAGTTTCCAGGAACTCACTGTGGTGAAAACTGGGGACTTTCTATACCACTGTGTTGGACTGTCTCCTCCTGATCTCACCATCAGCAATATGGAAGATGACTCTCCAGCTGGTTATCAAGGTAGCACTGGCAAGAATGTGGTACAGTGACTTCGGGGATGATGGGCCAGATTCTCCCCACCTATCTTCTTCACCAAGAAATAACTGCTAGTGATAAGATTTTGTTCTCTTCAGAGAAAAACTCAAGTCCTATGCTGTTATTTATCAGACCGATTTAATTCTCCTCACTGTTGATCTTCAAAATTTGATAATATAACTAAGTCAAGCAATTTCGTTTATACTTAATGCTCCATTGGACAGACTAAGGCTCCCGGGCCAACTATGTAAGGCTTTCACACAAAGGTTAACCCCAGTGTCTATCATGGCCAAGATTACTACATTCAATCTAGAGATTATGATTCAGGGAAAAAAGATGGTTCTGGAATGCCTGGGTGCAAGTCCTGGCTTAGCTCCGTGCAAGGTGAGTACTTTATAATTTGGATAAATCACAAATTCCTTGAACCTCAGATTACTCTTTTGTGAATTGGAGATAATCATACAATGCCAGAGATTCTGATATGTGTCCACCAAACTCCATCTTATTTTCTTCTTCTTGGACAACAGAAAGATTATGTTTCTTAGACCTCCTCACAGTAAGCTTGGGCTCATGGGAACTGTGTTGTACAGAAATACATTTTGGCAGTTCATTCAGAGAGATGGGGAGTTACCCTCCAAAAAGCTGGAATAAGGACAAAAAGTCCCATGTGACTGCCCGTTAGTTTTTGTGTTCTAGACAACAGAGTCAGAAAACAGGAATGACTTCAAATGAAAGCCCACATCAAAAGACAAGGGCAGATGCTCTAAATTACAGGCATTGCTTTGTTATCCGATTTCTTCTCACATGGACAATCTGCATAGCCAGAAACCTGCAGAATTTATTCAATGATACAGAGCAGGCTACTGTGTTTGTGTAACTCTTCGCAGATTTCAAAGCACTCAAAAAAATTCTAAGAGGAACCATATGAAGTGTCAGGGTGGTCATCTGCTATTAGCACTAAGAGGAGAAGTAAATCTTCTGTGTACAATAGCAAATGACTCCCCAGCCCACTTCATAGGGTACTCCTAGAATTTAGCAATAATATTTTTCTCCACTAGTAAAACGAGGAAAAAATTTAGAGGCAATGGTTGACATTTGGACCTAAACAAGTAATATACCCTCTTGCTACTCACCGTGCATCCATGGACCAGCAGCATGGACATCACCTGGAACTTTTAGAAATGCAGAATCTCAGGCCCCACCCCAGACCTACTGAGTCAGAATCTATATTTCAACAAGATGTCCAGGTGCCTATACACATTAACATTTGAGAAGTACTGCTCCACAAAATTGTCTGTTATTGTGTGACTGCAATTTGGGAGCCAACCATTTGAATCAGAGAATATAGCATGTAAATTGAGAAAATGAGACTAGAATCTGATTACAACCAATAAATCTGAAAACTTTAACATGTTGGCATATTCTATCTGAAAATGGAACTTGTTAATGAAGCTTGCTTGGAGCCTAGTAAAGACAAAGCCAAAAATCAGTGTTCTTCCTATAGCTTCTACATACGCTATTTAGGAAACATGTCCCTCTGACCTGTAAATCTATATATTTAATCTGAGGAATGATGGATATATTTGACTATTAAAGTTTGGTCTCCATATACTCACCTCATAATCTATTAGATACTCTCCAAAGAGGTTTCTGATTATAATTTGATATCCCAGTTCATGTAGTTTTTCCCTAAAGGGAGAGATTCACTGAACAGACAAACATGCCAAAAAATTCTTGATCACTAGGCAATGTACCTCCCATCACAACTTACTGTGTTGGCCACCTATTTTCAAAATCAGTTTATTACAATTGTAAGTGGAACAAATAAGTCTACTTGAGTCCACCATGAATACATCAATTTAAAAAAACACTTTCTGGACCTTGGTGACCACTCCCTAGAAACTCCAGTGGTGGGGGTTCTGGCAGTATGACTACATGATACCTCAGGATTATGATTAATATTTATAAAGCACATACACATCCCAAATGTACTTTGCCTCTTTTAACTAATTCTCATGAGATGGATATCATTATCCTCATTATGCAGATGAGAAAACTGAGGCACAAAGAAGTTAAATAACTAAGTTATGAAGTGGCAGAAACTGGATTTTAATCCAGGCAATCTGGCACCATTCTCTGGACCACTCCGCTGTACTGCATCCATCTTTCCTCTCAATACTTGTTACTTACTGGCCTCTCATTGCTTTTTTTCCACCAACCATCCTCTTTGGATTAAGTTCCAAAGCATTAATGGGCCTGAAGTGCCAGGAACTCAAGCTTTTGATATAACCAAGAGATCAAAGCCGCCAACCCCAGTAGGGGGCAGTCTTTGGTGACTCTCTGCCTGATGTGATTTGCCTGGAGTGTGCTGGTTAGACCACAGAAATGCTACATCTTCAGAAGACATTCTCTAGCTTATACCTCCTTGGAGTTGATTCCCTTTGTCATGAACATGAGTATAAAACCAAGACTGCTTGAGGCCAGGGATGGGGCAGGGAAGAGGTACACTTCAGTGGGAGATTAGGCAAAGAGGAGTATAATTCAGTAAATAACTCTATAGGAGTTTGGACCAAGAGTTCTACAGAAATGGGGAACATGCTTTGCCTCATATGGACTTCTATGGGTATATTTTTCTTGGGACCTTGTGGGGGCAAGGAGTGGCTCTAGCCATACAAAAGTCAAGGATTTGCAACCCCAGATCTTACGTCAATAACCAGTATTATCCACTTGACAAACAGAACAGAAATAGCATGTCATTTACATATTAAAAAATTGATAAACTATAGAATGAAGACCTTTACCTACATTCCTATGAAATGGGCAGAATGGACCTGGAACAAGTAAGGTCAGGTATTTCCTGCAACATTTTGTAGTTCTCAGCTACAAATGACCAGGATTGTCCAGAGAATTTCCCTTGTGACACCAGGTCAATGATTTGCATTTTTTTTCTGGGCCAACCCGTCTGCGAAATGTAACACCTTTCCATCACTTACAGTGGCTCAGTTCAAATGAGATTTGTAAGAGACTGCATATTTCCCACTCTCATCCAGTGCTAAGTGATGAAGCTCTTTAGTTCAGTATTTTGAAGATGCAATTATCAATGTGCTAAATACATGGCATTGCCCTAGGAAGAGAAAAACAGTTCAGTAAAAAAATAAGGAAACTTCAGGACAAACTGAAACTGAAACTGAACCAGTTCAAGTATGTCTAATGACTAATTATTATACTTCTCCTATTTCCTACCTGGTTCTTGGCAATGCAAAGAAACAAAGAATGATCAAATAGGTAATTACTAATAATTGTAGTGACTCACCTCATTCTATGCTTGTTAGGAAATTTAAATAATTATTTTATTGTATATTTATAATTTATTTAATGTATCCCCCATTGATTCCAAATATTTGCATCTGTCTTTGTCTATCTATCTATCTATCTATCTATCTATCTATCTATCATCTTCATCATATCTTTCATTATCTAAGTGACTACTTTCCAATGGTCAGAAGATATTTGTTTGCATATGGTCACAGAAAATAAAAATGCTAGCACTTGGTTCTAATTAATACATTTATATATGTTAACCATGGCGGCCAATCTGTTCATTCACAGTTTATAGGGATTGCAGAAGTGTCTAAGTACATAACCACTTAATATTTTTTTAAAATTAAATTTAGAATTTCCAGAACATATAAAGTTAAGCAAGTCCAATATTTTTACATATTTTTGAGCCACAGTTTACTTTTTCAAAAGTTCAAGAGTTTGAAGAAGTATAAAAATGATTGATTCATGTGCAATGTCTCTGAGGAATTGTAGAAGATATATTCAGGAAAACTGAAAACAGACCAGAGAGTCTACCACACCCAAATGAGAATTGATAAGAATGAAACAGCAGAGAATTTTGAAGGAGGGAAAATGCGATTGTAAGTGAAGAGAGCTAAATGCCACATATTAATCAATAAAAGTACCAGATGAGAAAAATCAATGTGCAATAGCATCTCATAAGAAATATGTTACAATTATGGGAACTGCAATGCAAGATATTGAGAATAAAAGTTAAATGTAATTCAGTGCATATGATAATGGTTTATCATTAACTATTAAGATCAGTTAACAACAACAGTTACAGGCCATTATATATCTTGCCATAACCTACAGAATTGAACGGGAGAGAGTATAAACTACAATGTAAACTACAATCCATGCTTAGTGGCAATGCTCCAAAATGTGTTCATCAATTGTAAAGAATATACCACACTAATGAAAGATGTTGTTAATGTGGGAAATTGTAGGAGGTGTGGGGAGTGGGGCATATGGGAATCCCTTTATTTTTTATGTCACATTTTTGTAATCTAGGTATCTTTTTTAATAAAAATTAAAAGTGTATTTTTAAAAAAGATCAGTTAAAAAGAGTTTATGTATTCCTTGTATACATAATAAGTAAAGCTGAAATGAATACCTTTATTATTTAAATATCTGTGCTTCACAATGATCATTTCTTTAAGGTAAGTTTCAGGAACTTGTCAAGCCAAATCACTGGATCAAATATGTTAAATATCCTTAGGATTTTGATAAATATTACCAAAAATATCATCCAAAAGGTTTATATGCATACCATTGCCAATTCTGGGTATTGTTTTTTATAGAAAATTTTCCAAATTGCTAGGTGAAAAATTTCTATGATATTATTTTAATTTATCTTTTTTTCCAATGCAGTTGGACATCTTTTCACATGGTTATCATACCTTTCTATGTATCCCCAATTTTAGAAATTGTCTGCTTAGTCCCTCTGACCATTTTTCCATTAGAATATTCATTTTTCTCTTACTGATTTATAAAATCTTTCATATGTTCTGGACATTTATATGTTAAAAATATTTTTCATTTTGGAAATTTGCCTTTTTATTTGTTTGATCAACTCTGGTTTATTTAAGAGGCAAACAAGTGGGTTATAGTCTTAGGTTCAGAGTCACAAATTTATATCTAGTTGATCTGACACTCTCATTGGCTTTCTTTTTTTTTTTTCTAGATTTATTTATTTCTCTCCCCTGCCCCCGCCCCCCAGTTGTCTGTTCTCTGTGTCTATTTGCTGTGTTTTCTTTGTCCACTTCTGTTGTTGTCAGGGCACGGGAATCTGTGTTTCTTTTTGTTGCATCATCTTGCTGTATCAGCTCTCCGTGTATGCGGCACCATTCCTGGGCAGGCTGCACTTTCTTTGGCTCTGGGTGGCTCTCCTTACGGGGAGCACTCCTTGCACGTGGGGCTCCCCAATGCAAGGGACACCCCTGCATGGCAGGGCACTCCTTGCGCACATCAGCACTGCACATGGGCCAGCTCCACACGGGTCAAGGAGGTCCGGGGTTTGAGCCACGGACCTCCCATGTGGTAGACGGACGCCCTAACCACTGGGCCAAGTCCGCCGCCTCTCATTGGCTTTCAGTGGCTCTTCTTTTTGCCTCAGAGATGGAAGGAAGTCTCCCAAGATTCACACCAGGCCCTCTGTCTTTCTCTCCCTACATTTCTTCCTCCAGATGTACATGCACTCCCGTAGTTTTCACAACTCTGAACTGACAATTCCTAAATCTATATCACTACCCAAACTCAGTCTACCTTATAATCCAGTACTATGGTCTCATTTGTATGAAGGACTACTTAGTAAGATTTTGTTCATTCATCCACCCACTCAAATCCATACAGTCCCTCTTAAGCATGCCATCTGAATATGAAGTATTGGGAAGTCCCATCATCTCAAATTCAAATATTTCAAACCAAAGTCAGCTGCTGCTCCAGAAAATACCCCTCCTTTCCAGTTTCACTTTTTTATTCATTTTATGCTCAACTCCCTGCTGTTTCATCTCAAAACTTCAGGACTCTTTCCTCTCTTGTCACCAAATTTGTCTCCACAATCTGTTCATTTTTCCTCTAATGGCTCAAAAATGAACTCTTAGCTACTATTCTGATCCAGGCTTTCAACATCTGGTATCTGTTTAACTGCCATAACCTCTTCTTGGCTTCACTGATTCCAGTCTGTTCCCTACTTCAATTCATCTTGTTCTCCATACTGGATTACTCTTCCTAAAGATGGGTCTGAATGTCATTTCTTTGTTCAAGAATCATAAATGCTTTCTATTGCCTATCAAAACAAGATCAAAATTACCAACCCCTCATCAGAGCTTTCAAATAAGAGGCTTCTACTCATCTCCCACTACACTGCATTAGAGACACCATGTTTGTTCAGGATCACTTCTACACCATCCCCTACACAAGCTTTCTCATCTTTGCTCATTTGGTTCTATCTGAGTAAACCCCTCACTTCTCTCTATTAGTTCAAACTTCGAGCACCAATCTTCACCACACTGCTAAAGTCCTTTGTCTTCCAGGAAGTTGACCCAACTAAAACCATAGTTTAGTTTTCTTAGAATTGGAACTGATTTCACAGATAACCCTCAAAGATACTGAGCTTCAAATATATGAATTAAATTCTGCTTAACAAAAATTTATCAAACACTTATTATGCCCTAAATCCTGTGCAAGGGGCTGAGGACAAGAAAAATGAATAGATGTGATCCCTACTCCCAAGGAGCTGATGCCTACTAAGGAGCCAGATAAATATGCCTATTTCATTCAATTATGGACATTTCTAAGATGGAGGCAGATACTACCATGCTGGGAGTAAGAAGAGGGGATATTTAGTCCAATGGGAGTTTTGGAGAAAGCTTCCTGGAAGAGATATCACACAATGAGAATGTTAGAACATGAGTAAGAGCTATCAAGACAACGAAAGATAGGAAGGAAATTTGAGACAAAGGAGACAAAAATAAATAAAGCCAGACACACAAACAGTGGGAAGAGGTGAGGAACTGGAAGCAACTTAGTATTATTAGATTGTAATGTTTTGAAACAAGAGTTGGTTAGAAATGAGTTGGGAAGCAATGGCAGGGAGTAAGCCAGGCACATTAGGGTTTTATAAATTATATTGAGAACTTTGCATTTAAGCAGGGGGTTAAATTATTTGATTTTGCTTTTAGAGAAATGATTCTCTCTACATTGTAAAGGCCGGATTTCAGGAAAGCAAAACAGGAGAAAGGGGCATATTGCAATGCGCCATGCAGGAGAGGTTGAGATTCTGTATGAGGTTAAAGGTATCAGGGATGGAGCTGAAGACATAGATCTAAGAGCTAAAGCTATCAGAAGTTGCTGATAGCTTAGACATGGGAAGCCCAGAGAAATGAGAAGTCTAAATAACCCTGAAATCTCTGGTTTGGGCAACTGGATGGTGGTATCAGTAATTAAGGAACCATAAATAAAGGAATAAATAAAGTAAATAAAGGAACCATAGTCCATTGTTGGGGGACTGGTGGTGAGGACTGGAGGGGATAAATAGAGAAAGACAATGAGGATGAGGACAGTTTTGGGAATGGTTGAGTTTAAGGTTCCTATGGGATATATAAGATCACAACTCTTAGATGAGGACAAGGATAAAGATACAATTTTGACATCACTTCTTTGAGAGATAAAGCAATAATAGTGTGAGATTTCCCAAGCAAAGAGTGTAAAGGAAGGGGCAATTATAGAACCTAGGGGACCAAGTGCTTAATAGTTATGCAGAAGAGCAAGTTATACCAGAAAGACCAGAAAGGAAGCAGGAGGAATGCCAGGACCAAATGGAGCCCTCAGAGAACTGGAAGATGGGGTGTGAGTAAGGACTGAGAAAACATACTTGGGTTTGGCAAAGTGAAGTCCAATGGTAAACTTTAGAAGCACAAGTGAGTGCCAAACTGTGGTCAATTAAAGAGTGAATGAATTACAGTCATGAAGTATAACTGAGTTGAGAAGGCATGGAGAAGAAATAGGGTACAAGTAGAGGGCTTGCTGGCCCAAGAAAGCTGACTGAGGTTAAAGGAAAAAAGATTGCAGAGGTACAGAGTGAACTAGTGGTCACCATTTAATCATTGCTTTAAAAAGAACTAAAGAAACAGTCTACCAATACACAGTAATCAATACTCAACTATCTCTCTAAGTCGCAAGACCAAAAGAGAAATAAAGTCACATGTATTGACGCTGCCTTCAGCAAAGTCACTTTAAATCACCCTAACCACATTTTGTGGAAAGAAAAATTAAGAAGCTTCTGCTCTTACAGGAAACCATTACCATATCGACCTGGCAGCTCTCCTTTTGCCAGAGGTCTCCAGGAATCCTTGAATAGCTCAATTCTTGGGCAAAATCATTTGCCTTCAGAGAAGCGGAGACCATTTCTGTGAGGAGTCATTACACCACCTTGTGGCCTGTCCTGAGGGTAACACTTTACTCAACTTTTCTTACAGCTAGCTGCTGGGTTGAGTCACAGAAAAGAAGGATTCTACAGCAGGAAGAAACCTTAAAAACCTCTCCTCATTTCGCGGACGATGAGAGCAGAAGTGACTTGCCTGATTTTTAAATTTTAAAAAATCTTTTTAATTTGCTTATGGATCTCTTATATAGAAGAATATCCATAATCTTTAAGTTTCAAATCTAAGGGTAGCATCCTGCTCAGACTCTGTGTCTTAAATCCAACCCATTGATGAAATGCAACAACATGTACAGATCATTGTTCCTAAGCTATTTTTTAGCAACAACCATGCTGCCATGTGATTACCATGAAAGTATTGTTTAAATTGAGCCATTATGAATTATTTATTGAAAACGTATGTGAGTTCAAATGGAATGGTGAAACAGGAAACATGCCTACTAGGATTAAGCCTAAGGTGATTATTAGAATGTGTTTATTATCTTAAAATTCTGTATTTTCTATTGTTTTGCTTTGTGCTATCATTTTCTGATTACAACAAAAACAGATATCATTGAAGAAAATTTAGAGATTTCAGGGAAAAAAGCCCTTTAAAAATCACTCATAGTTCCATAACCCAACAGCAATCTTTGTTAAAGCACTTTCAATCTCTTCTAAATGCTTTGAGCTGAAGATATCCAACTAATCATTTTATTTATTCCACTCAATAAGGTAAGAGGTTTTAAAAAGTTCCTCAAATTTACAGAAATTCTTTCACTCTATTTTAAAACAATCACCAACTCTGGGACTTTATACAAATATCAGACAGTTAAAACAGAGCAAAATTAACAAGGTTTGGGCAAACTTTGTCCAAGACTGTTTCCTCAAGCAGGCCATTCACTTATCCATTAATACCCTCGCAAGGCCAATCAAGTCCTAACCCTTGATGCTAGGGATGTGAATTCACTTGTAAATGAGATCTTTAAAGGTCCTTTAAAGATGAGGCCAAATTAAATCAGGGTAAAAGAATAAATAAATAAATCAGGGTAGACCTTAATCCAGTATAACGGGAGTCCTCATAAGCAAAAGAAATGTGGACATGGAAGTAGAAGATAGGAGACAGGACACAACCAGAAGACATGTGATGAGGCAGAGATTGATCACCAGCAAGCCACCACCAGCACACTACAGGCTCAGGAAAGTATGACCAGGGAAGTAGACATGGCTCAACCAGTTGGGCACCTGCCTACCATATGAGAGGTCCCAGGTTTTGTCCCGGTGCCTCCTAAAAAAAAAAAGGAAGACAAGTGGACACCACTCCTGCTGCAATGAGCTAGAAGCTGTCGCCTCCGCAATGAGCAGATCCACAAGCCAGCAGACACCACAGCCCACGTAGAGCAGATGTGGCTCAGGCTGATGGGCACCACGCACCTCTCATGTGGGTTCGGTTTCCAGTGCCTTCTGGAGAAGGTGAGCAAACAATGAGCAGACAGACAATGGGGGAGTTAAGTAAATAAATAAATCTTAAGGAAAAGAAAGATAGAGAGAGAGAGAGGAAGGAAGGGAGGAAGGGAAAAAGGGAGAAAGGGAGGAAGGGAAGAAAGCAGGAAGGCAGGAAGGCAGGAAGGCAGGCCTATCAACACTGTGAATTTGGACTTCTAGCCTCCCAAACTGTGAGACAATAAATTCCTGTTATTTAATCCAACCAATATGTGGTATTTGTTATAGCAGTCATGGCAAACTAAGACAGCTGTCCTTCATTGGGCTCCTTTTTAATGCTATATTAATAGTAGTAATGTCAGTAATGATTATGGTAACAATTGTTAAAGCTATTATAAGTGCTTTAGTAACCTCTCACTTAAACTTCTTAACAACCCAGTGACCTAGGTGTTAATGTCCCCATCTTACAAATGAAGGGAACAAGTTTCAGTAAATGGCCTTATGCCACACAGCTAATATTCAGATAGCTAGACTCTGCCCCAAACCCTGGAATTGTAAGAGCTTCATAACCAGAATTCCATAGCTCAGAATATTTTCCAGGTATTCATTGCTTAAACAGCCCCAGGCTTTCCTATTTTCTCCAGCCCTACATTATTGTAATCAACACATTACAAGTGCAGGGTTACTATCTTGAAGCATTATACCTGCTTTTCTCCTTGGTCCTTTTTAAATAAGTGACTCTGGACAGCCCAAGGAGTACAGTTTCTAAGGAAATTTCAGGATTTTTATTAAAAAATTGCAAAGAGAAAAAAATACACTAATGTTCAACTTCTGATATAAAAGATAGACTTATGGAGAAAACAATATTCTGTAGTCCTGAGTGAAGGTTTTTACAAGTTCTTATATTCCCTTACATCAAGGACCCAACACACAAAGTTCCCCTATAGTGTGGATATGATAGAACTTCGGGCCTATGTTGGGCAAGCCCCCTGCTAGTCTTGCTGTTCAGAGAAAAAAAAGAAGGTATGATTCTGAAGTAAGAGAAAAATATACTTTGCCTCATTTTTTAATACAAGAGGAGAGCAAGGTATAGAGCAAGACTGTTGGACATGTGTGTTACAGTTGCCACCATTTCAGGTTTTGTCCCCTGAAAGGAAGAGGGACATTAGTGTACACTGAAGACAGAGGGTTTGCTGATTGCCCTGCTCCCCACTTAGGGCAATGGAGAGTAATTGCCTCAAGCTGCCTCTACACGAGCCTGGCATAGGGTCACTTCAACTGGGAGGTTCAGTGTGGAAGGAGTTTATCTTTCCAAACCAACACTTAGTGCTTTGGGGCTGAGTTGAAATACAGCCTTCCAACCCTATTAATTCCACAGAGACAGTGGCCAGTGACCTTATTGCAGAGATTGAGGTGGACATATCTGCCAGTGGATTAGCTGGAGGACATGGCAGAGACACCAAGGCCTGGAGCCAGGTATAAACGGAGCCAGTCAAAGGGGCATCACCAGGTTCTGAGCAAGCCAAAAGGGAAATAGGACAAGATACCAGCCACCAACTTCATCAGAAGATGGCAGCAAGGTGCTAGTAGCCACATAATCAAAGAATAACACCTGGATTCCAGAGAACATGGCACCCAAAGACCCAATGTCTTCTTGGATTTCTCCAGATGTCTGGATACCATCTCTGGGATAAACACAGGAGTAAGAAGAAACAGTCACAAAGTATGTCAATTTTTTCCCCTAGAAAGACTGATAATTATCTAAATGAATTGATTGAATTATCAGATTGAACTAATTTAAAAACAGGGTGAATACTATTAATTTTCCACCTATAAAAGACTATCTCCAGACAAAATAAAGGTATTACATTTTCTGAGGTTCCAGGTTAAGGTGGCATATTTAACATATGCATCTATTCTCACTCCTTTCTGAAACCCAAACTATACTAAATGAAGCTTTTAAAAGACGTAAGTGCATAAGGATGAGAAGAAACCACAGCAACACAATTTAGGAGCTAGAAACAGATGGACAAGTGATAGCTAATGCAACAGCTCTGAGAAAGCTGAATTCCATATTGACAGTGGGCAAAGCTGAGAAGAACTAACCTAATTTACACCACAGACACTTCAAAAGTTGGAAAGTAGAGGCACCTGGGACCTCTGGGACTAGGTTGAAAGGACTGTATGAAATAGAACTTAGTGAACCTACTTAAGAAGCAGGTAGAATTCCTAGATGTCCTCCTGTTTTCCATATTGTCCCTTCCATCTTGGCAGAAGTCAGAAGAAGTCTGCAAATGGTAACACAGAGGGATCTAGGGGGCAGCAGGTACAGTTGAGGGCATAGGTAACTGACGCAAAAAATGGGGAGTGAGGGATTAGGCATAGAAGAATGAGTGCTGAATGCAACAATCTCTTGCCATCTTTCCCTACTCTGCTCCCAGAACACTGGCAGAAAGGCCTTTACCCTAGGCAGGAAGTTGGAATCCAGCCAGCCAGACGAAATTAAAGCAGTGTGGTGCAAGAGTCAGATGGGATAAGGGCTACTCTTACTAGGCTCCTCCCCTCAAATGAAGCTTTTTTTTTTTAACTTGAGTACAGGATATTCTGGTGAGCCAGGACCAGTCTTACCTGTCCTTGGCTTGTCTTGACCTTGTGCGGATTGAGGTTCCTGGATTCTGTTCCATACCTTTCAGCCTAGACCAGCTGAGGACACTCTTTTCACACCAAAGAATCCTTCTGCAGTGCCCTGCTCCTGAGGGATGCAAGTAGCTGGTTGGTGAGACAAGAAGCAGAAAATACAAAGTGGTCACTCCATTTGGCCATATTTCTATCAGCTGCCCAGAGCCTGGTCTACTCTACAGCCGGGCCAGATGTCCCCACTGTAGTGACATCTATGTTTCTTGCCCGCTGATCTCTCGCAGAAAACTTTTATAAATTCTCCTCAAAGCTAAAGACAGACTATGACCCAGAGACTGTTTATCAGCACCTAGAAGCAGACACATGATGGTGGCAATTTTTCCCTTTCTATATACAGATAGATTGATGCTTATTATACAAATTTTCCAAAATTACACATAAAATATGCTGTTTAGGGATTCGCCATAAGTGGCCAACTATAAAACAGCTGTCACAGGAAAGTTAGGATAAGAGGGCAACGTGGTGACTGCTCCCGCCAGGTCTAGCTTATCAGGTCTAGCTCATGTGTTCATAGCGCTAAGCAATACCGGCACTCGGAAACTCGACATTCACAAACAACTCCTCTCTGCGGCCCTTCTAACAGTGGGTAACACAAAGGTGGAAGAGGTCTTGTCCACATGGACACAGACTACCCTCTCTGCCATCTAAAGCCCCAGCACATCAGTTGTGCCTAATAAGAAGGGAATCATTTTGTGAATACATAAGAAACATTCCTTGAAAAACCCCAACCATATTGAGAAAGCAAGGGTAGGGGAGAAAAATGACCAAGAGGTTGGACTCTCAAATCTGTTTAATTCAAACCCAAATTCTAAATCCTATTAGTTATCATCTTAGGCAATTTATATAACTTACTAGAATTTGTTTTTCTTATCTGTAAAATAAGGGTCATTATACTCAACCATTTTTTTTTGTTCAATAAATGTCATTCATACACTTGCATACATTGCAACCATTATGTGCCAGGCATTCTATTGGCATCAGTTAAGAAAAAAAAAATTAAGGTTTCAAAATGTTCCCTGTCTTTATGGGCTTATATTCTAAAGGAGAATATACACACAAAAAATCATCATCATCAGAGCACAGTAGATATGCAATATATTAGAAGGTGATAAATGTTATTTTTAAAAAGGCAGGATAAGGGGGATTGAGAGTTTGGGGGTCTAGTTCGCAATGTTTAAGAATATGTTTAAAATAGGCTCCATTGAGAAAGAAACAATTGAGGGATTACTTGACACAACGCAAGTAAATGTTCTTACTGTGTACCATTCATAGTAAGAGCTCAGCAAATTACCATGGTGACATCAATAAGAAGAAGGAAGATTTGTGAGAAATCGAGGTCCTGAGAGGGTAGATGAGTGAGCAATGGGCTGCTAAATTTGGATTATGCCTATGAATGTCTTTAATAATAGAATACCATTTATTAAACAGTTTCTATGTACTAAATTTTAAATATTTTGTCTGATCGAATTCTTTCAAGTAACCCTTTGAGGTCAAACGGGCTTGGAGAAAAAAGTTCCTCACTCAAGGGACACACAGTTGTAAATAATTTAGAGATGGTCAGAACTTTGGCCAGATATGTCTAATGCTGGAGTTCTCAGCCATCATGCTTCTCTGCCTCTCAGATTTGTTCTTAGACACTGGTGAAATGAGGCAAAGCCTGAATCACATGCAAGAAGAAGCAGAGGCACGAGCCTCAAAGCTATATCACTCCTTTCATCTGCATTCAGTCATGCTATCACGCTAAGCAAGTATAACCTGAGTAATATATAAAGTAGACAAGAGGCCTCCATGAATAGAATATGGAAAGACATTGTAAAATCTCCCTCACCAGGAATTTCTTAATGTATTAGATTTTCTTCAGGCTTGAGGGACTTTCCCAAAGTTCCTCAGTTCCCCAGGCCCAAGAGAGGCTACATGATAAAATAAGCCAGTGCTCCTGCGGGTGTGAGAGGCCCGTGTCCACCCTGGCATAGGGGGAGGCACTCAATAATGTATGTGTGTTGACTGACTAGCAGAGCACTGTATGATCTTGTTTAATCCAGTGTCCCTCCTACACAGTTGACACTGAAATCTTTTGTCATCTGAACTAACCGACCATGGCAAAAGTGGCTCAAGGGCAATGAGGCTGCCACCAAATGAAGGGAGAAAATGGATGGATTTTCTAAGATCCCTCCCAATCTGAAGAAAACATTTAGTTTTAACTTAAGCTCAAGTCTACATATAGAAAGAAAGCTTTCTAGTGCATTAAAATTTTGGGTGGAAGCTATGAAGGCCTTGGAACACAAGAAAACAAAACAGAGATTTTACCCTGTGCCTTGGGTTCATAGGGTAATGGGCAGAAACTGAAACCAGCAGACATTTCTGCTAGAGTTCACCTTCTGGCGCCCTACAGCCCAGGAGTGTTCTCAAATTATCTAAAATAACATGAGTTTCCACCACAAAGCTAGAGGGCAAAACAAGTCTGTTAGACTTCTCAGGGGACAAGGCAGGTTAAAAGGCTCACATCAAGGCAGGAATGCTGAGGAGAAAGGGGGAGTGAAGGCGAAACAACTCCTCCCTACTTTCCCTGAGGCTGTAAAGTCTGCCACATGCTGCATGAGTGAAAACGACTCCAATACATGGAAAAATGGGGGAAGTGACACTGAGTGACATTCTCCATGAGACAGATGAGTAATAGTGTTAAAATGGGCATGGTCTACTGGTCCCAAAGACTTCAGCATGACACCTCTCCCACCGAAACAGTGAACCAGCAACAAATAGCAAATGTCACAGAAACATCTCTTAGAGTTGGATCCCTCCTCAGCTCGGGGGTAGGAAGGTGGCGGCCAGCAGAGAACGCAGATGTCATGAAAAGCCACTCTGTGAAGGCCCCTTTCCTACATTTACACACAGGCAACACAATTGAGAATCCCTTTGTTCCAGGTTCTATGCTGAGATTTGTTTTTGTTTTTTAACACATTATTTCATTGAAATGAACATCAAATTGGTCAATAATGTAAAAGCCTTAGAAATGACAGGGCATAAAAAAGGAAATGTGTCTTATATACACACACACACAATCAATTCTCTATCTATTATTATATAAATAAGGTAGAAATTTGGGGCAGATAGCTCAAGCCAGTCTGCCTTGCTTGAGTAACCAGCAGAAGACAAGGGGTCTTTACAGGCTCTCTTAGTTTTCCAGGCTGCTGTGACAAATACTACTTAATGCGTTGGTATAACAAATGGGAATTTATTCGCCTGTCGTTTTGAGGCTAAGAGAAGTCCGAAATCAAGGGGTCAGCAAGGCAATGCTTTCTCCCTGAAGCCGGTAAAGTCCTGCTGCTGGCTTGCTGACAATCTGTGGGGCTCCTTGACTTTCAATGCTACCTGGCATCACACGGCAATGTCCTCTCCTCTCTCTTCCAGGCTCTTTCTATTGACTTTTGATTTACACTGCTCACCATGGCCTTCTCTGACCCCAGCTTCCGGTTTCTTTCTCTTTATAAGGCCTCCAATAATCCAGATTAAGACCCACCCTCATTCCGTTGGGACAACACCTTAAGTAAAAATAGCCTCTTTAAGAGGCCCTATTGACAAAGGGTCCACACCCACAGGAATGTGGATTAAGGTTAAGAACATTTCTAAATTGGAGAACATAATTCATCTCACTACATGTGCTGAAAATAGATGAGCAATTGGGGTCTCTTCTAACATCATCCCCATGGATGGTGCCACTTCATTATTTTCCCTTCTGCTGCTGCATGGAGGAACTGCACAGCTCTGCTCACCTGCTCCCTCAGTGTAGGCATCTCAACCAAACATGCAGCCAAGGGACAGCAAAGTTGTTCTCTGGAATAACCAGGTCAGGGATCTTCAGGCCTCATTAATAAAGCTATTCCCAGAATAGTTCTTCCATATTCGCCTCCATTGGCACCACCACAATCCACTCATTGTCTTCAAATAGTCTGAGTGCACAAGGAAGAGATAGGAGTTAGAAGAAAAAGATGAATTCTATGCCTATATTGTTCACTCATTATATCCCCAGTGTCTAGAGTGCATAGCTGTCATATAGCTAATTAAATATCTGCTAAATGGTTATATATTATTGAATGAAAATATGGTAGACCTCCTCTATTATATACGATGGGTAGCAAATCACTGGAAAATTTGGTCAAGTTTCTTATATTTCTGTAAATAGGTGAGATGAAGAACTGGGTCCTGTAAATGAGCTTCAGGAGAGATTCATAAGTTTTGGTTTTGATTTGTTTTTGTTTTTTTAATTAACTCCTCCAGGGCTAAGAATCAGGAGTCTATAGTTGTATAAGTTATTCTTGCAGGCTTTTCTCTCCACAAGCACCTTGCTGCACAGAAGTGTCAGAATTACATTACGTTAGAGAACGAGGAGGTAAGCATGAGATCCTTCAACAAAGCAAAAATCTTATAAGAACTAAAATAGGAATGCATATTAGGTGCCCTTATTCTCTCCCCTTGGAATCCTTTACCTCACTTTATAACCTAACAAGTCGTGTGCTTTCAGCTTCACTAACACAGTCAGGCCAGGAACCAAAAGCATAGCTTCACCTTTTCTCTTTCCTGTCACCATGACCCAGGCACCCTTTTTCTCCCATCTTTACCAATGTCCATCATTTTATGCTTTTTATTTCCTCACTCTTTCCTTCTAAACTCAGCACTCTTACAATTTTTTCCCTTATTTCCATTTCTTTAAGGCCCCCACCTTTTGTTCCTACCTTGTACATTCCCCATTCCCATGCCTGTTCACACCATCTTTATTATACAAACTCATTCTTACTCACCCAATTTGATCTTTGTATTTGGTTTCCTCATAGTATTACCCATATTCTTTCTTTCTTCTTTCCACTTGCCCTCTTTATGAAAAATCTTTTCCCCCTTTTAGGACACCGCTGCCCTTGCTCTTCTCTTTAGGTTACTCTTCCCCTTCTGCCCTTCTTCAATTATACAAAACTTGACTTTTACATTCTTTTTTAGAAGGAAAATGCTATAATTCTTAGATATCCATTAATCATATCCCCATATTTTATCCCAGATCCTTCTCAGTCTTCTTCTAGCATTTTGTAGACCAACATTGGCTTATAATAAGACTTCCTCATTCCATCTTCTTCCCTTCACCTGCAAACTGTGTTCATCATAGTAAAGGAGTCCAAATAAACATTAGTAAATTAAAAGTGAGTATGATAAACAGTTATGCTTTTAATTATTAACTACATGTTGATTATATGTGTACATATTTGTACATATTTATATATAAATATTCAATATATATTAGTGATAACTATATTTATAAATTTTTAAATTTATAATTATAAAAGTAATAAATATATTTTATATATTTCCATTATATAAATAAGTTTAATATTCACTATATTATATAGTATATTAATATAAATAATATTTTTAAATATATTAGATTGCCACAAATATAAATTTAATATAAATATACCTTATTTAGGAAGAATTAAAGTAGTTTTTTAATTTTTTTTTAAAGATACATAGATCACACAAAATGTTTCATTAAAAAAATAAGAGGTTCCTATATACCCCCACTCCCAACTACCCCTCCCCGCCCAAAGTAGTTTTTTATCCCAGTGATAAATAAACAGACCTTTGGAAGCCTAGAGTGCAGGAACAAAAGGCAGAGATTAAAAAATTGTTTAAAAAGGATTACATCTATCTAATATACACTCAATAAATGGTTTTGAAAACTAGAACCCAAGATATTGAATCTGGACGAAGCTGTAGAGTTCAAGCACAGTGAAATTAGAAATTAAACATGTAAAAAAATTTCTTAGGAATCCAGGGAAGACACAGAGCAGGCTACCAAAATATCCAGAGCAAGATAATTTCCATTTTTTATTCCTCATCTAGGGGAGCCCATCTTTGCCTCTTAAGTGGAACCAAAGCTGAACTCTTACCTAATGTGTATCATTTTATGTAGCCTCACCCATCTTGACACCAGTCTAATTCTTTCAGGTATCCTTATAGGGGCTGACATGTGAATAATGTCATCAGGAAAAAGGAAAGTATGGCAGGTATAAAATAACCCATATTTCCCTTCTCCATCCTACTGTTTCTTTTATTACCTGACCACACTCCTTCATACTTAACTACACACAACCTCAAATTGTTGCATTCCTGGTTTTTTTCTCCTCACATAAACTATAAAATTCTCAAGAAAAGAGTCTGCATGGTGTAGGAGGAAAACAACTAATATTTATTAAGGGTTTGCTATGTTCCAGAAACTATGCTGCACACTTTAACATTGGTTAAATCATTTTACACTGGCAACAATCCCATGCTGCTTCCACTGTACACATGAGGAACTTAAGTTACAGATTACTTAACTGTCTTTCCTCAGGTCACCTGGTTAAAAGGTGAAAAGCCTGGAACTCAATCCCAGGTTAATCTGATCTTTCTACTGTCCTTGGCTCCCTAACTGCACAGGGCCTACTCCTGTCCTGGACACATAGAAGGCAAACTGGCTGACTTAGCCAGTAAGAAAGATCCTCAGTTTTTAAGGTGACAGCAGTAGAGTCAAACCAATCTTCACCACCATCTCTTGTTTCATCCTGGGTTTTATACTGTCTCAAACTTTGCTTTTATTATGACCATATTGTCCCTCTTACCCCTGGCACTTGGGCCTTCTAGCAACTTCTTTCCCTTGTACAATTTCCACATGGAAATTCCTCACTCAGCATTGCATGATTTAGAATCAGAATTTCTGGCTCTCGTGAGAGTAATATAACTCATCATTTATCCACATGCATATAAAATGAGGAGTTCTGTGAGCCTTGTTTTTCCCACTGCACTTCGCACAGTACTGTACTGCATCACCATCATCAATGATCTGAGTAAAGGTTACACTGGTGTGTTTACTTTGTGGAAATTCACCAAGCCCCTGATTTGTGTACTTTTCTGTATCTAATATATAGTCCTACAAAAACTTCACATAAGGATAGGGAAAGCATGTTTGTACAACCCTTTTCCCAACTCAGCATTCACCCTTAAATAAAATTGTAAACGTTACATTTTTTTTTTCAAAGATTTATTTTTTATTTATTTCTCTCCCCTTCCCCACCCTTTCAGTTGTCTGCTCTCTGTGTCCATTGGCTGTGTGTTCTTCTATGACCGCTTCTATCCTTATCAGCAGCACTGAGAATCTGTTTCTTTTTTGTTTTTGTTGTTGGGAATCTGTGTTTCTTTTTTGTTGTTGTTGTTGCATCATCTTTGCTGTGTCAGCTCTCCATGCATGCAGTCCCATTCTTGGGCACCCTGCACTTTCTTTCGTGCTGGGTGGCTCTCCTTACGGGGCACACTCCTTGTGCGTGGGGCTCCCCTATGCGGGGGACACCCCTGTGTGGCAGGGCACTCCTTGCGCACATCAGTACTGCGCATGGGCCAGCTCCACATTGGTCAAGGAGGCCCGGGGTTTGAACCACGGACCTCCCATGTGGTAGGTGGACGCCCTATCCATTGGTCCAAGTCCTCTTCCCACATTTTTTTAATACTAAAAGTATAAAAGGAAACTTAAGAATTTAGCCTAATAAACTAATCAGTGATGCAGACAAAGGTATAAACACAGAAAACTTGATGCAACATTATATATAATACTGAAAAATTGCAAATAGCATAAAATGTCCAATCTGAGATGTATTATAATACATATACTTAACATTTAAAGACATGAGAAAATGTTCATTACAATATACTAAGGGAAAAAACATAAACCCACGATATGATAGCAATTTTGTTTATAAATACATTCATGCGTTGCAATCTTGGTGGAAAACAATTTGGCAATTCCTCAGAAAGTAGAACATAGAATTAGTGTATGACCCAGCAATTCCACTTCTAGGAGTAAACCCAAAAGAATTGGAAGCAGTGACTTGAATAGATATTTGTACACCAATGTTCATAGGAGCATTATACACAATAGCCAAAAGATGGGAACAACCAAAGAGCCATCAACAGCTGAAAGGATTAACAAACTGTGGTATATACATGCAATGGAAGATTATTCAGCCATAAAAAGGAATGAAGTTCTGATACATGACACAACCTAGATGAAACTTGACGACATTAGGTAGAATAAGATAAGCCAGGCACAAAAGTACAAATATTGTATGATCTCCATTTATATGAAATACCTAAAATAAACAAATTCATAGAGAAAAAGTAGATTACAGGTTACCAGGGTCTGGGGCTGGAGGGTGGGAATGGGGAGTTACTACTTAATGGGTACAGAGTGCCTATTTGCGATGATGAAAACGTTTAGGTAATGTTTGTTGGTGATGGTAGCCCAGCATTGTGAATGTAATTAATACCACTTAAAAATAGTTAAAATTGAAAATTTTGACTTGTATATATGCTATCATAATATAAAGTTTAAAAAATATGTTCACAAACATACATGTGTGTCCCTGTGGGGTGTGACTTATATGGATATATTCATAGGAATAAAAAAAGGAAATACTCCAACGTATTACCACTACTTACCTCCAGATGGTAAAATAATAAGTAGTTTTCATTTTCTTCCTTTAAATTATTCTGTATTTTCCAACTTCAGCTGACTTTCACCTCAAGTCCACATTCTCCCAATCCCAGAACACAATCTTCTCTCCTAAAACCTTTTTTCCTACTCATCTTCAATGACTACTGCAGTTAGAAAAAAACAACAAAACAACAATAAATGCTATAGAAATACAAAGAATGAAATCTTGGAGGAAAGATGCTTAAAATGTTGAAATTATAGATGACTTTTTCTACTTCTTTATACTTTTCTATATTTACCAATTTTTATTCTATAATTACCAGAGAATATTAAAAAAAAAAAAGATTAGAAGAGGCTAATCCAGAATCTCATACTGAGGGCCTCCAAAAACTATCTCCTTCATAAAAGCAATGAGAATACTATTTAAAATTGTCAACATCAACTCCTTTTGGAATTCTGGAAAGAAACCAAAGGCTTGCAACAATCTGAGCAGCATTTATTCAAGAAAAATAACTGAATCTTGATAAGAACAGCATGCTTTGTGGCATTTTAACTCACTCTATTCCTATCTCCCTCTCCTTAGCTCCAAGCTGGACTTGAAATTAAGCAATGTCAGAACCATGGTAGCTGTGAAAACCAGCAGCCTAGCAGCCGTTGGAGGGAAAAAAAAAACCCATCCCCAGAGAACAGTTATTATTTTACCGGTACAGCAATTCCCTGGAAAAGTCCTAACTACAAGGTTTGTTGCTATTTGACCTGATTCAAAACTTGTTCAGCGAGGAAATGGTTAACCCTAGGGCAATTGTAAAATAAAAATTAAAATAGTGGCAATTGTTTAATATCATGGCAGCCTGAGGCATAGAACAAACCAGTGGGAGCAAACAAACACTGGCCAAATCTTAATGGGAAACTCTTGGAATAAGATGTCCATCAGGGGCTTTGACAATTCCAAAATAATCCTGTGACTCTAGAAGGATGCTCACTTGAGAGGACTGTGCTCAGGCCCAGGAAGAGGCTCACCTTTGGGTGAATTAAAACCTCTGAACAAGCAGCAGGGGAGGGCAAATGCAGACTTTTAAGTTGCCACAGTGTTGAAGGCCTGTCCCAAAACACACAGAGAACCTCTTGGCAAAGCATAGGAGACTTATTGATTCAAGGCTTTATTAGTCAGCCGAAGAAGTGTTGATGCAAAATATCAGAGATTGGTTGGTTTTTATAAAGGGCATTTATGTGGGGTAGACGCTTACATTTACCAGGCCATAAAGTGTAAGTTACTTCCCTCACCAAAGTCTGTTGCCACATATTGGAGCAAGATGGCTGCTGATGTCTGCCAGGATTCAGGCTTTCTAGGTTCCTCCCTTCCTGGGACTTGTTTCTTTCCAGCCTCAGCTGCTCTGCTCTCTCTACAAGGCCAGCGGTAGACTTTCAGGCAAATGACTCATCTCTCTTCCCAGGGCCTTTGCTGTGTCTAATGGAGCCTTCTCTCTGCTCCTCTGTATGTTTACTTCCTACGCTCCAGCATTAAAACTCTGTTCTCTGCATTGTCTTTACTCTGTGAGTTCCTGCCCACCAAGGGGGCAGGGAGGCAATCTCCTACAGATGTGGCCCTATCAAAGTCTTAATCATTATTTAGTCAAGTAAAAGTGAAAGCTCTGAATCCAACATAATCTAATATGTCTGGAGGGACAGACCAGTTTACAAACACAATCCAATATCTATTTTTGGAATTCATAAACAATATCAACCTGCCGCAAAGGCATTTAAGGAACTTTCTGAACAATCATTAGCCTACTACTAAGATAACCAAGCTTATACTTCAGTGAGGCACATAGCAAAAAATACAGACTTTACAGAATTAATCCAAGAAAGTCAAAAAACAAACAGCAATGACCTAATGAAAATAAACAGGAACAGTAAAAAACCCAGGAGAGAGATCAGATGTCCAGAGTTGCCACATCTTATTACTTTAAATGCCCAGTATTAACCAAAAAATTAAAAGACATGCAAAGAAACAGGAAAGTATCAACCAAATACAGTCATAAGAAAATGCCTCTGAGGAAGCTAGATGTTGGATTTAGTAGACAAAGACTTTAAATCAGCTATTAAAATGGGTTTATAAAGGGGAGCTGATATGGCTCAATGGTTGAACTCCTGCTTCCTACATGGGAAGTCCCATGTTTAGTCCCAGTACTTCCTAAAACAACAACAACAACAACAAAATAACAAGAAAGGAAATAACCAGCTCAGAGGAGCTGATATAGTCCCAGAGTTGAGCACTGGCTTCCCACATATGAGGTCCAGGATTCAATCCCAAGTCATGGTACTTCACACACACACACAATAGATTTATAAAAGACTAAAGGAAATAATATCTGAAGAAATAAAGGAAAATATGATAGTGATTTCTTACCAAACATAAACTATCATATAAAGAGAGAGAAATTATATAAAAGATACCAAATAAAAATACAGGAGTTCGAAAGTACAATAACTAAAATAAAGAACATACTAGAGAGGCTAAACACAGTTTAGAGCAGGCAGAAGAAAGAACTGGCAAATTTTATATAGGACAATTAAGATTATCCAGGTTGAGGAATAGAGAGAAAAAAGCTTAAGAATAATGAACACATCTTAAGAGTCATGTGGAACACCATCAAGTATAGCAACACATATAAAAAGGGAGTCCCAGAGGAGAAGAGAGAGAGAAAAGCACATAAAGAACATTTGAAGAAATAATGGCTGTGAGAAACATATTCTGAAAACGAGATATTGTTGAAAGAAATTAAATATCTAAAAATGGAAAGATACCATATTCATGGATTAAAAGATTTAATATTTTTAAGGTGGCAATATTCCCTAAATTGATCTACAGATTCAACACCATCTCTATCAGAATCCAGGCTGGCTTCTTTGTATAAATTGATATGCTGATCCTAAAATTCCCATGGAATTTCACGGGGCCCATAATAGGCAAAACAATTTAGAAAAGAAGGACAGAGTTAGAGAGCTCATACTTTCTGATTTGAAACTTACCACAAAATAACAGTAATCAAGACAGTATGGCACAGGTAAAAGAATAGAAATACAGGTCAATGGAATAGAATTGAAAGACAACTGATTTTTGGAAAGGGTTCCAAGACCACCCAATAGGCAAAGAATAGTCTTCTCAACAAATGTTACTGGGACAACTGGATAATAACAAGTAACAAGAATGAAGTGGGAGTTTTACTTCGCATCATATTAAAAAAGCAATTCAAAGACCTAAATATAAGAGTTAAAACTATAAAATTCTTAGAAAAGAAAACAGGTAAACTTTTGTAACTTTGGATGTGGTAACAATTTCATAGACATGACACCAACAGTATAAGCAACTAAATACCAAATAGATAAGTTGGAGTTAATCAAAACCAAAAGCTTCTATGCCTCAAATGACCCTACAAGAAAGTGAAAAGAAAAGATAACCCTCAGAAGAGGAGAAAATATATCTGATATGGGGTTTATATTTAGAATGTATCTATAAAGAACACTTACAACTCTATAATAAAAAGACAACTCAATTTTTAAAATGAGCAAGGTATCTGAAGAGACATTTCCCTAAAGAAGATATACAAATATCCAATAAACACATAATGCTCAAAATCATTAGTCAACAGGAAAAGGTAAGTCAAAACCACCATGAGATACCACTTCAAGCTCACTACAATTGCTAGAATAAAAAACTCAGAATATGAAAAGTGCTGATGAGAATGTGAAGAAATATGAATGCTCATACACTGCAAAAAGAATGTAAAATTGTGGAGTCACTTTGGAAAACAGTCTGAAAGTTCCTCAGAGTTAAACATAGAATTATCATATGATCCAGCAATTCCACTTTAGGTAGACTGCCAAGAGAAATGAAAACATATGTGTACACATAAACTTATACGTGTATTTTTATAGCAGCATTACTCAGAAGAGCCAAAATGAGGAAAGAACTCAAATGACCATTAACTAATGAATGGATAAATAAAATGTGATGCATCTTTTCAATGGAATATATTTGGCCAAATAAATATTATTTGCTGCAACATGGATGAACTTTGAAAGAGCCAGTCAACAAAAAATCATATATTATGCAATTTTATGACTGCCTGTAAATGAAATGTCGACAGTAGCCAAATCTATAGAGATAGAAAGATATATCCTAGATATAGATACAGAATACAGAGATAGAATATATCTAGAATATAGAGATAGAAAGATAAAAAGTATATTCATGATTTCTTAGGAATGAGAGGGGTGGAGGAATAGGGAATGATTGCTAAAGCCTAGGGGATTCCTTCTGAGTTGAAGAAAGGGCACTAAAATTGACTGTGGTGATGGTCGCACGTATCTGTGAATGTACTAAAAATCATTGAATTCTTTGCTTTAATTAGGTGAATTTTATGTGAATTATATCTAATTAAAAATGTTATTTTAGAAATATAAAAAGAAATAAAGACTGTAAACTTCTCAAAGTTGAGGAAAAAGTTAATCCATCTATTGAAAAAATGTAAGAAACTCCAAGTCAGTTAAAAGCAAAGATATGCACTTAAACACATCAGAGCCAAACTGTCAAAAAACAAAGACAAAGCAGAATCTTGAAATCAGCAAGAAAAAAAAAAATTACTCATCACGTACAAGGATCCTCAGAACAACAGATGACTTTATGTTAGAAACCATAGAATCTAAAAGGAGGTGAGAGGATATATCAAAGTGTTGAAAGGAAAAAGACCCTCAAATAAGAATTCTGTATGCAGCAGACTTATCCTTCAAAAATAAAGGAGAAACAGGGAAGTGGCTGTGGCTCAATCAGGTGGGCTCCCGTCTACTATATGGGAGGTCCTGGGTTCACATCCTGGGGCCTCCTTGTGAAGGCAGGCTTGTGCCGCAGAGTGCCGCAGGCCTGCAAGCTCTGCAGAGAGCCAACTCAGCAAGGTGACCCAACAAAAAGGGAGACAAGCAAAAACACAGAAGAATGTGCAGCAAATGGACACAGAGAGCAGAAAACAAGCAAGCCGCAAAGGGGGAGGAATAAATAAAAATAAATACAGACACAGAAGAATGCACAGCAAATGGACACAGAAAGCAGACAGCAAGCAAAAAGCCACAAGGGGATTGGGGAAATAACAGTAACCTTAAAAAACAAATAAATAAAATGAAGGAAAAATTAAGAAATTCATACATAAACAAAAATGGAAAAAATTCACTGCCAGCAGGCCTGCCTTATCAGAAATACTAAAGGGACTTCTTCAGTCTGAATTAAAGGCCTCTAGACAGTAACTTGAATCCATACACAAAAATATAGAGCATTGGTAAAGGTAAATATGTAGATAAATGTAAAGGAAAGTATAAGAGTATTTTTGTTTATAACCCTTTTTTCCATTATCTGATTTAAAAGACAACAGCCTAAAGCAATAACTATGAAACTATATTGATCAACTTATTATGTATAAATATGTCAGTCGTATGACAATGGTAGCACAAAGAAAAGGGAAGGATGGGGAGCAAAGTTTTGAATACTGTTGAAATTAAATTGGTATTAATCTAAATTACATTGCTTTAAGTTAAGATGTTAATTGTAAGCCCCAGGAAAGGCTCTAAGAAAATAACTTCAAAATATTTTAAGGGAATTAAGATGATAGACTATTTTGTGTGATCTATGTATCTTTTAAAAATGAATTTAAAATATATTAAAAAATAAGCAAAAAAAGATGTAGACTAGAAAATACCTAAGACAAAAGAAGATAACAATGAAAGAACAGAGGAATAAAACAAATATAAGACACACAGGAAAAAAACAGTAAAATGGTAGATGTAAATCCTACTCTATCAGTAATTACATTAAAAGTAAAAGGATTAAGCACTCCAATTAAAAGTCACAGAGGAGCAGAATGGATTTAAAAAAAAAAGCGTAATCCAATTACATTTTAGATTCAAAGACACAAATAGGTCAAAAGTAAAGGAATGGGAAAAGATATACCATGCAAACAATAATAAAAGAAGTCTGGAGTATCATACTAATATCACAAAACAAAATATGTTTTAAGGCACAAATTGTTACTAGAGACAAAGAAGAGAATTTTATAATGATAAAAGGGCCAATCATCAAGAAGATGTAACAATTGTAAAGAACTAAGAACTGAGCCAAAAAAAAAATACATGAAGCAAAAAATTACAGAATTAAAAGGAGAAACAGAAAATTCAACAGTAATAGCCAGAGACTTCAATCTCCCTCTGTCAATAAAAGATAGAACAACTAGTCATATAAACAACAAGGGAATAGAAGAAGACTTGAACTACACTATAAAACTAGACCTAACAGACATCTATAGGACAATCCAGCCAACAACAGCAAAATACATATTTTTCTCAAATACACATGGAACATTCTCCAGGACAGACCAGATGATAAAACAAATGTCAATAAATTTAAAATGTTTAAATCTCACAAAGTATGTTCTGTGACCATAATGGAATAAACAACAGAAGGAAATTTGAGAAAATCACAATATGTAAAAACTAACACACTCTTAAATAGCCAATTGATCAAAGAAGAAATCACAAAGGAAATTAGAAAAACTTTGCAAAGAATGAAAATTGAAACTAAGTATCCCGAAAATTATGGGATGAAGCTACAGCAGTGCCCAGAGGGAAATTTATAACTGTAAATATCTGTATTAAATAAGGAGATAGATCTCGAATCAATAATCTAACCTTCCACTTTAAGAAACTAGAAGAGCAAATTAAACCAAAGCAAGCAGAAAGAGTGAAACAATAAAGATTAGATTATAAACAAATAAAAAGAATCAATAACCATTAGAGAAAGTCAACCAAACTGTAAGTTGATTCTTTAAAAAGAGCAATAGCATTGGCAAACTTTTAGCTAGATTGACTAAGAAAACAAGAAAGAAGATTCAAATTACTAAAATTAGGGATGATAGAAATGGCATCACTATTGAATTTACAGAAATAAAAAGAGAATAAGAGAATACTGTGAACCACCATATGCCAATAACCTAGATAACTTAGATTAAATGAACAGATTCTTTTCAAAAAACACAAACTACCAAAACTGACTCAAGAAGAAATTCAAAATACACATGGACTATTAAAAAGCAGAGATTGAATGATAACTTTAAAACTTCCCACAAAAAAAGTGCAGGTCCAGATGATTTCAGTGGAGAATTCTACAAAATGTTTAAAGAATTAACACCAGTCCTTCACAAAGTCTTCCAATATAGAAGAGGAAGGAACACTTTGCAATTCATTCTTTTTTTTTAAGATTTATTATCCCCTTTCCCCTCCCTCTCCCCCTCCTTGCTGTCTGTGTCCATTTGCTGCATGATCTTCTGTATCTATTTCTCTTTTTGTCTTCTCATCTTTCTCCTCTAGGATTCACCAAGATTCCATCCTGGGGACCTCTGATGTGGAGAGAGGTTCCCTGTCAATTGTGCCACCTCAGTTCCTGGTCTCTGCTGCACTTCACCTTGACTGTCCCCTTAGTCTCTCTCTTGTTGCATCATCATCTTGCTCCATGACTCAATTGCATGGGCACTGGCTCACTGCACAGGCACTCAGCTTGCTGCATAGGCATTTGGCTTACCACACTGGCACTGGCTCACCATAAAGGCAGTGGATAAAAACGTGGGCACTCACGTAGGCACTCGGCTCGCCATGTGGGCACTTATATGGATGCAACTCATTCTTTAAGCCAATATTAGTCTGATACCAAAACCGAAAATATATACCATAAGAAAAGAAAACTACAAATCAATATCCCTGAGGAAAATAGAATAAAGAGTCCTCAACATAATACTAGAAACCAAATCAAACAACATATAAAAAGGATAACACCCTATGCCAAAGAGGATTATTCCAAGAAAGCAAGATTAGTTTAACATCTGAAAGTGAATCAATATAGCATACCATACAAATAAAGAATACATACCACCTGATCATCTCAAACAATGCAGAAAAATCATTTGACAAAATACAACACCCATTTGTGGTTTTTAAAAAAATTAAATCAACTAGGAATAAAAGGGAACTTTCTAAATCTGAGAAAGTCTATCTATGAAAAACCCTCAGATAATATAACAATGGTGAAAGGCTGAATGCTTTAACCCTAAGATGAAGAATAAGGGAAGCAGACTTGGCTCAATGGATAGGGCCTCCGCCTACCACATGGGAGGTCCGCAGTTCAAACCCCGGGCCTCCTTGACCCGTGTGGAGCTGGCGCATGTGCAGTGCTGATGTGCACAAGGAGTGCCCTGTCATGCAGGGGTGTCCCCTGTGTAGTTGAGCCCCATGCACAAGGAGTGTGCCGTAAGGAGAGCCACCCAGTGCGAAAGAGAGTGCAACCTGCCCAAGAATGGCGCCGCACACACGGAGAGCTGACATAGCAAGATGACACAACAAAAAGAAACATAGATTCCTGGTGCCACTGATAAGGATAGAAGTGGTCACAACAGAACACACAGCGAATGGACAGAGAGCAGACAACTGAGAGGGGAGGAGGGGAGAGAAATAAATAAAAAATAAATCTTAAAAAAAAAAAAAAGATGAAGAATAAAACAGGTATGCTTGCTCTCACCACTTCTATACTGTAGTGCATTTGATGGTTCTACCAAGCCAATTGAGAAAGAAAAATAATAGGATCCATATTGGAAAGGAGTATGTAAAACTATCACTATTTGCAGATGGCCTAATCTTATGTATAGAAAATCTAAGTAATCCACAAAAAAATTAGAACTAATAAATTCAGCAAGTTTGAAGGATACAAGATCAATATACAAAATATCAATTGTATTTTATGCCCTAACAATAAACAATCAAAATGATATTAAGAAAACAATTCAATTTTGCAATATTATTAAAAAGAATAAAATACTTACGAATATATTTAACAAAAGAAGAGCAAGCCTTATACCCTGAAACTATAAAGAATTGTTGAAAGAAGTTTAAAAATACTTAAATAAATGGAAAAACATAATATGTTCATGGGTCAGAAGACTTAATATTATTAAGATGGAAAAAAAAACAAATTGGCCTATAGATTCAGTACAAGTCCCATTAAATAAAATAGTAATTCTATTTGCAGAAATTGACTAAGTGATTCTAAAATCAATGTGAAAATTCAAGGGACCCAAAAGAGCCAAAACAACTTTGAAAAGAAAAAGGAAGTCAGTTCACATTTCAAACTTTCAAAACATACTACAAAGCAACAGTAATAAAGACAGTCTTTACTGGCAAAAGGATAGACATATAAGTCAATGGAATAGTACTGAAAATCCAGAAATAAATCTTCACTTTTATTGCCAATTAAGCTTCGACAAGAGTGTTATAGCACTTTAATATTATTGATGAATTACAAAGAGAAATATTGGATTATGCTTGTAATCTGATCTGTACCTGGGCATGATTGAGTTATGATTAGGGCATTGGGTCTCCACCCCTTGATGGGTGGGGACTCACAGATAAAAGGCATGGCAAAGAACAGAGTTGAGGGTTTCTGATGTTGGAGTTTTGATGTTGGAGTTTGATGCTGAAGCCTTAAGCTGGAGCCCTGGTAAGTAAGCACACAGAGGAGAGAGAAGCCAGCCCCAGGAAGAAAGGAACCTTGAACCCAGAAAAAAGCAAGCCCCAGTAACACAGGAACCCAGGAAGCCTGAACCCTTGCAGACGTCGGCAACCCTCATACTCCAAATAGACTTCGGTGAGGGAAGTAACTTATGTTTTATTGCCTGGTATCTGTAAGCTCTTACCCCAAATAAATACCCTTTATAAAAACCAACCAATTTCTGGTATTTTGCAACAGCACCCCTTTGGCTAATGAATACTAGTGCCAAGACAATTCAATAGGGAAAGCTTAGCCTTTTCAACCAATCATGCTGGGACAATTGAAACACCACATTGGACCCCTACCTCACACAAAGTGCAAAAATAAACTGAAAATGGAACATAGATCTAAATGTAATAACTAAATCTATAAAATTTTTAGAAGAAAACAAGGGAAAAATAATTATGTATTTCTTTGTTATAACACCAAAAGCAAAAGAATCAAAAGAGAAAATAGATAAATTAGGCTTTCTCAAAATTTAAACCATTCGTGCTTCAAATGCCACCATTAAAAAGTGAAAAGAGAGCCCACAAAGTGGGAAAAAATGTTTATAATTCATTAATCTGATGAGGGGCTTATACCCAGAATATATAAATAAATATTACCACTCAACAGTAAAAAGGTAAATAACCCAATCAAAAGAATTTGAACAAACCTTTTTCTAAAGAAGATATACAAATGGTTAATACACACATTAAATGAGGCTTAAACATCATTAGTTATTAGGGAAATGCAAGTCAACACTGCACTGAGATGCCATTTCACTTCCATTAGGGTGGCTAAAATAAAAAAAGATAGAAAATAACACAAGTATTGGCAAGGATGTGGAAAAATTGAAACTTTCATTCAACTCTGGTGGGATTATAAAATGATGAAGCCACTTGAAAAACAGTTTGGCAGTTCCTCAAAAGCTTAAACATGGGATTTTACCATAAAATTGAACAATTCCACTTTTAGGTATATGCCCAAGAGAATGAAAATGTATACCACACAAAAACTTGTATAGAAATATTCATAACATCATTATTCTTCATGGCCAAAAAGAAAGTTCATAGCACCATTTTTCAAATAGCCATTTATTCATAAAACTCAAATACCCATCTGCTTGATTAACAAAATATGATATTTCTATAAAAAGGAATATTGTATATCCGTTAAGAAGTAATGAATTACCGATACATGCTACAATTAGATGAACCTTGAAAACATAATGCCAAGTTAAAGAAGCCAGTCACAAAAGACCACATATAGTATATCTCCATTTATATGAAATGTCCAGAATAGGCAAATCCTTAGGGATGGAAAGTAAATTTGTGATTACCATGGGGTAGGAGGAAGAGGGAATGGGGAGTGACTGCTAATGGGTATAGGGTTTCTTTTTGGGGTGATGAAAATGTTCTGGGATTAGATAGTGGTGATGGTTGTACAGCTCTTTGTAAATACTCTAAAAATCGCTGAATTGTACACTTTTTAATGATGAATTTTATGGTATGCAAATTACATAATTTAAGCTATTATTTTAAAAGTATAATGGGCAAAAATTGCCACACTTCTCGCCCACACATGTACACATACCACCCCTGAGCCCCATGCATTCTCCTGAGTCTTCTCTTTGTTCCATTTCACTTCACTCTGACTCTCATGGATTTGGTGGTTGATTCAGACTGGGATTTTGAAGGTTTTCTGCTGTACTCCCTCACTTTGCATATGAAGACTGAATCACAAAGAGGTCACAGGATCGGCCTGAGGCCATGGAGTTGAAAAGAGTGATAAAGGCAGGACATCTGTGATGACCAATGTTCTCTCTATGACCCTTTAATTCTTCCTATTAATGTATGAAGGGAAAAGACCTGCTAGAGAGGAACCTCAGAAATTCTTAACCCCTCCATCCTGGGACTTCCTTACCCATAAGCTAACTCCTGGAACTTTCAGTCTAGACTTCCTTCTTCCTGGGCTTTCTCTTCTTCTCTCCCTAGCCCTATCACATGCTCCTCTTCTCCCTAAGCTTCTACCCTCACTCCAATCACTTTTTTCCTTCCCCTGACTTCAGAAGCTCCCTTCTGAACTCTATTCCCTCTTCCATTTATCTCAACACCCCTTTTAGGTACTGCTGTATCCACAATGCTCACCCTCCAAAATCTAGACATAGAACAATATACAGGTGGTTTGGACCTTGTGTTAGTCTCCCAAAGAATTAAAGACAATCAGCAAATTTCCCTGTAGCATATGTAAGAGAATAAAAGTAGCAAGTATCTCTTTAATATACATTGTTGGCTTCTGAAGACCAAAGCACCTTTATTCCTTGTGCATATCTCATCTTCAACCTAACTAACATCCACAAGCTAACATGAGTGGTATCTCACAAAGCAAGAAAGGCCAAGCTTTCACTTCCCTGACAGTTAGATAAACCCTCCTAAGACCTTCCTTTGATATGTATATGAAATATTAACTGACAATTGAATCATGAAGGTGAACATTGCGCACCGTGACACACCATATACGCACACACATATATACTCCTATCCCAAGCATTACTGGTTGTTTGTTTGCTTGCAGTGGGTGAGTTCTCCTCCCACAACTATGAAGTTTTCCTAGAACAGGTCAAACTCAAATTTAATCTGTCTCTGACCACCTCACAATTCCGATCTCCCAGCTCCCAGGGGCAGAAAGCTGCTAACAGTACCAATAATAAACTCGTATGGCTCGATCAAGCTCTGGGATGGAGGAAATCTATAGATTGGTTTATACACCAACAACAGAAGGTGCTCCCACCACCCCAGGAAAACAGCAGGACTGGTTGTATGGTCATGTGGCCTGTGTATTCACACAGGACCTGGCTCTTAGAAAGGCCCACACTTGATTTCATGCTCTGCTGCCACTGTCTTGGAATTCTGAATAATTTTGAACCAGGAGCCCCACGTTTTTATTTTGCACTGAGCCTCACAAATTATGTAGCTGGTCCTGGCTGCTGACAGTCACCAGTGAGAAGAGGGGGCATGTGCTAAGTCAGCTTTGGGCCTCTTCTCTTTTCCCTCCTCAGCATTACAACAGGTTTCTCTGCTCTTCTGCTCATGGTATGGAGAATAGAAAGGGAAAATGTGAGAGAGACTTGAGAAGGATATAATTCATTGTTCCAGGTACTTAAGAAATCAATTCAGGGTTATTCTCCCTAAGAAAAATAAGATAAGTTTTCTTCTTAAGGGGAAAAGGGGTCAGTCATTTAAGTTGAAGGTGTAAAGTGTGTATGTGTGTGTAAGTAGCAGTAGTGAGCATTTACTGTGTGCCAGATACTGCATCAAGAGCTTTAGGTATATATTCTCATTTATTTCTTAGAACAATGAGGTAAATGCCACTATTATCTCAACTTGCAGGCATAGAAAAAGATGTTTAGAAAGATTAAATAACTTCCTCAACAACATATAGCAAGCAAGGGGCACAACAGGGCTCACCCCACATCCAGTCTAACAAAGTCCAAGTGTTGTATCACTAAGCTGTGTGCTGCCTGGGGTAGGGGTGGGTTTGCATGTAATTTGGGAGGGAAACAATAATTGATTATTGGCTGTGTGCCAAGCATTTTGTCTCTTTTACCTCTTTTAATCTTCACAATACACTGAGATACTTTTATTATTCCTACTACATAGGTGAGGAAACTGAGGCACAGCATGTTTAAGTAAATTGCCCAAGATCACACAGATGGTTAGTGGTAGAAATGGAGTTTTAACTTACACTATCTGGCTCTAGAATTACTTCAGTATCAGGGGAATTACTTAATAAACATAACCCAAGATCTTCTTCTGAGCACTAAGAATTATGAAAAAATTACCAGGTTCTTTTTAAAAATCACCCCTTCTCATAAATTGACTAAGGAATATAATATTCTGACATGAGAATGTCCCCGATGCCATTTTCCAGGACTTACCCCGCCAGTACTGTCAATCGGTGTATCTCCTCTTTGAGGTCAGCATGCCCTTTCTCCTACTTTCCCCGCCAAAAGTTCTCTACCATTTCACAAAAATAAAACCTCTTTCTTTCTCCCTGAATCTTCAAAGACCTCTTATCAGCAGTTCTTCACCATGTTAATGTAAGAAACACCAAGAAACAGGCAGCCTGCCCACACAGGTCAATGGTCCTTGCCTTATTTATCCCCATCATACCACATTGTCCTTCCTCTGGCCTGGGCCTCCTGAGCTAGACAAACAGTGACTGCTCACTCAGAATGCGAGTCACGGCCTGAGAGAGACAGTGGCCATGGGAGAATTTCCAGATGAATAAGATGAACTTCTGGTTCTCCTGTGTTTCCTCAGCCCACCACCTCTACCCAGACTCTTCTTCAGTGAGCTCCCTTCTTCATGAGAAAACAGTCCTGCTTCTCCCCCCAGAGTGACCACAGTGTAGGAAACCACATGCTGACCTATATGTAGAAACAAGCTTGGCATATGTGGTTTAAAAATGCACATTTGAGCAGAGTTGGATCACTAATCTTAGTGGTATCAGTGGATTATTCTGCAATTTTTTCATAAGAGTTCTAGAGATAGGAGAGGGTTTTTCCTGCTGGGGTGTGGAGAGAGAAGAAGAATGAAGAAGGGGAATTACTTATGACATTCACCTTCCATTTCTACCACCTGACTTGATAAAATAATTCCAAAGGACATTGCTTAATATTAGCAGTTCTGGCCTCTAGAATTGCTTGGATTATTATACTGTAATATTATATTATTTCAGGAAAAAAGTAGATTATTATTTCTTCCAAACACTTAGAGAGTATGCCTACAGAAGCTACCTAGTAGGTATCTGAGTGTATACTGACTTGTATTTGTTTCTGTTAATTTAAAAATGTACCATTGCTCCCCCTCCCCCACTAATTTATAAGTTCCTTGAGGGAAGGAACTCTTTCATAAATCTATTGTATAGTCCATTACACATTTTTAAGTCTTGGCTGTATTATAGTTATCCATAATCAAGAGTCTTCTAGGCAAATCTAGGAGAAATACATTGCTCCAAGAGACCGTAACAACATCCTCCCTTGGAGCACTCAGGGTAATTCAGAACTTGTTCAGCTTTCCAGGAGTACAAATTATTAGTCTGTTAAGCCATGGGGGAATCTAACCTCAGGTTCTCAAATCAGACGGTTAATTGTATAGAAATTGTGAGTGAATAATTAAACTGAAAAGGGAAATATCACCCAGAGTACTTTGTCACAGTTCTACTCCCTTGGAGTGTGGTGATGGGAAAGGGGGGTTGACAACCATATAGGGTTTTATTTATTTGTTGTTTGGTTTATTTACCATTTCTCTTCTTACAACAATGTGGATGTTTTTGTTATTCAGTAGTACCAACACATTTTTAAGGTGAATTTTTGTTCTCTGAGGACTTTTTTTAATGGTTCTATCTTAGTTTGGGCTACTCCAAACCAGACACTGAAACAAACTCTTGCATACAGGTAATTTATTTGGGAGGTAACCCCAGAAACATAAGTGAGAAAGTCAAGGGAAATGAAACAAGGAAAGGAGAAAAGCCAATATTGGAAGTATTAGTGAATAGGTTCTCTCTGTGGGCAACTGGGGGTTGATCTTCCTGACCATCATCTGAGAAACCATAGGGAGCATGCTTCAGATGCTATGTCCCCACCCCAGGACAGGGAGGCAGAGATGATGCTAAAGTTTGGCCCAGGGGCATTTAGCTCGCTTCCCCCCACACACAGCACCTCAAGATGTGGTAGCACTTACTTACTTTGAGGAACAAGTGAACCTCAGAATGAAGGAACAAATCCAAGGTCAGGAATCCAGATGGTGCTCCTATTTGCCAGGGAAGAACTCTAGAATGAGCTAATAGATATAAAGGTAACCATGCCCAGACAGGACAAGTCCATTTCTTGTCTCAAAGCCTGATGTCTGACATGGTGTTGGAAATAGTCCATGTTTTTTTGTGACTCATGATTAGACTCTGTTTTCAAATGATAAGACAAGCCAAGGTCAAGATCCATTAAGACCTATTTACAGCCAATGCAAGTGTGAAGAATAAACCTAACAAGAAACTTAACAAAAATCATCTTTAATAAGTTTGGCTTTGAGGAAAGTAGTTGAAATTATTTCAACTTGGGCAAGATTTTTTGATACCTCTTAATTCATTCTAGTGTTATGACTGACGAATATGAGCACCGCCTGGGGTTCTGACTTGGCCCTTGTTTTTGTTTTTTTGTTTTTTAATTTTAATTATTTTTTAAAGTTAATAAATCACACAAAACATTGTATTAAAAAACATGAGGTTCCCATATACCCCACTCCCCATCCCCCACCCCCATCAATTTTTTAATTGTATTTTTTGAAGATACATAGATCACAAAAAATATAAGAGGCTCCCATATACCCCCCACACCCCCCTCACCCCACTCCTCCCACATCAACAACCTCTTACATCATTGTGGCACATTCACTGGATTTGGTGAATACATTTTGGAGCACTGCTGCACCACATGGATAATAGTTTACATTGTAGTTTATACTCTCCCCCAGTCCATTCAGTGGGTTATGGCAGGATATATAATGTCCAGCATCTGTCACTGCAATATCATTTAGGACAACTCCAAGTCCCAAAAACACCCCCACATCACATCTCTTCTTCCCTCTACCTGCCCTCAGCAACTACCGTGGCCATTTTCTCCACATCAATGCTACAATTTTTTCCATTACTAGTTACAGTAGTTCCATAGTAGAATATCAGTGAGTCCACTCTAATCCATATTTTATTACTCCATCCTGTGGACCTTGGGTTGGTGATATCCACTCCACCTTTATATCAAGAGGGGCTTAGATTGGCCCTTGTTCTTGACAAATGAGATCCTAAGGGATGATATGGGGTGACATATTTAGTTGTTCCTAGTTGCAGATAATTTATAATCTTCAGAAGCTTTGCTTTGTCAGATTTTTCAGGACCCTGGAATGAACAAGGTAGTTAAGTTTTATGTTAAATGACTAGATTCTTATGTGAAGCCCCTTCTGCCATCTGAGAGCTAATTGTTTTCAACAATGTAACTGACTGAGAGTCTTTTCTGGAACCTACCTTGGTTTCTATTTGAAGATTGACATTTATTTACCCTCTTGTGGAGCTATAATTTTACTGTAATATCTCTTTACCACATTTACATTTCTACCAAAGACATAAATGTCAGGTCTTAAGGGGAAAAGTACTTGGCAAAAAGCACCAACATAAAAGAAAAATGCTTCCAAGATGACGGAAAACTCTTTCCTTCCAGAATTAATAGAAAATGGTAACCAAGAAAGAAACCAGATGACAAATAACTACACCCAGAGTAAAGTAGTGTTTACATATAAAAGAATTTTGCATGTGCTGTAATCCAAGGCAGTGCAGGAAAATGTGTAAGTGGGACCTCTGCCAAGAGAGTCCTGGATAAGTGACAGCATATCTCTGGTTCAGTTTCTAAACCTGATTAATTAAAAACCGAATAGCAATCTATTGACTAAGATATTTTCTGAAAACATTTTATACAATCCTCATAAGAACCTCGTGGACTAAGTATTATTGCCCTGATTTTACAGATGATAAAATTGAAACTCAGAGAAGTTAAATGATTCACTTTAGGCAAAACCAAGACTTCCTCCAGGGTCTCGGGATTCAAAATGAATTCCATTTCCACTGCACTAGGACTGGTTCCCATGCACAGAGGTGACAATCCTATTGAATCCAGAAAATGTAGGCAGGTTAGCTATTGCCCAGGTTGCTAATGAAAAGTAAAATATATGGGCATAAGAAAGGGAAGAAAAAAATAGAAGAGGAAGCAAAATAAAAGAAGTATTTGTGTGTGCATGTGTGTGTGTTTGTTTAAGTTTGAGAACAGTAATAGTTACTAAGCAATTGAATTAAAGATAATAAACAATTGTTTTTTAAACTTTCTTGGTGTTAGCTATATATATTTCACTGCCTTTATCTATCTTCTTTTTCCAAATTCCAGATCTTTTGATTTTTAATCCAGTGTACCAGTTATGAAGTAATTGCTATCAGTTATTAAATGGAAATGGATTTATACAGCATAAAATGTAGACCACCATATGCTTGTAAAACCATACTGAATTAATCTGAAATTAAGTAATTTTTCCCACTGTCTGATGAGTACACATGGCAGTTGATTTACAGTTTCTTAAGCCTTCTTTGGTAGTTGCCAAGTAGCAAACACTGATTGAGAATCATTTGCTGTATAATTGTCTCTAAGTTCTTCCATTTTTAAAGGCATTTCCAAATGAAGAAAAAAAATTTCTGGCTATTTTTAGCTATAGTATTACTGAATACTAGCAATTTACGAGATGTGGCTAAACAGATTGAAAATAATAAATTGGGGAGAAACTGGAATATGAAAGCACTGTATCTACGCACTAATATTATGTTTTCTTCAGTGCATTGTATAGTCCAAGTCAATTTTCATATACCAAAAGGAAATGAATTCAACTCTCAAGACCTCATCCAAACCCTCCCAACTTAACTTCTCAACCTCACTTTGATTAGGCCTGCTACCTGACTGCTCGTGAAATAAATCTGCTGGGTATGGAAAATCCACAACACATAAATGAGAATGTTCATGAAACTCACCATTTGGAAAGAATGGAAACATGATCTCTTATTCCTGGAGCCAGACATCTCTGGTCATCAGCTAAATTATGCCATCTTCTGCCCTTCACAAGCAGAAAAGTCTCTCTATTCTTTCTCAGCATTACCATGACTTGTTCTTCACTGTTTCTCTCCACTACTGCCATCTTGCTCCTCCTTCTTCATTCTTTGCCTTCTTTTCACCCTCCCCTACTCTCCAAATCAGTCCTCATATCCCTCTCCACCAATGTGATGAGGCACAAATACCATTCCAGTGGTTCCCATATTAATTGCCTGGTAACAAAAGTAAACAAAAATATATATAAACAATGCAGTCATGTTCCATTTTGAAGATAAATTAGGACATTCACTGAACTCCAACAGGATATGAGTTAAACTCCTCAAATGTCTGCAGTTACTTCAACCCAAAACCTTAGAGAGAAAACAAATCTGCAGAACTGGCCTTATCTAAAAACATTGATCCACTTCAGTGTAACTTGGGTCTCTGAAGGAGATGTGGGGAGTTGGGGGAGCAGATATGAATGAGCAAAGAATAAATACTATAGAATATAGAGTATATTAGTTTGCCAAAGGCTGCCAATGCAAAGTATCAGAAATGGGTTGACTTTTATAAAGGGAAACTTTATTAGGGAGAAATCTTAACAGTTCCAAGGTTGTGAAGTGTCCAAATCAAGGCATCATCAGAGATGCTTTCTCACCAAAATCAGCTACTGATGATGCTGGGTCCTGACACATGATGAGGCAAGATGGTGGCAGATTTCTGCTAAGGTCCCTGCCTTCCCATCTAGAATCTACTACCTCCCTAAGCCCGACTGTGGCATTCAGACATGTGGCTTGTCTCTTCAGCCTTGAGCTATTCCATGGGCCAAGCCTCTTGGGGGCTTTATGCTTCAGCTCCGACTGCTAGTGATCCTTGAGTCTTCCCTCACATATGGCAGGGTCAAAGAGGTGGTGCTCTCTTTCTCTCTTCTTTTTCTCTCTGTGTGGTCTCAGTTTATATACGACTGAGTGACAGCATTACTGAATACTAACAATTTACTTAGCAGTAGGAGACCCAACCTAGGTCATGCCTCACTGACATAGCACAATCAAAAGTAATCACATCACATGATCTAATCAAGGTCCTTTAACGATCTAATGTGATCAAAGGGTTTCACACCCACAGGAATGGACTGGTTCAAAAAGAATCTTTTTTGAGGATTCACAAAATTCAAATTGTCACATAGAGCTACCAGAGACTTCAGCAACCTCTTGACCAATTTCTTAATTTTTACAGTTGAGGAGACAGAAGGACAAGACTTTAAGAGATTTTTCAAGATCACTCAGCTGGTCAGAAGCTGCCAGGAATTACTTCTCCAGTAGCAATGTTTATATATATATATTTCTGCTTATATATGTTTCTATATATACCACCTTCTGCTGCAAAGAAGACATACTGTTAGAAATAACCAACTCTAGATTCCCTTTTGCCTTTACCCTGCTAACTCAACTTTGTTTCTCATGCACATGCTATCTGACCATTCTCTTATATCAAGGACACACATGCTAATTCTTTCATTTTATCTCCTTGGTTTAGAAATTTGGCCAGTGGTTTCTGGCTCTGCTTTTGGTCCTTGTTTTCATTCGCTCTCTGCTCAATCCTTCAGCTCATCACATGATGCCCCATGTAGCCCCTATTCTCCGTCTTCCACTCCTTGTCCCTGTTTCCTCCATGGGGAACCCATGAATGAGCTGGATATATCGCTACTCCTCCCATCTTATCACACTGAACTTTTAGAAACCTCATAGGGTTTCATGGCTAACAGCCAATATGGATTCCTTGGAACTGAATTGGATGGTGCACTGGCCACAACTCTTGTAACCTAGATCCTGATTATCCCAGCAGCCCTAGTATAGGCTACACACCAACACCGACCCAGACCCATGCAAGGGAGACCCACCAAGATCTGAGTCACTGCACTCTCCAATGATTAATATTCCCTGAGAAATGCAACCTGTCCTTATATGGTTGACAGTAGAGGGGCCCAAGAGCCTACAATCAAGAGCCATCTCTCCAGGAGGCAGCTGGGATTGGTTGTCTTTACAACACTGCAGCCCACCATGCCTCACATTTCCGACATCCTCACATGCCTCCTGAGGTGTAAGCCCCTGCACAATTTAATCTCTTTTTTGCCTGCATCACTATCATTGCCTTCATTTGTCCCTCTACTTTACCCCTTTCCCTAAGATTCCTTTCTATGGAGCCTCTCTTCATCTTCATTCATTCCCTGGGCACAGGCAAAACTGTCACCCAGGAGTGTTCCACATCTTAAAAACTAGATTCAGTCATCCCACTCTCTCACCACTCTCTTCCATCTCTCTTGCTCAGTGACTCTCCCTGTACCTGCTTTTTATCTTAACCAGATCTTCCAATCCAATGACCCATTCAACTTACTACCAATCAGCCCTTTTGCTCTCACTTCCTGCCATACCTGGCACTAAATACTAAAAAAATGCAGCACACCCTTTCTGGGCAATAGTGTCCATTCTCAGTGGGTGAGAGGATATCAAATAGTTCTTTTTAGCCCAGATCCCTGTCTTATGCTCTAGGACTTTTTTTTCCCTAGGTACTGGGCCCAGGGTTTGGATCCAGGACATCACACATAGGAAGCCAGTGCCCAACTGCTGAAACAAACCTGGGACCTCCCATATGGAAAGCAGGCACTCAATTGTTCGAGCAACATCTGCTCCCCTAAGACTATTTATTTAACTGCCATCTGGCCAACTTTTATTAAACTTTCCAAAGACCCCACAAACTCAACATATCCATAATTGAATTAATTTTCTGTATAAATATGTTCTACTAAAACAGAGTGAGGTTCTGATATCTTTTAGGAATTGAGCTGTTCCATATTATGACAATTGTCTGACTGTTTTATAACCTAAAAATAAGATCCAAATCATAATGTACGCTTAGTGGACTGCCTGCCACTGCTGCTAATAGCCCAACAAAGCATAATCTGAGATCCTTAGAGGGTCATTAGCAATAACTCCTAAACTTGGCTGCTATCAGACAATAGTAACAGAATTAACAGAAATGGATACAGATTTTGAAACCATCCACTTTGACCCATGCATTGCCTTGTTCATCACATTCTGGTCCTGTCCGTTGTGAACCTTGATGAATCTGTTCTTCATTTTGACTTGCTCAATTATATGACCTGGTGATCTTCTTTCACTTCTTTAATCTGGCATTTCACATGTATTTTGCTTATCTTTTGCTCCTGGAATCTTTTCTGATCAATTATTTGCTTCAGTACACCCATTTAAGCCACAGCATTCCTTGTAAGTCACTTTTATACTAACTCATAACCTGCCTTAGGTAAACAATATCTGCAGGTTTATTAATTACCTCACCTTTACTTGTTCATTGTCTGTATCCCTCACTAGAACATAAGCTCCAAAAGACAATGACTTTTTGATTTCCCACACCCATACTTGCAGTGCCTGGATAAATATTTGGCACATAGTAAATGCTCAACAAATATTTGTTGAACAATTAAAGAAATGATGGCTTTCAAATTCCTTGTTGGCAACTGATGGTTCAAGGAATTATGAAAAAAAGAATGATATTTTGGAGAGCTGGAAGTTATGAAAAATGAAAGATAAGAAAATTACTAGGGAGGGAAAGAGTCAAAGTATAACTAAGGGATATGGTGAAAAGACTAAGAAGGTAAGGAATATGAATAAGATGAAGTACTTAATAAGAGGAAATATTTTATTAAAGAAATTGCTGAGAGAAAGAGCAGTCACTAGAAGAGTACCTAGATAACTAATATAAAATTTTGTTTCCTTGATAACATAACTCTACTTGGTTAAGAGTTGAATCTACTATAATGATAATAATAGCAGTTCCTATTTATTGAGTTCAAATTATGCGTCTTGACTTTAATAAATGATTTACACATATGACCACTGCTAAGATCAGCACACTTTGGGGTAACCCATGCAGAGCAATCTGGGATAAAATCAACCGAGCTGGTTGTGATAATGAAAGCTAAATGGAGAAAAACCAAGTCTGAATAAATCTTGATATAATACTTACTACTGAAAGTGTCCAAAGCTTAATTGTGTAACTGCACCCTGGTACTAGAATTCTTCAGACTATGATAAGATAATTCATTAAATTCTCAATATCACACAGGCCTGTGATATTGCGAGTGACTCCCTAATCATTCCACAACGTTTATTGTGTCCTGCTCTGTGAAAGGTAATGGGGAAATTGAAATGCATAAGACAAGTCTCTGCCCAAGAGGGAAAGAACTGAAAAAAACTAGATGATTAAAGTGGCAGGACTATGATCCCTGTGTAGAGGCCCAAAGCAGGGGTGACTCAACTGCTAGTAATACTGAGAGGGAATAATGATAACACTTGGAAATCTTTTGTAGGTTAGGAGCACTGTTTATTTCAACACCAGAAGCAAACATTGAACGCATATACTACTTGTGTGAGGTAGAACTTGTTGATGTATTATATGTGGGGATGAGGAAAAAGGAGGAATCATGGTTGTACCTCAGTTTGTGTTTTAAAGAACCATATGAATGGCAGCTCCATTTCCCGAAAGGAGTAGAAGGGGGTTGGGGGCTGGGGGGGAAGTCAATGTTTTAGACATGATAAGTTTAAAATGCCTTTTTGTCATTTAGAGGAGATATCAATAAGCAACTAGATATATGAATCTAAAGCTCTAGAGAAAGATCAGAACTGGAGATAAAAATTATGAGACTGTGGAAGGTCCTTAAAGCCATAAGACTAGATGAGATTGTCTAGGAATTGCATAAAGACATATGCATAAAAAAGGGAGCCATTTTTCTTTACTTATTTCTTCTTTTGTGAATTGCCAATATATACCCTTTGTCTACTTTTTCTATTTGAGGGTTCTATCTTTTTTGTACTGTTTTTTGGGTGTTTGAATATTAAGGATATTAACTCTCCGCTTGGTATGGGAGCAAAAATTAGTCAGCTTTCCCTCTGTGGATGCTAAATTTAGAGTCATTCTTAAAAAGGTCTTTTCTTTACCCTAAGTTTAGAGAATATCCATAATGCTAGAGACCAAGATTGGCTTAATCACTCTCCCCCACTCTTCTCTGGGCTTTAGCCATTAAGTAAATCCACATTAAACAAAATGGGAATAAATATTTATTAATGAAGGTCCAATTACTCTTGAATATAGTTTCTTGCTAGAATACTCAATTTGAACCTGAGGCCAAAATGGGGCTTTCCTGTCTCCTTCCCACCAAAGTCAAGAGCTGGAGAGAGACAGACCTGCCCAGAACATTACATGAATTCTCACCCAACCAGCTACTCCACCACCCCACCATCAGTAGAACAGAGAGTCCAAGAAAGCTCAGGAAACTCAGGAGAGTAAGGGAACCTCCCAAAAGCAAGCTCCAGCTCCAGTCTGGCTGAAATTCTTGTACAGAAGGAGAAAGAGGAAAGAGAACAATGCTCTTACCTATCCATGTCATAGTCAATGCAGATGAGTTAGAGTGAAGGTAGTTTCTTCATTTTAAAGTAAACGGTACTCTCTTACGTACTGGACACAGTTCAGAGGATACGAGACTTCTACGCATCAGATTAGCTACTCCTTTCTTGAAGAAGATCATGTGAGAGGTGGAAAACAAAACAAAACAGAGAAACAACTTCTCAGGTACTTCCCAAAATAGATGGAAGGGTTGGTGGGACTTCCTTTCCATGTGGGGTTAGACAGAAATATGGGGTGGGAGAGAAAGAGACTCCCCACTAGAATCCACCTAAATTTTCTGTTATTAATTTCAGAATTCATCATAGTTTCAAGTGTTCTTCTAATTAACACGCAAACATCTTCACCCCTTTCCTCAGTAAAGCTGGTGAGACTGCACGATGGAATGAGGATGATGGATAGGAAAAAGTGGTGAACCCTCTTGAGATTAGTGTTTCTATAAGCTAGGCAAAATTGACTATTTCAAAAGACTCTCCTGCTGGTCAACCACTGGACTTCAGAATTTGTTTGAAGCTTAAGTGGACTTGAGCCCATTTTGTTCAATAGTAGTTGTAGCCACAAAAACAGCAGCAGCAGCAAAAGCAGTAAGCACCCACAGAACATTTACTGGGCACGGGGCACTCAGGTGCTTAGGGGAAAAAATAGAGTACGATGTTCTGTCCCCAACTTCAAGATTTAGTCAGAGGAATCACTGTGCCCAGGACTAACCTTGCTTATAGATTACCTTCTTCTTGGGGAGAGATTTTTATACCAGAAGACCTAGTGGTCTTTAGTATAAGATGAAAAGGTTTAAGGCAATTTTCTAAGAAATTATCTGGTATGCAGATATAACTATAACCCATATGGTAGGGAGAATTCTAAAGATGTTCTCCAAGATTCCCATCTTCGATTTGTTATTCAATCAAACACTAATCCAGGTACTGCTGTGAAGGGATTTGGTAGATTATCCTGGATTAGTTGGATGGGTCCAATGTAATCACATGAGCCTTTAAAAGTAGAAGCAAAAGTAGACTAATCAGTTAGAGAGATGCAGCAGAAGAGGTAAGCTGAGGAGAGATGTAGCAGAAGGGAAGGTCAGAGAGACTGAAAGAATGATAAAGATTCAATCCACTTGGAAAATGAAAAAAGCCAGGGAATGTGGGCGGCCCCTGGAAGCTGAGAACACCCTTGGACTAACAGCCAGCAAGGTAACATGTACCCTTTATGTTCTATAACCACATGGAACTAGATCTACCCAAAACCCTGAATGAGCCTAGAAGCGAGTTCATCCTCAGAGAGTCCAGAAAGGGTTGCAGCTCTGCTGATGCCTTGATTTCTGCCTTGTGAGGCTCAAAGCAGAGAAACACCTGAGCCACACTTCACTGCAGCCCCTGACCTACAGAACTGTGAGATAACAAATGGGTGCTATTTTCAGTCACTAAATTGTGAGAATACATTGGTACTGTTTTAAGCTACAAAATTTGTGGTAATTTGTTATGACAAATAGAAAGAGAATACAGCCCAAGAAAGTTATGTTATAAGGCTAACAGAAAGAGAAACTGAGTAGATATGGGACCAGAGGGTGACCAAGTATCACTTTGCACACAGAGGGTAGCTGAGTATTCCTTTGCACAATGTTATTTGAGGAGCACTGATTTTCAGGTTAGTCACCACTCTTGTCTTTCCATTAATATGTCTCCTCTCTCTTTCTAGACTCATTGCTAGGGACGAATATATTTTCAAAGAACTTAAATAAAGCAAGGTCCAAACTGCATCTATCCTATACCTTTAAAGATAATAGGGTACCTATCAACACAGAAATTAATAAGAGTGTCCTTAAGGGTTATGATAGATTGCATTATTATTCCCTAAAATATTCAGTATCCCTGCTGTAGAAGTTTGATATAGTTATGAATTCCAAAAATAGATATTGGATTATGTTTGTGATGTGGTCTGTATCTGGCCATGATTGAGTTATGTTTGGGGCTTTGATTGGGCCATGTCATTAGTGCATGGCAGAGTACAGAGTTGGGGGTTCTTAATGTTGGAGTTTGATGCTGAAGTCTTAAGCTGGCACCACAGGAAGTAAGCTCACAGCAGAAAGAAAAGCAAGCCCCTGGAAGGAAGAAACCTTGAACCCAGAGAGAAGCAACACACTGGAAGGGAGGAACTCAGGAATCCTTGCAGATGTCGGCAGCCATTTTGCTCCAACGCGTGAAAATAGACTTTGGTAAGGGAAGCAACTTATGCTTTATGGCCTGGTATCTGTAAGCTCCTACTCCAAATAAATACCCTTTATAAAAACCAACCAATTTCTGGTATTTTTGTATCAGCATCCCTTTGGCTGACTAATACACCTGCCAAAGGATTATATATATCCCCATCCTGTGACATCAGGCTTAGCCACGTGACTTGCACTGGTACATTAAATACCAGTGATGCCCATCACTGACAAGCATAACCTTTAAGAGCTGGCATATGGTTCATTGGACTCTGTTTCCCTCTTTGATGAGCCCCAAAACACCCCAAATAGGGGTTATACCATTATTCTGGGTCCCAGTGAAGATGACACAGAAACAGATGCTCAGCTGACCCCTAATGGATATATAACACTAGCAAGAAATAAACCTTTATCAGTGTAAGTTACTGGAATTTGGAGGTCATTAGTTATCATAGCATAACTTAGCTCAGCTGACTGATGCATGGGCAGTAGTAGACATGCCACCCTCCTTAGCATTTAAGAGTCAGTAAACAAGTTCACCTTTTCTTTAAAGTGGTTACAGGTAAAAGGCTCCTCTTAGTTATGCAAAGATAAGTTAAGTGACATAGTCCAGGGAGGGAAAATTGCATTGAGGAATCTCTTTTATTCAGGTAACTAAATAGTTGGGAAAGAATAGGCTCTGCTACAACAATAAATAGATCCCTAAATCCCTCAGCAGCTCACACAATAAAAAATTATTTCTCATGCACCCAGGTCCAGTGGTTGGCCATTTTCCATGATGGCTTTCTTCTAAGCAGTGGCTCAGGGACAATGTTGTTCCCAATTTATGGCTTAGCCACCTTGGAATCCTTTATTTCCAGTCATACTGTCAAAGGAGAGAGCACATGGAAGCTCTCACAGAAAAGGTTTGATAGCAAGACCTGGGAAAAGTATGGCTTGTATGCTCATATTCTCTGTGCCAATCTCATCATAGATCCTACCTAGATGCAAGGAGGCCTAGAAAATGAATCCTTCTTATGTGAGCAGGAGGAAAATAAGACGATTTCATGAAGTTACATTTTATTTGCCACAACTATGCACAATTGTTGGTGGAGAAGGGTATAAAAGACATTGAATTTTGAGAGGCTTTAAAAGACTGTGTTGCTACTTGGGTTGTAACAGTCACCAGAGAAGAATGGGGAATGTGGTTCTGGTCTTTGAGGTAGCTAACAGTTATTGGAACACAACCAGATGTCTCAGTGTACGTCAGCTTGTACTCCAGGATATGTCTGTGTAAGTAAATCAATAGAACTTTCTTCTAGAGCCATATCCATGGAGACCAAGTATGAACAAAGAGGCACTGCAGAAAATGGAGGAGTCTGGACCAACCATGGTAACACTTGTGCAGTGGATGAGAACTGATGGAGAGATGTACAGGACTCACCTTCAGCAGCAACCCTGAGTGGTGGTGAGTAGTGGACTCTAGCATTGGAAAGGGCCAGGACCCTCTTTGGACCGAGTAAACCCTGATGCTTAGGCAATTTAAGTGAGAGTTTTTGTTGTCGTTGCTTTTAAAAGAAATTTTGAGCTTCCTACTAATAAAACATGTAGAAGTTCAAGCATATAATTAAAAAACAGAAAGATATCTCACATTTGAATAACAAATTTGTTGAGCAATGCATGTTGGTTAACTGAAAATAAAAATTATTATGAAATTAATAAAGGAAAGAACTGAAAGACTCTAAAATGGAAAAGTAAGCAATTCATTTTTATTAACTTTATTTTTATTCTTAAATCAACAACCCCTGACCTTGAAGCAAGGCAAGCCAGGTGGGTCAGCTAGCCAATCAGCACCCAGTGAGAGATGCACTGTTTCATGTGGGGTGATTCCACTTTAGAAATTCCACATTTCTGCTCTGTATATTAAGTCACAAGTAGGGGAGGGGGGTGAGAGGATACCCTTCCAGTATGTAATTAAAGCACTGTGTGGCTGTGGGTGTTTGATCAAACTTCTTACATAAACAGGATCTACATGTGAAAACACTTTCAAAGGTCGAAACTGGAGTTTCGCTAGAGACAGAACAGCAGGTGGGGAGCCAGCCAGCCACTCACACGGGACTGAAACTGATGTTCATAAGCCCATTGGGCTCCTAGCAACCTTTCCCATTTGCTCAGCCCACTCAGACACAAACCCAAGTGTAGTGCTTCTCACCCTTGGGTTGCCCCCACGCAAACCCCAACTGCACATCTGATCTAATCTGAAGAAGCCTTTCATAAAGAGACCACACTCACTCAAACACACCTCCCTCATAGGAAAATGGCATCTATGTTCAAGAGCATGATTTGTCCTTGGGAACTCACACATTCTTTGTCCTAATTTGAAAGGTGGAACCATGGATTTGTTAAGAAAGCTGACTAATATATCCATCTGTTCATCAAATCAACTGTTTGACTCAGGCTTTATGGTTATTGTGATCACATAAATATAACTGAGGATTCCCTGGCTCATGCTGGGTAACAATTGCAATGCCTCTGAACACCTTGATTCCTGAATTTGTTGACATGGGCTTCAAGCTCCTTGCCCTTGTGTCTCATCCTTTCCCTGGTATCTGCTGAATGGATACTAACCTTTCTTGGGGTGGGCTCCATCCTTCTTTTACTTGTTGCTCTGCTCACCACAAGTGCAACTACTTGGCAGTGTGACTCAACTTCCACCTGAGCAAAGAGGACAGTACATGGCAGCTGGAGACACCTTTTTGACTCCCTCTTCCCTACTCCTGCCATTGCAGAATCTCGGCCCCAAAACTGAAGATAGCTCTGAGTAGATCCTCAAAAGAGGCCTGGCACTTTCATTCAGGGATATACTCTTTATCAAAGAACCAGGGATATATTCCCAAACACCAGAATGCATTAGGGCAACACGTCATCCTGGGTTCAACTCAATGGTAATGCTTCAAACTGTGAACCAGCATCCCAGTCAAGCAGAGCTCTTCAACAGCTCTTGCTTCCCAACCATCAGGACATCTCTGGCTCTAACTCCTGGAAGTTGTGGTTCTCTTTGTGTAACCTCTTTATTTGGTAATGTTAATTCCAGTATGTCTCTCTCCAGTTAGCCCAGGAGAAACCTAATGTAAATGGCATGGATGGTCTGTTCAGACAAGGCAAACTTCCTGAGGAGGGCATGCACATTAAGGTCCGAGGCACCCTAGATAGTCTTCCTTTACCTTGTACCAGCACAGTGCTAAGTCCTAGGGAAAAGACTAGCCCTATCGTCAAGAGGCTCTCATTGTTCTGTGCTGTTCATGCCTAAATTTGGTAGGAAGACAAGTCATTAACAGGCAACTTCTTGAGCAATCATGATGCTACAAACTCTAAAATCTGCCCAGAGCAAGGATGGTTCTTGGTAAACCATAATTGTTGGAAAGAACCAAGGAATTCCCCAGCTGGGATTAGGGACAGCACCTTTTGAAGCCTTATTGTGGATTCTGTGGGATGGAGACAAATTGAACTTGAAGAAGAAGGAAAAACAGATTTTCATTTGATTATTTGGTTTTCCTTTCAGAGAAGTTGCCAGAATGATTGCTGTTCCAAGGCAACTGTGCTTTCTGGGTGGCTCCCTAGAGAGTGACAAATCTATAACCAACAAAGCAAGAATCTTCATTAAAATAAAAAAATGAGCTGAAATAATTCACACCATATCAGCAAGCAAATGTGTAGCCTAGAACAATAAATTGTAATGCCTGAAAGCAACAGTGACATATTAAGTTAATCTTACAGGAAAGTTTCAAAATAATTTAGTCCTCACAATGCCAGTGGGTACTTCTATGACAAAAAACACCTAGATTCTTCAGAAATTTTCCAAGGTCATCAATAGAACCAAACTGAGAACTCCACTTTCACAGTATATGCATATTATAAGCTTAAGGAATACAAGAGGTGAACTTGATCTTAAAACCTCTCACGTCTTTTCCTGTATTGCTCCTACCTTCTTAAATAGGTGTGTTTGAGAGGATATGGCTGCAGATGGACTTGAGGAACTCTGCCTGTTTTTTTCTAAAGGTGGATGCCAATCTTTTTCTGAACTGGTGGAACGGGAAGCAAAAGAAGTTACCTACACTGAGTAACACCTCAATGGCAAGACCAAACAGATTTCTCAAGCTTGTAAAACATCCTCAACTGCAAGTCACTCTGTTGTTCTGCTTATAGCTTACATTGCTACTAAGAGATTCTCCCTAGCCAATATGGCGTTTCTGTTAGACCATAGCTCAGCTTCCCCAATTACAGTTTCTCTACTCTCTCACCACAGGTTTCTTCCATTTAATACAGAACACCCTACCTTCTACTATAAGATAAAGGTCAAAGTCAAAACCAAAGAGTTTCACAAAAACAATAACCACCTTGTTCCCCACAACCTTTCTACCCCATAACCTCCCCAAAGGAAAAAAATATATACAAGAAGGGATTTTAGTTTGATGGAAATTGATTAAGCTTTTTTTTTAGTTTCAACACTATTTTTTTTAACTCTTGGTTTCTAGTGACCTTTTAAATACATAATAATTAAATGTTGAAAATTTTATAATTGAAAAATCTGAATTTAAAAGCCATTCTACAACTTTTCCAACTCTTGTTTATAGAATTGCTGACCCCTGAAATTTTGGAGATTCCCTGCCCTCTACTGGCATCGCCACATCTTGCCAGGAATGTTGATGCGTTTTAAATAATGAAAGAACTATGACTCACAGCCCAGAAATTTCTCATGAGAATTTGTTTCTATCTTTAGAAACTTAAGAAGAATGTTCAGGCCATATTTTCAGCTATTATCTACAGCTGAGATATGCCAGAAATGCATGAGAAGGCTCTCAAATGATTCACACTCACACACACACAGGACCAGATTCTGCTTCCTGGACATTCCTAACCACTCCACCTACTAAAGTAAATTCTTTTTAACTATCCAAATAAAATGGTTCAAATACCCAAAACTCCCAACTGAGGAGATTCCTCACCCATGCAACGGGGAAGGGGAGTGATGGCTTCCCCTCTGTCAGTCTGCAGCCTGACTCTCCACCACCACCTGGCTTCCACCTGTGGCTCTGAACATGTGGGTCTGCCCTTCTCTTCCAACACCCCATTGCCCCACACTGAACACCAACCATCTTCCTTTCATTCCCTAAAGCACCACCAGCTTAAAGCTGTGTTTGTAACAGAATTTTAATGAAAGTTAGGAATCACAGAGAAGGAGTACAGCAGAGCAGAGAGAGAAACTTAGAGTAATTTTGGTCATTGCTCGCCTAAATTTCCTTAGCCACATCTACAGAAAATGTTCCATTCATCCAGGATTTCCTCAGGCCCATTGTTAAATGCCCTTTCCATATATGCCCTCCCCCATATTTCATTTCCTGAACATCTCTCAGGCTACCCATGTGTGCTCTGTCCTCTTACTTTATCATGCAGAAGAATTCACCTCTCTTTGTTCACTCTTATCCAGGCCACCCAACAAAAAGACCCATCAAAGCAATTTTTCTAGGTAAGATGGATTTACTCTTTACCCATGGAAGGTAGGAATGATCGCGTTTTTTTTTTTAAATAACATTTTTTCTTCCTTTTCACTAAACACACAGCCCCCACACACACACCAAAATTGAACTGTACTGGAAGATACTTAAGAGAGTATCTCTGACAAGTTGAATTTAGCAAAGTTGGAAGTTTTCCCTTTCCTAATGTGTATGTGTGTGTCTCTGTTGTATAAGATTGTTTTTAATAATCAGGTCCTACTTTGTAATTTAAAAAGAAAAAGCATTGTTCATGGAGACAGAAACCTGGGGGTAATCCTTGACTTCTCTCTTTTCCCACAGGCTATTCATCTTCATGTTCTACTTCCAAAATATCATATCCACATCCACTTCTCTCTTTCTCCCCTATTAAACCCTCATCTTTGACCCACTGTATCCGACTTGGATATCGCAATAGCTTCTTTACTTGCCTGTATGCTTTCACTTTGGACACCTAAAATTCATTCGCCACATAGCAGTCAGAGCGATTTTAAAAATCATGTTGTGAAAATTCCCTGCTCAAAATCCTTCAGGAACTTCCTGATAATATCCAAACTCTGATGCTGACACTTGCCTCACTCTCTAGCCTCATCTGCTGCTCTCTCTCCTGCTTCCCATGCTCTAGGTACACCAGTCTGGAGCATCAAACTCATCCTTTCCCCAGGAACTTAGCGTTTGCTTCTTGCTCTTCCCAGGGCTGTCACTTCTTACTTTACATGGCTCAGCTTCAATGGCTCCTCCTCAGTAGGTCCTCTCTGGGCACACTATCTGAAATAAGTCACATTGCTACTCTCAGTAACAATCTGAAATTACTTGATCATTCATTTATCTGTAATCCCAATAGAACGTATGCTCCATGGGACAGAGACCACATCTGTTTTGTTCCCTGTTGTGTTTCCTACAATTAATAAATATGTGACCAATAGTAATGTATGAATGCACAAATGAATGAATGAAGTTCCTTCTAGAACTGGAAGGTGTTGTGCTAGCACCTTTATACAAAACTACACAGATATGACTTATGCTCTCTGGGATCTTGTCATCAAATAGGAGAGAAAAGAATTTTAACAAAATAATACAAAATGTGATACAACAAAACTTTTAGAGGAATTCAGATGAGAAAGAGATGCTAGTTAAGATAACCAAAGTCTTCTTATTAATAGGTGAGTGGATGTTTGAGATGAACACTGAAGAATGAGCAAGATCTCAAAGAATGGGAATTGTAATATTCCAAGTAGAAGGGATAGAATAGCAAAGATGTGGACACATAAGTACAAAGTATATCTGGGTGGTGATATATTAAGCAAGGAGGTTTGTGTAGTGTGAGGTGAGTTGGGAAAGGCAGACTGAGATCAGATTCATGAAGGGTACCATGTCATGAATGCCAAAATAAGAAGTCTAAACCTTCATTTTTAAAGAGAATATTGGCATGATCAAAGTAAATTAAGCAAGAAGAATCTTGGCGTAGCATACAAGACCAATCAGAAGGTGAAGGAGGAGAAAGGATCTTTGTGGTTGGGCTTCAAGATATCTCATCTTCCCGATTTGAGTATCACGAGCCTGTCCTCCCCTGCTGACCACAAAGAAATCCTACAGGGATCTTGGGAATATTCAAGTAGAAAAGAAACCCTGTAATTTTGATATGTAAAGGATGATGTTTTCTGGTTACTAAACATTCTCCTTCTTCCTGCCTGCAATGAATTTTTCATAAAAAACAATATCTGGTTTTTAAATTCTGATTTTAAAAAGTGTCCTCTTTATGAAGTTCTATATGAAGTTTATATGTCCTCTTTATGAAGACCCCAGGGAGAAAGCTTTCTAAGACTTTAGTATCAAGATTGGTTGTTTTCCCTAGGCCACAGGTTGATTGTTACCGAATGAAGTCTAGAAATTTTATAAACAGTTGTGCTTACTTCTTTTGATTGGTTCCTAGACAGGCCCATGTCTAACAAGTATAGTGAATTCTGGAGCATGAATTTTTTTTTATTTTTAATAATATATTTTTCATTTATTTTTAAAAGATACATAGATCACACAAAATGTTACATTAAAATATATAGGGGGTTCCCACATACCCCACTCCCCATGCCCCCACTTTTCCCACATCAGCAACTTCTTTCATTGGTGCAGTACAGTCATTGCATTTGATGAATACATTTTGGAGCACTACTACACAGCATGGTTATAGTTTACATTGTAGTTTACACTCTCTCCCAGTCCATTCAGTGGGTTATGGCAAGATATATCATGTCCTGCATCTGTCCCTGCTATATGATTCAGGAAAACTCTAAGTTCCAAAAATGCCCCCATATCACACCTACTTTTCCCTCTCCCTGTGTTCAGCAACTCCCATGGCCACTGTCTACAAATCTATGGTATAATTTCTTCCATTACTAGAGTCACAATAATTCTATAGTATAATACCAGGTAAGTCCACTCTAATCCATATTTTATTCTTCCACCCTGAGAGCCCTGGAATGGCAATGCCCACTCCACCTCTAAATTGAGAGGGGGTTTCGATCATATGGCTAGTGGTGTAGCATGAATTTTGAATTCTAATTTTATTCCTAGCTTTACCTAACCCTCCCATTCTCATTTTTCCATTGTCTCATTTTTCTATGTTTACTTTTTTTAGCTTTGTAAGGTTTGTTAGCTTTCTTAAATCTTTTTGCAACCAAGTATAAAAACATTTAACGATAATGGCATAACCTAACATTAAATTTAATAATTACACAGTTAAAAGTCATTCAAATCACAGATCTTATAAGATATATATCCATGACCACAAAGCTGAAGTAAGTGACAGAAAGAAACTGGGAGAGAGGGGAAAGAAGAGATTTTCCTGTTCTGGGAACCTATACCTTGTGGTCTGATCCACCCCCAGAATAGCGCCTGTCACTAATCCTTCAAGGATCACCAGCCTAGTGCCTCAGATTCCCACATTGAATCCTTTCCTCTCGTCACTGTCCTTCACCATTAACCTATGCTCACATTTCCAGACTCCATTAGCCAATGGGTATCTTCTTGGTCAGAGCCTGAGGCCAAACTGTGATTACTCAAGTGACATTCCAGGGAATCCCATTCTTACCATACCTACCAACACTAGGTTCTGTCTTATGTACATATCTCATCTGCCCAGGTAGATTGTCAATTTAAAGGGAAGAGTAATGTTTACTTCTTTTGAACTCCTCAAGTGTGTCACACTGCTAGGTATTTAACAATTGATCCCTAAGAAATACTTATTAATATAACTGATTTTGGTGCCCCCAGGAAGAGTAGAGCAAGCTAGAAATAGTAAAGCATAAAGGGACACTGAAGTTAAAGAAATAACCTTGATTAATTGTATCTGGGTGTGGGCTGAATCATGAGATCAGAACAGACCACACAGGGGCTGTTAACAGGACACTTAGATGAGCCAGTGGGAGGAAGAAAGGAAGTTCTGTTCACAAGGCTATTTGGAGAAATGTTCAGCCTCAAACCAGGAAATTTGGTGGTCAGAAAAAAGACTATACTCCCAGGTACAGTGGTGGGGACCGGGAGGGAGTGAGGGTTCAACAGTGAGCCCCTGATACTAATGACTATGCTTGTGAGCTGATAAACCCAAAATAATAACAAGGCCTAGAGCAACTTTGTGCCTGGGAATTTCCTTCTGTCAGCCTTCATGTTACTCAAATGTGGCCAGTCTCGAAGCCAAACTCAGCATGTAAATGCAATGCCTTCCCCCCAGCGTGGGACATGACACCCGGGGATGAGCCTCCCTGGCAACGAGGGACCACTATCAACTACCAACTGATGATGCAACTGGAAAATGACCTTATACGGAAGGTTCAATGCGGATCAGCAGAATATCCATGTCTACATAAAATACCATGACTTTAAAATGCTGTTTGACCTAAAGTAAGGGGGAAATGGAAAGGAGAAATGAGTTTATATGGCTACGAGTTTCTAAAAAAGAGTCTGGAGGCTGGCAGAAGGTTTGCCCTCATGCACAACTGAGCAGAGTCAGAGAGACAGATAAAGCAGATACAACCCCCAGATATTGGTTCCTTTGAGGGCTAAAGAGACCCATGGGAGTTATGGTCATGGCCGATGGGGTTAACTACCAGGGCAGATGGCCCCTCTTTGGAAATGGTGTTTATGTGTGATGAATCTGGACTCAGATGGGATCTCCCTTCATAAGACTTTCATGCTAATGTGCTGGAGGTGCAGTTAATGTTGGGGTTTAAGATATATTTAGGGGATTTGAATCTCTGGACTGACAATGTGATAGCCAGATCCTGAGCCTCAACAGACTCCAGCACCTACAATCTGATTTATTGGACTTACCACACTCAGCTAAGATGGAGGTGAAGAAGGACAACCACCACACCATGGAGCCTAGAGTGATTACAACTGAAAATGGGAGGATTGCATCCAGCATCCAGGTGGAATCTGAGCCTCCTCTTGACATAAAGGTGCAATGGACACAACCAATCCAGTGTCCACATAGAAGAGGTGGCATTGGATTGGGAAAAGTGGACATAATGGACAAAGGGTATGGGGAAAGGCAGGAAGAGATGAGAGGTGGAGGCGTCTTCAGGACATGGAGCTGCCCTGGATGGTGCTTCAGAGGTAATCACCGGACATTGTAAATCCTCACAGGGCCTACATAATGGAATAGAGGAGAGTATGGGCCATGATGTGAACCAATGTATATGAGGTGCAGAGGTGCCCAAAGATGTACTTACCAAATCCAATGGATGTGTCATGATGATGGGAACGAGTGTTGTTGGGGGGGGGGGAGAGGGGGGGTGGGGGGGTGGGGTTGAATGGGACCTCACATATATATTTTTAATGTAATATTATTACAAAGTCAATAAAAAATTAAAAAATTAAAAAAAAAAAAAAAAAAAGACTATAGCTTTAACAGTAGGGAGAACACACAGAAAATGAAATGAGGAGAAGAAAACCTGAGCACAAGGGAGGGACAGTGCTGAATTCTTTAGGCATATTATTCCGTGATCTCAATAAACCTATGAGGTAGGCATAAAAGGAAATAGTCTGAGATACAAACAACTTCCCCAAAGTCATACAACTCATAAGTGATGGGGCTGACAGCTGAGGCTTCCTGGTAAGAAAGCCCAAACTCATGATTCAGTACTGCATATCAAACATCAAATGTGAGGGGTTCAGATAGAGCTGTAAGCAGTAGGGATCATTACGTCAAAAGAAAAGAATACTAAAAGAATGGTCTGTGGAGTGGAGTGCAAGCTAGGTGTTTCAGGATGAAAAGTCACAAGCACCACACCTGTGTGAGCATATATATGTCCCACCAGTATGAAGCGACTTCTTAAAAGGGACCAAACACCCCCACAATCTCCAAAAAAATTGATGTCATGTAATATTCTTCCCAGTCCCTGTGATAATTCTCTTGCAGTTCTCATACTACAAGAAGTTAACTTTTCTTACCAAAACGAAATAGTCCTGTCTTCTTCTTTCATAACATTGTAACTGAGCACTCCCTGGAGACCAAAAAAAAACCTGCTTATCTTGTAACCCAGCTCACATTTTGTAAAAAAGAAGATGCCCAAATATATCTGTCTACCAGGCTCAATAACAAATGGTGTGAAAATTGAACTATAAACATGTATACCTGATAGAAATTTTGCTAAGTTTTAGCCCATTTTAATATTCCTTAGTCCTTTGAACCTGTGTTTTACATTTGAAACTGTTCTTAAAGTTACTTATTATTTGAAAATGCTGCTTCACGCTCCATTATATCTTCTTTTTCATATATAGTAGATCTAACAAAATCAACTTTTTTCCAACTCCCAGTTGGTAGAAATTTAATTTCAATGGTTTAAACTTCTATATAAAGAAATCACATTCTGTTTCAAAATCATGAGAATAAAGAGGTGTTCCTCTCTGAAAAGAATTCCTTTTGTTCTTGGTTGAAAGAGATACCCTCTTCTGAAAGTTCTCATCTCCTTTCCTCTTTATCCATCAATCTCATATTAACATTCAGGAATTTATTTCTTTTGTACTATCAAAACTGAAAGAAAAATGGAAAAGAAAAAAAAAAAAAAAAAAAAGACTAGCAGCACATATCACATATCTCCAATAAGAAATGCAGAAAATTCCACTGCTCCCTCCCTCAAGACAAACAGAAAGAAAACAACTCTAACATCCATGCTGAAGTATTGTCATTTGCTTGTTATGACTTCATGTGGTTTCATAAAAGGCTAGGGATATTCATTGAGTCACAGGGTTTGCAAAAACAGGGAAGAGAGAAAAGGAAGCAAAAGAACTCCTGGAAAGCCACAGCCAAAGTGGGGAGCAAAATCCAGGGAGAGATGGGACATTGGGGAAATTCCTTCAAGGTTGGATGGCAAAAATCAGAGACAACACCAGATTCCAAAGCCATGGTCTATAGCACATTCAAGTTAGATGTTTAGGACAGAAGTAGAAAAGAAAACTGGTACAGGAGTGCAATGTTCGGGTTCAAGATCCCTCCTTCTCACTGACTCTAGGTCAGCCTTCTCACTTCTTTGGACAGTTTCTCTCTAATAATAGATGTTTACTTCCTGATTCACAAGATACTCTCAGTTGTATATAGTAGCGGTAAGGATGGAGAAATTATAATTCAGCATTCCAACAAGTGTTAAAACTTTGTAATACCATTTGAATTGGGAATTTTCAATCCCTTCCATAGTTCTAACCCATTCCAGCAAGCCCCAGTAAGATCATCCTTCCTAGAACCAAGAGGCCTGTTGAGCAAAATATCAAGAGCTCCACCCAAAGAAGTCATAATCCTCTGGTTTGTCCCTGAGAACAGGGGTAGGTAGATAGCAACTGGTCTTTCTCAGCTTTCCAACAACACACTTGAAACAGTTCCTGCATCATCAAGTGGTGCCCAGTCTACCCCTTCTTACCCAAGGCTTATCTATGTTCTCCTCTCTTAGGTCTCTTCCTCCCTCTATGGAACTTGACACTATATTTGAGCCAGCTGACTGGTGTCTCCTGGATGCGTAGGAACTGCCAGGCATCACTTCTGAATTCCTTGTGTTCATTTTGAAGTAAGGAGGCGTGAAACAATCAAGTACAAGGTATCAAAAGTTATTCAATAAATATTAAGCAGCCAATGGGATTGGAATGAGGCAAATTGAGACTGCAAGGACTAGGAAGAGAATAATCTAAATTGGTGGTTCTCAATAGGGAAAAGCATCAAAGCCACTATTAAGCAATGAACCAAATATGGTTCCTGTGCATTTTTGTCTATTGAGGAAATTTTCTTTTTGGATCTATAAATGAGTTCTTAAACTTTCTTTTTAAATGAAGAAAATATATGAGACTTCATGAAGTGTTACAATAGGGAGTCAACTAACCAAAACACACAGAGAAAAGAATTTCAAAATTAATTTTAGGCTAATCTACAGTTACCTCCTGTTTATTTCAATTTTTATTGCTCTAATATGCCTGGTTTTCAGAAGTACAAAGCCATCAACAATCCATTTTTTTTTCAGGTCACCAGTCCATAATCACATAAATGGAACATAGATGTAGACATGGAAGCTTTCAGAGATTGAAGTGAATCTGGACTGACCCCTGGAAATTTTATTTTGTCATTGGTGTTTTCTCCTAAAAGGTAAGATGTCTCAAAAAATTAGTTACTTAACCATCCTATTTAGTTGTGTACTTATTCATAAGCCTTAACTACTAGTGAACTTTAGAAGAAAGCCACCACAGATTTGTGAGGCACTGGGGAGGCTACAGGGCACATTGGCACGATATCTATGGAAGCCGGCCCCATAGACATTTTGACATTCTAGTAAACATTCTGAAAATGCCATAGGGCTTTGAGCCTCCCATGTAGCCTGGTCTTAGTCAGAGGTGGCTTTCCTGACATTACCTAGCAAAAAAGGGCAGGAGTAGGGTGGGAGTTAGGTGTGGGGGAGGGGTAATTAACAAGTATGACAGGAGGGTTGGGGGCTAAGTACTCACTGCTGTGGTTTAGCTAAAAATTTCAGTTTTAACTTGTTGGGGGCCCCCAAGGGCTAGAACAGAGATATTTGGTGAAGATAATCTGCCAGGCACTGGCTTTGAAGATGTCCCACCAGAACCTTCAGATCACCTCGAAGCAGGAAGTGTGCTGATGGGACTGTTGGCACCTCAGAGTTTCTGGCCAATTTCTCAAAAAGCCTCGTTTTAGAGTTGGGTTCAGGCTTCTCAATGGTTTTCTAGTCCTCAGCCTAAGCTTTCTTTTTCCTCCAGGTCTAATTAAAGTAATCAGAAAAATGGTTTCGTCTATGTGATTTCTGAGTATATTGAAAGTTTTTCATTTTCAAATATAAATTATCTACCTGTCATTGTTTTACTCATTCTCCAAGACGCTCTTCAGGTTTTACCTAAAATATGAAGCTTCTGATTCCCAGGAGTTAGGCATTCATGTTTTGTGCTGCCTTTGAATTTTACAGATCTCTTCATTACATAAACACACACGCACTACATTGTAATCTATAAAATGTCTATCTTCTTAAAGCACAAGCCCTGTTTTATTCTTGTGATATCTGTTTCCTGATTGAGTCTAAGTGCAATAAATATTTTCTAAAATAAATGGGAAAAAATAAAACAATAAAAAGAAAGAGAAAGGGAGGGAGGAAGGGAGATTCTCTTATATAAAGGATAAGGATTCAGTTTATCTTGTGCTCACAGTGAGAGTTATTAGAATGAACCAAAATGCACACATGACACAGGTCCACTTTTTTTCCTATAAGGCCATATCCCAGAAGTGATTTGTGCCCTGGACACAACGTCTGGTAATTCCATAACTTTCTCCCCAGGAACACCCGACTGTCTTCTAACCTAAACGACCTTAAAAATGGCCTGAGATGTACATCCCAATCCTCCAAGTGAACCAAAGCACAAGGTTTTACATATAACACCTGCTCAGTAAGTTCTTACCAAAGATATGTCAGGATGCCTTGAAAAGAGAGACAGACTGAAAGCAAGCTGAAGCTCTGGTCTCCAAGTTAGTACTGCTGGTTGGTGCTCTTTCCAGTGAAAAAAATGATTTCATCGTGAATAAATGGCTAGTTCAAGCAGAACTGAAAAATTGTTTTAAAATGGGGACCATAGAGGAGTGATCTTCAAAATTTGCTGTGAATGTGAACTTGTGCCTGCCCTTTTGAAAGACAATTGGGTTTAAATTCAGAAACTTAGATTCTAGTTCTGTTGTTGACAATAAATATCTGGGTGATTGTAGCCCAATCATTTAAGTTTTGAGTGCCTAGGTTTCCTTACCTCTTCAGGAAGGATAATAATATCTCAGGATTATTATAATTCCAAATCTCAAAAGTTTTATCCCCTAAATGTTCTCTAACAACTGTCCTTGGCATACAGAAAAATCAAACAGAAAGAAAGAAGTATTTGTTGAATAAATGGAGTTGTGGGACGTGATGAAATTTCTGCCATAATTTTCTGAGTTAGAGGGAATTTAGCCATTCTTTAAGGGAGATGTTTTGACCAGTGAGACCAAAAGTATTCAGCTTTTCAAAACTTATGTCATCATGACCTAATTGTTGTATTGTTTTGCTACTGTTTTTATTAACCAATATTCTAAGGAGTTTCTCCCTGTGACACATTTGGACATTTGACATAGCATTTCTTTACTCTCCATATATCATAATGGGATGAAGGTGGCAGGAAAGAGGTAAACAGAAAATAATTGCTCAGTCTGATAAGTAATTCCAGCCCTTGTTATTTCCTAATTGATGAGAACACTAAACAGGGCTTGAAGTAAAAGCATCACAGATGTAGAAGCCATTCCGATGATAGCAAATTCTAGCCCAGATTTGGAGATTCTGGGGAAAAAACCCTGCCCTTTTGTTTTCAGTTAGCCACCTCTGTTCGCTCCAAAGCATAATCCCAACTACATGTGAACCATCCCCACCACCCTTTTAAGTATTTTATAATCAAGAATATAATTACTTGCTTTCCCAGATGGCAACGGGGTTTCTGGACCACGCCCCAAGGCAGAGAGTTGTCGTGTCCCCTCCTCTCTTTAATCCCACTGTAATCAATAAAGGCCAATTTGTGCTTGTTTTTAAAAAAGAAAAAATATAATTACTTGAAGGTCTCCAATCTTTCATTACATTATTTATTATTCAACATATGTTGTCCCAATTCCTAAATAAACAGTTTATAAGAATCTATGTATTTGGATAGAAAGATTGTTAATAATCATCATTATCAAAAACATTCAGGTGTCCATATATATTTACACAAGCAGACATTTACGAAGGAAATTCCACAGGCATATTTCTTTTCCTCTTTCAGAATAACAACCTTAACACAAGCCAATTATTTTATATGATAAATTTCCCATTTCCCATTTTTACCCTATCTGAAACCCTTAAATCTCAAAAGGACTTGCATAGGCCCGCAAGCTTTATAGATATTAATAAATGATGAATAGCTGTTGTTTAAAAAATAGACAGGGTCACAGATGCAGATAGAAGGATACAAGGAAGTGACAGAGAGTTGGGTTAATAAAGGGACAAAGAAAACTTATTTTAAAATCCTTCAATGATATAGTAATAATAGACTTTTATTGAACACTGACTACAAGTTTATCAATCCAAACTTCACAGAATTGCAAAACAAGAATATAATAGGCACTTGGAAGGAAGAATAGCTGAAGATGGACCAATGAGGGTTGAAAACTCTCTGATGAAATCAAGAAAAATGACAAAGAGATGAGAAAATAATTGTGATTGCGTGGATAGGGGTTAATTTCCTTTGCCCAGTGAAAGTTTGGCAGACAATGGTTACTGTAAAATGGTACTCTTTCAGAGGAAAAACTTAAGGTGATCATTGTCCATGCAATTCAGGAGAGCAGCTAGGTCCTTAGTGGAACCACTGGAGTGATTACTGCACATAGTTACACTTGTGTGACTAGGAAAGTACGATGATTGCAGAAGGGGGTGAGTAGGTTTTTCTACACAAAGGTAACCTAAGAATTGTCAATATTGAATGGTGATCTGTACACTCAATGTTTGGGATTTCTTGCCCCATTTATTAGATATTTCCATGAGTGCTGGGAAAAAAGGAATGTGTCACTTATTAATAGTCAAAGAACCCAATTGCCTAGAGGAATATATATAGAACTTGTATGAATGGAGCTAATATATGCACAAATATGAGTAAATTAATAATCCCAACTTCATGGAGTTCACAGTCTAAAATTAGGAGTTTTTAATCTGGAGTTATAAACAAAATTCAAGAGAATTCATAAAGTTGAGTAGAAAAAATATACATAATCATTTTCCGTGACTGCTAACTGCAATTTAACATTTCCTTCAATTATCAATGTATGCAATGAACCGATTTCAATAATATTAGCAATAACTGTGATCTTGTCACCATTAAAAGTCAGAAAAAGCCATTTTCTTTATAATTGTTGCAAATACTGTAAGCTACTGAGTATATGGATACTCAAGATCCACATATGCTCATCACCACTGAAATTATACTAGTAATTAGAACTACCAGTTAATACTGTTATTTAAAGCTGTTATAAAGAAGAACACATATTACTATAACACATATTAGGTTTTTTTGGTATTTTGATAACTATATTTTGATATAATCACTTTCCTTTATAATACTATGTATTTTGTTATATATATTTTAAAGCATTATTCTGAGACGAGGTTCATGGATTTGGCCAGATTGTCATGGAGATGTCACAAAAAGTTAAGAACCACTGGTATGAGGAGATGTCAGACAAGTATACAGCTCCCAGCCTGGCATAAGTGTGCTGCCTGGCCTGTGATAGAGATCTGGTTCTCCAGACTTCTAGTTGCTACTCTAGACCCTTCCAATAAATCTCTTATCTTCTTATATAATCTAGAGTTCATATCTGATCACTACAAGCAAAAGTCTCATTTGACAGAGTGTTTCATCAGTATTCATATACAATGGTCCAAATAAGTATATGTTTCAGAAAAATCATAAATCACTACTGTGCTAAATCTTCTAAAATATTAGCAGTTTAATAATACTGCATATACTGAATCCATTATACCTTAGTAGGTGCTACCATCCATCTTATAGCAACTGCCAAATCATACACCTAGTCCCTAAAAAGAATTAAAAGTAGAATTGCCTTGCAAATTCAGCCCCATGAAGTGACAGCAATGTTCATGTACCTGTAAAATGTAAACTGTCCTGAATTTCACTATTTAATGTTTTTTATCATCATTCTCTTACTATCCTCTAAATAATTCTCCAAGGGTAATAGACAGTGATTGATGGATCAGTGATGCAGAATTGAAGAATAATTCTATTTGCTCTTTTTTGGACCCAAAAGGATTTAATAATTGAAGAAAGAATGACAATCTCTTCAATTTAGCAATTCCATGACTTGGATACCCAAGAACAATGTTAAATTGAAATACTAGAGCAGGTATGGCAAATAGGTTCCATCTCACAAACTTACAATGCCATGACTGATTAACAATGCTTGTCAAGGGCACAGAATTGGTGACATGAATGCTAAGTATCTTCTATTCTGACTCTACATATTTTCATAAAAAATTAACCAAATTGGACCACAAAGGAAACTTAGACTACAGGAAACCCTTTCTTTTGTCTGTTAGCTGATTCCGTACTGGCTCAATTTTTATTTTTAATCTGCCTGCTGAGATTTCTTAGAGGCCTAGAGAAGTGGTCCTATATCAAGAACTCAAGAACTAAAGGTAGGGTAGTAGCAAATGATCCTCTTGGAAATCTGATAATGTACCAGCTGTCAAAATATAAACTTACTTGAGTCCATCTGAATTGTTTGAGCTCATTAGCCACCATCATCACTCCATATGATGAGTGACAATTTTTTAAAAAGTCATCAAACATTGGCAAACTCTGTCTAGGACTCAAAAACAAATGTCTCTTCCTAGTTTACTACTCCCAGAAACTAGTGACTGTCTATATTGGTAAATACTCTGGTAGTAGTGGCCTCTGGTAGTTCTTCTTTCTAGTCATATAGTCCTTTTGAGCAAGGGTCACTCTTACTCCCAAGAGGAAAGTCAACATGACTCACTTTAAGAAACTGAAAGTACATCGTGTCCACATGAGCAATGCTGTCTACTGTATAACCACAAAAACCACATCAGAATAAGTCATCTGCTTAGGAAGGAGAAGAGGTAGTGGACTAAGCAAACTCATCCCCCATTCCAGAGATCAGCCTTCGCAAGGACCCATAGCTCCTTTGCAAAGCAGGAACCTAGAGCAAAAGACAAATGTCAATGGCAAATACAGTTAGGGTTCTTGTCTTCTGGTCACTGAACACACTGAAATAAGAAACCTTCCAAGACACTGTTGTGAGGCATTAAACTTTGGGCTTCATTGTCTTTCCATCCTTGTGGTACTTCCTTCTCCCAGTTTTTATCCTCTTCCTAGACATCTGGCCCTCTCTCTCTCTCTTTTTTTCATTTATTTCTCTCCCTTTTCCCACCTCCCCCACCTCCCCGCCCCCCCAGTTGTCTGCTCTCTGTGTCCATTTGCTGTGTGTTCTTCTGTGTCTGCTTTATTTTTGTCAGCAGCACTGGGAATCTGTGTCTCTTTTTGTTGCATCATCTCGCTGCATCAACTCTCCATGTGTGCAGTGCCACTCCTGGACAGGCTGCACTTTTTTCACACTGGGCAGCTCTCCTTACGGGGCACACTCTTTGCGTGTGGGGCTCCCCTACACGGGGACACCCCTGCGTGGCATGGCACCCCTTGCACGCATCAGCACTGCATGTGGTCCAGCTCATCACATTGGTCAGGAGACCCTGGGTTTGAACCCTGGACCTCCCATGTGGTAGGAAGACACTCTATCCATTGAGCCAAATCTATTTCCCTGGTCCTCTCTTGCTAAACTTTGTTTTAGGTGATTTTGGAGAGGGTTCAAGGAAGCAGGGCTTTGATCTGGACTGGATGCTGTCAGGAAGCAGGGATGATTCTATGATTGGGTATCTTAATGATTCTTACCAAGAAGGTGTGAAGAACAAAGCATTTTTGGACAATGCTCTTCTTTTTGTCTGTGTTTAGTCATGATTATGAAGGGGATTTGTTTTTTGTCTTGCACCATCACAGTCACAGAGTGGCCTTGTCACATGTTGGTGTTCTATGAAATTGTTTATGTTCAACCAAACACCAAGACTTAGCAGTGAGTGCAGGTCCAGCTCCAGCACCAACAAGACCTGGCGGATAGTGCCAGGCCAGCTCCTGGTTGTCAAGGGCTGCTTTGCTTTAAATCTGGATCCTGCAGTATAGGCTCTTCTCTTCCCTTGCTCCTTCAGCTTAAAACTTTCCTGTACCCCATTTCTTCCTCGGGAACTTGCACTTTTTCAAGTAGCATAAAGTAATTAGAAGAATTAATCTGGTTAACAAGTTTAACATTTTGTCCCTAAGGAGTTGAAGGGAAATCGTGTATTTCCATTATTATAGTGCCCTTTAAGAGATAAAAGCTGAACTTAGATAAACCTTAATAGCTAGACTAGGATAGACTGTAGAAGAGAATGCATTCAGAACTTCTCCATTTAAAACATATAGGCAACTGATTCCTCTGCTTTCATATAGAGAGCTAACTCTACATTTCATACCAACAGTTAAACTTTCAGGTAACCAATTAAAGAGGTCTTGTCCACGGTTCCCCACTGTTGTTTTCTCCAGGCTCTTACCTACAAAGAAACTCTTCTCATCTGGCTGACTGGTCTCTTCTAGTTTTGCTAGAGTTTACATGGAGATAGTATTTTAGAATTAATGTTGGCACTTGGCTTCACAATCTCAATGAGTTGCTTACAGAATTATAATGATTGTCCTGAACAAGCCATCCACTCTTGCTGGTCTTCGGAACTATTCTGGGCATTAAGTAGGACATATGAAGCCTTGTTATTTCTCTTCACAATTCTCTGCTGCCACCTGCTGGTAATTTATAGCCAAACAGGACACTAGAGTTGACTGAAATTCTACACACCCTCACACAGACACACAGGCACATACACTCACAAATGTCAGTCCATAAATACTCTATAGGCACCCAAGTCTGCCAGAAGACACCTGACCTCTAGGATTGCCAGAACAAGCCCTCACCTTCCTCCTCCGTCTTCTGCCTCAGCCCTAGTACTAGTAAGAGAGAGACAGCTGACCGAGAATCCAGTTCTTGGCTTAAGAGTCCACACTGAGACTGAAAGGGACTGAGTAGTCTTCTCAACTTCGTACTTTCTGTTTGGAATGCCTCCTCCTCTCCACCCCCCAGTTTCCCATCTCTGTATGTCCTATCTATACCCATCCTGCAAGATCCAACTCAAACTCCACGTCTATGAAGGCTTCTTCAATTCCCGGAGTCAGAATTAACCCCACCCTATTATCTTCCCTCATCATTAGTTTATCTACTGTAGAATTATCAGTCTGATTTGTATTATAGTTAGTCTTTCTGTACTTGTCAACTTGTGAACTCCTGAAATTATCTCTTGTCTGTCTTTGCAGCCCCCAGAATTTTTCTTGGCCACAGCAGATAGTCATAATGCTGAACATGTTTTTTAAAGATCAGTTAAGTGGGCATTGGCTACTACTGCTGTCTGGTGATCATAATATAGAATTGTGATTAAAGGCTGCCATCTGTAGGAACTAACATTCCAAATTCATTCAAGCATTCATTTTCTTTCTTTCCTTCCTTTTTACTTTCCTTCCTTTCCTCCTGTTTCTCATTTGTTCCTTTTTCCTTCCTTTGTTTATCCTTTCCTCCTTTATTTCAACAGTTTTATTACCTTCTAGGTGACAGATTATGTGACCACTTAGCATTCAATGCTAATGTGAATAGATTTAGAGGAGTTTCGGTGCCTGCTGAGATGGAATAAGCTCACTACAACCTACAGCCTCTCTCCCACTTCTTAAGAACTCTGAAAAGTTAAAAGCAAGCAGATTATAAAGTGGAACCTAATTTGAAAAAATATTCATCCAAGGGTGATTTTCTTTGTTCTTTTCTCCTTTTGTTTCCCACATTTGACCTATTTGACAGGGATCAAAAACTCTGAGAATAGCCTTTCTGGTCAGATGGGGAAAAGAGGTTCCTGTGAATGGGAGAGTTGGGGAGGAAGAGAATTTTTCCATTGGGTTTTTTGTTTGCTTTTTTCTCTTCCAATTCTGTATGGAGGGCAGCCCAAGTCATGAATCTGTAGCAGGGTGGTGGCAACAGAAATGCCAGCACCTAAAACCCTGAGAGAAAACCCATATTTCTGGCCAGAGGAGTGGCAAAAGTGAAAGGCTGTGGTATGAAGAGGCTGCAGGGAATTACCATCATTATCTTCTCTATGTCTCTTTTCTCTCTCAGCTTTTCCCTGAGGGCAGCCCCAGTCACAAGGAATATAGATAAAATAGTCACTAAAACTTTGAGATAAAGCCAATCTTCCTGGCCAAATGATGAGCAAAGGAAGCACTTAGAGGACAGAGAGTTGGAAAAATATACTGGAAAGGAAAGCTGGAAAAAGAATCCCCTAGTTTTGTGTGTGAACCAGCACTAGCATTGGGTTCATGCCTCAACAGCACACACAAAGGACAAATTCAAGGAGCATGGTAAAGACTTCGGAATTATAACTGATATTGCAACCACCATCCAGAGAAGGTGAGACAAACTTGTAGTCTAAACCTACTAAGATTAATTTCTTGGAAACACAAGGTGACAGCAAAAAATCAACAATCACCAGAGGATTTCAACAAGATCTAGAGTCTCCCAATATAATATTCAAAATGTCTAGATAAAACACAAAATTACTTGACAAAGAACAATTTTTAAGGAAAATCACAATCAACAGATGCCAACCCTGAACTGACACAGGTATTGGAATTTTCAAAGACTTTAAAACTAGTATTATTACTAGGCCTCTAGAAGTAAAGGTAAACCCTCTTGAAAAAAATGGAAGGAGAGAATCTTTTAGCAGGGAAATAGCAACTAGGAAAAAGGAGAACCAAATGGAAATTTTAGAAATTAAATATATATATATGAAATACAGTTTTCACTGGAGGGACTCAAAGGAGATGACAGAAAGGTCAGCAAACTTGAGTACCAATAAACAGAAATTATACTTTTTTTTTTAATCAAGAAGGAAAATACAGAAAAAACACCTCAGGAAACTACAGGAAAATATCAAAAGAGCTAATATTTGTGTCATTGGAATGGAAGAACACAAAAAAGAGATTGGTTCAGAAAAAAAAAATTAAAGAACTAATGGCTGAAAACTTACTAAACATAGTAAAAGAGATAAATTCAGATTCAAGAGGCTCAGCAAACCCAAAAAAGATATACTCAAAGAAACATACCCAGATACATCATAATAAAATTGCAGGAAAAAAATCAAAGTTAAAAATTCTTGAAAGTAGCAAAAGAAAAATGGCATTGCATACAGAAACAAAATGATTCAAATGACTCCAGATTTCTCATCAGAATCCACAGAGGCCACAAGACAGACAGAGACCAACATCTTTAAAGTGCTAAAATAAAATGTCAACCCAGAACTCTATATTCAGCAAAAATATCAGGAATGATGATGAAATAAAGATATTTTAAGATAAAGGGAAATAAGAGAATTTACTGTCAGCACAGCTGATCTAAGAGAAATGCTAAAGGAATACTACAGGCCAATGGAAATGATACAAAATGGAAACTTGGAATTTCAGGAAGTAAGAAAAAGCAACAGAAATGACAAATATCAGAGTAAATACAATAGACTTTTTTTTCTTAAGTTCTTTAAAATATGTATTACAATTAGAAGTAAAAATTATAATATTACCTGATGACGTTTTCAATGCATGAAAATGTAATATGTAAATGAAAAATATAACATAAGAGGGAGATGTAAAGGGAACTACATGGCTATAAGACTTCTACTTTTACTTGAATTGGTAAAATATTGAATCCAAGTAGACTGTGAAAGATTGGGAATGTATAATGTAATTTCTAGAACAACCACTAAAAAATACAAAGATATAAAGCCAATATATAAATTAAAATGTAATGCAAAAAAATTCCAATAATGTAAAATGAGGCAGAAAAGAGTGAATAGAAGGATAAAAATCAGAGAAAAAAAATACAAAATCGAAATATAAGATGGTAGACCTAAATCTAATCGTATCAACAATTTCATTAAATGTAAACAATCTAAACATAGCAATTAAAAGATAAGATTGTCAGATTGGAAAAACAAAAGGACTCAACTATATGCTATTCAAGAAACCCACTTTAAATATAATAATATAGATAGATTCAAATTAAACGAAAAAATAAAGGGATGAATAACGACATACCATGAAAATACTAACCAAAAGAAATTAAGGGCAGCTCACTTTAACTATCAGTCAAAAGTAGACTTCAGAACATGGAATACTCAGAGGATAAAAAAAGACAAAGAAGCTATCACAACCCAAATATGTATGAACCAAATAGAACTTCAAAATACATGAAGCAAAAACTATAGAAAGGTGAAATAAACAAATCCACATTATACTTGAAGAAATCAAAACACCTCTCAGCAATCAATAGAACAAATACAAAACCAGCAAGAATTGAGAAAACCTAAGTAGTACTATCAATCAACTTGAATTAATTGCATTTATTTAAAAATTTCACCCAACAACAAGAGAATAGATATTCAAGTGCATGTGGAGCCTTCACCAAGACAGACCATATTCTGGACCAGGGATTGGCAGACTATGACCTGAGGATAAATGTGGCCTACCTCTTTTTACAGTCTTATTGGAACACAGCTCTGGTCATTTGTTATTTTTTCTACTGCTGCTTTTGTGCTGCAATAGCAAAATTGAATGTTTGCCACAGACACCATATGATTCTCAAATTCGAAAATATTTATTATCTTATTCTTTATAGAAAAGGTTGCATATGCCTTTTCTGATCCATAAAACAAACCATAACTAATTTAAAAGAATAAAAAGTATACAAAGTGTGTTCTCTGATCATAATGGAATTTAATTAGAAATCAATAACAAGGATATCTGAAAAATCCCCAAATATATGGAAATTAAACAATACCCTTATAAATAACCCACTGATGAAAAAGAAAGTTTTAAATAAATTTTTTAAATATTTTAAACCGAATTAATATGAAAATATAACATTTCCAAAATTGGGGGAAGGGGTGCAATTAAAGAAAATCAGAGAAAAAGTTGTTATAAAATAAGAAGGTTCTCAAATCCATAACATAATCTTCTACCTTAAAAGCAAATTAAACACAAATCAAACAGGAGAAAGATAAGTGCATAAATCATAAAATTGAATGCATAAAATAATATATAAAATTAATAAAACCAATTTTATTAAAAGATCAAAAATATTAATAAACCTCTAGCCAATCTGTTCAAGAAATAAAAGAGAAAAGACACAAATTTCCAATATCAGAAATGAAAAAGGGAACCTCTCAACAGATACTATAGACATTAAAAAGATAATAAGGGAATGCTACAAATAATTTTATGGTCATACACTCAACAACTTACGTGAAACAATCTGACTCCTTGAAAAACACAAGCTACCAAAGCTCACTCAAGAAGAAATTGCCTAAATACTCCTATAACTCTTAGGAAAATTAAATTTGTAGGTAAAAACCTTCGAACAAAGAAAAGTACAAACCCAGAGGTCTAAAGAAGATGTGTAGATAGCAAATAAGCACATGAAAATATGTTCCACATCATGTCATTAAGGAAATTGAAATGTGACAACACACCTAATGGCATCCTAAAATTTAAAAAACTGGCCATACCAAGAACAGGAACTCTCATACATTGCTGCTGGGAAAGCAAAATGGTATAGTCACCTTGGAAAGCAATTTGATAGTTTCTGATGAAATTAAACATACACTTAGAATATGACTCAGGCATCTCAACCCTATATCTTTATCCAAGAAACATAAAAACTTTAGGTTTATCCAAAAACCTGTATGTAAATGTTTTAGCATCTTTATTAATAATCACTAAAAATTGTAAACAATGCAAATATTCAACTACTGAATGGATAAACACACTAATATACCTGTACAATGGAATAACACTCATCAACAAAAAAGAGTAAACCATGGATACATGCTGCAACATGGATGTATCTCAAATGCATTATGCTAAGTGAAAGAAACCAGACTCAAAAGGTTACAGATGTATGATTCTATTTCTGTGACTTTCTGGAAAAGGAAAAACTATTGGAAAAGAGAAAATATGAGTGGTGGCTAATGATTGATGGTGGATGAAGGGGTTGATTATAAATGAGCAGCACAAGGAAATTTGGGGATATGATGGAATTGGTCCATATCTTGATTGTAGTGGTAACTAATGACTATGCATTTGTCTAAACTTATAGAAACTGTATTGGAAATAGAGTTAATTTTAATATAGGTAAATTAAAAATAAATAAAAAGAGAGAAAATGAAATGGATATAATTATGTCAATGAGTTTCTCAAATGTTAGAAGGAAGCTTGGCCATTCCTTGCAAAATAAAGTGACCTGGTTTGAAGGTCCATTTCAACTCTGAACTTCTATTTTCTGTGGTGTCACAGCGTATAAAAACCCACACTATGGGGGAGGACATATCAAGGAGATCCCTAATTTATCTTCACTGATAATAATAAAGTATCCTTCTTTGGGTAAAATTAATACAGCAACTGTTCTGAGTAGATCTACATCTTCATTCAGAGCAGTTTAGAACTTGCACAATTACTTGCAAAATATGAAAAATAGCAAGATAAATCTCCAAATTTTTTTTTCATTCTGAAGAATTTTTCCAATAGCTTTAGCTAAGGATTTCCCTCTTTTATCTGAAGAAACATAATTCCTCTTTCTGAGGAAGCAACGTAGTTGATTATTTAGTATTTCCTCCGCTAGTCTATAAAGTTCTTACTGAAAAATAAATCTCACCCCTAGTCTCTCCACCCTATGCACCCCTCAGTTTTTCAGACTATTAAATTGGTCAGTGCATCTTAGCTTGTTAAGGTATTTATTACAAAATTACATTTCCTGGAATCTGGTTTTGATCATTAAGTTTTCAGGTGGCAGGAGAACCAAAGCACTATCTTCTGGGCTTCCCCAACATTGAGCCCCCCTCCTGACGCTTCAGTGTTGAGATACGGCAGGCTCTCAGCTTGCAGGACTCTGCTCAGCTTCAGAGAGCAGACACTTCCTGTAAAGTTTGATTCGACTATCAGGGTTACTAAGTAATACCTACAGATGCCACTAGGTAGTACCCGTAAGCCAAAGGCTTACTCAGGGGTGAAAGAAAGAAAAAAAAAAAGAGGAAAGAAATAGAGAAGAAAAGAAGAGATAGACATCACTAATGTTGATTGAATATTTACTTATTCCTCATAACAGCCCTATATGAGATAAGCATCAGCCTGACAGGGGAGGGGAAAATGTGCACTCTAATTTCATGGTATGATGCATTCACATATCTTCCTAATTTAACTTTCCAATTCCTCAACTAAATGTCTCAATATCCCTGAGGAGGGGAAATACGTAGTCATCAGACAGGTGACTAAAATGAGTGCAGATGAAATGATACATATACATCTCTAAATACAAATGACTATATGAATTTCAACCTGTATCTTATTCCAATTCTATCATCTACATTTAAGTCAGGCTTGAAAATTGGACGTTATTTACCATGACCACCCCCTTTTATAGTAAAGAGGCTGAGGCTCAGAGGGTTCAAGTTACTCACAATCATAGCGTCAGCCAAACTGGGATTCAAATCCAGCTCTTTTTGACTTCAAACTTTTTGCCTTTAAGTTAAACCACAAAGCAGGTGGGCAGTGTCCTTGAATCACGACCAACTTTATGGCAGGCTTCCTGGGGAACAAAAGAGATAAGCAGGCCACTTTATATTTGGGAAGATGCCTCAGTTCATATTTCATCCAAGCTTTTCTTCTGACAGAAAAGTGAAGTGAAGTGACTTGGCCAAGACCACCCAGCAAGTCAGACACAGAGCGAGGGCTAAAAGCCATTTCCCTGGACTTGGTCAGGAGAAGAGATGGGCCTCCTGGAAGAAGGAAGAAGAAAAGGTAAGGAGTCACATCGAGGCAGAAACAGTGACTCCAAGCAGACACCCCCATAATAATCACTGTTTATATTTATTCAGTCCTTACCTCATAGTAAAGGGCTGTACTGGAAAGCACCCTATGGGGTGCTGCTGTTGGTTGCCTGCCAGCATCATTTTCTTCCTTTTTCCTGGAGCAACATACATGTTTTCCTTTGGGGAACTGCCTCTCCTACATCCTTAGCAAGGTGGTTGATATGGGTATGACCCTGCCCTCTGTTCTAGGGGTGAGTCTTAAGTCAGTCACAATATCCCACTCCTTTGGACCAATGATGGTTCAGAGTTGTGTTTGTGAGTTAATCCAGGCCTTTGAGACATAAGGAAACATTTGCTGAGGGCTTTTCTTGGAAAGAAGATTCTTCTCTTACCAGTAGGGAAGCTCTTCCCAATTTAAGAAAGTGTGGTAAAGATGTAAGATCTATAATTGCTGTAACTATTGCTGCTTCCCTGAGGGAGGCAGCCTGAGGGCACAGCTGAATGAAGATGTGCGGAGAGAAATGAGAGAAATGGAGCCAGGGGACTGAGGACACCAAACCACACGTGAAGTTAGCGTTACTTCAGGCCTGCAGAGAGCTACAAGCCAATGCCTTTATTTTAAAGCTAGCTTGAGTTAAGTTTGTTGTCACTCACAGTCAGAGGTATCTTACTGAGTGTGTGTGTATATATATACACACACACACACACACACACATGTCCATTTTATGGGTCATATCACTTGTAAGAATTAGATTTGAACCAGAGCAATCTGGCCCCCAAACCCACAAATTACCGTCTCCACATTCTAATATCCCAAAGAGAGAAAAATGACTCTTTCCCTCTGGATTTAGCTAAGATCTACTGTTAAGCCCTTTCGCTATTGTGCTCTCCATGAAACCTCCTTTAAATTACCTCACATAATCATACATCAACAGGATTAAGATGTTACTAGACTAATGCTATGATTTCACGGGAGCAAATAAGATTGTTCTATTTTGTTCAGGGATGAGATATGAGAAAGATTCCTAGCCCAGGCACTGATCACTTGTCTTCTTTAAGGCTTTAAGGCTTCTTTAAGGTTTCCTGTGCTTAGAAGCAGTCTTCCTGGAGCTCTGCTGATATCACAGGAAAATTTGTCTAGTCATTGATATTGCTGGGCAAAACAGAGTCAAAGAAAACATTGTGACAATATGATCTTATAAACACACTGCTCATGGCATACTTGCCAAGAGGGTGAGAAATTGATCACAAACAAACCCACACATCTTGCCACACCTGCAAAAAGCCACGTTGGAACTGCTCGGCTCTCCATTCAGAGCTTCCACCTGGGAAAGGCACTCAAATGCCCCCTACAGGATGATGCTCAAACAGCTCATTGTCTACTTTCACTTAACCAAACCTGCAAATCACCCTTTTCTAAGGTGGAACTGCAGGATTTATTCATTAAAAAAAAAAAAATCAAGGGAGTAAAATGTCCATCAAAATACTTTCCAGTGAGATCCTCCAGAAAGGTGTTCCAAAAATAAGTTCTCACATACTATGCACAAAAACATGAAATCATATATACCTACTGGAGGCTAAACCCCTTAGGCCCCATGATGGAAAATAGTCTATCTCACTCCCTCAGGCTTGTTATTCAAGCTGCTTTTTTTCACTGTCACCCTGACCTTTTCTCTCTCTTCAAGCATGCCTCCACCTCCATGGTCCCCTCTCTGCACACGGTTTCTGTAGTTAATGGAAGTTGAAAGGTATACCCCAACAGCTGGGCTTTTAATGTGGGTTTTGCTATATGGTTTTCTTACTGACTATTCAAAGTAATTTCAACTATTTTTCAATCATTATGTTTTATATTTGTACTTTTAGAATAGGTCTTCCCAGAAGGTAGCAAAACAAGATGAGTCTCTCTGCATTTTTCCAACCACATGACAGCAAAGAGCAGGGAGGAAGGGTGGTAGGGGCTCTGAGAGTAGGAAACCCTGCTGAGGCATGAGTGGAGAAAGATGAAAGATAAAGCTCTGAGTGGAACCGCCACAGCTTATGCCAAGAGGGAGAGGAATAATGTCTTTTGTGGGGTTTAGAAATGACTCTGGAGGGTAAGTGCAAAAGTCTACAAATTAGTAACTTGATTCTCAGATAGATTGAGTGGTACTCTCTCTATATATTATTACAGTATATTAATAAGTTCAACTCTTGTATTATGGATGAGGCAATTGACATAAACGATAGCCTTTGTAACAAACACTAAAAAGATCAATCATTTATGCTAGACTGTGCCAAACCGACCTTTCTCCAGAGCCTTAGCCTGCTGAAGGAGCAACTGGTTTATACTTTACACCTGCAGCTCAGGTGTCTCACTGGAGCCACACAGAGGTGTCTATCAGGAGATGTCACTGCTGTTGAGCCCCTGAATGCTTAGCTGGCTCATGAAGAGGCAGTCCTATGGAGGTAGACTGAGTAGAAGAGCAAGGGCTGGGCTAGACGGCTTCTTAGACTCACAGTATTTTACTGCTGTGACAGGCCATACAGGTCACTTAATTCAAAACCCTTCTTTTGGGGAGCAGATGTGGCTCAAGCAGTTGAGCGCCCCCCTCCCACATGGGAGGTTCAGTTCCCAGTGCCTCCGAAAGAAGACAAACAATGAGCAGACAATGAGCAAAAGAACAAACAAGCAGGGAGCAGATGTGGTTCAAGTAGTTGAGTGCCTACCTCCCACATGGGAGGTCCCAGGTTCAGTTCCCAGTGAATCCTAAAGAAAAAAAAACAGATAATGAGAAAAAAAAATGAGCAGACAACAAGCAAAGGCAAGCAATGAGCAAACAAAAAACAGACAACTAGCAAAAAACCAAATGAGCAAGGAGCAGATGTGGCTCCAGCAGTTGAGCACCCACCTCCCACATGGGAGGTCCTGGCTTCAGAGTCTGGTGCCTCCTAAAGATTAAAAGAAAAAAACAGACAACAAGAGAAACAAAAACAAAGAGCAGACAATGAGCAAAACCAGCAAGCAGACAAGGTAATCATCTCAGTGGGGGGGGAACCTTCTTTTCTGGTTGAAGAGAGAAAGACTCAAGTGGAAAAGTGATTAACTTAAAGGTCACCACCCTAGTATATTAAAGACCAAGGAGCAGAACATAAACTAACTTTTTTCCCCACCATGTCTTGCTTGCTTTTAGTCAATTTAGACAAATTTCCATAAATCAGATTACAAGAATGGATTTCCTGAAAAATAGAAGGTCAACGTTTAGAAAGGAACTTAGAAGTCAAATAATCAAGCCTCCCTTGCTGGAATCTCTGCTATAACATAACTCTTAATTCCTGCCTTATTCGTGCTTGAATACTCTCAATGATAGGGAACCTATCACCTCCCAAAGCAGACTACTCCATATGCAGGAAATTAACGGGTTAAAAGAAATCCGTCCTTATATTGAAGAGAAATCTGAGTCCCTAAAACTTCCATCTTTTGGCCCTAGTTTAAGGTCTGCAATCACATGGGACAAAAGTAAACTCTCTTCTATATCACATACTTTAGTTAGTTGATGATGTCAATAACTACTCCTGCTATCTACGCTTCTCTGAGCTGCACACCCCAGTCCTAAGGGGTCCAGATTCCCTCCTGCATCCTGGTCATTTTCCAGGGGACATGCAGCAGTTGATGCAGTACACTCCCACATGGGGCTCACTCAGCCTAGAGAGATGATAAAAAAGAAGAGGCAGCCAGTCAGTTACCACTTATGACAGACTCGTCAGTATTGCATGGTTGAAAGCTGCTTCTATCAGGTAGTTGACAGATGAAGCAATTTCTCAGAGAAACCTTGAATTTCATGAAGAAAACAAACTAGGACTGATGCTATCAACTTCCAAGAAATTATTAAAATATGAACAAACCTTCATCTCCTTCTTTGCCGGACCATTTAAGCAGTGTAATTGTAGGATGGCTTTTAGTTGATTTTAGTTGACTTTTTCTGGCACAAGCTTACAAATGTTTACTCTATAAGTCATGATTTAAGACACTTTATACTTTGGAGTAATGCTCTATGTGTTAACAAAATAACAAAAGGTTAACATGGTAAAGTATGTGAATCAAGTTTGTATTGGGATAAAGGGTATGACATGAAAAAGTGTGACAGTAAATGATGCAAGTGATCGGCCAAAGGAATCACCATCATTCTGAAGTATATGGTTCAGAATTTAGGCCTTTTTCCTTTAAACAAAGAAAATAATCAGTGCTTGAGTTAAATGCTTTATAACCAGTTTTTAAATTACTGTCAGTAAAAATGCTTTTCGTGTGACAGGTCCTTAACATTGTGTTTTATAGGAAGATAACCTGAATGGTGATGAGAAAGTCCAGCACTCTATGTTTTTAAATGCTCACTTTGTGGGTGAAAGGGAGACCAAACAGAAACTCTACACCAATTATTTTAGCTTCAAAAAGAAAACAAATTTCAAAGACTTGTGCTGTCTTTCTAAATTTTATTTTGTTTTATTAGAGGGAGGTTTCATATTTTACTTCGCTCCTGAATTTCCTCATCTAGTCAGTGTCATTCCCACCTAATCTTGTTTTACTTTTAAATTTACATTCAGGAAGGTTTGTTTTTTATCTTGGAGTGTGGAATGTGTCTAAAGAGATGGTTATATAGGGAAAGATCCTTTTAGTGTGTTACTTCCTATCACCTGAAATTGACAGAAGTATTGAGGACTAAAAATAGCATGGGAATGTGCTCTGGATAATTTCTAGATGAATAAGACTGCCTTGGACACCTTAGCTCAAACTTCATGGAGTGTCCTTATGAAATGGGAAAAAAAGATTTTAATATTAGCCAAAGTAAAGGAAAGTTAGGAAGGAAAATCTTGCTATTTAAAATAAGAGGGGGCACTACAATAAAGGCCATGCTTTCAAAAGCCAATATAAATTATTTGGGTACTGGTTTTACAGTTCTTGCTCTCTGGAGAAAAGTCTAAGGGCATTTTAATATATAGTTTTTCACCTCATTCCTCATCATCCAAGAATGATATGTATCTACCTGGGCATAAATCTTCCCCCCACCCACCCCCACCCAGCCTCAGCAGGGGAGCCCGCTGCTGGCCCTTCTCTTTCTTAGGAGCAAAGGGGGATAAATGAAGCCCATGCAAGTTAACGCATTTGCTGCCTAACATCTCTTCTCACTAATTATTGGCTAAAATGAATAAAACACCTGTTGCTTGACCAAATGTCAAAATTCCTGAATTCCAGTGCAGTGGGAGTATCTGTGGGTGAGGGAGCAGGGGGGAAAAAAAAGATATGCTTTACCTTACCAAGAGTCAACCGAGTTTTTTTCTCTCTTGCCAAGATCAGTGGTTCTCAAAGTTTAAAAGGCACTAGACCTGCTAGGAAATCTAGTTTAAAATACACAATCCTGAGTCCCATGGAGATTTTAATTCAGTATCCTGGACAAGAAGCCCAGGAAACTGCGTTAAATGAATTCCACAGGTGACCCTCTGTTCACACTTTGAGATACCCTATTCTAAAAACCCCAGCACCCCACAGGTACAATGTATGCAAGACAACTCCAAATGATCCGTGTGAATGACAGCACGATAGTGAATTTACAGGATAGAGATTCCTTTTCTTTGTCTTTCTTCTCAATTTCCGCCTCTCATCATTATTTTTTCCTCTCCTTGACACTTTTTCTGCCATCTCCTTTTTCTACTGTTTTCTTCCTCTCTGCTTTTTCAGCTGTGAATCATGGAAAGGAAAAGGATCACAGAAGCAGAGGCCTCATTTGCCTTGACATTTTGAGAACTAGAATGTCATTTTTTCATGTCCTTCTTAAATTCAAAATTTTCCACGATTCAGGTGTTGATGGTACAATAACTTTATCATTCAGATCCATGGTTCTTTTTTTCTCACTGCTAACAGTATTGGAATGTACACAAGGCAATAGGATGGAGAGGTAAAAGGAAATCAAACGCAATATATTCAAGATTTATTGGAAGAACTGAAATTAGAAAACAAGAATATCAAAAACAAATTCATAAACTGATTCACTCATTCTTTCATTCATTCAAACATGAACTATATTTTTTTTTGCTAGGCATAAAATGAAAATTAACAGAAATATAATTTTCATTTTTATTAAAGAGTTGTTCAAGAAATAATTAAAAATCGGGAAAAGAGAGAAAAGCAAATAGAAGACTGAAAAATGTTTTCATAATATGTCAGCTTCGTTGGTTATTCATGTTATCTCCCTTCATTCACAAAGAATGTCTTCACTTAAGTCACTTAATCAATCTTGGGTGGACCCTTATTAAGTTCCTGACAAAAACAAGCAAAGATGAGGTACATTTAACTATTTTCCTCCCTCAAAGTCATTGCTTACTCTCCTGGTGTTCATAAATCCCAAGGAGTCCATAGATAGATTATGAGGGTCCATGAACTTGGATAAAAGATAAAAATACATCTTTAGCTTTACTAACTTCTAATTTAAATGTAAAGGGAAACAGACTTGGCCCAGTGGTTAGGGCGTCCATCTACCACATAGGAGGTCCATGGTTCAAACCCCGGGGTTCCTTGACCCATGTGGAGCTGGCCCACATGCAGTGCTGATGTGCGCAAGGAGTGCCCTGCCACACAGGGGTGTCCCCGCATAGGGGAGCCCCATGCACAAGGATTGCCCCCCATAAGGAGAGCCACCCAGTGCAAAACAAAGTGCAGCCTGCCCAGGAATGGTGCTGCACACATGGAGAGCTGACACAACAAGATGACACAACAAGAAAAAAAGAAACACAGATTCCCATGCCGCTGACAACAACAGAAACGGACAAAGAAGAACACTCTGCAAAATAGACACAGATAACAGACATCTGGGGGGGAGGGGAGAAAAATAAAAATAATAATAGTAATAATAATTTAAGTGTAAGAAATAAACTACAGTAATATTAACAGTGTCTATGACTGCTAATAAAAATCACAAATATTTTTTCTATCATATTACAGTTATCGCATATATGCTAAAATAGTGTTGACATACATCACTATTTTAAACTATGGTAGTTTTCAGACCAGTTGCTAGATTGTGTTATTTAGTGCATTAATAAAGTATCACCTATATTAATATAACCAATTTTTAAAATACATTGATAGCTGTATTTCAGTATACTTTATTTCCTTTGGAATCTGTTGCCCTTTGTTTTATGAATGTTAAGTATTCTTTTGAAAAGAGATCCACAGTACAAAAAAAGTTAAGAACTCTGGCTACAAGCTCTCAAAATTCTAATATTGTGTCAAATTAGATATCTCTAAGAAAACAGCTTAGCCTCCCAAATGAATTCTGTCAACAAGCGCAAACTAATATTATGCCCTTGGCTTTTGAGCCATCATGACTGTGAGTGACATCTACCCCTAGAACATCTCTGCAGACATTGCCCATTTCTTTATTCATTATCCTTTACAAGACTATCCACTAACTTAATTTATCTTAGGAATTCAATGACAAGAAAAGCTACTTCAAATGGGTTTTATGGTTCCCTTAATAAAATAATAAGAATTATTTCTCTGTTTTGTTGTGGTGGTGGTGGTGGTTGTACAGATCAGAGCTAAGTGTAATATCTGATTATACTGACAATATCATCCCAGGTTTGGTGTAAAATTATCTCCCTTCCCTTTAGATAGTTCCTGTTATGCTATTTTGGCTGTCTTCCGTTATACTTTTTAAAAAATTATAAGTTGGCATCAAACCTTTTCTGATGTAGGAAAGGTGAGAATTATGAACAAATCATTCTTAATGACTTTGCTGAATATTATGTAAGTCCTCTACCTATATATTGTCTGAGATCATCTCCTGTCAAGGAGAAAGAAAGGCCTTCAATAGAGTCCTTACTTGCCTGATACACCTTTTAGAAGCTTTCTGAGTCATCAGTGTTCATGAGCACCATAACCCCATTCAACAGCTAGAAACAAGGGGCTTTGGCGCCCGGATGTTACAAGGTGTTATGTTATGGGGGGCCAAGCAGGCCATGCCCACCACAGGAAGATTCCACCAGGCTTAATAGACATAACCTGCCCCCATAACATTCCGGTGATTCAGTCCTCCCAAGCATTAATGAGCAGTTATGCAAATATTCATGAACTGCAGGGGGATGTTGGCTTTTAAAGAGTTACTCACGGAACCAGCATGATTATTTTACTCAATGTAATTGCCAACTACTGGACCATTTCACCCCCTCCTAGCCTCACTCCTGTCCCTTCCCCTTAATCCAGATCCACTCACCTGTTGGAGCCTCCCAGATGCTCCCAAAGACTTCTCATCAGCTTCCAAGAAAATCAAAAGAATAAAGTTCTGAAAGAGCAGCGTGAGCCCATGTGGGTCACTTCTAATCAGTAATGAGACTCCTGAGTCTTCACCCTGAATAAAGCACTCCATTGTCTCCACCCACCAAATTTTGACTTTGGCCTGACTCACTGCTATTGAGAGGAAGTAACAGGCTTTCATGGTGAGTTCCTTATGAAGAATAAGGAAAACTGGGTGGTGCGATGTCAGCCCTGCCCTTAACCTTCAGGGACACCACAGGCATATTTTGACATTAATTTCCCAATGGCTGAAATGACAGAGTGACATCTTACAAGGAACTCTGCCCTCTTGGCAGGAAAAATTGTAACCACAGTCTACACAAGGGTTCACCTTATTGTACCAATGGGTAGGAATGGTTTTTTGCTTAAGCAGTACTATCCAGTCAGATTTTTTAAAATGGGAATGGGGGTGAAAACAAAACAAACAAAAATGCTGAGACAGATCTAATTTCAAAATTGGCCTTGCAATCTATTCAAAGTGTACAGTCAGTGGCTCTTGGTAAAATCCCAGAATGGTGCATCATCACCATAATCAATTTGAAAACACTCTCATTGGATTTTATGGAGAGTGAATATAACTGTTTTTTAAAAATCGACTTTGCATATCGTCCATGCCAAAGTCTGCTTATTATAATGATGATTTGGATTTTACCTTGGAGTTTTTATTTCTCAATAAAAATTCTTTCTTTGAATAATTGACAGATGCCTCTCAGAAAGTTAGAACCACGAAAAAGAGTGCTAGTTCATTCAACAAAGAAATAATAAAATTTCTGTGTGTCAAGCCCTGAAATAGAAATTGGATATATTTTGGTGAATAAAACAGACATAGACATAGATGACCAATTTGGAGAATGTTTTGGTCATTTTTTTAATAACGTTAAATATATATCTATACTGTGACTCAGGAATTCCATTTCTAGATATTTACCCAAGAGAAATGGCTATATATGTCCACAAAAATACCTGTACAAGAATTTCCATAACAACCATTTTCCAAAAACTTGAAGCAACCCATATGCTGTCAACAAGAGAATGGACAAGTAATTTTTAATATATTCATAAATGGAATATTCCTTGGCAAAAAAGGAATGAACTTCTAGTATATACAACAACATGAATGAATCTCATAGACATTATATTGAAAGAAAGAAGCCAAGAATAGGCAAAACTAATGAATGCTAACATTAAGCAGAAAACGATTCCTTTGGCGGGGAAAGGAATCAACTGGAGAGATGCCTAAAGGAACTTTCAGGGGTAATGGGAATATTCTCTATCTTATTTTGGGGGGTGGTTACATGGGTATATGTAATTGTCAAAACTTACCAAACTAAACATTTAAAATCTGTCTTATTTTTTGTAAATTATACCATAATTTTTAAATAGTCTGTAATTATTTTTTCTGGATCATCTGCCTCCAAAGTAGGAAAGAAAAAAAAAACAGATCTAGTCCTTGTGTTGCAGTCCAACAGGGAGAAATTGACAATATACTTGCAAACAAGCAAATAGATAATTAAAAGTTATTGATAAGGACATTAAGTAATCAAACAGCATGCACTAATAGAGAATAATGGGGGGTCCTTATTGATATGACTGTGAAAGGCCTTTCTGAGCGGATGGCTTCAGAACTGAAGGGTAAGAAGAAACCAACCATGTAAAAGGCCCAGGAGGAAGGAGAAGCATTCCAAACAGAAGCGACAGCATATGCAAAGGCCCTGAGGTAAGACAGAGTATGGTGGTTCCAGGAACTGAAAGGGCCAGTGTGGATGGAGCATAGTGGACAGTGGGGAGGCTAACATGTGATGAGGCTGGGTAGATAGACAGGGGCCAGATCATATATATCCCATGGTCAAGAATTTGGATTTTATGAAGAAAGTAATGGAATGTTATTTAGAGGCTTAATGCAGGGGGATGATGTGCTCTAATTTATACTTTTTATTTTTTTAAAGATTTATTTTATTTATTTCTCTCCCCTTCCCCCCCACCCCGCCTTTGTCTGCTCTCTGTGTCCATTCACTGTATGTTCTTCTGTGACTGCTTCTAGCCTTATCAGCGGCACCAGGAATCTGTGTTTCTTTTTGTTGCATCATCTTGTTGCGTCAGCTCTCCATGTGTGCGGCGCCACTCCTGGGCAGACTGCACTTTCTTTCACTCTGGTCAGCTTTCCTTATGGGGCTCACTCCTTGAGCATGGGGCTCCCCTATGCAGGGGACACCCCTGCGTGGCAGGGTACTCCTTGCACGCATCAGCACTGCGCGTGGGCCAGCTCCACACGGGTCAAGGAGGCCCGGGGTTTGAACAGCGGACCTCCCATGTGGTAGGTGGGCATCCTATCCATTGGGCCAAGTCCACTTCCCATAATTTACACTTTTTAAAGAGCACTCTGGTTGTAAATGTGGGCTGGAGAAGCACATGTGCTAGGTAAACTAATTTCTACAAGCTATTAACCACTTTCAGATTGAATTTAAATTGTATAAAGCAATTTTGCTCTATCATTTCAATCTTAAAGGTTTGAGTGGGAAGTGTAGAAGGATAGAACTCTAATAATTAAAATGAGATTTTCTTTCCCTGCTCATTTTATTTTATTCTTGAACCTGAAGAGAAAATTACTCAAAAATACTCTTTACTGCAGAATGGAACTTGTCTATAAGATAAGATTGAAGCTTTAGGGCTTACATTCAAAGAGCAAGGATAGAGGAAGACATGATACTGACCAGTCAGTCCCATCACCTGGACCAACTTAGAATCGATGGGTGTGAGTATGGGGACAGGCTTGCAGACAGACTTTAAAGCCAGATCACCATCTCAGGCATTTTTTGTATCTTAAAGACAATGCCTAGGTTGGCATAAAAGATTGAAAAAAGCAATTTTCTCATCGCTTGTCTCCCACATCTCATCCTCCAACCTCATGAGGGAGAGCCAGCTCAGCCTGCAAAGCCAACATGGAAAATACCCATCAGGTCTGTAGCTGAGGAGCCCCAAGTGACACACTTGTTCTATGCACCAAAGATTCTGCAAACATCCTCAAGTTTTCTGATTATGCACAACTTAGAACATGAATAAGATTCCACTCCCCCATGGGGTTGCCTGATTAAACAAAAAGTAAAAGTTAGCAAATAGAGGGAAATAATGACACACAGACATATTACTATCTGCAGTGGAAATCAATGCTCAGCAAATGTGTGGTGGGGAAATACATACTCGGGGAGAGATCAAAAGAAAAAGCTCCAGCTGTTTAGTTTGTTTTTGACCTGTCACCTGAAGCAGGTGTCTTCTCACTCAGACACCGGCAGGGCAGGGAACACCCTGCAGCCCAAGGTGACCCCCGCCCCCGACTCGGAGAGGAAAGCGGTACTTGAGAAGAAACAGATTTCCCTGATCTCTGTAATGTGCCACACTACTTTAAGAACAACAAAATACATAAAAAGAAAAACAATGCTATCTAATGGATGTATGAGGAGGAAATTTTTTTAAGAGTCCTGTGAGAAAAAATGGGCTTTAACTATAAGTATAGTGGAACCCTATTCCCAATCCCCTGGCCAGAAATCCCTTTTTCTCAGAAGCCACCAATCAAGGGCTTTCATTTACTTGAATCTGTCCTTATCCAAGAGTTCTTTATTCAAATTGAATTCAATCTGAGCCAACCTATATGGCAAACTTTTTTTTTAAAGATTTATATTATGTATTTATTTCCCCACCCCCACCCCCCACCACTGCTTGCTTGCTGTCTGCTCTCTGTGTCCATTTGCTGCATGTTCTTTTGTGTCTGCTTGTTGTCTCCCTTTGTTGCATCATCTTGCTGCACCAGCTCTCTGCGGGCCCAGGCCGTCAGCTCTCTGTGGACACAGGCCAGCTCACCTTCACAAGGAGGCCCTGGGAAGTGAACCCAGGGCCTCCCATACGGTAGATAGGGGCCCAGTTGATTGAGCCACAGCCGCTTCCCACATTGCAAACTTTCAACACCAAAGTAAACTCAAGATTTATTTATGGTAGAGATCTGTAACCTCTCTCTCTTTCTATGTATGTATGTGTGTGTACTTTAATGCATTTAAATAGTTTGTCAAGATACAGTATCCCACATTGGTTACTGTGTGGGATACTGTAACATTTGGTTCCCACAAATGTTAGAAAGTAGAAAAAAGAGAAACATGGCTCTCCTTAATTAAATAACAATGTTTAAATTGAGTTGACTTAAACTAAGGTCTATTACCCAAGGAGAAAACAAATGTTAAATACTGTTTGTTTATATTCAGAATTCAGGTCTCTCCATATAATTTCCAAATGAAAATAAGATGTTATTTTTAATGTCAGTAGAGCAGTCAAATGTTTAGGAAGCCTTTTGCCTGTTTCAGAAAAGGTGAAGTCAGAAAATTTCTAACTCTCCTAGAAATCCGGGATTACTCAGAAGTTCTGAAGTGTTTGAATTTGAATCCTGGTGAAGTAGGCTGGTTAGGGAATCAATAGACGGATCTGGAACCTGGCAGGAAACCCAGCATGGACTTCGGGACCCCCAAGATGGCTGCCAGAAAAACCTGCAAGATTCTCCCCTTCAGAGCAACACTTCCTCCTGAAGCCAGGAGAAGCCCCGGATTTTCTCCAGGGGCCTTATCATTGGGTCCTCCTGGGGGATTGACGGGTGGGGTAGTCAATCAAAACAGCAAACAGCTGGGACTCTTCCCTTGTCATTAGCAAAGGAGGGGAATAACCAATGGTTCAAAAAGCAAGCACAAAGGCTGAACCATCCCTCTCTCATCTTTTGACCCCTGCTCTCACCTTCTTTGCCCCCCCCCCACCCCTGCCATGATGAACACGCAAGGGCATTTATAATCTAGAATGCGGAACTGTAGCCTGTAAATCAATCAGCCCTCTTTATCACTCTCCAGCCCCTTCCTCTCTACCTAGGACCCATGATATGCTATTTTCTCCCATTTTTCTTCTCATCATTCCTTAACAGATTACTGGCCTAACTAACCTGGCTTGCTCTCATAAGTCATTTCTTGTTGCTTAGCCAAGAACCTAGAGAAAATCTGGCTACACTTGGAAAGTGAGAAAGGGGAAGTCTGACGGGCAACTTTATTCTCACTCTCAATTCCTTTCTCGGACTTTTGTTTCTTTCCTCAGGAGGCCAGCCAGGCCATTTGACTGTAGAAACTGATGGTCAGCACTAGGTTTCATGGAACTTTGGAAGAATTAGCAGAAATGAAAGGTGGGGAGCACTGTGGCAGATCCTTGGATCCTTTTTTAGTTGTGAAAACCCTTTTCCATGTTCAGAGCCACTTGTTACATGAAAATCACTCCATCTGGACAAACACTGCTTATTCTACCCCAAAGCGTTATCACAGGCCATTTCAGCTCACGGCCTGTCATGGGCTCTTGCGTTCAGGTCCACACCAGAGGGAAACAAAACAGCTACAGAAAATAATGTAGAAACTTCACATTTGGTCTCTAGTGTTCACTGGCAAATTAAATGACACATCTGCCCTCTCAGCTAAGGAAAACCTATTTCATTTATACTCACAATTTTATAACTAATAATCACTATGCACAAGGGACAAGCAAATGAATAAATCCTTTTCTTGAGAAAAAAGATTCAAAACAACCGTAAATCATATAATGGTATCACACGGTTCCTCCCATCAGGCCATCTGAAGGTGGTAGCCTTTTACAATAGTACACATTATTTGAAATCCAATTGGGTTTTGAACGTGGTGGTAGGTTTTCCAGCTATGTATGTGTATGTGTGTTTTCCTCTTTTCTTTTGGACTGTATGAGGAACGTACAATGAGTACTTGGCTAGATGGGAGGCGAAATCTATCAAACTAGAAAAACCACCACCAACACCACCTCTGGTTCTGTCCAAAGAATAAAATCAGAGCATTATGAGATAGAAAAGTTCTGTCTATTTGGATGATTTCTCCAATAATCCTCACTGTTTTCCTCTTTTTTGTATAATTATGATAAGGGCACCAGAGCATATTGAAATGAATCATCTCCTATCCCCGCAAATGCCTATTTACCAGAAATAACTCTGGGGTGAGGATCACATACTTACAGCCCTTGCTTGTTATTACGAAAATGCTCAAAACCTCAACCCAAATGTGCCATCAGACAAGACCACAGCACAATGCCAGGAAATAAATGCCTTTTCACAGGAGGGGACTCACATGAAAGCAGTTTTCTCTTCTTTTGCTCTGGGAGGAAAGGGGCATTTGACCTCGTAGGATGGAAGGTCGGAAAGGTCGAGAAAGAGAAGTCAAGAACAAGAGCATCGTTTTTTCCTATTGGCTCATCCTAATGTTAAGCAAAGGTGGGTTTCCTGGAATGTAACTGAAAGTGCACTTGGAAGGGTCCAGGGTAAGCGACAAGAAGCGATTTCTAAGATAGTTCTATCAAGGTTGGTAAAGCGCAGTGCAAGGGGTGCAGCCAAGGTCCTCTCTGTGTAATTTTCATTCTGAATATCATGCATCCACCATTGTGCATTTCCTTCAGCACCCACAGACACACATAATTGTTCCTGAAAACTCTCAGACAATAATCATTTTGCCTGTGAATTGCCTGGGTAGCTCTGAGCCAGAAAAGCTAGCCAGCTCCTCTTGTTTTCCTCCTCTGTATACAAAGTATAAAGGTTACAGAAGTTGAAAGAAATTGAATCTATTACATATATATATATACATCAGTGAATATTGTAATTCACTGGGGCATTTATATGTGTGACTGGTCTACAAAATTTCCCTCCCCTTGCATTCTAAAGCCTGTAAGGCACAGCCTATAACCAAGGAGAACTCTTGTGAAAACCCAGGCTACCAGCAGGCTGTCTCTGATCCTATCTATTCAAGTGGTGCATCCACACTCTTTCTCTCCTCTGCCCATCTCTGGGTGTGTCCCTATCACAAGTACCACTCACAGAAGGGAGGAGTTGACAGTGGTGGGCTTTAAAAGGAAAAGAAATTAAAATTTTCTTAGTTTTGTTTCTTCTTAGTGACTCAAAATTAAAGGAGGGAATTGAGGAGGGAGGTCATAACTGTTGACCCAGATGGGTTCTTAAGATTTGTAGCCATCTGTTGGCAAGTTTCTGAAATGTCTTCTCAGCCGTAGTGGCAGAGGTGTTGATTTACTGGCCCTTGCACACCAAAAGTGTTATATTTCTTGTCTTTGTTCACATCTCTCTACCAGATCTGCCCCCATCCATCTCTCCAGGGATGTGGTTCTAGCTCTCGACCCACACCCCTCTAGAAATGACTTTGACAACCTTATCCCACAATAATTCCCCCTTCTATATTTCAGAGTAGGACTGATCTCTGGAACTTTTACTTGGCACTTAGCAAGCTCAAGATTGCTTTCTTTCTTTCTTTTTTTGGTCACTTACTCTTTTGCACGTATAAATCCTGCCTTCCCAAATTCTTTGTAAGTTCCTTGAGGACCAAGAGGGCACAGCATCTAGCACAGTGCTGACTGACTGTTCCTAATTAGGATCTTTGGTAATATTTAGAAGCAAATGTTACTGCTAGGAAGGATCTTTAAAGATTATTGGAACTGGGCCCGTGGTTAGGGCGTCCTCCTACCACATGGGAGGTCCACGGTTCAAACCCTGGGCCTCCTTGACCCATGTGGAGCTTGCCCATGTGCAGTGCTGATGTGCGCAAGGAGTGCCGTGCCACACAGGGGTGACCCCACATAGGGGAGCCCCACGTGCAAGGAGTGAGCCCCGTAAGGAGAGTCACCCAGCGTGAAAGAAAGTGCAGCCTGCCCAGGCATGGCACCACACACACGGAGAGTTGACACAACAAGATGACGCAACAAAAAGAAGCACAGATTCCCATGCCACTGACAACAGAAGCAGACAAAGAAGAGGCAGCAAATAGACAAAGAGAACAGACAACTGGGGTGGGGTGGTGGGGGGGTTATGGAGAAGGAAAGAAAGAAAGAAATCTTAAAAAATAAAAGTCCAACTTACAACAGGTTCACACCTACAAGAATGGATTAAATTTAAGACTATGTTTTTCTGGGGTACAAACAGCTTCAAACCACAGCTTGCTTGACAAAACAACTAGACAACATAATCTAGTCAAGTTGACACATAACTTATCTTTGTCTCTTGTACAAGTTTTTTATTTAAAGTATATTTTGTCTGATATTAATATAGCCACCCTGCTCTCTTTGATTGCTATTTTCATGAAATACTTTTGGTCCTTTGACTTTCAATCTGTTTTCATCTATAGATCTAAGATAGTGCTCTTGTAAACAGCTTACACTTGGGTCATGTTTCTTTCTGCATTCTGCCAATTTCTGCCTTTGATTGGTTAAGTTAATCCATTTATATTTAGGGAAATTACTGATGAGGCAAGATTGACTTCTGCCATTTTTGCTAATTTTTTTTGTACGTCTTACACCTTTTTTTGTCCCTCCTTTCCTCCATTTCTGCCTTTCTTAGTGTTTAGATGATCTTTTATTTTTTATCCCCCCACACCCTTTGTGGCTTTTTGCATGCTGTCTGCTCTCTGTGTCCATTTACTGTGCATTCTTCTGTTTCTATATTTATTTTTTATTTATTCTCCCCCCACCTTGAGGCTTGTTTGCTGTCAGCTCTCTGTGTCCAGTTGCTACGCACCCTTCTGCCTCTTTCCTTGCCTCCCTTTTTTGTTCCATCACCTTGCTAAGTTGGCTCTCCATGGCGTTTCTGGGCCGGGCAGCACTCCCGCAGCATGCAGACCAGCCTGCCTTCACAAGGAGGCCCTGGGTTCACATCCCAGGGCCTCCCATATGGTAGATGGGAGCCCAACTGATTGAGCCATAGCCGCTTCCCCTAGGAGAACTTTTATAATGAGTAATTTTGAATCACTTACCCTTTCCTTTTGTGTTACCATGAGGATTACATTTAGCATACTAGGTCTATTACAATTTAGTTTGTTTTGACTCCAACTTGACCTCAATAGCCTACATGTACACAGTACCTATATCCCCCATCCCTCCCTTTTATATTGTTCATGTCACAAATTAACAAAGATTGATACTTGTTTTTATGCAATTGATTTTTAGTCTTATAAGAAGTAAAAGACAGCATTATTAATAAAAAATGAAATAATGCTGGTATATATGTTTACTCAGATTTTTACATCATAGATATTTATTTCTTCATCCAGCATCAAGACACTGTCTAGTGTCCTTTTCTTTCAAAATAGAGGACTCTCTTTAGCACTTTCTGTAAGGCAGTTCTACTGGTAATGTGCTCCTTCATTTTTTGTTTCTTTGAACATGATTTAATGTCTCCCACATCTTTGAAGGACATCTTTACTGGGTATATTATTCTCAGGTAACAGTTTTTTGTTTTGTTTTGTTTTCTTTCAATGCTTTAAATAAATCTTCCCACTGCCTTCTGGCCCACATGGTTTCTATTGAGAAATCAGATGTTAACCTTATTAAGGATAACTTCTATGCAAGATATTGCTATTCTCTTGCTGTTTTTAGGATTCTGTCTTTGTCCCTAGTATTGGACAATTTGATCATACTGTGTTTTGGTATAGATCTCTTCAGGTTCATCCTGCTTGGCATTTGTTGAGCATCTTGTATTTGTATATTCATCAGATTTGGGAAGTTTTCTGCCATTATTTCTTCAATTTTTTTCTGGCCTTTTATCTCTATCTTCTCTTTCTGGAATTCCTCCTGATACACATGTTGGCATGCCTGACAGTGTCTCATAGGTTCCTCAGGCTCTGTTCATTTTTTTCCATTCTTTTTTTTTTTTTTAAGATTTATTTAATATATTTATTTCTCCCACTCCCCCTTGTTGTCTGCTCTCTGTATCCATTCACTGTGTGTTCTTCTATGTCAGTTTATCTTCTCTTTAGGCAGCACCAGGAACCAATCCTGGGACCTTCCAGAGTGGGAGAGAGGTGCTCAATCTCTTGTGCCACCCCAGCTCCCTGGTCTGTTGTACCTCTTTTTGTCTTTTCACTGTCCCTCTTTTTGTTGCATCATCTTGCTACAACAACTTTCCACTTGGGCCAGCTTGCCACATGAGTCAGCACTCCTGCATGGGCCAGCACTCTGCGTGAGCCAGCACTCCACTTGGGCCAGCTCTCCACGTGGGCCAGCTTGCCTTCACCAGGAAGCCCCAGGAACTGAACTCTGGGCCTCCCATGTGGTAGATGGGAGCCCAATCACTTGAGCCACATCTGCTTCCCTCCATTCTTTTTTATTTCTGCTCTTCAACCTAGACAATTTCAATTGTTTTGTCTTTGTGTTCACTGATCCTTTCTTCTGCCTCCTCCAAGCTGCTCTTGAATTCTATTGAATTTTTCACTTCAATTATCATTCTTTTGAGTTCCAGCATTTCCATTTTGTTCTTCTTTACAAGTTCTATCCCATTATCAAAATTCACATTTTGTTTATATATTGTTTTCTGATTTCCTTTAGTTCTTTGTCCATGTTTTCCTTTAATTCATTGATTATTTTTATGGGAGTTATTTTAAGATATTTGATTAGTAATTCCTAAGACTTCCACAAGAATATTTTCTGTCAAATTCTTTTTCTCATGTGAGTAAGCCATAATTCCCCATCTCCTTGTATGTTTTGTAACTTTTTTTTGAGAACTAAACATCCTGAGTTTTGTGTTGTGATCATTCTGGAAATCTAGTTCTGCCATTCTTCAGTCCACCAGGCTAAGCATAAAAAGAAAACAAGGAGGAAGGAAATACAGGGAGGAAGGGGAGAGAAAAGAAAAGAAAAACAAAATACAGACAAAAAAATTTTTTTAATTAAAAAACAAGGGAAAAACAATGAAGTGCACTACCTCTCCAGTAGGAAGCCAAAAGCTGCTTCCTTTGAGGCTGAAACTTAGGCCAGTGTCCCTGCTTATCCCTCATGGATCTGCTAGACCAAATATATAAAAAAGAAAAGGGAAAAAACAACAAACCCAAAAGAAAGAAAAAGAGAAAGAGGGGCACTGGCTCTTTATAGCCCTACAGATGCTGGTATAATGACAGAAGATTCAGCTTCTGAGAAAAACTGAGACAAGTGTCTATGTTAGGCTCTCAAGGATCTGCCAGAATAAACAACACAAGAGAAAGAAGAAACCAAACCAATGAAAAAGGCACTGGGTCTTTAAATCCTGGTAGATGTTGGTGTGAGGCAGAAGCCTCTAGTGAGAGGGCTGAAACCAAGGCCTGAGTCTTTGCCATGCCTTCAGGGACCTGCCAGACCAGGAAACACCCACACATGGAACAAAAGGATAAAAACACTAGCTCTTTATGTCCAAGAGGATGCTGGTGGGAGGAAGGAGGCGCTGCTCCCCAGACTGCTAAAACTGAGGTCAGCTTCCTCATTGGATCTCCCAGACCAACCTTGACCCTTAACCTCAACTTACAGAGGAGAAGGCTTCCTCTGTCAACCCTGGCCCCAGCTGATTACTCCCAGAATCCCAGCTGCATTGCCACAGCCCCAGTCATTTTCTTAGCCACTGCCTCAGGGCTGAGCAGTGGGGACTGGCTACTGTTGAATGCTTTCACTTACAAAAGCTTAGTTCTCGGCCACCTCTTGTTTCCTCTGACACATTTGTAGTAGTTTTAAATGTCCATTCCGGTTCCAGGGTTACCAGTTAGTTCATTCCTATCTCCCTTTCTAGCTCTTTGATTTTTCTAGAGGATGGAGTGATTTGTAAAACTTCCTACTCTGCCATTTTGCTTGGAAATCCAACAGACTCCTCAAACTTAACTTGTCCTAAACTGACCTCTGCATCTTCTCTCCCAAATTGAACTCCTGATCTTTCCCTTTAAATGTCTCTACTTCAGTTTATTATTACTTCATTCCTCCAGTTGCTCAGGTCAAAAGCCTTGGAAGCATACTTGACCCCTCTTTCTCACAATGCACATCTCACCAGTTAGAAAATCCTGTTTATTTCTACTTTCGCAACATGTCCAGAGTCTACCTACTTTTCGCCACTTCTACTTGAACTACCCTGCTCCTGGTCACCATCAGCTGTCACCTGGGTTATTGCCACAGCTCTTTATTGTTTTCTCTGCTTTTGTCCTTGTCCACAACCACCCACAGTCTATTCACAACACAGAAGCCAGAGAGAGCCTTTTAAAACATGTCGCATCATGTCAAAATCCTATAAAGGCTCTCTTTTGCTCAGAATAAAATCCAAGGACCCTTCCCCTATCCCTCATGACCTCTGACCTCATTTCCTGTAACATTTCTTATCCTTCTCTCCATTCCAGTCGCACTGACTGCCTTGCTGCCCCTGGAACATTTCAGTTACTCTCTGGCCTTAGCACCAGCTATTACCCATGCCTTGGAAACACTCCTGCCTCAGAAACCTGTCTGGGTGACTCCTTTATCTCTCCCCCCATGACTTTACCCAAATTTCACCTTCATAATGTGACCACTCTGGATATCATATTTTTTATTACAACCTCTCCCACCACATATCCCCTACCTTGTTCTACTTTTTTCTTAGACTTTGTCCCTTTGTAACATATATTATAAATATTTTATTCATTATTTATATCTCTACCAGTTGGAATAAAACCTCTGTGAGGCAGGGGTCTTCATCTGTTTGTCCACCAATGTACCTCAAGTCCCTAGAATTATGCAATAATTCTATCAGTGAATAAATATATCTGTTCAGAAATCCACTCAATTCCAAAGTAATAGGAAACTATTGTTTGTGGCCCTAAATTTTTTAAAAAAGACAAATCCAAAAGGGACTTGACCATTAATTGAAGTAGAAGTTCAAGTCTTAGCACCCATATTTCTCCCTTGTACTCCTCTGTAGGCCTTACCTGTCCCTCTCCTCGTGGCAGTAACTGGATCTCACCCTGACTTACTACTAGAAAGGAAGGGGACAATGAGACAGAATGCTGGTCTTTTCTTCAAAGCAAGGGCAGATTCTTTTCCTTTCTCTTAACAATAATTATTGAGCTCTTACATATGTGCCAAAACCTGGGGATATATTGATGTACAAGGCAGACAATGACCCTGAACTCCCAGAGATTAAATTCTAGTGTAACTTCATATCCTAATTCTCAGTCTATATAAAAGTCCTTAGATGGTCAATCACTAGGCTTTATTTCCCTTGTCCAAGGACAGAAGGGAAAACACAAGTATTCTACATTATACTCAACCTTTTGGCACATATTCATTATTCAAATGTGGTCCCCAGCCAGCATCACCATCCTCATCTGGGAGTTTATTAGAAATGCAGATTCACAGGCCCCAGCCCAGACCTACTGAATCAGAAACTTCATTTTAACAAGATCCCAGGTGATCCTTATTCACAAAAAATATTTGAGAAGTAATGCCTTAGAAATCTCTACCAAATACAAACCTATTGGTATCACATAAAATTGTGGGCATGGGCAATTTGGTAATAGAAAGCAGAGAGTTAAACTCATTTCTCCTTTTGCTAATGAACAAGGAATAACATTTGATGCCATGAACACTAATAAGAATTGTAGTAGAAGAGTCTAGATTGATGTCACTGATCATTTAAAAATTCACAGAGCTCAAAGCTGATCTGAATAAATATATGATAATCACTTGCTAACACTGTGTATTCATACACATTCAAGAGGTAGCATTAAATACTTTTAAGTATTTAAATAAATATGTTTAAGAGTATAGACTCGGTTTTAGTTTTCCAGCTGCTAAAACAAATACCATATGATGATTTGACTTTAACAACAGGAATTTATTGGCTCACAGTTTTCAGGCAACGAGAAGTCCAAAGTCAAGGCAATCAGCAGGGCAATGTTTTCTCCCTGAAGACTGTCAGTTTCTAGGGCTGGGTGCTGTCAGTCCTTGGTTTTTCCGTCATATGGCAATGCACCTGGGGCTTCATCTCCTTTCTCTTTTAAATTCCATTGACCTCCAGCTTCTGACTGCTGCTCACTTAAATGCTCTCTCTCTCTCTCTCTCTCTCTCTCAATGAATATCATTCTGCATTGGACTCCACTAATCCCAATCCCTGATTCATCTGGGACCCACCTTAACTGAACTAACATCCAAAGAGATTCTGAGTTCACTATCACCAGAATGTGGATTCAGATCAAGATCATGTCCAAAGCAGGGTACATAATTTAATCCACAACAGACTCTAAGGTTAGACTTCCTGATTTCTAAGCTTGATAGTGCACCATTAGCTGTGTTTCCTGGGTCAATTTGTCCTGTCCTCAGTTTCAATTTCCTCTTCTGAAGAATAGGAGTAATAATAGTATATACCTCATAAATTTATTACAAAGACTAAATAAGATAATGTTTGTAAGAAATCAAGATAGTGCCAAGCATATAGTATGTACTCAATAAATGTTAGCTTTATTATTATTGTTTATTCATTCATTCAACATTTCCTTTATTTAAAAAATATTTTAGTAATAGGATCCATAATAGAGAAAATCAGAGTGGAGTATTAGGAGCCTATTTATATAAGCTGGTAAAGCAAAGCCTCTTTGAGGGTATTTACTTGGAAATCTGGGGACTGAGAAATAGCCAGTCCTGTGACAAGAGATAGAGGCAAGTGGGAAAGGAATGTGGGACTCAAAATAGGCTACAGGTAATGCAGTCCCTAGATCCCAGAAAAGGAGGTTGGATGTTATTCATAATCAGTGGAAAGCTACTGAATCCTTTTAAGCAAGGGAGTGAGTTAAACACCACTGTTTCTTGGGGTTCCACACAGCACAGGGACCTGTGAAAAATCCCTGGAACCCTGGAAGATGAACTAAGCATGGTGCCGCTATGTATCTACTAAGCGTCAGCTTAAGTGTCGCCTCCTTTGTGAAACTTGAATTCATGTCTCCTCCATCTAATCTCTCAGAGACCCATCACATAATTTAAAATAGAGCCTCTATTTTTTACTACTATAATTGCCTGTATTCATTTCTCTCTTGTCATACTATTTTAAGGCTAAATCTACCCTTTCCATCTCTGTAGTCTTACCACCTGCTATAATGAAAGCACAAGGTAGCATGCTTTTTAACAAAAGAGCCATACATTTGTATGCCATTTATTTCCTTACTGCAAAAATATTAGTGTCAAATCCACCTTCTGCATTTCAATGGCAAACTAGGGACCCCAAGACTGGGGGTTCTCATGAGGAAAATTATCTTCTAATGCCAGCTTCCAAGAAAACTCACAATTTGGGGTGCAATTGATTAACAAATGAACACACATTTTACTCATGTTATTCTTTAGAATAAATTGTGTACTGCCAGAGATCTATTAGACCTATTTTTCTCAGTTTTTCCTCCTCATAGCCCTTTGTGGTGCTTCTCATTTTACAGCAGGGGAAACTGAAGCACAGGAAGAGCAGGCCACACAGTGAGTCAGTGATCAGACAAGCTCTTCCTGTGAGCAGGGTGCTCTGGAGGTAGATCTGAGGCCACCACATTCACCACTGACATTACCCTCACTTTCATGCACCTTTCTTTCTTTTGTGTATCCTCCCAGGTGTAGCTTCACCTCTACCCTTGTCCTGTCGATCTGGGCCTGTGAATTTAGCCAATCCCACAAAGCATCCCCCCCCCCCCCCCCCAATGCATGCCACTTGGACAAAATCTCCTCTGCTGGCCCCTCCTCATCTTCCCTCAGAGCTAGTCCCTCCTCCCTATCTCCATTCTCTTCCTGCTACCCCCACTCCACCCCCCAGTTCCACCATCACAGATACTGATTGAATCTTCCAGTCCTGCTCATCTCAACCCATTGAGGTATCTTCCAAAGTAACAATACTTAACCTGACCAACCAATTTGTGCTAATGGAAGGTTAAAGGAAAGGAGGAAGGGCCTAAACTGAGAAGAGCCAAAATTAGGTAGTTTTATTATACAGGGAAATTTAACTGCTACATCTGCTTGGTCAAGAACAATATGAAAGCATGTTCTCTGGAAGAATTAGAGCTTGTCTATACCAAAACTTTTCTTGGATCTGAGAAGATGGACAAAAGGAGATTTACTTATTGATGAACGTTGTTATGTAAACATAACACTTGCAGGGAAAGTTCTAGGTTTGGGCAACCGGATACTTATACAACTTGGGTAGTTTCCTTTAGGAAAAAGAATACAAAATTACAAATATATAATTAGGTTCAAAAGTGAGTATTTATTTAGAATGAGAAATCATAACAAATTGCCCATTTTTTTAAAAAGTTGATAAATACTACAAGTATCACAAAATCCTAGGCCTCCCAGGCCAGAGCAGTGAGGAGCCCTAAAATTTTGCTTCACCAGCATTATGATAACTCTGACTTTAATCCATGGGCTCTTTTTCTTCTTGGTTTCCTGCCTGAAGTTTTAGAATTTGTCCTCACACACACATACATACACCCCATACCCTTCACCTGGACAAAATCTCCTATGCTGCCCCCCCCTCATCTTCCTACAGAACTACTCCCTCTTCCCTATCTCCATTCTCCTCCTGCTACCCTCACTTCCCCACCCCTTCCACCAGCACAGATACTGATTGGATCCACACTGCTGAACCACTCGTTAATCACAGGCAATCTGAGTTTCAGGCCACATCACTCCACTGAAACTATCCTCTCAACCCTAATTACCAAATCAGATGGCTTTTGCATGCCTCATGCTCCTGATCTTTCTTTAGCAATAGATATAACCATGTCATTCTTCTCAGAATCCTATCTGCGCTGGTATCCAAGAGACGATATTGCCACAATTTCTCCACCCCGTGTGCTTCTCTTTCTCTTTCACTAGTTTTACTTTCTCCTTCCATCCTCCAGATCTGAAGTAACCCAAGGCTCAATCCTCAGCTCTCTGATCTTGTCATTTCATGTGCTTCCCCATCACCTCTCATAGCTTCAATATACAGGTAATTCCCAAATCTATAACTCAGCCCTCCACTCTCTCCTACATGTCAGCCCTGCCAATCGGACATCTCTACTTGGAAGTTCCCCTGGACCTCGATCTGGGGGTAGTCAACGCCAAACTAATTACATCTGCACCCAAACTGACTGACCTCACTTCTGAAATCCAATGTTTCTAAAATTAAACTCACCCCCTACTCCTATAACTAGCTGTCCATTAGAACTTCCCCCTTTTTTTCATCCCCCTACATGAATGAGCTTTAAGTCATAATCCAAGATGGGAAATGAAACTGCTTTTCTTCTATATGTCTTTTTGGCATAAAGTAATTCATTGCCATTTGTTCCTCATGAGAACAGGAAGTTGCTCTGAAGGAGTGGCTGTGAGGAAGAGCATCTGCAACCCACAGCCTGAGGTTTGTTTTAAATTAGATTCTAGACTTACAGCTGACGCTCCCAGCCCCATCAGAGTGAAAATATCTTTGTGGTCAATGATACGACTGTGATTCTGGCAGCTAACAGGAACTGAGGTACTTAAAATGAAGGTGAACATTTTATTACTAGCAAATGAAAAAAAGAATGTCTTTGTAGGTAACATACAAGAGCAAACTCAGCTGTTAACCCTCTCTACCTTAGAAACCTCAAGAAAATATCAACAAATGGGAACAGAGTGGTGGGGTTAGGGGAAGGGGCTCAATGAGAAGGTAGAAGAAGAGAAGGAAAGAAAGAAGAGGATGTGAGGAGAAGGGAGAGGAGGAAAAGAGAATGCTAACATAAAATAGGAACATCTAACCTTTTGCAGAATAAAACAGACTTTTCAGTGGCTTAAAGGAAAAAATATGTATTATTCTCTCACCTGAATATTGAGGAAAATTGGATAGTACAAAAACAATGAAGGTCAAGGGAACTAATCAATCTCTGAGATTGGCATGCAAAAAGGTTTCTGATAGAAATTGACCTAGAAGTCTAGATAAATAGTTTGTTGTAGAGACAACCCAGCAAGCAAAAGAAGCTGGAATGGGACATCAAGAAAGGCAAGGTCCCTTTCCTTTTAATATTCAAATGTCAAATCCTACTGTGGAAAAGATAATGTCTTATTCTGGAAGAAAAATGCAGGTTGGTGCTTTATCTTGTCTAGGTAATCTGCAATCCTTGTGGATATTACAGAGCTATGTGACTGGGTAACATATACAGAGAATTCTTATAGTAATACATATCCCGATTTACATTTTAAAGTCAATATTGACCATCATAGAAGGAAGAAATACTTTCAATATTCAGAACCATGCATGTCCAAGTGATAAATGGTCAGTATGTTACTATTCCCTAATGTTGTATCTTTGGTCATTCTCTCATTCTATTCACTTCTCCTCAGTAAATATTTCCTAATTTGGAAACCACTATATCCAACTCTGTACTATATATTTTCATGTGTACATCTCTCAGGTATTTTGTGTTTGTCCTATTGCCAGATGACAAACTGCCACAAACTCAGTGGTGGAAATCAAAACGCATCGATTCTCATGTACATGATGCATTGCAGTTCAGCTAATGTAGAACATACTTGGCTGGACGGCTGTACTTCAGGCTGTGAGTTAGTCTCAAAGCTGCTTCATGAAAGAACATTTTCTTCTTCATGAAAGAACATTTTCTTCTCATGGTGGAGGTTGGAAGCTCCTTCCTTGAGCAGAAACACACAATGCCTCTTATGGCTTATGCTTGGAAAGGGCACACCATCATTGTCATCTACATTCTATTGGGCAAAGAAACTCCCACAACCCAGCCTAACTTCAGTAGGTCTGGGAAGTGCACTTCTCTCATTGAGGCTGGGGAAGATGGAGGGAATATTTGCTGAACACTCATTTAAACCACAACGTGTCTTAGTCAAATGTCTCAAAATCTCTCATTCTCCCATTTTTAACAACTAGCACCATCTACCCAGTCAGAAACCAAATCTTATTAGTTCTCATTCCTATATTTTTCAATTATCTGTACTTTAGTTCATGTCTGCAAAGAATACTGTCATGATTTCCTAACCCTTCTTTCTTCTTCCTACCATCCAACTCTATAGCTATTTTCTTGATATTATCCTAAAATGAAAATCTTAGACTAATCAATTAAACTTAGATAATGAGTAAAGGCTCTTTTTTACAGAATTCCAGTGAATACGTGTGGAAGAAATGACAGAATATGTAAACCCTAAAGAAATATTTGATTCAAGCAAAAATACCAGTAGTACTCCACCCCCAAACCCAAAATGTGGCAAAGATGTCTTCAGTCATTGCCAAAAACTTCCTGGGGAGCAAAATTGCTTTCCCATAGAGAATCACCACATTAGATAAAAGTTTGACAGGGTGAGGCAAACCGATATTATGTGCTTCAACTCCCAGGATTCAATATGCCTCCCATCCTGCCCCCCTCCCCCCCACCCCCCAAATGTTGAACCTGACCCTTGGAACAAATCTAGTTTTCAGGTACAGGGTGATATAACTAATTGTCCATATTACATCTCTCTTCAGGTCTCAGATTCTCATTTCCTCAGAAGCTGAGAGTGTTAGCTATTAAAGGTTACAGCTGAAGGAAATTGCCCTCAGCTGAAGAAAGTCACCTTGCACGAGATTGTACACCCTCCCTGCAGGCACCTCCATCCAATGACTTGGTTGATATGATAGTACAAATGCCCCTTTGCCACTCTTCAGAACAACTTCAAAGAGCCATTTTAACTTCAGTGTTCCCCATGGGACAGACAGTAGCCTTTGATGTGACTTCCTTGCAGTTCCACTTCTCCCTCTGTCCAATTCTGCTTCTTTCAGCCCCATATAGGTGCAGTTCCTGAGAGCTCCTGCCAATAAACTTTATGCCACAAATCTTTATTTCCATTATTTGCCAAAACCCAACCTAAGGAAATTGGTCTGCGAAAGCAGACTCTAAAACGGGACTTGGGAGCTGGTCACTCGCTGACTGCCTGGACAATGAGGGCCCCACAACTAGTGATAGAAGAGTTCTGATAGCTCCTGCAATACGGTAGCAGTGTAATTGCTGAAACTCACCAACAGTGAACAAGGATGGGATATGGGTCAAGGGAATATGCTGGCAGATGCAGTATTTCAAGCATTTGAGAAGTTTGGGAAAAGTGAAATCATAAGGACAGTGGATTTAGATGGCCAAATGCTATCAGTGCATTGAAGAAAAACAATTACAAGTCTGAGCATGTGATTGTTAATACTGCTGAGGTTGAGAAACTCTGATCCAAGGGTTTCAACCACTTATCATCTTTACTTAAATCAAATATTTCTTTAGGGTTTATATATTATTGTCATTTTTCCATAATTATTAGCTGGAATTCTGTGGGGGGAAAAAAGAGCTTTTTTTCATCATATAATTTTATTTGATTAATCTAGGATTTCCATTTTAGGATAGTAGAGAGCAAGTAGCTAAACATCCTACAGTGCACAAGACTGCTCCCCACAACAAACACTTATCTGGCCCAAATGTTAATAGTACTGAAAAGTGAGAAAGTCGGAGGGTTTCCCTAGCAGCATCAAAGAGACTTTCACCTTCTGAAGATGGGGGGCAGAAAAATCTGAGAATCAGGCCTAGGTTTTAATTATGAGGTTAATAGAGCACCAGAGAAATTAAAATTATCAATCCCAGCAAGTCCATTTTGCCAGAGTAAGAACCCTAGTTGGAAAAGAGTGGTATCCTGAGACTTGTAAACCCTACATCTGGGATGCACTAAAAAATTTTATATACCAGATTCTCTTGACCTTTCTGGGCCTGCAGAAGTGATCCACTCCTTAAAGGCTAGCACTGCCCCTTTGCTTGAAATGATGCAAAGGTCTCTGTCCTGCAAGACAATCCTTTCAAAGATCAGTATCTACCTCCACCTTCCCTCCTGACCCCTAGCAATAACTAGGGTCATTCACAATGTAGCATATGGAAGGCCAAGTGGAAATCACTTAAACCCTGCCATCACCATCCCTCAGCCAAGAGACTAAATCAAAAACAATCTCTCATGCTAGAAGGAGTGGCAGGGGTGGTAGTCTCCATTATATTTCCATTTAATCTACTAGTCTGACCTATAAAGAAACCATATGGGCCCTGGAGCATGACAGTGGACTACTGAAAATTCAGTCAATACTAGTTCTAACTCAAACTGCTGTGACAGATGTGGCATCTTTGTTAGGCCAGATTATCACAGCCTCAGCTACAACAAATATGCCATAATCCGGCCAATGTGTTCTTTTCCATCCTTTCAAGATGGCAAATCAGAAATAGTTCATATTCACATGGAAAGGACAACAGTCTGTATTTATGGCCTTGCTCTAGGGCAGTATTAACTCTCTCACTCTTGATCATAACACAGTCTGAAGGCATCTAGACCAACTGAATATTTTGAAAGAACATCCTATAAATGGTACCAGGCTAGTCAGCTAAGATGAGCAAGAAGAGGCAAGTATTTTGGAGGCCTTGATAAGACACATGCACTCCACAGGATGGGAGATGTATCCCATGACAATTCAGGGGCCTTTCACATCAGTGAAGATTGCAAGAGTCCAATGCTCTATGGAATAAATTAAATACCTCTCTTACCAGGATCTTCTACTCCCCTTGTATTTTTATCCTTTCACTACATTCCAGGGAGATCTCCAACCAGTCCTGTTCTTGATCTCATGAATGGTACCAAACACTACAGAACCAAATCTGAACCCATAACTTCTCCCAGAGACCCAGCTCCTCTCTTGTTTTACATCTCTTAGTAAATGACTCTACCACCCTTCCAACTGCCCAAGCCTGAATCCTAGGCCTAAGTCCAGGCTTTATCTCTCCACATATCTAGTTAATCACTGAGTCCTAAACATCTCTCATGTTAGGCTTCTCATCTTCTCCATTGCCACTACCCTAACTCAGGCCTTCATCATCCCCTTCCTGGGCTGACACTGAAGACAAATATCAGAGTGGAAATTTCGTTTTACCTACTTTCTAGCTATGTGAACTTAAGTATGGAAATTAAGCTCTCTAAGTGTCAGTTTCTTCAGCCGTAAATTGGGGTAATAAGAGTCAACTCATAAAATTGGAGTAAGAATAAAATGAAACAAATATGCAAAGTGCCTAACAGAGTATGGAGCTCATAAATGACAACAATTGGTAGTTATCAGTAGTTGTAGTAGTACAAAAGCCTCCTTACTGATTTTTCCACCTTTAATTTCAAGTCTTTTGTTTATCTTGCCAATGTGATTATCTCAACAGGTATACCTAGTTATTTTGCTGTGTTGTTCCCCTGCTGAAAATTGTTCATTGATTCCTAAGGATTACATGATAAAATAAAATTCCTTTTTGCAATTAGCAAGTTCCTTTGTGATCGACTCTTTGCTACCTACCCTATATATTCTCTCAACATGCTCCCTGCCCCTTGTCATCACCATGGGGCTTTTCCTGTGAGACAATATTAATTTGTTTGTATTTCCCTGAACAACTAATGATCTTTCATGCCTCAATGACTTAGCACTTGCTAGATCCTCCATCTAAACTACACGATTATCACTAAATCCCTCAAATAGACTTTGAAATTCTCTAATGCTCCCATGAGTATTATATACCCCTCCGCTCTAACTAGATCCCATTGTATTGACACTGTATCCATGCCATTCTCCCCCATTTTACTATAAACTCCTGGAAGCCAGAGTCTGGCTTACCTATGAATGAAGGAATGATGGCTACCATCTCATGCAGAATTAAGTCCATATTCGGTAATACAATAATGATACAAATCTCAGCCCACAAATTCAGAAATGAACAAAATGCCATTTTATTTTTATCACATCTTAATTTTTATTTTGTGACCCCCTTCCATAGGTAGAAAAAATTAGGGTTTTATCAGTTAATTCGGGATTTCTTTCCCCATCCTTTTCCCTGGTTGCTTCTGAGTAACTCAGATCTTATCAACGCATAAGGAAGGGGAAGCAGAGCACCTATATCTCAGTCTTCACTTGATCCCTCTGGCATCAGCTAAGACACCAGCATCTCCATCTGTTTATGGTTGCTTGTTCACATAGAAGCAGCTACATTCACCTTGTCCTTCATACGGTCTATGCAGCTTGAGCTCTCTCTCATCTATTCCACACTATTCTTGGGTAGCCAGAAAGTATTTATGTTTTACTTACTTCATTGGGTGAAGGGAAACTCTGCAAATAGTGGTGAACTCCACAAAATTTCCACCACTTCTGAAAATTTATATAGAATTTTTTCATATGCTACCCCTATCTCCACAGTTGTCCTGAAGGAGGGCATGGAGAAGGTCCATTCTCAGGAACATTTAACAGCTTTTAACTGCTCAGGGCAAATCATTGTTTAGCGTCTAGGGTGCATCACTTCCACAGAGGTAGGAGAGTTTTCTAGTCTAGAGTGAGAAACAACAGCTCTATCTGATCATCTCCCCTTCCAAATCTATCATATTTGTCATTAACTTAATGACCTGAGCCCTTTGGAGCTTAAGCTGTTTGGGACTCCAACACACAGGTTCTTACAACTCAAAAGCCAAGAAGGTATTCTTTTATTCATTAATTCAGCAAATATTTATTGAGTACTACTCTGGGCCAACTATTGTGGGTTCTGAGGATACCTAGAGTTCAACTTTATCCTCAAAGAGCTTCAAATCTGGTGGAATCTTATTTTCCTGAGTCTTTCTGTAATAACTCTTCCCCGAGGCAGTAGCCATACGCAAGCCTAGCTAACCATGCTGTGATGGGATTGTCCGTGTGCTAACATAAAGTTGGCAGAGAGTACATGGGTTAATTTATCACTAAATATTATCCCATAGTATGCAACACCCTTCATGTAGTGCCCCGCTCCGAGACCATCCGCATATACTCTAGGCTCCAGTCATACACACTCCTGACAATACATAGCCACAATGGGTGGCTCCCTTACTCCTTCATGACATTGCCCTTTCTTCCCCAAAAGGCTTCAATCAGACCTTCTGTAAGACTGGATTAAGAGCCTCTTGGTGGTGCTACCATAGCATTTTGTGTTTACACTTTCCATAGCATTTGTCACATGGAATTTGTGCTGTGTCTGATTGTACCACCTCACCATTAACCTGTGGGCTTCTTGAGAACAAAGACCATTTCTTTCAGCTCTCAGAGCCTAGCACACAGTAGATGCTCAAAGAACATTTGTTGAATGAATATGTAACTTCTAAATAGTTAAGTGTAGGGAAGCAAACATGGCTCAACTGATAGAGCATCCACCTACCATATGGAGGGCCCAGGGTTTGATCCCCAGGGCCTCCTGACCCATGTGATGAGCTGGCCCACACACAGTGCTGCCATGCACAAAAAGTGCCGTGCCACACAGGGGCACCCCTGCGTAGGTGCCCATGCACAAGGAGTGCACCCCACAAGGAGAGCCACCCCATGTGAAAAAAGCACATCCCACCCAGAAGTGGCGCTGTACACACAGAGAGCTGGCACAGCAGATGACACAGCAAAAAAGAGACGCAGTTTCCCAGCACCTCCTGACAATGCAAGAATGCAAGCAGATGCTGAAAAACGCACAGTGAATGGACACAAAGAGCAGACAACAGGGGAGAAGGGGAAAAAAATAAATAAAATAAATTTTTTAAAAAAGTTTAGTGTAGATTGAAACTAGGAAGAAAATAATTGGAATCATTTTAGGAAAAGGCCAAATAAAGGTAAGAATGTATAGAGCACGTTCTTCTCCTTCTATAGAGTGGTCTTTCACTACTCATCTCCCTAAGGCAAGCTGCAGGTAGGGATAACAAGTTTTTAATGTCAGAGAACAGCCCAAGAAGGCAGGACTAGTTGGTGCACTGATGTGCCAGTTATTTTCAGAGTTAGGATATGAGCTCAAGAAAATCTGATAGTATGGGAAAAGATGGTCCTTTATCCAAGACCCTAAGCTTCCTGCTTCATGCAGTTGCATTTATTACATAATATGTAAAAAATCGCAATCTCTTGTGTTGTGAGTATTCTAATGCTTAGAAAAGAGGACAAAACTAAGTACACCAGGAAAAATTCCGAAGAGATCAGCATGTGTTCAGAGGAGTGAAGTGAAGAATAAAGAGGACTAGAACCCCAATAAGAGGGTAATGAGGGCAGAAAATTTGACTGTTGTCTTCTCCATTGCGCTCCAAGTATCACCACATCACAGACTAAGACCTCTAAATATTTGTTAAATGAATGGTTGAACAAATTGATTTATAAATGAATAAAATATCAATAAGCAAGAATTTTAAGCGTCATTGGATTTATTTTAAATATGAGACATTATAACCCCAAATGAATGGGAAAATCTTAAGCCAATTCAGATCTTTCATAAGCTCTATCACAAAGTATCACAAAGGTGATGAAAAGGGCTTGAGATCAGTGATGTTACTGAAGTTGCTCTTTAAAAAGTCTATAAACATCGTAGCAAATGCTGGGTATTCTTGTCCTAGAACTGTAAGAGAAACTGCTAGATTGTAAACCTCAGTGGATTTAGGAACTCAGTATACCCAATTTGAAAAATGGAAATGACAGTAGTTCACATAGCAAGGAAATTTAACCTGCACCACAATCTACCAGAGAGAGAAGAAATGTTGAGTTTGCAGTAATTGCATCATCCATTCAACAAATCTTTACTGGACATCTACTCTAGGCCATGTCAGGGCCAGGAGCTGAGAATGCCATGGTTAATAAGACAGATACACTCCCTTGCTTAGCTGTGAGCCTACCACATTTTTTTTTTTAGTGTTACTATTTAATTGCCTCTTCTAAAAAATTTTTTAATTATCCCTTTTTTTAAAGATATATAAATCACACAAAATGTTACCAAAAAAATATAAGAGGTTCCCATGTACCCCACTCCTCCCACATCCACAACTTCTTTCATTAGTGTGGTACATTCATTGCATTTGATGAGTACATTTTTGGAGTACTGCTACATAGCATGTATTATAATTTACATTGTAGTTTACACTCTCCCCCAGTGCATTCAGTGCATTATGGCAGGATATATAATGTCCTGCATCTGTCCCTGCAATATCATTCAGGACAACATCAAGTCCTGAAAATGCCCCAATAGCCCACCTCTTTTTCCTTCTTCTTGCCTTCAGCAACTCCCACAACCACTGTCTCCACATCAATGATACAATTTCTTCCATTGCTGGAGTCACTATAATTCTATAGGAGAATACCAGTAAGTCCACTCTAATCCATATTTTATTCTTCCATCCTGAGAAGCCTGGGATGGCAATGTCCACTCCACCTCTGAATCGAGAGGGGGCTTAGCTTCCACCTGGCTGATGGATGGAATTCTCCTGCTGACAGCTGTAGACTCTCTTGGTTCCCTGGTGTGGTGGTTGAGCATCATCACCTCCTTGTTAGCTGACATGGGTAAGTCCAGTGAACCAGAGAGTAGGTGTTGCAACTCTGCTGAGGCTCAGGGCCCAGCTGGCACCTAGACAGTCCAGAGACTCAAGTCGCCTGAGTGTACACCAACCCCAGCAACAACCACAGGTTCAGTAAAAGTGACAGAAGAGGCGTGTGTAGAAAGGTCACATCTGAGTCCAACTCCATCACACTCAGGCCACAAATTACAAAGTAGGGCCCACTGGCAAGGCACTGAACTCCAGAGACATTTGTCAACACCATAGGACCTGGGTGTCTCCGTAGCCCTCAGGAGCACCACTACCTGGGGCTGTATCTACTTTGGCAGTCTCTGAGATCCTGCTGAGACGTGCATAAGCGTGACCCCTCTGATGACCTCCCAACCCATTTTGAAGTCTCATAGCCATATAAACTCATTTGCTTTTACCATTTCCCCCTTTTCTTCAAGGTGTTTTTCTCTAGTTGCATCACTAGCTCGGCTATAATCCCTGGGCACCAGGGAGGCCCTTCCCTTCCTCAAACTCTTGCATTCTTTACACCTTACTTGGTCTGCACAATTCCCTTGCAGAAGAAGAGAGCCCAGAGTAGCTTGTCTAAATGCTCCAGAGGCTTGGCTACACCCTGGCAAAAAAAACAGCTGCTGTTAGTTCTCTATTCAGATCCCTTTAATGCTGAGAAATGCCTGTGCATAAAGGTAGCTCAAACCCAGCCTGCAGAGTCCCACAGAGGTGGGACTAAAAGCATTTAGTGTGAGTCTTAAATGCCCCATCTGCTGAGAGATAAAATATAAAGGTAGTCAGGTAAATTATCCTGTAGGTTAGGGGTAGGGTCCTTACTCCTGACTCCTTAGCCTAACTTCTTGCCCCTCCATCGGCAGATCACCTTAAACCCACACCTCAGCTAAGCCATGTGAAGCCTGTTGGGGAAGGTCGTCCTGCTAAACAGTGTGCTAGTGTGAAACTGATCACCTCAAACCCAGAGGCAGGGAGGCACCACGGGCTAGACTCAGGGCACACACCAAGCTCTAGACGCCTTGTAAAATCACAGGGACAAGTCCAACGCATGACAGAACTTTGTCAGACACTCTTGTATGTGTGTTCTCTTCCACACAGCCCCTAGAAATCCCACAGGGAACTGTGGAAACCATATTACACATAAAAGCCAAGATCTGGATACAAAACCTATGAGTGGAGCAGATGGACACCAAATGCCATATCTGGGAGTGAGGCCAAAGTCTCTCCTCACCTCACCCATGTAGTTGCTGTAAAGCCCATGATCAGAAATGTTCTTTATGGGACGTATAAAGACACATATGAATTTTAAGCATGTAAAGACACTAAACTACCTGAGAGAAGTTACACTTTAATGCATTCTCTAGGCTTAATTTTGTGCTCATTTAATTGCCACCCATTAGCAAATGAAAGAATGAAATTCAAGAAGGATAAAAGATAAAGGCTAAGAGAAATGGAGCTGCCTGGCCTGCTGTGGTATAGCACCTGAGGTAGGTATGTGAAAATTACAGGGAAAAATCTCTAAAAATGGCATGAAGAGATTAATGTGCCTATTGGATTATTTTGAATGAATTGGGACTGCTGGGGCCTGTTTTGTCCCAATTTCAGTTTGAGCATAAAATTAGATTTTTTAAAAAGTTGAGACAAACTTTGGTGAATAATTTACCTTTAAAACACCAAACCACGTATCACTGAAATAACAGGCATCATTATTTTATAGACATTGCCAAGGCTTTGCAGGACACAGATGGAACAAGACCTAACCATCATAAAGAAAGGGGCACCCTGAGCCCACAGAGCAGTTAGTGTGGAGCAGAAGGCAGGAAGACTAGGGGAGAACCATCCATTTAATATCAATTAATCAATTTCACTAATAAAATTAAAGTTTCATTTCTTTGGGTTCTCAGAAGCAAAACTGTGTAGTAAAAAGATCTACCTTGAAGCTAGGCACACCATGGGTTACATTTACTATGTGACATTACTGGTTGAACTCTCATCCATGTTTTCTCATCTGTAAATGGAAATAATCATATCTACCATGCAAAGTTGTGGTAAGAAAGTGTGTAACATGGCTGCTATTAAAAATAGGTGTTAAATAATTGTAAGTTCCCCTCTCTTCCCTCCTTATCAACTTCCTTCTTACCTTCCTGCTGGCCGTCACTACAGGATCTGAGCTTCTGTGATGGTTAGGTTCATGTGTCAATTTGGCCAGGTAATTGTGCCCAGCTGTGCCCAGTTGTTTGGTCAAGCAAGCACTGGCCTGATTGTGACTATAAAGACATTTCATGACCTTAAATCATCAGTAAGTTGATTGCATCTGTGACTGATTACTACTATGATCAACTGAGGAAATGTCTTCAGCAGTGAGAGAAGTCTCATTCAGTCAGTCGAAGGCTTTAAAAGGAGAAATGATTTCAGCAGTCAGAAGAGAATTTTCATCTCTACTTCAGCCAGCCAGCCTCTTCAGGGGAATTCATCAAAAACCTTCATCAGAGTTTCCAGTTTACAGCATTTGGGCTTGCGGATCCCCATAGTCGCATGAGACAATTTTATAAAATCTCAGTATTTACAGGTATCTCCTGTTGGTTCTGTTCCCTAGAGAACCCTAACTAATACAGTCTCCCAAGATCTGAACACTGAAATTAGTCCTAACCATTACACAAACTTTGTAGACTATTTTTATTCATTCATCTTCTTTCTGAAAAAGTATGTATCTGTTAGGGTTCAATTAGGAAAAAGGGCACCACTCTAAGTATTTAAAACAGCATACACTTGCACAAGTGCCTGGAGAGTAGAGACAGGAAGGCACTTGCCCTGGTAGGAAGGGGATGGTGCTACTGAAACCCAGGGACCATTCGGCAAGACCATAGTCAGCTTCTCAAGCGGTAGAGTCATGGACAGTCAAGGAGAAGATGCCACTGCTGCTTGAGCCTCTGCACGAGGCAAGGAGACAAGGAGAGGAGTGTCTGGACTCCTCCTTTCCACTGCCCACCAATCTCTCGCCAGCGCCCCTGGGAGCCTGGGAAATGAAGCCTACAGGGGTCAAAAGGGAGCAAAGCAATTGCAAGGACTCAACCTGAAGCCAAATTGGGTATGAAATGAAGGGTCACTAATTGTCAGTCAACACCTTAGTTAGCAGAGCAACTAGCTGTTTCATTATGTATTAGTCAATAACAACTTAAGAGCAAGACCCTTTGGGTGACTCATCCTGTAGCATGCCCACAATCCATGTCTCAGATTGCGTACTTATCTCTTTTCCTATTTTTTAATAAACTCTTTAATCCCTTGCCTACTGTAGCAGTTTGACATAGTTATGAATTCCCAAAACAGATATTGGATTATGTTTGTAAACTGGTCTGAACCTGGTTATTAAGTTATGATTAGGGCTGAGAAAATCGTATCAAAATATAATTAGGAGGGTTACCTGTTTAGGATGCTCCGAGGGGATGGTCTGATGCGGGACAGACTCCTGGGGAATGTCTGAATGCTCATTTTGCCAGGGTGGGTTGTACCATTGGGTAGAGACCCAAGAAGTGAGAGTTAGGGTGGACCCACATCCTGGGGAGGACAAATGCCATCAAATAGAGAGAACTGTATCTCTCGAGAGAAAGGGTGGCTCCCAGGGCATTAGGGCAGTTGAGCAAGTCAGGCCCTGAACACTGTTGCAAGTATCTCTGGACGTGGCTCCTCGGGAAATGGAGATTGGCTGTCGCTGTGGGCCCCAAGGGGAGGGGAAAATGGATGTTGAATGGATGGAACCAAGGTAAATGTGGGGGCAAGAGAGGAGTTTCGCAAGAGTACACGAGGATGAATATAAAACATGTAATATTACACCAAAAACATATAGGGGACGACAGACTAATAATGTAAACCATAATGTAAAACATAGGATAACTAAAAAATTTAGAAAACTGTATATCCTAAAGTATGGACCACATTGTAAGCACAGATGTCACCTTGTTTGAAAGCTATTGTTTCGGAGTCTGTACATCAGTTTCAGTAAATATGATATGAATAAGTTAAAAGATTATCGCTGTGGAAGGGAAAAGGTTTTATGGTGGATGTGTGGGAGTACTGTATATTGTATATATGAATTACTGTGATCTAAGACTCTTGTGAAGAGAAGCTTAATAATTAGGAAAAAAGAAAAAGATAGGATGTAGAAATTTTTCCAAATCAATATGTACTCTAGATCTAACCTTTAAACTCATCACTATATTCCATTTTACTAGTAAGGGAACCTGACATTATATTGGGATTCACTTTACAGGAAGTTTTGGATCACAGAGTGGTTCAACAATGGCGGTGGAGGAATACTGGTATGGGATGTTATTGACAGGCTATATATGGTTGACAGGGAGTTATACAGGGCATATGTCCAGGGTGCATGGTAATGTTTAGATATACTCATAGTGGAAACAATTAAAAACAACAGCTGGGGGGTACTGGGTTCCTGGCCAGGGGGGCTCTGTCGTGGTCCCTAGGGGAGCAGCGGCAGCCCCCCAGGTGCAATGGTAAGAACCAGGAAGGAATGAGGGTTCAACAGTGAGCCCCTGATACTAATGACTATGCTTGTGAGCCTATACACCTGAAATAAGAACAAGGCCTAGAGCAGCATTGTGCCTGGGAGTTTCCTCCTGACAGCTTTCATGTCACTCAAATGTGGCCAGTCTCGAAGCCAAACTCAGCATGTAGATGCAGTGCATTCCCACCAGTGTGGGACATGACACCCGGGGATGAGCCTCCCTGGCACCGAGGGATCACTACCAAATACCAGCTGAAGATGCAACTAGAAAATGACCTTGAATTAAAGGTTCAATGCGGATCAGCAGAATATCCCTGTCTACATATAATAACATGACTTTTAAATGCTGTTTGAACTAATGTAAGGGGGAAATGGAAAGGAGAAATTAGTTTATATGGCTACGAGTCTCTAAAAAAGAGTCTGGAGGTTGTCAGAAGGATTGCCCTTATGCACACCTGAGCAGAGTCTCAGAGACAGATAAAGTAGATACAACCCCAGGTATTGGTTCTTTTGAGGGATAAAGAGACCCACGGGTTCTATGGTCATGGCAGATGGGGTTCACTGCCATGTCAGATGGCCCTTCTTTGGAGATGGTGTTTCTGCATGATGGAACTGGACTCAGATGGGATCTCTTTTCACAAGACTTTCATGCTACTTTACTGGAATTGTAGTTGGTGTTGTGGTTTAAGATATATTTAGGGGATTTGAATCTCTGGACTGACAATATGATAGCCAGGCCCTGAGCCTCAACAGACTTCAGCTCCTACACTCTGATTTATTGGACTTATCCCACTCAGCTAACATGGAGTTGAAGAAGGTCAACCACCACACCATGGAGCCTAGAGTGCCTACAACTGAAAGCAGGAGGATTGCACCCAGTATCCATGTGGAATCTAAGCCCCCACTTGACATAGATGTGCAATGGACACAACCAATCCAATGTCCACAGAGAAAATGTGGCATTGGTGTGGGAAGGGTGGCCATGGTGGCTGCTGGGTGTGGGGAATGGGAGGAAGAGATGAGATGGGGAGGCGTTTTCAGGACTTGGAGTTGTCCTGGGTGGTGCTTCACGGACAACTACAGGACATTGTAGATCCCCCCAGGGCCCACTGGATGGAACGTGGGAGAGTGTGGGCTACGATGTGGACCATTGACTATGGGGTGCAGCGATGCCCAGAGATGTACTTACCAGGTGCAATGGATGTGTCATGATGATGGGAGAGAGTGTTGCTGTGGGGGGAGTGGAGGGTTGGGGCGGTGGGGTTGAATGGGACCTCATATTTTTTGAATGTAATATATTTTTTTAAAATGAATAAAAAATTTTTTTAAAAAGTTATGATTAGGGCTTTGGGCCACATCATTAGGATATTGAGCCCCACCCCGTGGTGGGTGGGGACTCACAGATGAAAGGCATGGCAAAGAACAGAGTCGGAAGTTCTTAATGTTGGAGTTTTGATGTTGGAGTTTGATGCTGAAGCCTTAAGCTGGAGCCCCAGGAAGTAAGCACACAGAAGAAAGAGAAGCAAGTCCCAGGAAGGAAGGAACCCAGGAAGCCTGAACCCTTGCGGATATCGGCAGCCATCTTGCTCCAAAATGTGAAAACAGACTTTGGTGAGAGAAGTAACTTATGCTTTATGGCCTGGTATCTGTAAACTCCTACCCCAAATAAATACCCTTTATAAACCAACCAATGTCTGGTATTTTGCATCAGCACACCTTTGGCTGACTAATACACATACTTACGGCATGTTCTTAGATTTTTTATATGACATAGCTGAGAAACTAGAAGCCCAGAATCCAGAGCATTCTGTAAACCTATTTGTCAAGCCAAGTCAGGAGAAAAAGAGAACAATGGGCATGGCTTCTGTAGCATTTCAGCAGATTCCCATTGGAGTGTCTTCTTAGGAATTGGGGCAACCTGCCTACTGATGCTCTCTAAAAAGGAAGAGCCTACTCTTGTAGGTGTCTGCCACACCACATGGCCATAGTACAGCCAGGAGTGGCCTCTGTATGGGACCCTAAATTCCAGTTAAACCTGTGTAAGGGGGGAGGTGGGGACAGGCAGATCTGATGGCCAGAGACCATGTGGTCATGTCTCCTTAAAGGGATGAGGAAATGCACTACTAAACCAGTCAATTTTAATAAGCTCAGGGAAATTACTCAGACGCAGAACCTAAAAACTGAGCCTAATTTCAAGGAAAGCTGGTAGAGGCAATAACAATACCCTCTGGCAGATACTGACTCAAGAGGAGAGCTCATTCTAGGAGCTCACTTTATTAGCCAGTCTGCCTCAGATATCCGTAGAAAGCTGCAGAAATTTTTGCTGGGTCCCCAAACTTCCATTAATTCCTTTTTAGAAACAGCCTTCTCAGTTTTCAACAACTGAAAACACGCTGCCAAGATGGAGAAGGTAAGGAGCAGTGGGCATAGGGTCCAGGACAGGCTCACCTTTTTTTAACTGCCACCATTAAAGTCACCATCACCTCAGGGCCACCTGAATCCAGGTTCCACATCAGCAGGAACCTGGCCCTCAGCTGCCTCACCACCTGGATTAATGGGGCCTTGCCCCAGGGAGGACAGAAGGGACCTGAAGCCACACATGAACCATGAACCAGAATGAGATTCAGGTGACCTTTGACATGGAAGTCTGCTTGTGCCTAGAAACTCATAAATCAGATTTGGAGTTCAACTGTTACAAATTGGTTAATGGTGAAAGATCATATGCAGAGGAATATTGAACGTGCTAAAAATCTTGAATCAAAACCTTCCAGAACAAGATATTAGTCATGTGGGGATTTCATCCAGTTCCAACCATGGTTCAGGCCCATCTCCCTCAACCTCAGTAGAATAGCCAGAGGGTTTTACACTCTGTCAGGCAAGGCCCATTTCCCCTTACCAGCAGGAAGCAGCTACAAAAGAATGACCATCGTCCTTCAGCGCCCCCTTAAGAATAAGGATGTAAATTCTGAGGCAGGAGTTGAAGCAGGTTATAATAGGGAAAAAAGGGAAGACCCAGAAGGCCCAGCAGAGAACATGGCCATGAGATCCTACCCGGAAAACCCCTTCTACTAAGAAAACCAGAAAGACTGCACTGAGACCCTGGCCATAAATCCCATTTGGAACTCTTTCCAGGGTAAAGGGAATGCCCTAGACACCTCCAAATAAAAGGCCTTACCAATGGCCCCCTGGGAGCTAACAGGTGGGGCAACCAATCTGAGCGGCAAACAGTGGGGAAGGAGGAAAGGTCATCAAAGGCCTAACCCGGGGCCCCACGAGCAAAACTCATCCTGCAGCATGCCTGCAATCCATGTCTTGGATTGTGTACCTATCTCTTTTCTTGTTTTTTAATAACTCTTTACTCCCTTACATATCCCCTCCCCACAAAAAAAAAAAAAAACACATACATTCACATACACATAAAGACCCTTTGAAATGGTATAGACCCAGGGAGATAGGAAGGGTATTAAAGAGTAAGAGAGAAAAAAGAATCCAAGTGTTTTAAGTCTAACACTTTTAGAACTAAGAGATTTTAAAGGTTTATGGTTAAGAGAACCATAAAATATATAGATTAAAAAAAAAAAGAAATGCACAGAACATATATGAAGAAAACTATGACTTTTCTGAAGGAATATGGAATGACCAGAATAAATACTGAGTCATACCATATTTTCTAAGAAAGGTAGACTGCATAGTGTAAAACAGTCAAGTTCTCCCCAAATTATTTTTAATAAGTTCTGTACAATTACAATAAAAAATTCAGTAGGATTTGGCAAGGAAATGGGTGGGAGGCATTTGATAAGTTGATTATAAAGTCTGTATGCAGGGTAAGTGTACAAAATTTGTCAATGAAGTTTTGAAAAAGAAAATTATAAAAGTGCATTAATTAAAATAGTAAATATTCCAGCAGTCAACAAAGAGATCAAAGGAACAGAATAAAATCTAGAACCTAAACTAAGCAAAAGAGATGCTTAGTCTATGATAGTATTATCACTTCAAATGAATGAAAGATAAAAAGATGATATTTCTTGGGTTACTGGTTACCTATTTTGAAAAAAACTAAGTTTACTACTTACACTATATAAGGTAGATTTTAAATAGTACAATGAAAACTTTGCATTAGAAGAAAATATAGAGGAATATATTTATCATTTTAGGGTGACGTAAGCCTATGTGCGCCAAGAAACTCTAAAGAAAACAGTAGGTTTCATTTAAAAAATTAAACAGTTTTGTATGGAAAAAATTAATAGACATATGACACACACTGGGAGGAAACATTTGTAACAGACAAAGAGTTATACTATTACCAAATAAAGAGATGCTATAAATCAGTAATAAAGAGACAGCAGCTTAATTTTTAAAATGGGTAAATTATATTAGGTAATGTACTGAAGAAGAAATACAAATGAAAATACATAATACTGAAAATTCAAGTGTTTCAACCTCATATATTTTTAAGTGCCAATTATAATAAGATATGTTTTGTCTATGTGCCATTTGTAAAATGTTTACAAATGGCAAAGTCTAATGGAACTTACAGTGTAAAGTCACGCTCATACAATGGGGTTGGCAGTGTAAATTGGTACAACTTTTTAGATAACAATTTGGCAGTATGCAGCAAAAGTTATAATGCATAGTTTAAGTCCAGACTTTCCAATTCTACTATTCTATCCTAGAGAAATACTTGCAGAAATGCACAGGGACATATGTTTTAAAGAAGTCATTATAACATAATTTTTAAAAATAGCAAAAATATGGAAACAAACTAAAATGTCCATTAGTAGAGAAATGACTGAAAGTATGATGATCCATTCACAAAGCTTTAAAATGAATGAGGTAGACTTATGTTATAGAGTAAGAAGAATGATTACACTGTTCTGTTTGAGTGTTTATTCAACACATTTTTGTAAAGGATCAGAACAAAAGTACACAGGGATCTAGTGAGGGAAATAAAAAAAGAAGGGAAAAAATCTAGGGTATAAATCTGGTAAATTCTGTGAAGGCTACATAGTAATGTAATCCTTGAATTCTCTCTTTTCCATGCACCTAACATCCAGTCTGTAAGCCTAACAGCTCTATTACCAAAACATATATCACATTTTTCTACTTCCCTCCAATTTCCCTTCTACTTGACTCTATTAGAGGCTTCCCATAGAACTAACAATAAAATCTAAACCCTTTGCACTGGTTTACAAAGCCCTATCTGACCCAGGGCCCTGTCTACCTCTCCAGGGTCATCTCTTGGCATGCCTCCACTCCAGCCACATGGTCCACCCTTCGTTCTGTTTCAGCTACAGCCAAGGTCATTCATGTTTTAGAGCCATCGCTCCACTGTTTTCAACAAGAGAGGGGGAGGAGGGACCATACTCCTATCTCCCTTCCCCCAAAGAGGTGCTTGGAAATGTATAAATATGAATAGTTGGTTATCACAGTGACTGTGGGTCGTGCTGGCATTTAGGCACTTAGGAATGCTGAGCATCTTGCTATGTGCGAAACATTCGCACATAACAGTAATGCATGGTTTTATCCAAAATACCATAAAGAGGCCCATGGAAAGCTATTTCCTCTGTCTGAATGCTCTTGCACCTAATCTTTGCACCTATGGTTGTCATTTTAAATGGCATCTAAGAAAGGTGTTCCCTTTAATATTGTTATCCAGTCTCTCTTTTAATTCTCTGCATAACATGTATCATTTTCTGATACATTTATGTATTTATTTCTTATTTATGTATTTATTTATTCACATGTTTGGTTATTATCTCTCTACTCCTACCTCTCCAAACTAGGATATAATTTAATGGGAACAAGGACTTGTCTTGTTTACTATTCTATCCCCTAGAACAATGCTTGGCACCTAGTAGGTACTCAGTAAATGTTTGTTGAATGAATTAAGACTATTCTTACCAGGTAATGTGTGCTTTCTTTAAGTTAGATATCCTGGATCAGACAAACCTGGTTTTGAATCCCAGCTCTGCCATGGTGTGACCTTAGAATCAATTGTTTTTTCACTTACAAAATGAAGGTAGTAATACTTGCCTTATACGGTTGTAAGGAAAAGCAGGATGATTTGCTTAATCCTTACACAGAGATAGCCAATAAATTACAACTAGTGTTGCTATTTATGTGCTTCGTAATTTGGCTTAGGACAAGAAAAAGTCCTGTGGTAAGTCTTCCATTATTTTTTAGGAAAAAAAATGATATTTCTATTCATCTTGTGAGTCATAAAATATGACTGTAGGGCAGAAAAAACATGCTGACATCCAAGCTCCTTTCAAAAGCGGATCTAGCTACCTGGCCCACTCCCCCACCAATCGCACTCCTACTCCTTTCCCAGAACAGAACAGTCTTTACACATGCTCCTGGAAAGTTAGGAAGAACCTATTGGTCAGCCTCGTCAACAGTATTGGAGAACCCGAGAATAAAACACTGACGAACATATGACCCACGTCAGTCCCCTGCATGGCTTTCTTCTCTTCAACCACCCCTCCGACCCCTGCAGAGGCCTCCAGAGTTTTTTAGAAGCTAGAACACAACTCACCCTAATGATGCAAAGAGGATGCTGAGGTTTGAGAGAAATCTTCCCTTGTAGATCACACATTAGAGTTCTGTTTAACACCTTTGTTTCTCTTTTGCACAATCCTGTTCAAGGCTGTTGTCTTTTCTCAATAAAGACACAGGGTGAGGGGAATAAGGCACATTTCAAGTCACCAGAATGCCCAGTCCTTTCTCTCTCTAGTCTTTAACATCTGTTGCAAAGGTCTAGAATCTTAGTTCATTTATTTAAGGCCAGAGACAAGCATCTTTGTAGATCCCTGAATCTTCTTGCTACCTTTTCTTCCCATGAGAAACAACTTCTAGAGTCTTTCCTTCTGGAAAATATGCTCCAAGTTCCTTTCTGCAAACTTGAAGTGGACCAGGAGTGGTGTTAGGGTGGAGTATCTGAGAAAACTGAGCCCTAAACCAAATGAAACTAAAAGATCCTTTCCCAGAGAGCAGATGTGGATTAAGCCATTGAATGCCTGCTTCCCACATGGGAGGTCCCAGATTCAGTTCCCTGTGCCTCCTAAAAACAAAGACAACAAGCAATCAAATGAAAAGACCAACACAGGGAATCCAATGTGGCTCAGTGGTTGAGCACTGGCTTTCCAAGTACCAGGTCCCAGTACCTCAAAAAAAAAAAAAGATCCTTTCCCAGAAAAACATTTGAGACCCCAGTAAATGCCTGGGCATCTTTCTAGTCTCAAAAATTGTCTTTCCTAGAGTCTATATGGTACCATATAAAAAATATAGAGAGATACTTTAAAAACTCAGTAACACCAAGGGTATCTCTTACTTGAACTTACATTGTCTTTGAAGTGGTTCACCCACAGAAAGTCAGGGCTACTACGTAAGAACCAAAAGTTCTATCCTTTCTGTGGTGAGCAGTCCTAGAGGAGGGGATTCCCTCTGCAGCTCACATTTCCTGAGATGACCTTGGATTAACTGGAGAGTTTTAGCTTTATGTAAGGATAACAAGGAGTTTAAAGTGTTAGGTACCTCCCCACTCAAACATTTAAATATCAATCTTCTTATTTGCATTTCAGGATTTTAAAAAACAGGCATCAAAGTGGCTAATCATACTAAGCTGTGAATATAATGGACACAGGACATATTTAATAATTCAGCTAACATTTATGGAGAACCGACACATGCTCCCTGATTCTGAATATGTTAAAAGCAAGAGGCATGTGAGAAAATGTGTTAAAGGCTATACAAACATAAGATATTATTCTTTCATTTTTATACTTCTGGGGATGGATTTATCTATCTGTTGTTCCTAATTGATGTTTTTTATATTTGATAGAGTTTTTAATATATGATAGGATTATGGATGATCAATTTTATGGAAACACTACAACAGCAAGTAAGAATTTTTTTAACAGTGACTTTTATCAGGAAAGTTGTTGAGGAATAGAACAATTCCACCCAACTGCCTTCAGGAGTACCTTTCCAAATCACAAAGCGGTTTCATTCCATTTGGCATTAACAATATTCTAAAAAGATTGTAAAAATAGGAATTGGCATCTACATTTTACAAAGGAGATAACTGAGTCTTAAAGAGTTTATATGACTTGCTTAAAAGTCACTTATGTAGCTAGTTACATAGCAGAGGTTAGACTCAAATTCAAGCTTTCTGTTTCCAAACTCAACCTCTTTCCATCCTACCTTATAAAAACCCGAATGCTATTGGAGGCAAAAAGACATTATGGGGTGATTCAGATAGTTCACAGTAGAGAGAGTAGCTAGTAACTCTTACGTAAAAACTAAAGATAATCTAAGAGCAACTCTAAGCTCAGAGACTCTATGAGGTCTATCTATAGTGTCATGAAATCTGTTTTTGTTTCCTAGGCTGCTGAAAGAAGATACCATGAAATGAAATGGCTTTAAACAATGGGAATTTATTAGTTTACAGTTTGAGGCCAAGAAAATGTTCAAATCAAGGCATTATCAAGACAATGCATTCTCTCCAAAGATCAACTGCCAATGATCCTTAGGTCCTCTGCAACATAGCAAGGCACATGGCAGCATCTGCTTTTCTTCTGGATTTTGTTGCTTTCAACTTCTTGCTTCATGGCTTTATATATATATAAATACTGTGTATAATAGTACTCCAGTAAGAGGATTAAGATCCATCCTTAAATGAGGCGGGTCACACTTTAACTGAAGTAGCCTCATCAAAAGGTCCTACTTACAATGGATCCACACCCCAGGAATGAATTAGAGTTAAGAATATTTTTTCCTAGGGTATATACAGCTTCAAACCATCACCATATCAAATGTATATTTTATATCGTGTACAGCAGCATATAGATATTAGGCAACGTAAGTTGAAATGCAAAGAGAAGAGTGTAATATAAAAGGTATCATTGAAAATTAAAGGGGTAAGACTCATGATGAGTGCTATCATTTAAAATATAATTCTATGTATATGGAAAGAACATAAAATTTAGGAACTGGAAGACCTAGCATTAAGTTTCAACTCCACCATTCATTAGCCATGTCACCTTGAGTGAGTTTCATAACTTTTCTGAATTTCAGTTGTTTTCATTTATAAAATGAAGATAATGACCTTACAGGGTTGTACTGAAAATTAAATGAAATAAGGTACATGAGAGAGGTGCATAAACTATAAAATACTATAGGAATATTAGGCAGTAGTTGAGATAACAGAATCTATTTTAAAAGGGATAAGAAAAGACTTGGAGCAAACACTAACAGTCTTCAAATATTTTAGGGTTTGTTATATTGAGGAAGTGGTAGACTTATTTTATCTTTGTTCAGAGTTAAGAACTGGAATCAATGTGTGGCCGTAGACAGTACAGAGGATTTCAATTAAATCTAAGAAAGAACTTTCTAAAACATAATACAGTCCAGTGCAGAAATGGACTTTCTCACATTTTGTTGAGCACCTGTATGGAAAGCTTTCAAATAGGGGTTATGTGACCATCTGTTGAAAATATGGCAAGGAGGACTTCTGCCTTAGAAGTGAAGTTATCATACATTATTTCAAATATTACTTCTGAAACCTAAGAAATGGATGCATAACTTTTGGCAACTGGGGCAGTTTCAGATTTATTAATGTTCATCTTAAAAAAAAAAACACATTATTTTCCTTCCCTTTTATGGCTATTATACAGAATTAAGTCCATGAACAAAACCTGAAGGTTGGCTGGCTTCTGTGCCTTTGACTATAAAGTGATGAGCTAGCCCTTGTCTGGTACAAACATAGATATGTGTAGAGGAAACAGAGTTCTTTGCCTCCATCACAAACTGTGCCTTCTACATGACAAGAGCAAAACCCTAATACAGTAAGCAGCACCACCATCCAACATAATTGCTCAAACCAAAAATCACAGAATTATAATTTCCCTCACATCTCACATCCAATCCATCAGCAAATTGGTTACCTCTAATATCAAACAACTTCTCAATCCCCCATTATGAATGCTCTGGTTCCAGCAACCACCATCTCTCATCTGGACTGCTGAAGTTGTCTTCTTTCTAGTCTTCCAATTCAGTCTTGATAAATGTTGGGGACTGAATCATGCCCCCTGCAAAAGGCCTGTTCCTGTGTGTGTACCCATTTGAAGATGGTATTAGTTAAGGTATGCCCAAACTGAATAAGAAGAGAAATGAAAAGATGCTGCCATGTGTGTTGTCGTGTTATGAAAAGGCAAGGAACCCCAAAGATTGCCAGCCAGCCAGAGAATATTGACCCCAGGGAGCAAGCAACCTTTCTAGGCTCTGAAACCATGAGCCAAAAAATTCCTGTTGTTAAGCCAATACATTCTAGGGCATTTGTTTTAGCAGCTTGCAAACTAAAACAACACAACATAGTTTGTTCTCCATAACACAACTAGAGAGTTAATTTTACATTGTAAATCAGATCATGTCATTCTCTGTTCTCAACACTCCAGACTTTTCATCACTCTTAGAATAAAATCCACATTCTTTTCCAAGGCCTACATTATCTGGCCCCTGGCTACATCTTCAATTTCATTTTTTATCAGTTTCCCTCTAGCTTACTCCATCTCAGCCACATTGGCCTCAAATGTGCCAAACGCTTTTTGGTCTTAAGACTTTGAACTCACAATTCCTATGCTTGTTATACTCTACCCTAGACATCTATATGGCTTCTTCCCTCACTACTTATTAAATTATCAACCTCCTCCATCATTCTCTACCACCTTGCCCTGCTTAATTTTTCTTCATAGGACTACCACGTGAATTATTACATATTTATTTGCCTCTTTTTATTACCCATTTACCATCCCTCCACTAAAATATAGTCCCCATAAGGGACTTTATTTATTACTGTATCCACAGTGCCTATAGAAGTTTTGGGTGCATGACAGACACTTGTACTTGGCCCAGTGGTTAGGGCATACGTCTACCACATGGGGGGTCCACGGTTCAAACCCCGGGCCTCCTTGACCCATGTGCAGCTGGCCCATGCGCAGTGCTAATGCACGCAAGGAGTGCCCTGCCACACAGGGGTGTCCCCGTGCTGGGGAGCCCCACGGGCAGGGAGTGCACCCCATAAGGAGAGCTGCCCAGCGTGAAAGAAAGTGCAGCCTGCCCAGGAATGGCGCCACACACACGGAGAGCTGACACAAGATGACGCAACCAAAAGAAACACAGATTCCCATGCCGCTGACAACAACAGAAGTGGACAAATAAAGATGCAGCAAATAGACACAGAGAACAGACAACTGGGGTAGGGGGGAAGGGGAGAGAAAGAAAGAAAGAAATCTTTAAAAAAAAAAAAAGAATGAATAAAAATGCTTATGCTTACTTTCAAACACTAGAATATTGGGGTGACCCATTTAAAGAGATAGTCATGGCAGATGTTTAGGATGGTGGTGATGTCTAATACTCAATTTTAAATGTAGCATGTACTGTGTATGCTGTAAAGTTGTCTTTCTCCATTACCCCCAAATCTTCATTAAATTTGTCTATCCACAACAACTTATGGTGATGGTAACTTGAGGGAGATAATGGTACCCCATGACAGGACCCCTGAGAGAGAATATCCATTGCCAGAATCCAGGTGAAAGCTAGGAAGCCTGCTACAGGGTTGACTGTCCAAAAGAATGAGATTGTCTCCTGAAATTCCTAGAAACTTGGAGAGAAGACTGAACTTTCCACAGAATGTTAGTTGGAGACTCATATTCTATTTGAGAATTAGAAGTGAAAGTGGCCCATAGAACCAAAGGATCCTCTAGAAGAGGGGCACCTGCATCACCATTTTCTCTGAAGATGCACCAACAATAACTATAGAGGAATGTTCCCAGTAAAGGGGAAGCTTTGGCAAAAGTGAGAAGATCATCATTTAGGATTGTGCTTCCCCATCTTCTGGGTCAATTCTAGGTAGTAGAATACCATTTAGCTATTTACATTCCAAAAATGGTTGGTTTCCAGATGAATCCCAATGGTCTTGGGGTACTATTCATGGATTTATTATTTCCTAATAAGGTTCATTTCTGAGCCAAAAATCCCTGAGGGATGAGATTCTGACTCCACCTTCCTAGGATCACCTCAGTTCTTCCTCTGGATGACCCAATACTCTGGGAAGAAAGAGGAAAATTTTATCTCTGTTAATACCAGAACTTTCTTAGACCCCTTAGGAAAGTACAATTTAGAATGGGGACAGCGCACTTCGTTAGATAAGGATTATGGATTTCTAGGCCATAACTGCTAAAGAAAACGTATAGCCTGAATTTTGGGGGCAGACTTCTCTCTCCAATTACCTTCTTATGATGAACTATTGCTTCAAATGAGTCACCGTCACATAATGACCCACAGTAGAGTTCTTTTCCTGGTAAGTTGTGGTAAGTTAAACCTACTTCAGAGAATACAAAGTCACCATTCTGGGGGGCTAAGAAAAACCATGGGTTTTGTGTGTTTTTAGTTGTTTGAAGAGTATAAAAGAAAGAAAACCTCAAACTACTGAACCAGATGTGACCTTTTTTTTCTTCCTCTTCTTCTTTTGTGATGTTCTACTTTGGGTTTAGCATTTCAGAAAGGAACAAAGGCAGATTCCATTTTAAATGAACACATTCAAAAGTTTTGGGTTTTGAACATTCCTTAAGTTCCTAATGAAATAAAAAAAATAATTCAAGGTTCCTAAAGGAGCTGTTAACCTCCTTTCTATGAAACCAGTACTTAAGGCATAGTAAGCAACTGTCTTATATTTGGGAAATCTCAAGAGCGTGCTACAACAGGTCAGACTTAGAGGGCCGAAGGTGCAGTAGTATCACTGGCTGATGACATAAGATCATCCCAGGATGCTCCAGCCCCATTCCCAATTCCCCCTTCTTTGCTCTGGTACCATTAGCAGAGGATCCATTGACAAGCCTGGTCAACAAATATTTATTGAGCACCTAATAAGTTCCAGGTACTGGGCTAGATGCTGGGGAGACAGTGATAAATAAGGAGGAAATGGTCTTGCTTTTGGAACTTTTAATCTAGTGGAAGAAACAGATATTATTTAGATGGTCAAATAAAATAATCACAAGTTAAGATAACTACTAAAGAAGGAAATGAGTAGCAACAAAACAATAGAATAATGAGATATGGAGAGTGGGGCTCTACTTAGAATGATCAGATGAGATGACATTTAAACTAAGGCCTAAAAGATAAGAACAAGCCAGTGATGTGGAAAGCCTGGAGATCGTTCAAGTCAAAGGGGATGGACCCTGTGTGTGTGGAGACAACCTTCTCAAATGTGTGTTTCTACAGGGAAAATCAGACATGCAGCCATGGCTGAGGAAAATGACAAATAAGAAAGTTTTTTTAATTTGATTTGGTTTGGCTCTTAATGAAAGGGGAAGCTTGAATATAAGTATATACTGGTGGAAATGATTTCATAGACAGGGACAGTTTGAGGATTCAGAAGAGTAAAGAAATTCTAAAAAGGCACAAAGTTTGGGAGAGACAATGTGAGACCAGTGCACAATTGGATAGATCATCTTCTTCATCCATTTAATTGAATGGAAGAAAGATGATGCAGATATAAGTGGTAAGAAGTAAGGTTATATGGTGGGAGGAGGGGATGTGGTTGGTCTGTGAGAGGAAAAAAGTATAATTGTTTTGAAGAGTGAAAAAAAACATGCTTTACAAGGTAGTGAAGAAAAATTGCCAGACAGCATTGAATGCCCACTTGAGATCTGGGACCTTTAATGTTAAGCAGTGGTTCTTAACCAGGGCCAATTTTGCTGGAGATATTTTTGGTAATCTTAATGGGGACAGGGGGAGCAGAGGGCTACTGGAAACTGGTGGGTACAGGCCAGGGATACTGCTGCTAAACATCCTACAATGCATGGGACAGTCTCCACAACAAAGAATTTCTAGCCCAAAATGTCAACAGAGCCAATCTGATGTCAAATAATACCATATTTATGCATAGAACAGCTTTGAAAGTCTACATAAGGAAGCAGAAGCAGGTTCAGGGAACAGGGTAGTAAGAGGACTTATTTTCATCATATATACCTGTGTAACTTTTAAAATTTTAACTATGTGCTTGTATTATCTATTTATTTCATTCAAAACTTAGAAGGGAGGTGGACTTGGTTCAATGGAAAGAGCATCCGCCTACCACATGGGAGGTCCACAGTTCACACCCCAGGACCTCCTTGACCCGTGTGGAGCTGGCCCACGGGCAGTGCTGATGTGCTCAAGGAGTGTCGTGCCAGCAGGGGTGTCCCTGGCATAGGAGAGCCCCTCGCACAAGGAGTGTGCCCTGTAAGGAAAGCTGCCCGGCGTGAAAGAAAGTGCAGTCTGCCCAGGAGTGGTGCCACACACACACAGAGCTGATGCAGCAAGATGACGCAACAAAGAGACACAGATTCCCAAGCTGCTGACAAGAATAGAAGCTGACACAGAGGAACACACAGCAAATGGACACAGAGAGCAGACAACTAGGGCAGGGGTGGCGAGGAGGGGAGAGAAATAAATCTTTAAAAAAAAAAGCTAAAATTAAGTCATCACTTACATCAATGATTGGTTGATTTAACAGATTATATGAAAAAATAAAATGAAACCAGTCATCCTGTTTGGGTAGTCTTTCTCCAGCAATATCCAGCTGCTTGGATGTCAGCCTAAAGAAAATGGTATTCTTGCAAGATAAATACAATGGAGAAAGATGGTATTCTGGAGTAGAGAATCTTTCCAAGGTACTGATTTTACTGACAGATCATGCAATCTAAACTGGACAGAGAAAAGTGAAAATGGGGAAGGAGCTAACATATATGTGAGAAAATGATATTTACTAATTAGAAGTTTGAATGTGGTAAAAAAAAAATTAGGAGAGAAAATGTTGGAGCAAATGGATTGTAATTATAGCAGATGATGTTGTGAAAATACAATATCAGAAATCAGATTCAAAATGAAGATATTATACTTTCGAATGATGACAAAATCTAAGGGAAAACAACAGTAGGGAGAGGTTGAAGAAAGGAGGAAAAGGTCACCATGTGTGAGAAGAGTTAAAATTCAAGAAACAAGGTTTGTGAATGGATGCTTGAGTCAGTGGCTTCTTCAGGAAAACAGAGTGCTTCATAGATTGACTTATTAATACTGATGCATACCAGTTACTGACATTCTACTATGAGTCAGACACGTTCTGTATCTATCAGCTCTTTTTTATCAAAGGGTCAAGAGACCAGTCCATAGATTGCATAGTGACAGAACGAAGAGTCAAATCCAGAATTTCTGAGTGCAAAGCCTGTGTCCTTTGCACTATGACAAGACTCTCCCTCTATGAAAGACAAATTGTCATCAACTCTATAGAAAGGTGGGTGGGCTTAACACTAGCAATATTTGTATTGGAAACTCTGGATAATGAGAGGGAAGATGAGGCAGACAGGAGAGGAAGACATGGCAAAGATGAAAGATTTGCTTTACAGTTCTTCCCATTCCAATAAACTCGTCTTAGAGTGGCCCTAAGTCATAATGAATGAAGCAGCCATGGAGAAAAGAAATAATAAAGGAAAACTCCAAATCTTAATGGTTTCCCAAAAGTATATTAATAATGTTTATCTGTATCCTACAAAATAGTATTTATTACATGTACTCTTTACACTAAAATGTACAAAATATATATAAATATGGTTATAATTATAGGAAAACAGCATCAGTACCTGACAATCAAAGATTTTTGAGGACTATTAGAGTTGGCTTTCAAGAAAGTTTGAAAATCTACCACCAAACGCAACCATATTTTCCTAAACTGTTCTTCACAATTTCCAAGTTCTCTCAATTTGTGTGACTCTTCTAGTAACACACACACACACACACACACACACAGGGTAAAAAGAGTTAATTTACCCTGAGATAATAAAGGGCAACATATTACTTTACTCACTTTGGGGCTCTGCATACACTCACACTACACACCTACAATTGCACTGGAGAGGCACATGCCATTTAGGAAATGGATAAGTCCCCAAAAGAGCCCCTTGCTTCTCTGTTAGCATCACCTGGTGGCTCAGGCAATGCTTTTAGAAGTAAAGATGCTGCCAAAGGGGTCTTTTTCCATCCCTTGTATACTCATGCCACAACCACACATTTGAAAGGCAGGTTCTCCTGAGGTAGCAAGTACACCCACTCCAAGAAGTGAGTTAAAAGGTGTCCTTTTCAAAGCGCCAAAATGTTCATAGCCACTTAGGATGAATGCAGAACCACCCTGGTAGCGTCTTTTCCCTGCCTCAGTATCTTCCTGCAGCAGCCCAGAGTTTTATGTCTTTCAGTCATATTCCTCCTGTCTAGCTCCTAGACTTTAGTGAGATGAGGAACTGCAGACATGCTGGACCCTGTGGTCTTAAATCCTCTTGGTTCACATCTTCTTACTTGACTTCAAGTGCACTTAAGAAGACCCTCATGCAAGACACATTTTCAGTGCCTGTAACAAGAAACCAAAATGGAGAGCATCCCAAAATGCTTTTCTTAGAGCTTATATAAGCCAAAAAATGTCTTAGATTCCTCAAAACTGACCAGAGAGAGCTCAGATACATTGACGTATAGATGGTCAGCCGTGGTGAGATTGAACACTGCACCCAGGTAGCTGCTGCGGGCCCACATCTGGCCGGTAGTGCAGTAGTCCATCATCTTCCCCTCCATCAGCACCAAGTCCTGGGGATACCTAGAGTGCCTCATGTAGACCTTGTGGCTCAGGGGCTTGTTGTTGCAGGACTGGCCACGGAAATACACTTTGGAATACACAAAGTACAGCCCAGTGTCATTGATCATAAGGCCACCCTTCTTATACTTCACCCCAGAGACCAGGGCAATTCCATAGGTGTCTTCCCATTCCAGAGGGATGGACCTTGAGTTGGGGTTGCCTGAAATCAAATTAGAGAGGAAATTTCAGTCAGAAATGCTTATAAATCCAACAAAATAAGCATCCATGGCAAAATCGTGGATCTTTCCTTGAGCCAATGCTTCACCCAGAACAACATAGCACTTGTAGAACTGGCTAAAAGGTCAGAACAGGATCCATGACCAAATTCCCTCAAAACCTCTATCAAATTGTCTCACCACTCTCTGCCTCAATTTTATCATCCATACAGTTAGGGACAATAATATATACCGCTAACTAATCCCAAGGAGAAATTCCGAAGATGATTTTAGCTCTATGGAACAAACATTTCATGATTCTCAGCACTAGCACTGAACTTGCTAGGTTTTGAGGTCCCTACATGAGAGGAAAAGCCAGGGCCAATGAATTCTAGAGTCCAAAACATGGAAAGGGCCTTAGGGGTCACCTGGCCCAACTTCTCACTCTACTCAGTTTCTTCAGCCCCACAGTTTGGAGTAAAATCCCTTTTCCTTTATATCCCCACAGAATTATTACCTTTATCAGAGTACTTGCTCCAATTCTGAAATTTATTGCTTACATGTCTGTCCTTTCCAGTTAGATTTTAAGCTCCTTGAAGGCAGGAACTATGCATTGCATTCATCTCCATGTTCCCAAGGCTTGGCACACCACAGGTGCTCAATAAATGTCTATTGACTTAACTGGATCATTCTACAGCCTCTATCTAAATAATTCCAGGGATGGTGGCCCACCACTTTCTGTGGTGGCCCAAATACTTTACACTGCACATGCCTATGCCATATTGCTAGCAAATCATTTCACTCACTACACAATCACATGCTGAAGGTTCACAAGTGCCAGGACCCAAAGTGGTCCTTCTCACTCCCATTTCTACTGTTGGACAAAGCAGAGGGAAGTTCTCCTAGAAAACTGAAATAAGTCATTCTTCCCCCACCTTGCCAGCTCTCACCTCTAGGACCTGGGTCCCAAATCCCCTCAGGGTCTTAGAAATGACTGAAAAGAGGGAGCTCCCTGGGGACAGGGCTCACACTGTCATCAGCTCTGGCTCTCCAGAGTTTAGAACAGGGCCTCACCCAGAGAGGGTGCTCCCTCCATGTGTAAGAGATGGCCCTGACTAGAAAGGCACAACTACTTGGGGGTTCCAGATATTACCCCAGGAAAGCAACAACTCCCTCAGCGCGTGGGAATGAATTCTGCTTTCTGTCAAAGGCTTTCCCCAAACCCCACCTGCACAGGCTCTGCCATTTCAGATACATACCTGTTAAATGAGCTACTTTCTTCAGCTCCCTTTTTTCAGCAGGTGGACTGGGGTGACCTGTGTCATAGAAAAATGAAAGAGATATGTGAAAAACGAGGCATTTAATAAAAGAGATTTTAAAAGCATAAACTGCAGCAGTCTAACATTTGCTAATCATGCAATTCCAAACTGGAGGACTCATCACAGCCTATAATCAGAAACAGAGAGGTAAAAATAAGCCAAATTAAGGCAGACCTGGGGACAAATATTGATTATGTTATAATAAAATGTAATTAATATGAAGGTTGATTTGCAAAGAGTTGTCCTATCAGGTACTGCACTTAGCACTCACCATGACCCTCCTGCAGGAATTATTGATGGTGAAATGAGTTTAGAAGTTAGGTGATTAGTCCATGAAGACCCAGCTACCTAGTGTCAGAGACAGGACCGACGCTCAGGTTTCCCCACTCCAAACCCACCACCCTTTCCACCCTACCTCTGCCAGCCATGGGGCTCTGCAGGACAGAGGCTGCAGAAGCCTGCTAATTCATTCCTGGGCCACCAAGTCTTCACCCAGTGGTTTCTACAATCGCCTCCAAATTAGTTATCCTAAAGCAAAGTTCTAATCAAATCACTCCATAACTAAAATGGCTCTTGACTGAAAATACAAATGTATACAAGTTTCCCACCATCCTACCATCCCACCATCTCTGCCTGTCTGTCCAGGCCTATTTTTTCTACTCATACACTGGGCACTATCATGTAACAAGAGTTCTCATTTGACCTGAACAGACTCCAGCATCTCTGCCTCTGTGCTTAGCTTATGCAGTTCCCACTGCCTGGAAAATCCTCCCAAACAGATCTCTTTGTCAAATTTTTAACACAGGACATGTGACCAGTATTTGCCAAACTGAAGCTAAAAAAGAAAACACCACAGTAATTCTCCAAACAGACAATATTTCTCTGACTTCAAATTCTCAAACAGGGTAGAGTTACCTCTTAGCTAATAAATTCAACTAACCAAGACATTCAAGAAAGACTCATAGAAAGATGCTCATCCACATCAGACTCACTATAATTAAATTGTGAAACATATATGACGTGAGAATGGCACAACCAACTAAGAACATTAACTGAGCAATCATTACCTCTCTAGTGACACAAGATTGCCCACCACAAATGAGGTTTTAATGAACAGGAAAGGCAAAACCTCTTCATTCCTATACTGCAAACCATGATCTGGCATTCAGTCACGTACAAACCGGAAATGGAGCAGAGACCACATGTTGCATATCTTTATCTCTCATACAGCCTTGCACAATATTACTCTCACAGAAAGTACTCAAAAATTTCTCCTGGATACATACAGGAATAAATAAATTGGAAATATATCCTAGACTTTCCTGATGACTGTTTCCTGGTCCAGGATCTTGCACATACCACTCCCATTGCTGGAATGCTCTCTCTGCCTCACCCCACACACATACACACAACTCACGTCGTGAGCTCCTGATCCCTCAGGTGGCTCTACGAACAACACCTCCTTAGAAGGGTCTTTCCTATCTTAGGTGGCACCTAGTAAAATGTGAAATTATGTTAGACGTTTGTTTACTTGCTTTCTTTATCTTCTCCACTGTGCTAAAAGCTCTCTGGGGGCAGGCCCGTTGTCTCTTTTGATCTCAGCCATCACCCCAGCATGCAGCACCCAGCCTAGCACATAGAAGGAACTCCAGACATATTTGGGAAGGAATAAATGAGTTAATGAGTTAACTCTGGAAAACACAAGAAATACAAAAAGAAGCAAAAAAGAAAGTTTAAATAATCTATAACAGTATCTCCCAGAGGAAATCACTATTTAACAGGTTGATGGGAAGTCCATACAGATCTTTTGTACAAACTTAAAAACATACATATATATTTATAGAGTCACTACACATTGAGCAATCCACATGGCATTAAATGTACTTCTCATATATGGTTGTTTTTTTTAAAGATTTATTTATTTATTTATTTCTCTCCCCTTCCCCCTCCCCCCCCCCATTTGTCTGTTCTCTGTGTCTATTTGCTGTGTGTTCTTTGTCCGCTTCTGTTGTTGTCAGCGGCACGGGAATCTGTGTTTCTTTTTTGGTCGCGTCATCTTGTGTCAGCTCTCCATGTGTGTGGCGCCATTCTTGGGCAGGCTGCACTTTCTTTCGCGCTGGGCGGCTCTCCTTACGGAGCACACTCCTTGCACATGGGGCTCCCCTACACAGGGGACACCCCTGTAGCATGGCACTCCTTGTGGGCATCAGCACTGCACACGGGCCAGCTCCACACGGGTCAAGGAGGCCTGGGGTTTGAACCGCGGACCTCCCATGTGGTAGACGGACGCCCTAACCACTGGGCCAAGTCCGCTTCCCCATATATGGTTTTTATTTGCTGCATATTATGCTTTCATCTGAATGCACCATAATGTATTTAACTAACCTCTTATTATAATGCCTTTAATTTTCTTTGGAATTATTATAAATAACCTCATAAGGAAGTGATGAACATCCTTATATGTAAATCTTTGGACACATATCTGATTGTTTTCTTAGGATAAATTCCTAGTGATGGAATTTCAAGGCAAATTAATATTTTTTAACTTTTGATATGTGTCTCCAAACTGCTCTTCAGAAAAGTTATAGCAAGTTACATTCCTACTGGCTGTCAACAACTGACCTTTACTCTTACAGTTTTGCCAACTTGGGTATTTTGGATTTTTTTTTTTTACCTTTACCTATTTTGATGGGTGAAAATGGCATCCCCTTGTTTTAATTTTCATTTCTTATCTTACTAGTAAACTTACAAACTTTGGTTCCCATGTGATAATTCACCAATTTTGGGTCCTTCTAGGTTGTTCTAAAGAAGATACTTGATTACCATACTAGGGCTAGATTATCTTTTCATTTGACTTTTAATCACTAAATTGACTCCAGAGAGCAGGTGAAAGATTTGCAATAAAGTGCCTGTTTCATCTGTCACATTCCATTGATTTTCAAAGCTATTTCATTTTAGAAGTCCTCTAAGGGCTTCATTTTTCTAATGAATATTTCCACTCTGCTTGTTACCTCTGGACTTCCTAACACTTAGGGTCTCTGACCCAGAACTGGGGACCAGAGCATTTTAGCATTGACTTCTACAAGAGCTAACGCTCCAGGGTTACCTACGGTAGGAAAATCCTGAGAAACCAGCACAAGTCCACTTAGTGGATGGCCAGTGTTGCCTTCTCTTTTCTCCCCAGTTCTAAAGATGAGATTTGCCTATTTTCTTTGCAGGGGCATTTTGCTTTTCATCCTTATTTCTCATTCCATGGGCATCACAGAGAGACAGGATTTTCCCTGTTTCATGAGGCATCAGGTCAATGGACTGGAAAGCCTATTGGTGACCAGTCATCAGCCGCCTGTTCCCTTCTAGTCTCCGTTCCACACCACTGGTCTTGAGCAAATCACACAATTGGTCTGGGATTTTGTTTCTCTTCTGAGAAATGAGATGACTAGCTCTATTTTCCTTTATAACTCTAATCAAATCTAAAGTTCAATGAATTTTAGTTTAAGGCAAATCCTTAACTAAGCAAAATGTAAAATTGATGGGTCATCAGCTTCCAAAACTATGTCCTGTGACCTCAGGAGGTCACTGCTCAGGATCTTCACCTCCACCCTGTTCTGGGTTTCATACAAAGGATTATCCTTTATTACCAAAGGCAGCACATGACTGCCTTTGTGGACAAAGCAGGACTATCCTGTGCATAATATATTCACCAAACTTTTTAGTGACTGCAAAAAACTGTCTTAATGTGGACAAATGATTGTCCACTTTTTAAAAAGCTTAGTTATATGTTATTAAGTACTTTAAAAATAAAGTTCGACTCTTGAATAATCTCTTTTTTGGATAGGATATTTCCCCGAATCATCCCTCTCTGCCTCCATTTCCCCCCGTCTCCCTAGGATTTACTGCTACCACCCTATGCATCTGAACTAGGAATCCTGAGGATGGGCACAGGCCTGGAGGCAGCTGCTCAAGGGACAAAAGTCCAGAGTTCCACGTGTCCATGCAAAATCAAAGGGAAATTAATTTGAATTGTATGCAGTGCTCAGCTACACTGATTTTAAACAACAAAATTCACTTGATATTTTAAAGCAGTCAAAGTTATCATAGGGACCAGAGGTTTAGAATTAGCCAGAATTCCTTTCATAATATTCAAATGTCCAAGAATGGGAACAACATTCAAGGCAACCCACTATGCTTTGATGCTGAAGATTATCTCTCAGAACTTAATGTACACGCATAAAAGGACTCACCTATTTGCTTCTCCAAAGATGATTCTAAATCCCTTTGGCTGGTGGACTGGAAAAAGAAAAAGAGAAAAGATGCAAAATAAACAGGGAGTCCTTTCAACAAATGAGACAAGATTGTTAAACCAAGCCCTAGAAAGAGACTCCAAATACCTCAGTACCCCACCTCTGGCCAAGCAATTGTGCCTCTCTGCACCTCGGTTCTATGATTGGGAATAGTACCTATCTTTTTTAAGAATTTTCAGGGAGATTTGGTTTGACATTTGAACAAATCCACTCCTAAGCAAGACTCAAAGTTCTTTTTCTTTCTTGAACCTCTAGGTCTGCGGCAGTTTAATGATTCCTCAGGCCGATGAGCCAACTAAGACAGGAAGAACAGCAAATGCCAGTCCTAATTCGGCCTGGATCCTTCACACGAGAGGAAAAATTCCTTTCACTCTTCTGTGCCTCCATTTCTCTTATGTGCCCCCATTTCTCTACCTGTAGAACGGAATGACTACAACAATCCACTTCTGACAGCCCCTTGCGCGCCCGCCCGCGCCGTGCACGCCCCGCACAGCCCGCCTTACCTCTCGGAGCTCGGCCAGCTCCTTCTGCAGGTGGAAGATCTGAAACATCCCCAGTCCCAGTCCTACCAGGGCCACCAGCACCATGAAAAACATCATGAGGAGGCAGAGGCCTGTGCTGTGGTCCCTCTTCGGCGGGGGCGGGGGCAGTGGAGGCGGCGGCGGCGGCGGCGGCGGCGGCGGCGGCGGCCTCCTTTGGCCAGGCCTTCCGGGTCCGGAGGCCGGGCAGGGGAGAACGGGCCCTGGGGGCGCCCAGGGAGAGCTGGCGCTGCTGTCGACCCAGAAGATTTGGGGATATGGGTAATTTAAGGGCCGCTGCATAGCCGCCAGTAGGTCAGCCCTGGGAAATGGATTTCCCTTTGTCCCAATCCCGCGGAGGCCGAGGTGTCAGGGGAGGGTGCTGCTCGCGCGGACTGCTCGAGAGAGGCCAAGGCTGAGCCCTCTTTATAGAGTTTCCACAGCCAAGGGAAACACCTCTCGCTCGTTTTCTTCTTTCTTTCTCTTTCTGCTTCTCAGAGAGACACCCACTCACTTTGCATCTGAAGTTGAGAAGCCTCAAGAAGCTCAAAGCAAACCCCTGGAAGTTTCCGCCCACAATTTTCTGATGAAAGCCTTCAAAGGCCCAGTTGCTGTCGCTGGGCCACTGAAGAGGCTGCTGGTTCAGGCTGGTCGTTCTCAGGCCCTGCTAGAGCAGGTCAGCGCGGGGGTCAGCCCGTGGGCATGACCAGCTGCCCACTTGGGGGGGAGGGGGCGTGCTCAGGCGCTGAGGGGGAGACCCTGAGTCGTGGCCAGAGGGATCCCTTCCACATCTTACCTTCTGCATGAGGAAATCCCCCCTCCCCTAACCCAGGTACTGTTTACCCTGACATTGCAAAGCACCATAACTTTGACCTCAGAGATTTATGGGTTAAAAATCCTGCCCCACCCACTCTCTAGGGTACCCATCAGAGGTTTGCAGTTTGATGGAACACATGCTTTCTGGAACCCACAGACCCTTTTGTTGATACCTCACAATGTTTTTCTCTTAACTGGTTGTCCACTTCTAACATTGCAGATTCCTCATTAAAGATAGAAATTGTCTGTTAACCACAGTCCATCTTCCACCACAGGATTCATTGTGTTCTACAGTCCCAGGCCTTGTACAATCCATTCAAAGTGCACACTCAGTGCACTCATGTTCATCATAGTTGTGCTCACCTCAATCAGTTTAAAACATTTTCATTACGCCAAAACATGGAAACATTCTCTCATTAACTAACAAGTATATGATACTAATACAGGGTGTCATTAACCGGGTAGGTTGGGGGAAAATACACCCATGTAAGATACCATCTATACCTAGTAGTAATGTTTTGACGGTGCTCTTTCATAGTTTGCAACAATTTTTTCACAACAATGCAAGGTGGTGGTGGTGGGGTAAGGTATGGGAGCCTTGTATGATCATATGCATGTTTGTTTTGTAAGTTCACAATTTATTCCATACACTTATTGTGTATGGGTGTTCATAGATGAATGATGAACTTCAATAAAAAGTATTTAAAAGTTCTATTTTTTTTAAACAGAAGATTGGACACCCCCAGGGTATCTCTGCAAACCCAATCAGCTGGAGATGGGTAGCAGCTGCCCCAGCATGAGGCATGGGTACTCCAGGTTGCCAGGCTGCACTGCCCTCCACTGTGTCAACAGCACCCGGTTGAATTTAAATTTCAGATAAACAATGTGTAATTTTAAGTATAAGCATGTCCCAAATACTGCATGGGACATACTGGGAAATTATTGGTTGTTTATTTGAAATTCAAATTTACTGAGAGTCCTCTTTGTTACTATCATTGTCATTTATTTGATTAGTTGGTTAGTTGTTTTTAGCTAAAATGGGCAACTCTATCTGGGCTAGGCCAACCAGCAGTGACTTCATCCTTTCCTCTGGTCTTAAATAGTATTTCTACACGAATAACTTACAAGTGCACAACTCCAATCCCAGTCATTCTCCCAAACAGACATATTCTCCAGCTTATTGGAAAGCTCTACTTTTCAATTGATTAGTTTTTCTATCATGCTTTGGAATTTCTATGACAATCATTCTGGTTGTTCCACCTACACCAGACCAACCCCAAACATGATTTCCCTGCCACTTCCTGCCCGCCCCCATCCTCCATTCCCAATCCAACCTGTTTCTCCTGAGGTCACTGTTAACAACTTGAACTCCTCTCTCTTCCTCTCCCCCAACATTTAACTGCTCACCCATGACATTTGTTTTTACCTGAGACACGTTTCTCACATCCATGCACCCATTCTTCCTATAAATATTGCCTTAGATCAGACTTGTATTATCCCTCACTTGAAACATTGAAGCTGCACCCCAACTGGTCTCCCTACTACCAGCCTTCCCAAGCCCAGGATGCACTGTAAAATGCTGCAAGAATGATGTTTTAGAAAAGCAACTCCAATTATCTCACTTCCTTGTTTAAACCTACTGTCAAAAGGTTTGGTTACTAGTCCAAATTCCTTAGCATGACACTCAAGGCTCTTTTCCAGCAACTTCTCCTGCCTCTCCTCCAGACACTTCCACCCACATCCCAGTCTCCACTCACAGAACAATGCCATGGAGGAGACTGAATTGACTGAGATTGATGCTCTCACTTTTTTTTGGAGTCAGGCAGAGTTGATGGGCTTTTGAATTCACAAGGAGTTTTGTTCATAGATTTGAAAGACAGTAAGTTTTGTTTTGTTTTTTATTTTATTTTATTTTTTAATTTCTCTCCCTTTCCCCCTCCCCCCCACCCCCAGTTGTCTGCTCTCTGTATCCATTTGCTGTGTGCTCTTCTGTGGCCGCTTCTATACTTACCACCGGCACTAGGAATCTGTTTCTTTTTGTTGTGTCATCTCGTTGTGTCAGTTCTCTGTGTGTGCGGCGTCATTCCTGGGCAGGCTGCACTTTCTTTTGCGCTGGGCAGCTCTCCTTACGGAGCGCAATCCTTGCGCATGGGGCTCCCCTACATGAGGGACACCCCTGCATGGCACAGCACTCCTTGCACGCATCAGCACTGCTCATGGGCCAACTCCACACAGGTCAAGGAGGTCCGGGGTTTGAACCATGGACCTCCCATGTGGTAGACGGACACCCTAACCACTGGGCCAAGTCCGCTTCCCTGAAGGACAGTAAGTTTAAAGTTCATAAGTAATTACCAGTTAGAAAATATAATTTTCAGAATGTCATCATACACACAACCAAAAAAACTTAAAATACCCTGAAATAACTGTAATAAGAGTTACACAGAACTGTATTTTAAAAACTTTAAAAATTTTCCTGAAAATGGTAAAGATACAAACAAATAGTAAAAATATAGTGTGTCCTGCATGGGGAGGGTAGAGAGGTAGCACTGCACAATAATTATGGGGGCAACTAGGGAATTAACCTGCCTTGGTTCAAATCCCAGCTCCACCATGCATTAGCTGTGCAAACCCCACAGGTCACTTTACCTCCTCTGCGCCGCAGTTCCCTAGCCTATAATAATAGCACCTACCTCTTCGGGGCTGCAAGGATTAAATGAGGCAGAGCATTTTATATACTTAGAATAACCCCCGGCAACAAAGTATGCACTCCTCGAACATGTAGTTGTTTTAAATTTATCTAATTTCCCTCAATTAATTCATCTACAGACTTAATGTAATTGAATTTTTGTAAAGGATAAACAAGGTAGGGATGGAGACAGGGACTGCAGGGAAAAGTGCAAAGTCAATGTTTAACATCCAATGTCTCTCTTGAGATTTCTTGCTCTGGACTGATGGGACCCTCAGTCTCAGGCTAGGACACAATACTTTTTTAATCTCAAAGTCTCACAGAAGCTTCAACTATTCTCCAATAAGAATTATGCTGTATTTTCACATCTCCCTCTGTCCTGCTCCTTCTCTTGATTAGTTCTCTGATAGGAGGAATCAGAAACCCAATTCCTGCCCCCAATCTAACCACTGCCTCTCAGTCATAGGGAGAATCCTAACTGAAAGAGTGACAAGAGCAACCTTTAAACATTTGTGCCACCTTTTCGTGATGCCACCAAACATCAAAGGGTGACAAAAGCATGTGGGACAACACCCCTGGACATAATAATGGGCCCCATCATGTTTTGTGGCACTACCAGAAACTTGTTAATTAGGAGAATTTTAAAAATAGACCTTTCTGTTGTTTTCAATAGATGAGCTTGCTAATTAAGCCAATTGATAAAAAGAGAGCAAGTAGACTGGCAGCCCCCATAGGTGGAAAACAAACCAGAGACTTTCCTCTCACTCTCACCCTACCTGACCCACTCACGCCTGCATCTCTAATTCTCGAACCAGAGAGGATTCAAAGCAGGCAATGTCTCTGAGGAGAAGGGGTGGGAATGCCAGTCATAGACACTTAAAGGGATGGGGATCATACCTGGGAGCAAATCTGAGTGCAGGATCAAATCAGAGAATCTTCCTTGTACAAGTTGTAAGAATTTTTTAAGTATCTTCCCTCATTAGATGAAAATTCAAATTCTCTTTCATTGTAGTCCCTCTAGCTTTGTAATGACCTTCAGAAATTTCCCTAAGCCTATAGTAAAAAGATTCAAGTATGCTTCTATAGCTTGCTAGTCACGTGGAGGTTAAAAGCACAGGGTGGTAAGGAGAAGGGACTTCTACTTCTTCTTATTGGTCCAGGGTCCTAGCAGGGAAGCGAACTTAGCCGACTTTGGCTCAGGGCTCCGGAGGTGAGCTGGCAGGAGCAAAGAGGGGTGTATGATGCAAGTAGCAGCTATGAACCTTCACAACCTGGATGAGAATTCCAAGCCTAGCTGCCAAGTAAACAGGAAGACCAGACCTCATGATTAGGCCCATAGGTGAGCAAGGGACCAGCACACTCCTAGGCAGAGCTCTTTGACATCCTTTATCATACACATGTAATGACCCTAAGTACTTGCAGGCCGCTTGAGTGGCTGAATCCATTGACACCACCACCAATTGCTGAGGACTATTTTATCCCATGTCTTCCTCTCTACTAAGTAATATCCACCTTTCTAATATTTGCCAAGCCTATGGATGGAAAGTCATATTTCATTGTCTATTAATTTTCTTTTTTATGATTTCTTGTGAGATTGAATATCTCGTCAAATATTTGTTAGGAATTCAGGTATCCCCTTTTGTCATGTTTTTTTCTAAAATTTATATGGGAGACTAAATATTCCCAAATAGCTAAGTCAATTTTGAAAAAGAAGAGGGGGTGGTTTCCCTACTAACTCTAAGACATTCTACAACACCATAATTATGAAACTTGTGGTAGTGGTACCAGAATGATAGTAGATGGAAAAAAAAAAACAGAAAAAATGGCAAAGACAAAGGCCCAAATATATGTGGAAACTTGATATATGATAAATATGCCACTGCAATTCAGTGAGAGAAAAGATGGATTTTGTTGGGGAAACTGGTTCATAGGTGGAGAAAAATAAAAATGAATTTTTATCTCATGTCACAAAAAAAGTGAACTCCAGATGGTTTTAAATCTAAATATGGAATCTGTGACTATATGAGAGAAGATATTTGCAAAGTGTAAAAGCAACAAGGGCTTAATATCTAAGACTTAAAACACAAGGAAATCCTGCAATGAGCATGAAAGAGAAAAGAAACTCAATGTAAAAATAGAGATGGTGTGTGAACAAGAAATATACAAAAGGAGATACCTGAATGCTTAACAAGTTTTTTTGTTTGTTTGTTTGTTTGTTTTGCTTTCTTTGGTGCTCCTTGCTTCTATTTTCTGGAATTGACCACAGAGCCTTTTTTTTTTAATTAATTTATTTATTTCTCTCCCCTCACCTCCCCCCCCCACCCTGGTTGTCTGTTCTCTGTGTCTATTTGCTGTGTGTTCTTCGTTTGTCCGCTTCTGTTGTTGTCAGCGGCATAGGAATCTGTGTTTCTTTTTGTTGAGTCATCTTGTTGTGTCAGCTATCCGTGTGTGCAGCACCATTCCTGGGCAGGCTGCACTTTCTTTCACGCTGGGCGGCTCTCCTTACGGGGCGCACTCCTTGCATGTGGGGCTCCCCTATGCGGGGACACCCCTGCGTGGCACGGCACTCCTTGCGCGCATCAGCACTGCACATGGGCCAGCTCCACACAGGTCAAGGAGGCCTGGGGTTTGAACTGCAGACCTCCCATGTGGTAGACGGACTCCTTAATCACTAGGCCAAGTCTACCGCCCACATAGCCATTTATTTTTAATCTCTCTTTTGTATTAATTGCATTCAAAGCTATATTTTTCAAGCTAATCATTGCTAGAAATTTGGCTATCACCAATTGTGTCTTGATTTTTATTTCACAGTATTTCATAATCTCCCTTATAATTTCCCCTTAAACAAAAGATTTTAAGATATTTAGGGTAGATTGATGCCTAAGGTGGTCACCAACAATTCCTCTCATCCCTGTACATTTGTGCAGGTCTTCTCATCAAGAGGTAGAGCTTTTTTCCCCTCTGTTTGATGAAGGCCTGGGTTTGTGACATGCTTTGGTGAAGAGACATTCTGGGACCAGTCATTAAGAGGCCTGGCAGTTTCTGCTTTTGCCTTCTTGAAAGCCAGCCTCATGAAAAGAAGCCCAGACCAGGTAGTGAGAGACCACATGGAAAGAGAGAGAAGAATGAGGGTGCCCCAAATGACAGCCAGCATCAAGGCCCAGACATATGAATAAGACTGTTGTGAACGCTCCAGTCCCAGATGAACTTACAGCCAAATGCAGCCACCAGTAATCCCAGCCAAAACCACATCAAGCAAAAAACAAAACCAAAAAACATCGTTTAGTTTAGCAAACCCAGAGAATCATGAGAAATAATAAATTATTGTTGTTTGGGGGGTGTTTTGTTCCATGGCAAATAGTTAACTGAAACACTATTCTTTTGTATTAATAATAATATGCCTTGATTGTAGTCTGTATAATGTTGATATTTTGGAAAGTATTGAGTTTCTCTTACAACTGGTATAGATGTTCTGCTTTTTTTGAGGGTGCTTTTGTTTGACAAAAAAGTGTATTCATTTTCAATTTGGTATAAATTTCTTTATGTATCTATTAATTAAAGCTTTTTAATTATCTTATTCAAATGTGCTATATCTTTGCTTAACATAGTTTCTAAGAGAGTTATGTTAGAATTTCCAAATGCAATAAATGATAACTCTATTTCATCCTGTATTTATCTGTTCATTTGTTTTGAAGCAGCTCAGTTAGTTATATATATGTCCACAATTATTTTATTTTCATTCCTAGTGGTATAGTATGTACCTTTTTTAGCCTTTTGACTTGAATTCTCTTTTATTCAATATTAAAATTGCTACCCAAAATTATTTGGTTCATGTTTGTATGATATATCTTTTTATCTTTTTATTTTCAGATGTCCTATTTTAAGATCTTTTCTTATAAAAAATTTATTTATGAATTTTTAATTTCTGAGTTCTGTTTTTAATGGACTAGTTAACACAATCACATGTATTTTAATTACAAGTATACTAGGACTGACCATACTACCTTATTTTGTGCTCTCTGTTTATCAAATTTTCCCCTTTCCTTTCCTTCCACTAGCTAGATCAAATTTTCTTCTGCTGGTAAGAAATTTAAACATCTTATTTTTTCTTCTGGTAGTTATCCCTAACTTATCAAGACCTATGCTTATATTTACTTTTTCCTCTCAGTTCTTAAAAAATGTATCAATATCTGTTTATTTCAATGAACAATATAGGTACCTAGTAGAGCCGCCCCAATCTTACTAATTAGCTCCATTACGTTGGTATAGCCTAGAATTTAAATTCTGGACTGTGGTTGGCTCTTATGTTTCCTTTGCCCTCATATTTAAATAGTTTTGCTAGATACACATTTTTGAATTTCACAATCTTCCTTTCAAACTTTGCAAACATTGCTTTTTGTCTTCTTGGATCCAGAGCTATTACTGAGAAGTCAATGGTCAATCTGTTTCCCAACCCTTTTTAGGCGATTTGCTTTTTCCCTCCAGAAGATTTAGAACATTCTCTTTGTGTTACTGAATTTCATTAAAATGAATGCAGGGCTTTTATTTCCAATCTAGCACCTATGTTATGCTTTATAAGCCCTTTCCGTCTATTATCTTTTCTCTTTCTTTAATTCTGAGAAATTCTCAGTCTTTATTTGTTCACATATTTCTTCCTTTACTTTTTTTTTTGAGACTTCAATCATAAGAATGCTGGCATTTCTATTTCTACTCTCTATACTTCTTCCCTTTTCTTTTAAATATTCTGTCTTTTCTTCTCTTCCTGATCCTCTGCAGATTTCAGGAGTCTTTGATCTTAGTAATATGTTCTTTGGTTGTGTCCTTTCTACTATTTAATATATCTATTGAAATGTTTATTTCAACTATTATATCTTTCAAATTCAATATTTCCAATAGGTTCTTTAGTTGTTTGTCCTTTATTAATGTCATCCATATTCATCTTTATCTCTTCAAGGATGTTTTTAATTCTCTTTTAAATTCTTATTCTCTCTGGTCTGTTCATTCTTCTTTGGTAGTGTTTGTGCAGTGCATTGCCTTTCTTTTAGAGCAGTTGTGTTCTTCAGATGCCTCATCATTTTTCCTCATAAGCTTATGTTCTCCTAGATCCACCATGGTAGATGAAAATATGTATTCAGTGTGGGGGATGGGAGGGAAAAGGTGAAGGTGGCTAAAGTCTAGATGTCCAGGAATAACTTCTTCCATTCCTGGTGAATTTAGAAAGTTGGAAGTGGTATACTCCTTAGGTGAAAAGTCTCTGGCATTACAATGTGGGCTTAACAATACTGTATTTGAGACCTACATTGCCAAGTGAACCTTCCTGATGCTCTGCCTGGCACTGGTGTCAACCAAGAGATGTTTTCCTCAGTTGGAATCATTTGTCTTTACCCGTTGTTAACTCTTTCCACTTCAGCTGGTTTTCACCATTGATATTTTCCCCAAAGTCTCCTGATGGTGCTGAGTTGGCCTCAAAGTGGCAACTGTGCAGTGTGGGAAAGAAAAGTACCGAACCGTAAAGCTCTTGCCCAATCTGCCAACTGACATCTGGGATTCATTCACCCTGAGCTATAGTATACGTACGCCCACACCCACACACCAAGACCCAACCACCACCCACCTCTGTTTTCTCAGATTTATGTCAGCTTCTTAGGCCCATCAAGTTATGTCTTGTTTCTGGTAGTTGATTCGGGGTAGGTGTCAGAAACCCATATAAGTTGCCACCTTATCAGGCCTGCTACAGTCTTTACATCTGTTGTCTCTAGCACTACAATGGGGATTAATTGAATGAGTTAACTCATGTGAGGCACTTAGAATAGTGTCTGCCATGTAGTAAGTGCTCTGCAATTGTTAGCTGTAATTATTATTTATCATTGTCATTATTATTATGGACAATAATCCTACTAAATGTATTTTATTAGCTTCATGGATGAATAATTGGACTTAGAGAAATAAAGTAACCCTTGTACATCATGGAACCAGGATTCATTCAAACCAAAGTCTGTCTGATTTCCAAAGTGTGTTCTCTTTCCATTACTTTTTTTATATGACTCTTCTCTACTCCCTCCTCACAAGATCTGATTGACTTAGGGAAATTTGCAAGCTATTGGAGGTTGTTAGTCACATTTTAGTAAGTAGATGGCTACAACTTACTTTATGCTTCACTTTGATCATATTAGACTCCCATATACCCTTTTCTAGTATAAAAGGATGAGTTGAGAGATAAGCAATTGGGTACCTATTCCAGGCATACCTCTCGTTTCTCCAAGTCACACAAGAATGAAGAAGAAATCAAGAAGATATGAATGACAATAGCAGTAGGGAAAAACATGTCTTTTGACCCTGATACTCCACGCAACAGTATTTTTGGGATCTCAGGTCTAGTACCTTTTTTTTCTACCCCACAAATATCAATTAGGGTCTGGTCAGGAAATCAGAAGCCACTCTAAAAAGGTCAGAAAAGCCTGGTCAAACAGGTCAAGAGGAACACAAATTTTAGGAAATTTTGAAAGGCAGGGCTCATGCTACAACCAATAATTTTAGCTGGCAGCAGCAATGAAGTCAATGATGATTCATAGGAGGATCCCAAAAGCTATGAAGAACCCCACACTGCTTCTGCTGTCTTGCACATACCTTTTGGTAGCTATTGTGAAGAACAATAACTTCTCCTTCTCTTCCAACTTCTAAATCTCATGCAAGTACTGCTCATTGGTGAAATCCAACTGGAATCACACTTACAACGCCATCTAAGAATTGTACTAGAGTTTATGCTTCTGGAGGACAGGGAAGAGGACAGAAGGACAGGAATGCTACTGTGTTAACAAATTATTTGTGGCACACCTTGTCTCTCTTGTTCACCATCAGTGGGTAAAAACGGAACAAGTATGTGTTGGATGAACTAATGAATGCAAGAGGATTCCATGTCAGGAACACGGTGGAAATTAAGATCTTTCTGCAACCTCACTCAGTGATGCTATGTGCTCCATCCCTGACAACATTCTGCAGCCACTGTTGCTCCACTGCTGACTTCACTGTGGGAGAAGCATGATGATACTGTATTTCTGCCCACTAATGCAGATGTAAACCAATCGTGTCAATCTGCTGTTTAAAATAACACTTCAGAGGCGTCCCATTGCCTTTAGAATAAAATCAGAACTGAACCGTGACTTCCAAGGCCCTGCAATATCTGGACTCATCCTAACCCTCTAATTTACTGTGTTCTACTCTTTCCTCATTACCATAATATGGCCACACGGGCCTGTCAGTCCATTGAATGCACCAAGCTCTTTTCCCTCTCAGGACCTGTTTAAGTCAGCCAAAAGGGTGCTGATGCAAAGTACCAGAAATCAGTTGGCTTTATAAAGCGTATTTATTTGGGGTAAAAGTGCCCTAAAGTGTCCAACTCAAGGTTGCTTTCTCACCAAAGTCAGTTGCCATGTGCAAGAGGATCACTGATCTCTGTGAGGGTTCCACCTTCCCCTCTCGGCTTCCTCTCCCTCAGCTATAGGCTGGCACAGGGCTTGTCTCTCAGGGCTTCCTCTCTCTCCTGGCACAGGGTTCATTTCTTTCTGGGCTTTCTATATCAGTCTCAGCTGTTCTGGTCTCTTCCAAAGATCAGCTGCAAATTATCAGACAAATGGCTCGTCTCTCCCTGGGGTCCCCAGGATCAAAAATGACAGAGCTCTCTCTTCCCATGTATTTTCTTAAGTGAGTGTCTGTTTATATCAACCTAAAAAAGGAGCAGGGACTCAATTTGAATCACACCTTACTAAAGTGATTGAATCAAAGCCCTAATTTTAATCAAAGACATCTCACCTGAATTTAATGCAATCAAGGGCATCACACCCAGAGGAATAGAGTAGTTTACAAACATAATCTCTCTCTTTGGGGGATTCATAAACTATTCTCAGTCACAGGACCTTTGCATGAGATGCTTCTTTTGCCTGGAATTTTCTTCTCCCAGCTCTGCCCCATTTTCTATATGACCAGCTCTTAACGTCCTTCAGTCCTTAACTAAATAGCACCTCCTCACCCCATCTAATTCAGATAATACCTGTTATTATTCTCTCTCATAACACCCTGGATATTTTTTTCTTTCAGTGCTTATCACTGAAATGTCTAATTGCATATTTATTTATATAATTGTTTATATTAATGTCTAACCGTAAACTGCATAAGCACAGTGACTGTGTATACTCAGCTAGCACAGTGCTAGACAAGTAATACAAAATCAGTTACTGCTGCATAAAGAAATAACTCTTAACAGACTCCCCAAATCGTGGATTTACAGCACCCTTAAGTTAAAATTCATTGGGTTCACTTCCTCTATTTCTTATTTCTTTTTGGCTCTTAAACCCTGAAACGAGTCAGAGATATTTAAGTAGAATTACACAGGCTAAGTCTCAAAGCATCCACTCCCATTAATAACCCAACTGGATCCCAGGACAGCCTTTGATCCTTCTGGCCTTCATTTGATCTCCTTGCCACCCACAGCAAGCCCCAATAAGCCAGAGAAAGATTTTGTCAAAGGTTTTACTACCATTCCATGCTTCATGGTTCTTCACTATTTCTCTCAGGAAGCTCATCAAGGTAGAACTCTAGTGGCCAACACTGATTTGATAAAGTTTAGGCAATGGCTCTGAAGAGTAACCATCTTTTCTTCTCAGTCCTCTGTATGTAAGCAGAATACATTGTGCACAACTGGGAACAATTTTGGAGGTCATAAATTGGTTAATGTGGCAGTTTGAGATTATTTTATGAATCCCAAAAAAGAGAAAGATTATGTTTATAAAGTAATCTGTTCCTCCAGGTGTGTTATCCTTTGATTGCATTAAATTCAGCTGAGGGGCCTTTGATTAGATTACTTGGTAACATTGCTTTAGGGCTTTTGATTAAACTATGCCAGTGAGGTATTACTCAGCTTGAGTCTGTGCCACCTTGCTGAGTCTAACATAATCGAACTCACATGCACAGATAGAAAAAAGGGGGTGAGGGGGAAACTACCATGTTTGATCATGCTGTATAATAGAAAAGATCATTTAAGCATGAAGTTCCAAGAGGCCAGGTCCATGGAGCAGCTCAAGAGGAAACCAGCTCTACTATATGCCTGACAGCTTACAGATGAACTTGGGCATAGAGCAGAACAGCCAAGACTGATATAGGAGGTCCTAAAAGACAAGTTCTATGCCAGCTTGCAGCTGAAATCAGGAAGAAAGCAGAGCAGTTGAACCTGAGAGATGACACCTGGAGAGGAAGGTGGAGACCAGGGAGAGATCACCCATCTTGCTTCAACACAGGGCAGTTGACTTGGGTGAAACAGCACCTCTTGTGGTACATTGAGTTGGACTTTTCACAGTCTTAGAACTGTAAGCTTTTACCCTTTATAAAAACCAACACACACCTGGTACTTTGCATTGGCAGACCTTTGGCAAACTAAAGCAGTTACTAAATCATTTCAGCGGATAATTGAATTTCTCAAAAAGAAATGGCTAACATGAACTCCAAGTCTAGAATAGTGCCTGGCATTAGAGGCACTCAATAAATACTTGTTGATCAGGTGAATAAAGACGAAGAAACTGACACTCATATAAATTAAGCGGCTTTCCTAAACTCATACAGCCTGTGGGTGTTGGAGCCAACATTCCACACCAAAGAGGGAACAACGTGGTAGTGATTATGAAAAAAGAAAGCTCAAGACTACCTTATAAGCTGTGCCCCCAAGGGCATGGGTCTAGGGGCCCCCAGCCTGAGGGAGGATAGGGTGTAAGGTGCGCCCCAAGCAATATCTATAGACTGGAAATGCCTAGGTCTTGTGGGCTTTTTTATGTGTCATGTTTGGTTTGTGGGGAAGGGAGATGCACCAAAAGCTGACTTAAATGTCAAAGTCGTTACTTTTGTCACCCACCATTTCCTTTGACTGCCTAGCAGATGTTGGTCAGTAGGGTGCAGCTGGATGCCTCGAGAGTCTTCTATCCTCAGGGTCTCATGAGCAGCAATTTTCGAGTGGACAGCCGCTGAGTCTGGGATAAGCTGCAATCTGATTTTCTGTCTGTCGTGGACCTGGGGATAGCAAGAAAAGGATAGTTGACATCCATTAAGTGAAAAGAGCCTGTGGCGACTTAGAGTTATGTGCCCCAGGAGAAAAAAAAATATTCTTAATCTTAATCCATTTCTGTGGGCATGAACCTATGTGTAAATAGGATCTTTGAAGATGTTATTAAAGTATGCCCCAACTGAATGAGGTCCTAATAAGGATCAAAAATTGGACATGGAAGGAGGAAGCCACATGGAGCAGCTAGAAGCTAGAAATCAAAGGAAGCCGGAAGAGAAAGGAGAAGATGCTGTCATGTAATGGAAAACCACAAAGATTGCTGGCCAGCCAGAAGGCAGGTGGAAGTAAGCCTTCTAGCCTCTGAAACCATGAACCAATAAATTCCTGTTGTTCCGTCAACTGATTGTATGACATTTGCTTTAGCAGCTGGGAAACTAAAATATGGCTCTGGCTCTTGTACTAGTTTATTGTTTTACAAATGAAGCTCTCTCCCTGGGGCCATATTTGCAAACCAGCTGCAGTACTTGCTGTCTTACCAACCCAAAATCTTACATAGCTCCAGAATCTCAATGCTGTAACAACATGGAAATCTTTCTGCTCCATCCCTTAGTTTACAGATGTGGACACAGGGCCCCAGAGGATAGCCAGTGAGAGGAAGAATATGGGAAAACATCGTCCTGTCTCTCAGTGCTACCCTACCACACCTTATATGTCTGGAAATGAAAAACCACAAGTGTTTGTTTCAATTCAATTCCATTCACACACATACCAAGCACCTAATATGTGCAAGGACACAATGATCACAATGCAATTGTTAGGGTAAGACACTCACAATTTGGTGGGTTATGTGCCTAGTGTTGTTTTTATAACCCTCAAATTCACCCAGGCTTTCTGTCTCTCTTAGTCAAAACACTAAATTCATGTTCTATTGGGGTGGGAGGGAGGAAAGGGGGAAGGAAAGTAGCATTTATGTAGACATCTTATATGCCAGATACTGTGCTAAGAATATTATATGCATGAACTTATTAGACTCTCAAGCAGTCTTTAATTAATTAATTTATTTATTTTGGAGGTACTGGGGATTGAATCCAGGACTTCTTACATGCAAAACAGGTGCTCAACCACTGAGCTACCCCTGCTCCCCTCAAGCAGTCTTTTTAATATAAGTACTATTACCTCCATCTTATAGACAAGTAAAAAAAAGTTCAGTGAAGTTAAAGACTCATGAAGTGCTGAAATTGAATTTGAATTCAGACCACATTACTACTCTATAGCTTTTTCTTCTTCTTACAAGTGTCCTCTCCTCCCTGCAGATTCTTTTCTGCTTTTAGAATACCTTTTACTAATAATTTGACAAACCCCCCTGCCCCACCCTCCCTACCCCACCATCCTCTCCAACACATGTCAAATTTCCTGCTTATTCTTCCAGGGAACATGAATTCAAAGTTGAATCTTCTTATTCTCCCTTTCAAAGTCCTGCCCCATCCCTGGCTCTAGAGCTACACTTTCATCCAGTAGCTTTACTTACCTCCCTAAATTTACTATATTCCAGGCCCTGAGCCTTCTCAGACACGAACCCCCTGCCATAAGACAGGAGGCACAGGCACTGCTGCCACCTCTATTTACAGAAGAGAATGCTGTGCCCTACAAGGCTGTGTCCTTCCATAACGGGAATCCATGGACAAGGCACACCTAGACTACTCCAGAGTTCCTGCTGCCAGACCTCCCATTCCACTGCATGACAATGTTTGCTTCCCATGTTATGAATTTTTTTTTGTTTTTGTTTTTGTTTTCTCATTTCCTGGGATTCCGCAATCATTCAAGCCTGTTTCTTGGTTTCTGCTCTTCATGCACAGTTGATCCTATTTTATTTTCTTCCAGCTGCCTGGATTAGCCCAACATCCCCAAGCTGTGCCTTGGAATTTCTTCTGCCTAAAAAGTCCTTACAACTTCCTGGTGAAGTCTTCCTTTCAAAGCCAACACAGGGAAGTGGATGTCGCTCAAGTGATAAGGTCTCCACCTACCATATGGGAGGACCGGGATTTGATCCCTGGAGCCTCCTGGTGAAAAAGAAGAAGAGAAAGCGTGCCTGCGTGGCAAGCCAGTGTCCATATGGTGACCCTAGTGACCATGCAGTGAGCTGAGTGCCACGTGAGTGTCCGCATGGTGAGCCAGTGCCCACGTGGTGAGCCGAGTGCCCACGTGAGTACCCACGCAGTGAGCCAGTGCCCACGCAAGTGAGTCACGCAGCAAGATGATGACACAACAAAAGAAAGACAAAGGGGAGAGTCTAGGTGAAGGGCGGCAGAGACCAGGAACTGAGGTGGTGCAATTGACAGGGAACCTCTCGCCACATCAGAGGTCCCCAGGATGGAACCCCAGTGAAACCTAGAGGAGAAAGACGAGAAGAGAAGACAAAAGAGAAACAGATACAGAAATCACACAGCGAACGGACAGAGACAGCAAAAAACAGCAGGGCGGGGCAGGGAAAGGGGAAGGGGAAGAAAAAAAAAGCCAACTTAAATATCACCTCCTCCGTAAAGCTTTATCCAAGCACAGTGAATCTCCTCTTCTTCTAGGTCTTATTAGAGCACTGAGCGCACCACATCCTGGGAATCTCTCCTACTTCATATACTTCTGGAAAATGTTCTTGTTTATTTTAGAATCTTTAATCTCTTAACTCAGAGGCTGGCACTTACAAAATGCTCAATAAATTTTACTGAATATTGCTTGTCTATGTAGACCTTACCAGGCAGAGCTAGGGCCAAGCGGTGGAAGATTCAGCTCCACTAGTCTCCAAAAGGCAGAACCCTATCCTTCGCCACAGGGAACAATGTCTTTCGTCACTGCATCCCCACTATATTAGCAGTCAACACTCTGGAAACAGAGAATGAGCTGCACTGGGAGTTGTTTAAGCACCAGATAAATCTATCTTGGCAGGGATGTTGGACACGGGGCTGGACTAACTTTCTTTGAAGTCCCTTCTAGCTCCAAAGACCATAGTTCCATAGTGAGGGAGAGTTTGATAAAAGGATGAAAAATGACAGGGGGGCGGGAAGAGGCTGTGGCTCAATTGCTTGGGCTCCCGTCTACCATATGGGAGGCCCTGGGTTCGCGTCCTGGGGCCTCCTTGTGAAGGTGAGCTGGCCCGCAGCCGCCGGAGAGATGACCCAACAAAGGGAGACAAGCAAACACAGAAGAACACGTAGCAAATGGATACAGAGAGAACACAGCAAGTAAGCCACAGGGGGGGATAAATAAATAAATCTTTTTTTAAAAATGACAGGGGGGAGAGGGGAGGACAGAGAAGAATGAAAGTGACAAAAAATAGGGAAAATAAATGGTCAGTGAGGAAAGGGAGGCTGAAAACTGGAGAAAGGATTGGGGGGATTGGCAAGAAGGAGAACGAAGCGAGCGAGTGGGGGCTTATTAACCACACGGCTGTGCTCGCACACTGGAGCTGCTCAGACTCTCTGGACCCCTCCTGGTTCATAGGCTTAAAGTCACAGAGAAAATCAAAGCTGAAATGCTAAAAGTTGCTGCTATTGGAAGTCAGTCAGAAATAGACTTAATGCCCATCTCCCTCAAGCAGCAACGTAAATTTAAAGAAAATCAGCTGCAATTGTCAAAAACTAAGTCACCCAAGAACACAGCGGAAGCACTGACTCCCATACTCTGGTCTGGCTCTTCTCCAGTAGGTCAGCCCGGCTGGCCCTGAAGCAACACTACTAAACCTCCAGGGAGGGCAGCCACCCCCAGCGGAGCGGGGTCTCTTGCCTCCATCACTCCCCCTTTCCCAAAACCTATCCCTCCTCACAGACGGTGCCACGGTGGGCTGAGCCAGCCCCACACTCTGTTTCAAACCAATTTAGGCAGAGGAAATTGTGGGAGCCCTACAGGCGGATCACCTTTGCTGCAGGTCGTGGTCTGGCTTCACACATCCTGGTTCTTATCAACAAGCAAGCATCTAGTGCCCCAGGAAAGTTCAGAAAGTATTCATGAGGACTGACGTCACAGAGGGCTCGTTACGTCCAAGCACGGAATCGGATCCTTGACATGGATTATCCTGTTGATTCTTCAGATTAACCCGGTGAGGTCAGTACCGTAAATATTCCCATTGGCAGATGAGGAGACTGAAGCTCGGAAAGGTTAAGTAACTTGTCTAAGATTAGCTAATATACAACTATTAAAAGGCCGGATTCAAACCAGGCTGCCCAGCTCCAGGGCCCATAACGCACTGCCCTCCAGGAACAGTCTAGTTTCCCCGTACCTGGCCTGCCCACCACACCTATTCCTCTGAGGAAAGGCCCTGCCTGGCTCTCTGCATTCTCCCCAGACCCACTCTCCTGCCCTGGACTCTCCTTCCCGTGACCAGGTCCCTCCTCGCACCTGCTGCCGTCCCCTGGCAGGTGCCTAAGAGCCTCCCCAGGCCCCTCCCTGGCTGTCATCCTGTCACCTTGCCTCCTCGCTAGTGTGGAGTCAGCCTGCCGGCCGGCCTGCCCTATCATTACAGCTTCAGAAACCCGCCCCCGCCAAGCTGTAGAGCTAGACTTTGCACTTCACCATCCCATCTGCTCTGTCCTATCCTTAATTCTCCCTGTCCCTAACACAACCTGACCTACACGGAGACACCTAAATCCATGCCCAGGGCAGTGACAGAGAGCTGGGTGAGCCAGCTTTTTCTTCGCAGATATCTAGCCCAGGAATATCCCCAAACCTACTATGCACGTCATCCTCGCTCAGACATCAAGGCTGGTTGACCGTAAAGAAAGGGCGATCTCGGCCCTGGCCCCGGGCCCTGCTCTGACTCTAGTCTCTAAGGGTAGGAATTTTCAGTGAGGGGCAAAGGTCTTGGGTTTCCTCTCACCTCCCAGCTTTCAATTGACCGTGTCTCATAGTTCTGAATCATCCTTACTCCTGCACAGAAGCCACTTCTCTTGCACCTGCATCCTGGGCAGTGTGTGTGTGTAGCTTCCTACAAAGATTTCTGCACATTCTCCCTGGGTGCAGATTAAACAGCCCCACCACGGAGGGCAGAGGAGGGAACTGGAGAGGATAAAAGGAGAGCGAGTGAAGACACAGATAAGGTCCCAGTAAACGCCACCCCTTTTCCTCAGTTTCACTTGCCCAGCCCTCCTTGGATGGGTTCTGCCTACGCAGCAGTTCCACAGAGTGGGCAGCGTGTGGGGTGGGTGGGGTACTGAGGAAGTGGCCAGAGGGGCTGCGAGAAGCACTTCCCTTTGCTGAAGGCCCAGGGGCAGAAGCTAAGCATCAAGACCTCTCCATTCAAAAACCTCTTCTTCCCCACCGCCCTCTCTCTCCACGTCACAGACACACAGTTTCTCTCCCTGTTCTTTTTTTCCCCTCACCTTCCTACGACTACTTACGGATGGAGACCCTGTGTTCACTTCATGAAAGTCAGAAGTGGAAGTAATCTCAGCACTCAGTCATCTGTCCATCCATTCACTCATCCATTTACTCACTGTGTATCTACCACCTGGCCCTGTGCAGGCCATGGGCCCTGCCCTTAAGTTCCAGCACAGTGTCATCACCCAGCAAACTTGCTGATCATTCATTTGGAAATCGGAGATGAAATGAACTTCCCAAATTGTACCAAGTGTCCTAGCTGGCAGCATATCATTTCCAGTAGTGAAATATCGCAGAGCAAATGGGAAACTATTAAACAGATAACAAGCATTAAGAACTTGTTGTATCTACATGGAAATCCCATGGGACAGGAGGAAAAAGAATCCACAGGGACATTACATAAACTAGCAATTCCTCAAGGAAGGGAGCACACTTTTCGGAGGTTTCCCTATGCACAGATGCCGCTCTCTTCCCCTGCTTCATGTTCTCCATGCTCCAGACATCCAGGGGACATTGGATCGTGGCTGGTGGGTAGCTTCATGTCACCAGATTAGTAGACATTTCTGTCACAGAAACTGTGTCTGGTACATACTGGATCTGAAGAGACATACATCCTAGTGACATCTCTTGTCCAGAAGGAAAGGTTGAATGTCATCATCACTCCCACTCCACTTCCTGAATCAAATAACTTTTTATTTAACCTTTCCAGGGCCTTATCTTCTCCATCTCCTAACAGGGGAGGGGGCAGGAGATGCAACCAAGATTATTATGGATTTGAGTGTCAGCTAAAAGTCACACTTTTTAGAACAAGAAAAGACCACATTAGAGAGGAAGCATCTAGCCCAAAACCTAACACTAGAGATGAGAAAACTGGTACCTAGGAAAAAAGTGAATTACTAAGTGTTACCCAGGGTGCGATTGGCAGAGCCAGGACTAAAACCTCAAATCTCTCAACAGCAGTCAAGGTCAGATACTCCCCTCAGCAGGCTCCAAACACCCTGATCACTCTGGAGACAGAGGTCAAGACACATAAAATCTCGGTTCCATTCAGATAAATCTATGATGTTCTTTTACTCCCAGATAATTGATTTTAGAAACTTTGTCCTCAGCTGAGAAGCAGAAATTGTGCTTCTTGATTGTTTCTCTGGGTTGGAAAAAAAAAATGACATGGTATTTGCCCTCTTGATGATTGTTTTCCACAGGAAAGTACCCAATTTTTAAAATTACCACCTTTTACATGGAATGGGGGTGGTACAGAGGGAGAAATACAATTTTGGGAGCCTGACTCTTAAAGATAGATGGAGAGAAATGGGTGTTTTTATATACAGACTCTTACACATAGGAAGGCTGCAGAAATCCTTATAAAATGACTATTCTTTCTCATTGTAAAGTAAATTTTCCCACAACCATTGCCCCACTTTTGGTAACAACAGTTTGATTTTCTTTAAGGAACCACTTGTTCCGCCTCCTCTGTCTATGCGGTTCAGTTGCAGTTGATCCCACCTGGACCCTGTCCTGCTCCAGGGATGGGCAGGCACAGGGCCCAGACTTGGTCCATTGAAGCCACGAGTCTCACTGAGCCGGTGATTGGATTAGAGCTGGTCAGGTGCCTGAGCTGGGCCAACACTAAGCAGCTCTGGGAGCTTGGCTGGAGCTACGGGGAAAGAAGCTTTCTTGTTCTGCTAGGCTTCTTAATAACAAGCTCGGTGGAGTCTGCAACCACTTTCTAGTCATCTCTATGGAAGTGCCTGAAGATAGCAGAGCTGGGACATGTGCAAAATCACATCCTCTGTGATACGAGTGTCTGATTCTAGCTGGGTCTTAATCTGGGAGATTTTTATACACTTTATAAATTATGGCAGCCATAATATCTTTTTTTTTTTAGTTTAAGCCTTTTTGAGATGGATTGCTGTCATTTGCAACCAAAAAAGACCTAGCACACCCACAACAAGGTAGCTGATTGGATGCTTAGAGAAAAAAAAAGTCTCTGTGAAAGGGCAGTGACAATATTTTGGGCAACTAGCCTAAGTTCAGCCAATCCCAAGAGGAGGAAAGGTCAACCCCACCCAAATGGTGGTCCTGGCCTTAATTAGGGTGCTCTAAGCAGCACCCTCACCAGGAGGAGAGAGCCCTTCCCAGACAAACATCTTAGTCCCCCACCTAGTTAACATTCCACTGAGTTTCCGTGTGAGAAAATAAAACCGCTTTTGATGAGGTTTCCCCTCCTGACTCCCACAATGTTTTCCAGGTCTCTAGAAAACATTTTTTAACTTAGAGGCACCCAAAGATGCCTGAAATCAGGGTTCTTCAAGAGCCACATTTTCTACATTGCTAAAGTCCAACTTTCCTCCATTTATTACACATCCTGATCTCAATGTCCCCTTTCCACAGGACAGCTTCCTTCCCTGTGTTTACCCAACACAAACAGAGCACAACATTAGACCTTCATGGCTTACTGCAGATCCCATTTTTTGAGTAGAAGTCTTGGTTTCTTGGGGCCTTTCCTGGTTGGTTTCCTGCCAACCATCATTCCCTCCTCTCCACCTGGAGTTGAGGGGGGAGTGGAGCAAACCATAATAATAACTACTGTTTTTTTTACAGTAAACCAGGTTTATTTGTGTTCACAGAACATACAAGGCAACCGTGAAGTCTGCCCCCTGAGAGCCCACTGACTCCCAACCCTGCAGTCACCCTTGGGGACAACTTGGGGAGATCGAAGGCCACGGACCTTATCCACAACAGTCTGCTGGAGCCTCACACAGTGGACCCTACAGGGTTGAGATGTGCGACAGCAGAGAGTGTTGCCCCTAAACCTACCACCTGCCACCATGCTAGACTCCCAGGCGCGAAGCCCTCCTGGACCAGCACCCACCAAGCCTGCCAAGCTCAACACCAACAGATCCTTGTTTGCAGTGTAAGGGGCACATGTCCACCGTAGACGGATGTGAGAAGAGCCATAGCAAAGTCAGGCTGCCTAATCATTCATTCCAACATTCACCACATTGGACACTGTGTACCATTGCAGGGATACAATCAAAGGCAAGATATCCCCTGTCCTCAAGGAATTTATATAGCAAACTATCAGGGGAGATCTTGTTTGTAGCTCTCAGACTTATGGGAGGGAAGGGGATGTGGTTCAAGTGATAGAGCTTTCACCTACCAAAAGGGAAGACCTGGGTTCGATCCCTGGGGCCTCCTGGTAGAAAAGAAGAGAAAACTTGCCCTCATGACAAGCCAGTGCCCGTGCAAGTGCCTGCATGGTGAGCTAGTGCCCTGCACAAGTGAGTCAAACAGCAAGATGATGATGCATCAAAAGAGAGACAAGGGGAGAGTCAAGGTGAAGTGCAGCAAAGACCAGGAACTGAGGTGGTGCAATTGACAGGGAATCTCTCTCCCCATCAGAGGTCTCCAAGATCGAATCCCTGTGAATCCCAGAGGAGAGAAAATAAGAAGAGAAAACAACACAGACAGCAAAAACAGCAGGGCAGGAGGAGGGAAAGGGGGGAAATAAATAAATAAATAGATAGATAAATAAATAAATAAATAAAATAAAATAAAATAAATCTTTGGGGGTGAGGAAGAGTTATGAGCAGTCAAAAGACATCATTTACACATTTCTGACGTGCATGCCATGCTGTGCTAGACCAACCTGACCTGATCTATTTGAAATATGTTTAGAAGGCTGTGTGGCATTCTCCTTCCTAAGTGACTGAACATATGAAAAATTGAGGACATCAGTCCCCAGGATTGAACAAGGGAATGGTGTGAGTCTAGGAGTCCTTAGCTCTCCCACTGGTCTTTGAACGCTTGTGTGATCAGCTCTAGGCCAAGAGACACAAGCCAGTTCTTGCACTCAGATCGTCCATAGTCAGAAAAGTAGCACTGAAGCCGAGATGTCTCCTATAATAATGACTATGTTACAAGACCAGTGTAATAAATGCTCTAAAAAGACTCAAAATTAGTATTGGGTTAAAGATGAGAGAAAGTACATTGGACTGAGGAGGAAGGAATGGACACGGTTGGGAGCTGAGAAAATATTTCATGGAGGAGGCTGAATTTGAGATAGGGCTTGAAGAATTATCTCCTCTCACCTTATTTTAACTTTATTTTTAAAAATAAAAAATAAAACTTTAGGCCCATTAATTTAAAAGACCATATTAACAAGTAACCCAGAGAAATTTTTAATCTGTGACCTGAATTCAAATTGCTAAATTTTATCAAAACCCTCTGAGCATTCCTGCCAACCTGGTGCAGCCTGTTCACTGAGCAGCAAGTTTAGCAGCTGCTGCAGCCCCAGACTGCCCACTTCCTCACCAGTCCTTCTCCTTTGAGGGAAGGCATAGTGATGCCCATTGGAGGTCATTTCTCCAAAACCATCCTAGCAGAGCATATGACTCCCAGGCAGCAGCCTCTTGCCCAAGGCTGCTTTTCAACTCAGGCTTCGTTCAATCCTGGTCACTTTCTTTGGGGGCTGTTCTGACACACTTTGAAAGTCAGGGTTTCCAGAGATGAGACAGCTCAGAGGCTTATCTGCCCACAGCCCACAGCCCACAGTGGTCTCGGCTCCAGAGCTCAAGTTTTCCAGAGTTCAGTGGAACAAGTGTGTGCTCCACTGAGAAACAGAAATTCAGCCGTCATCTTGTTCCACAGGGTGGTAATACAAAGAGTTCCAGGCCCCAGACTTCTAGAAAACTGAGCTGGCCTCCAGGCAAGCTTGCTGGGGTTCTCAGAGCATTACACAAAGGAGGCTTAACTTCTGGAAAATCAGGCAGCAGGAGCCAGATAGAACCACAGCACACAGAAAGTCAGAGATGCCAGTCAAAGATAGGGCTGCCAGAAGTAACTTTCAGTGTTGATGCTTGTCAGTTGTGAGTATGCATCCTGCCTAATATAATTGCACATCAAGTCTCAGCCTGCAGACATAGGGGATATATTTTTCATATTCTTATGTGTATGAGTGTGTGCATGACTATGCAAACAGAATGAATATATTGCAGCTCACAGTTAGGTACAGTTAGCTTGGGATCCTTTGACTCACTGAAAATATTAGACAATATTTCACACTCAGTAACCTGCCTCAAAACTGAAGGTCACAAACAATATCCTTTAACTTGGTTTTCCAGATAACCAAGTGCAGAGTTCTATATTATGACAATGGGGTAAAGAACTTTTCATATTGGAAAAGGGAAAGGAGAAAACAGAGAAGAGGAGGATTTCTCTCCCACCAAAGTCCCTCACTGAAGATCTTCAGGATGGTCACATAGAGGATAATCTGTCAATCAATAAAGATTTACAGAAAATTTCAGGAAATACCAAAGCCTCCATTTACTCCATATTCAGTGGTAGATACTGGAAAGTAAATATAGACAAAACAGTTATAACCAGATGGTCAGAGTATGTGCAGGTGACCTGGGAGCAAGGAAAAGGGTCACCAATTTACACTGGCAGGATAAGAGATCAGAGAGCATATTTTAGAGCATATTTATCTCAGAAAATAGTAGGAGGCAGCTAAGCTCAGAGGAAGGGCTTGTCATTCAAGGCCAACCAAAGAGCATGACAGGAGAGTAAGGCATGTTCCGGACCTTCCGAGCTGGGGCTCATGTGGCTTTGTTTTTTTCTATGGCACTTCACACCATGACATATTCCATATTTATTGACTTATTTGTTTATTCTCTGTACCTCCCAACTAGAAAATAATCTCCTTGAGGACAAGGACTTTGTTTTATTCACTGCCATATCCCCAGCACCTAGAACATGCCTGACACACAGTAGGAATCAATAAATAATTGCTGAAGAAATGAATGTTAGGGAGAAGCAAACAATGAAGCTTGAGAGCTGGACAAGGAAGCCCCTGATGACCACAAGGGGCCTTGTGTGCTCTGCTAACAGGTGTGGGCATTACCTTGGAGATCCAGAGCAGCTTTGACAAACTGGCCACTGCCATGTTTGGCTTGACCTAAACCATGTTTTTTTTTTTTATTATTTTTTTAAATGCATTTTTTTAATTGTATTTTTTGAAGATACAGAGATCACAAAAAAATGTTACATTAAAAAATATAAGAGGTTCCCATATACCCCACACTCTACCCCACCCCATTCCTCCATATCATGTATATAAAACCTCGATACCTGGCTTCCCTTGAAAAATCAGGGGATGCAGTAAGACAGGGCCTGCAATCTCACAAGGCATAGTCAGCTCTGCTGAGTAGCGGAGGCCCTTTTAATGAGGCCTGTGTTCTCCACATCACCATGGCCCTCCCCAGTCTCAACTATTTTGCATCTGACCTTCCTTACTCATATGTCATCTGCTTGTTCCTGGTCTGTGTAGGCAAGTGAGTTTGCAACCTCTAGCTTAGGTTCAGAATGTCTGGGTTTGAAAACCCCACCATGATAGAGAGGTCATCCAAAGGCACGCATGGTGGCATCTCCTGATCTTGCCCTTCTTTTCCGGGTTCTGTTAATGTTCAGCCTCTGGCTGTTCCCTCTGACTTACTCTTTCTCTCTCTGTCTGAATCTCATTTTCTTAAAAGGACTCCAGTAATAGGAATAAGACTCATCCTGTTTGAGATGGGCCACACTTTCTTAACTGAAGTGACCTCATCAAAAGGTCCTACTTACAATGGGTTCACACCCACATGAAAGGATTAAGTTTAAGACACATTTTTCTGGGGTACATACAGCTCCAAACCAACAAATATTGTTATTGATTTGATTTAACTGATGAATTCTGTTTAGTGGGTAGCATCTCAAATCCAGGATAGAGCAAAGGAAAAAGAGGCAGGAAAGTTACTGATGCACATCAGGGCTAAGGAACCTGTGCATAGAGAAGATAGTTCTCAGTATGACATATATGTCTCAAGGGAGACAACATATGGCAACAGCCCAAAGCCTGGGATGCCAGGCAATGGTTGCAACTGCAGATTCTGGAAGCTGCTATCAAGTTACCATTGTTACATCCATTCAACATTCATTCAACAACTTTATTGAGCTCTGACTATAAATATCAGGTATTATTCTAGGTGCAGGGAATTTAGTGAAAAAAAGATCCTTGCCTTTTCACCACATTCTAGTGGTGGGGAACATAAACTAGACAAAAAAGTAAAGTATGTGGTATGATGGGTGGTGATAAGTACTATGTGTAATAAAATAAGGAAGAAGGATGTAAGGAGTATGGGATGGAGGAAAGTGGGTTATAGTTGTGAATAAGTAGGTCATAGAAGACCTCCTGAGCATGGTGGAAAGAGAAAGAGGTGTCCAGGGAAGAGAGGGGCCATAAATTATACATATAGCATGAAGAGCTGTGTGGTGGTTTGAAGCTGTATGTACACCAGAAGGCTACTACATTTCTGTGGTATAAACCCATTCTAAGTAGAATCTTTTGATGAGCATACCTCCTTCAGGACTGAACTTAATCTTATTACTGGAGTCCTTTATAAGACAATGAAATTCAGACAAAGAGAGAGAAAACCTCAGAAGCAAGAAGGAACTAACAACACCTGGAAAAAAAGGGAGAGACCCTGGTTCCTCTGCCATGTATCAGAAAGAACCAAGGACTGCCGCAGCCACAATCTTGGGGAGAAAGCATCATCTGGATGAGGCCTTGATATGGACATTTTCTCAGTCTCAACACCATAAGTGAATAAATTCTCATTGTTTAAGTCAAACCATTTCATGGTATTTGCTTTGAAGAAGGCTAGGGAAACTAAAACGACCTGGAATCTCATATTATTAATTTATTGATTATCAGTCACACTTCTGGATATATGTAATTGTTTCTCTCAATATTTCTACAAGGCCAATTTTACTATACATTATCCTTATTTTATTCAGTCACTTTTTCTTCTATTGTGCTATGTTTCTCTTTAAGCTACTTCAAATACTTTTTGGACAAGGCAAGACCAGGAATTAGTCAGGAAAAGTTACATTAAGCAACCAAAAAAAGAAATCTCATTAGCTTATCACAGGAGTTTAAATCCTGTTCACACAAAGTCCTTAGCAGGTGGGCAGGGTGCTTAGCTCCTCAGTGTCTTCATTCAGGGGTCCTGGCCAACTGAGGCTCTACCATCTACATTGCCAATCCCTACAGCAGGGAGATGATGGAAAATTGGTAGTAGCTCTTAAATACTTCTGCTGGAAGTCATACAAGTCAAGTCTCATATTTCTTTGGTTACATGTGTAGTTGTCCTGAAAGCCTAGAATAAAAGGAAGTTGTAATTGGTGAATAATTTAATGTCTATCATAGATGGATAGATGGGTAGATATGATAGAGGATAGATAGATGGATAGATAGGTGATAGATTGATAGATAGACAGAAGAAAGGGAAACTGAGCCTGAAATATAAAATAAATTGCCTAATGTCACACAGTGCAAATAGAGTTGAGAGCAGAACCCAGATCCATTTGAGTTTCACACTGGTCTTGGTGGCAGAGACCATGGTATCCATCGTGCTAAACAGTTCCTTGATACTGGATCAGATGTTAGCAATTGAATATACCTTTTGGCTATTGCTAAGTTTATCTCTGAACTTTGTTTTCATGAAACACACTTTGAGAATCTCTCCCATTTTTTCCCAGCAAATTCAAAAGACTATCATTTTTCAACTACCATAACAGAGGACCCCAGTAAGCTCAGGAAACACTACCGTTCCATAGAAAACATAGTTTGGGAATCACCATGATAAACACCTTACCATCCTCAGGCTAATTTCTTTCCAGAATCTCCAAAACTTGCAGCTTTAAATGTGCAGACAATTACTAGCTAGAAATGATAGATGTCTGAGAGAAACAAATGCCCTGACTTGAATACTTTTAAAACTGAATTAGAACATGGTGCTGAATATTTATTATTCAATTGGATTGATTCTGGAAATTGTTGAAACTGGCTATCAATGTTTGAAAACTTCTAGAATGATTTTTGTAGGTAGTTTATGCGTGGTTTTTAAAGTCTTTGTTTTTTCCATTTGGAATGAATATTCATATAGCTGTCAAAATATCACTTTGATCAAATATTAGTTTGACCGTTGGTAGCTAATTCTGATTTAAAGTGTTAAATCATATACAAGATATGCATTATATTATTTGTCTAAAATAAAAACATTTCAAAATTCTGGAACATATTTGGCCCTAAGAATTTTGAATCAGAAATTGTCACCTAGATTATCATCTTCCCTGTTAATAGAACTGTATGGGTATTTTGGCCAAGGAACCAGTTTGGAAGCCATTATCCTGCCCCGTGTTAAAAATCTTTATCTTCCCAGGCTCAGAAGAGACTTAGTTATTCTGCCTGTTCTTTGTCAACAGTAATTTATGTCACTTGTCCCAGGTGACCTTATCTTTATTTATCTATCTCTATTAGAACTTTCCCTGGTCAAGGGGAAGCCCTGGATACCTCAAAACAAAACGTCTCACCACTGGCCTCCTGAGAGCTAACAGGTGGGGCAACCAATCCAAACAGCAAACAGCAGAGGCCCCTCCCCAACATTAGGAAAGGGGAGGAAGAAAGGTCTTAAAAGATCTAACCTGGGGTGCCATGTGAGTGTGCCTCACCCTGTAGCTCCCTGTAATCCATGTCTTGGATTGTGTACTTATCTCTTCTTGTGTTTCTTAATAAACTCTTTACCCTGTTGCTTACAAAAAGAGAGAGAGATCTTTATTGTTATATTCACATTTTTATAAGCTTTGCCTCCTGTTTTCCTCTTTTTCTTTTAGCCTTTCTCCTAATAGTCATAATAGTCATATTTATTTGTTACTCTTCTATGTTCGTGCATAAAACCTCTCTCACTCTGAACAAGTTCTATTTGTACCTGAGAAATACCCATATTTCTAGATCTTTAGATACTGCCTCCCTTTTCCTCCTCAGTAGGCTAGTTTGTGATTTATTGCCAGAAGTTTGAAAATAGCCAGGTGAAGAGTTCTGCTGTGATTTCTCCCCTGGCGTTCAGGTAAATGTGAAGCAATACTGAAGGGAGGCTTTGTTATGAATGGGCTGAAAATCACAGATCCCTAGAAAAACGGATAAAAAAATCAAAATTTTGTGTAGAATTTCCAGGTTCTCAGAAACCCTCTGCCAAGCCCAGAACTCCCATCCTTAGGACCAGTGATGATACTCGAAGTTCCCTCAGATCCTTGGGCAGGGAGGTTCAAACCCTGCACCATGCCCTCCTCCCACTCTAAAACACAAGCCTGGCACTATTATAGTGAAGCAGGCTAGTATAGTGAAAGGGGGAAGGCAATTGACCCAGCAGACCACATGGCCGACAGACAACATGGCCGTGAGACCCCACCCACAAACCTCCTGAGAAGAAGCCTGCCAGAAAGACACTGTGAGAAGACCCCGGCCACAAGATCTCATTTGAAAAAATGTGATCCCATTTGACCCATGAGATCCCGTTGGGTCAAAGGAAAGCCCTAGATACCCTCAGAAGGCCTCACCATTTGCCCCCTGAGAAATGACAGGTGAGGAAACCAATCAGAACAGCAAGCAGCTGGGGTCCCACCCAAACCTTATGAAGGGGAAGACAGAAAGACTTTAAAAAGCCCTGACCTGGTCTGATGAGTCTCTACTGGCAGACCCCCTGATTCCAGCTCTCTCGTTCTTTCTTTTTCTTTCTTTCTCTTTCTTTCACTCTCCTTTTTCTCTTTCTTTCATTCCCGATACCCTTTGGGTCCAAATCTCCAATAACTGAGAATGACTTTATTCATCAGTAAAAATGCAATAATCATAGTTTTCTAACCAGGTGTTGTGAGAATTAACCCAAGATAATGTGTTTGAAAAGTTATTTTTATCCCATGAAGCACAATACAAATTTTACCGTGACTTTTACACATAAGAAAGCCTAGTTAATGGCCAGAACAGGGAAAAAGAGTAAATAATTTCTACCTTTTTTTACAGGCTTAGTCACCTACTATTTTGAGAACTACCATTAATCTGGTTAATGGCCATCGGTATTAATTCAGTACAGGAAAAGTGTGACCTAATTCATATCTTCAAAGTTAAAATGTGACAAGTTAGCACCTGAACATTAGAGGTAATACATCATATAATTTTACTTAAAACAAGGATATAGTTTAACAAAAAAAAAAAAGCCCTGACCTGGGGCCCCATGCGCATGTTTCATTCTGCAGCACACCTGCAGTCCATGCCTCAGACCATGTACTTTTCTCGTTTCCTTGTTTCTTAATAAATTCTTTACTTCCTTGCCTACCCAATGGCATGTCCTTAAATTATTTTATGCAACATAAACCAAGAACCTAGAAGCCCAGAATCCAGTGCCATCTGGTAACAATAGGAGAAACCTTTTGATTAATGAGAAATGGAGACCACACGTGCCCTCAGTCTCAAGTTACCTCAGGATAAAAATTGCCCCAGTGCTGAGACCAGCTCAGCAATAGGTTTGCACGAAGGGAAGGTGACGCAGAACTGAAGAAATAAAAGGACAGAGAGAAAGACACAAGAGAGAAAATAAAGATGGGACCAGGGGACTCAGCAGCTCCTGGAACTGAGAGCCTCGACCCTAGTTTCCACATTGTATTTATTAGAAATTACAAAGCAGTAGTTATCTATGTTTACTTTCAAGGCTGCTTGTTATTAAAGCTGCAGCACCTGCAATGCTAGGGAACAGGCCACACAAAGTTCAAATGCTTCCTCACGCAAAGTTTTCGTGCTAACCAGAGAGCATTCCATCTAGTCAAGGCTGGTGTTCCCAAGCCCACCCTTGTTATCTGCGTTATGGAAACATTCAACTTCAAGCCAGGTTCCCACATTCAAATTCAAGCTATTTTCCCACACCCCAAGTAGGTATGTCTTCAATCAGAAATATTTTTCCTCAAGGGAAGAGTCATTGTGGAAGAAAGAAATTGTCCTCAGATAAATACCTGTCAGTATTGCTTTTGTCCTTGTCCCAGACTTCTGAATTCAGTCTCTCTGGTCATTGTGTCTTTAGTTTTGACCATGTTAATTACTATTTAAAAATTAAGTTCTCCTCTTATATTTGCTTTTGGAATTTTTTCTAGTCCTCTATGGAGAAAGGTAATAAAACAAGGAGGTGAGTCTCTTCTCTCCACCTTCTCACCTACAAGAGGTTAAAACTCCCTACAGTTTCCTTAGATTCTAGAAACAGAAGTTTATTAAGGGATTAGCCCAGAATAGATCTCATAAGTATTCCACAAGCATCCACAGCTACTGCCAAAGACTGCTCCCTAATGCCAGCTAGCCATCATCTCAAGCAGAAGCCTGTGGTCACAAGAGGGCTGGACAATACTTTGGAGGCTCCATCAGCAGAAAAAACTGCTGAAAGTGGCCGAGTAATGGTATCTTCATACGGTTATCAAAAGTCAAGTGGAGATATAAAAATCTGATGATTTGTCTGCAAAAGTAATTGAAATCCATCTGGTAAATGAAGTTCATGGCACTTTGTGCCTCTGGGCTTCACAGGACTCTCTGGATGAAACGCCTTCCCTGATACCCACACTTCTAACCTCTGCCCTTCCCCAGCAATGCCTGTCATGAGTGCTTTCATCGCCTGGTAAATTTCTATTCATTCTTCAAGACTCAGCTCAAAAGTCAATTTCTCTGAAATCTGCCCTCCCTAGGCTGAATCACACTACCCTTCGTCCTACAGTTTATAATCATTTCACTACTAGAGCTATTAAACACACACACACACACACATAGGGAAGCAGACTTGGCCCATGGATAGGGCGTCTGCCTACCACATGGAAAGTCCGCAGTTCAAATCCCGGGCCTCCTTGACCCGTGTGGAGCTGGCCCATGTGCAGTGCTGATGCACGCAAGGAATGCCCTGCCACGCAGGGGTGTCCCCCGCATAGGGGAGCCCCACGCTCAAGGAGTGCGCCCTGTAAAGAGAGCCGCCCAGTGCAAAAGAAAGTGCAGCCTGCCCAAGAATGTTGCCTCACACACGGAGAGCTGACACAACAAGATGATGCAACAAAAAGAAACACAGATTCCTGGTGCCACTGATAAGGATAGAAGTGGTCACAGAAGAACACACAGCAAATGGACACAGAGAACAGACAAATGGGGGAGGGGAAAGGGAGAGAAATAAATTTAAAAATCTTTAAAAACAAAACAAAACAAAAACACATACACACATATACATATACTATTTTTTTAAAGGAGGTACCAGTGATTGAACCTGGGAATGGGAAGCTCAACCACTTGAGCTAGTTTGCTCCCGAACACTACTATCCTAATGGCTTTTTGTTTGCATTTCAGTGCCTATCCCTCCTCGCTAGACTATAAGGTTCTGGAGATTAGGGACTGTGTTTTATCCATGTAACATCACACTTAGCACAGCTCTTTCTGAAGCATATGCATTTGTTCTTAGGGAAGCTCCATAACTGCAAAGTGACCCAAAGGCAGATGTTTCAGACACAGGTCCTCTTAGGAATACGCTAATTATAACTTTTAGCTGAACTATGCATACTACGTGGCTTACTCTAGGGCTTCCATCTCTCAGGGACATAACAGTTGTAGTAAGGAGGGGAAGATATAAACATACAAGCAAATGACTGCCATTATATTACAATTAAATGCTAGAAAAGCATTCTAACATTGATTAGCTCATTAGGAATGAGTAGAGAGATGAAGATGGTAGAACATTTTTTTCTAAATGTGTATTTAGATAGTCTGTCTGGAAGCTATGATTTTGTTTTGGTTTTGGGGTGTTTTTTTGTTTTCCCCTTGGCAGGTGTTTTAGTTTGCCCAAAGTGTGTCAATGCAAAGTACCAGAATTTGGTTGGCTTTTATAAAAGGGATTTATTTGGGGTAAAAACTTACAGTTCCAAGGCTGTGAAAAGGTCCATCAGAGATGCTTTCTCATCAAAGTCAACTACTGTTGATCCTGGAGTGTTGCCACGTGGTAAAGCAAGATGGCCGCCAATCTCTGCCTAGGTTTCTCCTTTCCCTCCAGGCTCACCATCTCCTTTGAGCTGCTCTGTGGGCCCAGCATCTTGGGGTCTTCATGATTAAACAATCCTCTCTCACACACTGCAGAATCAAATATGCTGGTTCCCTTTTTCCTGTCTGTGTGAGTCTGTTGATATCAGACCCAGGCAGTGGGCAGGAGCTCAACCTGAGTCATGCCTCAGTGAAGAAGTCCAATCAAAAGCCCTAAAGCAATCTTATCAGGTAATTTAAAATCAAAGCCCCCTCAACTGAATTCAATGTAATCAAAGGATATCACACTCAAAGGGATAGATTAGTTTACAAACATAATATTTCTTTTTGGTATTCAGAAAATAATTTCAAACTGTCACACAAGGCACATGTACATGCACAAGCATAACACATGTGCAAATACACACATGTGTGTGCACATGGGAGCTTGTCTGGTGGCAGGAGGGCCATGTGGGTCAGACCTCTTCTTCTCTGACTTCTTTTTTTTTTTTGGAAGGAAATAGGACTAGACTTGTCACAGATCAGCATCATTTAAATGGACCTGCTGGGATCCCTACATGGTACTTTTTAAGTTAAGAGAATGCATTATTAGATAATGAAGACTTTAAAGGCCTGGATTGAGCTATTCAGGAAAAGTTTTGAAATGTGTAAGGCAAGAAAAACATCTTCTCTTGGGCCCTTTAGAACTCATGGTAATGGATCAGTTGTTAATGGTTGGCTTGTTACTAGATTCCACAGAGAAAGCACACTGGGGTCTATAAAACATGGCAAAAGTCACCAGATTATAAATTTGGGAGAAATGAGCTCACCTAATTCCCAGTGGAAGTGTGCACATCTTCAATTCCTCTTCAAGGAACTATGACATGTATAAGCAATTAAAGCTCCTCAGTGGAAATCTTGAAGACACTAAATCATTTTCTTAATTTTCATTTAGTAGCTTGTCTATTAGTCATGTTACTCATCTTCCAAAAACATTGCCAAATGGAAATACAAACCCATGGTCACTTTTCAAAGATGGATTAATTGATAATTAAAAAAAAAATAGCCTATGAATCAGTTTTCAGAGTCACTATAGGATTGATTAAAGGTTATTACCTAGTTATTACCAGGTTCAGACTCTCGCACCAGAGAACATATGAAAAGGCTTACTAAATTTTCACAAACAGCCAGCATAGATCACTCTAAGTTGATCTATACCATAACAAAGAAAATAAGCATTTTTAAATGTTCAATTTTATTTATTCGATATAACTCAATTAGGCAAACAACAATGAGCCAGCATTAGCCTGGGATAGGCAATACAGCCCTGCGTTAAATATTTCAGTTATTTCTGAGCCACTTGATAAGCTTGATCCCTCTGGGACATGCCTGAGACACTAGAGTGATGAAGCCCAGGTGCGGCTCGTGTGTGCACGTGAGCGGTGCTCTGGTCAAGACGTTTAGGGGAAAAGGAGAGCCACAACTTCCGCTCTCTGCTGTGCTGGCAGTTGTTATTTGTAAGTAGAACCCCTTTGATCTGATGTATATTAGTTCACGTCCCCTCAACCTCCTTTTTCATGTGGAGATTTTGAGTCATATTCGTATTTCCTGTTTTAAAGCTCCATAAACCCCAATAAATAAGAATTCTGATTTTCTCCTGAGGGGAGCAGACTTTTCATTCTCCTCAATGATGGCTGGTTCTTAGAATTTGACTATGTTGATGTCTTAACCCCTTAAGGTTAAGGGCTGTAGCAGTCCCTGTCTAATCAATAAAATATTTGTTTTACCTCATTGAACGAACTACTTCTTTGAAAGAAGGACTCATATATGCTTATCTGGTGGCTGCAGACTACACATATTCTTAGCACTTTTTTTTTTTAACTGGACCTTTTAAGAACTCTCTTCAGCTTCCCAATTCCCTGGGCTAAATACAGCTTTTACTAATTTTCCATTAAGAAATTTTGTTGCTCATAATCTGTTCAAAGGTCATTATGCTTTTTCCAAAGCATTATTTTGGAATTTTAAAAATATTTTTATTTATTTACTTATTTACTTATTTAGAGGTACCTGGGGCTGGAGATTGAACCCAGGACTTTGTATGTGGGGAGCCAGCACTCAACCACTGAGCCACATCAGCTTCTCTGAGTTGGTTTGTTTTGCTTGTTCTTTGCTTTTGGTTTTTTCGGGAGGCACTGGGAACCAAACCTAGGACCGAACCTGGGAACTCCCATGTGGGAGATCAGAGCTTAACCGCTTGAGCCACATCTGCTCCCCTGATAATTATTTTTTAAATAATCAGAGAATAGATACTAAGTGCAATATCCTGTCCCAAGTAGGTATCAAGAGTATAAAGTTAATGCATTCCTGAGTCCTAGGTCTCCCAGGCTATGATTACAAAATAATGATTTTATGGAACAAGTCCCACTGGCCTAATACCAGAAACGTCTCTTCCAAAGTGTTGCCCAGCTTCTGAATTCCTCAGAAGGCTGTTGTAGGTGTGCTCTGGTAGGACCCTCAAGATTCCACTAGGAGGCAGTATAACATGGTAGTTAAGAGCTTAGGCAAGACTAGGTTTTGAATCCCTGCTTTTCCACTTACTTTGTGTCCTTTTTGTGTTTTTTACTCATTTTTGAGCTGGGACAATAACAGTACTTATAAATACAGGTTAAATAAAATCATACCTGAACAGTGCTTTAGCATGGTCTTGGCACACTTGACCTACTAAATGCTGCTTCCATCAGATGGGAGGCTTTGAACTGTGGGTAACACAAAAACCGAGAATGAATTAACCATGTAGGATTTATTGTTTCACTGAACAAGGAGTCCTAAATGGAGTGGCTCCAGGATTGGTTGACTGAGTGACTCAATGATGTCATCAGGAACTTCTCTTCCACTCTGCTGTCCTCATGATGTCAGCTTTTCTTCAGATGGATTCCCATGATGTGTGAGAAAGTTAGGCATATCATCCAGAAAAGAAATTGGCCAGAGGGAAAAAAAAAAAGCCTATCTCTTACTACAATTTAATTTTTTAAGAACAACAAAACTTTTCTCAGAGTCCCCTCTTTGCAAACTTCTCTTCATTTGCCATTGGCCAGAATTGTCACATGTCCACACCTAAATCAATCACTGGCAAGGAAAATGGGTTTACCATGACTGACTTAAAGTAACCAAGATTTAGCCCAGATCTAGAGATAAGATCATCTCCAACCAAAGGATGTAACCCCTGAAGTTGAGGAAAGAAGAAACACAATACACTAAACCATCTTCTGATAGTACCAGTCACGTAAGAATTTCTTGCTCTCTTTACCTCTCCGTATTAGTCAGCCAAAAGGGGTGCTAATGAAAAGTAGCAGAAATCTGTTGGCTTTTATGAAGGTATTTATTTGGGAGCAAAAGCTTAGAGTTACAAGGCCCTGAAGAGTTCAACTCAAGGTTACTTCCTTACCAAACTCTGTTGCACGTGTTGAAGCAAGATGGCAGGCAATGTATGCAAGGATTCAGCCTTCCTCTTCCCTCTTAAGGCTCCATGGACCCACCTTCTTCCTATCTCAGCTGTAGGTTGGCATAGGGCTCCTCTCTTTTCCTGGGGCTCATTTCTTTCCGGGGTCAGTTACTCTGGTCTCCTCACAATCTCAGCTGTAAACTCTCAGGCAAATGGCTCAACTCTCTTCCCTGGGGCCGCAGGGTCCTCTTCCATGTTTATGGAGTTTTCTCTTTTCTCAAGTTCTGTTTCTGTGTGTCTATTGTCTAAGAATCTGTTTCATCAGTCCAACCAAGGAGGTGGGGACTCAACCCTGCATGCCCTAATGATGTTTTATTAATGATGCTTAATGATGTTGAATCAAAGCCCTAATCTTGATTTAATCAAGTAGATGTAAAACCTTTGAATATAAATCAATAAAGGATATTATGCCCAGAGGGACAGGCCAATTTACAAACATAATCAATCTCTCTTTTTGGAATTCATAAATAATATCAAACTGCCAACTCTCCTTTCCTTCACTCCAACCCCGAAAATGCCTGAAACTTCAGGGAGCTTGGGGAGAAAGAGTAGAAGAAGAAATAAATGCCAGCCATGCCCCCTTTCATCCAGACTACCAACCTGTAGCAGGTCTTAGCTGTATGCAGGAAAGCAGATCTAATTTGGAATGAAATTAGCAGCTTTGCCTATTACATTGGACTGATACTCTATAAATAATTTGAAGCTCTGTGTTGTAACTTACAGCACATATAGCAATAATGAGAGCTGCCTAATTTTTTTATCTAGGAACAAGGGAAGAATAGTCCTACTGAGGAGCTAGACTTAATAAGTTGCTTTTATAACTATACCATATAGTCCTGCTTGTTTAACATACTTATTCACAACTTTTATTTAAAAAAATGACAGCTCAGAACTTCTCTATGCACCCAAACCTGTCTCCAGATCCCCTGAAGAGGCCAGCTTACCATCACCCCTTGAAATATCCTTTCCCAAGTGTTGGGCTTCATAGGTAAGTGTGAAATTGGTTGGTAGTGTGAAATGCAGCATCTCCCATTTTTTCACTAAAATACCTATGAAGCTTTATTAAAAAAAAGGGTGTCTGTGTGTGTATATAAGCTGAGAATGGGTAAACTCATTTCAAAATCCAGAATCTAGGGGTATTGCCACCATCTACCATTAAACGTTAAGAATCGTATCATTAAACACCTAAGAAGAAAGGAGAGTTTGTAATAAACCTTGTAACTCATCCATGCTAGGTCATCAGAGTCAGAAAGTATCTATCTAATCAGAATATAAGACAGGCATCTTTGTAATGCTGGCTACTTTATGAGTTTGACTTTCGTTAGAAACCAACCAGACAATATCTGGACATGAAGCAGATGTCAATTGTGGTTCTTTATTGCATTCTGGGATACACAGCCCCTACAATTAATGTAGGCAAGAGCAAGAGACAGGAAAACTCTACTAATAGTGAAAAATGGAATCAAGGAAAAATTTTTGTATACTCCATGGGTTCAGAATATTCAGTAAACTGGGACAATGGGGTAAAGAAAGATACTAGTTCAAAAGAAAACACTAGATATAAGATCGTTAGGGAAAGGCTACAGGCTTGAGAGCTAAGCCAAGCTATAACCTGAAAAAGGGTTTTGGCTCGTCACCCTCATTACACAAGGGCCTAAAATAATATAAACAACAAGTGGTGTAAGTATTGATTCTGAATGTATCTTATCACTTACAAGAGTAAGAGATATGCACAACACTCAGCAGAGAAAGGGAAAGAAAAAGCATCATGAAGATGAAGACATAAAACTTGTATTAGAAAATTATCTACTGTGAGATTCAAAACAATATTTTAGAAAATCTCACAAAACAGCTATTGGCATCCAAATAGAAGTAACAGGCTGAGATACAAAGATGGATGATAATAGGAAGATTTCAAAGAATCTGTGGCAGAAACAATGATTTATGTTCACTATACTGCCTCATTTTCCTGGGCACATAGGAAGACTACATTTCCCGACTTCCCTTGTTGTTGGACTGGAACAATGTGACTAATCTTAGCATTGGAATGTAAGCCTAAAGTATGTCATCTTATATCAGAGGCAGTTAAGAACATGTGCCTTCTCCATGCCCTTTCTTCCCATGTTGCATCAACCTTTAAGACTATGTGTTCCAAATAGCATAAGATTGAGAAAGGCCACCCAAGTTGTACTGGACTTTACAGAAATGAGAAATAGATTCTCATTATGTTAATCCTCTGAGATTCCAGCAATGTTATTGAAACATAGGCTAACCTAAGTTGACTAATACAGAATCAAAAATACAAGAGCAATTTTAAAACCAAGTTGATTTATCAAAGGAATGTATGCAAAGATAGCTTAATGTTAGAAATTTATCAATATAATGCATCACATAAAATAGATGTTGGGAAAATTGCTAACTTGATAAATGCTAAAAAAGCCTTTGATAAAATACAGTACCTATTTCAAACTAAGTAAAATTTTTAGTAAAATAGTTAAGATATCTTAAACTAATAGCCATCATTCTTAATAATGAACTACTATAATCTTTCCTATTATAGACATAAACAAGAAAAGAATACATGCTAGCACCATTATTAGTTAACATTGCTATGAAGGCTGCAGCAAATGTAAAAAGAGAAACAAGAGAAAGTAAAACAAAGTATTAGAAAGGAGAAGATAAATGTAACATCATGGGTAGATAACCTGGAAAATCTAAGAGAACCAACTGAGTGAAAAAAACTAAAATGAGTAGAATTTGTAAGGCTGGCTATTACAAATAAATAAAACCTCTGCCTTTTCTTCATAATAGCAGCAATTCATTGGAGAATATATTGAGGGGTGGAGAAACTCCATTCACAGTAGCAACAACAAATCTGAGAACTGAACATAACACAAATTACATGACCTATAAAAAAAGAATTTAAAAGCTTCAAAGACTTGAACAAATGGAGACATAGTATTCCTGGATGGGAAGATTCAATATTGTAAAATAACATTTCTCCACAATTTAATTCACGCATTTAGTTAAATTATAAACAAAAGTTCAAAAGGAAGTTTGTGGAATTTGACAAAAGTAATTCAGTGAAACAGAATAAGAAACCCTGAAACTGCGATATAAATATGGGAGTAATCAGCATTAATAAAGTGGATGAATATAGAGTAGAAGTCCTAGAATTGAGTCCTAGGACACTTTAACATTAAGAGGAAATGAGGAGAGATGAGCAAATAGTCCAAAAAGGAGTCACCACTGTTGTTGAAGGGAAATTGTGGTATCTGGAGGCCAAGAAACATCATTGTTGTACAAGGGAAACTGTGGTGTCCTGGAAAGCCAAGAAAGGGTTGCAGGAAAGGCGTCATCAACTGAATTTATGTCACTGATGGGTCAAGTAAACTGAGAACTTAGATTTATATATTGGATTTAGCAACAAGAGATCACTGATGTCCTCAACAAGGAAAGTTTCAGTAGATTGGTGAAGTCAATAGCCTGACTGGATTAAGAAAGAATAGCAAGAAACCGGGGCGAGGAGGAAGGGAAGATAAATAAATAAACAAATCTTAAAAAGAATAGCAAGAAATTGGGGATGGTAAATTTTGCTGTAGACTTGAGCAGATGATAGGGTTAAGGAGGGTTTATGATGGGAATGGTAACAGTACATTACAATATGCCGATGGAAGCAATCCATTTGATAAGGGTAAAAATGATGATGCAGGTGAAGCAAGTCCTCAGAAAGGTTAAATTCAGGGATGAAATCTAGCCCCTAAGTAGAGCACTGGATTTAAGGACCATCCAAATTAGGTCATCCAGGTCACCCAAAGCAGCAGAGGGAAAGCTAGATCAAATGGAGACAGGCTGGAAGGTGGAAACTTGTGAGGTCTCTGATTACTACTGTTTTTCAGAAAAATAGAAAGTAGGATCCTTAGTTGAAAGTCAGGAGGTGGGTGAGGAGGAAGTTCGAAACAGTTCAGAAAAGTGGTAAAGTCAATAAATGGATTAGGAAAATGCACCTCCAGGCTCAGTGGTATGAACAGCATAGCAGATAGAAAATGATCTCTTGAGAAGGATGTAAGGGGAGTAATTTCAATTAGAACAAGGAAGTGAAGGGAAGGCTTTCCCACTAAAATTTTGGGAATTTTAGTTAGTGATGATTGATTTTGTGTCTCAGAGGGCACAGCAGAAGTGTTTTAGGAGCTAAGGAAAGACTATAGGTCCAGAACTATCTGAGGTTCCAGTCTTCTTGCAGTGACAAAATTAATAGGAATCAAGAGCACATGAGTCACCTTAATGGTTTTGAGGAAGAAAGTTATGGCAAGGTTTGATAGCGGGGATTAGAAAGGAGTAGCAGGATGTTTCCTGGAGCCCTGCATAGTTCTGGGGTGGTCACCTGACTCTTGTGATGGAAACACTGAGAAATGGTTTTAGCACACTGTTCAAAGTTCCCTTCTACCTCTTGCCAGTGATGGTGTAGGCTTTAGCAGTTTGATATTATTTATGAATTCCAAAAAGATAATTGTTTGTAAACTTGTCTGCTTCTCTGAATGTGATAACCTTTGATTGTATTAGATTCAGCTGAGATGTCTGATTAAATTGAATTAAGAGTAGGGCTTTGATTCACTCATGTTATTAAAGTGCGACTCAGCATAGAGTCCCAGCCCCCTTGAGCTCTCACAAAGAAGATAAACACTCTCACACAGAAGTAGACAGAGAAGATACATGGAGGATCCTGCGGTCTGGGAAGAGAGATGAGCCTGATAGCCTACAGCTGACCTTGTAAAGAGAACAGAGCAGCTGAGCCCAGAAAAAAATGAGCCCTGGAGAAAGAAATGAGTCTTATGCCAGCCTACAGCTGAGATCAGAAGCAGGTAGGACCATGGAGCCTCAAAAGGAAGAAGGCAGGCTGAACCCTCACAGATGTTGCCCACCACCTTGTGTCAACATGCAGCAACAGACCTTGGGTGAGAAAATACCTCTTATGGTACCTTGAGTTGGACTCTTTAGGGCCTTGTAACTGTAAGCTTCTACCCCAAATACCCTTCATAAAAGCCAATAGATATCTGGTACTTTGCATCAGCACTCCTTTGACTGATACACAGGCAAAAGCTGGAGATGTATTCTTATACCAAGCAGTAATAGCTAACACTTGAATGTGTAGTATATGTGGGGCACACAATAATTGTATGTGTATTACAACAACCCTTTGTAGGTGCTATTATCCCCATTTACAGTTTAATGAGACTGTGATTTGCCAGTGTCACACTTTGATAAGTGGAGAGTGGATATGAAATCAAGTAGACTGATCCAAATGACCCACTTAAACTGAATGATACATCACCTCCCTGGGGAACTGGATATTTCAAACCATTCTGGAATTAAAATTTGTTTTTTATTCCCTATTTACTTGAAAAACAATCACAAATGTTTATTTTTGCTCAAAAAGAAAACTTGCTTTACAAGTGGTATGTTTTAACAGAAGTTATCTGTTTGGGTTTTAATATTCATGGACCTATTTGTCTAAAAAAATTGGAACACAGATTTGGCAATTACTTTAGGATTACAAAGTGATAGATTGTTACAAGCAAATATTCTAAAGATTAATTTTAAAAGTAATAATTAGTGGAGCCTATTGTAGAGGTCATGAATACATGCTCTAACGGTATTTTTTTTAAAACTTAATGTTACATGAATGAATACTTATGGGTTGGGATGAATTTAGTAATAATAGTATCAACAAACACTTCACTCAAGAAGGGTCTTAGTGCTCATCCTGACAACCTATTAAAACTTAAACTGGAATGACTCAGAAAATTAGTATGGTCCTATAAGAGGATAACAAGCAAAATCATGAAGCAGTGAAGATAATTTTAAAGAATCTGGGAAAATGTGTGTTTTTCTGTGGATGAGAAAATTTTCAAGTTAAGAAGTTGGGGGCGATGGCTCTTTAGTATGATAAAGATGCGTGTGAGGACTTCTAAAAACATTGTCCTATGAAATGTGTAACTGAAAAACAGCAATATTTCTAAACCAATGTTATTTAATATACTGTGATTTTAAATACAGTTGTTCAACTAGGTTAACAAATACAAGTTTATATATATTTCAACTTCATGCCTACTAGTTTTTAACTTCCAATTGAGACATGTGTAAAATTGATAAATCAAAGCAGCAAGATAAGCACAATAATTGGAGACAGTTGAAAATGGTTGCCACTGTGGAGCAAAAAATTCTTAGTTGGGAGGTGTGATGGTGGTGGTGGTGTGGTGTGTGTGCAAACACGTGCATGCTGTGTGTGAAGGGCTGGAGAATAAAGAGCGGTTGTTTATTAGTACAGGCCTTGAAAACTATTTAACTCTTCATAATTTTGGTAAATATTTTTAAAAATCCATCCATTGCATTCTTGCCTTTGCCACTCCCTCAGATTCCTCTTTTATCCAGTTTTAAAGCTTTAGTTTTACATTAGAAGAAAAAACAAAATGAAGTTGATTATCAGGGAACATTGAGAGTCTACTATAAATATCTATATAGTGTTACTTCTTACCAAGAGCAAATATACTATTGGCAAGAATTTTCACTCCTTGTTTTAAGTTTTGGATTTTTTTCCTCATGTATAGTTCTAATTGAAAGCGGAAAAATAAGCCCAGAATTGCAACGTGTTAGGCTCCATTTAAATACAGTTAAAAATTAATAAACCTGAAGATGACACCTAATAAGAGAAAAACACATAATGTGAAAATTAAAAATCACATGTATGTTATTAAATAAGGTCAAACTGTCATTTTAGTGTTTGAAAGAGTGAAATTGTGTAAGGAACAAAATATATATGTGAAATTATAATATATATGTGAAATGCAATAAATTATTTAATGCGATGCTGCTATATTAACTTTAAAAGTGGCAAAAACTTAAATCTAGGTTCAGAGGTTAGTAGTGAGTTTATAAGTTCTTATTCAAAGGACAGAAGAACCAGTAATTAATAAAGACAAGTGTTCAGATTTATTTGGAAATTCACAGTTTCTAATGGCACTACAGCCCCATAGTTATATATTTTAAGTCCTCTTTCCAAAACCCTGGATGCTGCACACAAATGGTATAACTTCCCACTCTACCTATGCTCTCCTCTGGACCCCTTTTCAATGGGCTTCTACATAATCAGGCCCTCTTGCTCTGAATGCCTGTTGTGCAGAATGGAAAAAAAAAATTAAATCATCTAAAATATACAGTAAACCTAACACAAAAACAGCAACTTAAACAAAGGCTTTAAATAAGTCACATTACAAACAATACTCCAAGATGAGTATTTAGACAAGTTTAAAAAAGTTATTACTAAAAGTGCTCAATAAGTTATAACTTAAATCTTACAACACAAAATGGTCAATTCTCTCCCTTTCAAAACATATCCCACCACTTTCACTCACCCCCAAGATATCATTTTATGCAAAAAAGGCTGCTGCTCAACACTTTTTAAAGGGAGAAGAAAAGATAAAATAAAGACACACATTGATATCACACATGTATACCTCTGCACATTTGTAGCCAAAACAAAGCGAACATCAAGGAACAATCCCTTCAGAACTGGCCAATCAGACAAGGCTTGACAAACTCACTAGCTGGTCCTGTGCATATGACATAGGCAGTGATTATATTATGAGAGACCTGGACTCATTTGCCAAACCTTCAATTTTATATTTGTTGTAAATAAAACAAAATATTTGTAGAAAACAATGATCTGAAAGTCTGGAGGATTAGTGTTGATTGTGAATGTTTAAAATGTATGGCAGCTAAAGAAAACTCTTATAAATAGTTAAATATCTTTAAAAGTTGAGCCTATCAAAATTTTGTCTGCAAATACCAGTCATTCGGAAGAAAATATCTTGCATGACGTTTTTTTCCTGCTCATTGAGTTAAACTAAGGAAAAATAATCCAGTCAAAATGAGTTAAATGAAAATATCATTAACAGCATAACCATTTACCTAAAAGAATATACTTCAAAATCCAGCAGTGTTTACTTTCAGTGAGTTTGTTAAACAGGTATCTAGTTGGCAAATCTTTTGGAATCTAAACGCTGTCTGACCCACATTGCTAAGCTTTAGGCACAGACCACCTTAAAGCCTTGTAGTGTTTGCTGCTTCCAAAAAAATAAACAAGATATAAAAGAAATCATATGACAGAAAAAATTCTCCCTCCTCTTCCAGTGGCATTATAAATAGACAAAAGGCACATAAATATGGGAAGGTGCAAGAATAAGGAACAAAGCTAAAGGAAGAGGTTTAGGCTTTCATTCCTATCCCACCCAAGGAACTGGGCTTCTAAATTATCTTTGCCCCAGTTATTAGTCTGTGAAAAAACATCTTTATAAAATGTCTATCAATGTCTTTGTAGGAAGTGATGAGCCTTGTAAAACTGCAGTTCGTTAACCAAGATTGACACAATCCCATCTACTTTTTTAAAGGCAGAAATCATAATTTCTGAATACTTTTCCATTAATATTTTCTCCCTCCCCCAACCCCTTCAAATACCACAGACTGTTCTTCAAAGAACAAAAAAATCTCCAGTATGAAAAGTTCATTTAATTTTAAATATGTCCCGAGACTGCTGTTACACCAAATGTTCCCACGGTGATCTCTTTGTTTCCTTTGATTATGTCATGCAGGCTCGGCAATGATCCTGACTTAGTCTGTATTAAAGTTTTTATCAGTTTTCCTTGGTCTTGGACTTTAGATCGCCTTCGTTTTAAAGCCCTTTTCTCAGTTTTTGTCTTTTGGGACTGTCCATTGCACAGACTTGTGCAAGCTGAAATGCCACAAAAATAGGACTCTTCTGATTGTGAAGAAGTTTCTGAGCTTCCTTCAGATGGAGGACCTTTATAAGAAGAGTGATAAACTTCTCCCATATTAGAAAAATCTCTCTGGTTTGTAAAGGGCTTCCTTCCTTTTATGTCTCCATTGGCAATAGGGTGCAGTGGATCTGCTGGTTTTATGGTCTCAATTTTTTCAGTTTTGTACTTGCAGCGTTTCTTCTATAAGAAAGGTAAAAGAAAGGGTAGAAAATTAGAGCTCCAAGTTACTTAAGCAAATGAGCTGAAATAATGGAGTAAAGTGCCACCTCCTGGCAAAAAGGAAAACAGCATTATAAACAGCAAGTATATACTGCCATGTTCTGTTTAGACACCATTGCCTTCCCATTTTGGAAATGCTACTACTCAAGCAAAACTCTTTAAATTATTTATTTGCAACCTCTGAATATAGGTTTAGAGAGTGATAACTAATGTCTGCCAGATATTATACAAGTTGCTTATATATATATATCTTAATTATTAACACTAAAAGATGGGTATTTTATTCCTGATTCCTAGATGAGAAAACCAAGGAGCAGAAGTTTAATTCCTTGTCCAAGTCACAAAGTAGTAAGTGGTCAAAACTTGAGACTGGATCCTGAGCTGTTAGGGTCTAAAGTTCATGTTCTTTTATCTAGAAAAATTAGCTCTCATCAAAGTGAGTATAACATATCTGAAAGGCAAAATGGAAAGGGAACGAACTTTGTAGCAGAAAAGGAACAAGTACTATTTTGAATTTTGCCACGTATAAAGAAACAAACTCGAGTTTCAGTTTTCCATCTGAATAAAAGGGATAATACCATCCTTAGGCTGTTGGTGGAATTACAGGAATAATGCAAGCACTGTGCCTGACATACATTTAATAAATAATAACTATCATCCAGGGATCAGTAAACTTTTTGTAAAGGGCCAGATAGTAAATACTTTAGCCTTTGCAGGTCACATTCTATCTCTGATGCATATTCTTCATTTTATTTTACAATTCTTTAAAAATGTGAAAACCATACTTAGCTCCCAGCCATAACAAACAGGCCTAAGACTTGGCCTGTGGATCAGGTCATAGTTTCATAATCCTTGTAAACATTTATTTACATTATTACAATGATTAAAAAAGTAAACAGTAAGTTTAAGGACTATTTAAAGGTTACATCAAACCTTTCAGTCAAATATTTCTTCATCTACTATCACATAATAAGCCAATACCCTTGAAAAGGAAACAAAATATTACCTTTTTTTCTGGAGAAAACCTCAGGGGTTCTACGATGTACAAATCATTTGGGTCTACTATAAAAGTAAGATTAAAAAAAAAAAGATGTAAAATTAAAAGTGGATTATGCTATGATTAACACTATAAAATATATTAATATAGTAAGTATAGATAGAATATACAATATAATGTATGTAATATAATGTAATATATCATCCCTCGATGACTATTTTCCTAATCGAACCAATGAATTTATACCAGTTTAACCATAATATTTATGCATTTTAAATTATTAAGCCAAGATAGGCAGGTAGGATATCGTACCACTCCTATTTTGGACTTGATTGGTCAATATCAAATCTCTCTGTTCCTTTATTAATTTTTAAGGATCCTTCTTTGGGCCTAGCTCTACTCTCTTACCTGAGGAGAAAAATAACAATACTGGATAACTAATACCAAATTCAAAGATCAAGTGAATATTTCCTAAAAGAATAAACTGTACGTGTAATGAACGTGGATTAATAATGTGCAAGAAGCAGCTGCAACCAAGTACAGAAACCAGAGGAACATATATACAAAAATAGATTGGCCTTTTTTTTTTTTTTTCAGTTTTTTAATGTGATCCAAACTATGAACTCTAAAGTCTAAAAATAACATAAGCATGCAATATCATGCACCAGTAATAATGAATAAACACTTCTACAATGGGAGATAAATTAAATCTATTAGTTTTAGCTCTATTAGTTTTAGCTCAAAGTTTCTAAGATTTAATTCCTTAAAGCACATTCAAGATACCCTTACCCCACCCCCACACTGACAAGTTAATGTACATATAAGAGAGTACTATAGTGAGACTTCGGTCCTATTCAACCCATTTAAAGTAAATGATTTAATGCTTAATTGGTAACAGAGTTTCTATTTCAGGTAACAAAAAAGTAATAGATGGTGGGGGTGGTAGCACAACACTGAATGTAATTAACACTACTGAATTACATATTTTACTGTGGTTAATAGGAAATTTTTTATTGAATATCTGTTGCTAGAATAAAAATTAAAGGAAAAACCCCAACAAAATAGGATGCTACAACACAGTGAGTCCTAATCTATGGACTATAGTTAACAGTATAATTATAAGAATATTGTTTCATCAATTGTAAGGTACCACCACACTAATGCAAAGTATTAATAATATGGAAAACTGTGTGTAAGGGGATTGTATGGGAACTCAGTACTTTTCTGCATGATTTTTCTGTAAACTTAAAACTTTTCTAATTAAAAAAAGTTAAACAGAAATAAAATTGTAAAAGGGGGAAGAGGAAACTAGTGAGGGTGATACACATGCCAACACTTACTAATTGTCCACTTTAAATACTGTTTTCCAATTATACTTCAATAAAGCTTAAAAAAAAAAAAAAGGAAATGATTTAGGGTCTGATGGGGCAAAAACTGAGTTGAAAAGTAGCAGCAAATTCACTATGAACTTCATATACCAGAGATTTACTAATAACACTATTCAATCAATTATATTTTTTACATTATAGCCTAACAATTTGTTGGAAAGTCATAAAAATAACCTAAAGTTCCTCGAAATAGTCATTTCCATCAGATTACTATTTTTTAAAAAATCATTCAAGTTGCTTGGGAAAAACCCATTATGTCCACTTTTAGGAATAATATGTTATTAGTTCAACCTCTCCACTGAGAGCAACAAAGTATATATTTTTAAGAAATTCACTGAAAGCTGTGAAGAGCAGACCTGACAGAAAGTAATCCTCAGGCCAAAACTGAAAGGAAAGCAGGCAACCAGACAGTCAAGTGGAATGCAAAAGTTCTGTCTGTCCTGAGGGTATGCGCCAATGCAAGACACAGAACTTTAGTTTTGATGGTTTAAGGAAGTATATCAGTAATCAAATCCCCAGGGCCCACCCAAAGTACCAAATTAAAAAAGACAACCTTCTTCTCCCCATAGTAAGTTGGGAATTCAAAAGACTATCCCCTCAGGAAAAGAGTGAAGCCAGGCCTGGTCTTGAAGCCCAAATTCCCATCGCCTGGAAGTCTAAAAAACTTCAAGCCATGATAAAAGTGTTGGACTGTTACTGTTCCTTGAGCCCAGCAGAAATAAACCCAAAATCTCTCCGGAATAAAGACCTATATTCTAGACCTCAAATTATCCCTACAAATAATTTTTCAAAGACAAAAAACAGCACACAAAGATAAAGCACGCAAGGCATAAAACACCTTGAGCAAGAGTCTATAAAAAATTTATGAATGATTCACAAAAATTTAAATTAGAATTATCAGATACAGTCTATAAAAACAATTATAATTTTTATATTTAAATAAAAGACAAGCTTTAAAATATCTGCAGGAAATATTTTTTAAAAAAAGGAACCTAGAAGATATCTTAAAAAACAAAATACAAACACAACCAACAGTTATATTTGATAGCATACTAGGTAACAGCTGAAGATTGTGTAACCTGGAAGGCAGATCAGAAGAAATCAGAGAGAAGCACAGAAAGGTAAAAAGATGGGGAAAAAAACAAACAACAACAAAAAAAACAGGAGAATTTAGGAAACAAGAAAGATACAAGTGAGAAGGACTAACATTTAATTAAATTGGAGAACCTAAAAGAATGGGGCAGAGGTAATATTGGGGTGGGTGGGGGAGAACAGTTGAGAATGTACCAGTATAATAAAAGACACCAATTCAGAGATATTCAAAGATTCCAAAAAACTTTCAAACAGGATTAAAGAAAAACAGATGAATATTTCAGGTTGAAGGAAAGCAATCACAAATGAAGGTCTTAGAATGACCGATAAGCAAAGAAATTACAATCATGTGTAAACCTAGCTTGCTGAGTTAAAGCAGAAAAAAAAGTAAAAATTAAAATACGTAATAATAACATGCAAATCAGACTGGGGATAAAAAAAGAGTTAAGTTGTTTTAAGATCTTTGTACTGTCCAGGAAAAGGTAAAAGTATTGATTAGCTTTACACCTTAAATATTTGTCATTTCTAAGGTCACCAGTAAAAGAACAGAAACAGTGTACAACTTCCAATCTAATGGCAGCAAAAGGGAATTATGTGCTCCATTCCACCAACAAAAATTCCTAATGAAAGCAAGGAAGGGGAGAAAAAAACATAGGCAAAAGATATGTGAACACCTCTATGTTAATAAATTTCTACATTTAGATGGAATGGAAGACTTATCGGAACTTTTTTGTTTAAAGTGATAAAAAGTGGAAGAAGAGCCATAGACTTTTCTAACAAAGAAACTCCAGAGCTACATTGACTTTACTGGTCAAGGAAGAAATAATTATAATCCTAAATTCTTCCAAGAGCATTAAAAAAGAAAAAGAGCATTGTCCATCTAGTATTTTAAGTCTTACAGTCTGAGAAATAAAAAACTGCATGCTAATCTCATCCTTGAACAAGAGTTGCAAAATACCTAAATATCAAAAAATTATGTAAAACTGAACAGGTATATATAAAAAACACATATACAAATGTAAATAATACATCATGAAAAATGTGTGTTTACTAAGTATTCAACATTAGAAAATCAAGACAATTCATTTCAATAACACTAAAAATTATCTTAAAAGATGCAGAAAAACTAGTCAAAATAAAACAGATGCACAGGGAGGGGAAATATTGGCAATCTGGGAATAGAGGGTGAACTTGCCTAGATAAATGGTATCTACAAAACACCAACGGCAAACACAATATTAATTACAAATTAACAGAGAAACATTGAAAGCTTTCCCTTTAAGATTGGGAACAAGATAAAGATTCCTGTCAGCCATTTCTATTCAACACTGCTGAAAATATTAGGCTACAAAGGGAATAAAGGCTATAAGGATTGGAAAGGAAGAAAGAAACTGTCTTTATTCTCAGGTGTGCCTGTGTTCACAAAAAATCCAAAATAACCTACAAATCAACCATTTCAAAAAAACAAGGTTGTTGTATATAAAATCAATATACAAAACTTGATTGTCAATTTACATACTAGCAATAAACACAAATATTACACACACCTACTCACAAAATACTACTTACAACAGAATCAAAAATATTCTAGGAATAAAATGAATAAAAGTTGAACTCTTTGGAGAAAACAGATATACTACGTATTCCCTAAATTGATTTGTAAAGTCAATGTACTCTTAATCAAAACAATCAATGTTTAATACTGTTTTGCTTAATGCTTTTATTTTATAGAAAATTTAGTAGGTGATTCTAAACTTAATGTAAATGAAAAGAGACAATAATGGTCACAGCAACAAGGTAGGAAGACTGTTTTACCAGATATCAAGAAATATTTGAGAGCTACAGTTATTAATGCAATGTGTTACTGACAAACAGTAGAGACACAAATGCATACATATTTATAGAGACAGAGGTTAATATCTGATCATATGACAGAGGTGGCAATTTGCAGCACTAAAGAAATGATAGTTTTTTCAATTAATTATTCTGAGACAAATGAATAACCATATAAAATTTTATATCAGAATCCCTACCTAATACTAAATAATAAAAAACCAGTTCCAGGTAGGTTAGACACCTGAAAACAAAAGGAAAATAAACATTTAGAAGATAATATGAGAATATCTTCCATTAACTTGAAATAGGAAATTCTGTTTAAACAAGAGGGAAAAATAGCACTAACCATAACGGAGAGAAAAAAAAAAAAAACATAAATTTGATTACATTAAAATTAAGAGCTCCTTGACTTATTTAATAAAGACTCTATGTAAACAGAAAAGACAAATAAGGCACCTTCACCATATTTAACCAATCAACAACTAGTATGCAAATCTAAAAAGAAACTATAAACCAGTAAGAAAAAGACAAAAAACTCAGTAGAAGAATGGGCAAAAAACAAAAAAAGGTCCAAGACAGCCAAATGATCAAAGGCTTTAAGTAAAGATGTTTAACCTCATTAGTAATCATGCAAATACAAACTACAATTCTAACCAGATCAACAAAAATCTTTTAAACTTGAAAATTCCAAGTAGTGACAGGAATATAGGGCAATAGAAATGAAAAGCACTGGTGGCAGCATAAACTGACGTTAACACTTTGGAAAATAGTCTACCATTAATCTTGTAATATGCAAATAAGCATACCCTACAAAGCAACAGTTTCATATTTAGGTAAAATTCTTAAGAGAAACTCTTGCAACCATATTCCAGTACACAAAACAATGGAATGGTTATAGCAGCATTATTTTTAAAGCCCTAAACTATAAAGAAGGGATAAATATATTGTATTTTAGTCAGTTGCTGAAATATCATATAATACTGAAAATGAACTACAGTGATAGGCAATAATGTATGTGAATCTAATAGAACACTGAATGAAAAGATAAAAAGAACACATATGATATGATTTTACTTATCAAAAGTTCAAATCCAGGCAAAAAAATCAAATTATACTGCTTAGGAATCGAAATATTGATGGTAAAATTAATTAAAAATATGATTATCCCAAAGTTAAGATGGTAGTTACCTCTAGGAGAATGGCTATCACTGGCTTTTAGTGTTCACTTTAAAATTACTTCTAAGTTATAAATTTTGGTATTGTATATTTTTGTATCTCATATTTTACAATAAAAATGTGTTTCAAAAGTCAAAACAATTTTTGTCCACCTGGCTGGTCAATGAAAGTGACAGGTGTAAATCAAAGCATAAACTTGAGAAGCAAAGAAAGAACACTAAGAGAAGAAAGTTTATAATGAATTAATTTAATTTACAATCTGGATCAACTAAGTTCATCAACCTCAAATGCTTAACAGGCAAGATACTATGTAATTTGCCCAATTCTTTAATACATATCAAGTTTGTACCTAATATAAAAACTAAGAGATGGTCCCATCTCACAAAGCTTAGAAACAAAAATAAGGCAAAAGTATAGGATGGTTAAAATCAAAGCTAACTATGACAAATGCCATAAGAAAAGATAATTCAAAGAGTAGAAGAAATAAATTCATAAACAGATAGAATCAATATTAAAGTCAGTCTTCTGCCTAGTGCTTCCTCTACTTGTAAAGACAAGTCAAGATGACATAGTTATTTAAAATAGAAGTTAATCTATTATCAGATACAAAAGGCTATTCTATTGGCTTTCAAGGTTTAAAGAACAGAAATAGTAAAATACCCACAATTTCAGTTCATTTAAAATGAGGCTAGAAAATCCAAACGGGGAAAACATCTCTAAAACATTTCCTAATTGCAAGGATACATGTCAAATTAAGGAATGCATATATACCCACAGACTGGCTACAAGAACGATACTAAATGTTAATGAGCATGTGGAACAACTGGAATTCTCATTTACAGTGATGGGAGTGTAAATTCCTATCTAGCATTATTTACCAAACCCAAAAGAAATGAAGAGATGTGTTCATGAAAAGTGTGAGATGCTGTGGCCTTGGTTAAGGCAAAGTTATTATTTGGGAAAAGAGCATGAAGAATGAGAATCCGGAAAATAAAAAGCAGGTGTGCTTGAGATTAAGAGGAACTCAGTATCCTCCTAATTCCTGTTCTGTATCCAAGGACATGAGGGAGAGGAAGTGGGAGTGACAATCATTGCCAGAGTTGGATAAGGAGAAAGTGGGTCAGCAAAAAGACATAAAAGGACAGTTTAATAAAGAATAAATTGCCTTATTTCTTTGGAGATGATAGTCCCCTGACCCCGTTGTGTTGTGTCTTTTGTGTTTTTCTTTTCACTTCCACATTCACACAGGTTCTTGCAACAGGAAAGATATGTAATAGTCTCAAACTGAAAATAATACTCATGTGAGTGAATAATGTGTGGTGTATATATATAATGACACACTATACAGGAATGAGAATAAGTAAACTACATTTACACTCAATGGCATGGTGGATATCACAATCAGTTATTAATCAAAACAGAGGCTACCTTGGAAAGGGACAGGTAATTACTATAAGATCATGAGGAAGTTTCTGCAGTCCTGGATAATGCTCTGCTCCTTATTCTGTGTTTTGGTTACACAGGTGTGTGCACTTTGTGACAATTCATTGAGCTTAACATATGATAATTACATTTTCTTCTATGTTATACTCCAATTAAGACTTTTACTAATGAAAAAGCATATCAACCAAAAGGCAAAAAAGAGAGGGGGAAAAAGTTTTAAATTAAAAATTTAAAAAAAAAAAGAGGAGGAGGAAGAGCTTTAGTAGTAAATAAACACACATGGAATGAATTTAGTCTGAAAGCTCTGTGAGGCAGTAAACCAGCTGAGCTCAGGAATGATTATGTGAATGAATGACCTAATCAACTGAAACATGCTGCTCAGTTACTAAATCCTATAGCAAGGGAGAGATGCCAGTGATTATTCAGAAAGCATTCCTAACTGAAACATGTATTTAATTTAGCTATTTTAAAAGTGTTATGAAGATAAATTTAAGTCTCTTAATAAGCATTAATTACAAAGGTACTGAAATAGGAAAGAGCTGCTTGGCACAGATCCATTTACTTAAATCTAAATATTTACTGAACATTAAAAAAAAAAATGTATGTATAGACTCTAGGGCTACCAAAAAAAGAGAAAGACTAGGTATTCATTAAGAAAGTGCCTCAGTCCTGAACTAGAGACAAAAAGGGTCCTACCTGTACAGAAGGAGGAGGCAGATAAGCACAGGATGCTATGGGAGCACATTCAGGTTTTCCATATCTGTTGAACTTTCTCAAACACCCCTTTCTAAAAAGAAATACTTCTAAACAGGAGCATGTGCAAGCAAAGCTACCAACGGCTTATTAAACTAAACCTCCCCCATCCCACCCTCTGGGTTCTTAGGAACAAAGATAGATATAAAGTGTGAAAATGATAAAGTGGCTTTGAAATAACACAAACAAATGTTACTTATATCCATTATTCTGTAACAGATGGTTTCAAACACAGCACTGATACCAGAAATAAGCTAGATTCGTGATTATATTACTTAACCACAAAATCTACCTTCTTTGCCAGTGAACTGAAGAGACTTGGATCTGATGAGTGGGAATGAAGTTCTTCTTTTCAAATTCATATCATCATAGGAAGAGAAACACCTAAGACATTTTTAAAAAATGTATTATGATTGGGTAAAAAATGAGTAAACTATATATAATTTACTCTGCTGTTAAGCCTGGATGGATCAGGCTTTTAAGAACTGTACAAACCATAGGATTAGTCCCTAAATAAACACTTCAGTTTTAGCTAATATATGTAAAAAGGGATTTACAGATCTTTCTCTAAAAGGTACCAGTAAAATACCTATTTTTCCCACTTTGAATTCTACCTTTGAATTCCACATTTGCACATCCTTCTCGACCAAAACATTTGAAGGGTTTTTATGTGCTTACTACCGGTGTTTTCTCTATTACACACAGTGCCATCAAGGATAGAACTATCTCACTAGCCCCAATGTGTTTTTAACATTTTGGTTTCAAATGTGTTTCTATAACATTGGGGAAAGGAATCACCCTCAACATCCTTTAAATTACTGAAAATTTTTTAAAAATATAAAAAGATTACTAAAAAAAAGGAAAATTGTGAAATATAATGCTGTAATTACCTTTTAGGGCTTGGATACTGATTACTTTTAGGAAGTTTTGAAACATAATCTCCATCAAATTGAGAGGAGTTTCGACAACGCTGCATACAAAGCATCAGTCCCAAGACAACACAGAGAATCAAAGATATGACAAGGTAGCTCTGTCGATCTGAAACCTGAGATGTGATGAGGGTTAAATAATAACAATAAATCATACTAAGAAAAAATGGACAAATCATTTTAAACTTTTTCAATATGCTTCAAAACCATAAATGAAGAGCATACTCTTTGGAAATGCAGTACTAAAGCAATGTTTCTCTTTTTCTTCTTTTTCCCAATTTTATTTTAAAAACTTCAAACCCATGGACAAGTTTTAAAAATAGTACAATAAACATAGTTCTGCCTTTCACTAAGATTCACCAATTGTTACCATTTCGCCACGTTCGAGTTGTCTTCCCAGTGTTTAAAAAAAAAAAAAATCCTGTTCTTACATAGGATTCTTACAAAATTTTACCTCCATTCACCCACTCAGTGTTTTAAGACAAAAACTTTGGAGTCAACCTTAATTCCTCATTTTCCAAACAACCCATCAGTCAGCAAGAGCTGACTTTCTTACCTCTTAAATATATCCTGAATTCAACATCACACTATTTATACTCCACTGATAAAATCCTCTTCCAAGCCAACATCATCTCCCAAAGCTACTGCAACTCTGCAACTATCTCCTAGTTGATTTCCTCCCTCCTTCCATGCTTCATCTTCCTCAACAAGCAAACTCCTCTATAGAGCAGCTGGGGTCATAGCGAGGTTTCTCAAAGTTTAAATGTCAATGAGATAATCTATATCACTTCTTACATAATACTCTATAATGACTTACAATGATTAGAATAAAATTCACTCTATTTTACCTACAAACCCTTACATGATCAAGCCCCTGCCAATATCCATGAACTCATTTTTTACCCTCATCTCATCCACTCTGCTCCAGTCATATCACCTTTCTTTTTGCCCTCAAACACATCTCACTATTTCTAATCTCTGTTTTTTTGTTTTGTCCTAGCTCTGCATGCTAACATGTTTGGTCTCATTCCAAGTTCTCCATTATTTACCAAAGGTTTTGGGTAGCTGCTAATTCATTTCTAATGCTACCTCCTCAGATAAGTCTTACAAGATCACCCTAGCTAAAGCAACATCTCTTACCACCAGCCCCCTTCACACACTCACATTCATTCTATCCTACTCCAACAATTATTACATACACATTCGCAGAAATGTAAATTCTGTGAGGACAGAGACTATTCACTTAAGACTGCAGAGCTAATGCCTCACATACACTGGTTTCTCAATAAATATTTTTCATATCAATGAAATTTTTGCTTTCTTAAGCAGCTTAATGTCTTTTTTGAAGTGAAAATGAAGCATTTATTCCTATTATCAACTGTGCAAAGCCTTACTAGAATAACTTTATATTTGTATTTTAGGAAAGATCTAAGTTATAAATTTATAAATGCCATGTTTTACAAAAGATTATGATAATGTATTTCCAAAACTTGTGAATAGCACATTCTGGTGTTTGAAAAAGTTCTCTATAAATGACAATTTTGTTTGGGTAAAGTTCTTAGCTACCATGCTCTTAACAAGCCTGCCTTTAGGACAACCTCCACATATACACATAACTTAAAATTTTAGCAATAACAACTACCTCACGTTTTAATTCTGCCACAGTTGTTGATAAATTTGAAAGAAGTTGTGTCATGTTGGCCAGTTGTGCCTGCAGCAACTGGATTGCTTCAGTTTGCCGATGATCCTATGATAAAGGAATAGATGTTATTTCTTTGTGTGTTTCACCTGTGTATCAGCACACTTTAAGTTTAAATAAAAGAATCTGGGAAAACGTTAACAAGTAAAATACTATATCAAAGTCATATGGGCTCCACGTGTGTATAGTCAGCATATAACCAGCTATTTGCAAAACAGTCTCTTTATCAAATGTGTGGTTTTAAAACAAAGCCCTTGGCACAAGGACATGTTGAAACTTTGAATGTTTTTAGATATAAAATGGGCTTTATAATAAGAAAGTTATTTTATAGCTTATTAGGATGTAGTAGTGGGAGTTAAATAACTACAATTGGTCTTCTAGTCAATGCTAGCATATCACCAGCAAAAGAATTTCATCAAAAACACATATCTTCCCATGTTACGCTCCTTTGAATTATAGAAGCTTTTATAACCAAAAAACTTGTCTTTACTTAAAATATTTTACATGCATTTTTATGAAGTTCTGAATCATTCTTATGGTTAGGAACCTATATGAGATAGTCCAAACTGAAAATTTCAATTTATTAATGCCTGAGAGGGAAGCAAAATAGAGAAGTCAAGGAAATCTAAAGTCCAGCTGAGGAATCTGTGTGAAATATCTACACAATCATTTATTATACAAGACCTATGTTTATTAAATTTGGAATAAACTTTGTCTCAATTCTGTGTGTGGTGGGGGAATAAAGTATAAAATGATAACAAAATGTTTCACTTACTTCTCTTACTAAGTGTGATCCACTGTGGTATTTTCTATCTTATTTCATCTTTTTAAAATGCCAACATGACTCAATTCAAAAATTGTTTCTTTTGAAATCAGGCTCACATTTTGAAAAACAATAGTCAATTCTGAATAGTTATAAACATTTAAAGGATAAGTTTAATAAGTTAATACTTCCACTCAAAGTTTATTTCCAATAGTGTGTAAAACACAAGGTTGTTGAAAGTATTTATACAAGTCTTGAGACAGTGCATAAATGATACATTTAGAAGTGAAAAGAAAATACAAGGAGGGGGGAATTACTGTAAAATTAGTATACTAATTCTATACTAAAATTAGTATAGATCAAAATAAATACAGTGTTTATGGGTCAGAAGACTCAACATTGTTAAGACATCAATTCAAATCTCCAAATGGATCTATAAATTCGACACAATCAAATCCAAACAGAATTTTTCTGCAGAAACTGGTAAGCAGACTCTAAAATTCATTTGGAAATACAAAATAAAAATTGGAACAGCCAAAACAATTTTAGAAAAGAACAAAGTTTGAGGACTTACACTACCTGATTTCAAGAGATACTATAAAGCTGCAGTAATCAAAACAGCACGGTATCAACATAAAGATAGGGAAACGGACTTTGGCCCAGTGGTTAGGGCGTCCGTCTACCACATGGGAGGCCCGCGGTTCAGGCCCCGGGCCTCCTTGACCCGTGTGGAGCTGGTCCATGCGCAGTGCTGATGCGCGCAAGGAGTGCCGTGCCACACAGGAGTGTCCCCCACGTATGGGAGCCCCACGCGCATGGAGTGCACCCATAAGGAGAGCCGCCCAGCGCGAAGGAGGGAGCAGCCTGCCGAGGAATGGCCCAGCGCGAAGGAGGGAGCAGCCTGCCGAGGAATGGCGCCGCCCACACTTCCCTTGCCGCTGACGACAACAGAAGCGGACAAAGAAACAAGACGCAGCAAAAAGACACAGAAAACAGACAACCGGGGGAGGGGAGGGGAATTAAATAAAAAAAAAAAAAACATAAAGATAAAAAGGTCAAAAGAACAGAAGCCCAGAAACAGATCCACAATTGATTTTTATCAAAAGTGCAAAGGCAGTCAATGAAGAAAGGATAGTCTTTTCAACAAATGAAACAAACGGAGATACCCATATGCAAAAAAAAAACAAAACACCAAAAAAACAAAAGAGGATACTAATCTCTACATTTTAAGATATACAAAAAAATAACTCAAAATGAATCACAAACCTAAGGATAAAACTAAAACTATAAAACTTCTAGAAGAAAACAAAGGAAAAAAATCTTTGTGACGTTTGGTTTTGCTAAGATTTCATGGAGTACCCTCCATAAAAAATTAACAAACTGGGTTTCAACAAAATTAAAAATGGTTGTTCTTCAAGACATTGTTAAGAAAGTAAGAAAACAAGTCACAGACTGGGGAAAAAAAAAATGCAACACAAATATCTGATAAAGGACTTGTATTCAGAATATTTAAGAAATTTCAAAACTCAATAATGAGAAAACAAACCAATTTTTAAAAATGGACAAAAGATGTGAACAGACACTTTATCAAGGAAGATAAATAGATGGCAAGCTCAGGAAAAGATAACATCATTAGTCATTAGAAAAATGCACAGTAAAATACCAACTTGATACCACTACACACCTGTCAGAATGACTAAAATTTTAAATTGACTATACCAAGGATGTGGAACAACTGGAACTCTTACACACTGCTGGAGGGAATGTAAAATGGCACAGCCACTATGGAAAAGTTTGGCAGTTTCTTAAAAAGTTAAACATGTATCTACTACACCATGTGAACCAACCGTTCTACTCCTGGGTACTTGGTCAAGAAAAATGAAAGCACGTGTCTATACAAAAACTTTTACACAAATATTCATGTAGCTTTATTTCTAATAGTCCAAAACTGGAAACAAACCAAAAGGTTAATGGATACAACAAATTGTGATATATCCACATAACAGAACATAACTCAGCAATAAAAATTCATTACTGATATATGAAACACTACATGTGATTTTCAAAATAATCAGACTGAGTGTAAGAGCCAGACCAAAAAATAAAAAAAGTAAAGCTACGTAACTCCATTTATATGACTGTAAAAATGCAAACCAATTTATAGGGAAAGAAAACATAACAGTGGTTGCCTTGGGAGCCTGGCTTTAGGGGAGATTATGAAGAGTGGGAGAACAGGGTAAATTACAGAGATGTGAGGAAATCTGAGGGTTATGGATGTGTTCCTTACCTTGATTTAGTTTATGAGTGAATACATATGGTGATAAGAGGTATACAAGTGGCAAATTTAAAAAAATTGCACACTCTAAATATGTGCTGGTTATTGTATATCAAGTAAACTTTAAAGAGCTGAGGTCAAATGGACCACTGAATGTCTAGACACATCGTAGTAAAATTTAAGAACATGAATGACAAAGAAAAAAATTTTTATATATCCAATCACATGGCTATACTAAAAAATAAAAGCATAGGTCCATTTTATTTATAAATATAGATGCAAAAACTAATTAATGGCTATTTGAAACCAACAGTATATTAATAATAATACATAAAAAATACATGGATTATTCAACATCAGAAAATTTATCTAAATAATTTTTCAATTAATTACTCAAAAATTAAGTATTTCTGCTCAAAAGACACCATGGGACAAAGTTAATAAGCAGACAGAATGGGACCAGATACAGAACATACAAGGAGCTAGAATCCCTTGTAAACAAAAAACTACTGCAAAACAAGGAAAACTGCAAGCCCAATAGAAAAACAGGTGAGGATATGAACAAGCAATTTACTGAGGAAATAAAAAACTAAGGACAAAAAGAGATGCTCGAAAATATCTGCAAAGAAAATACTAATTGAAACAAGATTATTTCACATCTACTTAGCAAAAATTAGAAAGCTGGGTAAGGTTCAGTATTGACAGAAATGTGGAGGTAAGTAAATCTTCATGTACTGCAGGTGGAAGTGTAAAGACGCATATGCTGTGACCTAACAATACTGCTACTAGAAATACCTGCCAAAGGTCTCAGGCAGGTTCATAACCTGGTTATTCACTATGGAAAAAAGTGGATAAGAAAAAACATGGAGGGAAGTAGACTTGATCCAGTGGTTAGGGCATCCGTCTACCACAAGGGAGGTCCACGGTTCAAACCCTGGGCCTCCTTGACCCATGTGGAGCTGGCCCATATGCAGTGCTGATGTACGCAAGGAGTGCCCTGCCACGCAGGGGTGTCCCCCACGTAGGGGAGCCCCACGCGCAAGGAGTGCGCCCCGTAAGGAGAACTGCCCAGTGAGAAGGAAAGTGCAGCCTGCCTAAGAATGGCGCCGCCCACACGGAGAGCTGATGCAACAAAAAGAAACACAGATTCCTGTGCCACTGACAACACAGAAGTGGACAAAGACGATGACGCAGCAAATAGATACAGAGAACAGACAACCGGGGCAGGGGAAGGGGAGAGAAATAAATAAATCTTAAAAAAAAGAAAAAAAAGGAAAAATATGGACGAGAACAAGACCCATTTATATTAATCAGATTTTCCTATATATGCAGAGGTGGCAGTGTGGGTCAGTAGAATAAGTATGAATTAGCAGATAAAGACTGCTTTTTCATAAAGAAGATATTAAATTGGATCCCCACACCTCAGAAGAACACTGAGGATATACAAGCACAAAGAAATATGGGCAAAAGCCAAGAACAGGCATTTCATAGAAGATAAAGCACAAATGGCCAATAAACTTAAGAAAAGTTGTTCACTATCATTACCAGTCAGGGAAAAATCATATTAAAACTATGAGGTATCACTTTATATCCACTATGTCAAAAATAGTTAAAAGCTTGACAATTTCAAATATTGGTGAGGATACAGAGCCAGAGGAACTCTCACATTGCTGGTGTGGATATAACTGGCACAACTCTGGAAAAGATGTTCCATCATCTAGTAAAATTTAGAGATCTGCATCAACAATCCCAGTCCTAGACGGACCCTAGAGAAATCAGCACATAGGACCCACCTTCCTTGAAATTTCTTATAATAAAATTTGCCTCACTGTTTAAGTCCCTTGTTCAAGTCCCTTGTTCATTCCCACTTTATTCTGTTTTCTGAAACAAATGTAGTACTCAACAATGAAATGTCAGGAGTCTGATCATGGTGAATTTTCCTGGGAAGAAACTTCTATAGTAATTCCATCCATTCCTTTTTTATACCACAATTAGTCACTCCTGTCTCTGTAACTTCTATGACACCTCTATTGTATTATATAATGCTTCACATTTTTGGGGCAATTATCCATTCATATCTCTCTTGCCTACAAGGTTATGAATTTCTTGAGGGGAAAAATTGTATTTCTATTATTTTGTATCCCCAATACATGAAGTACAGGCCTTTTACAATAAATGTCTTTTGAACAAATGAATGAATTATGCTCAAGAAAATTCTTTCTAAAGGAAATACTGATGCTAAGAGCTAGATAACTTTCCAAGCAAGACATAAGGTAGGTTTAATCATTAGCTATCAGAGTGAAAATGAACTAACATTATTTGTCCTCACCAGTGAGGTCCAACAAAATTCAATGGAAATTTATACAAAAAGTAAAGAAGGCATGAAGAGGACCAACCTGCTCCTCTGCTATTCTTGAAGTATTCTGAAGTTTTACTATTGTTTTATTGAAAGCCTTTTGCATTTCTTCCATTTGTTTTCGGTACCTGTGGATTAAGTGTTGATTTAAATTAGCTTTAGCTTTTTATTCTTTTAGTACTGAAATCACTGTTCTAATTGCAATATATGAGATAAATCCATTTTTCTTAAAATGACTCTTAGGAGGTCTGTGCAATATAGGAACTTGCAAAAGCATAATAAATCAAATTCCTTGAGTAGAAGAGGTATTTGCTACCTTGACATCACATTGCTATCTAAGATTTTGTGAGTTCTGCGGTACCCTTGGGGAGGATAAGAGTGGGAAAGAGGCAAAAGTAGATATGAGGTATGATGTGGGCATGCACGCATATACACACAATTTACTAATAAATGGTATGTAAGAATTAGGAAGACAGCCCCTTAGGAAATAAAATAAAGACTACCTGACTGGCATCTCATCAGTAGTATCTCAATTTAAGAGGAGTAGGAAAGGTGGTATTTCAAGAACTCTAGATATTTGGTGCCTAGTTGGTTGTAAAATGTTAAGAGAGAAGCTCTAAGGATAAAGGACACTTAGGAGACAAAAGGGGGAAATAAGTTTAAAAAAATGAACTGTGCATGAAGGCATAATCATGGCATAAACATACAGGCACTACCTCAAGGACTTGTCTGAAAGTGTGCAAATACTGCCTAAGCATCCAGTGCAGTCCAATCTGGTCTTCATTTATCTACTCTCGCCGACTCTCACATGAAATCTGTTCAACATTTATCTACTATAATTTTCTCCATAAACCCTCTGGGGATCAAACAGTAAACATGGCTAAAGTTAAGCAACAAAAGGAAGGAGAGAGTGACCACAGATATATCTCAAAATTGTTAGCCTAGTAAAAAGGTGCTGCGACAATTGAGTAGTGAGGCTTGACTTCTAAAACAAAAACTTTCTCCTGCTGAAACTGTGATTACTATTATATCATAAGATAATTAAAACATCTTCTCATGTAGTCATAGATTATATTATGCTACTTAACTGACCGTGCAAAGTGGATTGTGCTAATTCATAATAAAGCTTACCTTTGGCTAAGCTCTTCTAGATAGCGACCACTGAGAGACATGTTAACTTCTAAGGCTTTAATACGATTATTAAGTCTCATAAATACTGACTCCTTCTGGTTTGATCCATGTACAAGATTTCCATTAGCAGAGCCTAGATCTGTAGAATTTTGCAATTCAGCATAAAAATCTGTAGCTGTTCTCTGTAATCCACTGGATCCAGGAATAGTCAAGAGGGCATCGTCTGGAGGCTGTTCTTCCTCTTTTACTTCAGGTAATGAAGAAGAATCCATAACAGGCGTCAACATTTGCTTTGGTATGTCAGCTATGGTCATTTTGGCTTCCCCATCTTCAATGTCTGGCATGGTGGCTGTGCTCACAGGTGGCACTATTGTTTCGGACAGTTTTGTGATAATATGCATGGAGTTCATGTCTTCTTTTACAATGTTATCTGCTACTTCATTAACTTTATTTGTTTCATAGATCACAGAGGGTTTTTCTACAGAACTTGAGCCCTCAGATTTCTTTTCTGTTTCATTATCAACCTCAACAACACTCTCCTGCAGAATCACCTGTGATGGTGTATGTCCTGCCTCATGTTTAAGAGACTCAGATACTTCTATTTTAGATAATGGACTGATTTCTGGAGTAACAGCCAAGAGAAGAGACTGAGAAAGAGTTTGAGGATGGCTTGGTTCAAGTTCAATTTCATCTACAGTATGATTAATTAAATCAATTTGGTGCATACTACTACTTAAGTCACCTAGAACAACAGTTTCAACTTCCCTTTCCATACTCTTACTGTCCAATTCACCACTTGGAGGTTGCAATACTGAAATATCTCCTGATTCAGCGGGACGAAGTAATGGCAGAGCTGACACAAGATAATTTTTTGCTTTCATCACACTAGTTCTGCTACGCTGCCTATAAAGAGCAACTGTAATTGAACACCATTTATATATGTATTCTGAAAAACTAGAAATACAACAAATTGTGGTCAATTCACTGCAAAATATTTGTGTCTCTGACTCAAACCAGGGTGATGATTCATCTTCCTGTTCACCGCTGCCCAGAAGGGTCACTGTAGATGGACTTGCCTCTTCTTCTTCCTCTTGAACTAGTTGTACAATGGGACTCTCTTTTGGAGTATCTGGTGTTGATGACTCCATGTCATGTGTATGTACTTCAGTAGTTACAAACCTAGAAATATGTATCATAATTACAAATTAATGAAAAATTTTAAGCTAAAACTATGTTTAATGAAATAAATGTAGCATATATAAGATAAAAGAAGGGCAGCATAGAAGAAATCCATTTTTAGATGAATTCTTCCTATTCAAAACATCTTCATTATAAATGCAAATACTGCTGAGAAATGGGAACAGAAAGACCATTTATCAAGTGACCAACAATATTTCAAATCCCCCTATTTACCATATCAAACTTTTCTTTAATCTCCAAATTAAAGAATTGTTTGTATCTAAACACTTCCAGTCACTGAATGTATGTTATATTTAACCTCCCATAAATATTTACCAAATCTTTATCAGCCTCACCACCCTGGTAGGAAATCCGAGTTGCCCAAGAGCTAGAACAAGAGACTAGCCAGAGCTAGAACTAGAATCCAGGACTCTTAATACTTAAAAATGAACTTTGTGCTTGAATATGCTATTTTCAAAAGGCAGCTAGATTTCTCAAAGATAATTTTTCTGTTTATGATTTGGGGAAATCCAAAACAGCATTAAACACAGGAAGACGTGCCAAAAAATCATGTTTCAAAGAGAAGAAATATATCTCCCCACCACCACCACCAAGTAATCTTAATATCATTTGGGCTAATTTTCTATTATTAAAAGGCAAATAATTAACTACTTTAATGTAAATCTTGGCTTATAATAAATAGTGCCACCAGTTCAACTCCACTGGGCTCTGTAGAATTGGGGAGGGAAGGGGGGAAATAGAGTTGGGTTTTGTGAGAACAGTGCTGTAAATCAAAATGCCCATAGTCCAAGATGAAGATAAATAATTTCTAGTTTTAGCCTTACAGCACAAAAGGTACAATCTGAAAAGCTGAAGTAATTTAAATATCAAAAGGAAATCCACTTCATATACAAATCTTCCTACTCTGAAAAATTATAATTACTAAGAATGCCTGGAAATATCTTCAAATAAAGGCTAATATATAACCTTAGCATAAGTGGGAGAAAGTTAAAAAAAAAAATAGACATTTCTAAATAATGGATTTTCATTTTGTTGGCAGTGAAATCATAAATGGACCAAATTAAAACATCATAAGGTCATGCTTCTCTAAATAGAAAGAATATATGATTTCTGCTATCATTTCATACACATTCATGTGGTAATTCCTTTATTATCTACAAAAAATTTATTTTAATAACAAGGAGCAATGTTAAAGAAGGGGAGGGTGAAAAACCAAAGTTAATTTGGGAAAAATTAAGTTAAATACCACCTATATATCCTAAAAAAAAAAAAAAAAAAAAGCATAACCTCAAATCTAAGAGGTCAGCATTTCATAACTTTAATAGTGACAACCTATCATGCCTTCATTTCCATTTTTTTCTTCAAAGAATTACTATACAATCATTATGAAGAATTTAAGACAAACAGAAACATTAAAAACATTTTATATGCAAAAATTTCTATAAAAACCAAAATTCTATTATGATAAAGAGAAAACGATTATATTAGCACAATGTGATTATGTATTTCCACAAATAAATATTCGTATGTATGTGTGTATAAAATGAAGTGAGTTTCATTTAGTTTTGACAAATAAGACCTAATTTAAATGAAGAAGTCCAGTTACAAAATCGGGAATAGCAACCATGGCCCCACATAATTAGATATTGGGGACAGAAATTTCTTAGGTCCTTCAAGGAATCAATAATATATAATGCTATATTTTTTCCCTAGTCACACAGTAAATTATCTTTGTTACTCTCAGGTTTAACATGGGAGAAAACTACAAATTTGCCCTTGTTCCCTTCAAAGCATAAAACCTCATGTTTGAATTCCTATGGTACTTAGGAATTACAGTTTAAAGCACACCCACGTCAGATCACATTACATACACTTTGCACCAATGGTTTCAGGTTCAAATATCCTCTCAAGAAGCATTCCTCTAAGTGAAAGGACTTCCAAAGTTTTACAGGGGGTATATCTAACGAAACATAGATAACTATACCTAATTATCCAAAATCATCAGGAGTTTATAGTATCCAAAAAATTTAATAATCACTGGCAGAAAAAGCAAAAAAAAAATTAAAAAATAAGATATTTTATCTGTTACCTACATAAAAATGCATCCCTGACCCAAGTACCCCAGTGTAAAGGAGGAAAAAACCTGCATAAATCACTTTCAAAAATGGAACACTGTAAGAGTTTGCTGTGTGACAAACAAGTAACTCAAGAACGACTGCTCTAGATACTTTGGTTCCCTTTACAGCTTGTAGGCATACCACAAATACCTAATTAATGCTTTTAAGCTTGAATTTATTAATACATAATACCAAAACAACAAATGTTTGCTCTAGAAGGAAGTGGGATACTTTTACACAATTTAAAGGCATATATTCCTATTTATTTTTTCCTTAGATGAAGAAAATTTATGTTTATTTCTCAGCACACATATACACAAATGGGAAGAAGGAACACAAAGATGTTACGGTGGCTGCAGAATGCCTGCACTATGATTCAGAGCTTTCTATGGGCAGTCATTTCATACACAAATCATAAGTATTCTTTTTTTGTACTAATATACTTAACTCTCCATTTTAATAGAACTCTAACATCGCAGTAAAACTTACTCAGGTGATGGAACAGGAGTTGAAACAGGAGTTGATTCAGGCATTTTAGGTGCAGCTGTGGCAGTGGCATTCTCAGATATACTTTTATTTCCTATTTTAGGAAAGATGCCCATGTTGAGTTCAATTTTAAAAAGCTGTACCATGAAAATATTTCATTATAACAAAGAACTTTAGTGTCTCAGGGGAGAAGAAATAAAATCAAATAGAGTAACTATGCAGACTTTTTAAAATTATTATTAAATCAAAGTTCTTTTAGAAAGAAATGATCATACAAGTGCATAACTATAAATAATGCATATTCTTCCTCAACTTCTCAGATAATTAAAGCAAGTCAGATGACTGAATTTTATGTAATCTTACATGATTAATATGCCTACTAAACATCTGAGTTATTGAAGAGAATTAGAGGAAAGAAATGGGTCATTTTAAGTTTGTACTTAAAGTAAGTGTAACTGAGCATTTTTTAAAAACAAAAAGGCAAGATTGGTTCTCCTTGCTAATAGTATTCTTATTTTCTACTATTTAAGGGGCAAAAAAGGCTTTCTAAATTGAGTAGCTACTTGAAATATAAAAGAAAAACAGACTTGAAGTACCACCAGGGCATCAAAGGATCAGTGATGAGATGGGGAAAAAATCATTACTTCTACAGAAGAGAAGAGCCAGAAAATAAATTCATGAGTTTTACATAAACGAGAACCTTTTATAAAAGAAAAGAACTTGTGAAACTCAAATAATAAATACAAACAAATAAGCATCTTTTAGATACTTTCTGTATTTCTGAAATGATAAGTCAAATTACTTGTCTTATTAATTGATTTTCCTAACTAGAATGACCCCTTCCTGGAGTATAAACTAATTAAAAGACCCATAAAACGATTAAGTACCTTCTGTCAGGTCTTCAGTTTTTGCTCCCAGAATATTAGCAGCAATATTCACCATATTTAGAATGGCATCTAAAACAAAATTCAATCAGAAAAAAAAAAAAAACCAACACACCTAAATATCCTCATATAAATTAATATCAGATAATAAAACCATTTATAATGGTCTTTTCACTTTTTTCTTTTCTTTTTTTTTTTTTTTGATAAATTACCTCTTTGATATCCTTACTACTTAAATCCAACAAAAGGATACAAATAAATTTCAGCCAAAAAGCATGGAACATAATCTGAATTTTTATGATAAGAATTATTTTTAAATTTACCTTTTAAAAATAAAGATTCCCCAAAACCTTTTACCAAAACACTGTCTTTAGGACAATGCAATACCCAGCCTGTACTGGGACAAGGAAGACATCAGATGACCAAAATATTTTACAGAAAAGCCTGTTTTTCTTTTAAAAGGTTCTACAGTTAAAAATATAAAACAAAAGCTTGAAAAAATGAAAGTTTTTCCTACGTGCATGAGTACTGTCCACAAAAACAAGCCACAAAGGAAGATTATTATCAAAAAGAAAGTGGAAAGATTTTGTTATATAATATGTATGGTTAAATTCCAAATTGATATTGTATAGAATCATTTCTTACATGACTTTAAAAAAATCATTGGTCAAAATAGCAAAGTTTTGTGGATTATAAAGCACAAATAATCTTTTGTGAATAAATTGGATGTGGATGGGAATGGGGCAGATTAAAAATAAAAGTCATAAAATGCTAAAAGAGCTGTGGTAGAATGATTTGCATACTTAATTCAACCTCTCTTCCCAAGAGGATATCTGTAAAATGAGTAAAAGTGGTACAAACCTCCCTATCTACATAAATCTCCAAAAGTACATGAGGACATCAAACAGTACAACTTCATAAAAATCTAATTTGGGGAATAAGGAGACTTCCTTCCATTAATGTGATATAATTTCAAGGTACATTCACTTCCATCTCAATCTAATTTCTGAAATCCCAACAGAAGTTAATTCTTCAGTATCAGGTATTTCTCCTACTAAAATACTAAGATATGGTGAGGACCACATCCTAAGTCTCATCAGTTATTTCCATCTTAGTCTCCTTTCCTGAAAGAGATCCACAGATTTTTCATCACTTTTTGAATGGAAACCAGAGATGTGAAAAGTAGGAGATAATTTCAGGGAGAAAAAGGTAGCACATCCAGAAGGCTGGGAGCAAGCCAAATACTGTCACATGGAGCTGGTATAAGGGTTTTTAGTCTGTTTTACGGGTTACAGCTAGTAGACATTAAACTTTTGATCTTTCATATCATTATGATTCCATAATCTAAAAAACAAAGTAGTGATACTTTGTTTCCAGTCATCAGAATAACACACAAAATTCTGCCATTTGTCATTTTTTAAATGACTAGGATTCTAGATCAACCTTGCCCTCTGACCTGGAAAACTGGTATTAGTAAGAAGAGACGTGTTCCTGGTCCTTTGACTAAAGAGATGACTAAGCAAGAGATAAAGAAAGCAATGGAAATTCCTTATTTCCTCAAAACCCACTTTTAAGGAGAACTTAAAATACAATACTAGTATACCTAATCCTCTACTTACCCTGTCACCCAAAGTTCAGTCAAAGCTGATCCAAAATTTTAGGGTCAATAGTCTATACTCTAATTAGGCCTATTGTGGCTTCAAAACAATGTCTTACCTCAGATTTCTATTTTTTTTTTTTGGCATTTATTATTAAAGTGTTTGAAAAACAAACACATCTCTTAATCCATGTAAAGAAATTAGTCTTAGTGTTCTCTCCGATCCTAAATTTTAATATTAGCATCTACAATAAGGAAGATTTAAACTATACTCCTGTTTTAAATATTATTTATCATCATAGCAGATGGCTATTTAGTAAAAAAAGCAAACCTTGGCAAATTTCTACCATCTAATCTGTAAATAATTTTGCTAAATTTATAGAACACTGATAAATGTAGTAAATAGCCTATTTTATTTTTACTTGAGAGAAAGCATCATCTGAATATTCAGTTCTACTCTGACCATTCTCAACTTCTACCCAAAGACATAATAGGCTAGTCACCATGATAATTTGGCCAATAAAAAGCCTCTGCATTATGCTGAGGTAATAATTTGTGTATATCCTGTCAAACTAGATAGTTGCCCCTAATTTCTCCTGGATTAATCTAATCCTACATCTCTTTTTACTGGCCAAATGATCATCAAAGCTTATTCCTTAAAAAATGAAATTCTCCAAGATGTAAGAACCAAATATCTCCTTTTAATACTCAGTATCCAGCACATCAATGACTTTTCCATAAAGAAAATAACTTTGATGTCCAGGGTGAAGGGTTCATAGCTACACTACAAGAAGGCAAAGCAAACAAAACTACTTCCCCTCAATGCTTCAGCTATCTCTGAAGCGTATTTCCATTTTCTCTTTTGCCTTCTAGGATCTTAACATAAATATAGAAATACTTTGACTTAAAACAAAAAGTCCCAAACAGGTATACAGAAATCTGGGCTTTAGCAGATACAGTGATTTTAACAAAATGTAGACAATAACAGTGAAAGAATATCATATTGTGGTCTAGAAAATTCACATGACAAAACACAAGGAAAGCAGAGTGATATAAAAAATTCCTATCGATATAAAAGATTTAAATGTTCTGGTTCAAGAATGTAAATAAAAGAATCCAGCAGAAAGCTGCCAGAACTGGCATACACACTAAGCCAAGAAAGCCATTCTTTCTAGGATAGCAGTTCCTGTCTTTTTGGCAGTTAAGTAAATTATGTAATATCAAGAATGTCTAAATATGCATTATTCATGCTCTTTAACTATCAAGTCCCATCAAAAGCAACGTACTTTAATGATTTACATTGCCTAAAATTACTAACTACTCAATAGCAAAAGGGAAAAGGAGTTTCTAAAGGAAAGATCAAAACCACAGAATTCTATTTTAAAGACTGTATAAAAATTAAAAATAAAGAAAAAATAAATTAGGTTCAAATAGGCAAACCAAGTTAATTGATAAAGTGGTGATGGTTACAGTCAAACTCTATTCTAGGGCAAGAATATTTGACCTGATTCTACTCTACTCTTTGTTAAAGTTATACCAATTTGGATGTGGCAGCTAGGTCAAGCTCAAAAACAAATTCTTCAGAAGACTAAAAGGACACAGGTACAGCAACAGCAGTGTTGTATCATGTCTATAAATTTTATGATGGCAAAAATCTTGTCACTCAGCTCACACTGGCTTCTCTTGCTCTGAAACGTCAAGAGGAAGAAATCTTTTTTAAACCCAGTTTTTCTACTTAGATTCAACTGACACTCTCCCAACCCATCTTACCTCACTATACAAATTCTTTCAATACCTAGAACACTGGAAGGTAAATGGACTACCCCTCCAGATATCTATAAAAAGAAAAATAAATGATGTGTCAAGACACATACCTTCAAGAGGATCCAAAAATTAGGTTCTAAATGAGATCCTAATTAATTAAAATAATATGAACAGCACTGTCCATCATGTAAATATAGATAGGTTTTTAAAGATGTCTAGGAATTACTCTCATAAGAAAATAAAAAATGTAAACGTAGAACATCAACAGGAATTTTCTTTGTCTAAAACTACATTCAGGAATAACTTTCCTCCCCTTTTCAGTAGCCAGCAAAAACTGAAGATTTTTCAGTCTGGGGCTATTTTGTGACCCCAGGAAATAATGATGCTTCTTCATATTATTAAACTATGCAAGTCGCAGAATAATAATGATTACTTAATTCATAAAATTGTTTAATACAAACTTAAGGACACGAACAATAATATTGATATACAGATAGATAAAATAGTATCATTTCTTTCCCAAAAAACTACATCCCATTGCAGTGAATGAGGCTCCTATTTTTATACCATGATAAGCCAGACAGCTAGGGATCCTATTTAAACTAATAATCTAAAGAGATGTCCAGCAATAAAGTAAAACAACCTATGTTGATATGTAGCAAAGTTAAATTTTACAGTAAAAAATTATCCATATAAAGGCATTTTTAACACTTTTCTTCCTTTCCCTTAAAACATCCACTAAAGTCTACAGTTTATGGAGAAGAGCAGAAGGAGGAGAAGAAAGGGAAGCAAGGAAAGATGGAAAGAAAGAGAAGGAACTCATAACTCCATACACCAAAGATGTAAGAAATGTATGGCTAAGTACATGCTCTACTGGTTAAGAATCAAAAAAAAAAAAAAAAGAGTTACAAAGTCAATGTACACAGTGGGATTGGAATTCAAACAACTCAATTCACTAGAACATCAAGGGAAATGCACAAGTAGCTAGTCTTCTTTTTTTACTAACAAATTTTCATTAAACTTAGTTATTAATCTTCAAATAAAAAGAAAATCCCTACATACAAGTCTTAAATTCTGTAAGAATAACCACAAATAACAAACACATTAAAATATACCTATACACTTTCTAAGAGTAAAAATAAAGTGCCAGTTGGTAATGGTCTTTCCAGCAACATCCTTAACTAGCCTAGTGCAGGTTTGAACATACATTGGAATGAAAATAAACTAAACCACTAGTATTCTAGTCATTGTTTCTTTAATTTACAAAGAGATGATGATGATTACTATTATTGTTACTCATTATTATTAAGGATGACTTTATTTTGTTATTCAAGAGAAAACCAACCATATCCATAAATAAATGAATCTTCATTTGCCAAGATTTCACTGATAAAACTTAACATTCAAATTTCTTTCCCATCCAGTAAGATTACACCCAGATGCTCCTGCCATGCTCCTGCCTGTATGCCTATATGGTCTAAGACCTCTTTAATAATTCCTTTCCTAAGTAAATTTATACCTCTTTTTTCACTGTAAGGTAGAATTTGCCTCAAAAAAATGAGTACTTAATGGGAAAAGAACCACCTTTTTATGCTTGCCTTTTTCCCTCTCCTCTCTTTTTATCTTCTCTTCCTATATAATTTCCACAGAAACAATTTTCAAAGGCCAATATCTTTGATTTCAACTCAAAGTTCAAAATTAAGAATGGGAGTTCCTAAATTGTAATACAACAAAATAAATTACAAAGTTGAGGAACATGAAACACTTTAATAGTAGACTATCTAGTACAATTATATGAAGACCCCAAAATACTCACTTGTAGCAGAACCAAGAATATTTTTTGAAGATTTATCCTCCCCAGTACTATAATCCAGTGGATAATCTGTTTAGAGAAAATGAAAGTAAATAGTTAATGCTGAGCGCTATCTCCAATGACATCATGTTTAAAAGCTCAAATTATATCCCATCAAAGTCACTGGTATTTGTAACATATTTTATAATATTAATCACACTTACAAAATATTCACAAAGAGAAAATGAGATTCAGAAGCCACATAAGAGAAAGAAACAATCCAAGGAAAGGATTTCTGCTGTTTACAAAAATTTTAACCACATTTATGACTTTCAATCAAGCCTTCAATGTACAGTACCAATACTTAGTAATGTCTTTATTTCATAGATGGGAAAACTAGAATAGATATAATTTAGATTGGCCAGAACTAAGGTTTAAGATATCTCAAAATAAGAACCTGATAAAAGAGAAACAGAGTGTCATAAAACCTTCCCCAATTTCTTCAATCTTTTAGGAGTTTTTCAAAGTCTCAGGTCTCAATGTGCTCACTCTTAAGATAAGGGCAAATCAAAGGAATTAATGCTCAATTCTACTACTTCAGTTAGTTTTATAAGAGTTTAACAGGAATTTGTGCCTGGCATAGGAACACAATCTTAATTTTTTTTTTAAAAATATTTTTTCTTTCTTTCTTTCCCCTTCCCTGCCCCCCGTGTTGTCTGCTCTGTGTCCATTCGCTCTATGTTCTTCTATGTCCACTTGTATTTTCGTCAGTGGCACCTGGAATCTACGTCTCGTTTTGTTGCATCATCTTGCTGCGTCAGCTTTCCGTGTGTGCGGCGCCACTCCTTGGCAGGCTGCACTTTTTTCGCACTGGGCAGCTCACCTTACGGGGAGCACTCCTTTCGCGTGGGCCAGCTCATCACACAGGTCAGGAGGCCCTGGGTTTGAACCTTGGATCTCCCATGTGGTAGGTGGACGCCCTGTCCACTGGGCCAAATCTGCTTTCGTAATTTATATAATAGCATTGTAACTGGAGCTCCCAGTTACAAATAACTAATTGAAAACCTTGGAACACAGGTCAATTTACAACATAGACAATCATATTAGAAGACAGTTTCAAGAAAAAATTGATATTAAAGTTAAAAAATAATAAATAAGGTCTAAAGACAACATTCATACTTTTTTTTAAATGACATGTACCCACTCATTACTATTAGATTTTAAAGAGAAAAAACTATACATATAAGAGTCACTTGTTTTAAAGACACTTACCATAGTCCTCATCAAATAGTTCTTGACGTTCTGACTGATACTGGGAATCGGCTATCTCTTCATATTCTTCCACCATGCTAGTGCCAAATATCCTATTAACAACAATTTTATTATAGACTTCCAGAACAAAGGGTTCATCTTCTCTTTACAATAAATGACAAAATACATCGACTTTGATTATGCGCTGAAGGACATTAGCTTTGGACTCCAAATTAATGATTGCCTCCTTTACTGCAGTCATCTCCTATTCCCATTAAAATTTAAAATTAATCTATTTAAGGCAATTAAAAACATAATGACCAAGTTTCGGTTGCAGTCTAAAATATTTCCTTATATTATCATCTTAGCAAAACAGTAAGTAAGCTAAACCTACAATAAAGGCTATTTATTCTTAAGAGGAATTTTTGACATTTCCCTAAAATGTGTTAAAAAAAGAGAATGGCTTAATGTCTTATATTTCTATGATGTTAACTTCACATAATGGAAAATTATTTATTGGTTTTGAATATATTGGGATCTGGCATAACACACTTTTAAAAAACATTCAGTAAATACATTTTGTTCTGTATTACCTTATAAGGCTTAATGGACAAAAGTGTTCTGATCCAAAATGTGACACTAACTCCACCTAAAAAAATAAATAAAAACACATGAAATGGAAAGCCAGCACAGTGCATCTGAGATTACTTAGCAATAGGCAGGGCTTTTTTTTCATTATAGTATTTCTAAAAATAAAGTTCTCATTTCCCCAGAAAGCAATACTATTTCTAGAAATAGTTTTTGCTTTTTTTGCCATACACTAATATGCCAGGCCCTGTTATTCAATATTGCAAAAGAGAACGTTGCTAACCTTTATGTATTTGATGAACATCTGAAGCAAGAGAAAGGAAAAGAAAAAGAAATCAGTTCAAAAGTCTGGATAACATGCCATAAGTAACTTTAAATATCTGTAAACTATACTGTATAATTTAAGAATAGAAAGCAAAGTACTAGGATGGATAACATTGTAGTATTCTCAATTCTTTGCAGAAATCAAAGTAATCATTTAGATTTTTATCACAGCTACAAAGTTAATCTAAGTATCTGTACTGAAATAAATTAACTTTAAGGTTAAGTTAAATGACCTATAATTCACTGCTGTAATCTTATATATCTGATAGTATGAATGCATTCTAAAATCAATTAATAAACAGTATTTAGAAACAATCTGTATCTTATATTACTTTAAAGAATTTTAGATACGTATCATCTAAATATTTTCTATAATGATACTATGTGGATACACATATTTGTGTATACACATTGCTAAATAAGTAAGTAGCATTATATGAAATGATACTTGTACGTTATTGTATACAAGTTGTTTCAGGGAAAGCATGACTTTTTTTATATGGTATGATATTTAAAGTATACCTTACAGAATTGGAAGATATATGATATCAATCTGCTTTTAAAATGTAAACTATTAAAAAATAGTTTGTATATGTGATTTAGTTCTTTTAGGATAAGGAAAAACCAGGTAAAAATATAAACTTTATCACTATAAAATTCTACCAAAGAGGGCTTTTTATTATAAAACCAATCAATACCAAAGTGTGTTATAGTCTCCCACCTTGAAAGGGACTAGGTAGGGAGTTTTAATATGGCCTTTCTTTATGCCACTGATACAACATTCTTCCACTGTTAAAGTAGATGGTCTAAAGAATGATTCTCAGAACAATTTGGTAACATCTGAGTTGCTTTAACTGGAAAATTAAACACAACTGCCTCACTTGCACATAACTTTTTTGCCCCCTCCTCACAGAGTAGAGAACTGCTGTATAAAAAGGATGCAATTGTTTTCTGTACTCATTTAAAGGAACTGAAAAATGTAGTTACTTTTTTCTAACACTGTTAAATCATTAAATAAGAATAATTATCTTTTAAAAATATAATTTAGCATTTTTATACTAAGACTAGGAATACTACAAGTTTATCCATTTACAGGAGCCAATTTAATACATGCTTAATAAAAGACAGAAAATAAAATCCCAGAAGACAATTAGATAGCTAAAGTTCTTACATTTAAAGAAGAAAAAGAAAAGAGAAATTAGAGCTGATGCCATTCCAAAAGACCATATTGTTAACACAATAGTACTTTAAGGTATGGCTACTATTTTAAAGGAAAAAAAAGAATGAGGGGAAAAGTACGACTTCCTCTATTTTGTCTTAAGTGCAATTTAAGAGCTAGAATTCTACCTAATTGGTTGGTAAAGGAAGCAAAAGGAAATACTGAGTGTTTTTCTTAAAGTTGACTTTATTTAAAACTGACATTTGGACATAAGCACTTCACTTGAAAATATAAAATAAAGGTCAAAAGCCCACTGGTAATAAAGCCAAATAACTGGATATTAAAACTGAAACAGGGGAGCGGATGTAGCTCAAATGGTTCAGAGCGTGCTTCCCAAGTACGAGGTCCTAGGTTCGATACCCAGTATCTTCTAAAAACAAACAAACAAACAAACGATAAAACCAACTCTCATTGGGGAGCGGACGTAGCTCCGTGGCTGAGGGCTTGCTTCCCATGTACGAGGTTCTGGGCTCAATCCCCAGTACCTCCAAAATACCAAAAAAATAAATAAATAAATAAACAATCTAAGAATGAGGCTCTAATAATTAACAAATCCAACTTGCTTTAAAATCTTTAATGATAAATAATTATTTGGATTTCAAAATAGAAACTTAATAGTATGGAAATAATATTTTACATAAATACTCAAAAAATTATTAAAAGTAATAATTTGGAATTTCATCAGAGCCACAAATAAAAAAACTGGTCTAGGTTTCCAGTTATACTAAGGGAATATATTAATATTTGTCTCATAAAACAACATATCCAAGAATTAAGTAGCATATATACTACTAAATTTCCTCATAATTTGTTCTGATTTGTAATGGGGTGGGGTATGATATTACATGTGAATAAAGGGTACATGTTCTACATTTAGAACATAGTCCTAATATGTAAAAATATTACATTACCTTCACATATTTTGCATACATCTGTTCATCTAAAGGAAAACTCTGGACATTCCTTTCATCTCTACCATGGAAAGTACCCAGCTTAATCCATTTATTTGTGGGATATCTAAAAATACAAAATACATTGTTTTTTAAAAAATCATAAGCAAAACACTGACAGGTTCCATCATATCTTCAAAATATATCTTGTACATTTATTTTCCCCTTCCAAGTGAACACAGTGATTTGTCATAGTTTAAATATGACAGGTCCTTAAGTAAATAAATACATTTTCTTTTCCAACTAAACTGACAGGTTCCTTTTAACTAGGAAGAAAACCTTGAAAAATCATACCACTATCAAATATTAAGGATGAAAAAGAGGTCACTTCTTGGGGGTTGGAAGGGCATCCAAGTGAACTGGGGGTTTTGGAAGGAGGTGCAACTCTGCACATACTAACAGGTGGACAATGGTATAAAACGTAAAATACAAGAATTGATGAAAAGGGAAAACAAAAACCAAAAAAAACCATGCTTTTCCATCATATATCATATTTCACTTTGGCAGGTCTTGTACAGCTGTTCCCCTTTAAAGAAAATCTAAAAATAAAAGTCTAAAACTATTATTTTTGTTTACTGCATTTAAGGAACTCAAAATAAACTGTCTCCTAAAACATTAAAGTATATATATATACACATACTTGACCGGTGGAGGCTGGATATGTACATTTGACAGATTGGAAAATTGAAGCTTACAGAGAAGGAAGTTGTTTGACAAGGTTAGTGGCAGAAAAAGGGATGAATTTCTAAAGAGGGTCTTGAGAATTGATTTCAAAACCTTTATATACACAATTGCTGGGGGGGGGGGGAGCAGAAAAACCATGGAATGATAAGAGAAGAATGGTTAAATAAAGAATGGCATCCTATTACATACTGGTCATTCGAAGTGGTTATGGAATGGATAAACACATCCACTGAGGGGAAAAAAAGTACTAATTTAAAATAGTGTGTTTAAATGACAAAGGGACATTCTCAGGATGTAAGAAGTAAAAACTAAATTTTTCACTTTTTAAAAAATTATTTAGAAATACTAAATAATTAAATGCATAGTAAAGATTGTAAGGAATATATCCAAATGCTAAGAATGGTTATCTTTGGTTGATGGGATTGTGATTCTTTTCCAATTTCTTTATAATACAAATTTATTTCTTTTATAACACCCCAACATGCACACATTTTAAAACACACTTTGACAAAAAGAAACTTCATGATATAAAATGAAGCACTTGTACATGTATGTTTTTAATAAATTTTAAAAGAAACATCTGGAAGCAATAGAGCATAAGATTAAAAGTAAGGGAAGGGCTTTGGGAGTGGGTGTAGCTCAGTGGTTTGAGAACCTGCTTCCCAGGTATAAGGTCCTGGATTTAATCCCCAGTACCTCCTAAAAAAAAAAAAAGTAAGGGTTTTTAAGGCAGGGATCTAGGTTTAAACTGTGGTTCTCCCAACTCACAAGTCAGTTGACCTGGGCAAGCTATTTAACCTCTACTTGTCTGTTTCCTTATCTTGGAGGAATAAAATATGGATTAGAGTGGATCTACTGATACTCTACTATAAAACTTTTGTGACTACTAATAGAAGAAATTGTATCACTGACAGGGAGAAAGTGGCCACAGTAGTAGCTGAGGGCAGGGAGAGGGAAGAAGAGATGTGATGAGGGGGCATTTTGGGGACTTTGGAGTTGTCCTAAATGATACTGCAGGGTCAGATGCTGGAAAACATATATTCTGCCATAACCCAATGAATGTACTGGGGGAGAGTGTGAACTACAGAGTAAACTATTATCCACGTGGTACAGCAGTGCTCCAAAACGTGTTCGCCAAGCGCGATGAGTGCACCACAATGACGGAGGAGGTTGGTGTGGGAGGAGTGGGGTGGGGGGATGGGGGTTATACGGGAACCTCTTATGTTTTTTATAATGTAAGCCTTTTTGTGATGTATGTATCTTCAAAAAAATACAATTTACAAAAATGATAGGGGTGGGGGAGTGGGGTGTGGGTTATATGGGAACGTCATGTTTTTTTAATGTAACATTCTATGTGATCTATTATCTTTAATTTTAAAAGTTCTATTAAAAAAATGAAATAAAAAAATAATAAAGCACATATAGTTGGGAAAAAAGGAAATAATAGCAAACTGTTGTCATAAGCATTATATAAGTTAATGAAAGCAAAGTGCTGAACAAGTGCCTACAAACTACAGTAATATTACTATTACAAACTGATAAATATAAAAAATAAAATGACTGAAGGTAAAAAGAGTGACCCATTGTTTAATTTTTATTCTACAGATCCAATATAGATCCTATAGAAATGAGCTTTAGAATTTACCTGTCACTGATAGAAACCAGAAAGTCTTTAGGAGTAGAAGAAAATAATTCATAATTTGCAATATCAAGTTGTTTTACTTGAATTGGTTCACAAAGTTCAATAACAAACCTTCAAAAAGAATATAAGACAATTATTTAGATAAACCAACCAAAATAACCATTCACATCAAACATGGCATTAATAGTTTATATACACTAGAATTCTATTAAAAATTACTCATTAAAATGTAAGGAAGAAAGATTCATAGCCATAGTTATCCATAAGGGAACAAACTTATGTATTTCCCAAGCATATCATTAGTGGGGAAAAAATATAAATAAAACAAGATATTGATTTTATCAAATCATAGTATAATGAAGATTCTTTTTAAATAACAAAGCTCATACTAAGAGAGTAAATGACTGTGATAGGAACAGCTAGGGATTTTATTAAATTGACTAATTTAGAGGATAGAAACTATGCTAAGTGACATATCTATTATTTTATTTATTTAATTCTCATAACAAACTCCAAGACATTATCTCCATTTTACAGAATCATTCAATAAAAACTTACTTATTGCCCACCTCACTTTCTTTCCTTCTTCGTTTTAGTAAAAGAGCCTTAAAGCTGTAGTTGAACATATGGCCACCCATCAGAGACTGCAATTTCCAGCCTTGGAAATGTTAACTTAGTTCTGGGTGATGGGATGTAAGCAAAAGTGTTCAGAGCAACTTCCAGGTCAAGTCCTTAAAAAGAAGTTGCTAGCCTTCCATTTGCTTTCTCCCAGCCTACAGGCTGGAATGAGGAGGATGTGGTAGGAATAAATCATCTTAGCAATGAAGAAAGGGGCAACACCTTAGGGGATAGCAATGAAATATTACAAAGGTATGTAGGTCCTTTGTTCTGTACTCAAAGTAGCCCTTCACCCCTATCCACTTAACTAGTTCAGAATTTTATGTCACAGAAAATCACATTTTTATTTAAATTATGTAAAATCAGCAGAATCAAAACCCCAGAATAATAGTCATTTAGCCAATAAGAAGTGAAGCTAAGGTCAGAACACATATCCATACAGCTCCAAAGTCTAAACACTTTCCATACCACCACAACACTACGGCAGAAATGGAGAATTAGAAAAAATCAGGACTTTGTTTTTTATTTATAATGGAGAAAATAAATCTAAAAGACAGCATTGCCAGGTATAAAGAGTCAATCCAGGGAAACGGACTTTGGCCCAGTGGATAGGGCGTCCGTCTACCACATGGGAGGTCCGTGGTTCAAGCCCCGGGCCTCCTTGACCCGTGTGGAGCTGGCCCATGCGCAGTGCTGATGCGCGCAAGGAGTGCCGTGCTACACAGGGGTGTCCCCCGCATACAGGAGCCCCACGCGCAAGGAGTGCACCCATAAGGAGAGCCGCCCAGCGCGAAGGAGGGAGCAGCCTGCCGAGGAATGGCGCCGCCCACACTTCCTGTGCTGCTGACGACAACAGAAGCGGACAAAGAAACAGACACAGAAAACAGACAACCGGGGGAGGGGAGGGGAATTAAATAAAAATAAAAAAAATAATAAATCTTAAAAAAAATAAAAAATTAAAAAAAAAAGAGTCAATCCACTAGGACTATACAATACAAACAAAGAGCCCTAATGTAAAAATGGACTAGTTAATAGTACAATTATAATAATATTCTTTCATCAATTTTAACATATGTATCACATGAACTCATGGTGTTATTAATGGGTGAAGGGATATATGAGAACTCTGTATTTTTGGCAAGTTTATTCTGTAAACCTAGAACATCTCTAATTTTAAAAGTTGGGGGAGGATAGCCTTCCTCTAAGGAGAAAAAAAAGACAATTCATCAGGAAGATGTTACAATTCTAAAACTTGCATGCACCTAATAAATAGCCTCATAATATATAAAACACTGCACAATAAAATTGATTTTAAAATGCTATTTTATTATGTCTTTATCCCTCATGTCATGTTGTCTTAGAAACATAGAACAAACATTATATGCAAAATTAATAGGAGTATGTGTAGAAGCTGACAAATCCAGTTTCAATATCTCTCTCATTTACAGGTCAGTAAAAGATCAGTAAAGCACATCTGAACACAATAGTAACATTTAGTCAGTAGCTATACACTAAACAAGAATTACACTTTCTTCTCCAGCATAATTTTTTTTGGAAATTTAAAAAGATGCTACTAAATTAATCATGTATCAAATAAGAAATCATAATGGAAACTTAACAGTATTTAAAACATATAACACCACAAACCAAAACGTACAGGATACAAAGATGTGTAACATTAAAAGGAAAAGAAGGCTGAAAATTGAGTTAAGCACCAATTTAAGAATGCAATTTTTAAAAGTTCAACAAACTAAACCTAAAAAAAAGTATAAATATAATAAATAAGCAGAAAATCATGAAGCAGAAAACAAAGATACAAGAAAGGGAATCAATAAAGTTAAAAAAAAGACAAATTTCAGTGGAGATTAAAGGAAGCATAAATAAAATATTAAGCGGACGTGGCTCAAGCAGTTTGGCTCCTGCCTACCACATGGGAGGTCCCAGGTTTGTTCCCGGTACTTCCTAAAGAAGACAAGCAAGACATCAAGCTGACATGACAGGCCAGCACAGTGTGCTAATGCAACAAGATAATGAGTGAGATGTTGCAATGAAGGAGACACAAGGAGGAAAACACAATGAGAGACACAAAAAGCTGGGAGCGGATGTGGCTCAAGCGATTCGGTGCCTCCCTCCCCACACAGGAGATCCCTGTTCAGTTGCCAGGGCCTCTTAAAAAGAAGAGGAACAGATATAGAGCGCAAACAACAAGCAGACAGCAAGCACAAACAACAAGGAATGGGGAGAAATAAATAAAAATAAATCTTAAAAAAAAGCTAAAGACAAAAAAGATCTTTAAACAATACGATAAACAACTTTATTCCAATAACTTTGAAAAAAGATTCAAGACAAATTTCTAGAAAAATACAATTTACCAAAGCTAATCTAAAAAGAAAAAGAACACCTAAATAAGTATTAAAGCTATTTCTTTTAAATGTAATTTTAAAATCTTGCCATCTATTCGCAAAAGTGCGAAACCAGTGCACATACAAGCTTATTTATAGCAAGTTTGGGCAAAAGATGTATAAGCAGTCGAAATAGCCATCAACAGAGGACTAGTTAAATCACAGTATAACCATGTAATAGAATTATGCAGCTACCAAAAAGAATGAGGAAGACAACTAACAAGATGGCCACAGAGTAAGGAGCTCCTAGAGTCAGCTCATGCTACAGGGTAGTTAGTAATCACCCAGAGCTATCTGAAGTACATGTTTGGGGGCTGTTGGAGAGCAGAAGAGCATCCTGCAGCAACCCTAAAAGAATAGAAGGACACTGCCCACTTGCAGAGAAGATTCCTAAGTAGAGCACTCCACACACACCAGAGGACAGTGCCTGTCCTCCACTGGCAGCACAAGCTGCCTCGGAAGCTATTCCATGGCTGGAATTGGAAGCTCCATTTCCCAGAATTGGGACAGGAAGATGTGTGTGGGCACCAACTTCAGCTATTGATCAATAAATTTGGCTAGGCTAGCTAAAGTATACCTAAAAACAGCTTAAATTTGAAACTATCCAAGTCAGAAAGAGGCCAGTTAGCTGCCATTTTAACTCCACCCCTGGCACGAGGGAAAGCAGGGCATACTGAAAATCACAGTGCTGGTAGGGACAAGCTTCCTTCTATCCAGATGGTACTGCAGTTCTAGTCTAAGCCCCAGCCCCACCTCCAGCAGGGAAGAAGCTGGAGGGACCTGTAGCAGCCTCTCCAGGGAAGCTACAGTCCACACCACACAGGCAGTTGATCATCTTAGTCTGGCACTGCAAGCCTCCTCAGGAGCTATTCTGTATTGGAGTTTGGAGCTCCATTTCCCAAGAACAGGGGAGGAAGTGACAGTTGGCCACCTACTTCAGCTACTGAACAGTAAATTCAGCTGGCTAAAGTATAACCCTAAGAAGAGCTAAAGTTTGAACCTGTCCAATATGGAAAGAGGCTGATAGCTGCCAATCTGACTCCACCCCTAACATGAAGGGAAGCGGGGTGGACTGAAAATCACTTTGACAGTAGGGACTGGCTTCTTTCCTACAGTCCTAGCCTAGGCTTCAGCCCTGTGTCTGGCAAGGAGGAAGCTGGCAGGATCTGCAGTCTCTCCAGGTAACTGCAGGTACCTTCAGCTGTCACAGAATGAATAGTCAGAAGTCTACCAGGGCAACTGCAGTCATTTTAGACCCACATGGCATAGATTTCTGCCCACACCTGCAGTTCCAGGCAGGGAGGAAGGGGCATGAATCTTCATCAGTCTCTCCTGACAACTACAGATGGTCTTTGCCTGCAGAACATGGGTTATTACACAGGCTACAGCTCTGTCCCTACCCCTGGAAGAGGAGAAAAGTGGGAGAAGCTTCATGGGTCCCTGGGGCAACACAGGAAGCTTCAGCCTCCACAGCTTAACAGCACCAATTACATCCTTGGCTACTACTGCACAACCAGCAAGAGAGAAAGAGCAAGAAAGCACTAAACTAAAGAGAGAAACTGCACCCAGAATAAATACATCTAGTAAGCCAGGTGCTAAGACACCAGAAAAAAAAAAAAAAATTACAATCCATACCAAGAGGAAGACATGGCCCAATTAAAAGAACAAGATAAGCCTCCAGATGACATAAAGGAGTTGAGATAACTAATCATAGATGTCCAAACAAATCTCCTTAATAAATTCAATGAGATCACTAAAGAGATTAAGGATATTAAGACAATGGATGAACACAAAGAATTTGAAAGCATACATATAAAAATGAAAGATGTTACGGAAATGAAAGGCTTAATAAATGAAATTTTTAAATATGCTAGAGTCCTATAACAGCAGATTTGAGGAGGCAGAAGAAAGGATTGGTAAGCTTGAAGACAAGGCCTCCAAAAGCAAACATACAAAAGAACAGATGAAAAAAAGACTGGAAAAAATTAAACAAGGTTTCAGGGAACTAAATGACAGCAAAAGACATGCAAACATATATATCATGGATGTCCCAGAAGAAGAAGAGAAGGGAAAAGGGGCAGAAGTAATATCTGAAGAAATAATGGTAGAAAATTTCCCAGCTCCATTGAAGGACAAAGAAGCACAACATACTCCCATCTGAATAAAACTGAAGAGACCAACTCTGAGATACATACTAATCAGAAGGTCAAATGCCAAAGACAAAGAGAGAATTCTGAGAGCAGCAAAAGCAATGCATAACATGAAAGGGATACTCAGTAAGACTGAGTGCCAATTTCTCATCAGAAACCCTAGAGGCAAGAAGGCAGTGGTTTGATATATTTAAGATACTGCAAGAGAAAAAAAACTTCCAGCTAAGAATCTTTACTCTGCCAATACTGTCTTTCAGTAAAGAGGGTGAGCTTAGAATATTCAGATAAACAGAAACTGAGAGAGTTTATAACAAAGAGATGGGCCTTGCAGGAAATACTGAAGGGTGTGCTACAGTCTGAAAAGACAAGACAAGACAGTAGAGAAAGGCTTGGAAGAGTCTAGAAATGATTTTACCAGAAAAAGTAACTAAAAGTCTCAAAAAAGTGATGAAAATAAAATGACAAATAAAACCCAAAGGTCGAAATGGGTGAAATAAGAACTGCCTTTACAGTAATAACATTGAATGTCAATGGATTAAACTCTCCAATCAAAAGACACAGACTGGCGGAATGGGTAAGAAAATATGAGCCATCTATATGCTGTACGCATGAGACTCACCTTAGACCCAAGGATACCAATAGATTGAAAGTGAAAGTGAAAGGCTGGAAAAAGATATTCCATACATGTAGTAAACACACAAAGAAAAAAGCTGGAGTAGCTAATACTTGTATCAGATGAAACAGGCTTTAAAAAACATAAGTAATGCACAGTCTGGGGAGGAAGTCAGGAAAAAAATTCCACTTACAATAATGACTGAAAGAATCAAATATTTAGGAACAAACTTAACCAAGATAACCAATATAAAGCACTTGTATTCAGAAAACTATAAAGTATTGTTAAAAGAAATCAAAATAGACCTAAATAACTGAAGAACATTCCATGCTCATGGATTGGAAGACTAAATATCACTGAGATATCAATTCTACCTAAATTGATATACAGATTCAATGCACTCCCAATAAAAAATTCCACCAGCATTTTTTAAATAAATGGAAAACACAATTATCAAATTTATTTGGAAAGGTAAGGGATCCCAAAATAGCCAGAAACATCTTCAAAAGTAAAAGAGAAGTTGAGGACTCTCACTTCCAGACTTTAAATCATACTACCTAGCTACAGTGGTAAAAACAGCATGGTACTAACATAAAGAAAGACACATATATCAAAGGAACCAAACTGATAGGTCAGAAACAGACCCTCACACATCTAGTGTCAAGTGATTTTTGACAAGCCTGTCAAACTTACCCAGTTCAGGCAGGACATTTCATTCAACAAATGGTGCTGGGAGAACTGAATATCCACAGCCAAAAGAAAGAAAGAGGACCCCTATCTCACACCTTATACAAAAATTAACTCACAAAATGGGAAGCGGTTTTGGCTCAACGGATAGAGCATCCACCTACCATATGGGAGGTCCAGAGTTCAAACCCAGGGCCTCCTGATCCGTGTGGTGAGCTAGCCCATGCACAGTGTTGATGCGCTCAAGCAGTGCTGTGCCACAAAGGGGTGTCCCCCACATAAGGGAGTCCCATGTGTAAGGAGTGCACCCCGTAAGGAGAGCCACCCTGCATGATAAAAGTGCAGCCTGCCCAGGAGTGGCACTGCACACATGGAGAGCTGACGCAGCAAGATGATGCAACAAAGAGAGACATAGATTCCTGGTGCCGCTGACAAGAATACAAGTGGACACAAAAGAACACACAGCGAGTGGACAGAGAGAGCAGACAATGGTGGGGGGGGGTGAAAAAATTAACTCACCAAATGGATCAACAACCTAAATATAAAAGGAAGAACCATAAAGCTTCTAGAAGAAAATGTAGGAAAACATTTTCAAGAACTGGTGGTAGGTGGTGGATTCTTAAAAGAGATAAGAGGACGACTGAGATAGACTACTGGTGCTTAATGTATGTGGAAGTTTTAATTAACTTTACTGTAAAAGTGTGGAGATGTATAGAGTTGATGGTAACAAATTACAGTGAATAACAGCTTGTTTATAATGGGAATTGGGCTAGAAAGGGTAGTCTAGGGATGTAACTGTCAACTGAAAGAAAGCTAGAGAATAATCTAGGGACTAAATAAAACAGCAAATCCAGAAGTAAATGAGAATCCTGGTTGATGGTACAGATGCAAGTGTCCCTTGTGAGCTACAGCAGATGTATGTCACTAGTGCAGGGTGGTGGGAATGTGGAGAAACATAGGAAAAATTCAACTGGAGTGCCCTATGGATTGTGGTTAACAGCAATATTCATGCATCTATGCTAAAGATGTATTGAGAGAACTGGACTAGGCTCAACGGATAGAACGTCCACCTACCACATGGGAGGTCCGCGGTTCAAACCCAGGACCTCCTTGAACCATGTGGAGCTGGCCCACGCACAGTGCTGGTGTGCACAAGGAGTTCCGTGCTACACAGGGGTGTCCCCGGCATAAGGGAGCCCCACACGCAAGGAGTGCACCCCATAAGGAGAGCCAACAGTGCGAAAAAAAGTACAGCCCAGGAGTGGTGCCGCACTCACAGAGAGCTGATGCAGCAAGATAACGCAACAAAAAAGAGACATAGATTCCCAAGCCACTGACAAGAATAGAAGTGGGCACAGAAGAGCACAGAGCGAATGGACACAGAGAGCAGACAACAGGGGGGAGGGGAATAAAAAAATAAATCTTAAAATAAACAGATGTAATGCATTGATAATGGGGGAGTATGGGAAAAATGTGCCAAATGTATACTATGGACCATGGTTAATGATAACAGTCTGATATTATCTCGCAATTTGTAATAAATGTTCCACCACGGTATGGTAAGTTGATGGAGGGGTGTTGTATGGGAATTCTGCACATAAGCATAAACGTTTTATAAGGTCACAATTTGTCATAAAAATGTTTTAAAAAAATAATAGAGTGGGTTGGAGGAAAAAACACCCCAAATATAAGACACAGACTATAGTTAGTAGTAAGATCTTGACGATATTCATTCATAATTTGTACCAAACGTCTCAACAATGCAAGGCAGTGGTGGTGGGTTGAACAAAAAAGAAAAAAAAAGAATGAGGAGGCTCTCTATGAATGAAATGGAAAGATAGACAAGTTATTGTAAGTTAAAACGTAATTTAAAGTAAAGGACATCATTCATAATATACTAATTCTGTGAACAGCAGGCGATAAGAATCTTACATGAAGTTCAACAACTTCTGACACTAAATGCAAATGCTACCGTAACTTCAATCATCAGGTACGATGCATCTCAGTTCTAACTCCAACTATCCAAAGGTAGGCCAGATCCACAGGTTAAGGAGATGCCCCTCACACAGACACCAGTTCGAAGTCTAGGGGTTTCCAGGGACATGTCCACTTCCAACCAAATGGCTCCAAAATCAGGGGTTCCCACCAAGGGTCCAAGAGTTCACTAGGATGACTCACAAACTCACAGAAAGCATCATGCTTATGATTACAGTTCTATCATAGTGAAAGAATATAAATCAGAAGCCAAAAGAAAAGATATGTAGTGCAAGGTTTGGGAGGGTCTCAAATGTAAGCTTCTGTGTTCTCTCCACATGGAGAGACCCTCCTGCCACATTAATGTATATTATCATGGAATCCCACCAGAGTTTCCAGTGTCCAGGATTTTATATAGGGTTTCATGATGTAGGAATGATTGATGGAATCAACATCCACCACACTGATATGACATACCTCAAAGCCCCAATCCCCTAACCACATGGTTGGTCTTTCTGGTGTGGCTGGTCCCTCAAAACATTCTAAAACTATGGATGAAACTGGCCCCACTCTGAGTCATCTAGTTAAGTATATGAATAACAAAACACAGTCCTCTCAGGAAAATTTCCAAAAATTTAGAGGACCTTTGGAATCCACCAAATATGGAACTGAGGACATAGATTAGCCAAGGTCTTTGTTATGCTATAAATGTATATTTGTATTTGCTAGTATTTGCATAAAGGAAGTGAAATGACATCTAAAACTTAACATTGGATAGGAAGATAAAGACAGAAATGGGAGGAAAATTTCTCACTGAAACTTTCCTCCCTTCTTTTAAATAATTTTTGGCTTGAATCTTTTGAATATATTATTTTAAAAATTGCACACTTACTATAATTTAAATTAATATTTTCCCACACGCCCAAATGGCTTTACAGGTATATATAATTTAGTAAATATATTTCTAATCTTACATATACACATCCAACATAAACACTTACACTCACTGTATAGGAATAATATAACCTTATATTATACTACAAAACAAAACAAAAACTCAACAAGAAACAGACACAAAAGAAAGGAACTTACAGATCAAACTCACTAATAATCCTAAACAAAACCTGAGCAAACCAAATAAAAAAGATCACCACCAAGTTTGTATTCAAGAATGATTTATCTTTTGATAATCTATAAAATTCTTCATATTAATAAATTGAGAAAAAGTCAAATGATCAGAGATGCGCACACAAAAAAGCATTTGATACAAACCAGGAAAAGGGAACTTTCTTAATCTAACAATGGAGAGTTACAATGTATTTACACCATACATCACATTTAATGATACAAGGTTAGATGAACTGTCTTCTCAAACAAGGAAAAAGATGAGATTGACTAGTCATTGTTTCTATTCAACAATTTTCTCAAGAACCTAGCCAATATGTTACGACAAAAAAAAGTAAAGGATTAGTAAGGAGAAAAATTTTTTAAAAGTAAAAATTATGTATTGAAGTTATAATTCTCTACATGGAAATCCCAAAAAAATCAACTTACAAATGATAAGAATTAACAAAAGAATATAAAAAGGGAGGTACTTTTTAAGGTGTACAAAAATAACTGCATCTCTAGATACAGGAAATGATCAAAATGTAATTTTTAAATGTATTAGTATTATATTTACAATAGCAATTATTTTAAAAAATGAGCTGCCAAGGGATAAATTTTTCAACTTTAGGAACTCTTTTTTAAAAATAAAGCTTTATTGAAAGACACTGAAGACAACCTAAATAAATACCCCTACTTATGAATAAGAAAACAATATCTGAAAGTCATCTAAAGATTCAATACAATTCGATCAAAATCCCAACATGAAATCTGGAGAACTCAAAAGAATAGACTCTAAAATTCCTAAGAAAAAGTAAAGTTAGAAGAACACCAAGCCAGTCCTGAAGAAAAACAAGTTGCAAAAATGTGCTCCACTAGATAGTAAGATTAATAAAGCTAATGAAAGTATGGTTTTACTGCAGATAATGATAAATTGACCAATGGACAGGAACAGAGTATGAAAACAAACTCATGCATGGAAGGAAACTTTATGATAAAGGCAGCATTGTAAGTCACAAGGGAACGTATAAACTACTGAATAAATGATTATCTAAACATGTAAAAAGAGGGGGGAATGAATTCCTCCTTCACACCACATAAAAGCAATTCAAAAGGAATCAAAAACCTAAATGTGAAGTATAAATTTTTTTAGATTTTAGAGAAAATGTAAGATATCTTTATGACCTCAGGGCCGCAAGAGATGTTCTACATTAAAAAAGAAAAAGCTCCCACAAGACAGACAAATTGAACTACATTAGAACGCAACAGTTTCTATTCATCAAAAGACAAACTGAGGGGACAATCCACAAACTGGAGAAAATATGTGCAACATATTTAACTTAAATGCCCTTGTCCTATCTCAAGTTATACAAGATAACTATTAAACTGTCTACAAGATAAACTAAGTCATATGGTAAGTTCTACTGGAAAATTAAGAAAAAGACAAATATCTCAAAAGAAAACAAGACTAGACAAGTATTTTTGAGGAAAGGAAAAGCTGAACAGCAAATAGACATGAAAATAGGCTCAGTGTCATGTACACTTTGGATGGACAGTACAAGGCATGGGACTTTATAACAAGGTAAACCATATGGTGGATGAAGGACTGTGAATGTTCTCTCATGAGCTATAACAAATGTACAATACTAATACATGGTGTTAACGATAGGGTGGTTTATGGAAAAATGCACCAAATGTAACGTACAGACCATCAGCAGCAGTAATATTTTGGCGATGTTTTTCCATAATTTGTAACAAATGTTCCACAACAATGCAAGGTTTTGGTGGTGAGGTGATGTATGGGAATTCTATATATTATGTTTGATTGTTTTGTAAGCTCACTTTTCTAATAATAATTTTTAAAAAGTATTTCTAATGACCCTTTAGAGGATTGAAGCTCTAAAGCAGCAGGTATATTCATCTATCCTGTGAAGCAATGGTATTCCAGCACTAACAGCATCACATAACAGGTTCTTAGAAAACATCAAATAAATGAATGAATGGACAGGAAGAATCAAACATCCTAAAACGTCAATTATCCCAAAATTCATGTGGAAATTCCTCACAACTCCAATAAAAATGCCAGAATGATGATTTTTAAAGGAACTTGATAGGATGATTCTAAATTTAGAAGAAAAACCAGAGAGACAAGAATATTCAATACTTCTGAAGTATATAAACTTGATCTAGCATATATTAAGAGTTATGAGACTTAGTGATCTCATATACCTTAGGTAGGTCAACCTACTTTAACAAAGTAAAATCAGTTAAAAGTGTACTGAGGATCTTTAATCACACAATGAAAAATGCATACATTAACTGTGATGGTTAGGCTCATGTGTCAACTTAGCCAGGTAATGGTGTCCAATAGTTTGGTCAAGCAAGCACTGGTCTAATTGTTACTGTGAGGACATTTTGGGGACTTAAATTATTAGAAAGTTGACTGTATCTACAATCAACTGAGGAGATTGCCTTCAGCAATGAGAGACATCTCATTCAATCAACTGAAGGCCTTAAAAGAAGTGATGATTTCAGCATCAGAAGAGAGAGAATTTTCATCTCTACTTCAGCAAGCCAGCTTCTCCTAGGGAATTAATGAAGAATCTTCATAGGAGTTCCTGGCTTGCAGCCTGCCCTACAGAGTTTGGACTGGTGCATCCTTACAGTTGCATGAAACAATCTTTAAAAATCTCATAATATTTATAGATATCTCCTATTGGTTCTGTTTCCCTACAGAACCCTAATACTTAATTGGAAATTAAAATCTACAGTAAGAACATAAACAAATACATCCTGCTTGCCAGAAACACTAAAATATAAATGGTAGCTATGGTCACTTATTCTGTAAACCAGAACAAAGCAAAATTATTGTTTCAAATAACTTCATCCCAGGTTGTCTTTGCTTGAAATACACAATTTTGTAGCATGAAAACTTGAGTTGTCACTGCTTATACTGGCTTTTACAAGTAAAAGCATAAACTCAAAGATAACATTTTATATGAGGTGCAGAGGTGCCCAAAGATGTACTTACCAAATCCAATGGATGTGTCATGATGATGGGAACGAGTGTTGTTGGGGGTGGGGGGAGAGGGGGGGTGGGGGGGTGGGGTTGAATGGGACCTCACATATATATTTTTAATGTAATATTATTACAAAGTCAATAAAAAAAAATTAAAAAAAATTAAAAAAAATAAAAAAAAAAAAGATAACATTTTGATTACGATCCCATAAATAATCATATTCTCAAATTCAATTTACAGACCAAATGCCTTAAACAAAAATAAAGTTTTTAAAATTATCCCACCATACCCTTAAATAATTGCCTGATGTTATCTTTCAAGTCAAAACTAAATGTATACATTTCCAAAAGAAGTAAAGGCCAGAAGTAAAAAAGACTAAACATTTAAGATTTTAAAAAATGTTTCTTAAAGTAAAATATATTTTAGTAAATCAATATGACAGTAGTTTATCTCAATTCTTTTTAAATAGCTTCTTTAGAGCAATGAGATTAAGTCATCTAATAAAACTGCTGGCATATCAGACATTATTTCCCCCTATAAATCCGTTCCTTTTTCTATAGCCTTAGTTAATGGTGGAAACACAGACCCAGTAAAAGCCAAAATATAGGTTTCCTAGATGCCTCCCTCTATTTCACATCCAACCACTTAACCAAGAGTTGTCAATTTTATCAGCTACAAATCTCTCTCAAATATATCCCTCTCCTCTATATCCTAATTACCAATGCCTTAATTAAAACCCCCATTTCTTACCTGGGCTATGCCAATAGGTTCCGAACTGGTTCCCTGCTTCCTACTATATAGTCTTTTGAGGACAAGCCTTCTTAAATGCCAGTTGAGATCATGCTACTTCCTTTCTTAAAACATATGCTACTCTCCACAGTCTAAAAAGTTCAAATTTTTTTCTGTTTACACAGTAGCAGATGAACTGATTATTGGTGAACTAATTCTCCAGCTTTATCTTCTGCCACTACTCTAACTGTACCTTCACTTTTGTTGACTAGAAGAACTACTTCGAGTTACAGTGCTTCTATTTATAGCTGCTCTGGGTTCTTTTCAGAGCTGTCCTCTTATTCTTACAGTTTCTGAATATCTTTGTCCCCCTCATTTGACACTTCCTATGAATCCTAAAAAACCAGCTCAGGAATTATCTCTTATGGAAAGCCCTCTCTAATTCCCTCTCACATTGTACATGCCATCTCTGTTTCAGTAATATTCTCTCAACAGCACTTTCTATACTATTTCATAGTTGTTTAATGAGATCTGTCATTGTTTGTTTTTTCTGTCATCTCCTTAAAATATATGTATTTAATTGTGTATCCTACAACCTAAGATATGTATGAAACCATAGTACAGATATCAATCATTCATAAATGCTTATTAAATGATATTAATAAATCAATATAACATATAATATAAAAGCTTAACAGAACTATGAGCAAGATGGCAGCAGAGGAAGGAGCTCCTGGAGTCAGCTCCTGCTAAAGAGGGGTTAGTAAACACCCAGAGCTATCTGGAGCTAGCTGATGCACCTGTTTGGGGGCTCCAGGAGACCCAGAAGAGCATCCTGCCACATTCTTCAAGGAATGGATGGAGGAGACTGCCCATCTGCAGAAAAGATTCCTAAGTAGAGCGCTCCACACCACGGAGGCTGGGGCCCATCCTCCACTGGAGGCACAAGCCGCCTCAGACGCTGGTCTGTGGCTGAAATTCAAAGCTCCACTTCCTAAAAAAGGGGGAAGAAGAGACGGTTGGGCACAAACTTCATCTACTAATGAGCAAATTCAGCGGGCTTAAGTATAACCCTGAGAAAAGCTAAAGTTTGAGCCTGTCCAAGTCAGAAAGAGGTCGGCAGCTGCCATCTTAACTCCGTGCCTGGCACAAGGGGAAGTGGGGAGGACTGAAAATCAAAGTGGTGGTAGGGTAGGGACCAACTTCTTTCCATCCAGATCAGATGGCAGGTCTAGCCTAAGCCCCAGCCCCACTCCTCAGAGATGGGAAGTTCTGGGGACCTGTGCTAGTCTCTCTGGGAAATTACCAACCAAGCCACGGAAGCTGGTGATTGTCCTACTTTGGCAGTGCAAGCTGTCCCAGGAGCTATTCTGTGGCTGGAACTGGAAATTTCATTTCCCAAAAATAGAGGAGTAGGAGACAGTTGGCCATGGATTTAGGCTATTGATTAGTAGACTCAGCTGGCTAAGTTATAACCCTAGGAACACCTAGGGTGTGAATCTGTCCAAGTCGGAAAGAGGCCGGTAGCTGCCATTTTCACTTCACCCCCAGCCTGAGGGGAAGCCAGGACCAAAAATCACAGTGACGGTAGGAACCCGTTTCTTTCACCCAGATCAGCCTGCAGCCCTAGACTAGGCTTCAGCCCCACTTCTGACAAGGAGGAGGATGGTGGGCCCTACACCAGCCTATCCAGGTAACTGCGGGTACCTTTGGCTGGCACAGACTGAATACTCCAGAGGTCTACTGGGGCAACTGCGGTCATCTTGGTCCCACACTGCATAGATTGCTGCACACACCTACAGCTCCTTCCCTGCCCCAGGCAGGGGAAAAAGGGGCATGAAACTTCATCAGACTCTCTGGGTAACTACAGTCTAAGCCTACACTACTTGGATTATTTCACACAGCTGTGACTATGTCCTACCGCTGGCAAAGGAGAAAATTGGGAGATGCTTCATGTGTCCCTGGGGCAATGAGGGCAGCTTGAGTCTCCACAGCTTACAGCACCAACTACATCCTTGGCTCCTACTGCACAACCAGCAAGTGAGAAAGGACAGGAAGCCCTAAACTAAAGAGAAAAACTGAACCCAGATTAAATACTCTAGTAAGCCAGATGCTAAGACACCAACAAAAAACTGCAATCCACAACAAGAAACAGTAAGATATGGCCCAGTTAAAGGAGCAAGATAAGCCTCCAGATGACATAAAGGAGTTGAGACAACTAATCACAGATGTTCAAACAAATCTCCTTAATAAATTCAATGAGATGGCTAAAGAGATTAAGGATATTAAGAAGACATGAGGCAAGTAGCTGTGGCTCAATCAGTTGGGCTCCCCATCTATCATATGGGAGCCCCTGGGTTCACGTCCTGGGGCCTCCTTGTGAAGGCAGTCTCGCTTGCCCACAAGCGCCATGGAGCACCTCCCGGGCAGCAGGCACCACAGAGCACCACCTGGCCCACAGGCACCATGGAGAGCCAACTCAGCAAGGTGACACAACAAAAAAGGGAGACAAGCAAAAACACAGAACAGCGCACAGCGAATGGACACAGAGCAGACAGGAGACAGCAAGCAAGCCACAAGGGGGGAGGAGAAATAAAATAAATACACCAACGACTGCACACCAAATGGACATAAAGAGCAGACAACACACACAAAAAAGCCATGGGGGGAAAAGGGAATAAAAAAAAGGAAACATGGATGAGCATAAAGAAGAATTTTAAAGTATACATGCATACATAGAACTATAGCAGATCTTATGGGAATGAAAGGCACAATAAATGAAATTAAAAGAACATTGGAATCATATACTAGCAGATTTGAGGAGGCAGAAGACAGGATTGGTGAGCTTGAAGAAATGACTTCTGAAAGTGAAGATACAAAAGAACAGATGAAGAATGGAAAAAATTGAACAAAGTCTCAGGGAACTTAAAGACAGCAAAAGATGTACAAGCATATGTCATGGGTGTCCCAGAAGGAGAAAAGGGGCAGAAGGAATATCTGAGGAAATAATGCTAGAAAATTCCCCAACCCTATTGAAGGACACAGATATCCATGTCCAAGAAGCACAATGTACTCCCATCTGAAAAATCCAAATAGACCAACTCCGAGACACATACTAATCAGAATATCAAATGCCTAAGACCAAGAGAGAATTCTAAGAACAGCAAGAGAAAAGCAATGGAAAACATATAATGGATTCCCAATAAAATTAAGTGCTGATTTCTCACCAAAAACCATGGAGGTAAAAAAGCAGTGGTATATTTAAGATACTATAAGAGAAAAACTTCCAGCCAAGAAACTTCTATCCGGCAAGACTGTCTTTCAAAAATGAGGGCGAGATTAAAATATTCACAGATAAACAGAAACTGAGAGAATTTCTAACCAAGAGACCAGATTTTCAGGAAATGCTAAAGGGTGTACTAAAGCCTGGAAAACAGTCTAGAAATGAAGATTATATCAGTAAAAGTAACCAAAAGTGTCAAAAGAGTGGGGAAAATAAAATATGACAGATAAAACCCAAATAGGAATAAACTTAAACAACAATGTAAAGCACCTGTATTCAGAAAACTTCCATTCAGTGTTAAATGAAATTTAAAAAGGACTAAATAACTGGAAGAACAGTCCATGCTTATGGACTGGAAGACTAAATATCATAAAGACATCAATTCTACTCAAACTGATATACAGATTCAATGCAATCCCAATAAAAACTCCACAAGCATTTTTTTTTAAATTGAAAACACAATTATCAAATTTGGAAGGGTAAGGTCCTAAATAGTCAGAAACATCTTAAAAAGGCAAAGCAAACCCTCATCTCCAGACTTTATATTATCTAGCTATTGTGATAAAAATAGCATGGTACTGGCATAAAGACAAACACATAGATCTACGGAACCAAATTTATGGTTCAGAAGCAGCCCTCACATGTATGGTCAAGTAATTTTTGTCTATCCTGTCAAACCCACACAGCAGAACAGTCCATTCAACAAATGGTGCTGAAAGAATTGGACATCCATAGCCAAAAGAAGGAAAGACAACCCCTATCTCATACCTTATCCAAAAATTAACTCAAAATAGATCAAAAACCTAAATATAAAAGCAAGAACCATAAAGCTCTAAAAGAAAATTGTAGGAAAATATCTTCAGGCTCTGGTGGTAGGTGGTAGATTCTTAAAGGAGATAAGAGGGGGACTGAGATGGACTACAAATGTTTAACATATGCCAACATTTTAATTAGCTTTAATGTAAAAGTGTAGGAATGTAAAGAGTGGATGGTAACAAATAGTGAGTAACAGCTAGTTTATAAATGGGAATGTGGCCGAAAATGGTAGTCTAGGGATGTAAATGCCAACTGACAGAATGCTAGAGAATAATCAAGGAAATGAACAGCACAGTAAACCAAGAGGTGGATGAGAATTGTGGTTCATGGTACAGATGCAAGAGTGTCCTTTGTGAACTAGAGCAAAGGTACATCACTACTGCAGGGTGGTGGGAATGTGAAGAACTGGAGTGACCTATGGACTGTGCTTAGCAGTAATAATGTAATATGCTTTGCATCTATGCCAAAGATGTACTGTGCTGATAATGGGGCAGTATGGAGAATGTACGCTATGAACATGATAACAATCAGATGATACTATTTTATGTGTAACAAATGTTCCACCAGTGTGGTGTGTTGATAGATGGATGTTGTTTGGGAAATCTGCACATGAGCATGACTGTCTTATAAGTTTACAACTTCTGTCATAAAAAATACATTTAAAAAATAATAGGGTGGGTTAAGGGAAAAATACACCAAATGTAAGATAGCTAATAGTAAGATTTTGACAATATTCTTTCATAGTCTATAACAAATGTCTCATGACAATGCAAGGTGTTGGTAGAGGGTTGATGTATGGGACCCCTGTACAATGTTATGCATGTTTGCTTTGTAAGCCCACAATTTTTACTATATACTTATTGTTTATGTATGTTCATGTATAAATGATATAAAGATAATAATAATAATAGGGTGGGTTGAGGAAAAATACTTTGGTTAGTAGTAATATTTTGATAATGTTCCTTAATTATTAGTTTAAAATGTTTGAAAATAAGGCAAGGTATTGGTGGTGGGATGAGTTATGAGAGTCCTGTATGATGCTATGTATGTTTGTTTTGTAAGTTCACAACTATTACCATACACTTATTGTTTATGTATGCTTATGTGTGAGTGATACACTTCAACAAATTTTTTTAATGAAAAAAAAAAAAGAAGCTTAACATATTATGTACATATGCAGAATGTGCTTTTTAAAATTCTATATTACTTACCAAATTTTAGTGCTGCAAGGGTTCAACATATAAAGATCCATATTTTCTATAAGAATAGCAGATGTACTCTATTTAAAAATGAGGAAGGCGGGAAATGAGGGAAGGAAAGTTATTTAGAAAAAATTTTTTTAAATTTAACTCTAAAGCATTCTAGGAGTTTTACTTATTTAGATCTTTAAATATACCTAAGACTGTGCAACATTCATTTGGGGGAAAAAAAACATAAAAGTGACTAAAATTCAACAGTCATGGCTACGGCATTAAATTGGCCTTTTAAAAAATTTTTAAATTCAGTATCTCTTCATATAAAGGAAAAATAACTTTGTTTTAGATATTTAAAATTTTCATAGAGGTTCAAAGTTAAAAAATGTTATCAATCAACATAACTAATAAAGAATTCATAAATGAATATGCCTTCAAAGGCCTGATCCTTCATTTATCAGTGAAATAGGAAAAGAGTATATGTTAATATATAGCTCCCAGCAAACTACCATCCATATTTAATAATCATTAGTTTCCTGTATGTATAGAAGAATTTTATACTTAAGTACCTTGGCTTCTGGATTAGCTGCCAAAATTTTGGCACCACATTCTACTGAGGCATAATTGTTTCGATTTTTTTGGACCTTCTTGGTGGCATGTTGACCCCCATTAGAAGATAGATGCATTGACTGACCTGCAGATAAACCTTATTATAAACATATTTATAAGGTAATTATGAATGTAAATACTTCCAGCAACACAATGATGTCAAAAACAACAAAGAGGCTGACTTCTAGTGAACAGCTTTTAATGCTCAAGAGAATATTTTTAAAATCCCTAAAAAACTTCAAACTATTTCAGCTCAATAATTTAAAATACTACAAACATCAACATCACTTAATTTATATCTAAGTAGCATAACTCACAAAATGAAGTTTGCCCACAAGAATCAAAGTTTCTTATATATATCTTTTATTATATTAAGAATGAATGCTACCTTCCTATCTGTAACCCCAATATTAAGAATTCTTACGTCTTGAGACTTATTATACAAAAACAAAAAGAAAATGTAATATTTTAGAGTCCATCTCTATATGCAGTAGATTGTAAGAGTAAGCTAGAGGTAAGAAATCCAAGTCTGAAGTGACAATTTAAAGGCAGCAGGTTATTCTGACTCAGAACCTTCCATGCCTAAATCACTGCTCTGCCTTCTTCATCTTATTTTATCCTATGTAATAATTTTTAAGAATGCATTTTAATTCAGATTAAAACTGCATATAATTATAGACAACTGTACACAGATAAACTACCTATGGGTAATTAACAGCAACTTGGTAAGTTTCATCTTTAAAACTTTTTAAAGTTTTATTTTATTTCACCAATTAAAAAGAGAAAAGCATATTTAAACTACTTCTTTAAATAAAAATAAAATTAAAATAAAAACAAAACCAAAGAGTCCAGTGCTTGCTTACTCTTTTCCTTTTCTACTTCCATAACTTTCTTTTTCCATTCATCAAATGTTGGTATATCTTCTGGATCTTTAGGACTTGCAACAGATATAGGATCAATTTCTCCTGGTTTAGAATAATCAGAACTCTGAAAGAAATGGCAAAATGAACAGATTTCAACTTTCAAATAATATAGATTAATAAATTACAAAAGTGAATACAAATGCTTCTCTCAAATTAAAACTCTTAATTTTTATAACATATGACAGACACAATTTTAGGAGAAAAAAATAAAAGAAATGTTTTGGTTTACTTAGGTGAAAAAATTCAAACTTTCTACCTAAGTACCGTACCACAAGTTGCATTACTTCAGATGTCAGCAATGTAAGAGTAGGTTGTAAAAGACCCTGTATTGTATCCTTAGCAAACAATTACTCATATACAAAGCATACAAATTTAAAAATACTATAATTGAAGTACATTCACTTTAAAAGCTAAGTTAAAATAATGCATATATTAAAGGAAGCTAATTGTAGATATACTATATTGTTGTCATAACTCCTTAACAAGCAGTACCACATGCATACATTTTTTTAAGCGGATTTAGAAACCTAAATGTGAAAAGCAAAACTTCATAAGAAAAAAATTTTTAAACATTTACCACTAAGGGTAGAAAAGGATTTAACAAAATGCAGTATCATTTTTCAAAAAGCTAATATATTATCTAGATTAGAATAAGTAAATTAAACATATCAGAAGATATAAACCACATGAAACAATAAGGTACAAAGTTACAAGGGTTATTATCAACTATAGAGAGTGCCTAAAAATCAATAAAGGGTTGGAAACAAATAACATGAACAATTTATTCAGCAAAGAGAATATAAAATACTCAATCTCAGTAATAATCAGGGAATGCAAATAAACCCATAGAGATACCATATAAATTACACTTGATGGAGGTATAAGTGTGAGTCCAAGTGTGATATCTGTTGAGCCATGGGAAATCTATTAGGCTGCTGAAGAGTTTTAAATTTGGCAATAATAAGTATATACCCTATGACCCAACAATTCTATTCCTATGTACAAATGTCAGTGAAAATGCACACATGTGCCTAAGAATTGCAGCATCTTTGTAATAAACAAAAAATTACGAAAAACCTAAAATCTATTAATTGAAGAACAGAAAAATTGTGGTAGTGCAGAATATAACAAAGTAAAAAGAACAACAACAAAAAAATGAATGGGCAAATCACAAAAACAATTTTGAAGAAAATAATACCCAAGGCAATAACGATGCCATTTTTAAACTGCTTCAAAATATGAAAGATAAATAATAAGTATTGTTTATGCTTTTAAATATATTTGGAAAAGTTAAAAAAACATGCTTTAAAATGAAAAAACACCAAATTAGTGTTTATATATCTGGAGAGAAGAAATGTAAAAGGAAAAAGGCACACAATTCAACCTGTGATTTTTTTCCCTTAAGCTAATTATACAAATGTTCACCCTATTAATCATTTCTGTATCCTAAAACAACATATAACATATTAACAGTGCCTTGAGAATCATACAAAATCTATTTAGACAGCTAACTCTGATAAATGGTACAAGTCTCATTTAGTATACATTTGCTACATGAAGGCATGGATATCCGTAACTTCTGGAACTATATTTTTTCTTAAATGGAAGAAGAACCATTCTCAAACCTCCCTTTAAGAAGATTTGTGTGTCCTCCATATGACTTCCATACATGAGTGTTTTGCAGAACAAGCTAAATAAGTCAGGTAACTTAGTAAATATATGTGGCTATTTTAAAAAATACATAGCAGAAAATAAAGATTAAAGTAGGAGTACCATACTAACTTTTTTTTTTAGGAGGTACCATAGATTGGACCCAGGACCTCATACATGGGAAGGAGGTGCCCAACCACTGAGCTACATCTGCTCCTCAATGAGAACTGTTTTTTTCCTTTTTGGTTTATTTGTTGTTTTTAGGATGTACTGAGATCGAACCCAGGACCTCCTACACAGAAAGCAGGTGCATAACCACTTGAGCTACATCCCCTCCCTTACCCCTATCTTTTTAGTTTAAAATTTAAGTGAGATTAAAAAACTAATGTAAATATGAGAAAATAAGAAACATATAAAAATTAATTTAGCTGAGATACTTAATGAGTAAAATTCAAATACTAAAAGAATGGCCACATAAAGTAAGAAAAGATAGGTAAATTTGAGGTTCAGGCAAAATAATTACTAACATCTCAACAACAAGAGAAGTGACCAATACAATAAAATTACTTTGTAAAGTACTATCTATACAGGAAACAAACTCAGGATCTTATAGGTCTTTGAGATAACAGGGATAGTACTGAGATCTGCCTGCATCGAAAAAGCAAACTCTCTCCCACTCATACAAACTGAACCGACAGAATTAGCCTGAACTGGGTAGCATACACTGGTATTACTCATAATTATTATTGCTTGACAATTTTTCTGAGATACTAATATACTTAGGAGGTAATATCGTAAAAGTTCTGCTCTTTTGCTTATTAACACAGACTCATAAACATATTAAGTCTCTTGGGTAATAAGCATTGGTTTCAGTTTGCTAATATTAAGGAAAACAAGCAAATCTAGGACAGCTGGCCACCATGCTTGCACTTTACATTTGATACTTAAATAGCCCTAAAAAATGTATTTTAATGTTCGTCTAATATGTTTATGGCTGTAGTATTTGACAAGTGAACTTTAATAACATATTCTTGACTTGGTTTCACTGAGAAAATTAGTTCCTTAAAGATGTCAGTTATGTAATGCTGAGCTCCTATGATTATAAGAAGCTTCATAGAAACACCTGGTCCAATGATAGTGCTAGTCTCCAGAATGAAGCATGGTTAATTTTGAGTTCAGATTCACTGAAAACATTGAAAGAGAAAGTGAAGAATAGCAGACCTATTGGGGATTGGATCAAGTCCCCTACAAAAGACATGTTCTAGCCCCAATTTCTGGTCCTGTGGGTATGAACCCATTTATAAATAGGAACTTTGAAATGGCAGAGTTGTGCCCAAACTGAATGAGAAAAGGCCTTAATCCAATATGGCTAAAGTCCTTATAATAAGCAAAGGAAACTGGACACAGAAGAAAGAAACCACGAGGAACAACCGAACACTGAAATCAACAGAACACGCAAAAGAAAGAAGATATTGCCACATGCGTTTCCATGTGCCAGAGAAGACAAGGACTAAAGATCACTGTCAGCCAGCCCCAGAACACCACAATCTTCAGAGAGAAAATACCACCTTGCTGATGCTCGAACCTCTCCTAGTCTCTGAAACCATAAGCCAATAAATTCCTGTAGTTAAGCCAACCCATTATATGGTATTTTTTAGCAGGCAGAAAACTAAAGAAGGCCCACATTAAAAAGGAACAAATGTGGATGTGGTTTTTATCACTTGGAACTACCATCTGATCCCACTTGTTTTGTTATTAAGTTCACGGAGTGGTCTCCATATCTTTTTCTTAGTTATTTCTTTCCTAAAGAGAGCCTAAAACTGTTGCATCAATCGTTCTTCAGGAAATTCATGGCCTCTACATGAAATCAAAGAACTCAGAAGAAAAAAAGAAAATAAAACTGGTTTGCGGGAAGCAGACATGGCTCAAGGAATTGGGCTCCCATCTATCATTTAGGAGCGTCCAGGGTTCAATACCCAGGGCCTCCTGGTGAAGGCAAGCTGGCCCACGTGGAGTGCTGGCCCACACGGAGGGCCACCCTATGCAGTAGTGCCACACTGCACAGGAGTACCACCCTGTGCAGGAGTGCTGGCCAACAAGAAGAGCTGACGCAGCAAGGTGATGCAACAAAAAGAGACACATAGGAGAGATAATAAGAGACACAGCAGACCAGGGAGCTGAGGTGGTGCAAAAGAATGATTACCTCTCTCCCACTCTGGAAGGTCCCAGGATCAGTTCCCGGAGACTCCTAATGAGAATACAAGCAGACACAGAAGAACACATGGCAAATGAACACAGAAAGCAGACAATGGAGGGAAGGGGGAGGAATAAATAAAAATCTTAAAAAAAAAAAAAAACTGGTTTGCTGGGATGAGCTCTGTCTTTATTGTAAGAACCACACTCTGAAAATAGGCAAATTTAGTTGTATCTTGGATAGAAATAATGAAAGGTAAAATATCCCTTATAATTCTGCTTGAAAAGCCTAAATTTAACCAGGTGTTAGTGATTTAACTCACACTCTGAAGGTATAAAATTCAAAAGCCATAACTTCTCTATAGCTCTTTAAGAAACTGATTAAATAAGGACTAACTGGCTTCTGGCATTAAACAGTTGATGGTGGCAGAAAAGCATTTAATTACCAAAGAGGGCTCTTACTTTAATTCACTTCATATAAACAGCATCCTGCAAGTGACCACTTGCTCTCAGGAAGCACAATTTACTTTGGGTCCACATACATCATTAATTAATCTCCCTGCTTTTACAGCAAATACAGTTAGCAAATTACCACAAGATTAGCTAAAATCTGGTGCACTATGTAAAAAGGCAGAAGATGGTACATGTCATATACATACCTCACTTTTTAAATTATCTGATGCATTCAATGCAGATTTTGTATCACCGCCACCCTGTTTGCTTGCTGAAACTTTTGATTCAAATTCCGATTTTGTTATCTTTCCTTTGCCATGTGAAGATGACACATTTTCTATGTGCTGGCCAACGAGGCTATTTGAAACCAAAGACAGTTAAATAAACATTTTTTAGTTGGATAACAAATTTATAAAATCTACATTGTTATATATAAAATCAACCAAGAAAAGAGCTTTCTTTCAATCATCAAGGGGAATTAAGTATGTGTCAAAAGCATGTTCCAGCATGAGCCTACTGTTACTAAAGAATCACACACAATACAAACAACTGCCCACACCCACCTTTCAGGTGGACTGACAAAGGAAGGTTGTTCAACTGGAGCATTTACATCAAGGACCTCACCAACATCACAATCAGTTTCAGGCTGCTCAGTTTCACTTGGCTTGACCATGGGGATAGTACCAGATTTTTCTGTTTCACTAAGGAAAGGAACAAAAAGACCATCTGATGATTTATAATCTAAAGAAAATTAGAAATGCCATTAGTGAGTTCCAAAACATAATCTAACCCAAAGAGAGAAGAATGCATTACCAGTTCTGCATGTTTTCAAGAATTCACTTATTTTAAATCATGTAAAGTCAACTGTTGACTCTGTTAGTGTTCCCAGCTTCTAAACAATTAATTACCAAATTTTAAAACAAAATGATAGTTTATAATAGTCTCATAAAAAATCGCTTCCATTATTTATTCTAAATATACTTTCTCTAAAGTTTAACTTATGCCTAAATTATAAATTATTTTTACTGCATTACAGTTGTTGCTTATTGCATCAAAAATCATCTATTAACTAAAGATATTATACTAAAGTTCTAAGGTGTTTACAGAACTATACTTTAAAAAAATACATACCCTAACATTTTCCCACCTTACTTCCATTCCACTAAATAATTGTATTTAATGTAATGGGAGAACAGGATATACCATTTAGATATATATGATCTAGACTATAATTCTTCGTAAAGTATTTAATATTTAAAAATTTTAAATGTCATCATTTCTAAACATGTCTTCTGTTCCCTTGCCCCTTACTGGGACAACTCCTTGCACCCTATCATTTCAGAGGAGACTAGGTGTTTAAAACTGCCTGTGGCAAAAAACAGTAATGATAATAATATTGATATTAACTGACAATTACCTATTCTTATTATGTACCAAGTATTATTCTCTGCACTTTACATATTAACTTATTTGATAAAGGAAATGCCAAATGTAGTATATTACAAGAAGGACATTTTGTTTTACTCTTTGGAGTGTTGCTGGAAGGAGCTAAAAGGAGTAGTAACAGACTTTCTAAATTAAAGAAGCCTTAAGTCTAAACATTCTGAAGTTATTATCAAGTTTGAAAACGTTAGCTATTCAAACAAACACATAACTGCAACAGTGATACTTAATGGAAATTAATAACCTGATATTTGAGTTTCTGATTATTAAAGGGAAGATTATTTTCATATGCACTGTTTTGTAAGGAAGAATATGATGTACACTACATGATATGTAGAGATTTCAGGTCTAGGATCTCATCAACTTCAATGAGGTAGGCAGCTAAATAAACACCCTTGTTATAAGAACAAAAGACAGGTATTACAACTTAGGTCTAATACATAGCTTAAACTTCATTAACAATTATATATACTTTTTTTTCTTCATAATGACTTACTCAAGTTTTGAGATTGGAGTGATCTCTGAGGTAGATGAGCTAGAAATATTTTCATCCTTTTCACTGTCCACAACTACACTGGAAGAATCATCATGAACGTCAACTGTAGGGAGTATCTCAACCACAGGTGGACTTAACTTTTTTGACTCTGTAGTCTGTTTTTAAAAAAAAATCAGTTATATTAAATGTTGAGATTAACAAAGCATCTCTTTATCTCATCAGTATTTTGTAGAACATATAATATAAACAATGTTCACTAAAGAAGTACTTTTATACAAATGTTTTCTGCCAGTATTTTCTCCCTAAGGAGAATTTCATCTTAAAATAGAGGCACTACACATTTTTCATGGCATTTCATAAACTAGTACAAAGAAGTTATCTCTATTTCATTTCCTATTATCTATTTTGTATCAGGTCCTACAAATATTTCCCAATTAATGAATGCTGTTAACAAGACAGAAACCCTATGGAAACATACAAAAGAGTGTAACACACAGATTTGGCCCTGAGCAGCTCAGTTTAGATAACGTCTGTCATATAACAATATAAGACATACACAAGTAATATCACAAAGCTATAAATAATTTCCCCTGCTCCTGCAACCCTCAGTGTCCTGGGCCATCTATTCTGCCAAAACATCATCTGAAATCTACCTAATACCTACTCATATTTGAAAACTATCAGCACTTCTGCCCGCATAACCAACCCTAAGTGGAATCAGTCATTCTTCCTCTATGCCTCCACTCTTCCCTGTACAGATCTCCATTACAGCATCTAAAACACCTTAATTGCCCTTATTTACATCTCCCTTTTTCAACTACACTATGAATGCCTTAAGTAAGGACTATGTTCTATTGATCTTCGAGTCCTCAGTGTCTACAACAGTACGTAGCACATATACATATTTAAACACTTACTAAGTATTAAATGAGAGGTTCTTATACTCAGTTCATGGAAAAGAGAGATTATGGACTATTATGACTATAGGATCTCGGCTTCTGAAGTAGAGGAGGATTTGGACCAGTATGGGAGCAGAACAGAAAGGAAAAATGAAGCAAAGGGTCAGGAGAATAGAGATCATTAGGGAATTATTTACACTGGAATGGAAAATTCACAAAAGACTATAAAAGGTAATAAGCATTTTTATAGTAGAAGTCTTGAGAAAAGGATTACATTACTTAGATCTGTAAAATACATATATAAGCAAGCCAAATTTTGTAGTAACTATTCTAAAAGCAAAAAGACACCAGTGAAATTAGTGTAATATTTTGTTTATGCCAATATATCCAAAATACTATCATTTCAACATGTGAGCTATATAAAAAATTAATGTGATACTTTACATTCTTTTGTTGTAAAGTCTTCAAACTCCAACATGTATTTTATATTTACAGCAAATCTCAATTTGAATTACCCATATAGTGGCTACTACAAAGATTGATAAGCTGGAATAAATACTTCAAACTATTTGAGCAAGAGTATTACATGATAAAAACAACAACAGAAAATTAATAGTAGCAAGACTCTTCAGGATGGTAGTAATTGGAAGGGTTACAGAGATCATATAAGCTGGTGACTTTTCTCTTATTCATAAACCTTTGACAAATGTCTTCCAGAAGTCAATAAAATGACACTCACTACAGTTGCTATTTTTAATCCATTAAGTTATAAAATAATTCTGGCTCTATTAAAAAAAAAAAGTCCCTCATTTTAGGCTGGAATTTGTTTTCATTAATATTTGAGATATCTAGTCTTTCCTTAGTCCTTCTTTCTCCAGATTAAACATCCCCATTTCCTTCAGCCATTCCTGATATTAAATGACTTCCAGAGGCCTCAGCACTTGTTTAGTGTATATATTACAGTATTTAATATATTTATTATAGTTTTTTCATAAAATCCAGTGCACAAACGGAAAACAATATTCAGGAAATAATATGAGAAAGGGAAAAAACATATTTCAACCTATTATTTATTAATTCATACGTGGCAATTTCAGATTATTTCTGAATTCCAAAAAGAGAGATTATGTTTGTAAACTGGTTACTAAAGGTGTGATCCCCTTTGGATTGTATTAGATTCAGCTGAGATGTCTGATTGAATTCTTTAAGATTACTGAGTTCCCACCCCCTTTGCTGTGGTATATAAACAGACACTTACTGAAGAAAACACAAAGAAGAGAAGAGAGCCTGTTCATTTCCGTCTTGCTCTTTCTGTGACAGAAAGGATAGGACTCAAACAGCTAAGGCCCCAGGGAGAACTGAGCCATGTGCCTGATAGTTTGCAGCTGAAGAGATCAGAGCCCTGAGCAGCTGGGAAGAAATGAGCCCCCCACTCACAGCTGAGATAAGAAGATGCTGGGTCCATGGAAGCTTAACAGGAAGAGGAAGGCTGACCCCTCACAGAGATGGGCAACCATCTTGTTTCCACATGTGACAACAGACTTTAGTGAGAAAACACTTCTTATGGTACCTTGAATTGGACTCTTTAGGACCTTGTTACTGTAAACTTTTACCCCAAATAAATACCCTCTATAAAAGTCAACAGATTTCTGGTACTTTGCATCAGCACAACCTGTTGGCTGACTAATACATCATATTTCACCCAAAACAATAAAACATTAATATCAAAATGCTCTACATTCCACAAACCTTGTTTTGTTTAAGCAAAGCAGGTTTGAAAAATATTTTCCCTTGAGCAAAAATGAAACCTAGCCTAACCTAACCTAACAAGTAATGAGGACTTACACACAAATTTTTACTAAAAAGAAAAGTCTCATTTATTATAAAATCTGTAATATTGCATTTTCTCAAAAATAGTACTATTAGCAAGCAAGTGAATATTCTTTAAGGCTTGTTGCATGGTACTTAAAAAAATAGAGTATGGTGATCAAAGAGGTTTTCTATCTTGTGCTATTTTGTGAAGTAGTCCAAAAGGGCATGTTATTAAAAATCAACGCAATACAACTTACTTGTACATCCACAATGTAGTCATCTTTTAATTTATGTTCTTCTGAAAGAATAGGTAAGTCAGAACCCACTTTTTCCAACAACTCGGCATGGGTAGGTCCCTCTCTTTCATCCTATATTACAACAAAGAAGAGACGAAGAAAGACTAACTGAAAAAACTTTCACAAAAAAGCCTAAAGTAATACAAAAGACTATTTCTTTCTATACAACCAAAAAGAGTCTTGTTAGCATTACGTTTTTTAAAAATTATTATTTATTTCTCTCCCACCCCTCCCCCAGTAGTCTGTTCTCTGTGTCTATTTGCTGCGTCGTCTTCTTTGTCCGCTTCTGTTGTTGTCAGTAGCACGGGAATCTGTGTTTCTTTTTGTTGCGTCATCTTGTTGTGTCAGTTCTCCATGTGGGTGGCACCATTCTTAGGCAGGGTGCACTTTCTTTCCTGCTGGGCGGCTCTCCTTATGGGGCGCACTCCTTGCGCATGGGGCTTCCCTACGCAGGGGACACCCCTGCACGGCATGGCACTCCTTGCGCGCATCAGCACTGCGCATGGGCCAGCTCCATACAGGTCAAGAAGGCCTGGGGTTTGAACCGCGGACCTCCCATGTGGTAGATGGACACCCTAACCACTGGGCCAAGTCCGCTTCCCTAGCATTACTTTTGTTTACATGTTTAAGGTCTATCTCCCTGCATCCCTCTCCTTGCCACTACACTTAAAATGTAAACTACATAAGACAAGAACCTCATTTGATATCTTAATAAGCACTGTACACTCCTACCACCCAGCACTAAGTCTTAGACACAGAGTAAAATGTCAATAAATATTTGATGAATATACATATAGCATTTTGCCTCATCTCTCTTTTGACCCTAACCTACTTTCAAGTTAGCAATTCAGACACTTATCTCTTTAAATGTCTCTTCTAGAATATAAGTTTTATAAAAGCAAGGTTCATATTCACCTGTATCTAAGCCTATATAGCACATACTAGGTACCTAAATATTTGCTGAAAGAATGATTTACCCCTGTAATTTTTTACTTAAGTTCACTGCTACAACATTTAGTGTTCAAATTTCTCTTCAAAGAAATTATGTCTAATTCTAACAGACTGTGGGTGAAGGCATAAAACGATAGTCTTTTTGAAGGGATATGCAACAAGTCTTCAAAATTTTAAATGCAAAATCCCAGAGATAAGGGATATATGATACCCGCCCCCCCCCCCCCAAAAAATACCCAAGCATGTAACTGTAAACACATGTGTTGACACAAACGCACCACCATACACATACACACAGCTGGGAAACAATGTAGAAGTGGTTAAAAGGTTGTTTGTAAATCTTTGGAAATGAATGGAAATGGTGAGAGCACATGATGGTGTCTGTGACTAGCAGATCTATTCTATTGGTATGACAACAGTTGAAAGGGAAAGTCTAAGAACATGTATATTACTAGAAGGAAAACTTAAAAATGTAACATGGGACTGTATAGCATATTTAAACCTCATGTAAAATGCAAATATGGATAATATTGGATATATATGACTGTTTTTACAAAATATAAATACAAATCAGCTAGAGAAGGAAATAGAATAGCAGCTATGTAAGCCAGGGGAAACATAGAGAGATTGAGAGGTGATGAGTTTTGTTTGGTTTTTATTATTATTACTAGAATAAAAATGCTCTAAAAATGACTGAAGTGATAAATACACAACTATATGATTATACTGAATACGACTGATTATATACTTTGGATGGATTTATGCTTTATTTATACCAATAAAATTTATTTGTTAAAAAAATTCCATCAATAAAGAAATGGCTAATAACTTATATACACACAATGGAATAAAAATGTAGCCATTAAAAATATAATGACATGGAAAGGTGTCCATGAGATATCATTGGGGGAAGAAAGGAAATCAACTTGTACATTATGATATTTTAGTTAAAAAAAGGAATTTTCATATATAAGAGTATATACCCACAGAAAAATATCTGAACGTTTACACAGCAAACTACAATAAACTGTGGTTCTTTTGGGGAGGGAAGTAAAAAATATATATATGAATATTTTATATAGTCAATATAAATTACTTCTGAAACTTAAAAAAAATACATTGAATCTGGGGAGAACGCCAAATCTGGTCAATTTGCCATTTGAAATAATAAAACAAATGATTAAGAGACCACCAGGTTTTTGGACTTTTATTCAACCCACCTGAGTATATAAAACAAACTATACAGCAATTGATTGCAGACTCTCCTGTTATCCTCATTTCTAATAGCTTTTCATTTATAAGGCCAGGGTTTCTTTAGGAACCCTTGAACAGAGGATAAAAAAAGGAAGCCACTAGCTTTCAGTGCTCTGAACATGCTCTATTTTTTTCTCTACTATAAGGCTCAAGATGTTTCAACATTCCAAATATAAGCAGGGAAAATAAACATATAGATATTTCAAGAACTATCTTACTTTCAGAGTCACCTGAATAACTCCTCAGATTATAACAAGGAAACATAAACCTCCCACCAAAAATTGTGACATAGTATTTCTGAAATTGTCTAGTCATAGAATGCTGACACACAAATGATAATGCTAACTTTATTTAAGGTACCTTTTTCTGGAAATGTATGTCTTCATTTTCTAGGACACAATTGTGATCTTGAGAGTAATATGATGAAGCTGAAGAACTCTCTTTACAACACACACGCCAACTGGGAAGCCTGTAAAATACCCACCACGAAAAAAAAAAAAAAAAAAGGAAAAAATTGTTAAGTCAACTTATTTCCCTACCATGAGCTAGAACCTCAGGCAATTAAAAAGATGTAAAATAGCTCCTATTCTAAGGTCTTTAACAACTTAATGTAATTATGAAGAGAAATGTATATAAGATAGAGTTTTTTTAATGCCCAAAGAAAAACATAAGCAGTGCCATCAGCATTCCAAGCAAGGCATTATGAATTCTGTGAAGGTACAACAGAAAAGATTTCACGGTAATAGTATCTGATAATTATCACAGATGGAATAGAGAAAAGTTATCAAATAGCTAACCTCCTCAGGAAGCACCAAGTGCCAATGATTTACTACATTATACCAAATATTTAACAAATAACTTTAAACCTACTTAAACAGTTTCAAAGCATAGAAGCTTCCAAATTATATTTATGTAGGGATATATTACAGTGATATTAAAAACTAATAGAAATAGCACATACACAAATGAAAACTACAGATCAATAGTATTTATGAAATTAGCTGCAAAACTCCTAAAGAAAACAAAACAAAAAAGACTCTACAAACATCCTAAGGAATAAAATACCTATGTAATGAGCATACAGAATTCAGCTACAATATTTTAAAATGGTTCAACATAATAAAATCCATTTATTTAGTTTGCCATTCAAAAATATTAAGGAAAAATATATTATCTCCATAGGCATTTGATAAACTTACCATCCATAAAAATTTTTCAAATGAATAAAATAGTCAATATTTCATGGGAAACACACATATATATGTCTGTAAACATACCTAAAAGTGTTCCTATATAGATATGAAACAAGAATGTCCATTATCAACCACATGAATAAAAGAGATATAAAAATGGGAAAGGAAAGAATAAAATTATCATTAGTTGCAGACAATGAGATTATATAGGAAGAAAACTCTAAAGTCCCTATAATATGAAGAAACAGAAATCAACAGACTATATTCAATCTTCTTGTTTTTCTGTTTTTTATTATTATTGAAATAATTAAAATGCTCTAATAATGAACAAAGTGATAAATGCACAACTATGTGATTATACCAAATATCATTGGATGAATTATATGTTTTATTAATATGTATGAATAAAATTGATTTAAGGGAAAAAAAAACACACCACCACCACCAGTTATAAGATGGAAAGAAGGAAGCAGCTGTAGCTCAAGTTGGTGAGAGCCTGCTTCCCATGTGCAAGGTCCCAGGTTCGATCCCCAGTACTTCCTATAAAAATAAAAGATGTAACAGTAGTCCCCATTTACAAAAGAAATTATAAAATACCAAGATATGAATATAGTAAAAAATGTTCTATCAAGTAGAACTATTTGAATCCGCCAATATCTGAAAATTCTTTTACTTGAAAAAATGCCAATATCATATAATTCAAAGTACTATATAAGATTTGAAAGCAATACTAAGAAGATAAAAGGGAGACTTTTATTTTTTTAGCTATGCGGACTCTAAAATTTAGATTAAAATAAACAAGCCAGAAGAGTCAAGAAGATTCTGAAATGAGGGGACTAGACCTCTATGAAGCCACAATAATTACAATAATATGGCTCTAAGATGAGAGAACCAAAGGAAATCTCCACGGTAGCTATAAAGAGAAATCCCAGTATGACAGCAATACTCAAGGAATAGAAAGCAGCCCAGATTAGAGGTGACCAAAAGCTCCAAAGGAGAATTATTCAGGAGGATGAAATTGATAGAGCACCTGATGAGTCTCTGAAAAAACAGCACAGAAAAGGAAAAGCAGCTCTCTCTCTCTGCCTAGCAGAGTCTGCACTAAATTTTGGTGTTTATTTCCATCTTCTCCCATTTCTCAGCAAGCTCTGCTGTTTCCCCCATTTCCAAATAAACTCTTTTTACTGGTTAACTAAAAAAGAAAAAAAAGGAAAAGCTATTTTATTTTACTACATGGCTCAGCTTTGAATAGCATTTTTTATAGTCATAATATCAAGATTGAATACTCTAATCCAAATTATAACAGATTTCTATTATTAGCAGCATGTAGTTAGGAGAACAAATCTGATCATCTGCAGGAGAAAGCCAGTGAATAACACCTAAAACTGATAATAAAGCAAACATTTTGGAGACAAATAGGTAAATATGGGGAAGGGCTTCCCTCCCCCACCCCCAAGATATTAAGCTGGGGAAAAACACCTAGTTCACTGCAGCTCACTGAGTGGAACAGACATCTTCCTCCCTGTCAGGTGTTTCAAGGGAAAACAGAGGGTAGTTAGGGGACTTTTCTTCAGTGAATTCAGCCACCAGAGCCCACTTTCAATCTCTGTTCTAGAGATTTAACACAGTAACACAGGAAAGGCGGGACTGAAACACCTCTGTGGAAAGACGTGCTGATGATCACCATCTGCTGGCCTGTCTGGAATCTGCACAGATTTTGGTTCTCTCTGTAACTTAACCCCTGGGAGGAAATCTGCACCCCATTAGTAAGTCACTGGCCTGATTTTGATAACTTAAGCAGGGCAATTTTAAAGACATAGAATAAGTTGAACCAATTATCAAAGAAGAGCTTTGGGGAAAAAAAATAGGCAAGAGAGAAAAATTGGCCATCAGAGTAAATTCACCAATATATTCCAATGCCTAGACATCAGCATAAAATTACAAGCCATACTAGGAAGCAGGAAGAGATGGCCCAGCAAAAGAAACAAATCAAATATCCTTAAGATACAGGATTTAAGACAACTAATCAGCAATAATCACATAACTCTCCTAAATCAATTCAAAGAATTTAAATAAAATATGACTAAAGACATAAAGGATATTAAGAAGACAGTGGATGAACAGAAACAACAATTTAAAGCCTGAAAAGAAAAACAACGGACCTTATAGGAATGAAAGACACTATGGACGAGATTAAAAATATGCATTAGAGGTGCATAAGGACACAGCTGAATTGCTGAAAAACAGAATTAGTGATTAAGAAGACAGAACATCTGAACTGGAAAAGACGGGAACAGAAAGAGAAGAGAACGGGGAAAAAGGGGTAAGGGTCTCAGGGAACTGAATGACAACGCAAAATACACAAACATTCCTGATATCAGTGTCCCAGAAGGAGAAGAGGTAAAAAGAATATTTGAGGAAATAATGACCGAAAACTTCCCAACCCTTACAAGAGACATAAATATCAATATCCAAGAAGGATAACTCACCCCAAACAGAATAAATCCAAAAAGACCTACCCCGAGACACATACTATTAGGAATGACAGAGATAAAGAGAGGATTCTGAAAGCACCAAGAGAAAAGCATCACATACAAGAGAAAATCAGTAAAATTAAGTATCAACCTCTCACCAGAAACTATAGAAGAAGCAAGTGGTATGAGGTATTTAAGGTACTGAAAGAAAAACTGCCAGCCAAGAATTCTACATCTGGCAAAACTGTCCTTCAAAAATGAGGGTGAATTAAAAAACTTCACAGACAAATAAAAACTGATATAATGTTACCAAAAGACCAGAATTATAAGAGATACTAAAGGAAGTTCTGCATCCTGAAAAGAAAAAACAAGAGAGATGTGGAGAAGAATGTAGAAACAGAGATCAGTAGGAAGGGTAAATTAAAGGGTAAAAAGGCAGACAATGGCACAATAGGACAACACAGAGCTGAAGGAAAAATGAATTAATGCCTTTACAGTAATAACACTCAGTGTTAATGTTGAACTCCCCAATCAAAAGACAAAGACTGATAGAATGGATTTTAAAAATGAGCCATCTCTATTTTATCTATAAGAGAGCAACCTCAGATGTAATGACACAACCAGGTTAAAAGTGAAAGGTTGGAAAAAGATAGTCCATGCAAATAGAAACTGAAAAACAGATGGAGTAGCAATATACTAATATCAGACAAAATAGATTTCAAATGCAAAGCTGTTATAAAAGGGTGAAGAAGACATTATATATTAATAAAAGGGGCAATTCATCAAAGAATAACTATACTGAATATTTATGCATCTGACCTGAGTGCCCCAAGATACATGAAGCACACATTGGCAAAACTGAAGGGAGAAACATATGTCTATACAACAAGAGTTGGAGACTTCAATACATCACTCTCAGTATTGAACACCTGGACAGAAGATAAAGAAAAAGAAAACCTGAATAATACGATAAATGAACTAGACCTAACAGACATCTACGGAGCACTGTACCCCAAAACAGCAGGATATACATTCTTTCCAAGTGCTCATGGATCCTCCCCCAAGATAGACCATATTTTAGGTCACAAGACAAGTCTCAATACATTTAAAAAGAATGAAATTATGCCAAACACTTTCTCTGATCATAACAGTTGGAAGCTGGAAATCAAAAATGGACAGAAAAAGAGAAAATTCACAAATATATGGAGATTAAACAACACACTCTTAAATAATCAGTGAGTCAAAGAAACACTTGCAAGAGAATTCAGCAAAAATCTTGAAACGAATGAAAATGGGAACACAACATATCAAAACCTTATGAGACACTGCAAAGGCAGTGCTGACAGGGAAATTTATGGACCTCAATGCTTATATTTAAAAAGAAGAAAGACTTAAAATTGAAGATCTAACTACACACCTGGAAGAACCAGAAGAATAGCAAACAAATCCCAAACCAAGCCAAAGGGAAGAAATAGCGACTATCAGAGCAGAAACAAATGAAATCTACAACAAAAAATTAAGAGAAAAATCAGCAAAATCAAAAGTTGGTTCTTTAAGATCAATGAAATCAACAAACACTTATCTAGACTGAATAAGTAAAAAAGAGAGAAGGTGCAAATAAATAAAATCAGAAAAGAGAGGGGGGACATTACCACTGACCTCACAGAAATAAGAGCAATCATAAGAGGATACTATGAACAACTGTAATGTAGAGGAGATGGACAAATTCCTAGAAACGCACAAACAACCTACACTGACCCTAGAAGATATAGAAGGCCTCAACAAACCAATCACAAGTGAAGAGATGGAAACAATCATCAAAAACCCCCCAAAGATGAAAATCCCGGGACCAGATGGCTCCACAAGTGAATTTTACCAATCACTCAAAGATGATATAATACCAAACTTGCTCAAACTCTTCCAAAAACTAACAGGAAAGAACACTACCAAACTCATTCTACATAGCCAAATTGCCCTAAATACCAAAACCAGATAAAGATTACAAAAAAAAGAAAATTACAAACCAATGTCTCTAATGAACACAGAAGCAAAAATCCTTAACAAAAAACCTGCAAATAGAAGCCAAAAGCACATTAAAAGAATTACTCACCACAATCAAGTGGGTTTTATCTCATGGGTGGTTCAGCACAAGAAAATCAATTAGTGTAATAAACCATATTGATAATCTAAAGAAGAAAAACTGCATGATCCTCCTGATTGATGCAGAAAAGGTATTTGACAAATTATATCACCCTTTCTTGGTAAAAATTCCAAAACTCCAAAAGATAGGAATAGAAGGAAGCTTTCTCAATATGATAAAGGCATATATGAAAAACCTATAGCTAGCATTACATTCAATGGTGAAAGACTGAAAGCTTTCCCGCTGAGATCAGGGACAAGACAAGGATGCCCACAGTCACCACTGCTATTCAACATAGTGCTAGAGGGTCTAGCTAGAGTAATTAGGCTAGATAATGAAATAAAAGGCACCCAAACAGGAACGGAAGAAGTAAGACTTTCACTATTTGCTGACGATATGCCCTGTATCTAGAATCTCCTGAAAAGTTCTACAAAAAGCTACCAGAACTAATAGATAAGTTCAGCAAAGTGGCAGGATACAATATTAATAATCAAAAATCAACAGCATTTCTATATACTACTGACATGTAGTCTGAGGAAAAAATCAGGGAAAAAACTCCCATTTATAATACCAACTAAATTAATCAAATATTTAGGAATAAACTTAACCAAGGACATAAAAGACCTGTATTCAGAAAACTACAAAACACTGCTAAATGAAACCAAAGAATACTTAAGTAAATGGAAGGACATTCTCCTTGTTCATGGATTGGAAGACCAAATATCATTAATATGTTAATTCTACCCAAACTGATTTACAGCTTCAATACAATCCCAATAAAAATCTCAACAGCATTTTTTGAAGAAATGGAAAAACCAATTATCAAATTTATTTGGAAGGGAAAGGGGCCCCAAATAGCCAAAAATGTCTTTAATAAGAACAGAGTTGGAGGACTCTTACTTCCAGACTTCAAAGCGTATTACTTAGCTACAGTGGTAAAAACAGCATGGTACTGGCATAAAGACAGACACATTCACCAATGGAACCAAACCAAGAACTCAGAAACAGACCTTCACATCTACAGTCAGGTGATTTTTGACAAGGCAGTCAAGTCCTTCCAGCTGGGCCAGAATAGTCTATTCAACAAATTAACAGGCTTGGAAGAATCAGCAGTGAAATGGTGCTGGGAGAACTGGACAGCCGTATCCAAAACAAAGAAATGGACCCCTATCCACACCTTATACAAAGATTTACTTAAAATGGATCAAGGACCTAAAGATAAAAGTAACAACCACAAAACTCCTAGAACAAAATGTAGGAAAAAATCCTCAAGATCTTGTGGTAGTGGTAGTTTCTTAAACATTATATCCAAAGCATGAGCAAAAAAAGAAAAAATAGGTAACTGGGAGCTCCTCAAAATTAAACACTTTTGCACCTCAAAGGACTTTGTCAAAGGGTGAAAAGGCAGCAGACTCAATGGGAGAAAATATCTGGAAAGCACATATCTGGTAAGGGTTCAATATCCACAATGTACAAAGAGATGATTCAACTCAACAATAAAAAGACAAGCTACCCAATTAAAAAATGGGCCAATGATTTGAAAAGACAATTGTCCAAAGAAGAAATACAAATGGCAAAGAAACCCATGAAAATATGTTCAACATCACTAGTGATTAGGGAAATGCAAATCAAAACTACAATGATACATCATTTCACACCTATTAGACTGGATGCAATTAAAAGGTCAGAAAACTTTGTAAATGTTGGAGAGGATGTAGAGAGACAGGAATGCTTATTCACTGATGGTAGGAATGTAGAATGGTACAGCTACTATGGAGCACTGTTTGGCAGTTCCAAAGGAAATTGAATATAGACTTGTCATGTGACCCGGCAATACCATTACCAGGCATATACCCAGAAGAACTGAGAACAGAGACACAAACAAGCATCTGCACAATGATGTTTACAGTGGCTTTATTCACAATTGCCAAAAGATGGAAACAACCCAGGTGTCCATGAACTGATAAATATGGATAAACTGTGGTGTATACACACCATAGACCATTATGCAGCGGTAAGAAGAAATGGAGTCGTGAAGTATATGACAACATGGATGAACTTGGAGGACATTATGCTGAGTGAAGCAAGCCAGACACAAAAGGGCAAATATTATATGATTGTGCTATTATGAACTAAATATATTGCACAAACTCATGGAGTTAATAATTAGAATTTCGTCACGAGAAAATAGAAGGAAGGTAGAGAACAGAAAGCTAAGGGTTAATCTGTAGAGAAATCAGTAGAATTCATTGGAAATGACTAGAAATGATGAAAGCATATCATGGTGTGAAGAACTAGCAGAGCTATTATGGGTATGACAGTGGTTGTAATGGAAAGTCTAAGGTCCTGTATATTACTAGAAGGAAAGCAAAAAATTTCAACATGGGACTGAGATAGTAGAACATCACATAAAACACAAATATGGTGATACTGCAATAGACTGTTTTTACAACATATAAATACCAATATACTAGAGAGAAGGAAAGAGAATAGCAGAATGTATGGCAGGGGAAGCACAGAGAGACTGAGAGGTGATGAGTTCTGTTTGTTGTTCATTATTATTACTATTGGAATAATGAAACTGCTTTACAATGAAGTGAGAAATGCACAAATATATGATTAAACCGAATACCACTGATCGTACACTTCTGATAGATTTACTCTTTATTAATATGTATTAATAACAATGATTTGTTAAAAAAATTACAAAGTGTGTGAAAGCATGATATTGCTCTAATCTCTGCTTTTCTGAAGTTTATTATTTAATCCTATTAATTTGTTTATAGTTTTTAAATAAGTAATTTATTACCATAATAAATGTCTAACGTAACCAATAATTATTTTCAAAGATGTTTTAATTAACCAGTAGTTTTCGAAACTACCAGGAAGATTAAATACAACTTTAGTAAAGAAATTCTTTAAAAAGTCTTACAGCAATATTTTTTTCAGAAGATAATTGAATAAAAACAACCCAAAAATAACTTTTCAATTTTAAAATAGTGGCCAATAAAATTTAAAACATTGGTCCCTTCACCCTCAGCCCAAGGGGAAGGGTAGTGAGGTCTCTGCACCATGGCTTGTACGGAGCAGACTGCCTGCAAGGCGGGAAAGCCCCCTGTAGGAACTGGCCACGGAAGTCCAACGCTTCATGCCCTCTACCAGAGGGGTGAAGAAACCGCTTCGTTACAGACCTGGTACTGTGGCACTCCATGAAATTAGACGTTATCAGAAGTCCACTGAAATTCTGATTCGCAAATCCCTTCCAACACCTGGTGCGAGAAATTGCTCAGTACCTCAAGACAGATCTGCGCTTCCAGAGCACAGCTATTGGTGCTTCTCAAGAGGCAAGTGAGGCCTATCTGGTTGGCCTTTTTGAAGACACCAACCTGTGTGCTATCCATGCCAAACATGTAACAATTATGCCAAAAGACATCCAGCTAGCATGCTGCACATGTAGAATGAGCTTAAGAATCCACTATGCCTCTTGACATAGAGGTGCAATGGACACAACCAATCCAATGTCCACATAGAAGAGGTGGCATTGGATTGGGAAAAGTGGACATAATGGACAAAGGGTATGGGGAAAGGCAGGAAGAGATGAGAGGTGGAGGCGTCTTCAGGACATGGAGCTGCCCTGGATGGTGCTTCAGAGGTAATCACCGGACATTGTAAATCCTCACAGGGCCCACTTGATGGAATAGAGGAGAGTATGGGCCATGATGTGAACCAATGTATATGAGGTGCAGAGGTGCCCAAAGATGTACTTACCAAATCCAATGGATGTGTCATGATGATGGGAACGAGTGTTGTTGGGGGGGGGAGGGGGGGGGTGGGGGGGTGGGGTTGAATGGGACCTCACATATATATTTTTAATGTAATATTATTACAAAGTCAATAAAAAATTAAAAAATTAAAAAAAAAAAAAAAAAGAATCCACTATGATGGGACACTTTCATTCTCAAAAAAAAAAAAAAAAAAAAGAAATTTTTTTTCCTCTTCTTCCTGTTATTGGTAGTTCTGAACGTTAGGTATTTTTTTCCCATGGGGTCAAAAGGTACCTAAGTATATGACTGCGAATGGAAAAATAGGGGACAGAAATCAGGTATTGGCAGTATTTCCATTTTCATTTGTGTATGAATTTTTAATATAAATGCGGGGACATAAAGCATTAACACAAGTCAAAATGTTTCTGTGAATAAGCTTCAATAGTTCAACTTTATAACAATTATAAACCTGCTAAATTTTTCTGGACAATGCCAGCATTTGAATTTTTTTTAAAACAAGTAAATTTCTTATTGATGGTAAAAAAAAAAAATTTAAAACAAGTTGTGTTTTCATTGTTTGTTTGTTTGTTTCTGAAGTACCAGGTACAGAGGATTGAACCTGGAACCTCCTTTGTGGGAAGCTGGTGTTCAACTACTGAGCCACATTGGCTTCCCTGAGCTGGTTCTATCATTTGTTTTGCTTGTTATTTATTTTTGTTTTTTCAGGAGGCACCAGAACCAAGCTGTAACCTCCCATGTGGGAGACGACACTCCACTGCTTGAGCCACATCTGCTCCCGCCCCATTTCTTTTTGAACATCACCAGTTCTTTTAGTTGCCCAAGTTTAAAAAAAAAAAAAAAAGTTTTACTCCTTCAGTCTTTCAACTTTCACTGATTCATCATTTTAGACCTAGAATTCATCCTCTTAACTACTAGAAGCCCCAAGAGAGCAGATACTTTGTTTTATTCACCAGAATCCTGCAAAAGACACAGCACACAGAAGTCTCCTGACATTGTGACTGATTTCTATTGCTCCATGGATGAGAAAGTGAGAGTTGCTGAAGAACAACCAGAGCGGGTTAGAGGCAAACTAAACCCAGGTCTTCTGAATCTTCGCGCAGTGCTATTTCTACTGCACTGTATTGTCAGCTTGCAATCTATTACCAAAATGGATCATTTATTTTCTCACAAATCTTGTTCAGTGCACCCTCTTCATTTTTACTGCCAAAATAAGTCTTTGTTATAACATACCTCCATTACTCCAATTGCTTTTAATTTAGTATTCGTCCCTCCAAGTCTCTCTCTTCTGTAATATATCTAACACAATGGTGTCACAATAATATTGCTGTCTAAATTCTCAGTTCAGCTTGCGAAAACCACCATAATCTTCCAAAATGAACCTCTATTCACATCTGTCTGCTTATTATCACTCCCACCCATATCTTTTACTCATAACGCTTTCTACTTAACAATCACCACCTGCCCTATTACAGACACAGGCACGCACACAAACTACGAAAGGGCCATTATTCATATTAGCAGCACTATTATATCTTATTCTAAATTCCAAAGAAACAAAGTTTATGAACTACACCTCATTTCCCTTAAACCCAACTAAAGTCTTGCCTGATAACATCAGCCTTAATTTTTCCCTTCTTTAACCATCAAGTATACAATTCAGTTTTTAGTGTGTGTTGTTCACTAATGTTCAAAATCTCAAGAGTTCATCTAATCCATTAGAACTAGAATGTACAAAAGAATATCCCAAACCTACTGAGACAGACCCTCCAGGGTAAAAGTCCTAAGCATAGGAAGTTTTTTTAAAGTTTTGTGAAAAATTCTAATAGCCTTTCCTTGTTAAGCCAATCCAGGCACCCCCACTTTCAGATGTGAAAACACAGAAAGTAAAAGTAAAGAAAATTACCCAAGGTTATCTACCTGCCTATGTGGCAACACAGTATGTGGTTAAGAACACAGACTAAGAGTTCAGCCTACTTAAGTATTAATCTGGCCCTGTCAGTTACTAGCTGTAAGAACTTGGGCAAGTTAGTTAACTTCCTTTTGCCTACCTTTCTTCATCTTTAAAATGGAGTGTATCTCAAGAGTTGTAATGATGATCAGTTAATATATATAAAGTACTCAATAAATGTTCACTATTAATACTGTAAAGAAGAAGGGACTACATTCGAGCTCTTAGTTTTATGCTTTTTCACTACACAACATACCTGTATTTTGACAACCAGCTTATATACTCTTGATGGCAGAGCTCATGTATCATGCTTCCTCTCTCTCTTTCACCATACCAAATATACTGCTGATACTCATTTAATACTTTGAGCACATTTATGGATTCCCTTTTCTGAACTCAGACATCTTAGGGTATCCTATTTCTGTGCAGTAAGCTATCAAAATACTCAGAGTGAATGAAATGAGATGAACTGATACAGTACTTTCTATGAGTGAAGTATTGCTCTAAAAGCTTTCTATATTTTCTCCCATTAAATGACAACTACTACATAACATTAGCTTAGTACCTACGAACCACATTAATGTTACAAAACATTTTCTAACAGAGCTAGTATCACTTATATGCAAAATATACAATAACTTTAACAATTCATTTTAAAAAAAAGTCCCAGGAAATGGTGCTCATCAGGAAAATGCAAATCAAAATCATAATGAGATACCATTTCATACCTATTTAAATGGCTGCTATTAAAAAAACAAACAAACACAGAAAGTAAGTGCTAGAGAGGATACAGAGAAATAGGAACAAGCATTCATTGCTTATGGCAATGTATAATGAATGGTGCAGCCACTGCAGAAGACAGTTCAGATTGGTGGTTCCTCAGAAAGCTTAGTACTATCACATGACCTGGCAATAACTGAAAGTAGGGACTCAAATATTTGCACACTGATGTTCATAGTGGCATTATTCACAACTGCCAAAAGAGGAAGCAACCCAAATGTCCATCAACCGATGAATGGATAAATACAATGTGGTATAGACACACTATGAAATATTATTCAGCTATAAAAAAGAATGATGTCCTGATACATGCAACCATACAAATGAACCTTGGAGACATCATGTTGAGTGAAATAAGCCAGACACAAAGGGTTAATTATTTTATGAGCTCACTGATTTGAAACAATTAGAATAAGCAAACGCACAGAGTTAGAACTAGAATACAAATTATCAGGGGACAGTGTGGGGATAGGAAATGGGAAGTTAAGCCTTAAAATGTAAGGCTGGGAATAATGAAAACACTTGCCAATGGATCATGGTGGTGGTGGTAGCACAACATTGTGAACATAATTAATAGCACTAAAATACATATCTGAATATGATTAGAGGGGGAAATGTTAGATTTTGTATATGGTTTTTGTATATGATTTTTTAAAAATCCCTAGCACACACTACACAGTGAACCCTAATTTGCACTACAGACTTTAATAGTATAATTATAAAAAGTGCTATTATCAATTCTAACAAATGTTCCACACCAATGCAAGGTGTTGGCAGTGGGGTGGCATATGGGAATTCTGTATTTTTTGCATGATTGTTCTGTAAACCTACAACTTCTCTATTAAAGGGAAAAAAAATCTCAACATGAAACTAAACATTCTATTTAAAAAATATGCATTTATGAAACAAGCCAAAATAGGTTTATCCCAAGAGATTAACATTCTCATACCATAAAGTACTCAAAAGCAATTTTCCTATTCCCATGGAACATCTATAATTTTACTTTTCAAAACTACTTTAAAATAAATGGGTCTTAAAAACAAAGCAGATTTAAGGGTACTATTGACACTAAAATACAATCTGTAACATGTACGTAATTAAGTTTCAAGAAGGAGCATGTTCTGGAGTTTGGTGCCTTTTTCCAGTATACTCTACTTTGGAGTTTGGGCTCCTGAGGATGACAGAGTTGTACTCAGATGTGACTTCTCTACACGAGCCACTTATGTCCCTTCTAAATGAACCTATAGTTGCTGCTGGAGTTGGTAGGTGTAGGTCCAAGAAACTTGAATCTTCAGGCTGTCCATGTGCCAGCTGGGCCCTGAGCCTCAGCACAGTTGCAACACCTACTCTCCAGTTCATTGGACTAACCCAGGACAACTAACAAGGAAGTAATGATGGACAATCACCATATCAAGGAACCGAGAGCATCTACAACTGCCAAGCAAGAGAGTCCCATCCATCGGCCTTATGGGATTGAGGCCCCCTCTCAATTAGAAGTGGAGTGGGCATCGCCATACCAGAATCCTCAGGATTGGGGAATAAAATATGAACTAGAATAGACCTACTGGTATTCTACTATACTTATTGGTATTCTAGAAATGGAAGAAATTATATCATTGATGTACAGACAGTGGCCACTGGAGGTGCAGGCAGGGAGAGGGGGAAAAAAGGTGTAATATGGGAGCATTTTTGGGACTTGGAATTGTTCTGAATGACAGTGCAAAAACAGATACGGGCCATTATATATTCTGCATAACCTACAGAATTGAGTGGGAGAGAGTACAAACTACAATGTAAACTATAATACATGCTTAGTGGCAATGCTCCAAATGTGTTCATCAATTGCAGTGAACATACCACACTAATGAAAAGAAGGGTGGGAGGTGTGGGGAGTAGGGCATATGAGAATCTATGTAACATTTTATATAATCTAAGTACCTTTTAAAATAATAAAAAATAGATTTTTTAAAAAGTTAATTTCTGGGGGAAAAAAAAGAAGGGGCATGCTGTTTCTTTCCAGTTGTGTACAAACTACTGAATAGAAGTATGTCACACATATATGTACCCACTTGAAGATGAATTGAGAGAATAAAGCACTTAATTTCTTTATAAGTTTCTCTCTTCCCTTTCACTATAAACACCAAAGTGTTAGCTATATATTAACTCATTTCTCCATTCAGACTGTTAAGGGAAAGAATGATTTACAAGTTCATGAACCACTGAAAATGAAATAACCTATGCCCAAAGGTACATTAGTGCTGGTATCTTATGTTTCTCCATTGCCTGTTATCCCTATTTCCTACTTCCATTCCAGTATATCCTCAAATGCTTAATAACCTAGAGGTTACATGAAACACACTCAGTTCTTTAAAAAATAATTAAAAGGACAGAGAAGTCATTATAGAAAAATTATTCACCATCATTTATTGGACACAAGTGTTCAAGTTTTATACAAAGACATCATAACTTCCTTAACAGACCTTTTCTTAGTTAGGCAATCCAGCCTCATCTACCTTGTCTGATGGGATCTGACACTGTTAATAATGACTGAAAACCTCTTATAAGTACTAGCTGCTCTCTTTGGAATACATATCTCGGAGCAAAGATAAACTTTTTTCCACCAAAGTCTATGACATTAAGATTCACAAGAAAAACCATTTTTTAAAAAGTCAAAAAGTGACAGGCAGATGTGGCTCAAGCAGCTGGGTGCCTGCCTACCACAAAGGAGGTCCCAGTTAGGGTCCTGATGCCTCCCAAAGAAAATAAGCTGACAGACAGAGTGGCACAGCACAGCAAGATTATGCAATGAGAGACACAATGAGTGGGAGCAGAGGTGGCTCAAGCCATTGGGTGCCTCCCTCCCACAAGGGAGATCCTGGGTTCAGTTCCCAGTGCCTCCTAAAAAATAGAAAAGACATGGAGCACACAAAGAACAGACACAGCAAGCAGTGAGTGCAAACATCACGGCAAGGGGAGAAATAAATAAATATAAAATTTTTTAAAGAAATTTGGAGATGGGGGTTATTTTATTATTTCTTCAGAAAAGCAGATTTGGAATTTTTTTTTTTTTAAAGATTTATTTTTATTTATTTAATTCCCCTCCCCTCCCCCGGTTGTCTGTTTTCTGTGTGTCTTTTTGCTGCGTCTTGTTTCTTTGTCCGCTTCTGTTGTCGTCAGCGGCACGGGAAGTGTGGGCGGCACCATTCCTCAGCAGGCTGCTCCCTCCTTCGCGCTGGGCGGCTCTCCTTATGGGTGCACTCCTTGCGCGTGGGGCTCCCCTACGCGGGGGACACCCCTGTGTGGCACTGCACTCCTTGCGCGCATCAGCACTGCGCATGGGCCAGCTCCACACGGGTCAAGGAGGCCCGGGGCTTGAACCGCGGACCTCCCATGTGGTAGACGGACGCCCTAACCACTGGGCCAAAGTCCGTTTCCCTGGAATTTTTTAAAAGTGAGAGACATGGTGGTGAGAAGTGGGGTATATGGGAACCTCCTGTGTTTTTTAACGTAACTTTTTGTGTGAACTATTTATCCTTTTAAAAAAGACAATAAAAAAGATTTTGTTAAATAATAAAGGACTTCTAAAAAAATTTTTTTAAAAAGAAAAAAGCAAAGGGAGAGGGAGAAACAGAAAACAAGCAAAAATCTCTAGGGAAGAGGGGTGGAAATTTCAAGCAAGTTTCTAATTCTTAAAAAAAAAAGGTTTATTTTTCTAGTTTATTCTTCTGCTCACTTATGCAGACGAATGAGCAAAAACCCAACAAAATTACCAGAGAAAAAGCATAATAAAGAGTATAATCATAATCCAGAAAATAAACTTCTTCAGTCAAAGAAAACTGGGTTGACACACCCAGAAAAATTACTAGCAAAGTCAAACAAGTCAACAAATACAGACCACCTTGATTTAGGTATCAACTTTCTCCTAGTGTGATCACCACTTTGGGGTTTGACCTGACTCCAAACTCTGTTTCCTCCAATCCACTCTATCTCAAAGAGTGATCTAATTAAAAGATCAATCTCACCTCACTCTCCTGTTCTCAGTTTAAACTACTTAACTGTCTCATCCTCTCCATCAGAGTTCATCCATATCACAATCAAGTCCCTTCATAATCTGGCTCTAGTGAGTCTCCCTTCTCATCTCTCCCCCACATCTAGATAACTACCCCAACATCTAGATAACTCAACAACAGGAATATTCCCTCTGCCTAAAACACAATTCTCCTATCTTGAACTACCCATCCTGCAAAGCCATTTTAAGGATAAGGACTAAGGCACACAGAAATAACTTGTCCAAGGATATACGGTTAGTGATAGAAAAAAAAATTCTTCCCCTAGAGTCCCTAAAAATGCCTGTAGGTACCTCTATTATATTTATCAAATGTACGAGAACTGTTTAAATGCCAAGCTCTTCCCATTAGAATCTAACTATAAGCTTCTCCCAGATGATCCTTCTGGCGCAAGAAATTATTTGATACTTTTAAATTAAGCTTTACTAAAATTAATATAAAGATTCATACTTGGTCTAAAGGTAGGCTGGTCACTATACCCAACAGGAACTACACCCAAGAACCTGAGGAAAGAGTAGGAATTCGCAAACAGTGGTGTTGACTTCCAGGACAATGCAACTCACCTGGTTGTGTGTGCCCATTTAAGAAGATTCAGGGATTATATTTAGTTTTAGCTAAACTGGCTCACAACATGAAAATATAACTTTAAAAAACTACCTGCAAAGACTAAAGACAATAATGCAAGCACAAGCCAACAAGAAAATGGCACAGCTAAGACTCTTAAGTGATTCTTTATCTACATTATGATGTAAAGTAATCTAATTGGGTATGACATAGTTAATCACAGCTCTCACTAGAAATTATTACTGTTTTAACAAGAGCAAAAAAGTAGTTATCAGAAAGATTTGCCTCTTTCTCATCTTAAATATCTGTAAAATTTATCATGTATACTAGTATATCATTAGTATACTATATCTTGATATACTGATATAACTTAAATGAATACATATTGAAGGTACATGCACAAAAGTTTTTACTTATTAGGGGGGTCACTACTTGAGGGCATAGACCAAGTCTTTTTCCCTCTTTAAGGTAGTGATCAATCTTCCCAATCTGCCCAGGACTAAGGGATGTGGTAGGCTGAATAATGACCCCCCAAAGATGTCATCGTAATCCCTGGAACCTGTGAATATGTTACCTTAAATGGCTCCTAATCCCTGGAACAAATGAATAGGGTCCCTTACATACAGATGTAGTTAAATTAAGGATCTTGAGATGTGGAGAATATTCTGGATTATCTTGATGAGTCCAATGTAATTACATATTAGAGGGAAACAGGAGGATCATCATTAGAAGCAGGAAATTAGTAGCATTAGTCTGGAGATTGAGGCTGGAGAGATGCAAGAAAGAATGCAGGCCTCTAATCGCTGCAAAAGTCAAGGAAATGGATTCCTCTCTCAAAGTCTACAGAAGGAACCACACCTGGCAAAAACTTGATTTTAGCACTGTTAGACTATTTCAGACTTCTGAAACCAGAACTGTAAAGACAGTAAATTTGTGTTGTTTTAAGCACTAGATACACTACAGCTGCAGTAGGAAACTAATACAGTAGGTTCTTTTAGTGCTAAAATCAGGGCAAGTCAGACACTCTAGCTTCATGTTTCAATGCTCATAACAATATCTGGTGTACACTGTAAGCATGAGAAAAATCTTTGTTGAATGATTTTATAATAAAATATATAAGTAATATATATTTACTGTTTTACAAAGGTATGTATACTATCTCATTTCATCCTCCTAACAACCCTGTGAGGTAAGAATGGATTAATAGTCTCATCTTTAGGATATAAGAAGGGTCAAAAGTTGCATAACATGTCCAAGGGCACATATCTATAAGTAATGGAACACTATCAGAACACAGGCATTCCAACCTATAGTCAAAGGATGATGAAGTCAGGAGCCTGTGTTATGAGTCAGGCTGCCTAGGTTCAAATCCAGGCTCCAACATGCATTAGCTGCTTAACCTTAGCCAAGTTATTTAATCTCTTCACTTCCTCATCTAGAATATACAAAATGATGTTAATAATAATATCTATCTAATAGTGTTGTTGTGAAGACTAAATGTGCTAAAATCTATAAAGTACACATCAGGTACCTGACACAGCTGACAATAAATGTTAGCTATCATTATTACTCTGTGTTGCAGCTAGAGTGCATTTATACCTAGAATACGCTGTACTAATTAGTACTCCAATGAAGTATGCAAAAGGAAATAAAAGCAAACAGAACCAACAGAGTGACGGCAGAATGATTTCTCTGTGATGTTAATCTAAGACTGGCACTCTTAAGGCTGGAAAGATATACATAGAAGGGAGACATAATCAAGATCTATAAAATTACAACAGTAAAAATAAGGTGATCACAAAACTCAGTAATACTGGTAAAATGAGTAGACAAACTTAGAAACTTGAATATTGTAGTATAAATCTATTAAATGGTATAGCTTAAAATAGAAATGGTTCACAAAATTTGGGAACAAATTTATAAATAACAAATTTATGAAAAAAAGGGCAACTAAGAGGAGCTTGCTTGATCAACTCTTACAAATCTATCCAATCCAACAATGTTCTATGTGACCGACTTATGAAAGGGGTCGGGGATGTTGGAGAATGGCATAACAAACCACAACGGTAGTAAGAGTTAGACCACCAGCTGAGCCAGTGCTTTAACTTGAATATTTCTATTTTCCAAGACAGAAATAACACAATATACCCTTGCCAATCACCAGCACCCCAATGGTCCCCTCTCCCACAACTTTATCATCCTTCCAGAAAGCCTCGAGCCTAAATATCCCATTTAAATGCCTTTTAGTAGCTCTGCTAAAGAGTAATTAAAATGTCTTTAAATTTGAAGTTCGAAGAAATCTCAAAATTGTTTCTTAAACTTTTCACATTCTATTTAAACCCATAACACCCATTTTTCACTATAGATGTCAACAAAGTTTATGGAACTTTATGACTAGTATTTTCAATACTAGGCGACTTGTTCCTTACAAGCCATGATCTCTCTCCACTCTTGCTAATGTATAAAGTTGAGAAAACGTATTAAGGTTAGCTTAAGCAAAAGATAGCCAGAAATTCCAAGGAGTAAAGAATTTTAAGAACCATATTCTGACGTTGAGTTTATCCCCAAATCTGCACCATCAAAATAAAGAGGAAAAAAAATCATAGATACTGATGCATTTTATATTTGAATGAAAAACGCAACATCTTCACCTCTTCAGCCAGTCCTTTGAGGAAGTGCTGATGAAGAATAACATGGTCAAAAGAAGGATAAAAGCAAGAAGAGGGAAAAAAAGACATTATAATATCCAAACAAGGCAGCCCACAGAAAGAGGCGGATATAAACAAAAGGTTTCAGTATCTCATCTACAAACTTAAATTTAAAACGGGGTGCGAAGATTCCCTGCAGGCACTTCTTGGTATCCAACGAAGTTTAAAAGGTAGAAAGGCAAATGACATTTGGTCTTACTAAGAGTTCCAAATGAAAGACATGAGGCCATATTTCTTGCTCTCTTAAACTTTGTTCATCCTATCAAAATCAAAATCCCTCAGTCAGGCAAATTTTTCTTTTCCCCTTGTTTATATATTATTTTATATCAGCAACAACTCTACAATTTGGTGCCTTTGTAATACCGTAGGCACCTGTAAAAATGAACATATTGTTGGTGCTCTGCAGATAAAAGCAAAATGGGAAAGCTGCTTTACGTAGCTTTTAATAGAACAAACAGCAAATCACTCTGAAGAATCATCTTTTCAGTCACCAAATGTCACACATCTGTTTAGAAATTCCCTAGGAGGGAAGAACGGCTTTTCCAAGAAGGACACTAATAGCATTCCTTTGATTTACAAGCTCTCTCAGCTCCTCACTAAGGTTAACATAAACTCCATAAAGCTTTAAGGACAAAGCTCTCTTCCCGCCTTCAACAGTTATTTATCCCCCCATTACTAAGGACATTACCCAAGCCACACCACCAAAAAGTACTTTACGCACTACTTACTCCTAAAACGCCCTCTCAACCACACCAACAAATCCCCATCATCGACCTCCTCTGAAAAAAAAACTGCTTCATAAAGCCCCTGAAAGTTTCTAAGAACAGCAGCCCCCACTGAACCGTTCATGTGTTACTCTTAACCTCCGGACGACTTAACTTTTAAAATCGCAGGTCCGGAACGTATCCCGTCTGACGTGCTTTATGCCCTTTCAAGGCAAGGGCCTGGCAGTAAAATCAGAGCACCTTACCTACACCTCGACGAACACGGCCCCAAACACTGCACCGTTTCCAATGGGAAATGTTAACTGAATACAAAGGCACTTGGTAGTTCCCTCTACCCAGGCACCTTTCTCTCCCCCACTTAAGTCTCCGTATAAAATCCAAAATACTCCATGAAAACCTCAGCAAAGAGTACTGCCGGGCCAGTCTGCAGGAGAGGCGGTTATCCGTTTGTCCCTTCGTGGGGGCCAAGGAGACCCGCACCCTGAAAGCCGAGATGATTTGGGGGTGTGACTTGCGCTGCTCCTTCCCCCCTGTCCCCTCAAGGGAACTCCCGTGTTGTCGCGGCTACTCACCAGACTAGGGTGCACAGAGTAAGGCAGGACACCAGGGCCAAGGCCCGTCGGTACTTCTTCATCTTCTCCTCCTTCTTCCCCCTGTCAGAAGGCAGCACATCCTCCCAGCAGCCGCCACTGCCGAGGCCAAGATGGAGGAGCCGGAGCAGGAGCGCGAGGATGGGTCCGGGCGTCCTAAGAGCTGTGGCCCCGGGGGAGCGACTCCTCAGCGACCCGCGTGTTGGCCGCGCTCTCTGAGAGGACCAGGACGGCGCGGACACGGCCGCTTCAAGGGAAAACTCCAGAGGCCGCCGCTGCTGCTGCTGAGGCCGCCGGCTCGTCGGCGCCCGCCCCCTCCAGCCGCCGCCGCCACCACTGCCGCCCCATATCCCCCCCGCCAGCCCTGGCTCTCGCTCCGTGCTGCCGGCAACCAACGGCCGCCGCGTATTCCCCTCCCAACAGCCAATCGCCGGCGGGGAAGCGACACCTCACACACCGCTGAGCTGGAAGGAGACGCGTCACCCGCGTTCCGCGGCGCTCGCTCCCCCACCAGTCCCCGCGCAGGCCACGCCCCCTCCTACGTCTCTCGCCGAGAAACCGGAAGGAGGAGGTCGCAAAGCCCGAAGAGCTTGCGTTGCTGCCGCCCCGCCCACCTAAGGTTCCGCCCAATTATCGTTCACGTTCAGAAAGCGGAGAGGAGCCACTTCCTCAAAACGGCCCACCCCTTGCCCAACGCTCTGCGAGACCGCGCAAGGCCCTTTGGGAGTCGTAGTTTCCCCTCCGGAACCCTCTTGTCCCTTTCCCTGCCCCTCCTAGAATTCACGGTTTCTGTGAAGAGGTCTATAGCTTCGCTTTTCACTGAGAGACTGAGCTTATTTTGGAATTGCACAGTTTCCTCTTTGGAGCACAGTTCGTGAAATAACCGAGAACGACGGGAAAAGACAAGACAACACTACTAATCAAATTGAAAAGGCCTTTTCCCGGCGTCCATGGGCCCGGCCCATCGAGCTAACTAACCGCTGATTGGTAGGTGGAAAGGGGCGTGCCAATATGCTCTCTAACCTGATTGGTTAGAGCAGAAAGCTCTGAGCATCTCCGCCTCTGAGAGAATTTCACCGCCTGCGCGATTCCTCTCTTGGATTCCACTGGAATCTTGGTTCTTCTGTTCTGGAGCTTTGGAGACTCGGTCAGTGAGTGGGAAAGTCGCGACCCGCGCTCAGCGCCCACAAACGCTCAAGTCACGGAGTTCATCAGTTAGTTTTAGGAACCCTCTGCCTGAAACTTCAAAATGCTTAGACCGTTTCTCTTCTCAAGCATTTCTTGCACATGGCTATTTAGTCTTGGAAGGCAACGGCTATAGAAGAGTTGCTGGCTTCAGCTAAGAGAGCAAGAAGACGTTTAGCCTCTCTGGGCTTTGTTTCTTGATCTGTCCCCGCTGATATGTTCGTTTTAGACTCTAACACTAGGAGGGAAGTTGCTCGTTTCTGAGGGATAGTTATTTTATTAGATAAGGAATATAAAACTGTAACTCATCGTGTTTCACTTTTTGCCTTGGCTGTGAGGAGACTCAGACGAACCGTCCCAAGAAAACAGCCAAACAAATGGGGAACGGAGACTCCAAATGTCTGTGCCATGGAACATGGCATTAATGTTTAGGATGAAAAATATTTAAAGCAGTTGCTACTAATTTCCATGTGGCTTTAGGAGGAAAAACTGGATAAAATGTGCACCTCATGCCTTATTTTGAGCTATGTAATTTCCTTATGAATCTTCTAACTTTAATTGGTTAATTGTAGGTGTTCCCAGGGAACTGAATGATTGACCCAGGATAAAATTCTTGACTATAAGTCAACTGAATGTTAAAGAAATTCTACAAAGGATGATAGTTTTGGTTTTGGAGGAGTTCACCTTAAACTACTTTTTCTGGTAATAATTAACAGTCCCAATTATCTGTTGATGCTACTCTTAGTGTATGCAATAAAAACCCTTTCATCTCTATTTTTCATAGCAGGAGACAAGGATTTATCTCTACCTAGAGTAGTATTAAATCATTATTAAGAAGAATGTAGGGGCAATAGAACAATGTAAAGTATTTGACATTCTTTACCGTGTTGGCCACCCTTTTCCTTTCACTCCAGTAATCAGATTATTCAGGTAGGGAACAGGTTTCACTCAGCTGATTCTTAATAGATCACAGTCAAGGAAGTTCTATTAGAATACCTGGTCATCTCAAGCCTGGTAAATTATCAACCAGGTGCCTCTCATATCCTTCACATCTCAAACCCAGAAGCCTACCCACTTGTTTTCCACAAAGTTCCTGCAACGATTTTCTGAAATATACAGCCAATTGGCAGAAGTATTCCCTTTTCTCTTCCTCTTTGTGGGGACCCAGCCCCCCCCTCGCCAGGTCCTCAGCATGTAGCCACTTGTGTGACCTAGACATAACTTAACGGTTAACAACCCTCCCCAGAGGGGAGAGAATGTATAGATGTTATCCTAAACTTTAATCTCCCCAAAGTAGTAAATTTCCCTCCTACCTATAAGCATAGTGAAAAACATCACCACACCCCATGTGTATGCTTCATGGGACCCTAGTGGGAACTCTGTTCTCATACCCTATGAAATGTCCTTGTTCTGAGACCCCTTAAATCATCCCCTCAATTTTCCTGTCTCTTTGCAGAGCACTAACTTCATTCACATTTTGACCTACTGCTGTCAAAAATTCTTTCCTGGGCCTAAGTCCCAATAAAGCTTATGCCTAACTAAATGCCAGGTGTGTTCTTTGGTCTGGTGGCCTCACTAACTCATGCCCTTCAGGAGTTGGGCTGTAACATTCTCTTTTCCTACAGTTGGGGATTTATCAGTATCCCTACGGGAGGGTGTGCCATTCATCTAATTTTTATTCAGTGATTAGCTTTTACTATTCCAATCAATAAATATTTATTGACCCCTTACTAGGTACCATGCATTGTTCTAGGCCTAGTTCACAATCCTTAAATAAACTACATTGTGAAGTACACAAATATTTTAACTCAAGAATTAAAAATTATCCTTCTTCCAACTCTTAAACTGAAGTGTTCAAAGTCCCATCAAGCAAAACTATATCCTCTTACAACCCATTAAGCAGTCAAACATCTATATTTGAATATTATTGGGTCAATTCCTTTATTGAAACCTATCAGTATCTTCCTGTTGTATTTAGAATAAAAATTTAAATTTGTTGGGATGTCACATAAAGCCCTAAAATATCTGGTCACTGCTTACCTCACCAACCTCACCTGGAATCACTTTCCGTCTTCCTAGCTGTCACACTGGCCCTCTTTCTGTCCCTCAGAAAAGCCAAATTCTTTCCTACCACTGAAACCAAGACTCATAGAATCCCCTGCAATCACCAACAACAATCTCACTCTTAAATTCTCTTAATTAATCTCGGCTCCTATTCTTTCGACTTTTCTCTTTTTGCTGGCATCATTTCCATGTCACTAACTTTAAATATGGTTTCATGTTAATACATAATCTTTAGTCGTCTGAGCTTGGTCATTTTCCCTGGGATACTTCATAATTTCAAGTCTTCAGCTGTGCTATTGACTCCCATATATCCCAGCCTCTCTTCAAGTATTTGCTGGACATATCTCTTAGATCTCCTCCTATCGCTTCAAATTTTACCTGCATAAAATAAAATTTCCCTTTCTCATCAATGACCTGCTTCATCTGACTTTCTGTTTGTGTTCATTCTTCCTTTGTTCTAGGCTTTTGGGGAGTAAAAATATAAGCCCCATGGAGCTGACCTTTGAAAAACTTGTAGATTTTTTTCTACATGTTTGTTAAATATAGCAGGGGGAGAAATGAGAAAAAAAATTGAGCTAACTCAATAGGCAAATATAATAAAAATGAGTAAGAATTATGTAAAATAAATTTAGGAGAGATAAATGCCATCATACTAAAAAATATAACCTATGCCTAGAGAATGGCAAGAAAAAAATTTTTTTAATTAAAACATCGCGTACATAATCTTTAAGAGCCAGACTAAAATAACCCCCACCTATCATCTCTTAACTCAGTGATTCTCAACCAGGATGATTCCCCACCCTACCCCCACTCGGGACATTTGGCGATGTCTGAAGACATTGTCGGTTGTCATAACTGGGTGAGGAGTGCTAATGGTATCTAGTGGGAGAGCCAGGGATGCTGCTAAACATCCTGCAATGCCCAGGCCCACACCCCACGAAGAATTATTTGGCCCCCAAAGTCAAAAGTACTGAGGTTGAGAGCCCTGCTCTAACAATGTCCCAATTCAATAAAACCTGTAAATCCCTGGCTACACACATAGCAACTCCTGTACCCTGCAGATCCTTGGATGATTCAGGAAGTCACCAAGAACTAAACTGCACAGTGTACATGAACACTCCTGTTCCTACAAGGTTGCTATCACAGAAACTCTGGATGGCTTCTTCCTTGATAAACATCAGATATTCTTTTTGTGCATGATGAGAAAGAACAAGCAGATCTCAGAGAAACCATTTCTGTTCATCTCCCTTAAACTTTTGATTATATATAAATCCTTCAAAAAAAAAAAAGACCCAGAGAATAAATCTTTGTATAATTTAAGTTGGTGCTACAGGATTTAATGACCAAGATTTGCCATGTTTGACATATTTTCATTTGCTGCAAAATTATCCGGTACTTCAATATTAAAATATGCTGAGAATCTTAGAGAAGAACAGCTGTGGCCTAATGATAGTAGATGCTTCCAGGGTAAAAGCCAGTTAGAACAGAAGTTCCCTGAAAATCAGGGGATTGAGAAAGAACTGACAGAAAATAAAAGGACTTATATCAATGGAAGGAGAGGTGAATGTGGTTTTCAGCACTTAAAATTTTAACTACTTATACATTAGTATAAACAGTGTTCTCTTGCACTTTGTCCCCACCTCATCTTCTTAGCATGTATGTAGGTATGAGCACAGGATAGCATATACCTGTTTTATTTAGTTACTCCCTATCTGAAGAGAGTCTAAATGACTATGTTAAATCTACCTTTGTGGAGCACTGATAATGTGAGCTCTTCAAGGGGTAAAGGTGTAACTTAGAGGGAGGTAAGAAAATAAACTTTCTCTAGGACGCCTGAGGTCTAGTCCTTTTACAGTTGGAAGAATCACAAAGACAATGTTGCCTTCTTCAGTTAAGTTTATACCACAAATAACAAAAGCTAAGATGCCCCTTTTTAAAAAAGTTCTACTTGCTGCTCCCAAATTTAATCTTCTATCACTGAATTAACATATGTCAATTTTGAAGATAGATAAGTTTAGTAGAGTAATAAAATCAACTGGAGGAATGATTAGATGTGGGTGATGAAGACAGAGAAATCCAAGATGGACCAGTTTATAAAAGAGTATGTGAGCATTACATGAATGGGAAAAGTCAGGAGTTGTAGACTTTGCAGGGAAGAACATTAGGTTGGTTTTGGAAGAATGGTATTCAGTTTGAAGTTCTAGTGGAAGTATCTAACAAGCATTTACTAATTCCAAATAGGAAAAGTAGCAACTGAGGACAACATAATGTTGGGGATTCCAACTGCTGTGGCCTTCAGTACCTTCTATATAAAGTTGTCAGATGAATCTTCCTAAAACATTACCTTCATCACCCTTTGCTTTGATGCAAAAATTTCTAATAGGTCTTAAATATTTGTCAAGTAAATTTCTGCCTCCTTAACCTGGTATTCAAAACATCCCATCATCTAACCTCATCAATTGTTCATGTCTTATACCTCACTATTTCCTTTCATGACTCAATGTTTTCACCAAACCACACTGCTTGCCACATCCTGAGATGCCTGTACTCCCGTGATGCTGTTTTAGTTTAATATTCATGTGTTTATGTTCAAACAGTGTTTAAATTTATTGTGAAAGAGGTTATGTCTTGTACATCTTTTAATTCCCCACAATGTCTAACACAGTGATTTTTTTTTTATTATTGGGACTTAAGAAACAAGTTCTTATTGAGCTTTTTATTTGATTTATCTAATCATTCTGAATTGCAATCTTTCCTATAATTTAAATCCATAGACATGGCATGCCCTAGGATAGGAGAATTTTATGCAATTGACTGGACTTCCTAGCTGGCTATCTCTTCCACCACAAATTGCCAAATTAGCCTTTTAGCATGACACTCTTTGACTTGTGTGTGACTAGATATTCCTGGGTTCTAATTACCCATGAATATCCTGGAGAAATGCTGTGTTCAACAAATATTTTTGAGCCTTTCTTGTGTGAAAAATACTGAAGAAGATATGCCTCTTGGGAATATACAGTGCCTTAGAAGGGATTCTAAACCTTTTTCCCGACCTGTATCTTTTGGCAGAATGGTAAAGCCTATGGTCCCCTTCTCAGAATGCTTTTGAAGGCATAAAATAAAGTATATTTATTACAAAGGAAGCCAGTTATATGAAAATGCAGTTATCAAAATATTACAATGCAAATTTGTTATACAGTTATATAAGCAGTTCTTTATTAATGCCCTAATAATTCCAAAATAGTGATGAATATAAAAGACATTTCAAGATACCTACAATATACACAAGGTGATATGAAAATATCTGTGATTTCTGTTGGTGACAAAGTTATAGATACTGCAAGTATTACTATACTTTGTTACCTACGTTCATAATAAAAGAAAATGCTAAATTTCAGTAAGACATTAGTGAAAATAAAAATGTGATTATTTTCCTATCCAAGTTCGCAAATGCTCTGAGTTGTATAGGAGGGTCTCAGATTAAGAAGCCCTGTACCAGGGCTATGTACTGTTATATGCATAAATGCATATTGGGTTGCAAAATAAAATGTATATCTTAATGTGGGTTGCAGCCAATATAATGTGAAAACCACTGCGCTAGAGAAAATGAAATACAGAAGACCTATAGGATAAATTCCATGATTCATATAAATAGTGGGTGTCCCAAGATTTTCGAGGAAAAGAAAATTACATTTTCTCTTTTGAGCAAATTATCAGGGAAGAATTAAAGGAGGAGGCAGATTTGAGGTGGGTCTTGACAGATGAATAGGATTTGCATGGATAGATATGGTAAACAGAAGGTATTTCAGGCATAGGGAGCAGTAAACACTAGATCCTAGTTCAAAATAATTCTTAACAATCCTTATCACGTGCCTCCCAATTTAGTTGTGCCCAACACTTATTTCAGTATTTTATGGTTGAAATAAACAGTGGTGGTGAACTCTAATCAAATAAATAGTTACTATTGAACACTTTAAATTAAATACCTCATGTGCAGTTATGTAAGTATTTTTTAAGTAAGCATGAGAGATACTATCTTCTAGGATGCAAGGCATTCAAGAACATAAAATAACAATATATGGTATAAGTACAAAATGACCAAAGTGAGCTCAAGACAATTTTTGAAAAGGCTTGAGGAATTTCAGGGTAAATATAATGTAGTCATTGAACACATGCAATTACCTTTTTTTTTTAATATGTAAGAAGCAAGGATGGGGAAATTAGATGAAGTGGAACATAACAAAACATTGAAACTGGAAAGCAAATAGGAAGGAAATCACTTTTTAAGGTGACCATCCATGCTGTTAGCTAAGGATAGTAATGGTTTGCTCCTATTATCCTGTCAAATTAATTACACTTTTACTTTCAAATGCATTCTCGTTTGAAAAATAAATAACATGATCATCCTCCACCCAGTGGAAATGAGGAAACTGAACCCTAATTTGGCAATGGGTAATTGCCAACAATTGACCCGATGTGCAACACAGAACCACCCCCCACCCAAAACAAACAAACAAACAAAAAACTCAAGAAATGGCAGCACCAAGTATTGCAGGAAGTACAGGTAAAAGGTACAAGTGTTTGGTGGTGGTGGTTGGAGGGAAGGGGAACAGGAAGGAGTTGCAAATTAAGAAATAGGTACTCTCCCCCACTCATATATATAAATATAGTGAGTGCCCGAGTGCCCCCCCAACACACACACACACACACACACCAAAATAGAAATATATTATCAGATGAGGGTAAAAGAAAAGCCTGGATTTGGCAGCACTAAGTAATCATAGTTTAAGGCAGGGTTAGCACCCAAACCGCAAGAATACTTTTTTGGCAATTGTGGAAATTCAAATAAGCACTACTCACTAAATGATGGTATGAAATTATTATTCTTTTCTTTAAGTCCAATAAAGCCATTGTGGTTTTGAAGAAATGTCCTTATTTTCAGGGGATGTATGCAGAAATATTTAAAAGTGACATGCACTGTACTTTGAAATGGTCCAGGGAAAGAGAACAAATATGGCAAACAGTTAATAACTGTTGAATCTAGATGGAGGTTACACAGGTATCCATTGTACTATTCTTTCAACTTCGACTCTGTATGCTTGAAATTTTTATAGTACAAGTTGAGGAAAGGAATGAATGAACACATATTAGATGCTGAGATGTCAGCCATCTTCTTGGCATCCAGGTTCTCATTCTCCAGGCAGGAGATTAGAAGACTTCCCTCTGGGAACCTGATTATCCCAAAAGGAAAGACTTAAAAGACACTGACATCTGAGTTTTCCCAACCAGTTCATTCTAATGGTAGGCCACAGTCAAGTCCCAGCCATGTATGTACTCACGAAGAGCATTAGTCTTCTACTTTTAAAAAAGGAGCAGATAAATAATAATTACCAGACAAAGTAATGTTCTAATATGAAAGACAAAGACTAAAATAAGTGGGGAAAGAGAAGTAGAAGTAGAAAAAAAAAGAAAACTAAAGAAGAAGTGTTTGATATTGTTAGACACTGCAACCATAAAACAGGATACTATTAAAAAGGAACCTATCAAGAACAACAAAAACAAAAGAGAACTCTTGTAAAGTATAAATATGAAATCAGAAATAAAAAACTCGTTAGAATAACTGGAAAACAAAGTTGAAGAAATTATCCAGAAAGCAGACCAAAAGATAACTAACCAAAGAGGTCCAGTATACATATAATAGGAATTCTAGAAAGAGAAGGGAGAAAACAGAGGTGTGAAAATAAAGAAACAATTTTAAAGACATCTCCTAGAGTTGATAATGCTTCCAAATCGAATGTGCCCAATCTACATGCCCAGTACAATGGATAAAAATTGTTCCACACTAAGGCACAGCATTGTGAAATTCAAGAATACCGGAGACAAAAATAAGATCACAGAAGCATTAGAGATGGTGGGGAACTAGAACACACATAAAGGATCAGGGATCAGAATGGTTTCAGATGTCTCACCAGTTACAGGAGAAATTGAAAGACAATGAAGAACTTCATAACACAACACCAAAGGAAGACTATCTCAAACCAATAATGTTATGCCCAGCCAAATTATCAGTCAAGTGTCAGGAGGAATAAAAACATTTTCAGATTTGCAAAACTTCCAAATATTCACCTGCTCTTCACTATTTCTCATGAAAGGAGGTTTTACTCTACCACAAAGGAGGAAACAAAAACAGGGAGAAACATGACATGATACGAGAAACAGTAAACCCAACACAGAGGAAGGAGACAAAGGAAATCGCCATGGTGACAGTGAAGGAAGAGCCCAGCATGGCAGCTAAGTACCAGGCAGAGGAGGCACCCAATCGGAGCTGGTCAGAAGGTACTGGCAGAGATGTCTTTAATGTCTTCAAGATGTCTAAACTGATAGAGCACGTTCTGCATCCGAACCTCTTGAGAAGTAATTTAGACAATTGTGAAAGTTGAGTTTGAATTAGTGAAAAGTACTTAGGAAACTAAAAAGAAAACAATTATTAACTGTGGAAAACAGAGCTATTCAGGAAAGACTCAGCTGTGAATAACATTTCCACATTCTTAATTTAAACACTGAATATTAATCTAATCAAAATGATGGCATAACTTCCTCAAAGGATGGGAGGATAGGAAGAATTATAAGTCTCTGGTAGGAGCTATTGACCAGGGAAAGAGAAAGAGAGTAAAGTCCTCAGCTTTCATAGCAAAAAGTCTTCAATAATACCTAAAATTTGAAGAAAATAAAGAACAACAATACATCTTATCTAGGACACGGGGGTAAATATCAAAATAATTGTCTACAAGAGGTCAAAGTAGTTGTTTTTTGAACAGGGAGATATGGGGGAGGGAAACAAGGGCTGCTATTTTAACTTTTGTTAAAACTATGTGTCTTTTGTGTGCATGAATAACCTTGATTTTTTTTAAATTTGACATATTGTTGCATGATGTTTCTGATTTGTGGCAAAAATAAATTCATATATTTAATTTTAAATTATTTTTCCTTTACTGTTCATCTGTACCTCTATACTAAATATATGGAGCTAAAGAAACTATCTCCTATGATATATAGATTTTGTAATTGCATGAAAATTTGAAGAGAATGCAAAGAAAGCATAATAAGCAGCTTTTTGAAAATTGGAGAAGTGCAGCAAATAAACATTTTCCTAAGTATTAGTTTTCTGTCTTAGAATATGAAAGTGTTAATAGAATTCTCTTTTAGAATCATCTATTTCAAGCTTAAAATGAAATTAGTTTCCTTGCTTGAAATTTCCTCCATCCTTCTGTTATTAACAAGTTTATTTTAAAGCTATCTTTCTTGTGGTTCTGTGTAGTAAAGCAATTACCTGGGTAACTGAGGAAAACTTACTTTGCCTCAGCTCTTCAGTCATTATCCTGGTTTGAGGCCTGAATTGTGAAGATCGTTATATGGATTGAGTAATTTCTCCTCTTCATTCTGCACAGGGAGATAAGGTACTATTAAAGTGTGTCAGTCTGAAAAGCTTTAAAGGATCTGTGTGAAATGGTATTCAAGGTAAAGTGGTATTGAAGAATCTCTGCAGTTTCCCTCCACTATATGCTTTTCACTTGGTTATACTAAAATGACTCAAACAATTTCATTGAATTCATTTGGAAAACCTGTTCCACAGGAGAGCATTAAACATTAATCATTTCACATCGCCAAATAATTAATGAAGAGTAACAGTGTTGCTCCTTGGGAAAGCTAGTAACTCTTTAGAATAAAGCATTTTTGTAGAAACTTTTTGTAGGTCAGCTCAAAAGCAACTTTCTCCACAAATTTTTTCTGTCTTGAGTAGCACTCCTTTGCAAAGCACTTTTTGAACTTCCATCAGCTAGATAATCACATTCTGACTTGCTCTCTAGTTAGTGTGTCCTTCACTGGAAGGAAAGGAATTATATTTTATTTTGTTTCAGTATCTCCCACAGCACTTAGTATTATCACTGGCACAAAAGAGTCATTCAATCAAACTTAACTGTGAGGATGCTGAGGATAACGATGATTCCGCAAGTGGGATATTTAAATTTCTTGAGCATCTCCCCTGTGCCCTATACAGAGCTTTTCTGGACACTCTTTCATTTAAAACTAAAACAAAGAAATAAAAAACTTACAAGTAAGCAACACAATCCTCATTTTCAAGAGTATGAAACTGGAAGTTAGCAAGTATTTTGCCCAAGTTTCATACGTGGTAAATGGCAGGAGAAGTAAGACCCAAGCCCAATGTCTCTGATTTTGGAAGCCAGTGCTTTCTTCTCCAGACAACAGTCCCAAGATCAGACACTCAGATTTAATATTATTTAATGTGAAATGAAACATTAAAGCCTCACTTTTTAAAAATACTGGCCTTTATGGGCATTTTAAGTAACTGTAGTTCCATCTTAAAAGATAGAATTACCCTAAGAAGTTTGAAAGAAAAAAATGATGAGAGGGAATGGGGAAGGGAAGGACTTTTTGATAACTCTAAATAGAATTTAAATTTTGAATCCTAGATCACCTTTAATCTAAAATAATTTTGGTTAATTTTAAGCAAAGTATGTTACCTTTCTTCAGCACCTACTTATAAGATAAAAATTGAAGGTGGTGTGTATGCCTATGCAATTGCAATATACTCTATCTATTTTTCAGTCAGAGACTCATGTTTGCTAGAAATGTCTTGATAAATGTTATTGCTCGGAGATATTTTGAATTAATTATTTTTTGTCCCATTTATCTGCAGTGATGCCATTGTAGATTCAGTTAATTTGTAAAAGGTACACAAAGTATCTAATTAGTTATTCTCCTATTTTTCCTTCACTGGCACAATTGGTTCTTCATGTTTTCATTCCTCTTTGGTCGATTGCAATTTCTCTTAAATAATAATTTTCCAAGTTTTCCTTATAATAGAATTCCCTGTAAAAATATTGCTTCCTAAGCCTTCTGTAGAACCACAGAATCAGAATCTCTAGGAGAAGGACCTGGAATCTGTATTTTAAGAGGTGACTTTTATTGTCGTGTAAGTTTGGATACACTGTCCTACAGCAGGCTTCCCTGAGCACTTGCACCCATTATTTTCACAATACAAAATAAAGCGTCCCCATTGCACTATATTAAAGTGTGGTTGCAGAGAAACTTGGAGGACATTATTTCCATTCTAATTTCATTTAATGCCAAATTTGAACCACTCCTCAGAATAATTGACAACTCGCGTGCTATATTAGAGTGAAAAAGTGAAATACATGACATGTATCATTTTTCTTTAACTCCTTTCCCCAACATGTGAACTCTCTGAGGCAAGAGTCTCATTTTTAAAAAAGATTTCTTTATTTATTTCTCCTCCCCTCACTGTTTTTGAGCTCAGTATCTACTGTCTGTGTCCACTCACTGTGTATTCTTCTATGGAACAGATCCTGGGACCTTCCAGAGTGGAAGAAGGGCATCCAATCTCTTGTACCACCCCCACTCCCTGGTCTGCCGTGTTTCTTATGGTCTCTCCTCTGTGTCTCTTTTTGTTGCATCATCTTGCTATACCAGCTTCCGTGTGGACCACCACTCCAAGTGGGCCAGCTCTCCACTCTGGCCAGGAGGCCCCAGGAATAGAACTCTGGACCTCCTTTGGTAGATGGGAGCCCAATCGCATGAGCCACATCTGCTTCCTGAGTCTCATTCTTCACTTCATGTATTCTTCCCATGGATTTAAAATAGGTGTATAAGTATAAAATATAAATTTATTGAGTCAAAATAAACCAAATTGTGACTTATTAAACAAAGCAGAGAGTTAATGTTAATTATGTTAGCATCGCCTTTTGTTATGTTATTGCTCGAAGACCATACTGGTGTATCTTTCCATACCAACATCCACTGCTGTCCTTCAGTGTTTCCCACTTAACAAAGGTGAGCAAAAGATATTAGAAAAGTTATTTTTACCAATCTTCTCTCTCTATGTATTCCCTTCTCTTTCCATATTTTTCCAAGCTTCCTCTGTTGAACCTGTTTTGCCTTTCCATACCAAAGTAATGGCTTTATATTTGCATTTATAATAAATAAAATAGAACATAAACTTCAGAGAGGCAGGGTTATCTCAGCAGAGCTTTCTGGTCTTGGTCAGAACATTACAGGATAAACAGAGGTCCCAGACTATAAAATGAACCATTTCAATGATGAAGGTGGGAGCTTTCCTTCTCTAAAGGGAAAGCAATTTGCAGCAAATGCTTGGTAGACTGAACCAAGAACAATTTTCTGCTACCTAAAAAATGCCTGGGCTTGAAAATATGTACCTCCTCTGGCCTTTTCAGCAATAATTGGGTGGAGCTAATTTAATTGCAGGAGAGAGTGACAATGACTGTAGTAGACCGTACTTTCCAAAAAGGATCACAGTATTTCCAGTCCCATGTGGCATTCTGGAATCTTGTCACTCCCTCATCAAGAGGTGGAGTCTATCTCCCCTTCCCTAGAAAGTGGGGGTGGAGGGTGGGGTGGCAGGGTGCAGAGATTGGAAGGAAACTTTGTGACTGCCTTGATGAATAGAATGTAATGGAAGTGAGGATGTGTTATTTCAAAACTAAATCATGGGGATGCAGATGTGGCTCAACTGAGAGAGCATCCGCCTACCATATGGAGGGATTTGATCCCCAGGGCCTCCTGACCCATGTGGTAAGCTGGCCCATGTGCAGTGCTGCCGTGCACAAGAAGTGCTGTGCTACACAGGGGCACCCCTATGTAGGGGAGCCCCACGTTCAAGGAGTGTGCCCCATGAGGAGAGCCACCCCGCATGAAAAAAGCACAGCCTGCCCAGAAGTGGCGCTGTACACTCGGAGAGCTGATGCAGCACGATGACGGAACAAAAAGAGATGCAGTTTCCCAGTGCTGCCTGATAATACAAGTGGATGCAGAAGAACACACAGCGAATGGACACAGAGAGCAGACAATGGGGGTGGGGGTGGAAGGGGAGATAAATAAATAAAATAAATAAAATAAAAATAAAACAAAAAAATCATAAAAGAGATCTGGCTTCTGCCTGGCTCTCCATTTTTTTGGACATTCACCCTCAGAATCCAGCTTCCATGTTATAAGGAACCCAGGTAATATGGATAGGTCACATGGAGGTATTCTGGCAGACCCAGCTTAGATTTCACTTTGGCTACTTGGAGTCCCTTGCCCTTCCAAATAAATTGGAAGTTGGCTTTTCCATTTCTGTAAACAGGCTGTTGGAATTTTGATTGGGACTGCATTGACTCTGCAAATCATTTGGGGTAGAATTGGCATCTTAACAATATTAGTCTTCCAATCCATGAACATGGAATGTCCTTCCATTATTTAGGTGTTCTTTGATTTCTTTTAGCATTTTTTTTTTTACCTTTTAGATTGGTGCTCAGCAGGGCCCATTTTCTTTTTTCTTTGTAGGATTTGTTATCTGCTCTCTGTGTCCATTCTCTGTGTGTTCTTCTGTGTCTGCTTGGATTCTTGTTAGCAGCACTGGGAATCTGTGTCTCTTTTTGTTGCATCATCTTGCTGTGTCTGCTCTCTGTGTGTGCGGTGCCACACCTGGGCAGGCTGTGCTTTTTTCCCACAGGGCGGCTCTCCTTACAAGGTGCTCCTTGCATGTGGGGCCCCCCTATGCAGGAGACACCCCTGCGTGACATGGCACTCCTTGCACGCATCAGCACTGCACATGGGCCAGCTCACTATACAGGTAAGGAAGCCCTGGGTTTGAACTCTGGACCTCCCATGTGGTAGGTGGACATTCTATCAGTTGAGCCAAATCCGCTTCCCTCTTTTAGCATGTTTTATAGTCTTCTGTGTAATCAATCCTTTGCAGCCTTGGATAAACTTACTCATAGATATTTGATTCTTTTTGTTGCTATTGTAAATGGACTTTTTTCTTGATTTCTTCCTGAGATTGCTCATTATTAATGTGTAGAAACACTATTGATTTTTGCATGTTGATCTTGTATCTCATCACTTTGCTGAATTTGTTTATTAGCTATAATAGCTTTTGTAGGTTTTTCAAGACTTTGGATATATAGGATTATGTCATCTATAAATAGGGAAATTTTTACTTCTTCCTTTTCAGTTTGGATGCCTTTATTTCTTTTTCCTGCCTAACTGCTCTGGCTAGAACTTCCAGTACAATGTTGAATAAGAGTGATGACAGTAAGCATACTTGTCTTGTTCCAGATTTTAGATAGAAAGTTTTCAGTCTTTCACCATTGAATATGATGTTAGCTGTGGGTTCTTCATATATGGCCTTTATTTTGTTGAGGAAGTTTCCATCTATTCCTATTTTTCCAAGTGTTTTTTTACCAAGAAAAGGTGTGGCATTTTGTCAATGCCTTTTCTGCATCAATTGAGATGATCATATGATTTTCCTCCATCATTTTGTTAATGTGGTATATCTCACTAATTGATTTTCTTTTGTTGAACCATCTTTACATACCTGAGACAAAACCCACTTAAGCATGGGACATAATTCTTTTTATGTCCTGTTGTATTGAATTTGCAAGTATTTTGTTGAGAATTTTTTCATCTATATCATAAGAGAAATTGGTCTGTAATTTTCTTTTCATGTAGTATCTTTATCTGGCTTTGGTATTAGGGTGATCATGGCCTTGTTGAATGAGTTAGGTAGTGCTTCCTCCTCTTCAATTGGTGTTAATTCACACTGGAATGATACTTAGAATTCACCTGTGAAGCCATCCAGTCCTGGGCTTTTCTTTGTTGGGAGGTTTTTTATATATGATTCCAGGTCTTTATTTGTAATTGCTCTGTTGAGATCTTTTGTTCCTCCTAGAGTCAGTGTATGTTGTTTGTTTATTTCTAGGTATTTATTCATTCTATCTAGGTTGTGTAATTTGTTGGCATACAGTAGTTCATAGTAAGCTCTTGTGATCATTTTTATTTCTGTGGGGTCAGTAGTAATGTACCCCTTTTCATTTTTGATTTTGTTTATTTGCATCTTCCCTATTTTTTTTTTGTCAGTCTAGTTAAGGGCTTGTTAAATGCATCAATATTTTCAAAGAAAAGATTCTTTCCTCTGCCTGTTCAAATCTGCTGCAGTATGTCCCTAGTGTATTTTTTATCTCTATTATTGTGTCTTTCATCTCCATAATTTCTGTTATGTTTCTTTTATTTTTTTTATTTTTTATTTTTTTTTAAAGATTTATTTATTTTATTTAATTCCCCTCCTTCCCCCGGTTGTCTGTTTTCTGTGTCTATTTGCTGCGTCTTGTTTCTTTTGTCCGCTTCTGTTGTCGTCAGCGGCACGGGAAGTGTGGGTGGCGCCATTCCTGGACAGGCTGCAACTTTCTTTCACGCTGGGAGGCTCTCCTTACGGGTCGCACTCCTTGCGCATGGGGCTCCCCTACGCAAGGGACACCCCTGCGAGGCACGGCACTCCTTGCGCGCATCAGCACTGCACATGGGCCAGCTCCACATGGGTCAAGGAGGCCTGGGGTTTGAACCACGGACCTCCCATATGGTAGACGGACGCCCTAACCACTGGGCCAAGTCCGTTTCCCTGTTGTGTTTCTTTTATACTTTCTAATTCTTCTTTATGCTCATACATTGTCTCCTTATTCTCCTTTAACTCTATACTCATATTTTCCTTCATCTTGAATTGACTTTGGAGATTTGTCTGAAATTCTTTCTTTAGTTGTTCCATATTCTGTCTCCTCTGAAGTTTTGTTTCCCCTGACTGAACCATATCTTCCTGTTTCTTAGTATGACTTGTAATTATCTGCTGATGTCTAGGCCTCTGATTATCTTGATAAGTTAACTCTGAATGTCAGTTTCTCCCTCTTGTTTAGAGTTTTATTGTTGACTGGATTTGTGCTAAGGCTTTTCTTTGATGCTTGGTCCAACATATTCTGGACCTTTAGAGTACCCTGTGTTTAACTGTTCAGATGTCGTAAGTTTGACATATGTATAAATATGCATATATAAAAAGATGAATATCTGTAATATTTCACCTCAATAAAGTATTCCAAAGCCAGCAATTTTTAAATTATGTTATCACAAACATGTCTTTATTATAGAAGTAAAATTGGGTATTTCAAAAATTGCTTTTTTATGTTCACATTTTATTTACAAAATACATCATTACTGTATTGTAAGTGTATATATGTCATGATTAGAAAGTAAAGGTATTTGGAGATTTGTTTGATGTGGCAAAGACTTCAGTGCATGTGCAAACTGCAGGATGAGATGAGTACTGTTCTGAAATTGTTCTAATGTGGTGAAGTTAGAGCTTTCAAGAAAGGTTGGAAAGGAGGAAGGAGAATATAAACAATTCAATTTTTGTTTTGGTCAAGAGCATACAGAAGGAGGCAAAAGCAGCAGCATTTATGAGGTTAAAAGCAATTTAGTGAACCTTTGGGGTGTAAACATATAGATACGTACATGTAGACATGGACATAGACATAGACATAGATTAAATGGTCTCTCCAAATTGAAAAAATTTTTTTTTAAATATTGCATTGGTGTTTGAGAGGTCTTAGTGAGTTTCTAGCATCTATAAGACTGACAGTTGTAGAATGAAAGCCATAATGGGAGAGGGGTAATTATTGTAAGTATGTGAGAGAACTAGTGAAAATGGGATTCTGTAAGATATGCCAACAGAACAGTATGGTGACATCTTATTTTTACCAGTTCTTCCTAATTTTTCTCACTGTATTCATCACCTCTTTCTCCCCACCTTCTCAGACATGATGACTGACTTCCTTTAGCTTCTTCACCAAAAAACTCACACATACACACAGAACATGGTAAATTTTATCAAGATCCTCATACTCTGTTTCAGCACAGGTATGTTTTCATTATGGCAATTTACTCCTGCCTGACATAGAGAAATGCTAAGCAGTAAGGGAAGGATAGGGATAAGTGCTGGAGGAGTTCAGTGGAGAAAGGGAGGAAAAGGGAAATTTGAAGGAACATATAGGCCTTGAACTGGGCCTTAAACAATAGTGTATTGATCCTGGCAGAGGGAGTACGTGTGTATGTGCCATGGTTAAGATGCATGATGGCACTTTCCATATGATAAGAAAGGCAGACAAGCCGAGTCATGGAGGCCTGCCCCTTTTGTTAAGGGAAAAGAAATTCAGTTTACCTTGAGCAAGTGCTATGCATGCATTGGGATTATAGGAGACAAGACTGGAGCAATAGTTTGTGGGTAGTATTAGGAATTGAATCAAGAACCCAAAAGACATGTTCACATCTTAATCTGAATTCCTGTGGGTGCAAATCCATTTGTTAATAGGACTTTTGAAGATATTATTATTAGTTAAAGTGTGAACTCATTTGTGCATAGGAGCTTTGAAGATCCTTTTTAGATGAAGCCCAATTTGAATCAAGGTGAGCCTTAATCAATCTTTATTACTGGAGGCCTTCTAAAGAGAGGAAATTCAGATGTAGTCCGTCAGTAGAAGCCAGAAGTCAGACATGGCAGAGGCAGAAATGCAAGTCAAGGAACTGCAAGGATTATGGTAAGCCAGCACCAGAATGCTACTGACTCCAGGAAAAAACATGGCCTTGCCGACATCTTGATTTTGGACTCCTAGCCTTCAAAACCATCAGACAATAAATGTTTGCTGTTTAAGCCAACCCATTGTGTGCTATTTGAGTAGCAGCTCTGGCAGACTAAGACAGGCAGGTTACAGAATGCTGGACTGTCCCATAAAGCTCCCAGCACTCGCACTGCTCTGCTCCTGGTCAAGGGGAGCACTCTGGACTGAGTTGTTTCTATTTCTTTCCAGGGATGAGCCAATCCAGAGTCTTGGTCTTAATCTTGCAAAAATCCCCTAATGAAGCTCTTATTCTTCAAAGCCCAATAGATGGTTATTATGCTAGATAAGAGCTAATTTGCCTGACAAATGAATAGTTTACTCCCCAACAAAGAATTAGTCATCAGAGAACCAGGAAATCCAAAAGCATCTTCCTCTGAGGCCATCCACAAATTTAGATATTATTTCTTGAATTTTAACAATATTTTCACATCTTAAAGACCTGTCCGGATAAAAGGAGAGAGGAGGGATGGAGAAAGTCAGGGAGAGAGAATAAGGGACAGGGAAAGAAAAAAGAAAAGAGATGGGGGCATCTGAGGGAAACGGGAAGAGGGAGTACATAAGAAATGCGGCAAGTCCCCTAGCTTTGTGTTTATTGTGGTGACCTTCAGCCATTCTCTGTCTCCCTGCATGTTCCAAAAAAATACAGCTTTTATAGGATTGGCCTAGAAGGGAGCATACTTTTTCCCTTTCTATTGCTTTTACAGGCAGCAATATATGGCACTTTGGGATTTGGCACTTTTTTTTAATAAAGAAAAAAGGGATTTTAAAACAAAGATGTAAAAGATAGAAGGTAGGGGATCGGAGATGGCTCAAGTGGTTGAATGCCTGCTTCCCATGTGGGAGGTCCCTGTTTGATTCCCAGTGCCTCCTAAACAAACAGACAAGCAAAAAAAAAAAAAACCAAACAAGCAAAACAAGCAAACAAACAGCTCAGGGGAGCAGATGTGGCTCAGTGGTTAAGTGTCTGCTTCCCACATAGGAGGTCCTGGGTTCCTTGTCCCTGGTACGGCAAAAAAAAAAAGAAGCTAAAAAGTTAATGCAGCACAGGAAATCTAACCTGGTCCCATGCTTTCTTGTTGCAGTTGCTTAAGAAACTGAAAATGCATGATAAATAGTCCCTGGGTTCTTGCTTTTGCACCAGAAATGACAGGGGAGAGCCATGGCCAAAGAGAAGTGGTTCTCCCCTAACACACTTTCTTTTTTTTTTTTAAAGGTACCGGGGCCAGGGATTGAACCCTGGACCTGCAAGTGGGAAGTTGTCACTCAACCACTGAGCCCAACATCTGCTCCCCTGAGTTGATTTTCATTTGTTTTCATTTGTTTGCTTGTTGTTTGTTTTCAGGAGGTATTGGGAACCGAAGCCGCTTCCCTCCTGTGTGGGAAGCAGGCACTCAACCACTTGCTCCCTACTTCCTTTGTTCTTAGTATGTTTATTTGAACATTCAAAACACCTGGGAGTGCATTTAAGGACAGACAGACGCACACCATGCAATCATGCTACTGACGTCCACAATCTTAGAAAAATAAACACAAGATAAGATCAGGCACTCCAACTCCTACAAACTTTGTCAGAAAAGAGACCACAGGAGACAAAGTAATGCACTCTAAAGTTAGTGATGTCCCTAGGAAGGAACTACACAAAGTTAAATTACCTTATTATTAGGGTGCTGTGTTTGGGGATGATTGACTTTGGTTGTTTAATAATTCATTAGTTACCTCTATTTTAATTTTTGGTAAAAATACTGGCATATATATATAGCCTATGTTTCCCTAAGAGAAGCTTTGTTTTTTCCTAAAAGACATTTTATGTGATGTTTTCAAATAGTGTATTCCTTGGGACAGGCTGTACAGAAGGAACACTTATCTTTGGGTCCCACATGGCTACATGACCACTGATATCACCCGTGTGGCAGCTCTCCTTCCAAGCCAGCTGCCTTTGAGCACACGGTACACAGGGCATTCGATGAGTAATTAAAATTCCAGAGGGAGGAGGAGAGAGTGCATTCATCCACTCTGTAGTTAAGACCTGCTATGTGTCACTTTTTACACCTTCTGCAACATAGCAAACTTGCTTACACTACAAAAATCAAACACACACACACACAAAGGCATGGGAAAAGAACAGGTAGCTATATCACTCCTCATGACTATGTAAATTATGAACTACTCTATTCTCTATTATTTCTGGGCAAAGTGTCTAGTTTTATGCTCATGAAATTAGAATTTGCAAAGGAAGAATATTTTTTGTCCCTACCTCACTTCCCCCTCCCATTGCCTTTTAATATCTAAATGTTGATACTGCTCAGTGACTAAGATAAAATGGAGATAGCAAGGGTCAGTGGAAGGAACATAGGCCAGGCATGGTGTCAGAAAAGCCTGGAACTAGAATCCCAAAACCCCAGCTCCCCACTTGTGAGACTTTAAGTAAGGTTCTTAATTTCTCTAAGCCCCTAAAATGAGAATGGAAGACTCCTTTGGAGTTGAAAAGAGAACCAAATGAGATAATGGGAAAGCACCTAGCAAAGTGCCCAGCATAAAGTAGTCATTCAGAGAACATTAGGTGAATCTGATTCCAAATCAGTGGAGTGAAAGAGAACAAAAAGACTTGCAAAACATCCACTAGCACTATTTTTAGTCTTAGAAACCATTCTGCTAGTTGAGTGTGTTGCGCTGTATCTATTAATCTGGAGATTAATAGTAAAGTTATAGTTCTCTTTTGTGAGTTTTTCTCAACCATGAAATGTTTCAGCATCCCAGGCTAAGATCTGTACATAAATATCCTTCCACTTTCCTTGCTTCTATGTGCACATACTTCCAAGATCTCTGCCTATAATGATAATCTCTTATGTTCTGCTTTACTTCTAAGCATTGAGTAATCACTTTTGCAAATTCCTTTCATTAATGAGGAGAAAAATATTCTGTGTGAATATGTCAGTGTCTTTAAAATATTCTTTAGTGTCTAGGTATCTATTGTCTTTCTCAGCACTGGAGAAGAAGCAGGTCCTCATTTCAAATCAATCATGAAAGATGAACTAAGAGTCTAAGCCTCAGATTTAAGACTTAGGCTTATGTTTGTAGACCAGGTGGAGCTGAGGTTTCCTATTGCTCTGCTCACTCATTCTGGCTCTGCAGGTGGGGCCTGCTCTGAGCTCACCATGAATAATCCAGTTGCACACAGGCCTATAGCAAGCAGGGTCTTGCTGGCCCCAAATAAATTTGTTCTGAGTATTTTCCTATCATGTTGTGTGGGGAAGAGGAAGCTGACTCTTGAGGAGATATCCAGGAATATATTTTTTTTTACAAAGAATAAAATCAGAGAACAGTAATAATTACAAGTAAAACCCATCCCAGTTTCTATCACAAGAGCTAGAATAATTCAGCACTGAGATTGATAAACTGTAAGTATCTATTAACAGTTCTGACTCATGGAGACTATGAGTTAATTTTCTAATGCCTCTGTGCCTCATTTTCTCCATCTGTAAAAGAGGCCCCTACACTTACAAGGTAGACTTTTATTATTTGTTTCTGACCATCAACGTCTCCTTCTTCTAGAAATATCGTTTCCTACTTTTAGGGGAACCAAACTCCCCCACCTTGCACCTGGCCCCAAATGGTCTGAATGGGAGCTGACCTCATCTCTCTGGCCAGTAATTAGTCTCATATGTGAACACGTGACCCATCTTGGCACTTTCTGAGTCTTTCACTGAGAGTTTCAGACTGGAGTTGGGGAGAAACCCTCTTTTTCTTTCTGGTAGGGAAGGAATGGGGGTGGAACCCAGGGACTACTTGTAACCTAGAGTGGGAGAGAAGAAGTCAATAGCAGACACAAGCAGAAATAAGGGAGAAAGGGCCCTGGTGATGTTGTTCAAGCCCCAGGTTCCAATTTTCCCAAGGCTGGCTCCACTCCTGTCCTTCTTGGGTTGACTGTGTGAGACAAAACACTCCCCTTTTTGCCTAAGCTAGTTCAAGTTGGATTTCTGACCCTTGAAAGCAAAAGCATTCTGAATACATGACCTACGTATTCAAAGATAACCAGGGAAATATAATTCCTCAGATGAAAGGAGCAACATAAATATTTTATGTAATAATGGTAGATAAATTGTTTTTCATTATTATAATGTTTCTGGAAAATAATTAGAAGTGACAAGCAATGCTGTTGTTGACTCTACTTGACAATGTGCATAACTCATATGTGGAAAAACTGAATCTATTTATCAACAACTGATGTCCTCTCTGAAATTAAAGTTTTAAAGCTGTTCAAACAAAACTATTCTCTATTCATCAAAGTCAGGGACCATTTTCTTCTTCTCTTATGTCTCAAATAAGTTACGTGTTTGTAATCTGAGCCTTTTCTCTCCCTTGGGAAATTTTATCCTATCAATTCCAAGTTTCCATCAATTAAAACTCATCTTTTTATATCTTCAAAATTCATCTCTGTTGCCTCTTTCCCTTATACTTACATATACCTTTAAATCCTCCCTGTCTAAATGAAGGAAGTTCCCCCCAATTCTATTCTTGTGAGATACAGATGAAACAATTTCTTTCCTCTGAATCAAACCTCTCAAAAGCATGAGAGACAAAAGAATCTAGTAGCTAAATTGCACAGATCTGAATTTGAATGTGAGCTTTATTGGTTCAAGATTATCAGCCGTGTAACGTGGTAAATTAACTTGCATGATTTACTGTCTGATCTGTACCTCAATTTTCTCATCTGTAAAATGGGCATAATAAAATTACCTACTTAATAGCCTCTACGTAAGGAGATAATACATGCCACATGCTTAGTGGTATACTAGACACACAACTAATCCCCTCAATCAACATTAGCTGTCCTTATCATCATTGTTTTAACTCAGTCTCCATTTCTTCCCTGGCTGCTTTTTTCCTTAACATGCTGCTCTCTGTCTTCTCTCAGTTTCTCCAGCTCACTAATTCTAATCACTAAACCGAACTTTTCTCAGTTGTCCAAAAACCTGGTTAGATTTGGGATAGTAGTTCACTTCCTCCTTTTTCGAATCTCATTTCTCTCTGTGTTCATAAGTGAATTCCTCCCTTATTCTCTTCCCAGTTCTCTAAGTCCCTCTCTGTCTCTTGCCTGGCTCTCTTTCCTTCTGTAAAGGAGGCTTTAGTGCCATTGATTCATTGGTTCTCCTTCAGTGGAGAGCAGGGCCATGGAGGAATAAGATTCAGAACCCAAATGTTGCTGGTGTGTATTAAACAGGGGGAAGTCTGGACTACAAGGTTCTCATCAAGGAAGGCAGGTTTTGTTACATGCCCAAAGGTGCAGTGAAGTAAAGGGCAGAAAGAAGTTGTGGAAGAAGATCAAAGATAAGTCTGCATCACTTTAACACTACCAGACTGAGTCCTGGACCAAATTATAAATATTAAGAGGTGCTAAAGAGAAAAGTTAATAAGATTTGATAATCTGTTGGTCTAAAATTTGAGATGTGTCTGAATGTTAGCTTTTTAAAAACCTTTTTATTTTGATTACTTTCACTCCCAGTCATTAGTAATGTAATTGACGCAGAGTGGGTCTATAGCTTATTTATTGACTCAAGGCCATGATCTACCATCCTTCTTCCATTACAGATTCCCCCGATGCTGCCCATCCATTTCTGCTATTCTCCAGAGTTCTCTCTGCAATTTTATTTCTTCCCTATGTCTTATTGCAACTTTGATCATTCTCTCACTAAAGCCTCTTGAAATCAGAACGTGAGATACCTCACATCTGAGAAAGTTTGGGAATGAAACTCTAGGTGTCTCCAAAGCAGGCAAGGAGCTCCATTATTCTGGGTGATCTGCTGGCTCACTCCCTCAGGGTTGAGTCCTTCTCCAGTGATGAGAATCATCATTCTGCCTTTGTTCAAACATCTCTTCTAATGTTTCTGAACTAATCTTGATCCTAATACAATTAACTAATAGAACCAATAAAGATCTCCCTTCCTCCATTTCTGTTTTATTCATTCTTCCTCCCTGAAATCTCTACTTGAGATTTCTTCTCTGTGAAATTTTCTTTGCCAGCAGGGACCATGCCTTTTACTCTTTGAAGCCCAATGTTTTTTATGAACTGGACAATAAATATTTGATGTTCTAGGCAGAAGCATTAAAATATACTGTAGGGTTTCTAAAAAAAAACCCAACAAAACCCAAAGACTAGTTACTTAGGAGACCCAGATGAGGGGAATGGTGAGCCAATGAAACCACATTATCTACCTCCTTTTCCTCTCCACAAGGATTCACCAGTGTAAAGCAGCCTCCTGCACTTCACTTCTCTCTCTCTCTGTGAACAGCATCTCTTTGGACTGGGAGGTTAGAAGTAGACTTGCAATGTTGATTCATGGGTGAGAAGAAAAGATAGTGTCGACATTTTCAAATCTCATTTTCTCATTTGATCCTAATACCTGGTGAGGTGGGTAGATTAGATAGATCCCCATTTCATAAAGAAATCTAAAGCTTAAAAGATTCAGGCAAATTCTTCAAGATTATTTTGACAGAGAGTGGCTGAAAAATGTTTGATACTTAGACTCATATCCAATCACATGAAATTCCCACTATCATAGACTTTTAGGGTATTACTCTAAATAAGGTCAATATGTGACAATAATAATGTCATGCTTTCCCTTTGCAAATGTAAAGGTATTTTCATATATATTGTCTACTGTCAGTATAGGAATAAATTGCCAGGACTCCATGCCACTGACTCCATAGATCAGGAGACAAGTTTTTCTCATAAGTAGACATGCTTATCTGATATATTAGCTTCCTATTGCTGTTGTAGCAAATTACCACAAATTCAGTGGCTTAAAAAAATGCAAATTTATTACCTATGGTTCTAGAGTCAGAAATCCAAAGTTTTGCTGGGCTAAAACCATGGTGTTGGTATGATCGTGTTCTTTCTGAAGTCTCTAGGGTAGAATCTGCTCCCTGCTTTTCTGGCTTCTAGAGGCTACCTGTACTTTTTGGCTTGTGGCTCTCTGCAGGCAACTGCATCACTGACTTCTGCTTCCACTATCACATCTTCTCCGGTTCTGGCCCTCCTGCTTCCCTCCTATTTGGACCCTTGCCATTATACTTGGGCCCAAAATGATCCAGGATAATCTCCTCATCTCAAGATCCTTAACTTAATCACGTCTGCAACGTCCCTTTTGCCACATAAGGTACCGTATTCACGGGTTCTGGGGATTAGGATGTGGACGACTTGCAGAGGGCATTATTCAGCCTATAACACCTGATTTTTTTTTTCTGCATTTCAGTAATTATGTTACAATTTTACTAAAAATTTAAGTGAAACTGTTTTATTTCTTTCTATTTTTTTTAAATTTTTGTTTTGACCCTGTTTTATTAAAAGAAATGTTTTTTTATCCAAATACAATTTGATCCTCCTGGACTCTGACTGTAATAATCCCTACAAAATTTATCATAGAAATAGTGATTGGATATATTCTGAATACAAATGAATCAAATACATTTTAAAGTGGGAATTCAGTTAAACTGCAAAATTTTCCAGTAGACTGTGACCTTCTTGAGGGTAGAAACAGTAGCCTGATTTTCTCTATCCTTAGCATGGTACACAGTACATATTCAATAAGTATTGAATGAATGAATGAATGAATGAATTTAGTCATTTTATATAGCATCTGCTCTCCACAGATCCACTAGTTGACTATCTACATGGCATCCAACCTTGTGGTTTCATGATTGTACATGGTCCTAGAGCCCAAATGTAAGATGATTATAATTTAGTGAAGAAAAGCCAAGAGGTATACAGCACCAGATTAAAGCACCAAGAACGTTTTAGATTTTAGCAATGACCATGACCATAGATATACCCAGGCCAGCTCTGACTAGAAAGCATGGGATTTACCTAAAGTCAAAGTACATCAGGGGGAAGTAGGAAAGAGTTGTAAGGAGAAGAGAAGCACTGTGGAAGTTGGCATGCTTTGAGAGTGCCATGTATTTTCTCCTGAGAATTATGCAGTTTTACATGGCATACCACCTTTCACTTTGGTGGAAAAAAAAATAGCGTTTTCATAATTGTGTAGGGTTGATTTGTGCTTACTTTTTATGGAAGTCAGTGCTAACAAGGAGACTTGGGGCCCAGTCAACATGGGAAATTTAAATTCTGTGAAAATCAACAAGGGCATATTGAGTTGAACTATATAGTCTGTTTCTGTTTTGTAAGAGGACTCTCCCCAAGGAACAAGAAGAAACAAGGAAACAAACTCTTATTTGACTGCTCAAGGACGAAGCTTAAAGAAGATACCACTTCCTTGGGGTTTGTTCTCTACAAGTGAATATCGCTGCTGGAGAGGTAAGGAGACCTCATAAGAGCTGGCAGACTCTAGTCCAGATTCTGCCACTAATCAGGTGGTAACAAGAGATGTGTTAGCCTCTCCTCACGGTTTTTTATTTCCACAGTGAGGGACCAGATAAGAGAGAGGATTTTTATAGCTCTAATAGTTTGTTTTCCATGGAAAGTGACCTGTTCTTTTTTCCCACCCCAGTAGAGAAATTCCTACAAACTTGTTCTGAGCCCAGACCTTCTTTTCAACCAATCCCTGCCTGCCTGAGATGCTTGTCTGATACCACTAGTTTATTGTGCAAACAAGGCTAGAGTATTCATCCAAGGCCCTGCCTCAGCAGAATGTTAAACTCTGTTAAATCTTTTGTGGGAGTTTTGGGAGTGAATACAATTTATCTATGTCCATTTCTTCACCAGCAGCTTGACCTGCTTAATATAGTTTTATCTCCCCTTAACTCAGCCCTGCCCGATTATGTCTAATACAGCCATAGCCAAGTTATTAAATACTTTCTTGCTGCTGCCCTTGACTTTTCTTTTTACTTCCAGTTTGACTGATCCTCTTAAAAGTTTATCTAGGGCCAAGAAATATAAACTGAGATTATCAGGATTGAGTTAAGACTGACCCAGATTGCAATCATTGTCATTCATTCATTGATTCATCAGATACATCTATTGAGCACATATTAGCAGCTACTGCATTCCAGGCACTGTGCTAGACACTTAGGTTACATAGATGGAAGGTGTGGGCCCTGCCTTCAAGTTGTGAACAGCTAGATGGGAGATGACATGATTTATGGTGAAAATTACAGATTTAGCATCAGAAGGCCTGTGTTCTAATCCTGACTCTGCCTCTTATTAACTGTATAAATGTGGACCAAACCCTTCTAAGCTTTACGCTCCACATCTATAAAAAGGAAATAATAGTTCTACTTCACAAGACTGGTGCGAGAAATAAGACATGAAGTGCAGCACCTGAGACATTATAAGCACTCAATAGATGACAGCTAGGTTATCATCATCATCATCCTGGGATCAGCCAAGTACATTAACAATTATACTTTCTCATGTGAAGTACGAGGACACAGGGAAGCTATTATAAGAACATGGTCTGAGATGGTGATAAGGGAGAAGACTTACAAGAAGAAGAGAACTGGTACCAAGCTGAGCCCGAATATAAGTAGTAGGAAATCAGGCATGGAAGGGCACTGTAGGAAGGCAGAATAATAGCATGATCCAAAAGCCCAGAGGCAGAAATAAAGGCAGGCACTTTCGAGAAATTGCAAGTAGTTCAGTATGTCTGGATCTTGGGGTAATGTAGAGAAGGGGAGGGAGCGTTAGAGAGAAAGGGAGGGTCCAAGCTGCCATCCTCACAGTTGCCCCAATAAATAAATTGTATTCCCTGATCTGCTGCTCTTTTACCATCTAAATAACCAGCTGATCCCATGCCCCTTAGAGACCATCTCACTCGCCTTAAGCTTTAGAGATCTGGGCTGTTTCCATTTCTTCCCACGCCAGTCTCTCTAGTTAACAAAAGGGAGGAGCTGGATTCTAATAGAATCTTCATGTGTTTCTCTGAGAAGTGTGCCCCGCCCTCCAATACTAGATCAGACTCCTAGTTGATTGACCCACACAGAGTGCTCTAACAGGAAGGAGGAGGTCCTTATGTCTGAGAAGAGCTGGAAGAGGAAAGGAAGAATCAACTAGTGTTTGACTAATGTAGAAACCATTCTTGAGGCCAGTATCTCTTTTGCTCACTGATGCCTTTGACTTAGCTACATCTTGGGAGAAGAAGCTTTAATCTTGCTGCAATGTCCTTAGGCAGGGTCAGTCAAATCAAGTCTACAGGCGCTAACTGAGCATGCATTTTGTGTCTAGAATTCCATCCAGCACTATGGAGAAAGACCAGAGTAGTGTACTGACACTCGAAGAGGTTACCTAAAGGCCAAGTTCACGGTTACACAGCCACTAGTCACACCAGAACTGGAAAACCAGCTTGGCAGGGCTCCAGAGTCCATGCTCTTTCTACTACATTGTGCTACCTCAGTTTTACGTCAATAAGCATGGCCAGCTTGGCTCAGGGGCAGCTAGGGAATAAAGTACAAGCCATGGCCAGTGATGAGGTTACGTATCTTGTTGACTTAACCTGAATGAGCCTGACACAATAGAGGTGGGCATCCAATCAATGGGAGGAATATCGATTAGCCTCCTGAAGCAGGAAGAGGTGCAGTATGACCAGAAATCTCTTGGCAAGGACAAGGCGATCCTGAAGGGGTCAAAGGGTCGATAGCCATTCAATCCAGCAGAAGAAATAGAAACCGACCCTTGCATCCTTTGCCCTCGGGGCAGGTTAAACGGTCTCCAAGGAAACCTTGGGCAGGAACTGCAGTCTGCTACAGTGAAAGAAGAAAAAGGCAATAGCCAGCCATTGGGTAGACCTGTGGGCCATTTAGTTGCCTTTACTAGATCTGATAATCAAGGTCTGGGATTATGTATCAAGTCTTACTGGTAGGGGGACAAACAGCACAAAAAGAGAAACTGGTGGAATTCAAAGGCAGAAGACACCAGTGGAATAATTGAATGACCCTTTATTTGGCTAGGAATTCACTTTAAGGTCAATGTATATTTGGATCTGTTACCTTTAGACACAAAGATATGATCTCACATGTTATTGAGAAATAGCTGCGTAATGCTAAAAAGAATATATAATAATCCACCTTACCTAGGGATGTGGTGGAGAAGCAGTTTTAAATCTAGTTACTTTTATTTGCCTGGAAGAGATAAATATCTACAATTACAGAGTACAGGAATTGCAGAAAATCATGCTTTTAAAGGCTTTTTTGGCATGAATTTCTGTTCACCTTTTATTCCCTCATTACTTCTTTCCATGCTGATGGGCATCACACCAGCCTAACTGCTCTCGCTGCAGTCCCTAAGAGCACAAGCACTCCGACCTTTGAAGCTCGGTCATGTCATGGCTCCTGCACTTTCTTCCTCTTCTTCTCTGTTTTTCTAAATCCTACCCTTTCCTCAAGGTCTAACTCAGGTTTTGCTCCTCTGTGAAATGCCTCCCTCCTTTTCTGATTCAGCTCACTCAGTCAACACACATTTATTGGGTCCCGACGATATGATTAGGCACTAGTGTGGATACCTAGGATACAGCCCTGAAAAAGGACACAGTCCCTGCCCTCAAAAAGCTCATAGTCTAGTTCAAATAGCTTTCAAAGGTTTTGATGGTGATCCAGAAAGAAATATATTTTATAGCACAATCCATTACTCACATGTACATTCGAGTGTGTGTGTAACTGAAGCTAAAGTCTCACAATACACTGCTTATTCTTATTATGTGTGCTGTGGTGTAATAACTTCTATTTCATTTTGAAATGATGCTGGCAATGACCCACTATTTTGATTTTACAACACTCTAGTGTCTTGACTTACAGTTTAAAAAACTCCAGTCCAGCTGGGCACAGAAAGGACAACAGATATGTAAATAGGTAATTACAGTATAGTGTTAGAAGAATATACTTTTTTCTTGTTCACCTTTATACCTGTAGTACTCATGGTACCTATTCAGTGAAAGGCTCCCTGAGCATAGGGTCCTTGGCCTATAGTTCTTTGTACTCTTTCTCTGCCCCTCAGTCCTGGGGTATAGTACCCTACACAAGAGAACACCATCCCACAGCAATTCAGGCAGAGAAAGCAGCTTCTCCCAAGTCCACCAGAACAGGACTTCTCAGTGTTCTGAATTTAAATGAATGTAAGGGATTAGGGCCATAACTGCTTTTTTTTTTTGTTATATTAGCATTCATGTAACACAAAATTCCCCACTTTACCAATTTTATATTTACAATTCATGGATATTAATTACATTTACAATTTGCATTACCAATATCTTCATCACCCTAAATAGAAACTCTGTATCCATTAAGCAATAACTCACCATTCCAGCCACACCCTGACCCTACCTCCTGGTAACCTGTAATCTGCTTTCCATCTCTGCACATTTGCTTATTCTAGGTATGTCATGTAAGCAAGGTCAACAATATTTGTTTTTCTGTATCTGGTTTAGGTCATTCAACATGATGTCTCCAAGATTCATTCATGTTGTAGTATATATCAGAACTTAATTTCTTTTTACAACCTAATAATATTTCATTATATATATATATATATATATATATATATATAATGTGTTAATCCATTCATCTGATGGACACTTGGGTTGCTTTCGCCTTTTGGCTCTTGTGAATAATGCTGCTATGAACACTGGTGTACAAGTATTTCTTTGAATCTCAGCTTTCAGTTCTTTGGGGTATATACCTAGAAGTGAAATTGCCAGGGCATTTGGCATGAGTTGCCAAATTGTTTTCCACAGTGGCTGTATCATCTTACATTCCCACCAGCAATGCATGAGGGTTGTTATATATCCATACCCTTGCCAATTCTTGTTAATTTCTGTGTTTATTTTTTAAGTAATAACCATCTTAGTGGACATGAGTTAGTATCATTGTGATTTTGATTTGCATTTCCCTAATGGCTACTGCTGTTGAGCATCTTTTCATGTGCTTATTAGCCAGCTATTTATCTTTGGAGAAATGTCTTTTCAATCTTTTGCCAATTTTTAAATTGGATGGCTTAGCTTTTTGTTGTTGAGTTATAAGATTTCTTTATATATTCTGTATATTAAACTCTTACCATATATACGATATGCAACTATTTTCTCCCATTGTATAGGCCATCTTTTTACTTTCTTGATAAAGTCCTTTTATGCACAAAAGTTTGTAATTTTGATTAAGTTCAATATATCTTTTTCTTTTGTTGTTTATGCTTTTGGTGTCATATTTAAGAATGCGTTGCCTAATACAAAGTCCTGAAGAATTTCCTTTTTGCTTTCTTTTAAGAGTTTTATGATTTTAGCTCTTATGGTTAGGTGTTGGTCCATTTTGACTTAATTTTCATATGTGGTATGGAGTAGGGGTCTGACTTCATTCTTTTGCAAGGAGATGTCCAGTTTTCCTAGAACCATTTGTTGAAGAGATTATTATTTCCCCATTGAATAAAGTTGGCATCCTTGTCAAAAGTTAATTGGTCATAGATGTGCAGGTTTATTTCTGAACTCTCAATTCTATTCCATTCCTCTATTCATCTGTCCTTGTGCTAATACCATACTCTTTTGATTACTATAGCTTCATAGTAAGTTTTAAAATCAGGATTTGTGAGTCCTCTGTCTTCATTCTTCTTTTTCAAGATTTATTTGGCAGTTCAGGGCCACCTGCTATTGCATATAATTTGATGACTGGCTTTTCCATTTGTTCAAAAAGGGCTGCTAGAATTTTGACGGGGACTACATTGAGTCTGTAAGTCACTTTGGGTAATATTGACATCTTGGTAATGTTGTTATCTTGATAATATTAAATCTTCCATTTCATGAATACAGGAATGTCTTTCCATTTCATAACTGCATTTTTAGGCAAGGATCACCCACAGACTTTTGTGACTGGAATGCTTACAACAGTTCCAGTTTCAGGCCTAGTCCTTATGACATGAGCACTCATAAGTAAATGTTAAAAGGAAAGCCAGTCAAATTAAATAATGACTACACTCAGAGTTCAGCATCCTAATTAGCAAGAACTCAAAGCATAATCTCATTGACCCTTATAACAATCCCTTAAAAGAATTGGCAAGTATGTTCATTTTGTTAAACTGGGGAAAGAAGACTCATGCAAATTCGTACCAATAAGTACCAAACCACTTAATCAAGTAACTGTCATACAGGAAGTTAGTGACAGTGTAGAACATGGAAAATTGGGGGATCAAGGACTGAGTCTCTGAACCATCCCATGTTCATCTCTTTCAAGTGGGCTTCCTGGCCTGATCAGGTTGTCGGCTGCTGGACTTTGTGTCTGGTCATTTTGAAGATCACCAGTCTGCCGTCTAATCTGTATACTTACCAACTTGATTTGGATAAGGAATTACTTCTCCCTGCCTTGTGGAAGCATCAGAATCAAAACTGTACATATTGTGTATATCATTGTGATAGTTCTGAGGTGGCTGTGGGGACACCAACCTTCAGAGGAATGACTGAGATTTTGAATGTAGGGAGTGACCACTTGCAGAGGGGAGATGTTGTCTGAACTACCTCTTCTTCCTGAAGTTAGAATACACACTGGTTCACTGGAACCCAACAAGTCTGAAAGGACACAATTTAGTCCAGTCTGATTGAATTTCAACTTGGACTTATGGGAAATAAAATGACATGACATCAGTGTGATGAAAGGCTCTTTTCTATTCCTCCTTTCCTCAAAGCTGGCTTCCCAGTTAATAGCCATAGACTCCCCACTCCCCCAAAATATGCCCAGATTTCTATGAGACCCTTTCTATATTGCACAGATAAACAAGTTCCAGGGACCTGAGACTGAGTTAATTGTCATTGCATCTTCTTTTGGGAAAATGTATATTTGGTTCTGGTTTCATGATTTGGGGAAGCTTGCTTTGACTTTCCCTACGTATCAATGAAGCTCTTGTGGTTCATCATCCTGTACTCTCCCTTGTTCCCTAGCCTTTGCTTGTCTTTGTTAAAGGTGCCTCACATCTGTCTACTACATTTAGAGAAAATCTCCAGCCATTACCTGGAAGAGCTAAGAAAGTATCATTCGTGTCCTTACATAGGACGGATACGAAGGTGGGGGAGAAGAATGAGAGATGGAGAAGCTGGTCCTCCACCCCATTTCCATCTTTTAAAATCTTCCTCTTCCTCTAAGATCCCCTAACTAAATTGATTTTCCTCACCTCTGTACTCTTGAATACTTTATACACCTCTTACTGCATTTACCAAATTTGTTCTAATACCAGTAATAATTTAACCATTTATTAGTAATTAAGGAAACCAGGCATTCATATGTAGTTTTATGGTACACAAAGTTCTGCAACACATTCTATTTTATTTGACTTTCCCATACCTTGGATAAGTTCCTTAATCTCCAGGAGACTCATTTTCTTCCTTTGTAAAAAGGAAGTGATATCAGCTTTTTTAATACAGTCCCTTAGAAGAATAGGCGAATACGTCCATTTTGTCAGTCAGGGAAAAGAAGACTTATGCAAATTAAGTCTTACTAAATGGCTTAACCTAATAATGTTCTTAGGGTCATTGTGAGACCTAAATGAGCTAAGAGTAGTGAAACTGATTTGTAAAATGCAAAGACACATACACATGTAGAACAACAAAACCTCTAAGGTTTCTAACTTTTGCAACTGAGTGCCATAAAGAGAGACTTGCAGCAAATACACAAAAGGGAGAAAACTTAAAGGAGAAAAATAATAAGTGGGGCTTTGTGCATGTTATAATTGAATATCTGATAGGACATCTATTGGCCTGGCCAGTCAGGAATTTGAGCTGGTGCTCAGAGGAATATGTCATGTCTTTAAGATGTGATAATCAATGACACATAGGTAATGTTGAAGAGAAGAACATGGAAAAACACCACCAGAAAGAAGGGGTAGCATGAGAAGAGACTGAGGATGTCATTTGGGAAGGTCTGCATTTACCTGGCTGAGGAGAAGCTGGATTGGGAGAAAAGCCAAAAGGGAGGAAGAGATTCCAAATCAGATACTAAAAGTCAACTGAGACGAAAGAAGGCTTTGGACTGGCAGCTTAAGAGACCATTGACAACTTTGACGAGAGCAGTTTCAATATGATAGTGTGTCATGGAGTGAAAGGTAAGTGAGGGAATGGAGGCAATTAGTGGAGCTTGTATACTGTGGGTTATTCTTCTGAGAAGTTTGGTGATGAAAGGAAGTTGAGAAATTAAAGATGATAGCTTTATAGATTTAGGAATAAATAGGATCAAGGATATAAAAGAAATATTAGTTGACACAATAATTATTCATTTTAATTACAAAACACATACATAGCACCTAAAACATGCCAGGCACACTTATGCTTTACAAAAATTTATCATTGACTCGTCATCACTACCCTATGGGATAGGTATTAATATTAGCTCCATTTTACATATGAGGAAACCATAGATGTGTAAGTTAAATTGACCAAAGCTACCCAATTAGCAACAACAGAGCAGGGATTTAGACTACAGGCAATCTGGTTTTAGAGCCTATGATCTCACTTACTTTTCCCTGGGAAAGTATGGTTTGGCAGTAGCTTGAACAAGAAGTAGAATGTTTTTTTCTTTTTTTTAATGGGAAAACTGTCATCTTATTTGGATGCTGAGAAAAGGGAGCCAGTACTTTAAGAGAATGAACAAGAATTGCTGGGTAATGTAGAGAACAAGAGAATATGAGTGGGTCAGTGTGGCAAAGGGTAGATGAAGCAGTAAGGTTTGGACAAGAATTAGAAATAATTCTTTCTCTTAGAGAGGAGAAAGATGATAAAGATATGGATTTAATATCGTGGTGATAAGCAGAAAAGTTGAGCAAATTTCTATCAGCTGGGCCCCTGGGAGTTTCAGCTGAGAGTAATGGGGGAGTAGTATGGGGCTTGAGCAGAAAGAGTTGCAGCTTCCTGGAATGGAAGGGAGCCAGGACGAGACTGCCCTGAGGGCCCCCACCCAGCCCAGCACGACGATCAGATGCCTGCTATGTTCAAAGCCGTATGCTGCCCGTGTTGTCCCCTGTCAGCGATGGCTTTTAATCAGATGAGAATGACATAAAAGGGGCACTTAGATAATAAGAGAAGTCAAGATAAGATCAAATTGCATAGTTTAATGTTTTTATGGAGCTCAGAGAAGGGAGAGATCTGGGTACTTTGAAGTAGCTGAGAAAGGCTGTCATCCGAGCCTGGCTTTGAAGATCAGGAGTGTTTGGGAGAGAGCAGAAGAGACCCAGTTTTTGTTGGTGGCAGAAGTGAGAGAAACAGAAGGATCAAAGGAAGAGAGGTGGGCATTAGGAGGAGCTCTTGACAAAAGATTAGGAGCTGAGGGAGGGGACCAGTGACACTCAGGCCCAAAGACAACCCCAGCCCGTGACCCAGTCCTGCTTTGGGTCACTTTGAGCCTTCCAGTCAGCCTGGTTGGCTATTTCCTACCCTTACTTTACTTGTCTCTATTGGGTCACTCTTCCTAGTAGATCATATTTTAAATTGTTGTTTATTTACATTTACTAGAATGTGGGCTCTGTGAGGGCAGGGGTAATTGTTTGGTTCACTAGTGTACCTCCAGGGCCTAGATCGGGCCTTGCACATCAAGTGTTCTGTAGAGATTCGCTTGATGAATGAACAAGCAGGTTAACCTGGGGCCCTTCATGTAGTCACAGGAATTCCCAGGCTCACAGCCCAACTTTGCAGAAGAGCTGAGGAAGGAGAGGAGTCGTCCAATGGGGCTACTTGACACCCAGGTGAAAAGAAAGCTCTGGAAAATTAAAGGCGGGAGTTCTGGGGGACTGGAGCCCTCCAATGACTTCTTACCTGAGGAGACGGGGGTAGGTGTTTAAGAATGGGTGGTTCTTAGGCTAATGTATCCAGAATGGTTCAGGCAGGCGGAACCCTCACTGTGGGCTGTGTCAGCCACAGTAAAAGGCCACTTTATTCCGGAATCCTCTCCTGGGTAAGGAGGCTTTCCTCAGCTCCTGGTCCAGGCAACAAGGGCCCCTTGTATCCTTGCCAGATTTTTTTTTTTTTTAAGACTTTACAGAAGGAGAAAAACAGGATTTCCCTCCCATGCATTTAGGTTTAAAACTGGTTTCAGATGAGGAAAGAAAGGGCACACTGTTCAGAGGCCAGGAGTTACAAGTCTGCACATAGCCTGGCCACCTGGAGGCAGAGGTCGTTTGATGTGGTATTCCTTTTGTTCAGAAAGCTGGACAGTAGCCACAGCCGTGGGCCCAGGGTCCACCCTCCAGCTACCACCCCTCAGACATTAGCAGCGCCGCGTAACCGAGTCAGCCTCTCTTTGAAGGGAGAATTAAATCATTCTGTTCTGTAAAATGGGCAGGAGAGTCTTCACTTATTCTTCACAGCCCTGCATCTGCAGAACGAAAATCTGTTCCCAACAATGAAAAGAAGAGAAAAAAAGAGGCACTTTGCTTTCAATCAGTGAGAATGCCATTTTGAAAGTCTATTGAAGGGAGCAGACGCGGCTCAAGCAGTTGAGCGCCTGCTTCCCAGGTGGGAGGTCCCAGGTTTGGTACCTGGTACCTCCTAAAAACAAAAACAAACAAGCAAACAAACAAAAAAGCCAACTTGGTGAGGCTGATGTGGCTCAGTGATTGAGTGCCTACTTCCCACTTACGAGGTCCTGGGTTCAATCCCTAGCCCCAGTACCTCAACAACAAAAAAAGCCTATTGAATACTTTTCAGGAGAGATCATTTGTCAGGAGCATGGGCCAGCAATTTTCTGGGAACCTTGGCATGTGCCCCAGGGCAAAGCCTGCTAGCTTTTAATTTCTTTCCCCAGAGAAACCCAGAAGGCAGTTCTTCCTTCCTTAAAATGCCCAGAAGGAAAGACTCACAGTGGGAAACCTGACTGCCTGCTAGGAAAGGATGAGCAGGTGGGGAAAAGCCTGTTTGGACCTGTCAATCCAGCTTGCTCAGCTGAAATGCTGTCATGAAGCAAAGTATCCCTCCCTCGGGCAGGTCGTGCTGCTCAGTGCCCTTTTCCTACTGAGGAGGGGAACAGCCAGGGTGGGAACCCAGCTCCCTGGGGCCAGGCCAGCTCTCTTAGAGCTGGGTCCCCTCTTGAGCTGTTTCAGTCAGAGCTGGTGTAACAGTGCTGGAGGGCTGGACTTTGGCACCTGTTTCAGGGTGCCCCTGGAAAAGGACAGCGTGTGTCAGATTCCATTCCAGACAACTGATGTGGCATGTTTGGCTGAGGCAATGTGGGGCAGTGGATCAACTCTGGGATCCACTGAGAGTCTTGTGTTTCTGATCACATCCTCCTTCCTACTCTCCCTCGTTTCCTTCTCCCATGCAAAGTACAGAAACTGCTAAAAAGGCAGGCTTGCTCTGTGCCGGACAGCCCCTGCTCTACCCAAACAGTGCCTGGCTTCCAATCCCAGCTCCACTGTGTGCTAGCTGTTAGTCCTTAGACAACTTACTCAGCTTCTCTGGGCCTCAATTACCTTAAATCCATCTGTAATAGGAGGCTGAAAATAATGATGCCAACCCCAAGGTTTCTGATAACTAAATGAATAAATGTAAAAGGAATAGTGCTTGGCACAGGGTATGTGATCACTGATAGCATTTCATAAAAATGACTGGAAAGTTACTCCAGAAGACTGAGCCAGTTACAAAGTGTTACGAAAATTAAGTTACTAAAGAAAGTTGTTTAGTTCCGTTCCCCACTGCCACCCATGGGCCTACCCCTCCCCTTCCCTGAGCCTGGAAATTGTAACTGCCTTTATGAACACCACTGAACTGGGTATTGAACCCTGGTGAAGGCAAGCTGACTCGCGTGGCGACCCGGCCAACGTGGAGTGCTGCCCTGCGCAGGAGTGCTGGCCCACGCAGAGAGCTGATGAAGCAAGATGACGCAATAAGAAGAGACACAGAGGAGAGATAATAAGGGACGCAGCAGGCCAGGGAGCTGAGGTGGCAGAAGAGAATGATTACCTCTCTCCCACTCTGAAGGTCCGGGGATCAGTTCCCAGAGTCACCTAATGAAAATATAAGCAGTCACAGAAGAACACACAGTGAATGGACACAGAGACCAGACAATGGTGGGGGTGGGGAGGGGGAATAAATAAATAAATCTTAAAAAAAAAAAAGCTGCTGTCCTTTGTTTCCAGGGAGGTGAATTCTACTCTCTCTTCTCTGCTATTGCAGCCCCTGAATGAAGTCATCCTTGCCAGTTTAACATTATCCCATACAGTTTTTTTCTTTGACATTCCTGTCTAGCCACCTCAGAGTTGCAGGTTCCTTGTCATTCCTTAATTCTTCTATGGGGCTGAGCAGCTGGGCTTTTAGTGCTGCAATGAGGAGGGCAGGCTCTGGGATCAGACCAGCGGGGTTTGAATCTAAGCCTCAGCTCTTACTAGTTGTGTAACCCTGAAGCCAAATTTCTTAACTCTGTGCCTACATTCTTTCCACTAGTAAATGTTAACATTTTCTGAAGACTTACCATGTGCCAGGTAAGTACAGGTCTAATGGATTACTGTCTATTTACTTAAACCTTATAAGACTATCAGGTAGACTATTCTCATCCCCAATTTACAGTAGAGGAAATTAAGATGCAGAAAGGATAATCATAGTAAATACTTCATAAGATTATTGTGTGGATTAAATGAGATAATCCATGCTAAACTTTAGTTTGAGCTTCTAAGAATGTTATTAATTTTTACTATGGAAACCTGGACTTGAAGTCTTTCTCCCTAGTGTTGAGACTTTTAAAGGATTTGTCTAAGAAAATGAACCATCACACTTCCTTCTGGGTCCTATGGAAAAAATCTGCAAATCACATCGCATGTCCTATCCTTCATTTAGGCCAGGGGGTCTTAACCTCGGGGTCCGTGAGCTTGAATTGACATTTAAAAACATTATTCTTGTGGGGACGTGTTGGTGCAGGTATGATCTATTTATTAAATAATACAGAGTGTAGTGTGGACTTAGCAAGGGGTTGTAGTTTTTGCCTGACTGGCAAAGGTGTCCATGGAACAAAAAAGGTTAAGAGCCCCTGATTTAGGCCCTCCCTCAAGAGATGGGATGCCCTTCTTTCAGACTTTCTGTCTCCAGAGAGCTGTCACAGTTCTCAGGGCCCAGGGCACGCGGGCCGCGGGGGAGGGGGTGGCATGAGGAGGAAGTCTGCCTGAAAGCAGCGGTGTGTGTGCGCCTGGCTAAGCAGGCGTCCTGTATGAGACCTGACAGGGCACTGCGTGAGAATGCAGTTTGCAAGCTCACCAGACCAAAAGAGGAGAGAAGGAGAGCAAAGAGAATTTCCCCAGCCCGAAAGCTGTGCCTGCACATTCCAGCGTGATTGCCACTTGCTGGTGACCTCGGTATTTCTTCCAGAGCCGGAGGGTAGGGCTTAGAGACTGCACCTTTGCTTTTCCTGACCTCGATGGATTTTTAAGCTGTCTTTTCACAGGTGAGGACAGAGCGCTTTCGGTACACCTAGGCTGACTATGAATATTAATTCGTCCTTAATCACCATTATTAAACTGAGTGAAACACTGACGAACCCTCAGAACCTTCTAGTTATAAGCAAAACATTTTGAGGTACACCGGCCCTTCCTCAGGACTGATTTTTCAGTTCCAGCCCACGCACTCTCTCAGGTCCCTGCGGTTCACTGGCTGCTGAACCTCCTGTAAGCCCCCACGCCCTGCCCTATCTTCTCATCACCTACTGCTCCTCAGCCCTTAGGAAGCCACCTCCCCTGGATGACTGCTTGATTCCCTCTCCAGTGCCCACCCCTCTCCAAGGCTAGACGAGGTGCCCATCTCTGACAGCTCCAGCTCTTACCAGGTTTCATGATGACTTGTTTGCTTGTCTGCTTCCTCCCTCATCTTGAAGGCATAAGCATCTTATTCGCCCTTGATTTCCCAGTGTAAAGCACAGCACCAGGCTGATACAAGGTAATCATTAAACATTTACTGACCAGTATTTGTGTACACCCACCTCGTCCTTGCCATTCTGCTAAATGCCGTGAGCCTTGCACTCAAAGAAAAAAATAAAGGCAGGAAACCTCTACCTAGCCCGTCAGCTTGGTTAGTGGTAAACACTGGGGTGAGAATGTGTTTGGTGTTTGACACTCTGCCGCTTAAACAGGGGTGAGTTGATTGAGCAGAGCAAAACTAGAGGGGCCTACCCAGTGTGTGAACTCATCCAGGAATGCACGGATGAGTGAGGGGTATGTGCCTGGGCAGACACAAAAGAACACCGGCTTACACGGAGCGCCTCCCTGGCCAGGTTGATGCCTCTCCAGATATCTAGTTCCTCCCCTGCTAACAATGTTGATGAGCAAAGCAGGTGTTCTGGAAGACTAGCCTTACAGAGAGCCATTACCATGCTGAGGAGGGGGTTAGAAGTGCCACAGCCGGCTAAGCAAGACTTTATAAGACTTGCCCCCTTCTAGGTGTGAATATTATTCTGGCCTGGACGTTAGCTTTAAAGATACAGGTTGGATCCCTCTAGCAGAAAAACCTCTCTGTACCCAGTTCTTAACGCTCATAATGGCAGCCTTTCTCATCTACTCCAGTCTCTATCCACTCCAGATGTGTGTCCTTGGTCATAAGGGGAAATGGATGCAAGAAGGTGTGTGGGTGGTTGTACATTTCTCTGCAGCCAACATGTCAATAGTGTCTTCTTTCTGTAGGACAGAGGCAATGAAGAGTAGGCTCAGAGTCTAGGAAGATTAGTCTGCCCCTGGTGGGGTTCCTCTGTGAGTACCCAGAGGAACCCCCTAAGGTACTCTATGACCTTAGGACAGCCCTTGGTGACTGATCACTGTCTGTTCACAGTTTAATCTGTTTTGTATTCTCCCTTCATTGCTTTCATGCACATATAATTTTCTTTAGAGGAATATATGTTCCTTGAGGGCATATATACTCCTTGAAGCATATTCATTGTTTCTGTATTTTAGTACATTGGAGGCAATACTTGTTAAAATGATATAAAAATCAAGAAAAGCATTTAGTACAAATTTCCAAGTCCATCTATTGTCTTTCCAATTCAAGAGCAGTGCCCTTAAATTTGGTTTCCTGATTTTATTGGCTTAAAAACTTCTAGGTGAGAAAGCCTGTGAAAACTTCCAAAGGGGAACAAGCACCAACAAAAAAATGAGTGGAGCCTATTATGGAAGTTATAGAACTTTCCCGAGGCTCCTGGGACCCTCAGGTGTCCACTGTCAAAGGTGGGCCCTCAGGCTGCAAAGTTAAGGCCAGAACTACCTCCTCATCTTGGAATGAAATTTGGCACTGTCAGACCTCACCCTTCACAAGGGAAAATCATCCTGTGACCAGTTCTCTTTTTTCACAAACACTAAACTTAGTTTTGTTTTTCTCTAGCCTTTTTAACTGAGAGATCTGAAACACCGAAGTGGGTGACCTGTCTGGCAATCAAGAAGAAATGACTAAAGGAAATAGAATGGTCACCTTCAAGTGTTTTTGATACTGGAGAGGGGTGTGCTGGTTCTGTCTTGGTTACTATGGGGAATGCAACAAGCACCGAGGGTAGAAGCCACGTGGAGGCTGATTTCAACTCAGCATGGCAGTAACTTCCTACCCATTCCAGCCAACCAAAATGGAATGGTCTGTTTTTTGAGGTAGTGGGTCTCCTCACGATGAAGGCGTTTTGGAAACATCTAACGTCCTTTTTTCTGAATAGGTAATATATGTAATAGGATGAAATTCCAAAGAAGCAAAAAATTATACTATGAAAAGTTAGTGTTCTTTTCATTCTTGTTTTCTTGGCATTCAGTTTTCTTCTGAAGAGGTAGTCATTGTTTTTTGGTATTTAATCCAGGGTCAGACAACTTTCTGTAAGGAATATTGTAAACGGCGCTTGACTCTGGCATTGGACAAGTTGACCCCTCTTGGATGCTCCCCTTTAAATTTGTAGGTCATGATTTTTAAGGTTCTCTCACGGAAGAGTGACTCTACTCCTGAAGGCTGGGCTGAAGATTTGACTTGACTGTGGGAGTATTGGGCAGCTCTGCACAGCTCTGATGGTCACAGCAGGTTCCAACATGTCTAAAGAGAACTATCTGAGGGAAATGAAATGTATGTCCCCAGGACAAAGCTTTTGGAATGCTTTAGCCAAATGTAGTTCTCCCCTCTCCCCCACCTCATTTTGAAGTTTAAGACAGGAACAGAACTGTAAAGTGGGGGGTGGTCAAGGATTGGGGGAGGGGTTTTGGGGGGAGGACAGAGTCAAATGGAAGAGCAACAGTGATGGTCTGGGAGGGCTGGAGGCTTCCCAACAGTGGTGACCCTGGGCAGTGGGCTTTTGTGCCCATGGGCTGTATCCTTCCTCCTCTAGATTTCTCAAAGGCCTTTGAAGTCTGTGTTCGGGATCCTAGAGAGCAGGGCTTAATCCCTTGACATACAGAGCTACCCATGACTGCATAAGGGGAGTCTCCTTTCATGTATCTTGGAAAATTCAAAGGCATTTTTGACCTTGAAGATAAGCTCAAACCTCTGAACCTGAAAGAGGAGTGCAGCTTGCAACATCCAAGGTCATGCAGGCCTGGCAAGTCCAGGTGGCATCTGTTGTATTTCAGGAGCTTGGGTATTTCCCCAGCCTGAATGGAGGGAAGTGAAAAAAGTTCAAGCTTTCAAGCAGGGATCCGGGCTGAAATTCTATCGCAAGAGGTTTAAGAGGTAATCTGGTTCAGCTTCTTAGAGGGAAAACAAATAATCAAACCATTTCATTATCATCACTGTTACAATGACCATTATCCATTTAAAAGGCCAAAAAGTTGGTATTTATCAAATGTGAATTGAGAAAAGTATACTTTCTAGAAAGTATACTTTCTGGGTCTACTTTCATGACAGCAATAATAAAGCATGTGGCAAGCAGAATAAAAAAGTCATTAAGTATTTTCTTATTCTAGACAAATTCACAGTGCATGTCAAGGGAGATTATTGTGTGGTTCTGTGCTTGAAGGTAGGTTTGGCATCAGTTTCCCAAATACCTCTTCAGAAATTAAGTACTTATCAGGACTTAGCTTGGGGACCTTGGCAAGAGGCTGGAACTGGGACTGTGGGCATCACCGAAGGCCACTCGAGGCAGCGTGGCCAGCACAGAAGCTCCACTTTTACCCATAATAATAATATCTAGGATAAAAGTAATACTGAGAAGTGCTACTATATCTAAGTGCCTACCACAGGAGGTATTTGCTAGGAACTTGACTTATATGCTCTCGTTTTCTCCTCACAACCCTCGTTAAGACAGGGACTCATAGCAACCTTGTTTTTCCAACAAGAATCCCGAGGCTTGGAGAGGTTAAGACACTTGCCCAAGGTCAAAGGGAAGGCTTCCTAGCACAATCCCAGTCTGCGTGACCCCTCAGAGTCTGCTGTTAATGCTTAAGCTACACTGAGAGGAGCCACCACAGGAGAAGAGAACACAGATGGGTGATTCCAAAGAAAGTGTTAGGGAAGAAGGAAGAGAACAATTAGCAAAGTGATTGCTAGAAAAACCAAGGCTAGTCTCTAGCAACATGAAAAAAAGCAGGTGGAGGTGAGTGGTATAGAGCTAACTCCATAAAGGAGGAAGAGACGAGACCTGCCTGTTCCAGGATGTCTGGGTAGGGGTGGGGGTGGGGGATGCGTGCTGTAAGGAGCCTTCTGGCCTGGCTATCACTTCTTCTGCGGGAGGAATCCCATCATCTAGACAGGGCAGAACTGGGGAAGAAGTACAGGTGTTCAGCTGGAACCTGGACCCCAGGTTCATTCCTGCAACCCATAACCAGAACCCACTGGACCAGGCTCGAACCTGACTTCAGGGTTGTCCAGAGTGTATTGCGCTGAACATACATATTTCTAAAGAGCACACAGCCTAAGTACTCATGAGCAGGAAACTGCTGATTTAGCAACAGGAGGAATAGAGAAACTTTCAGTGAAAACTGTATGAATGGTGTAAATTGTGGGAGAATGGAACTAATGATTTATTTTTCTGGATGAGGTATCCTTACTGCTAAATGCATATACTCAAAAGTGTTCCTGGTATATTGCAAATAAGTGTTTCGAGTAGAAATAACTCTCTTTTGTCTAATCTCCACAGGATACCACTGATGTTCTTTTCTAAGCAGGAGGTCTCATCACTTAGAATTTCTATTCCCAGCTCCCTCCCCCTTTACTAGGATCCCGTCTTCCCTTTGAGGACTGAATACAGTGGAAACACTCAGTTGTACTGCCTTGTCTTTGAATACAGAGGCAAGAATGTACTGCCACAAGCACTGATACATTGGAACTGATTCCTACTGGTCATGAGAGCCAATTGTTAGACTTTCATAAATATTGTGAGCTTATTGTTAAGCCATTGGAAGCTTAAACTGGTTGTGGTGGGAGTATTTATACCACAGAAATTGGCAAACACTTCAAATCAGGGTTTTCTGTTTTTGTTTTTTTTAGAACTAAAAACAAGAGACCATGATTCTTACACTAAATGTGTCATGTATTCACAATTTTTTCACCAAATTTTGTTGGGCATCTACTAAGTGCCAGACTCTGCATTAGGTCTAAGAGCTATAGAGATAGGTGATCTGTGATCTCTGGCCTAGAAGAGACACCACTCACTTTTGAGAAGCTCCCTGACCATTTTTCTACTTACTGCTGAGACAGGTCAATAGCCTTGGGGCTACTCATCTTGAGGCTGATATATTCTGATTCTGAAGTCTCTCTCACTTGCCATAATCAAGATTCTAAGAATGATATTTCAGAAGCTTGTAACCAATTCATCTCAAAATATAATCTTTATTAAATGGCAGGGAAATCAACTCTCTGATTTTTCAGAAATATTTTTCTTCCTCTTCCAACCCTGACCCTTATTCTGGCTCCTTGTTGAGGGGAAGGGGTTGGAGCGATTCATGCCAAAGAAAGAAACGTAGGGTAATTCCCTTGGATAACTTGGGACATTTGCTTTCCAGATCGCTGAGAACAGGTTCGTAGGGATTTCACAATTACTATTTATCTTTTGTTTATTTTTAAACCTTGTTCAAATATATGGTTTTCTCATTAAGTTGCCCACCACCCCTTTCTCTGGTTTTCATTCCATAGCTCTGTGTCTGGAATGAAAAATGCAAAAGAGAATGAGACTGACTTGAGTTACAGGACCCTAGTATCCCAGTGAGCTCGTGTCTGACCTCCTGCTTCTGCCACTCACCTTTTGAATGACCTTGAGCTATCACGTTCGTAATCAAAGTATAACAAGATGGGGTTTCCACCCACACGGCATTTTAAAGGTAAGTATCTAGGAGGCTTAGAAAAGGTAAAGGCAGCTGATTATTATTAATCCAATGCTACGATAGTCTGATAGACAGGCTCTGCCTTATCTAGATTATTAGATCTCTTACCTCTAAGAACTGTAATCGGCTTAACAGGATCTAAAACCGTGGCTGCTGAGAATTTCCTGTTGAAGATTGGAATTAGTGAAGCAGTTGCTCACAGAAAATGAAACAGGATCATTTAACAGCCTCAGAAACTTGGATCTCCAGAGAATATGACTCCTGACATTCTCTTAAGGCATGCTTGGAGGTGGTAAATAATAGAGAAGCAAATCCTAGGTCCTTAAGTGTAAATGCAGGTTTGTGTTGAGAGATGAGGGAATTGCAGATTCTCCTTTCCTTTTAGCTTTGGTGATCCTTTTGCAGGAGTTATATTTTTAAGCCTCCTCTATTCTAAAGGCTCCAAGCATTTTCTGGAGCACTTACTTTGTGATACATGCTATAGAGATACATTGGAGAACTAGATGCTGTTTCTTTGTGCCAAAGGAGTGCATAGTCCATGGGAAAGAAAGAGAAGGATAGAACATCAACAGTGTATGTAGCAGTTTGATGTGTTTATGAATTCCAGAAATAGGTATTGGATTCTGTTTGTAATCTGGTCTGTACCTGAGTGTGATTAAGTTATGATTAGGGCTTTGACTGGGCCATATCATTAGGATGTTGAGTCTCCGCACCTTGGTGGGTGGGGACTCACACATAAAAGACATGGCAAAGGACAGAGTTGAGGGTTTTTGATGTTGAAGTTTTTATGCTGGAGTTTGATGCTGAAGCCTTAAGCTGGAGCCCCAGGAAGTCAGTACACAGAGGAAAAAGAAGCAAGCCCCCGGAAGAGGACCTGAGCCGAGAGAAGAACACAGAGGAAAAATGACGGTTCCATAGACACAGCAGAAACCCCAGGGAGAGAGAGTTGTTCTCCTGATAGTCTACAGCTGACCTTGTGGAGAGAGGCAGAGTCTAGAGAGCCTCATAGTCTACAGCTGACCTTGTGGAGAAAACAGAGGAGCTGAGCCCAGAGGAACCCAGGAAGCCTGAACCCTCACAGACGTCAGACGTCGGCAGCCGTCTTGCTCCAACATGTGAAAATAGACTTTGTGAGGGAAGTAACTTATGCTTTATGGCCTGGTATCTGTAAGCTCCTACCCCAAATAAATACTCTTTATAAAAACTAACAGTAGCTGATATTTTGCATCAGCACCCCTTTGACTGACTAATACAGTGTATAACAGAAAAATGATTCAGGAGACAGTAGTGTAAGAGCTTGTGAAAGGAATCTCGTGTTAGGGGCCCTCTCTGAGAGAGGTGATGTGTGCACTAGCTTAGGAAGAAATGGATGATAGCCAGGTGAGCGAGTGAGCCAAGGGGATTTCAAGAAGAGGGAAGGGAAGTTGTCCAGAGATATAAGGAACCAGGTACTTCAAAGAGATCTACAAACAGATGGAGTTTAGGGATTGAAAGAGGAGAGTGGCAGGGATGAGTAAGCAGAGGCCAGCCCCAGAATGCCTACTAGACCATGCCAGAGAACTTTCAGCTCATCCAGGGGAAAACAAGGAAATATTGAAACATTTAAAGCAGGGGAATGGCCTGATTAGAGTTGTGATTTAAAAAGCATTTTTAATAAAGTAAGATCAGTTAATATTTATTGAGCACTTACTATGTGTTAGGTCTGTTTCAAGCCCTTTTCTTAATACAGCGCACTTCATACTCAGAGCAGTCTTGCCCAAAGCTGTATGGTAGCAGTAAGATATACAGCGAGGAAGCAAACCTAGACAGGTTGCCACCAGCAACCCTGTTCTCAGTCACTAAGCTATAAACATGTCCTACATTGTTGTTTCTCAGCAACAAATATTAATTCTCATTATTTATCTTTTCCTGGTTGGTTTTCAGTTTACTCACAGTAATTCTTAGATACTAACAAGTGTCCTGACTTTGTGAAAAACCCCAGACTTCAATTAACTTAGTTAAGGTCTAGGGCATTTGTAAATTGAAAATGCGTGGAAAATTCCATGCTGACTCCACTTCTGTTTTTGCCTTTCTTATGGTTGCAAGGCATTTATTTCCCTTGGTTTTAATCCTGAGCTTTGGCGGAATCCACTGACCTTAGGCATGGGAATCCCTATCTTAGACTCAGTTTCCAGATCTCAGAATGAGTTGCTCCTCCTTTAGGGGGAGGAAACTTCTTTTTTGTATTTCACTTGGAACCAGCTTTTTAGATTCCCAGTTAACAAGGACCACAACTTGGAAAATCAAATCGGAGTTCAGTGAGGAATATTCTTTTAAAAAGCATAAACAAGGATTTCTTTCATCCTCAAAGGGCAAATCTATACTTTTAGTAAGTCAAAATTGTTCATAGCTCCTGAGGACTGCTTGCAAATATCTAATATTGCATTTATTCAGTCACAACTAAAATCTACTAAGCAGCTACTGCACCCTGTCTCCTCAGTGGCTCTCACCATACCCATCCCTCAGACACTCCTTTCCCAATCCTGTCCAGCGACTCCTGGCTTGGACTGACCAGCTGAGTCAAACTATGACCAATTCCTCACTTCCCTTTACTTTCCCATTTGACTAACAAATGACAAGCCTCACCCAAGCCTGTGTTGTTGCTAAAGGCCTATTTGGGAGTTATTGTACTGTGGCCATATAATCCAAAGGGGAAAGTGAAGAACTCTGATTTCAAGAATCACTACTTTAAGCATTGAAAACAGAAATACTCCTAAAGAAATACCAGCTGTTTGGAGACTCTTCGCAAAGCCCAGCTATTTGGCTACCAGCCAAACTCTTCCCTCCTGAAACATACAAATCCTACTCAGAAAGGTGTCAGTTATAAGGGCCCAAAATGAAATGCTTGAGGATCAGTTGTCATGGAAACAAAGCTAAGCCAGAGTCGCGCACACTCTGCCTCACTCTCCCTTTGTAGCCAGGCGCTTCCCTGAGGGAATAGCTGAGCAGACACAGACACAGCTGCAGGGTGAGAGGGGTCCTCTGGCCAGAGAGTTCCAGCTCAAAAATACCCCCTCAGTATTTTCCAGGAGAGGCCGCCTTTCTCTTTCCTGAATCAGGGAGGACACGGGGAACTGTGAGGCAAGAAAGGTTTGGAGTTACTCATTTTACATTTTCCAGGAGCTATATTTCTTCTCTTCTTCTATTTCCTCTCATTCCTTTCTTTCCCTCCTTTTCTCCACCTACTCCCCTTATTTCCCACTTCAACAGGCTCATCCTCAGTAGTGTCACACTGACCTCTTTTCGATACTCCCAGTAGTAGACAAACCAGTTCCTCAACTGCCTCCCTCACCTCCACAGTCATCACTAACCCCAAGGGACAGATCAGCCTTCTGAATGGGAGAGGTAGGATGTGCCTTTTACAAAGAAAATGAGGGCAGCCTTCTCAAAGAAAGATGCCAATCTCCGCTGCTCCTAAACCCAGTGCGTCATTCAGACTTTCTGAAGACATCATTGACACCATTTGCACGTAGAGCAGCAGCTGATGACAGTCTGGTATTACAGGTATAAATACAGCGCCAGGCCACAGTGAGTGTATATGGTATTGCCTGCTCAGCCCCACCCACTTCCTGTGAAAACCGTGTCTCTTCCTTCCTTTCCCCTCCACTTCAACCTTATGGAGTTCTTATGTAATCTGACCCTCACGGTCATAACTGATTGTTTGATAAGAGGGCAATTTATCACATCGGTCCAAATGCCTACTCCTGGGTGTTTGGACTTGGGACCACAAGTGGCTAAAAGCCATAAACTCAGAAGCTGCCCACAGTCAGGTTTCCCACCACATGGAAATAGGCAGTCTGCAAAAGGAGAAGGAAAAAAAGACAACACCCAGAGACAGGAGAGGAAAAGGATGGGGAGAGAATCCTCATCCTGTTAGGCCCTAGTTCTAATGGCTCCTGGGTTTGCTGCATCCCTTCCCTTCTTATGCTGCTCTGAGAGACAGCCTGGGCTCCTTCGAATGCACTTCCATTTTTGTCTTCAGCTAGTATGAATCTGGTTCCTGTCACTCGCAACAAACAGGATCCTGACTATTATGTGGCACTTAGCAAGTACTTTGTAAATGTTTGCTGAAAGATGAATGAGTGGTTTTTCAGTGTCTAAATGCAGAGTATAATAAGATTTGAAGCTGTTGGAAAGATCCCTTGGTTTATTTTTCATTCCAGGGGCAGATACACAGACAGGAGAAAATGATCTTATTTTTAAAGCCTTCCTAGAAGATTTTATAGCTTTCCTCAGATACTTAATAAAGTAGATGAGAGGCGCGTGAATAACCATGACACTGAATATCTTCTTCCTTCCTTCCTTCTTGGAAGTCTGCCTGCCTTCTATTCCTAATCTTGATGATTTCCACTTCTCTTTTTTTTACTTTTTATTTTGGAATAATTTCAAAATTACAGGACCGTTGCAGAGAAAATAAAAACCCCATACACCCATATACCCAAATCCACCAATTTTAACATTGTGCCATCTTAACTGCTTCATGCTATCTATCTATCTATCTATCTATCTATCTATCTATCTATCTATCTATCTATCTATCTATCTATCTAATCTATGTCATCTCTTTATGGACATTTGAGAGCAGGTTGCACACGTCATACTTCTTGAACACATAATAGTTCCATTTACATTTCCTATGAATGAAGATGTTCACTTACATAATCACCTTAAGTGTCCTTTCAAGTTCAAGAAATTGAATATTGATACAAAGCTTGTATTTTGTATTCCAATTTTTTTCTTATGTCCCAATAATGTCCTTTTTTTTTAAGGCAGTACCAGGGATCGAACCCAGGACCTCATGTGTGGGAAGCAGGTGCTCAACTGCTTGAGCTGCATCTGCTCCCCACAATAATGTCATTTTGAGCCTTTTCTCCTCTATTCTTTTTCTTCTTCCTCTCCCCTACCCCCCCGCCTCCTCCCCCGCCCCCAGTTGTCTGCTTTCTGTGTCCATTTGCTGTGCGTTCTTCTGCATCCACTTGTTTTCTTGTCAGCGACACCTGGAATCTGTGTCTATTTTTGTTGCATCATCTTGCTGCATCCATTCTCTGTGTGTGCGGCGCCACTTCTGGGTGGGCTACTCTCTTTTCACATGGGGTAGCTCTCCTTGCAGGGCACACTCCTTGCACGTGGGGCACCCCTACGCAGGGGTGCCCCTGCATGGCACGGCACTTCTTAGCGCGGCAGCACTGCACGTGGGCCAGCTCCACACGGGTCAAGAGGCCCTGGGAATCAAACTCTGGATCCTCCACATGGTAGATGGACGCTCTATCAGTTGAGCCATATCCGCTTCCCTCTCTTTATCTTTGGCAATCAAAAAGTTGATTTTAAAATGCCATGGCATGGGTCTATTTGAGTTTATCCTGTTTGGAGTTTGTTGAGCACCTTGGATGTATGTATTCATGTCTCTCATTAAATTGGGGGGAGTTTGGGGCCATTATTTCTTTGAATATTCTCTATGCCCCTTTCTCTCTTTCTTCTCCTTCTGGGACTCCCACAATGCATGATGTCCCACAGGTTCCTCAAGCTCTGTTCACTTTTCTTTATTCTTTCTGTTTTCTGCTCCTGAGACTGGGTGGTTTCGATTGTATTATCTTCAAGTTTTCTGATTCTTTCTTCTGCCAGCTCCAATCTGCTGTTGTACCATTCTAGGGAATTTTGAATTTCTGTTACTGTGGTTTTCACCTCTGGTTGGTTCCTTTTCACAATTTCCATATCTCTATTGATACACTGATTTCCTTCAGTTCTTTGTCCATATTTTTCTTTAGCTCTTTGAGCATATCTAGGACCATTTTAAAGAAGAAATCTTTGTCTCGTATGTACCAGGTCTGGTCCTCCTCATTGATTGTAATGCTTTAATCTTCTTTCCCTGGGCCGTCATTTCCTGGTTCTTTGTATGTTCTGGAACCTTTCCTTAAAACCTCATATTTTTATATTCTAACGTATTATTGCTGAAATTTAGACTCTGAGGTGTCTGTTTCTTAAGCTTGTATCCAGTTTGTGTTAGAAAAGAGTTCCTTGAATGGTAGGAGCTAACAAAAAAAAAGTGAAAAAAGTAACACCTTTCCTAATCTTTGCAGATTGAGCTGTGCAAGTGTTTTCCATCAAAGCTTATCCATACCATGAGTTCAGAGAAAAGTTTCCAGCCAATGCATCGGGGTCCCTCTAATCCTTTCCATATATGTATATTTTGGGGGATCATGTGCATTTGGGTCTCAGAATTCCCCCGTTTACAAATTACTGTTTCAAATGTCCTCTCTTCCCTAGGAAACAGCTTCATCACAGTCCCAGACACTGTATGTCCTACTGAAGCAGGCTAGTAAGATAGGGAATTAGTAGACAGATCTGGAACCTGGCAAAGAGTCCTTGTGGACATCAGTAGCCCCCAAGATGGCTGCTCGAAGACCCCCACCCCCAAGATTCTGCCACTCAGAACAAAGACTTCTTCTTGGGAGCAAGGAAAAGCCCCCGATGTTCCCTAGGGACTTTATCATTGCGTCCTCACTAAGGGATTGATGGATGGGGTAATCAATCAAAACAACAAACAGCTGGAACTCCTCCCCTGCCATTAGCAAAGGGGTGGAATAATGAGTAGTTTATAAAGCCAGGCTCAGGTCTGAGCACTCTTGCCCTGCTCTCCTGCCTCTGGACATGTTCCTTGCCCTCTGTGTGCCACTTTCGCAATTTTTCCTCTGCCCCATGGCCATGCAGGTAACCCTGGGGATTTATAATCTATAATGGGGAATTTTAGCTTGTAAATCAGCCCTCTTCATCCCTTTTCACCCCTTTCCTCTCTACCTGGGACCCCTGCTCTGTTATTTTGTTATTTTCTCCCATTACTCTTCCCTCCCTACCTGAATAAATTACTGGCCTAACTTACCTGGTGTGCTCTTGAAATTCATTTCTACAGCACAGCCAAGAACCTAGATAAAATCCGGTAACACTAGTGTCAGCAATTCCTTACCCAGGCAGCACACCTGGACTGCTCTCCCACAGCGTTCTGTAGGAGAGCTCGAGAGCAGCCTTCTACACACAGGACAAGCGCCGGCACAGCGAGGCCCTTGGGCCACCACCAGACAAATCGGCTATGCAACACCTTACCAAAATGTGCACAAGGGCTATTCTGTTCCCTCTGGAACTGGAGCCAGGGACCTGGGAGCATGGGCTGGCTCTGCACCATCTGGGGAGGGGCTGGGGAGGGCCGGTGGGGGTGTCATGGGATCTTACTGTTTTTATCAGATGAGATCAGGCGTATACAGGGTGGAATGGCCATAAACCCTATCACTTTTAAGTAGCCTTTTGCTTGATTTGGCGACACTTGCCTGTTGTTGTGGTCCTTTCGATGTTTGTTTGTTTGTTTTGAGCTTTGAGAAAGATGTTTCTGCCAGTTCTTGCAGGTCCTTCAGAGCTTCTGTGGGGGGCAGAGCCCTGAAGTCTCTCCCTCTGCCTTGTTGATGGAGGCAGGGACGTAACATGGCTCCTGAAGCATTTTCCACTTAATCTTGTTCCCATATCTGTCTCTCTCATTAGACCATGAGTTCCTACAGAAATAATTATGTCTAATTCTTTGTAAGACTTCCATTAAGCACATGGCTTGGTGCATAATATGAACTCAAGTATTTAATGAATCAATGAATGAGAGCAAATGTTGTATCCTGCTGAGATCTCTTCTTGTTAAACATGAACTCCTCTTTTTTTTTTTGTAAGGTTTATTTTATTTATTTCTCTCCCCTTCCCCCCGCCCCCAGTGCCTGCTTTCTGTGTCCATTTGCTGTGTGTTCTTCCACGTCCGCTTGCATTCTTGTCAGGTGACACCAGGAATCTGTGTCTCTTTTTGTTGTGTCATCTTGCTGCATCAGCTCTCTGTGTGTGTGGCATCACTCCTGGGTGGACTGCACTTTTCTCACAGGGCGGTTCTCCTTGTCGAGCACACTCCTTGTGTGTGGGGCTCCCCTATGTGGAGGACACCCCTGCGTGGCATGGCACTCCTTGCGTGTGGCAGGACTACACATAGGTCAGTTCATCACATGGGCCAGGAGGCCCTGGGTTTGAACCCTGGACTGCTCATGTGTAGGAGACGCTCTGTCAGTTGAGCCAAATCCGCTTCCCATGAACTCCTTTTAAAACTAGCACTGGCACATTTTTAACTTGTCAGTTCCTTCAGAAATCACCTCAGTTTCTTGTGCAATATTCTATAAGTGAAACAATCTAAAACTTTAGATCAGCATGGTAAGGGGATGATTAAGTATAGAAAGTAACCTAAGTAAGAGGCCTCAAACAGAATTTCAAATCCCCAAGGTCAGGTTGCATTTAAAATTGATTAGTAATTTGTATTTATTAAGGGATATGCTAAGGTGCATTACATAATTCATTTAATCCTCTCAGCAACCCTATGAGGTAGGTACTTTATCACCATCTCAATGTTATAGATGAGGAACCTGTGGTCTAGAGAGGCAAATGTCTGGCACAAGGTCACACCAGTCAGCTTGGAAATCAGCTGGCACGAGTGCAGTGCCCCAGCTTGTAACCACTGTGGCCGACCATCCCCTTAGAAGCTGCCCCATTGCACCAGATCTGGGGTCAAGTGCTCTTTACAATTTAGCTTAGGGTGTGTTTTTCTAGGAAACTTCTCTGCCCACTCCCACCCCCACCCCCAGCCTGGGCTAGAGGTCCTTTCTACTACCCATTGCCTACTTTTATCATTGCATCTCTAATGTTTTATTATGATTTTCCATTAGCCTACCTCTGCTGCCCAACTAGACTACAAAATTACAAGGACAGAAACTGGTATTCACTGATGTATCCACAGCACCCAACACATTGCTTGTTGCTTAGTAGGTTTTCAGTGAATGTTTATTGATTTGAAATAACCAAGTAGAGTAGAGCCCTGAGCTAATTTGTTGCCCTGGGGGCCCAAGACCTGCCCTCAGCACTGGACTCCTTCTTATTTCCCTTCTGCTCTCCAGTTTCTCAATATTGAAACTGCTTCCCCCCCCCGCCCTTTTTTTGTCTTTACTTATTTTTTTAAAGTTATATTAAAAAAATATGAGGTCCCCATATACTCCCTACCCCTCATCCCATTCCTCCCCCCATAACAACAACCTCCTCCATCATCATGAGACATTCATTGCGCTTGGTGAATACATCTATGAGAACTGCTGCACCTCATGGTCAGTGGTCCACACCATAGCCCACACTCTCCCACAGTCCACCCAGTGGGCCATGGGAGGACATACAGTGTCTGGTAACTGTCCCTGCAGCACCACCCAGGACAACTCCAAGTCCTGAAAACGCCCCCACATCACATCTCTTCCTCCCACTCCCTACCCCCAGCAGCCACATGGCCACTTTCTCCACACCAATGCCATGTTTTCTTTGATTACTAATCACAATAGTTCATGAATAGAATATTAGTAAGTCCACTCTAATCCATACTCTATTCCTCTATCCTGTGGACCTTAGAATGGTTGTGTCCATTCCATATCTATATCAAGAGGGGGCTTGGATTCCACATGGATGCTGGATGCAATTCTCCTGCTTTCAGTTGTAGGCACTCTTGGCACCCTGGTGTGGTGGTTGACCTTCTTCACCTCCATGTTAGCTGAGTGCAGTAAATCCAATAAACCAGAGTGTGGGAGTTGCAAGTCTGTTGAGGCTCAGGGCCTGGCTATCACACGGTCAGTCCAGAGATTCAGGTCCCCTGGGTATACACTAAACCCCAGTGCCAACTACAGATCCAGTAAAAGTAACAGGAGAGGCTTGCGAATAAAGATCACATCTGAGTCCAGCTCCATCACACAGAAACACAAACTCCAAAGTAGGGACAACTGACATGGCACTGAACTCCATCTGCCACGACCATAGAACCTGTGGGTCTCCGTAGCCCTCAGAAGAACCAATACCTGAGGCTGTACCTACTTTATCTGTCTCTGGGACTCTGCTCTGGTGTGCATAAGGGCGACCCCTTTGATAACCTCCTGGCTCTTTTTGGAGACTCATAGCCATATAAACTCATTTGTCCTTTCCATTTCCCCCTTTTATTCAGGTCAAAAAGCATTTTTAACTCCTGGAGTTATATGTAGACTGAAATATTCTGCTGGTCTGAGTTGACCCTTTTATTCAAGGTCATTTTCTAGTTACATCATCAGCTGGTACTTGGTAGTAATCCCTTGGCACCAGGGAGGCTCATCCCCGGGAGTCATGTCCCACGCTGGGGGGTAGGCAATGCATTTACATGCTGAGTGTGGCTTTGAGACTGGCCATATTTGAGCAACATGGAGGCTCTCAGGAGATAACTCTTAGGCACCCTGCAGCTCTAGGCCTTGTTTTTATTTCAGGTGCAATGTCTTACAAGCATAGTCATTAGTATCAAGAGCTCATTGTTGGACCTTCCTTCTTTTCTGGTCTTTGCCATTGCATTTGGGGGATTGTTGCTGTTCCTCTAGGGAATGTGATAGAGCTCCCCTGGCTAGGAACTCAGCACTCCCTCAATTGTTGTTTTTAATTGTATCCACTATGAAAATATCCAAACATTTTTATGTACCCTGGATATATGCCCTAGAGAACTCACTCCCAACCATGTGTCCCCTGTCAATAACATCCCACACCAGTGTTCCTCCCCTGCCATTGTTGAACCTCTCTGTGATCCAAATCTTCTTCAAAAATGAAGCCCAATATATTGCCAGGTCCCCTTTTGTTTAACATAAAAATTGCACCACTCCCTTGAAAAATCACTGATATGTAAATGTAACACATTATTAGCTAGAGTTCACTTTCAGCATATCTTCACTAACTAAAAAGACTTTGTTCAGATTTACATCCCTCATTGTGTGTTATGAATACTATATGCATATTTTGTTTTAATTGTATGAATATATGTAAAATATTTCAGTATTGAATGAAATTTGTAACTGTGCCCTTTCCCAATAGATCATGATGGGGCCCTGCTGAGAATCACTTGCTTATACTCAGACTAGACTCCCTTCTCCAGGCAGATTCCAGCCCCTTGAACCTGGCTGGGCTTTGATGATAAACTCCTACCCTTTGTACTTCCAAGTATCCGGTTCACACCCCACATACCGATCTATCTCCTCTTTCCACTGCTGACCCTTCCACTTTGCTTAGGTTCCAATTGCTGACCCAATGCTAGGACAATCTGGTGCAAGTCGTGTTCACTGACTTTGCCAAGCTCCTGGGTCTAAGTCTGCCTTCTAGCCTCCACCCCCACCCCTACCTGGTCTGTTTTGGTGGACACTTTTCATGCCAGGACCTGGCTCTTTGTGGCCCCTCCCTGTCTTCCCATTCCAAAGATGTGGCACATTCAAATTAATCTGAATGTCTAACTGGCTGAGGGAACAGAAGCCTCTGCCTGGAGCAAGCATGTGGCATTTCTCACGCTAAAAAAAAAAAAAACAAGATGAGGCTTGGCTTTGTTTGGCTTGTAGTCAGTTTAATTTCTCAGAAGGTAGAGAATTCCAAAGAGGAATTGCTCGCTGGGGCTTAATTTTAACCAAGATTGAAGTGATTGGTTGTTATTAAATGTTAGATTATATATGACCAAGAAATGGGTACCATTCACAGAGAGGTAGAGGAGGGTATTGCAAGGAGTTCCAGGGAAGTATTCAGAAAGACCTAAGCTCACTTCCCAGCTTAGTATGAGCCCGGGCAAGCTATTTCACCATCATGGGATCCAATTTCCTCCTTCATATTATAGGGATAATAATGTCTATTTTGCAGGGCTCCTGTGAGGATGAAATGTGACTTACTGTTGGTGCTGGGGTGTAGAAAGGAACCCACTAAATGCTCATCTGACCACCTTCTTTACCAGCACACAATATGGATTTTTTAAATGTTAGTTTCCTTTTCTCTTTTTGTTTTAAAGTCAGTTTTCCAAATGGTAAATGAAAACATGTGTTTGCTTCTGTGGTCAGAGACTGAGGGCTCCCTGAGTGCTTATTGTACCAATCCACACAGGAATTTTATTACTGAGGCAGGCACTTTTATCTTCATTATAGAGCAGAGGAAGCCAAGACCAACGGAGGTTAAGTAACATGATGAAAGTTACACAATTAACAAATATCACAATTCTGGATTGCACCAACTGAATTAATTGTGGTTGCACCAACTGAATTAAGGTAAGAGTGATATCTCATGCTTATCAGAAGCTCTAATTCATGGTTATACATGACTTTGATTAATAAAAAAGGAAAATTAATAATTATTTAATAAGTAGACCTTATTTGATAGCAGCCTTTGAAACTAACAGAACATGGGGAGGGTAATATTTAAAGAGGTCTTTGCCATCCCGTAAAACAATTATCCCTGTGTCTTCAACAGGTCAATGCTATTAAAAAAAGGATGCTGGGGTACATTTCTAAGTTAAAAGAGACAAAATGCAAGGTGTAATCCTTGATTTGACATGGCTCTGAACAAACCAGCTATAGAAGATATACTGTGTCGGGAAACGGACTTTGGCCCAGTGGTTAGGGCGTCCGTCTACCACATGGGAGGTCCGCGGTTCAAACCCCGGGCCTCCTTGACCCGTGTGGAGCTGGCCATGCGCAGTGCTGATGCGCGCAAGGAGTGCCGCGCCACGAAAGGGTGACCCCCGCGTGGGGGAGCCCCACGCGCAAGGAGTGCGCCCGTGAGGAAAGCCGCCCAGCGTGAAAAAGAAAGTGCAGCCTGCCCAGGAATGGCGCCGCCCACACTTCCCGTGCCGCTGACGACAACAGAAGCGGACAAAGAAACAAGACGCAGCAAATGGACACCAAGAACAGACAACCAGGGGAGGGGGGGAAATTAAATAAATAAATAAATCTTAAAAAAAAAAAAAAAAAAAAAAGATATACTGTGGACAATATGGGCAATTTGAATATGGACTTAGTGTAAATAACCATAAAGAATCAATATGTATTTTTTGTTAGATAAACTGAGGGTATTATGTTTGGAAGAGACCTTTATTTTTTGGAGCTGCAGGCTGAAGTATTTAGTGGTAAAATGTCATGAGGTCTTTGTTTTAAAATGGTTTAATAGGTACATGAAGGAAATGTGGCAAAATTGCGACAATTGTAGACTCTGTGGAGGATGTATGGGTGTTCATTATGTTATTATTTCTGCTTCTCTGTTTATTGGAATGTTTTCATAATAACAATGTAGATTTAAAAAGTGGCCCTTGGGATTCCCTCACTTGAAGGGAGGGCTCTAGGGTTGTGCCATGGGTTTGGTTCCTGACCCTGTTCCTTTCAACACTGATTGCTGCATTTTGAGTGACAATGGAGCGGGTCCAGAGGAGGAAGACTGGGCTATGTCCTCCTGGCCAAAGGACCTGAGAGTCTTAAGTTACAGAGACTAAGGAGAACATGGGCCGTGCCAACAAATATTTCATATGTATTGTTTGTGCAAGAGGAACTAGTCCTGCGTCGGCACCTCCATAAAAAAGAACAAGGTGCACTTGTTTCAATAAAAGGAAGATTTTTTTCTGAGCTGCCCCGGGGAAGGACTGCATTTCTTAAATGGAGAGCATTGTGTGAAACATTATTGCTTCTGTCTGATGACAGGAGAGCAGGAAGAACAAGAGAAAATGCTTTGAGAAGTTTAAAATGCCGCATAAGCATGAAGCATGTTACTATTTGCCAGTCCTAGCATTTCAGTGGCAAAACTTCCAAGGACCAGTGACAAAATTTATTCTTTGAGCTGAACACTTGCCTGAACTTTACAGTATTTCAGGACTGTGCTGCGTGTGTCAGGAAGACAGTGTGCTGATAGTTTATCAAGTTTCCAACTCCAAAGCTAGATACCCGCCTCGCAACTTTAAAAAGATTTTTTTGTTTCTTTTTTTTTTCATCTAGTTTTGTTTTGGAATCAGTGAAATATTTGCATGGTTCAAAATTCAGAGAGTAAATAAGGGTTTACTATGAAAAGTACTCCCCTCTTCTGATCACTTCTGTCCTTTAATCACTCAGTCCCACTCCTCAGAGCCAACTAATGTTACCAAGACCTCTTTATAGTTATTTTAGGCATATCTTATTTTGTATGCAATTTTCTCAATATGGAGCCTGGGAAGTAAGTGTTTTCTGGCTCTCTCTGGCTACATGACTCCCCACAGGGTGGTCTCTGCTGCATGGGACTAGCTGAGAACAATCCCAATGTAGGAAGAAGTTTTCCTCGAAACATCAAATATTGGCTAGTGCCTAATTTCACTTTTCTGCAGTTGACTGCCCAGGCAGTTAAACATCTTGCCAAAGATTTTACAAAGAACAAGAGCTAACATCCTGTGTGGGTGAATGTGGCTATTTCTCCTCTGACCAACTTTCCTGTCAGGGTCACACAATTGCGTCTTTGTTCCTGTCCAAAGAGCTGGACGGTTGGTGTTATGGAGAACGTTACTGCTGTAATCACTGAACATGTTTACAGTAGAGAGTATCTTGTGCTTGTTCACATACTGACCTGTACAGCTCTCTGTGTGTGTTATTTCTCCAATTAAATTGTAAGTTCTTCAAAGGTAGCGTCTTAACACCTGAATCCTTTATATCTTCTCAGCCCCAAAATCAGGGTTGTTGGTTCAATTGGTCTCTTATTGCTTGACATGCCTAGTCTAGGAACAGACTTTTCTTCATTCTAAGTATCTTTCAAGTATGGGTCTGAGTAGCTCCTGTGGGGGGATATGATGTCAGCATGAGACCTTGTTCTTATGCTCAGTAAGTTATACATTTTTCTAGAGAGATGAGTCACCTGTAGGAAACAGGGACAGTAGAAAGTGCCAAATTAGAAATGGGCTTGAGGGGCGCATCATTGAAAATCGGATTGCTCATCTAGTTTCCCCCAGGGGGTAGCTACATTTTCTCTATTTCTATAGTTTTCTAATTTAGCCTTGATTCTTAAGGATTAGTTTATAGAGAATATAAATATTTTTAAGTTTTATTATAGAAATAAGGCCCAGGCTCTCTCCTCATCTTGGAAATCTGTGTTTTACTGGGCAATGCCCTCCTTACCCCTAAGACCTCATTCTACTTAGGGCTTTCCTTAGAACAAAGATTCTTAACCAGGGGTCCATGGAAAGATTTCAGGGGGTCCGTGAGCTTGAATTGGAAAAAAAACGACTTATTATCTTTATTTTCTCTGACTTCTAACTGAAATATAGCATCTCCTTCACTTATGAATATCTGTGATGAATTATAGTAGTAGTCATTTCATATCACATTACAGTTGTTGCATATCTCAAAAAATTGTTTACACTCATCCATATTTCAAAATTATGGTAGTTGTTAGACCTGACGCTAGTTGAGTGTCATAAAACTATCTGTTGCTACATTCTGAGAAGGAGTTTGTAGTTTTCACCTGACTGGCCAAAGGGTCTGTGGAATAAAAAAGGTTAAGAACTCCTGCCTTAGAAGGAGACAAGGTAATTCTTCCAAACTTGTTTTACTTCTGCTGCTTGGAGTTATATGATTCTAGGACATATTCATGGTGATGGGTAGTTGCAATGTAATAACACAATGCCCAAGGGCCAACAGACCTCATAATGAGCCTCCCTTGAACTTTGCCAGGGAGTCAGGGACAAGCAAAAGACCCGTGAAACTAGGCAGAGTGGCAGTGGAGGCCCGCACGATTTTCCAAGGTGAAGGTGGGACTGGATGTGACAAAGGCCTTCAGTTAAATACCTGAAGAGTTCATTGTTTTTAAAGCTACAGCATGGCTCTTCTTTAAGTGTAGCATTTCTTTCTTTCCCCAGAAGTAAAGGAATTGTGCTGACAGATTGGTTTAAGTTCCCTGTTGGGGTGAAGGAAGATGAAAGAGTAGGAGTAAATCTGACTCATGTCTGTTGATTTTTTACTATAATAAGAGTAATTATTTTTTAAAAAGGCAAAATCAGACTTTAGCTTGGAAAACAAAAGAATCTACCAAAGATTATCCATTTTGTAAAATTAATCTGAACTGTAGATAACTTTGAAAATGAGAAATAACATTTTGACTAGATTTTAATAGTGAAGAAATTGTCCTGGCCCATTTATGAAACATTTTGGGATGAAATTTAGAAACATAGAGCAGATAAAATAGTAACTGTAAACCCCAATTATGACCTCCAAGGATTCAACTCAATACAGGGAATTCTCAATTTAGGAAATTCCTCCATTACTCTCCAGGATTTGCTTGCATCAGCAACATGAAAAAGAGGTTTACCAACTGGCTAACTGTTCAACAAAGCAGTTGATGGGGCATCACTCATGAGCTAAGGCCACACTGGACTGTGGCTAGGCCTCAGATTCTGGGAAATGAATTCACACTAACTGTAGCAGTTTGGTATAGTTATAAATTCCAAAAATAGATATAGATTATGTTTGTAAACTGTTCCGTACCTGGGCATGACTAAATTATGATTAGGGCTTTGATTTGACCATGTCAGTAGGCTGTTGAGTCCCCGCTGCTTGGTGGGTGGAGACTTGCTGATAAAAGGCTCGGCAAAAGACAGAGTTTGAGGGTTTTCTTAATGTTGGAGTTTTGATGTTGGAGTTTGATGTTGAAGTTTTAAGCTGGAGCCCTAGGAAGTGGAAAGAGAAGCAAGCCCCAGAAAGAGAGGAATCCTGAGCCGGAAAGAAGCAAGCCCTGAGAAGAGAGGAACCCAGGAAGTCTGAAGCCTTGCAGATGTCGGCAGTCATCTTGCTCCAACATGTGAAAATGGATTTTGGTGAGGGAAGTAACTTATACTTTATTGCCTGGTATCTGTAAGCTCCTACCCCAAATAAATACCCTTTATAAAAACCAACTGATTTCTGCTATTTTTCAACAGTACCCCTTTGGCTAATACCCTAACCAAAAGCAAATAAACCAACAAGCCATTCATATAGAGAATGATGGCACAAAAGGAACTGGAATCAGTGTGCCAGCTCATCTACCCACTTTATCCTCACTGGGACACAATTTGAGAAACATAATTAAGATTAAAGGGTTGTTATAATAAATTGGTAACCTGAGCAAAAGGAGGTAAATGATGCTAAAAGTCAATATCATCAAACCTTGGAAACCTGCTTTTCTCTTCTCTGTACAAACCTCTGCCAAAAGTACCAGATTACTCAGGCAGGTGAGTTAAAACATCCTGGCATCATTTTTTCAGGTGAGCTGAAAACAAAGTTTAAATCATATGGATCAGAAGTTCTTCAAGGGTGTTCTGAGGGCCCAGTGAGTCTGAAATCTTTTTAAGGGTGTTTGCAAGGTCAAAATTTTTTTCATAATATTTCCATGATGTTATTTGCCTTTTTTTCCCTTTCCTTCTCTTACAAGTGTACTGTAGAATTTTCCAGAGTTATAAGATAATATAATCACTCTGGCAGCTAATGGAAAATGTGCTTATGTATTCATGTGTTTTTAAATTTTCTCCTTAATTAATTAATTAATTTTAAAATTTCTTTCCCCTTCCCTGCCCCCCCCATTGTCTGCTCTCTGTGTCCATTCACTGTGTATTCTTCTGTGTCCACTTGTATTCTTGTCAGCGGCACCAGGAATTAGTGTCTCTTTCTTTTTGTTGCGTCATCTTGCTGCATCATTTCTGTGTACATGCAGCACCACTCCTGGGCAGGCTGCCCTTTTTCTGTGCAGGGCAGCTCTCCTTACGGGGTGCACTCCTTGCACATGGGGTTCCCCTACATGGGGGACACTCCTGTGTAGCATGGCACTCCTTGTGTGCATCAGCACTGCACATGAGCCAGATCACCACATGGGTCAGGAGGCCCTGGGGATCGAACCCTGGACCCCCCCATGTAGTAGGCGGATGCTCTATCAGTTGAGCCAAATCCGCTTCCTCCTCCTTAATTTATAATGTAATAAATATCAGTAGCTATAACCCGCATTTTAAAAGACTTCTTTTAGGGCCCCCAGTATTTAAGAGTGATAAAATCTCCTAAGACCAAAAAATTTAAGAACTGCTCATACAGATCATCATTCTCTGTCACCAGACAAGGATACCAGCAAACACTACAAGGTCATTCTTTCTGGTAAGATTCTGGAAACACCCTAGTACCCAAGATGAAGGCATTTTAATGAGACTAAGGAAGTGTTTTCTCTCAATGGTCACATGATATTCAGATTACCTCAAAAGCTTCAAATAATCGTGCTTTGGAGCATGTATTCCCTCTAATACCTTTTGCGTAGGTGCCCCAAATCCTTTTACTATATCTTAATTTGCCAAAAAACCCAAAATAATAACAACAAATGAAGAGAGCAGGGTCATCTATGATGTGTCTGCCCTGTGGCAACCATCTGAAATGGAATCAGAATCGATGCACCCAGCCTTCTCCCTGAAAGGAAATAGGCATTGCCACTGGAGCGCTTGAACTGGGGTGAAACCAAGAATCATAGTCTATCACGAATACAGGGTAACCAAGCAAATTTTTATGTTGTTTGTTCAAGAAATGAGGTCTATTTATGCACCAGGACATTTGTTCACGATTTCTGAAGACCATTCTTTAAATGGTCAGCACAGAGGTTGGTTCTCACAACCTGGCCCATATCCATTCAGTCAGGGTTCTGGAATTTCTCCAAGGCTATTGCCTCCCAAGGGATGGAAGGGGCCTTTTTATTTTATTTTTTTTAATTTTTAAAATTTTAAAATTTTTATTATTATTATTTTTAAAGATACCTAGATCACACAAAAGGAAGGGGCCTTTTTGAAATAGTCTTCCCCAAAGCAGGGCACAGAGAATATGTTTTGCAAGCCTACAAGCCTAGAATATTCCTTTCTCTCTCTCACATGGGTAACACATAGACTAAGCCAGAACTGGAGGCAAACAGCCTCGCACTAAAGTATCTGAACTACAAAACACAAGCACTTGTTATGGATTTGAAGGAGCAACGATTAGTTGAACATTTGATGAAAAGGCACAGTTCCTGTCCTCAAGGGTTGCAACAATTAATCGCTTGTCATTTTCCCATTATTGCGTCACAGTAATCTGTTATCTACCAGATTTAACTGACAGAAATAAAGACACAAGGATGACCTTCATTCTTCTTCCTCACTGTTTATTGGCTGAATTCACGAGGGTCACTCTGGGGCCATCTCGGGCCCCTTGCCCTGAAGGAAGAGCTGAAATATTTTAGAAGCAAAAATGTTGCCTGTTATAACACAGATAAGAACATTTAACAAAATACTTACAACGCTCCATTTAAGTCAATGAATCTTTTTAATCATGTAAATTACACACTTTGTCTTTGTGAGAAGTGGGTGAGAAGGTAGTGTCGTAAGAGGTAGAATATCAGCAAATCTGAGTCATCTTTTTGGAAATAAGAAGAAATTAATGCGTAGAAGGCACCAGTGTCAGAGATTGGCTTGGCAAGTGGTTTTCTCTTTGGAAATCTGAAGGGTGACAAGCTCACTCACTCATTGCCTCATCATCTTGCTGACTGGCTCCTTTCTGGACAAGGAAGAGAGTTGCAGTTGTGTCTCCTGCAGAGTTCTGTAGGTCTCTGAGAGGATTCCATGGAAGGCAGAGGTCCTGGGACCCAGAATGGGCAGTCTGTAGTGAATGCTCTCTAGACAACAATGGAAAAAGAAGGACAAGGTATGCTTATATTCTATCCTTAAAGAAACTCAAAATACCTAAAGACTACCAAAGACTTCTTCAACTTTATATAAAAGATTGAAAATTCACATAAGAATTCCTTTGAATACAGCTACCTTTCCCCCACAACATCTAAGTTTTCACAAATTTTGTCAAAGAGGTCAGAAAAAAGTACTTGGAAACACAAAACGCAAGTATTAGGAGTTATTGTAGTTCAATTAAAATGAAGATAAAGCATGTCTGGGCTTGTACTGGGAGTCAAAGGGAAAAGAGGATTCAATTCTCTGTGAACTTTTCAGGGACACATATATAATTCTGCCTTTAAGAACAACCAACACCTCCACTCTGATCTTACAAAGGGCAGTAGGGAGGAAGTATGTGCACTTCAAAACGAACCTTCATTTCATGAAATAATTTATTTTAGGGCTCCTTCAAATCCTTATCATCCTAACTTCTTCAAATCTGATTTTATTTACAAGAAGTTGGTTAATATTTAACTTTTCAGGAAGACACATTGCTTGAAGGAGAGTACATCTGTGTATGAAATAACACTTTCCCATTGGGAATCTCGGAATGACTAAGAGAATTGGAGCCCTGAATTCTCTGGCAGAAGCTCCTCAGTCTAGCTGAATGAGAGATGTCATGGAGCCTTGCAAACTCAGGATCCAGTTCAGTCTCATCGCTGTAATGAAGAGGAAACAGAGGTCCAGGGCCACAGGCACTGATGGACTAGGAACCAGAATCCAAATCTCCTGATTCCTCACCTACTCCTCTCTGTCCCACCATTGCATCACTGCCAGGTGTAGGCCCAAGGCAGGGGGTCAGCATCTGTACCAATGCTTATTGAGGCTAGGGTCTGTGGGTGTCATGGGACTTTTCGCTCAATGCAAAGATAAATGAAACCAGAAGGAATTCTCATTACTAGTAGAGATAAGCTATCGCCATTCACCTGCTCCTCATTAAGAATTATTACTATTATGTAAGGTTTAGGAGAATCTAGAAAAATGCTAGAAATCACTATTGTGACCAAAAAAGTGAATTAGACAACTATTGGCAGTAATGTTTGACAAGATGAGTAAGCCTTGTAGTATTTGCAACATGTCCACAAGGAACACAGCACAAGTAGGTGGTAGCTTCAGCAATAAGCAATAAGTGCTACAGTGTGAACATGTCTACACTTTACAATTCAGTGGGGTTGGGGGAGTGTCAGGGGTTTTTCTGAGTTGATCAGAGGTGAAGGTTACTTGTGTTGTCAGGCTCCTGGTGGGGCAAAATACTACTTTGGTTTTAGGGTGGGAACATGGATGCCTAGAGAGTTTAAACAATTTGGTCAAGTCTGTACTGTGAGAATAGGATCTGAACCCAGGTCTTTGTTCTTTGGTTAGTGCTTTTGCCATGACCTCAGAGAGCATCCAAAAAATCAAGGCACAGCTTGAAAGGGTCCTAACTGCAGTCAACATGGGTCTACAAAGTTTGAGTTTCTAGCTACTGCCACAACCATGTCCCTACAGCTTACCTCCAGGGTTGCTGTCCAAGAGTGGACTCTATAGGCAAAAACCAAGTCCATCCAAGAACATAATGTGCTTCTCCTATGTATATCAAGTCTAGCTCTTATATTGCAAATTGAACTATACATCTAGGGCTCACAAACTGGTGAAAGGCATCTTGTTACATTGACCTCCAGGACCAGAAAATAAAAATTGATCATTGTAGCAGTTTGATATTATTGATGAATTCCAAAAAGAAACATTAAGATTACGTTTATAAACTGGTCTGTCCCACCAGGCATATTACAGTAATTTGGATTCAGAAGTTTTGCTTTTACTTGATTAAATAATAATTAAGACTTTGATTGGGTGACATCAGTAGGATGTTGAGAAACTGCACCACAGAGAAGGGTGTTGGAGTTTTGGTGCTGGACTTTTGATGTAGAGCCTGGGGAAGTAAAGACACGGAGAGAGACAGAGCCAGTTGCCTGATAGTCTATAGCTGACTCTGTGGAGAAAAGAGAGGAACTGAGAGAAATGAATTCCAGGAAGAGAGGAACCCAGGAAACCTGACGCTGGCAGACATCAGTGGCCATCTTGCTCCAACATGTGGCAAAAGACTTTGGGGAGGGAAGTAACTTATGCTTTATGGCCTGGTAACTGTAAGCTCCTACCCCAAATACCATTTATAAGAGCCAACAGATTTCTGGTATTTTGCATCAGCACTCCTTTGGCTAATCATAATGGAAAATAAGCATATGATAGTGTGTGTATGTGTGTGTGTTTGTGCATGGGTGGCTCTTTCCCTTGTGAGGTCAGTCCTTAAAAAGTTCAAGGGAAAATTGGAGTGAATGTGTGGCTGGTACAGAGAACCCTGAAAATAACTGCACATGCTTGTCACCCAATGTTCTCTTGGCTTCAAGAGAATGAAGTAGTAGTAGGTCAGAGAATGGCAGGGGACTGTGGGGGTTGGGTAGCTTTCCTTGGGTGGATGTTTTTAGCTCTACACTTTTCTTTCCACTTTGGCTAAATGAGAGTCATAGACCAGACCAATATTTTCAGATATAAGAAAGGATTCATTGGGACTTGCAGTCTTTCACTCCACTAAATGATCTCTCCAAACCTTAGCTCTTACCCAAGTATTTGATCCCCCCTTTTTGGCACTCTCCCCTCCACAACGTGTCCTCCATCCTCAAATTTCCTTCCTAGATGCTATTTCAGTTCAGTTATGGCTCTGGCTCTCCTGCAACCCCCCAGCATAGAGCTTAGACCTTCTCATTTGTACAGAGAAGAAAGTGATCTTGATTTTCCATATTGTGTATATCAAATGCTAGAGAAACTTCAGATGGCTTCAGGTAATAATATGGGAACAAATTAGAAGACGGACAAAGTCTTTATGGTGACAGCCTGTGCTGCACTAAACCCTTACATTCTATCACCCCAAAGAATGGTCCACTCCCATCGTAACTCAGTCCAGTATTAGCTTCTCTAAGGGATGAGATTTAGGTCAAGCTGGAGACAGAGCCTCTATTCTTTTTTCTATCAGTAGCAAGTGAAAATACAAACAATATTGGGTGGCTGCTGGGAGAAGGCAGGTATTTTCAGGGAACCTGTGGGGTGTAAGTTCTAGGACCTTGGTGAGGCAATGGCAGGGATGTGAGGATGCAGTTCCCTTCCCACCTTACTTGGGACCATCAGGCCTGTCTGTGGAGGGACTTTTATCTAGTTTGTGTTCCATGTCTATGGAAATTTATCAGCAAGTGGATTATGGAACTCTTTAGGAGGAATGAGGCAGAACCATAAAACCTGGAGAAAGCCTGAGCAGAAACATGGCATGGCTAAGGGCAAGGGATGTCTGAAGAAAGGACAGATGGGGCTGGAGTGAGTAGTGGGCTGTGGGCCAGTCAAAACATGCCAGAAAAAGCAATATATGAGAGAGAAAGGGATAGGAAATGGGAATTTGCTCTGAAAATTTAGAAATTATTTTAGGGATTAAATTTTTCATTCCATCACCCTGGAATTGTAATGTCACCCGCTACAAGTATTCCAAAAGAAACCAAACCTGTCAGAATATCATCAGGGGAAGATCTGGGTACAGTCTGGACTTTTGGTGGATGAATGCCCATCATCCTGATTGGAAGAAGCAAGCAAACACATTAGTTAATCGGCTAGGGCTTGCTGGAAAGAAATCAGTATTTCTGCAGTTTAAAACACAGGTGGGTTCTTGAATCCAGCACCTGTTAACCCTGGCGATTAGGCCACTTTGCAGCTGTGTGAGGTGACTGGTCCAGACCACTACTTGTCAAGCTGTTTTTATTTATGGTATTTTCATGGATTTCAAGAAAACCTTCATTTTAAACAATCTTTTAGTCCACTGTCAGAACATTTATGGTCTGAAAATAAATGGGATTAAGTAATAAATCTTTCAATTTCCAGGAAAAAAACACAACTTTTCCAGTTCAATAATCTTCCCTTCAAGAGCAAAAGTGAGAGAAGATTTTGGCGAGAGCCTCCCAATTTTACAGAAAAATATCTTTACTACATCCTATTTCTTCTAATGTCCAAGTCTGTAAAGATGAACCTCATTCAAAATGTATATGAAACCAAACCATTTCTACATTTGTTTAAACTGCTTAGTTCCTAAAAATGGACATATCTGTAAATTTTGATGGCTTTTTAAGGCTCTACATTCATTTCATTTCCATAAAAATCTTCCAAGACTATTTTTCATTTTGCTCCCCCCACCAAAAAATTAGTCCAGTCAGTTAATTTTCTTAATTCCTATTGGAGTACTCATTGGTACTGGGAAAATTAAAAGAAAATCCCTCTATTACCCACTTTGGGCAAATAGGCAGGTTGTATTTGCAATGTTGAATGGTTTAAGCTATTCCTATACTGTAATTAAACAAATGTCTCTCCACCTTTTCATTCTTTCCTCCCTTCCTTCTTCTCTTTCCCTTTTTCTTTCCTTCCGGTCAACAAATATCATTGTAATTCCTGCAATGGCTATATTTAAAGTCACTTTTTAAAGAAGTGTATTGTTTCAGGAGGACAATTCCACCTGCCTATATATGCAGTGAGACTTAAAAACTATGACAGACTTTATAAGCTACAAACAGAATCGAATCATGACCTTACAGTCACAATGCAGACTTATAAGATGTTCTCAAAAAGAAGTAGTGCCTTTCCCTTCATAACACTGAAAATAATGACCAATCTTAGGATACTTTTGGTTGGTGTTAACATGATTTGGAGATTGGCTCAACCCTTGGATCTAGCTTTAAAGAGATAAGAGCTATTTAAGAGAAAACCTACTAATGATTCTGGAATTTGGGAGTTTAAATTACCAAACTAGTAAGATAAGATGGGGCAACAAATTTCAAAGTCTCTTTCATAGAAGAGTGAACTTTTGCTCAGAAAATCCTGATTTTAAAATAGCTTTTAATTCATTTTAAATTCATAAAGAATATTTATTAGAATTACTTTTATTGCGATCTGATAAAAGAGCTCTTTAGTTTATAGAGTCATCACCAGTAAATGCAGTTAATGCTGGAGCCTGTAATGCCCAAATATCCATTTTCTCCACCTCACTGTCTACCCGCACCAGGTACCTGATACCTGGTTTCAGTGCATTTGAATCTACATCTCAGCCTTGAACAAATGGCCCTGAGTTCATAAAAGGAATCAGAACACCTAATGCTATGCAGCATAAGGCAATAAAAAGGCCTATTTATTTTCCTATATTGTTGCTCTCTTTATAAGAAAATAATTAAAAGATTGCCATTAGTTCACACATAACTTCTCAGGTTGGTCAAATAAGGTTGGCTGTGTGTCGACATTCCAACTATCTACTGCAAGGCAAGTCTATCTACCTAAGCGATATCGAAGGTGAGTACATGCTTTGATTTTTTTTAAATAAAGTAAAAATTAAGTACTTCTTCCCTATTTGATTTTTAAATACAGAAGAAACTTTGATTATTTGTAACCCAACTAATCAGATTTCTGACTGGAATTTATTTCTGTTGCATTCAATCTTGACAAGAAAGCAGAAAATGACAACAAAACAAACTGATAACAGGGATTTAGTTATTAAAAAGTAGCAGAGGATGTTCTGGACTCAGGATGGATTATGTGTAATCTCCCATAACTTCTGAATTAGATTTGTCATCTACATGGAGAATTCGTATTTAGTTCTGTCTGAGTTATCAAAGAGGTTTTGGAGCCTATTCCTTATACTGTTTTTGTGAAGGTCGAAAGGAAGATAAAACTGTCTACAGTAGTTTCAATAGTTGTTCAGGCTAAAACTTTTTTTTTTTGTTAACTATGTTATCCAGAAAATGAAACCAGTCAAGAAGCCCATTCCATAAGCATTCTTACTATATTTCTCAAGTCATTACTTGCATTCTCAAACAAATATAATCAGAATTAAAGTCATGTCTCAATTTAAATCGCTGACTTACCTTTGATTCATAAAATTCTCAAAGGATAGTGTCAGATCATTTGGGAGTATCATAACTCTTGGTTGTATCTGAGGAAGAGGAAGAAAGTTTCAATTAGAACACTGCCCAAAATGGCATTCTGATATATGTAAATAATGTACAATCTTAGCAATTTCAAGTTACATTTAATACCAAAGTCATTCATACATCTTTTTTAAACTTTTTTTATTTGAAATAACTTCAAAGTCACAGGAAAATTGCAAAAAAAACACAAAAACAATACAATGAACTCCAATATACCCCCTCACACAGATACCAAGATTTACCAACTTTTAGCATTTTGTGACATTTATTCTATCATTCTTTCTATCTCTCTATAACTCTCTATATCTATCTATCTATCATCTGTCCATTATCTAAACATTTGAGAATAGGTTGCATACATCATGCTCCTCTAACACTTAACACTTCTAGGTGCATTTCCTGAAAACAAGTACATTCACTATGTAACCACTATAAATACAGCTATCAAGTTCAAGATAATTTAACCTTGATATAAAGCATCCAGTCCTTATTCCAATTTTTCCAGTTGTCCCAATTATGGTCCTTTTTTTCTGGGTTAGAAATTTTTTTTGTTTTGTTTTGTGTGTTTGTTTTTTTAGCAGCTACCATTTATCAAGCTGGGTTAGAAGATTTTTAAACAATTTTTACTTTAGTAACATGTACAACAACCCCAAAATTTCCCCTTTAACCACACTAAGATATGTAGTTCAATGGTGTTAATTATATTCACAGTGCTGTGCTGCTATCATCACCATCCATGCTTGTTTAGGAAATATTTGTTGATTTAATTAATGAATAAGTGAACCCACCTTGATGTACATTTGATATTTTTAAGCATGCCCTTTATACAGGGCTAAAGTCACTTATACAATTACAGTACTTCTGGTTAGAAAATACCAATTTCTTGAATTTTTTCAAACTGTTACTAACAGTAGATAATGACTCTCTTTTGGAGAACATATTTTCACTAAGAAGCATATTTTAAAATTATTTTTCAGAATTTACTGTAGACATGGTAATGAAAAGATAATCACAGATATGTGAATGCAGGGTGTTCAGTGGGCTACTCACTGAGCAACTTCTAATAAGTGACTTGTGATTTACATTTATGACTCAGTAAAACTCAAATTACTATATGACAAGGACCTTTAAAGATGCTTAAAATAGCAAAAATCTCTGAATATTAAGTCTATATGAATGCCAATCACCTACAGTATATAATCAGATTGTTTTCCTACCTCGTTAAAAGTAGGGGAAGCTGCGTGTGGTATTTTTGGGTTTATATGGTAATTCTCTATACTTTTAGTGTCATTTTTCTGTAAATATAAAACTTCTCTAAAAAAAAAGTTCATGACTAAAAGAGAAAATCCATGAAACTCTAGCTGAGGGGAGGCTGGGGAGGGGAAGGAAAGAGATCAGGTAACAAGGAGCACCTGGAGGTAGTGGATGCAGCAGGGGTGTTAGTGAGAAGCTGCAGAGAGGTTTCTGGATGCATTAAAGGAGGTGAGAATGTACCAGAGACTTTTCCTTTATTCAAATTTTTATCTTAAGTTGGCTCTGTTTGAAGGAAAGATGGAGCAAACACTTTACCTCCTCCTGAACACTATGATTTTTTGTTCTAAAGCCCCTTAATGTACGTAGTGCTATCGTTTCCCCTACCTTATGTGTGAAGTGGGATAAAGGGACTGCCTCAGAACAGTCACCAAGGATAGCACTTTGAGAAAAAGTGCGTCACATGATGAACTCCCATGTATTCATGAAAATCCTGCATTGTCTTTTTCCTTCCAAGAAGCCTTGCTTGGTCTTTACCCACCAGCAGCCATCCTTCACTCCACCCCGGACTATTTCTATTCACATTTGTCACCCTTTATTGTCAATATTTGTTCATCATGCAATGCTTAGAGGCAGTCCTAGCGTAGGCTGCCTGCCGCCCTTTCCTTGGGACCCACAAACACATCCTGTGCTCAGAACCAGATGTGTCAGCCTGGCAAGATAAAACACAATCCCCTAGTAGAGAAGAGGACAGCCAGGATATCCCCTTCCCCTACTGTCCTGAGCAAATATAAGTATTCACTGGAGACAGTCCGATCAAGGGGCCCATGTTTTTTGACATTTGGCTCAACCTGAGTGTTATATGTGTCCCTGGAAGGGAGGGAGCAGGGCCCCTCCACCACGGCACGCACACACAAGAGAGGGCTGCTGTGAGTAGAACATCTCTCTGTGTCAGCCACATTTTGAGAGCTGTTGGCTATGAGGAATCGGTGAGTACTAGTGAAGATGACTTTGTGCTGCCTCTTCTCTATGTGAGTAAAATGTTGTCCCATCCAGGGCTGTCTGAGTCCTACTTCTGTTGGCAAACCCCAGCACCTTTATCGGAGTGGGTGACATCTCTTTAGGTTTCTCTCCTTCTGACTAAGACTCTTGATTTATATTTTATTTATTTTTCAGCACAGACATTGCCTAAGTCCCTGACCCATGGCAGATAATCAATAAATATTTGTTGAGATGAATGGAATTATATAAATAGACTTCTGGAACCAATTTATATAGATGTTAGAGGATGCCTAACTACATTATGTCCAGCTTGACAGTCCAGCTTTTAAGAGGCTCAGAAGTATTCATTAGAGAGCAATGGAGAGACCAGAAGGGCTACAAAATAGGAAGATGAGCTGTTTGAAGCAAATACTTGATAAAGACAGTGTAGGCAATAATCATGCATAAAACCAAGGGAGATATTCCTGGTGATTCAAAACTGTAATCATCAATGTGTATTTCTCCCACACTTAATGGTTGAGTTTCTGGTCCAGGGTTAAGAAAGGATATGAGTAGTTACACATGCTAGGCCCTACTGAGGGATTTTTTGCGATGCATTCATTTTATGCTTTTATTTTTAAAATGTTTCTAGTGCTAATCTATTTTTTTTTAACTGAGATACAGTTCACACACCATATTTCACCATTTTAAAGTATACAATCCAGTGGTTTTTAGTATATTCACAAGGTTGTACAACCATCACCACTGAAAATTTTCATCATGCCCAAAAGAAACTCCATACCAATTAGCAGTCATTTCCCATTCTTTTCTCCCCCAGTTCCTGGCAACAACTAATTTTTCTGTCTCTATGAATTTACCTATTCTGGACATTTCATATAAATGGAATCATTGCATTTTGTGTCTGGTTTCTTTCACTTAGCGTAATGTTTTCAAGTTTCATCCTTATTGTATCATGTATCATCAGTACTACATTCTTTTTTTAGTCACATAATATACCAAACTTTGTTTATCCATTCATCAGATGATGAACATTTGGATTATTTCCATTTTGGAAAACTGCTGTTATGAACATTCTTGTACAAGTTATTGTGTGGACATGTGTTTTGAATTCTCTTGGTATATACCTAGGAGTGGAATTACTGGGTCACATGATGACTCTATTTTTAACTTTTCAAGGAACTGTGAAACTGTTTTCCAGCACAATTTTTGTGCTGTTTAACATTCCCACTAGCAATGTATAGGGGTTCTAATTTCTCCACATTCTTACCCACCGTTGTTATTGTCCATCTTTTTTTTTTTTATAGCTATCCTAGTGGGTATAAAATAGTATCTTATTGTGGTTTTGTCTTACATTTCTTTAATGACTAATGATGTTAAGCCTCTCTTCATGTGACTATTGGACATTTGTAGATTTCTCTGGAGAAATGTCTATTCAAGTCTTTTGCCCATTTTTAAATTGAATTATTTTTCTTTCTGTTGTTGAGTTGTAAGAGTTCTTTATAAATTCTGGCTACCAGTCCCTTGGCAGATATATAATTAGCAAATATTTTCTCCCATTCTGTGGGTTGTCTTTTCACTCTCTTCATGATGTCCTTTGTAGCACAAAAGTTTTAATTTTGATGAAGTCTAACTTACCTGTTTTTTTCTTTTTCTCTTATGCTTTTGTTGTCATATCTAAGAAACCATTGCTTAATCCAAGGCCACAAAGATTTATGCCTGTGTTTTCTTCTAAGACTTTTATGGTTTTAGCCCTTAGATTTAGGTCTTTGATTAATTTTGAGTTAATTTTTTTGTATATGGTATAAGGTATGGATCCAGTTTTGTTCTTTTGCATATGTATATCCAGTTGTCCCAATACCATTTGTGAAGAGACTATTCTTTCCCCATTGAATTGTCTTGGCACACTTGCTGAAAATCAATTGTCCCCAAATAGAAGAGTTCACATCTGGACTTTCAATTTTATTCCATTACTCTATATATCAATCCTTATGCCAGTACCTCACAGTCTTGATTACTGTCGCTTTGTAACAAGTTTTGAAACCAGGATGTGTGAATCCTCCAACTTTGTTCTTTTTCAAGGTTGTTTTGGCTCTTCTAAATCTCTTTCATTCCCTTATTAAATTTAATTCTGCTTGTCAGGAAGCAGATGTGACTCAAGCGACTGGGCTCCCATCTACCATATAGGAGGTCCTGGGTTTGATTCCCAGGACCTCCTGGTGAAGGCAAGCTGGCCACCACAGAAAGCTGAGAGTAGACAGCGGGAGCAAAAAACAAGGGCGGCAAGGGGGTGTGTGTGCCGATAAATAAAGTAAAATAAAAAAATCTAAAAAAAAAAAGATCTGCTTGTTGATTTCTGCACAAAATGCATCTTGATTTTGATAAGATTTTGTCGAATTTACACATCAATATGGGGAGTATTGTCATCTTAAAAATATTCCAGTCTATGAACACAGGATTCCTTTCAATGATGTTTTATAGCTTTGATGTACAAATTATGTACTTCTTTTGTTAAATTTATTACTAGGTATTTTATTATTTTTGAAACTATTATAAATGGAATTGTTTTATTAATTCCAATTTTGATTATTCATTGCAAGTGTACAGAAATACAATTACTTTTGTATATTGAGCTTGTGTTCTACAATCCTGTTGTACTTATTTATTAGCTTTAATAGTTTTTTGTGGACTCCTTAGAATTTTCTATCTATAAGATCATATTATCTCTGAAGAGAGATAGTTTTATTTCTTCATTTCCAAGCTGAATGGCTTTTATATCTTTTTCTTGCCTAACTTCCCTGGCTAGAATGTACAGTAAAATGTTGAATAAAAGTGTTGAGAGCAGACATTTTTATCTTTTCCTCATTTTAAGGGAAATCTCACAGTCTTTTACTAGCAAGTGTGATGTTAGCTGTGGTTTTTTCCTAAATCCCTTTTATAAAGTTGAGGAAGTTCTCTTCTATGCCCAGAAGTCTTTCATATATTCTCCAGCATCTCCATTCACCTTGCTGCTGAGAAAGGAAGGGTGTGAGAGCTGCACACCTCCTGCCTGAAAGGCCATTGTGCTGCTACTGCACAAAGTGAAGCAAAAGTATTTCTCCTTTGTTTTCTTTTTTTTTAAAGATTTATTTTTTATTTATTTCTCTCCCCTCCCCCCCATCTGCTCTCTGTGTCCATTCGCTGTGTGTTCTTTGTGTCCCCTTGCATTCTTGTCAGCAGCACCGGGAATCTGTGTCTCTTTTTGTTGCATCATCTTACCGCGTCAGCTCTCCATGTGTGCGTTGTCACTCCTGATGGGCAGTGTTTTTTTCGCATGGGGTGGCTCTCCTTGTGGGGTGCACTCCCCTACGTGGGGGACACCCCTGCATGGCAGGGCACTCCTTGCATGCGGCAGCACTGCATGTGAGCCAGCTCACCACATGGGCCAGGAAGCCCTGGGTACCGAAACGTGGACTATGGTAGGTGGATGCTCTATCAGTTGAGCCACATCCGCTTCCCTGTTTTCTAACTTAATACAAGTGTCCCACCAGGCTCTGCACGCACTGGTTCTGACAGCAGTAGGGAAAGGACTCTGGGCACTTGCGTGTTTGAGGCCTTTACTTTTGGAGGCTGGTGGAGGAGGGGGTTGTCATAGGGAGGGGGTCTACTGTTGCTGCAGAGCCAAGCTGCACCAAACATTAAAAGTTCCACTCCTGTCAGGGCAAAGGACCGAGAAGAGGTCTTGAGAAAGAGGACAGCTGCTGCAACCCCAAGCCAGCCAGCTGGCCAAGGTCAGCTAAGGCCCAGGGTCAGTGCATTCTAAATGTGGACACAAGTGATTCCAGAAATAAGATGACCAGGAGAAACCCAATCTAATTTCTCAGACTCCAGTTAATGCTAACATGGAACAGCATGCTCTTAATTCTGCTGAAAATTAACATTTTTTGTAACATCCAGGTATGCCTTTGCCAATAGCTTCAGGGAAATTTTCAAATCCCACGCCGAAGTTCACAGAGCTGTGGCTCTTTTCCATTTCCAATTAGCCTGAAGCACTTTTTCCACAAAGTTGTTGAAGGAGCCTTTCTTAGGTCTCCTCTTTTTCTTCCATCCCTTGCCCTTCCTCTTATTACTCATCTAGCCCCACCTTCCTCCCCAAGAAGAGACCCTAACTACCTCCCAACACTAACCCTAACCCTTAAACTGGCCCTAGCCCTAACTATGCCCAGGTTTAGCTTCCCTCCAGGCCTCTTTCTTCAGCCACTCTGACAGATGACAGAGGTTCATCCTTGTTCCCTCCACATTCCCCTTGATTTTTTTCTTTTTCTTTTCCCTAAACCTTCCCACACCCACCCCACCATCAGTTACAGATATCCAAGGCAGGTGCCATCCCCCACTACCTAAAAAGTACTATAGAATCCCTCCCTACCTTTTTTCCTGAAGTGTAGACTGAATTAGTGATGGACCCAAAGATGAAGCTACCTGTTTGATGATTGTCATGGTGGAGGAGGATTGTGTGTGTGTGTGAGTGTGCACATGGATGTGCACAGTGTTGGGGAGTTGTGAAGGGGGAAGAAGGAACTCTATAAGCCCCTGAACCTGTGATGCTCGCCCTCGAAGCCCCAGGCAAAGGGACTCATCTCGTCTCTTCCCTCTGGCCTACCTACCTTGGTTCACGTTCAGTCTATTGAAAATGGGAAAGATCCATCCTGCTGTGTCAGTTTACGGTACTCCCAGGGCCAACAGCTCCTCACAGCAGCCCTTACCAAGACCTTCCCTGCAAGAAGCCCCCTCAGTCTACAGGACTTTGGTCTGAGAGAGGTAGTCTTTTACCCTGGGGATATCCGTGCCCATCCCTGTCACACACCCCCCCTTGCCTACCGTTTTTATTTCTCGACATGTGGAGCACAGCTGCTTGTTTCGGAGCAGCATGGAGCCACCTTGGCTCCTCCTGACCTGAGGGGAAAGAGACACAGAGAGGTGAGGAAATGGTAGTACACTAAAGAACAGAGACTTATGGAAGGGATAGCTCCCTCTTTCCTCCCATTCAGGGTGGATGTTCAGTCTGGCGTGGGTGTAGCATTTGGTTTCAGAAAGGTTTGGGGCAGGAGGGAGTGACCACAGACCAGGTGGTAGCCTCAGGGCTCCCTGGTGTCGGTGGTAAAGATCAGGGGTATGGCTGGCAGAGGGGCTGGGCCAGGAGCTGAAAGCCAGCAATGCTCTGCTTTGCCACCTGAGCACCGTGAGCTCGTCTGAAGGGCTGCACCCTCATAAGTAGAGCATTTGTCCTATTTCACGTGAAGTTTCCCCCGTACAGACTAGCTGAGGGCCTCTGATGGCCCAAGAAAGAAAGAAGAGATGACTTCTCTTCTGCATACCTCCTTCCTGCCTCTCTTCTCATGTCTAACTCTGGCCCCACTTCAACAATCTAGCATCTACTGGCCAGTACCACACGGTCCTTTTCCCCTGAGAGCTGCAAATTCCAGCAAAATTGTAACTGGTTTGGAGATCATGGGTGCTTTTCTCCTCTGGGGAGCAGAGGCTACCCTGGCCCAGGCAAAGAAATGACCAGAACTCCACTGGGTGTGGGATACCCACTCTGCTCACCGTAATCACATTCTGGCTTTACATTTGGCAAAAGGTGAAACCTTTGGGGTTAGGGGCATTTACCAGGAACAAGAGGTATTTGTTGGCATTTCTGGTAAGAGGTTTACTTAGGGAGCAAATGTGAACTTGTAGTTAACATTAAGTTTGGGGATTCTCTCTCACTCTTCCTAGTCACACGATGTTGGCAGCTGTGAGATATGTTCCTAGAAATTGTAAAATGTAGCCAAGGCTGAGGCCACAATGACAAGCAGATGAAGGCTGTCCACTGACACTTTCTCTCCTTCTGTTAGGTGGACTTGTTGACCTATTCTACTTGTCTGCACATGTGCCCTGACCATTCCTGCCCTGGAGCCCTACTACCCTGGGAGGTGTGGGGAACAAGAAGAGGAGGGATTGAGAGCCTGGGGTGTGCTCCTGAGGCGACACTGCAGGAGAGGCCTGCAAGTGGCTTCATCCCATGAGGATGAGGATGCTTGGTGCTTGGGTGGGGCATTACCAGGAGTTTGAGGACTGAAACCTATTGACAAAGTCAGATTCTTTTGACAAATATTTAAAATGCATTTCATTTTTATGGAACATTTTAAAAGAATCAACCCAGTATTACAATGTTGTGGGTGGGTATGTTAAAATAAGAGTATGAATGACTAGACTGATTCAATCAACAACAAATCTTTATTGTGGGTCTATCATGTGGAGGACACTGATGGGGCCACCAGGATGAAAGAGACGACATTCCTGGTTCTAAGGAAGACAAAGTGAAGAATACAAATGAATTCATTTGCTCTTTCAGTTAGGTACTGGGAACATTGAAACAAATAAGACACAGCTTCTGACCTCAAGTTTCTCACCATCCAGCAGACTGTATACCAATAAGTGTGATGATGTTGAAGGTGTTATGACAGAAATATACCGAAGCCACAGAAACTGAAAAGTGTTGTTGAATTTACCTGGGTGGGGTGTGGGGCAGAGAGAGGAGGGTCTGAGAAGGGCTCACGAGCAGGCAATGCTTGAGTAGGTATTTGTGGGGTTAACAAGGAGTGAGGAGGACATTCTAAGCTGAGGAAACATTGTGCAGCAAGATGGAAGAATAACCTAGCAAATCAGCTTCAGGGAACTGAGGAGAGTTTGGGAGGGCTGGATTGTCTGGTGGGGGTTGGGGGGGGAGATGTATAGCAAGACGCTACAGAGGAAGTGTCCATGTATGTTCAGCTTTCCACCATGTCTCCCCCATGATAGGCTGGGAGTAGCTCTGGGCTCTGCCTCCTCCTCTCCATTGCTGAGGTGTGAGACTCAGATCCTTCTCTGAAACTGCAATCCAAGGTTGGGTGCTCTAGATATCATAGAGAAGGCAATGATACCTCTGGGCCTTCAGAAGAAAGAGAGACCACTTCTGATGAGAGCAATCAGGGAAGGCTTCATGAAAGTGGTGTTTGCACTTGGTCTGAAAGGATAGGCAGGTCCTGGACAGGTGGAGGTGGGTTGAGAAAATCTTTGGGCTGGTTTGCTTTTTAGTGGAATTTTAAGCAGATTCATGTCTTTCCTGCAATAGATTCTTTCTCCTTTCTTCACCTTTTCCAGACTTCTGGTTTCTGCACGTGAATACTACCGGACCCTGTGGAGATCAGCATCACAGGGCTCATTGTAAATGAAGCAATGAATATATCTGGGAGATTGCCAAGGCTCAAGGCAGGATCTTGTCAGGTTAATGGAAACTGTAAATGTGACTCTGGAGTCCCATAACCGTGACGACTACAGATGTCATCCCTTGGAACCTAAAGGATGAAATGTTTTATATATTGCCCTGCCTGGCTTTGTTAACTCATCCTTTCAGGCATAGCTTTGGTGTTACTTTCTTGGAAAATTTTTTTCCTGCCTCTCCTCCCTACCTGAGTTGGGAGCCTGCCTCTCTAATTCTATCATACCTTTGGTATGGCATTCGTTTCATTTAGTATAGCTATTCTTTTTATTAAGCTTGTTTTCACCACCAGGCTGAGAGTCTTTAAGAGCAAGGACCGTGTCTTACACATCTTTGAATTCTGAGAACCTATCATAGAACCTGGCACACAGTAGACATTCAGCAAATGTTGGCTGAAGGAATGAGCCACTGTTAAGTACTTTAAATTATCTGGTATAAATATGTACATAACCAACATACATATATGTATATAAATATCTAATATACTAAATACACATGTGCAAAGATCATTATTATAATGCTGTCTTCAGGGAAACACTATGGACATCAGACTTACAGTGCAACAAATTTATTCTTCATAACAGGATGGGGAAGAGCATGGGCCAGGAGTCCAGGAAGCTCTATTCCAGACCAGGGTATATGAGCAATTCGAGTGACGTTGGTAAATCACATCAACTCTCTGAGCCACCCTTTCCCTACCATGGTCGTATCCAAGGCAGAAAAGAGAGACCAAAGCTCTAATTCTGCTCACAATTTACATGTAGTGGTAAAAGCCTATCTTCAAGCAGAGGCTCCTGTCATCTCTGCCAGGTCTGCAGCAGAGACTCCCCCTCAGAATCAGCTGAAGCCTGGCTTCAAGAGGAGCCACTCCATTCTGCTCTGTTTGGAGAGGAAGTAGAGCACTGGGGGGATTGATGCAAAATAGAGGTAGCTGTGATGTGTGAGTCCTGACTGGACAGTTTACTAAGAAGTTGATACAATTTCAGATTCCATGTTCTGTCAGTCTGAGCATCCTCCTGTCTGTCTTTCTCATCCTTGAAACCAAGATCATTTCCTTCTATATAACTCCTTTCTCTCAGTTTCCTTAAGACCAGCTCAGCAGTAGTTACCAGGTACAGAGACTGAATTGGCTGGTGGGTCAGAGCACAGACCCTTGGTTATATCGTGTGTGGAGTCAGAGCCTCCAAGAGAAGAGTCTCTGGAATGGGGCCCTCATTTCCCAAGCAGCTGTCCCTAGGACAGCAAAGAGCAGTTGGGACTGGAGAGTGAAAGCAACCTGTTTGTAGCCTGGCTGAGACATGAGTCAGACTTGAGCCAACCCCCAGAACCAAAGTCATTCTTCACATTTCATAATTGGAAACATCTTAATGTATGAAGTCAATAAATGCTGAGGTTCCTAAAATTGAATCCTACTTGGTAAAGAAACAGAGAGAGACCTCTCTCTCTCTTTCTCTCTCATAAAACTTTATTGAAGTATATCATTCATACACGAACGTTCATAAATAGTAAGTGTATAGTAAAAGTTGTGAACTTACAAAATAAACATGCATATCATCATACAGGGCTCCCATACACACCCCATCACCAATATCTTGCATTGTTGGGAAGCATTTGTTACAAACTATGACAGTCTCTCTCTCTGTCTCTCCCTACACACACACCTGTCCACATAATCAAAAACTGAAAATGTAAACATCAGACGGTGATGTTAAAAATAGGTGTCAAATCACACAGAGGCAGCACAGCCTGGGTCCCCACCTGCTGTGGAGGCAGGCTATAGAGCCACTCAGCAGAGTTAGAACCCCACACATGTCCAGGCACAGGGAGCCAACTCCAGAGACCCAAGGAGGAACACAAATGACTAGAGGAGTGTCATAAACGAAAAGGCCCCAGGGCAAAAAGAGAGAACATTGAAGAATTGTTGGCAAGAGGAGCACACATTCAGTACAGTTTCTGTTTGCTGGACCATCTAAATGCAAAAGGGATGTTTCTGAATAGATCTGGCTTTCTAGATTGACCCCATCTGGGTCCCCAGGTTCTTGGGGCAGGATACCCTAATGGGGAAGAAGCCAGAGGTGGCAGCACCACACATATTTTTAAAAGGCAGGGGAGGGGAACTGAACTGCTGAAGACAGGAGAGTTCTCAGAACTGAAAAGTGTAAGGCACTAATAAGGGAGAGAATTTAAACAAATCATAGAAGCTAGGGAGAAAATTCTGCACAAAAATAAACATAACAGATCAAGATTCCCAAAGAAGGAAGAGAGGATGGAAGCTTTAGCTTGGAAGTGAAAAAATTGCACAAAAGTGCAATCTTAAAAATTGTACTACAGGTACAGGGTAAGAATCAGATTAAGAAGAGCTGAAAAAATCTGAACAGTTAAACACAGGCTACTCTAAAGGTCCAGAATACATTGGACCAAGCATCAGAGAAAAGCTTTAGCACAAAGCCAATCAACAATAAAACTCCAAACAAGAGAGAGAAACTGACCTTCAGTGTTAACTCATCAGAATAATCACATGCCCAGACATCAGGGAAAAAAATAACAAGCCCTACTAAGAAATAGGAAGATATGGCTCAGTCAGGGAACAAATGAAAACTTCAGATGAGGCACAGAATTTGGAACAACTAATCAAAGAGTTTCAAACAAATCTCCTAAATCAATACAAGGTGATGAAGGAAAATATGATATAGTGCTAAAGGATATTAAGAAGACAATGTGTGAGTGTGAAGAATTTGAAAGTTTAAAAAGAAACAAATTTTGGGGCTGAATGGCACAAGAGTAGAGATTAAAAATATACTAGAGGCATACACCAGCAGATTTGAACAGGCAGGAGAAAGAATTAGTGACCTAGAATACAGGACAATCAAAATCATACAGTCAGAAGAACAGATTATGAAAAGAACAGAAAAAAACTGAGCAATGTCTCAGGGATTTGAGTAACAGCATGAAGAATAAAAACATATTTATCATGGGTGTTCCAGAAGGAGAAGAGAAGGGAAAAGGGGCAGAAAGAATATAAGAGGAAATAATAGCCAACAATTTCCCAACTCTTATGAAAGATATAAATATACATGTCCAAGAAGTGCCAAGTATTACAAACAGAATAAACTCTAATGGACCTACTCTGAAACACAAACTAATCACAACGTCAAATGCCAAAGAAAAAGACAGAATTCTGAAAGCAGCAAGAAAAAAATGATTTGTCACATACAAGGGCTTCTCAATAAGCATTTTTCTAATTTCTCATCAGAAACAATGGTGGCAAGAAGGCAGTGGCATAATATACTTAAGGTACTGAAAGAGAAAAACTTCCAGCCAAGAAATCTTTATTCAGAAAAACTGAGGGAGAGTTTAAAATATTCACAGATAAACAGATACTGAGAGAGTTTATCAACAAAATACCTGCCCTACAAGAATTGCTAAGGGGAGTTTTTCCTGGTTGAAAGGAAAAGACAGAAGAGATTGGCTTGGAGTAGTGTGAAGAAATGAAGATCTTCAATAAAAGTAACTAAAAGGGTAAATGCAAAACCCAATAGTACTGTATCCTCAATATACAACTCTTCTTAATTCATTAGAGTCAGAATACAATTGAACAAGAAAAAGGCATATTTCTGATAATGGACACACAAAATATAAAAAAGAAATATGGGACAAAAACAACATAAAGAGGGGAAACAAAAGGTATGGTAACAGAGAACATTATGCTAGTGAAGTTAAATTGGTATCTTTTCAAATTAGTAGCTTATAGTTGTATAATATGAAACCTTGGGTAATCACAAAGAAAGCTTTTAAAATATACACAGAAACAAATGAGAAAGTAATCAGCCTGATACATCCCAAAAGATCAACTATACAGAAAAGGAGGTTGCAATAAAGGAAAAGAGAGAGCAAAAACAAACAAACAGATATGACAAATGAAAACCAAAGGACAAAATGGCTGGAGTAAGTACTACTTTTACAGCCGAACACTGAATGTTAATGGATTAAACTGCCCAGTCAAAAGATATAGATTGGCAGAATGGATAAAAAAGATGATCTAACTATATATTGTTTATAAAGAGATTCACCTTAAACCTAAAGACACAAATATGTTGAAAGTTAAAGTATGGAAAAATATATTCCATGCAAATTGTAACCACAAAAGAGCTGGGGGAGCAGTACTAATACCAGACAAATTAGACTTTAAGTCAAAAGCTATTTCAAGAAGGACACTATATATTAATAAAAGGGTCATTACACTCAGAAGAAATAACAATCAAATATTTATGCACCTAACAATAGTGCTCAAAATACATGAAGCAAACACAGCCCAAACTGAAGGGAGAAATAGAAACCTCTAAAATAATAGCTGGAAACTTCAATACTCTGCTCTCATCAATAGATGGAACATCTAGACATAAGATCAAAAATGAAAAAGAGGACTTGAATAATATGTTAAACGAGCAAGACCTAACTGACATATATACAGGACATTGCACCCCAATATAGCACAATATACATTCTTCTCAAGTGCACATGAACCATTCTCCAGGATCAACCACATATTGGGTCACAAAACAAGTCTCAATAAACTTAAAAAGATTGAAATTATACAAAGCACCTTTCTGACCAAAATGGAATGAAGCTAGAAATCAATAACAGGCAGAAACCTGGAAAATTCACAAATATATATAAATTAAATAACACACTCTTAAACAATCAGTGGATCAAAGAAGAAATTGCCAGGAAAATCAGCAAACATCTTGAGGCGAATGAAAACGAGAACACAACATATCAAAACTTATGGGGTGGGTGGGACTCCTGCCTCTGGAATGCGTGGGGTAATCTGATAGGCTGCAGGCAGTGCCATGGATTCTCTGGTCCAGCCTGAGTTCCAATCCCATTGAGCCTGCCACCCACAAGCACTTCCCGCCATGGAACCCTCCCCACCACGAGGCACTGACCTTGTCTATTATGGACTACAGCCCCACCACGGGAAAGGTCACCGTCATCGTTGTCCTCATCACCATCACTGCCCTGGGGGCCCTGATCCTGGCTCCAGCACATTGGACAGTCGCAGGATGAGGAGAACATGAAGGGGGATGGAAAGACCAAGGAGCCCTTCCTCCTGGTTCAGTATTCAGACAAGAGACCATATGTGGAGAGAAAGGCCAAGCTGACCCCCAACAGCCTAGAGGTCCACAGCTGAGCAGGGATGAGGGCTCCTGGTCCTGTTTGCAGCCAGCCAAGAGGCACCTGAGGGTGAGCCCACACAGGCATGCTGGTGGTTGAGAGGAGGGGTTGATACTCACTGGCATGGCCTCCGTGAGCTTCATCATCGCATGCACGGGGTTTGGGGGTCCTGAGCCTGGACTCCATGGCCCTGGGCACCCCCTTGTCCTCCTGAGGGGGGGGGGCGGGCTGCCCCTTGCAGGCAGTGAACAGGCTAACCCTGCAGGGGCTCCTGGCCCTGTAGCACTTCGTTACTTGAATGTTTAGCTGAGCTTGTTTTGGGTTGGTACCAGGGATTGAATTCCAGACTTCACACATGGGAAGGAAGCACTCAACCACTGAGCTGCATCCCTTCCCCTGAGCCTGTTTTTGATGGAGCTACTACTGTAATGTGTAAACTAACAAATGAGTGAATTGTAAAAAGACCCCCTCAAAGCACGTGATTCTGTGTTTTTGCTGATTTTTAAAAATTATCATCTAGAGCACACTGAACCAGTTTGATGAGAACAGCACTCAGGATGAGCTGAGTCAGGATGGAGGAGGGTCTTAAACTTGGAAGGCCCAAGCTGCACTTGGCAAGGGTCACTAGTACATTGACATATGTATATGTTAAGGAAGTGAGACATCAGTCTTCAGTCCCATGGCTGACCAGTTGGGGCATTTTGGTGATTTCTGCCTGGTTAGCTCTGGATGGAAGAAGAATCGGCCTTCTCTTTCCTTTTTCTAGGAAGATTCGGTTGTGAAGTGTCGGTTTCTATGGATGTGGAATTTTGGCAATGAAGCCACTGAAGGTACTTGGGAGCTGGTGAAGGACAGGGAAGGGCACGTATCCTTGAGGGCTGCCAGGCATCCCAGTAGCAGAGCAGTTCTTGCCCTTTAGTCTCAGGCATGAGAGTACTATCCCTTCCCTGGCCCCTGCAGGCTACTCTGTCATCACTCCGGACCTCAGAGAAACACCAGAGCCCATGGCGGTTACTTTTGATCTGAAACCCAGTTGTTCCAGAAGAAAAGTTGTGGTTTTTTATTTGTTTGTTTGTTTATATTTAATATTTTCTGAACTGGAGGAGAAGGGGAGGGGGCCCTCAGTGTTTTTCTTTCCTTTTCGCTTTTCACAAGTTATCTTCCTCCCTTCTCAGATTACCCCACTTGCAGAGAATTGAAGCTGTTTCCTCCGCAGGTCCCTGCAGAGCTGAAGCCTTCTCCTCTAAGCTCATCTAAGGCTCCTCTAAAATGCATATTGAAGTAATCTACCTTTCAGAAGCCCAAAGGGGAGTGTATGTCACCAGTTCTAAGTAGGGGGTCAAACATTAAGTCACAGCTTGGGCAGGGAGAAGGGTAGCCAATTAGGTACTAAAATACCACAGGTGAGCTACTTGGGAACCCTTGTAAAGCAGCTGGGCTTTCAGACCAGAAGAAAATGCCTCTGGCCCCTCGCTGGGGGCGGCCCCTGGGGAAGTGAGTGGTATGACAGTTAAAGGGCGAGATCAGCAGTGGCCCTACAGGCCCGCTGGGCAGGAGGCAGGGTGGGGGGTAAGGTTGGTCCAGACACTGAAATCAGCTCAGGAAAGGAGAACGAAGTTCCACCAATTGGAAGCTGGAGAAGATTTGCTTTCTAATCTAGGAGGCTCACAGATGTGAAAGTGTATGGGTAAGGGATAGAGAAGCCTGAGGATTTTGGTCCTTCACTGCAGTCGGCAGTGTAAGCTAGGTGGTTTTGCTTTCAGCTCAAGACCTGAGTAGTCTAGGAACAACTGGGATTTGCAACTTCCGTCTCTGAGCCTGACCCCCTGAAACTGACCAACACTTGATTTTCAGCCTGACCCTGAGGTTTTTTCCTTGTGAATAGTGTTTATTTTGAAATACATTAAATGTCACTTTCTCATCAGCTTCACTTCTTGAGGTTTCTTTTAACTCACTTCCCCATTGCCAGGCACCACATATTTGGTGTTTAGCTAGGCACCCTCAAAGGGAGTTGGCAGAGCTGGGTGAGTGTCTGGACAATGGTCCCTGTGGGGGTCTCTGGGAGGAAAATGAAAAAGCCAGTAGAGCTGGTTATCAGCCACACAGTAGCTCTTACTGTCCTGATTCATTAAGAGCTACTTCTTTCTTATAGTATAGCTACCAAAGTCACCCACTCGAAAGACTTAGAAGTTATGACCTTCCCTGAGTTCACTCTGAATAGCCCAACTGTTGCATTGAGGTGTTCTCAATAGTCAGACAAGAAATGAATCGTTCATCCTTTGCAGCATCACAGAAGCAACAGCAGGGGAGGGGGAGGGAACTTTTTGATACTAAACCACTAAAATAGGGACTGGTTTTTCAGACGAATCTTCACAAGGGCTGTGTTATACTGTTTTTCTCAAAGCTACCAAGTTTCTGCAATAAGTGGAAGGGATGCTGTCCCTGGTCAATAAAAGTGGAACGTCATTCAAGCTGGTTTTCTAGACCACTGAGAAAACCTTTATTTACGATCAGTTTCAATAACATTTGCATAAATATATTCGAAATGTAAAAAAAAAGAAAAAACTTAGGACAAGCAGTGAAAGCAATGCTAAAAGAGAAATCTATTGTCCTAAATGCTTACTTTAAAAAAAAAGAGACAGCTAAAATAAAAAACCTAACTGCACATCTGTAGGAATTAGAAAGAAAACATACAAACTAAACCCAAAATAAACAGAAGGAAAGAAATAACAAATATTAGAGCAGAACTAAACTAAATAGATGGAAAAAGACAGAGAGAATGAACAAAACCAAAATTTGGTTCTTTGAAAAGATCAATAAACTTGACAAATCCGTAGCTAGACTGACAAAGAGGAAAATAGAGCAGAAACAATTAAATAAAATCAGAAATGAGAGGGGGGATGTACTACTTACCTCACAGAAATAAAAAGGATCATAAGAAGACACTAAGAACAAATGTTTACTAAACAAATTATACAAAGTAGATGACATGGACAAATTCCAAGATATACACACAAGCAACCTACACTATTCCAGAAGAAATAGAAGATCTCAACAGACCAGTTACAAGAAAAGGAATACAGTCATCGAAACCTCCCAACACAGAAGAGCTGGGGACCAGATGGCAATTCTACCAACCATTCCAAGATGCGTTAATACCATTTTTATTAATGAAAGATGTTATTAATGGGGGAAAGTGTGGTTGGAGAAGGGATGGGGTATATGGGAATCTCCTATATTTTCATTGTTAACATTTATGGAATCTAAAGCTTCTTTATTTAAAAAATATATATATATCACTCTACTCCTGCTCAAACTCTTCCAAAAAAATTGAAGAGGAGGGAACACTCCCTAACTCATTCTATGAGACCAACATCACCCTAATGCCAAAGCCAGATAAAGATACCACAAGAAAAGAAAATTACAAACCAATTTCTCTTGTGAATATAGATGCAAACATCCTCAACAAAATACTTGCAAATTGAATACAACAGCACACTGAAAGAATTATATATCATATTCAAGTGGGTTTTATCCCCGGTATGCAAGAGTGTTTCAACATAAGAATATCAATTAATGTAATATACCACATTAACGAAATGAGGGAAAAAATCCACCTGATGATCTGAATTGACACAGAAAGGCATCTGACAAAATCCAGCATTGATAAAAACACTTAGAAAAATAGGATACTTCCTATTTTTTTTGTAGAAAAGAAGGATACTTCCACAACAAGATAAAGGGCATATGTGAAAAACCCACATCTAACATCATACTCAATGGTGAAAGACTGGAGGCTTTACCTCTAATATCTGCGACAAGACATGGATGTCTCATGTCACCACTCTTATTCAACATTGTACTGGAAGTTCTAGCCACGGCAGATAAGCAAGAAGAAAAGAAGCATCCAGATTGGAAAGGAAGAAGTAAAACTTTCACTGTTTGCAGATGGCATGATCCTATATATAGAGGATGATAAATAAATGAATTCAGCAAAGTGGCAGGGTACAAGATCAACATGCAAAAGTACATAGTATGTCTATAGACTAGTAATGATCAATCTGAAAAGGAAATCAAGATAAATTTCCATTTAGAATAGCAACTAAAAGAATCAAATATCCAGGAATAAATTTAACTAAGAATGTAAAGGACTGTCAAGAATCTGGTGTTAGCAATGGTTTTTCAGACTTTACACCCTTGGTACAAGCTAGGTAAATAGATAAATGGGAGCTCATCAAAATTAAAAACATTTGTGCATGAAATGACTTAATCACAGAAGTGAAAAGATAACATGTTCAATGGGAGAAAATATTTGGCAACCACATACCTGATAAGGGTTTAATATCCAGAATATGTAAAGAAATCCCACAATTTAACAATACAATAAAAAACAATCTAACTTAAAAATGGGCACTTATTCAAGTGGGCATTTCTCCAAAGAGGATATACAAATGGTTAAAAAGCACACGAAAAGATGTTCAACATCATTATCTATTTGGGAAATGCAATTTAAAACCACAATGAGATATAATTTCACATCCACTAGAATGGCTAATGTTACAGGTATTGGAGAGGATGTGGAGAAATAGAACCTCTTGTGTAAAATGGTGCAGCCATTGTGCAAGACAGTTTGGCCATTGCTTAGAAAGCTAAGTATAGAATTACCATAAGACCCAGCAGTCCCACTATTAGGGTTATACCCAGGAGAACTGAAAGCAGAGACTTGAACAGATATTTGCACACAGATGTTCAAAGCACTGTTTTTCACAATTGCCAAGAAGGAAGCAACCCAAGTGTCCGTTAACTGATGAATGGCTAAACAAAATGTGGTATATACATACATACATATGGCATATTATTCAGCATTCAAAAAGGAATGCAGTTTTGTTGCATGTGACAACACAGATGTTCATAGCACTATTTTTTACAATTGCCAAGAAGGAAGCAACCCAAGTGTCCATTAACTGATGAATGGATAAACAAAATGTGGTATATACATACATACATATGGCCTATTATTCAGCATTAAAAAAGGAATGAAGTTTTGTTGCATGTGACAACATGGATGAACCTTGAAGATATTCTGTTGAGTGAAATAAGCCAGGCACAAAGAACAAATATTGTATGAACACACTGATAAGAAATAATTATAATAAGCAAATTCATAGAGTTAAAATCTAGAATATAGGTTACTGGGGGCTGGGTTGAGGGTAGGGATGGGACATTAATGCTTAATTGATACAGAATTTATAATTGAGTTGATTGTAAAGTTTTAAAAATTGGTGATGGTGATGATAGCACAACATTGTGAGTATATTTACTAGCACTAGTATTTACTAGCACTGAATTATATATGTGAATGTGGTTAAGAGGGAAATTTTAGGTTATATGTATGTTACTAGAACAAAAATTAAAGATAAAACAAAGGACTGTACAACACAGTGAACCCTATTGTAAACGATGGACTATGGTTAATAGGACAATTATGAAAATTCTCTCATGAATTATAACAAAGTACTGCAGTAATGCAAGGAGTTAGTGATAGAGTATATATGGGGAAAATGCACCCAATGTAAACTATGGACTGTAGTTACTAGTAAAATTATAATATACTTTTTTTTTTTTTTTAAAGATTTATTTTTTATCCCCCCCCCTCCATGTCCATTTGCTGTGTGTTCTTCTGTGACTGCTTCTATCCTTATCAGCAGCACCGGGGATCTGTGTTTCTCTCTGTTGCGTCAAGTGTGTGCGGTGCCATTCTTGGGCAGGCTGCACTTTCTTTTGCTCTGGGTGGCTCTCCTTACGGGGCGCACTCCTTGCGCGTGGGGCTCCCCTACTGTGTGGCATGGCACTTCTTGCATGCATCAGCACTGTGCACAGACCAGCTCCACACGTGGAAGGAGGCCTGGAGTTTGAATTGTGGACCTCCCATGTGGTAGGCCTATCCATTGGGCCAAGTCCGCTTCTCAATATACTTTCATCAATTGTTACAAAGGTGCCTCTCTAATGCAAAGTGTTAATAATGGGGGTGGGGTATACGGGAATAGCATATTTTTACATGATTTTTTGGTTAATCTAAAACTTCTCTAACTTAATGAAAAATAGCATTGTTGCGATAAAAGAATTTGAGGCACCTGAAAAAAAATAGGTGTCAAGTATGATTTGAAGAGCACTGACAAATTTGCCTCAGCTCTTCTTGCCCTTTGACACGTCTATTTCTTTTCTCCTTTGTCCTCCCTGAACCGAGAGGGACTTCACAGGTCACCTAGTGCAACTCTTTCATTTAACTCAGTAGGGAAATTGTGGCTCAGAAAGGTTGGTACTTGTCCAACAGTACAACCTTTAACTTTCAGTGAGCCAGAATGTTCTTTGAATAAAACTGTCTAAGAAAGTCTACCTTTCCTCAGGGGAAGAGTAAAATCTCATTATCCATACAAGGGCATAATGATTCCTATGACCCTTAGGGTCCAAAAAGTAGTGGCCAGGGCACCTATTTTCAATATCTCATTCTAAAAAACCCTGTGATTATACATTTTCTTGCTATCTGAAAATAGCAGCCATCTCAGTGAAAGAATAAAGCCGAATATAGTTTTTAAAATGACATTATTGTTCATTAGGAAAAATTTCAAACGTGCACAAAATAGACAGCCGGGTACTGATTTCCAGTATTAAACTTGATTTCCATTGCCATGACTATTCTAGGCCAGTGATATTCATTACCACTTTCCTTTAAAAATATTTGTAGCTGTATGTGCTTGATGAATATAAACTGGAAAATGTCTTAAGTGTATTTAAGGTAGTTGCCAGTGGTCACAACTTTCAGAGTGTAAAGTCAATGAGAGAAAAATAATAATAAGACTTCTTAGTGGTGATCAAATTGGCAGTCGCCATTCTACACATTTTCCCATATGTTTCCATTACATGCACAAACTTTTTAGCAAGAGTTTTTGCTACAGGTCTGCTGAAAACAAAATAAATAGTGTTCTCATCTTTAGGCTGACTAATTAGGCTGTGTGGCAGTTTGAGTCTTTTGTGGACCCCAGAAAATCCTGTTCTTAAAACTAATCCAGGGGAGCAGATGTAGCTCAAGAAGTTGAGCGCCTGCTTCCCATGTATGAGGTCTTGGGTTTGATCCCCATTACCTCCTAAAAACAAATAAACAAATGAAAATAAAAACAACCCTCATAAGGGAGCAGATGTGGCTCAGTGGTTGAGCACCTGTTTCCCATGTATGAGGTCCTGGGTTCAATACCCAGTACCTCCTAAAAACAAACAAACAAACAAAACAAAACACAACTAATCCATTCCTGTGCAGGTAAACCTATTGCAGATGGGATCTTTTGATTAGATGCTGTTAAGGGACCTTCCTTTGGATTAGATCACTTCAGCAGGGCACGACCCAGGGTGGGTCTTAAGTCTCTTACCAGAGTTCTTTATAAACAGAGGAATAAAAAGCCTCAGACACAGAAAGAAGGCTGCAGAGACAGAGAGGAATCCAGAAATGGCAAGAGAAGGCCCGGGGAGCCAGAAGCTGAGAGGAAGTCACTTTAGTTAGATGCTGAAAGCAGCGAGGCCCAGAGGAGAGGGGAGAGATGAGCAGACACTGCCATTGTGCCACGCCATGCACCTCATCACCTACAGCTACAGCTTGGCGAGAAAGCATCTGTGAAGATGCCTTGATTAGCGTTTCACCTAATAAATTCCCATTGTAAAAGCCAACCCATTTCTGGTATATTGCTCTGGTAGCATTTAGCAAACCAAAACAGACTGGAACAAGACCATTTCAAAGAGTGGAGAGGAAAGTGGAGAGGGTGGGGTGACATTTTATAATTTATAATTCCCACTCCCACTACCAGTAGTGGGGAAAGACATTTTTAGGGCCTGTGGCTACAGCCTTCCAGATTACCCCACATATCTGCTTCTGCCTTGCTATGATCTCTGAGCAAGTCACCTCTTGACCTCAATTATCCATTTATTATGATACACTTTCCTATTTCACCAAAACTTGGAGAGTCACAAATCAGTGCCTGAAAGTGGCAGGTGAAAGCCGTGCCTACTAAAGAAGCCTCAACAGAGAAGATATATAAAAGGGGGCAATGTTTAGCCTTATTTCTTTGTTTTCATTTTTGATTTTCCTTCTTTGTTAGCTCTACCTCTCCTTTTCTGTTTCCCTTTCGGTGTTTTTTGGCCGCTTCCTCTCTGTGTCACTCCTGGCTTCTGCTCTTCTGCTGTCTCAGTTTCTCTCTGCTTCTCTATCTACGTTTTAAGGAGTACTGCTCTGGACACGCCTATACCTGCATATACCAAGAGACTGCTCCTGGGCAGGGAAGGAGTGTGATTTGGAGTGCCGATGTTGAAAGTTCTGCCCTTTGGCCTGTGACGAGTAGGAATGGAGCCAGGTGGCAGGAACTTTGCTCCTCTGCTCGGGATCCAGGGCCTCTGATTGACTCCAGGGCTACCAGCTGCCTCTTGGTAGGTCCCTGATTTAAGAGAGCATGTCTGGGGTGCACCCCACACCTCCGAGATGGCATAGTCTATTTCCAGAAAGGAGAAGCTTCCAGCTGAGCCTGTGTGAGCCTCGTAGCCTCCATGGGCACACCTTCATGCTCGCTAGAGTCATATTTGAGGAGGTCTATGTGACAGGCAAGGGTCTGACTTGAGGTGCCTGCCAGGTGTCCCCAACAGGGCAAGGGACAGAGGTTCTCTACTTGCCTTTCCAATCTATGAGGGCACCTCTTTCTCTCACACTCACGGGCTGAGGCTCAAAAACACAAGAGCTTTCATCAGCCCTTGACAGGGTGAGGGTGAGGTACCTGTGCTCTCCCCTCCGGGTAGGAACACCACGTTTGTCTCTTCTCGTGGTTCTGCCCTCAGAATGGCCTCCAGCGCAGCCCATTGGCCAAACTGAGGGACGTCGTTGCTCCTGGCTGACATCTGGTGGCCAGCAGTGAGTACTGCAGCCAAGAAATGCTGAGCCTCGCTGGGAGCCTTTTGCTTGCCCTGATGGTTGTTGCTACCACATTCCTCTCCCACCGACCTGCCCACCAGGCTGTGACTAGAGCCTTAGTGCCTAGAATGCCATAACCACCCTAGGACAATGAGGTGCCTGGCGGCAGAAGAGAGCCTGTCTAAATAAGAAATGTGGAGAAACTTGGTGCCTGGAAGTCTCCTTGCTGGGTCTGCAGCACTTGCCTGGCCACGCCACACACCCCCTCGGGGCCTGTCAGGGCTGCCGCTGTGGTCACCTGCTTGCTCACCAGGTGCTAGGGGGATTAGTGAGGTGACTCTCCTCAGCTGGAAAACCTGGAATGGCTCCCCACTGCTCTAGGCCTTTCCAGCCTCTGTGCTGGAGCTTGGCCCACCCATCTCCTTGCTTCCCTTCCGCACACGCCCATGCTCCTGTCTGCCTGATTCCTTGAGGCTCTTCACACTGCGCTGCACTTTCAGTCTCCATGTCTTTGCTGATACTCTTCCCTTTACCTGAGAATCTTTTCAGCTCACCCACCCTTCCTGGCTTTTCCCTCCACTTGTGAGAATATCTTCAAGATCCAGTGCAGAGGCCACTTCCTTCTAGACTCACCCTTGCTCCATTCCTCTTCCAGCGTGGAGGTGACATTTTCCTCCCTCCTCCTCTCCAAAGCACTTTGTCTCTCTCTCTGAGGCTTATTCGGCTGTTGTGTCCACGTCCCATCTGCCCACTCATTTGTGTAGGCTGCAACTGTGACTTACTCATTCTGTATCTCTACTAAAGTAAATAAAAAGGTCTCAATAGGTTTTTATTGTCTGACCTCAGGGCTCCTAATGATTGTGGCTCACGCTCACTAAGCTCTCCCACAGTGGGTCCAAAGTGCTTTCGGAACACCATGTCACTTACTGCCCAAAACAGCCCCGTGAAGGATAGGTGATTTTTCAACCCTTATATCCCCGAGGCTTGTCTTTATCCCCCTCAGGGGGGTGCTGGCTGCAGAAGCACCACCAAGGTAGGGGAAGCCTCTGTCCCATACACGGTGTCCCTGAGTGTCACCGAGCATCCAGACGTGGTTGATTCCGTCAAGATCCTCTCATACATTCTGTGAGGTGGGAGGGAGACGAGGCATTTTTAATTTTAAATTCCTTAGTCGTAGTGGTATACAGGTGGGAGACATAAGTAAATCATTTGGTGAAAATCCAGAAAACGGGTTGGTTGGGTCACAGGCTTAAGAAGCAGTCCTGAAGGTCTCAGGGCAGAGTCCTCAGTATTTATTTATTTTTAATTGTCCTTTTTATGATTCTAAACATATGCCTTTATTCTTAGTTCTAGCGCTCTGGGACTCTAAGGCTCTTGAGACACCGTGAGCTGTCATTCATTTCATTCAACAGGTATTTACTGAACATGGATGATGTGCCTGCGAGGCATAGCACTGTTTTAAGGAAATGCCTTTGTATTCACATTCTGTGCCATTCTACAACCCCAACTGGCTTCATTTCCATTTAAAAAAAATGAGTACCTTGGATAAGACATCTGGAACTTGAAACAAAATTGGTAAATCCTTATTCTTCGTGGATGAAACCAGAAAACTGGAAGAGGACTGAGGAGTTCTGGGTAAGCAAAACAAGAGAAAGTTAGAGCCACAGTCCCAGGTTTGAGGAGCCAGGCCCTTGGCTGGTTCAGAGACCTAGGGGCTTCCCCAGCCCCACCCGCTCTACATCCGGGAGGGTCCAGGCCACAAAGGGGTTCCCAAAAGATGGCTTTTCCCTCCTGAATCTCTTTGGCTTCTCTTTTTTGTTGTCACCTAACCGATGGACTGTCAGAGACGTATGAAGAAGGCCTGGAAAAGAGCGTTCATAAAGGTAGATGTGTAACGGGTGAATGCAAACCAGATCTCTTTCTGAAAGTGCCTGTGTAGAAACGACCAACATGCCCTTCCTCTCCTGCCTGCCCTGCTTGCGTGGGGGTCGCGTCCCTGCACTCTGAAACAGTCCGCATCCTTTTCTCCCTCCCTCCCCTCTTTTCTTCTTGAAACATTCTATCTTCCAGTCGGCTAGCGAAGCAGCGATGCTGCAGGGACAGCATCGTTCTCTTCTCGGGTGACCCGCCTGTGGCCTGCCTCATTTATCGTCGCGAATCCTCGCAGCAGGAGGGCCCGTGGCGCGGGCGCTGGCGACCAGCAAGGCCTGTGTGCGCAGCGCCCGCCATGCGCCGGCCCCCCAGGCAGGAAAACTCGAAGCCCGGCAGTTTTGCCAAGAACACCTTTCCTAATGTGAAAAGATGTCATTGCCCACTGTTCATAACAAAGGCATGTGAAGGGAGTTTGGTGCAGGAGGCATTTAATTTTTCCTTTTCCGCGGGAGACCCGGCAGAGGAGTTTCCGACCTAAGCTCCGTCACTGCCTTTGTCTGTGACACAGGGATAGGCTGCCTGGGACCTGCCACCCAAATTCCGACTGGGGAGCGCAGAAGGCCAGTTTCCAACTGCTTCTGCGAAAATATTCTCAAACAAACAGAACCTCGGTGCGAGCCAAAGGGCTGTGGAGACCGGAGATGAGCGCGGCTTCAGCAAAGGCCAACCTGAGAGAACCTTCTTGAAGGAGGTGGAGCTGACAGGCCAGTGGGGTCAGCACCAGGCACTGCCCATCGGCGCTGTCTCTCACCTCCTCCAACCTCTGCAGGTATGCTCTCAGTTACACCTGGTTGCCCAAAGCTAGGTGATACCTGAAGCACTTTTAGAACTTTTATTCCCCTTCAAGGTCAGGGACCCAGAAAAGGGTGCAGCCAAAAATAAATAGCCTGGAACCCAGAGCTTTGGCCAGTTGAGAAGTTTCTAATTCTAAAGAACTGCCAATATTTAAAAGCGATCCTTTCAAAGACTTTGTATTCCTGTCTTATCCTCCTGATAGCTCAGGTCCCCTCACAGGCCCTGTCCAGTTTGTTTTCTTAGAATTCTTGTGAGGTAGTTAAGTTCCGCTTCTCCTAACAAGGGTTGAGATAGCTGCCCCAGTTCTCCCGGGTGGAAATGAGTAGAGCTTCCTGCGCCCCTTAGTTAATTTCTCCTTCTGACTAGGTCAAGCGTGGCTGGCTGGAGAAAAAGTGACCTCTCTCTCTTACCAGCTGGCTGTTTATAGACAGTCCACACTGACACTCACTCCCTGGCTGTGAAAATGGACAGGTGCTGAGGATGCCCACTTGAGCTCTGGGCCTGCCTTTCTCAAGCCATGCCCTCCTCCCCCAGTGCCCACCCCTCACCACAGGCTAATAAAATTAGAGAACAAGCAAGCTAGGGGCAAGGTAGCCCTGCACAGGGATGCTTTGTTCCTGGCTGGAGGAAAAGCTGTAATGGGCGTGGGGGTGAGATAGGATGGTGGGGTGTTACCTACCCTATTAGCCATCAACTACTAGCAATTTCACATAAAAATCCAGCTTTCTGGTATTGTTAGAAAACACAACATTTCTGGCACTGGACTCATGTACCTGCAGGCAACATTGCCTGGGGCTGAGTGCCAGCTGTCCCCTTTTGTCAGGGTGATGATCTCCCATTTCCTGCAGTCCCCATGGCCAGCTCTGCTCATTTATGCCACCCACCTGCCTCTCACAGTATGTAAGTTTTTGTACCCTTCTCCCCCAATTAAAGATACTAAACTGGCTTTACTCATGCTGCTTCTTGATGTGCTAACAACTCTTAATAAGAACTGCATCACCTTGTGTTATCATTTTATAAACAAACTTTTGGGTTTATTAAGCATCTGACTGCCTGCTTTATACTAAGAAAGCTAGGGTTTAGATAAATTCAACACTACTTTTTTTAAAAGAACACATATGCACAGAACAGAAAAACACTTGAAAGATGCTTGGAAAATACCCAAAAACAACTGCTTACAGAGACTCTCTTTCTGTTTTGTTTTGTTTTTGTTTTGTTCCGCTACCGACTTTTGATGAATTTCAAAAGACTCAAACTAAGCAGAGGAGAAAAGGTGGGGTGAGGAGGAGGAAGGAAGGAAGGTCGGGGTGTGTTTTGAGAGGCAGGGTCCACGAGCAACATCCTCCTATGGAGTTGAGCAGGGGTGGCAGAGACAGAGGTTGTTTGGGATCTCATCTCTCCAAGAGAGGCCTATGCTCAGTGCTCATTTTTGTCTGAGTAACCAGGCCATTCTGTTTTTTGAGCACTTGACATGGGTTCCTCAACTGATCGGATGTGCTCCCCTGATAATTACCCCTCACCCCTTAAGAAAGCAACCTCTGTGAGGATCGGCCTTTCTCACAGTGGGTGAGCTGTTACCTTTTGGGGATGCTGAGCACCAACGGCTTGTTTATGAGGCTGGCCTCACTAAGCCAAGGAATCTTGCCAAATTTTGGAACAGAAACCTAGAGAAATGGAAAGAAGTCATGTTGCAGAATTTGTAACACTTGACCAATGTAAGCTAACAGCCCCCATGCTTTACATTCACAGAGCATTCAACAGTTTACAGAACATTTTTATGTTTCCTATTTGACCTTTATAACCATCCCATAAGGTATGCAAGGGCAAAAACTATTGGTTCCATTTTACAGATGACAAAATCAAAGCTTAGAAAGTGAGTGATTTGCAGAGTAATATAGCTAGTAAGTGGATTCTGACTTTTGGAACCACTACATCTTGTGTTCTACTATATCATTTTGCTTTTGTATTACTTCAGTCTGTTTATGAATTTTCTAATATTTCTATGAACTCAAATGAATATTAGCTATCTCCTGTCTCATGCCTCTAGTTATGTTTGCAGCCACAGGGTCCTCCACCTTCAGCCGGTGAAAGAACCAGATTTTGAAACTATTGAGAACCAGGTATTAATCTCAGTTTATCCACTTTCCAGCTGCATCACCTTGGACAAATCACAACTTCTCTGAGCCTCCAAGTCCTCTTTGAAAGAGGGATGATATTAAAGATCAGTGCACTACAGAGAAAGCCCTACGAGATCGAGGGATATATTCTGTTTCCTTCACTGCTGTATCATGAGCACCTAAAACAGTGCTTGATACTTGTAGGTGCTACGTGAATATTTGTCGAATGAACTCATGGAGGTGTGGAAGTCGCCAGCTTAGGGCATGACTTAATAGGAGCTCAATAAAAATAGCCGTTATCTCCCTTGTATCAGCCTAGCCTCTGTCCTTCTCTTTCCTTCCTTACTCAGTTTTTCGATGTCATATCCACTTAGTGTTGGGGATTTACTTTCTCAGGCTCCCAGCTAGCTTTCCGCTTTCGGCGGGCCCCTGGGACAGTAGCCGGGAGGTCCTCCGAGCAGCCAGCAGGGGGCAGCAGCGCCCTCGCGGGCCCTCCCGGCGGGGAAAGGACGCTCTTACCGCGGAGGTTATGGTGGACCCGGAAGTGCTCGGACACTACCGCGACCCCGGCGCCCCGGATGGGGAAGGAGGCGGGCGGCCGCCCTCCCCTGGCCGCGCACCCTTAAGAACTCGCGGGCAGGTGGGTTCTGAGTGGGCGTCAGTATTTCCGGGCCCCGTCTCCTCCGCCATCCCCCCGCAGGCTCAAGGCTGGGTGAGGGGCGGCGGCGGGCGGGGGAGGCCTGGGAGGGTCGGTAGGGCGCCCCTGGGGACACCCTACCCCCGCCCCAGTCCTTTCCCCGACCCTGCGGACGGGCGTTGCCCTTTTCGGAGCAGCTCACCCTCCAGCCCCGGCGGCGGTGGGGAGGATGCCCGGGATAGGGTCTCCGCTGCATTGGGGGCGGGGAACTCCCAGGGTGTCTGGCTTGTGAAGCAAAACCTACCGTGTCTCCTTGGAAGAAATAAAGATCGGGCAATAAGAATTTTCTTCGCAGATGTGCTGGATGACCTTGGTATTTCTGACTCTCCGTTTTCCCGTTGTGAAAAAGGGGTGATTATCATCTTCGACGCTCACAAGAGTTTTCGCGGTTATAAGTAGGATAACTTTTTAAAGGATGTTAAGCGCAGTTAATGAGTTCAGAGCTTTTAGTTAGTTTCTTTGAGTGTTTGGTTTTGTCTAAATAAACCGTAGAGCTGTACCTTTTTGTATTGTGCAGTTTACTGTTGCTTTCAGACCGGTAACTTTGTAATTTTTTTGTTTTTTAAATAACGGATGCCTCTGAGAACCCACTAAAAGTTATAGACCCTATCCCTAGAAATAACCACGAACTGCATATATAGGCAACCCAGCCATAGACCTCAGAAATATGTGAACCACCAGTTAGGAACTGGTTTAAACAAAGGCACAGGCTTTAGGATCAGACTTTGGTTTGGATTCTGGCTCCACTGTTTACCACTCTGTTACCTTGGGCTAAAATTACTTAAGCAATTGTAATCTCAGGTGTTTTTGTTTGTTTTTTAACTAGTAGTAGGGCTAATATTAACTTGGAAGGTGGTCAAGATTAAATAAAAGAAGGTAAGACACCTAGTGCATAGTAGGGCACTCAGTAGTAACTAACAATATTAATATTATTCAAAGGATTATAATTTAAAAATCTGAAATACTGTTTTAATGCCCATAATTATGAGATGGCCACCACATGTATTTTGTTCAGACTTCTAGTGGACTGAGTTGGTTTGATTTTAAGTCAGGCTTATCCTTGGCCTTTAACAACTTTCGTAGGTTCATAGTCTCTCTTTTTCTAGGAACTTGGCTGTATTGTCCCGTCTCAGAGAACAAACTCATCTGTTACAAGCCTAGTCTGGGTTGCTGCCTTTGAAAGCAAGGGAAGGTTGGTAGAATATCAACCACAGCACAGCATGGAATTTCCAGAGAGGTCTTATTTCAAAGCTTCATAAAGAAACGAACCACATGGACTTCTGCGAGGGAGATTGAACTGGCCTGAGTTTGAGGAGAAGGATAATGTGTGACCAACCAGTTGCTAACACCAAGGAGGCCAGGTGGCAGAAGGTCTTGTATGAACGACAACCCTTCCCTGATAACTACGTGGACCGGCGGTTTCTGGAAGAACTCCGGAAAAACATCTATGCCCGGAAGTACCAATATTGGGCTGTGGTGTTTGAGTCCAGTGTGGTGATACAGCAGCTGTGCAGTGTCTGTGTTTTTGTGGTTATCTGGTGGTATATGGACGAGGGTCTTCTGGCTCCTCACTGGCTTTTTGGGACTGGCCTGGCTTCTTCACTGATTGGCTATGTTTTGTTTGATCTCATTGATGGAGGTGAAGGGAGGAAGAAGAGTGGGCGGACCCGGTGGGCTGACCTGAAGAGTGCCCTAGTCTTCATTACTTTTACGTATGGATTTTCACCAGTGCTGAAGACCCTGACAGAATCTGTCAGTACTGACACCATCTATGCTATGTCAGTTTTCATGCTGTTAGGTCACCTCATTTTCTTCGACTACGGTGCCAATGCTGCCATTGTATCCAGCACACTGTCTTTGAACATGGCCATCTTTGCCTCTGTTTGCCTGGCCTCACGCCTGCCCCGGTCCCTGCATGCCTTCATCATGGTGACATTTGCCATCCAGATTTTTGCTTTGTGGCCCATGTTGCAGAAGAAACTGAAGGCATGTACTCCCCGCAGCTATGTGGGGGTCACACTCCTTTTTGCATTTTCAGCCTTGGGAGGCCTGCTTTCCATTAGTGGTGTGGGAGCCATACTCTTTGCCCTTCTGCTGGTTTCCATCTCATGTCTCTGCCCTTTCTACCTCATTCGCCTGCAACTTTTTAAAGAAAACATTCATGGGCCTTGGGATGAGGCTGAAATCAAAGAAGACTTGTCCAGGTTCCTCAGCTGAATTAGGAACTTCCAGACTTCATAATTAAGGCAAGCTGATAGACTAGCCTCCCAACTAGAATAATATCAGAAGGCAGAGTTCCACTCTGGAAGTAGCATGCTGATGTGGGTGGGAGAGCAGAGATCAAAAGAGAAATTTAGCAAAAATCTTGGGTGGTAAAGGTCCTTATCCTTGTTATTTTGTGGATAACAAAGCTTTGGGGGGGCGCTCTTGAATTATTGCTTTTTATTCGCTGTAACAAATGAAGTGATGTGGTTTCTATTTATTAAAAAAATAACAACACATCAATCAAGTTGTCTCATGATTTTTCTGAAAGTAGAAGGCAAAAGGGGCATGAAGAGTAAAGAGAGAATAAAAGTGTATGTATAAAATCACTTCTCTTTACCTTTTTTTAGCAGCAGTGCAGGTACCATTCTGTATCTAGAACATCCTAGAACTATGGATGCTGTTTCCAGTTTATTTGCTCAAGATCGCATAGTTGGTCACTTAACATTAACTCGAGGTTTCTGATTATTTTTGTGTATATCTATAGATATATTTTAGCGGACTTTTGTTGGAGACATTGCTATATCAGCCATTAGGCTAAAGTGCTGTTGTGGGGTAATACAAAGATGAACAAGATAAAGGCACTACACCCGGCTGCTTATGGTATAGTGGAGACAAGCTTGTATACAGCCCACTACAAGGGAGAGAGGGATGTGTCCTAATGCCCAAGGAAAATGCTGCGAGAAGTCAAAGGAGCTGAAGTAGGCATTTGAGCTTAGTCTTGGAGGATAGGTGGGATTTAAATAGGCAAAAGATGGTAGTTTTAGGGCAAAGCTAGGCCAATAATATGAGCAAATGAAGGTGGCTGGCTTTGTGTGACTAAAAGTACTATGGAAAACTGGAGAGAGCATGCTCTGTATAATGACAACTGCCACTCTGCTGTAGCGAATCATTTCTGTTCAGAATTTGACCCTAGTTTCAAATCTTTGGAATTCCAAATAAAATTCTAAATGAAATTCTACTAGCTGCAAATCTAGTTTTTAATGTGGAATCTGGCTTGAAAATTACATCTCAAGTTTAAATAAAAGGCACCCCGGTGCATGCGAAAAACCACATTTGCCTGAAAAATGTGACTACTGCTGTCCAATGCCTTTTTAGCACAGGTACAAAGATGGGGAAAAATACATTTGATAGGAATTTACAGTTATTTGGATAAAGTTGGAACAGGAAGTTTGAGTAACAGTTAGGCATACTCAAGAATTTGGGCTGTATGCTGTAGGCAATGGGGAAACATCCAGCTTGACTAAGGATCTTGAGCCAGTTACTTAAACTGCTCTATGCCTCAGTTCTTTCATCTGTAAATGGGAATAATAGATATACCTCTAGGACTGTGATGATGAGATAATAGGTACAAAGTGCTTTGAAGAATGACACACAGGATTAAATTAGTGTTAGCTATTATGTTGGTATGTAGGAAGACGGAGAGGGCAGAGACAAGGTGCAAAATGTATTGGGTACTTCCCAGAATATAGTTGGTCCCTCATGAGGCAATTCATTTGGGGCAAGTTCTGGACTGCCCCTTTCTGACTAGAAATTGGTTGAAATCAGAAATTTCATCAGGGCAGTAGTACTAAGAAGTTGTGTTTTCTATATCTCTGAATAGGTTTCTCAAAAATGTCTTGGACAGGAGTTTGCACTAGTCTTCAGCAGCCATCTCACATCACTTTTTTGTCTGATTTGAATTTAGGTAGGTAAATGTTACATTTCATGATAAAAATGGTGGTTTTCCCTGACTAAGGTAAATTAGACTACTTTCACATACACAAGGACATTGGCCAATGGAGGGAGAAGGGTCTCAGAGACTGATGGAACCCAAATTATCCCACTACTGGCAGTGTCAGCCTTGGCCTTTTCATGTCTCAAGAGTGGCCAGAACTGGCTCACATTATTAGAGTCCACATGTGGAATAGGGTCAGATGGTGGTTGAAGGTGGTACGGAGTTGTATAAAATTGTGTGTGTTTTTTTTGTAACACATTTTCCTTACTTTAATGAATTTCTGACCAACTCTTTAGAGAACTCGCATAGCAGCCATATGCATGGGAGTGAGCAGAAAGTTCCCCACATCTGAACCACTTTCAAAAATATTTCCTTAGTGGGATGCTTTAATATGTCTGTGCTGTCATTTTCAGCTCTTTCCTGCCAGACTAGTGTTTGGAGTTACCCAAGTTCTGACTCTGCATTTTAGTGTTTGTAGAAGTGCACTGTGGAGTTGGCAGGGGATGGTGAATTGTGTGTGGGTGTGAGGCTTAGGGGTGGGGAAGAGATTTAATTCAAGTATAAAAATGTAGGTGGCTGTGGGGAGAAGGATATTCTAATCTGAGTCAACGTATGCCACTGTGCATAGGGCATGAGGCTTGAGAGTGCTTAGTACTTTGAATTATGCACTTCTGGAGGATGTTACTTAAGATTCCGGGAAAATTTTAGAAAAGTAGTGAGATCTAAAAAGAACCTAGTGTCTTTGTACTTGGAATTCTTTGTACAGAATTGGTTGCCCCACAACCAGGTTATAGTAGATTTTGAAGTGGGTGACAGAAGAATAACCATAGGAAACAAAGGGAAAGGAGATTCCCCTATAAAAATGGATTAGAGAATAGAACCTTAGAGCCTGGGAGGAAGGTTCAAAGGAGATGTATTCACTGCCCATAAAAGTGAAGGTGAACATTGACTTATTCATAAATCATGACTTCTTAGGAGAAGACCCCCTTTGAAATTTGAGTAGGGTAAGTTTAAGACAAGTGAAAATATAATTTTTATAGTAACTCCCAAGAAGTTGCACAGGCCAGGAATACAAATGGATTCCAAAAAGATTTTGGAAAAATTGCAAATAAAAAAGACTTGTGAGAAAATGTTAAGAAATCCCTAATCCTTCAGTGTTGCAATTATGAAGGATAGTGAGGCCCGCCATGGCATGCTTCCTTGGGTTGCTGCTGGCACAGGAATTCAGGCCTAGTTAATGATTGGTATGACCTAATGTGATGATTACTGGAAAATTGACTCATCATTTCTGTTCAGTGGTTCACTCAGTCTCTTTAAACCACAGTTAAAGGGTACAAGTAAAATACTAATGATTTAGATTTCAAGAGAATGTGTGTGTGGTTGGGGTGGGATAGGGGCAAGGGAAGGGAAAGGGTTACAGTAGTATTGGAATTAAAACCCTAATATGTCAAATATTTGCTGACCTAGAAACTTTCTCTGCTGTGCTCCCCTCCCCCCTTGCTCTGTTACCTATATGGTAAGCTGGGTGGTCATGGTGGCAAGTGAGAGCAAGAAGAGAGGAATGGGGAGGTGGATTTGCCCATTTCTCCAAAATGGATTGTAGTTGGGATGGAAGGGATTTGAGGAGAAGTGGTGCTATAAGGTGGCAGCTCTGCTTTATTTGTGCCATGATGCAGTTGACAGATGATGGCATGTAGCTAGAAGACTATGCAAGGATCTGAGAGTAGCTCAGACGTGTGTAGGGGAGAGGAGATGTAATCATGTGCACAAGTGAAGGGACTGGCTTTAGACGAGCAGGGATACTGTGGTAGAGTAGGAAGGTAGCTTATATATTACAGATATTCCAAGTAGCTAGCATGTGCGCCTCATGCATGGTGGCTCTGTTGTGACCATATCAATGTCAGTGTTATGCTTATGTCAGTACTGTAAACGTTTGAGAAACCCTTTAGTCAGCCAGCTTAAATTGCGAGTTTAAGAATTCATACTGAGCATATTTAAGGAGGCATATGGAATCATCACTTACAATTTCTGAGCCATAAATTTAAGGACAAGGAAAACAGAAACCAGCAGAGGGCATCAGCCACACAATTATACAATACTTCAAGCCCACATAGGCAAACAGGCTGGGACGTAGTGCCATCTTGTGGAAGCTTTTTATATATTTTTTTTAATAGTGAAATTCAGTAAGAGATTTGAAATTCTTGCTGAATTGTGGTTTTGGAAATAACTACACTGCCTGAGATCACCATAAATTCAGAAAGAAAATAGCACACTTGAATCTGAAGAATAATAGCTAGATTTTTGAGCATCCTCTGTGTACCGTTCACTGTGTTAAGTGCTTTATGTATACTTCTCATAACAATCCTGTAGGACAGATATTATTTCCATTTTACAGTTGAGGAGACTGAGACTCAGAGGGGTCAGGAATTTTGTTATAACTAATGTTTTATTGCCATTTTAGACTGATACTTTGCTTTCCTGACAGCTGTACTGCATCCAGGACTAAAAGCTAACTGATAGGCAGTTGCTTTTAATTCTTTGTCAAATCTCTCATCATCCCCTCTATCCTTTACTCGTTTTCCCCAACATACAACAAAATATTTAGTGTCCTCTTAGGCCTACCTCTACTCATTTTTTACCGTTCATTCACATTTTATGATGTTTGGCCTCAGGAATTTATTCATTCAATAAGTACTTATTGAACACTTACTATATGACAGACATTATTCTGTGGGTTTGGGATATATCTATTAATACAATAGAAAAAGATCCTTATTGTAGTACTAGTAGAGGTTAGGGGGATACAGACAATAAACATGATAAGTAAATTGCCTTGAATACTAGGTAATAAGTGTTACAGAAAAAAAGAAAAGTAGAATGATATTAAATGAGGGGGTCATGGGAGGTCCATGAAAAAGGTAGCAGTTAACTAAAGACTTGAAGGAGATGGAGGAATAATCCACACATGCTAGGGAAGAGCATTGTAGGCAAAGGGAACAACTGCTACAAAGGCAGTAAGGCGGGAAAAAACGTCATGTTGGGGAATAGCAAAGAGTAGGTGAAGTGGTATAATCCAGGAGATGGAAGATGAAGTTAGGTAATGTGGACACTAGATTCCGTAGGACACTGTAGGCTGTTGAAAGGACTTTGGCCTTTACTCTGATTAATATGGGAGCCATTGGGAGGGTCTTGGGTAAAAGAGGAACATAATCTGGTGTACATTTTGAAAAGTTCATTCTGGTTGCTGTGGGGCAAGAGTAGATGTAGTAAGAAGCATTAGAAGGCTGGCTCGGTAATCCAAGCAACAGATGATGGTGGCTCAGAAGAGGGTGATAGCAAAGGAAGTGGTGAAAAAAGTCACCTGGATATAATTTGAAGGTAGAGTCAATAGGGCGTCCTGATGTATTAGATGTGGGGTGTTAAAGAAAGAAGAGTTGTGAACAAAAAAGTGGCTCAAGCAACTGGAATAATGGAGATGCCATCAATCAAGATTGGGGGGGGGAGGTTATGGGTAGAGATTTTTTTGAGGAAGATAAGGAGTTCAGTTTGGGGTGTGCTGAGTTTGAAATGTCTTCTAGATATCCAGGCAGAAATTTGAGTAAGGAGTTAAGAGATGTAAGTCCAGAAATTGGCAGAAATGTATACAATGGAGATGTAAATTTGGGACTTAGTATATAAATGGTATTTAAAGCTATGGGACTGGATAAGATTGCCAAGGTAGTGGGTATAGATAGATAAGAGGACCAAGAACACCAAATAAAAAGGTTGGAGAAGAACAAGCAAAAAGACTGGAAAAGCACAAAAGGAAAACCAAGAGAGTTTAGTGCTGAACATGTCTCAGGGTGGAGGGATGATCAGCTGTATCAAATTCTGATAAATCAAGTAAGATAAGGACTGGGGATTGACTAATAGATTTAGTAATAAGCTCATTAGTGTCCTTGAAAACAACAGTTTTTTGATGGAGTGGTGTGAGTAAAAACCTATTTGGAGTGCATTTAAGAGATAATAGGAGAAGGCAGGAGGTGCGGACAAATTTTTGGAAATTTTGCTTCAAAGGGGTGCCAGAAAATAGAGAAAATGAAAGTGAAAGTAAGGACAAGAAATGTTTAAGATGGGAGAAATGATAGCATGTTTGTATGCTGATAGAAATGAAACAATAAGTAAAAATTGATGTGTGAGGGGAGAATTACTGGAGCAATATTCTCAAGTAGGCGAGTGGAACTGGGATACAGAGGAGAAGTGCAGGAATTGGTTTTAAATGAGCAGGGATAGTTGATCTGTGGAACAAGTTGGAAGGCAGAGTAGATGGATACAAATGCTGATAAGTAGGTAGCTGGGATGCTGGGAAGCTTTGGAAGTTCTTTTCTGATTGCCTCAATTTTTTTCAGTGAAGTAGGAGGCAAGTTAATAGACTGAGGATGAAGATGGGGGAGGAAAAAAAGGGGGAGTGATGGGTTATAACTGGGAAAGTAGCTGAGTTTTGTGCAGGACAAGATCATTGAGGGAGTGAAATCCAACAAAATGAGAGGCTGGGTGAGGAAAGAGGTAGGGAGAATTACCTACATGGTAGGTATGTGGAAATCCTCAAGAATTAAGACAGGAGTGGCACTGGAGAAAGTGACAGAAGCAGGAACCAACATAATTGGGAAAGAAGGGCAAATGAACTGGAGGTTGGTAGATAAGAGGTAGTATATGCTATAATCTGATGCCATGAGGTTCAAAGCTGGGGGGTTTAGGGAGGAGGGAGGAAGTTTGGTCTAAAATGAAAAATGAAAAAATGAGGAACAAGAATGCCAACTCTACTTCAGGCTCATCAGTATGAGGCTGTGGGAGACAAACTCTACCTTTTGACAAGGCTGTAGGAGAAGCAGTGCCCTTAGGGGAGAATTTGGTTTTATTAGAGCAAGAAGGTGAAGGAAATATCCAGGGAACCATTTGAAGATACAGGGAATTTTGCCAATCATGGGCAATGAATTATAGAGGGCAGAGTGAAAGGGTTTCAAAAGTTGGCGAGGAATGGAACAAGGGATGGAATGGGCATGAGGGCAATCTAGCAGTCTAGGGGTTTGTGTGATGCCTGACATCACAAAAGATTAATAGTTCCAGTGCGTTCAAGGCGTTCAAGGTGGAGGTGAGAAGTGAGGGTGGATAGGGAGGGTTTCCGGGGCCACTCTTCACCTTGAAGGAGCTGTGGGGGAGTGTGCAGGCCTCCTCATACCATGGACATATTATCTTTTGCTAATGGGATTACTGTGTAATTCTCTGGGTAGTGTACATTTGACAAGAGCTCTCAGGGGATAATACATAAACTTGTTGAGAACTGCACAAACTCCCAACGTTAGGTCAGTGTCATTTATTGTATTCTAGAAAGTTTGGCAAAGTGATCAGCACTGAGGTGAGAGCCAGGGTTTGACCTGACCTAGTTAAAGACAGGCCCAAGTTCCTGTGGAAGGTGAGGTCTGAGGAGGAACACTCCACTGACCACTGGCAGAGGGCTCAGGAGAGCTTAGCTACGGGTGGACAGGAAGAGTAGAAACAGCTACTGTGCAAATATTAATACTTTTGGTTTTCTTTTTCTTTTCCAATTCCCAGATGCCAGTGATGTTGATGGTTTTTTTTTGTTTTGTTTTGTTTTCCTCCCAGGTACTTTACTGTGACTAATGAGAGGATTCCCCAGAAGTAGGGAAGTTAGGAAGCATCCATTTTCCAAATGCCCAAAATTTTCTCAGCACCATGGGCCTAGCCATACCATCCTGCCAGTGCCTCCTCATGCCCATCTGTGGAGATACAAGTGCCAGAGGAAGTAACTTAGAAAGGCCAATGGCCTTTTAGGTTACGAACTGACCTCAGTTGGGCACCTGGGTTCAAATGACACCTAGGACCAGTTTTTTTCTGCCCTAAACAGACTAGTTCTACAATCCTTTGACCATAATGCTGTTGTGATTATGGGACAGATTTATTTTTACTAATATCAGAGTCAAGATAACAACTGCCCCTCGGGCCCCTATAAAAGCTGGATCAGAGGAGCTGCTTCTGCTTTCCCAAGCTTGGGCTGGATCACTGTTCACCACTCCAAGATGGTCCTGTGGCCTTGTATGGGGTCCAAGTAACATTTGAGACATCCCATTCTTTTTAAATTGCAAAACACAGTTCTTTAGGCCCAAAGCAACTTTCATGTATGTAGCTGAAAGTATTTTTGTCTTTGAAAGAGAAAAAGAAGGCAGGCAGAAGGAACTGTTTTCTTGGTTCTATCTTGCTTTCCCTTGCCTTCTGAAATGTACCCATGAAGATGAAAACCAGAGGAAAAATCAGCCCTTAAGAATAGGGGTTCTAGGGAAGTGGACTTGGCTCAGCAGATAGAGTGTCAGCCTACCACATGGGAAGTCCGTGGTTCAAACCCCAGGCCTCCTTGACCCGTGTGGAGCTGGCCCACACGCAGCGCTGATGTGTGCAAGGAGTGCCCTGCCATGCAGGGGTGTCCCCCGGATAGGGGAGCCCCACGCACAAGGAGTGTGCCCCATAAAAAGAGCTGCCCAGCACGAAAGAAAGTACAGCCTGCCCAGGAATGGTGCCGCACATACGGAGAACTAACACAGTAAGATGGCACAACTAAAAGAGACACAGATTCCCGTGCCACTAACAAAAATAGAAGCCGACACAGAGAATGGACACAGAGAACAGACAACTGGGGCAGGGGTGCGGGGGAGGGGAAAAAAATCTTTTAAAAAATGAACAGGATTTCTTAACCAGGGATCCGTGAGCCTGAATTGAAATTCAAATATCATTATTCTTGTGTAGATGTGTTGGCATGGGTGTGATGTATTTATTAAATAATACACAGTATAGTGTGGACTTAGTAAGGGGTCTGTGGTTTTCACCTGACTGGCAAAAGGGTCCGTGGAACAAAAAAGGTTAAGGATCCCTGCTTAAGAGCCTGAGTAACTTTTCGGTAGTGTTACACAGAGCTTAAATATACTTTGTTAGCAGCTGTTCTGAGAGATGGGTACTCTTGCAGAACTCACTTCAGTGAATTCTTGGTTACTGCCTTGAGTATCCTTAAGCCTCTTTGGTTTCCTTGGGATTACTATGGCTTTCTCTTCTCTGTACTTGTGCAGGAAATGGCTCACATTTCATGAAGTTCCTTGAAGACATGAACCGAAGCTGAAAATCAGGACCTGATATAAAGTACTGTACAGTATGATTTGATTAAAAACTGAGCATAGAAGTAGCAGTCCATGGTCTTAACTCATCCATTAGCTTGTCACCAAGTCTGAGCTTCTTAATATATTGGCAATATTGCAACTCAATAGTATTTTTAAGCATAAAAGAAAACGGGTGTCTATTCAGATAGTGGAGGCAGTTTACTTCAGAACCTCAGGGACACTCACTAAAGCATCCAACAGCAATTTTCTTAGAATTCAAAAATAATGCTGAATTATAAAACATGGATGTGTCAAGTACATTTTTTCAAATGGTGTGAAAAAGAGGAGTGAAGTACATCCCATCCCATTAAAAATGTCCATATCTATAAGTAAACAGCAGAGGTCATTGCTGTATCTCCATATATCTAGGATGTCTTTTGCAACATCCCTTAATATCTATGGGCCCCATGCTTAAAGATATTTATTTACCTATGAAACCCCATGATGAAATTACTGGAAATTTTTTCTTACCTTTAGTTTTCTTTTCTCCATCTCTTATATGTTCTGGGTTTTTCTAGCTGAGATTGAGGAGCTCAAGATCACTTCACTGCTGTTAGAGGACTACCAAGTACCTTGTGATTCTGAAGCCTTTTAGTTAGGAGCCAAAACAAAGTTAACTGACCACCTCACGGTTTCAATACACATGTCTTCTTCTTAACCAACACTTGTGTGGTTATTCTGGTATTATATTATTCTACTAAGCATGAAAAGTTTGGTTGGTTTCTGATTGGCTGAAAATGAGTTCTATTCTTTTTTGTCAGAGGTCAGTCATCATGTTCTGGAATGTTAGCATGTGTGGATCAAGTGTTTAATCTGGTTCTAGAACTCAAATAACTGCTTCAGCATAGAAGTCAGTAACAATTTTCTCTGGACAGACACTGTAATTGCTTAGTTAACTATTTTGTAATTGCTTAGTTAACTATTTTGTAATTGCTTAGTTAACTATTTTGTAAGCTACTTTTATCCTGTTACTTCTCTGGTATTCTCAGTGACTAGGACATGAGTTCAAGAAATGTTTGATGCATCACTGAAAGAATGAAAATATTTAAGAAACTCTATGTTTGTTGAAGATATAGCAGTTTGGTTAATCCTGGACCACCTTGAGTTGTAATCAACTCTGAATAACACTGTACCTTTCTGTCTCAACTATTGAGGGCAGGAGTGAAAGAGCTAGGGAAGGGTATTTATGAAATACAGAATCACTGTAAACAATAGATTAATATTAACCTTAGTACAGTTTATTTTTACTCCAGGCTGCTTCCTTTCCTCATCATTCTTCCTTTTTTCTTTCCTATAAAATGTGAAGAAGGGAACACATTTCTTTGTTGAGGAGAATGAGTAATGTGGTATGGAATAATTTGATTCTGGTATGACTTGAGTTTTTCTTTCTCATTCATTGCTTATCAGGTCAATTTAAGTTTTAAACATCTAAACTGTGTGACACTGTATATAAAAATAAGTCCATGTTTATGACAAAGTAGAAAAATATCAGTACTTAAAAAGATGAATTGTAGTAAACCTTCCCATTGACAACTTCTGTTTTTGTCTGGGGAGATGGTATGAAATAATCTGGGAGCACTGTGTCTGTTGGCATGAGAAGGCTATCAGATAAGGAATATTGATTAAAAATCAAAAGACTAGACTGGAAGTGAAGAGAAGGGTAAAAGATTGCATGCTGTGCATTTTTTTGCAGCAACTCAGTTGCCTTCAGGCATATATAAGATATCGATACCCTGCTTTGAACACTATGAACTTTTCATAGTTACTGGTGATGCTAACGAGTAGTCAGTGGGTCTGGGGTACAAGTAAAAATTGATGTAACATGCCCTATGAAACTTTTAATCTCAGAAAAAACTAGTTTTGTGCTTTTTAGTGGAGAACTTGGTACTCAAAAAATAATTTTTATAGTCCAGAAAAATAGCTTTATTGGTGAAGGGCTCTCCATTTTAGAAGTAGGGGTTCCTGCCACATCATCTATATGTCTCTCCTTGCAAGGGCTTTGCCTAGGTCAGATGTGAAGTAAATAGAATACAAATTCCTGATTAACCATTTTTTACTGTTCCATTGTATGGTTTTCTATCTTAATATGCTAAAATGAGGCACACTCAAAAAGTGATCTCATCTGAGAGGGGATATTTTGAAATTCTAACTTAGGCCATGCAAAGTTCAAAAAAGAGAATTCTGAGTTAAATATTAAAGCTCTGGGCAGGCTTCAGGCCACATATTTGGTAGTAGGTATCATATTACCTTAATAAACATTTTATTTGGATAAATCTTTGAGATGCTTTTAAAAAATGATAGTTGGAATTACCAGTTAATGACAGTTTTGGAATTATAGTTATTAAAGATTAAGGTATAAAACTAATTCTCTTTTCTCCCAAACACAGAGATTTCATTCTTCTAGTACTTTACTGACATCATTAAGAATCTTCTTCTTAAGGTGGCAGTTCCTTGCCTTGTTGTCCTTTTATTCTGAACATGTTTTCTTCCCTGAACTTGCAAATAGAATTTGTGAGGTTTATATGTTTCAGGCCAGGTTTATATGTTTCTTTCATTATCTAACATATTTTATTTCCTCCAAGAGTGTTTAGAAAAAATACAAAAATAGGAAAAAATATTTTGGTGCAATAATAATTACTAATGTGATTCCTGGAAGCAGGTCGAAATTATTCAATCTTTTATGTCTTTGTAGACACCCAGAATTTTTCATTTTTTTCATTCTTCTATAGAACACAAATATCAATTGATGACATATTACTATTATCCACCAAAGAGCAGATTAAATCATGTTGCTTTAAGAACTTAAAATCAATCTGTTACATTTAAGCTCCTTAAAAAATCAAATTATGTATTTTTTACCTTACCTGGTTTTAGTGAAACAAACTCTTATTTTAATTTTGGTCTTCTTTATTAGAAAAAGAAACAAAAACACATTCCATTTTTTATATAGAATAAACTTTATTTTTATTATAGACATAGATCAAAAATAAAAGTTTTTATGTACATATGACATATAGTGCAAACAAAGGTTTTTAAATACCATGGGTAGACATGTCGTTGGAAACAAAAGGAGATGAATGATGAGGGTTAGGATGGTCGTCCTGGAACTGCAGGAGGGGGTCGCCTAGTGAAAACAAAACAAAACAAAATAACAAAAAGAAAAACACAGATGCAGAGGAGGAAAACAATGTTTAAATCATAAAAAAAAAATTCAAATAATAGCATGCAAAAATATCCCACAGAAGTCAAATTCAAATCAGACAAAAACATGCAGACATGCAGGGGAGATGAAGGAACACCACACGGCAAAGTTAGCAGTTCCCAGGACTTTTCCTGGCTACCAGCAATGTGCTAGGTATGAGCCATTTGAGCCCACTCAAAAATCTTATTTTGTACCATGGAATGATAAACTGAAATCTGTGCAAACATATTCAGGAAAACTGGGGACAAATATCTTTATAATTTGATCATTTGATTCCCAATCCTGGTTTTGTGACAATTAGTTATTTCCAAAGATTTCAACAAATTTGAAATCTCTTTGAGGCAAGAGGAGATTGATATACAAATAGGACAGGTGAAAATTTTTTTTAAGCTGAGGGAAATTAGAAGGTGTTAAGAGATCAAACAAGCAATACAGTGACAATACAGAAAATGTCAGGGGTTTATCTTAGAGAAAAAGATTTGTAAGTAAGGATTGCTCAGGTAGAAGAGTCCTGACATATGATAACCTGCAACCAGGCCAAGGGGAAGTAGGAGGCTAGGTCTGGTCCATGGTAAACCCAGTAAGTTGGAAGGATTTCCCTCTCTTTCAGGGTTCGGTGCAATTAAAGTCCTGAATTATTCTGCCCTGGGTCCAGAATAAAAGAGGTCTGGTTTGCGCGATTCTTCTCTGTTTCTCTAGTTTGTCTTGCATCTCATTAGGCCCATAGATTATGAAATGAGGATTCAGAGTTGTGCCTCTCTGGTGTCTGCCAGTAAGATGATTTACTGCCAGAGAAGACACAGTAACTGTACATTGTAATGAACAGCTCTGGAAGTAGGAAAATGGCAGGCCAAAAGAAACTTTCCCACTGGTTTCCAGCAGAAGTCTACACTTTAATTTCCTCTTTCTAACCAAATCAGCAATGAACTGAACATTAATTACAATAAGCCATAAAACTGTGAGGTTGTATCAGTACCCTATTTTCTGTGGGACTTTAATTTGGCTACTCATCCAGGAGTTCAACAATATACTCACTTCCATTTTACTCTTGTAACACTTCAGTGAGTGGAGCAATGAAGTCTACAAAAAACAAAAACAAAAACTTCTTTTTCATCTTCGATAAGATGTTAATGAAGCCAAACTTACTGGCTACTTCTGAGCAGTGGTAAAAAATTATCTTACCTTCCCCAAAGTCCAAGATCAACTTTCCTTCAGTCTAATTTAAACTGGCTACACGAAGGAGGTTGCCCCTCCTTTTTCAATGATGAATAACTTGTTATTATTGGTACATAACCTTTCAACTGTGGGGGGTCTGTAAGCCTTTAGTTTTAGAGATTCAGGTAATGGGTATCCCTGGTGTTTTCATGAAGAAAGTGTAATTAAATTCCTGTCAGGCCCAGGAAGATTTATCACCTGCCCAGCAAACAGAAACTTTTTTTTGAGTTCTGAAGGGGCTTTAGAACACTTTAATTACCTCAGCAGGGTGGGGAGGTGAGCCATTAAACTGAACAGCAAGTCACAGTGCTGAAGGGACATTCTGTTAGCATATGCCAAAGCACTTTCCTGTTTGAGCTAGTTTGGTGTTCTAGTCCAGAAACAGGCTCAGAAACTATTTCATCGACAGCTAGAATGTTTCCTTAAATATCAGGGCGACATTTATTTTCTGTCAGCTCCTTTCTTTTCCTCTTCACTTACCCTGTATCTAATGTTCTTCTCATTGCCTAGAAAGCATTGTTGATAAGATGATGATGCCATTTAGTGACTCAATATTTTAGCTTCAGAGTTACTTATATCATGATTCTCAGCAGTTTGGGGTTTTGCTCATTCTTTCTAGAACTTTCTATATTACTTTCTCAGTGCTGAAGTGCTGAAGGAAAGTGCTAGAAATATTTGGGTTTTCCATATAAGAGCCACAAAGGTACCTCATGTTGCCACCTTCAGTATCAAAGTTTATTGGAATACTGAGTTGCTGACAAATTTTAAAGCTCACTATACTAGTTTTCCCAATTATATTCATACAGTGTTTAAGGTTAAAATTACAGGTTATATCTTCTTAAACTTTCTGAGAAATAACTTCATAGCAGAATTGTTTGGCCAAAACAGGATGTTAAGGGGGCAGGAAAACTGTGTATGGGATATGGACACAATTCATATGTAAAAGATTCAATTATTATTAAGAATGACGAATTACACACATTCTCTTGTTCTACCTCAATACTGCAATCTAGTCTTATGATGGCATTCATCTGGCAAGGCCTCTGGGAAGGTCTTCCTTAAAACTTCTTTTCTGTTATGATCAACCATTTCAATTCTATTTGCTTTCATTGCCCACTATTTAAGTAAATTATAATAATATTCCAGAACTGTGGGTGATTCTTAAGGCTTAAGGCAAGAAGAGGCAATAATAATAGGCATTTTTCTAAATTCTTCTCTGATATCTTTAAGAATTGTAAATCAACCAGGATCCCTTGCTTTATAATAATTTCATGGGGGCGACATAATTAATTTAAAGGAGCTCTTCTTTGGAGAGTAAGAGAGAAAAGGTAATATGAAAAATTATCCGAATTTTCCACATGGTTCACCATGATTCATTGCACATAATCTGTTTTTCTGCTTCCTGTTTCTATGTGATCTTCTCCCTGGGACTCAGGTACTACTGTAACAAAGCACTAGGGCTACAGGAGGATTGTCCTAAGGTGGAAGCTCTTGTTGCTCTTATATTTGACTTTGTCACTCAACTTTTTGTTAGTGACAGTCTGTACTGGGATAATCACACTCAATGCTTTTTCTCTCAGGCCTAAAGCTCTGTGAAGGAAGCTTTTATAGTCAAATAAACCTGAGAAAGATGTAGACACTAACTTCTCTTGGAGATTCACAATACAATCTGACTTCTAGTAAAAAATATTTAATTTTAATCCATCATTTTCCAAATATATTTGGCCAAGAAACTCTTGGTGTATACATGTACAAAACTTAATAAAATCTCATGGGATACACTTCGGGAAACTTTGAATTAAGGTGGTAATTTTAGCTATCTCTTGCTTGTAATTCCAATTATTAGACTGTCATAGTGTGAAAGAAAACCAACAAGGGGTCTTAAAAGTAGCAATGCCACATATAGATTGAAGAGCTGGGAAGTATAGCATGAGGCACATCTAACTCAAACACCAGATATGTTTCCCATTATAGAACTTAAAAGATTGCAGCAGAAAAACACAGATCTTGAAAACAGAAATTGAACAGATGTTTACAATGATAACAGAACTCTTTTAAAACCACAAATAGAAAATGTGGCAGAGTCACAATAAGGTACTATGTTTTTGATAATTTTCAGTGGAAACTATTTTGAATCTATTATTAATATAACTTAGAATCATGCAGTTAAAAAAAAGTGCACAGCATGATTCTTATCTAGACTTTCCTCCAGTAAGAAGCCTCCTTTGAAGGCACTGATGGCTCTGCTCATGAAATATGTATAGATAAGGGAAAGAAATTACAACTGGAAAGGGCAAATTAATATAAGTCTTCCTAATACATCTTTTCATGATGAGCATATCCTGATCACAGCGGGAGAGTAAACCAACCTCTCTCTACTCCCAAGCCTTTCTTGTCTTCAATTTTCCCATGGCATCATCTGGGACTCTATACATTGTTACATAGTCCATCATCAAAACTCTTATAATGAAGACTCTACTTTTCTGGATACTCAGTTGGGACAAGGGGATGTGTGTAACTACTGAACACCTTTCCATTCTCTGAATATTGGGAACCTGAGAGTGGTAAATTCTCCCTTCTATGCCCAATGAGTAAACAGTAGAGGCCAATCTTTGGGTCAGGAACCCAGTTATTTTCTATGAACCTAACATTTGGGCAAAGCATCCTTCTTCCTACTTTCTAGGGTTTCAGTTGCAAAATGTCAAGTGTCTCTTGGCAGGTGTCACACTGCACCATCCAGCTGCCTACAGTTTCTGTCTTGCTTCAGTCTAGAGCAACAATGACTTCAAATCGAGAAGAAAATGTCTCCCATTCTTCCACCTTTGGTTATTTAATTTACTTTCTTTAAAAATCTTGTCTTTCCTCAAATTAATGCCAACAATGCAAAATGCTCTTATTCTCCAGCTTGGTAATTCTGGGCCAATTTGACCAAAAGAATTGTAAATATTTGGATATTTCAGGCCTTACTGAAAAACATAGACATGACTCAAATACAAATATCTTCAAGAATGAGGAAGGGGGGAGTCCTTCAAATATTATAATTTATTTCAGGTTCAGAAATACAGCTTCACATTTTCACAACAGGTATATGTGACCTTGAAGAATAATATAGGCTTTAATATCTTGCTTCAAAGATTCCATTCACAGAGTCCATATACCAGCATTAAGAAATCCTTACAGTGCCAAGAAATCAGAAGAAAATATTCTGGTTCTATTAATTAAAGAATCAACAGAGGAGATAAGATTTTGCTTCTGTGTACTCCTTTATAAATGATAAAAAGGAACTTGATTCAAAAAAGAAAGAAAGAAGAAACAGAAAAAGCAAACAAAACAAAGGCTGTACATATGGAATGAAGCACAAATTAAGTAATAGTGATGGAATTTCTGGTTGGGAAGAATAATTTTTATCACACTGGCTGCAAACAATGCAAGAGGTTAGAGGAATTCCTATCATAATTTAAAACATATTGCATAATGAGCAAAGTTTAAGGAATTCCAGGGTAAAAATTAAAAAGAAATTAATATCTTGATCTTAGCCATGTGTAAAACCGCAGACCAGAGAGGTGAGTAGTTTCACCACTATCAGTATGAACAGGTCTTAAGGCAAATAGCAGACACTGCCTTGTGTTACCTCTTTCTTATCTCACACACACAGACTCTTACATACATATATACAAATAGCTATGCATATAGTACATAGGCTTTAAAATAATCTTGAAGTTTTACAATACAGAGCACCACATAATTTTAAACATACCAATTAAACAGATAATAAAGATTATCTAGAAGACATATTTGAGCTTTTTGGAAAGCATTGAGTGATCTGGTGAACTAATAATTGTTTCTCTAAAATCATCTACCATCATTCATTTGTAGCTAACAAGTCCTCCAAATGAAATGATACAAAAATCATGGCTTGAGTTTTAACATAGTATCTTCTTTCATTGTGTTCCACAGTTTAGGGATGTATTATTTTGCCTTAATTCTTGATGCTAAAGAGATTTCTGTCGATTTCAAATTAATTATACCTTTTGCCAAATTAAAAAAAAAATGTTTATAAGAAAAAGCACTTCTAAGGCATCAGACAACTTCACTCTGATTTTAAACAAATTTATTCTGGAAAATCCACTAATTTTATTATAGTGCTGTATCCTACTACTTTATTTTTGACATTTACTGTAGAGAGAAAATGTGTGTAGACCAACTTATCTTTTTAAGACTCAATTCAGCAATCCCAAAATAATTTAGATTTCGAATTAGAAATCTTAAAAGATAGGTTTCCATATCTTACTCTTCTTATCAAACTATACTGGCAAAGATAATTCCTTCTTACACAGAAATCCTGTGGATTCAAATACAGATGCCTGTGGATGTTACTTTACCTTGTTGTTACGGTAATTCTGAGTTTTGTGCCTTTCAGAATGAAAATAATCTGGGGTTAGAAAATTTTGTATACCTCATATATATCATGAGAAATAAATCACTGTTAGCATATATGGCAGATCCTTCAAAGCTCTTGTGTTAGCATAGTTTAAAAAATATATTCATACACACATACAAAGCACATGTATACATAGATATTTACACCCATACATAGCATATATACACAATGCACATACAATCACATTCATGCTTGTGGCATTTTAACAAGGGCTTTTAAATCTATCTACCCAAGTACATAAAATACATGTCTTACAGAAACAAAGTTTACTATATATATACTGTATACACAGAGACACATGCATTGAAAATGTGTTTGTACACAGAATACATCAACATTTACCATATAATGGTATTAGGTCCCATTTCATATTTAAGAATTATGGCTATAGTCTACACTAAAAAGTCATAAAACGTACAGGACTACTTTTTAATTCTAAGTTCAGAGGGCAAAGTTTTGTCACAGTAATTGGTTTCACTATAATGTTTTAGTTTATATCTGAACAAGTAGGACATTTGCCAATAATCAGACCCTACTGCTCTTCTATGTTACAAGATACAGCTAAAAGCAAAATTCAGAAAAGCAGATGGTTTTTGGAAATGCAACATACCTTTTCTAAATCAATAGTATTTCAAGAATCTGTCCACAATTGAGTAAATGGTTAGTCCAATTAGTCAATATGCATGCAAGATTTAGAATGTGACAATAAAACTAGATTTATCTATCAAATAAACGTATACAGTTTATTTTTCCAAAGCCTAAAACACACAATATCTTATCTTATTTTACTAGACTTGATGGGGCTACATCTACTGTGTTTACAACACAAAGGATCTGATACGAGGAAGTTACACAAAAGAATAGAAGTGGTATGGGAAACACTTAGAAAATTCATTAGGTGCATTCCCATCTTAAGGCTTGATGTGCAAACTATACCTCAAACTGCCCACATCCTAGAGCTGCAGGCTTCATTTTTGTTTTATCTCCCTTTAGCAGAATACAAAGTCTTTGGGAAACGGCATTAACACTAATAATATGATGTAGTACTGCAACATGACTGCAGAAATTCCAGAAGAGGCTGGGTTCTACTAGACATAACATAGGAGTCAGTAAGAAAAAAAATGTACAGCCAAAGAGAGGTAATTGCAACAGTACAACTGTGGGGCTATAATCTGAGAGCAAAAGTCAAAGATGACAGAGGCCATTGTTTAGGACTGCATAATATTAGTGGAAAGAAACTTGGAAAAAAATCCTCAATTTTCTTTGACATGGTTTGTGCTGATCTTAGAACACACCATTGGTTATCCACAACATTTCCTTTAACAGAAGGAAATTTTTGAAATACAGCAAAATACAAAACCAAATTTAGCACAAAGCCAAGCCCTGAAGTTTATAATCTGTTAGCTGCTTATTTTAGAGAATTCAGAGGAAGAAGCAAAGGGAATCCTAAAACGAGGGCATTTTATGAAAAGCTCTCTCTCACTGCAGTTTATTCTTTTCACTGTGGATGTTTACGATTTTTCCATTTAGCTGACACACTATTTTTTTTTATTATTGATACACTATTTTTAAATGAAGATACAGTATGTATCTTATATATCTGTTCCACTCACAAAGAGTTAATTTTTTTCCAGTGAGAAAAAATAAGATGTGAAAGAACTCAGGGTGATGTTCTTTATACAATAGCTTTTAATTTTAAAAAGTTAAAAATGCCCTCTTAATAAATCTCATATTCTCTGACTGTGACTAATACAAGTGAGCTAGCTGTAACCCTTTAGAATAAGTTTAATACAATGTCATCTAACTTGGCGAGATGTCTTTTTAATAATGGTTAAAAGATTTTACTTCATGCTTTATGGGCGTCTGCTTTGGGTATAAACTACACAGGAAATTAAAGTTAAGTTAAAATACAAATCATGCTTGCTGCTTTCAGAGGCAGGCATTTCAGTTGCTGAAACCTGATTTACTCCTGTAGAATATGAAATAGTGTCACGGGACACCACTATTCAGTGAGTACTTGGTCTGCTGTCTGGGAACAGTTAGACAATTCCAGGTGACTTTTGGCTGTTTCCTACATGCTAATTGTCTGGTCCTAGGTAGTTCAAATCTCAGCTTCAAGGCTGAACTATTAACCCCCAGGTTAACCTGCCCTTGTAAATCTTAGAAATCACCAATTTTCTTTAGATATCAGTGTTTTCTGGAGTGACCTGGATAGTGACCCTGAAATTGTACAACTGAAAAAAAGTGAGTGCTCTTAAACCATGGCATCTCTTACTGACTTTTCTTTCCATTTCAGGTCCTGTTCTTTAAATGTGGTCAGCCCACAGTGAGGTTTGAGATTTACAAAGAAAGTTTAGAATGGATAGAAAGTTACATTAAACCTGTTCAAAGGTAGGATAAATTTTTACATAACGGATTTACAAATTAGTATGGGAAGAAAGAAAGTTTTTTGTGCTGATAAAAATAAACAGGAGTTGGTGTCAAACTATAGTTAGCCATGCCAAAAATTAGATCAATATGAAAAATTATTTTCCATGTCAGTGTTTACTGTAACATATGAGGAAATGAATAAAGAAATTGAATTTTCCCAACACTTGTAGAGGTATGATATTTTGCTTCTTCCTTGAACTTTGAAAGTAACTAACCAAATCCGTTGACTGACTACTGAAAAATAAGCTTTGATTCACTATTGAGTATATTTCTAGCATGAAAACAGAATGTGTTGGTATGAGGAAAAGCTTCCTAGAGTAATGAATACATTGACTTTTCCTTTACAAACTACCTGGTGCTTCTGGGAAAGCTTTATTCTTAAAGAATCTTAATTTTAAAAAATCACTTCCAAGCAGTCCTATGAAATAAAGAAAATGGCAAGAGGATTTAAATATGTAATTATGGAGTAATCAGTAGCATTGATAATAGACAACAGAATTTCTGTCATCCTACATAGAATGTGGGAAAAGAAATATGTATGGCTTAGGTCTAAGCCCATTGTCTCATAAGAATTATATTTAATGGGCTACCTTGTAGGTAACCTGGAAAACTCGTCCAAAGCAATTTCAAATATATGCAGGTGTAGGTAAATGGTCCCCAAAGTCTAGGGCTGCTACACAAACCTACCTTGGTCATCACAACATACAAAGCCTGTAAGGATCAGCAGTTTTCAGAAGTCAAATCCCAACGATTTGACTATAGTGTGAACAATGAAGAATGAGGGATGAAGATATTAATAAAACTGGGTTACTTGCCTATTGATGTCCATACATGCGACTACTCATGATCTACTGCAATGATTTTATCAAATATGTTGCTTTTGCATAATTCATTAGTAACTAATTGCCACGCCAGATACTTTTGTTTAGTCTAACAGGGAGGATTCTAGCGGACGGATTATAGTGGGACGAGTTGGTGATGGGGGCGGTCTCCGGCTAAAAAGAGAGAAAGAGAAAGGTAAAGAAACAAGTAGAATATCTAGTAGGAAGGTGTTCTGAGGACACTGAGAAAGAGCCATCACGCACATGCTCATGCACATACAGGCCAGCAGGAGTCATTGCGATCTATAATAATCTTTTAACATTGTCACTTGTCATTCATGTAGCATTTTTAAAGGAAAGTCAGGCATTTTTTCATATGTCCATCTTTCCCAAAACTGATATTGTCCCTCCCAATAATAATAGTAAAAGTTTTAAATCACTGAAAGCCCTCTGAAAAGTATTGCACATTCCTCAGCCTTAAAATAAAAGATTATAATTGGTTACACAGAGAATGTGATATGCTGATTCTGGGAGCTAATAAAGCATATTAGGCTTCCGAACAATAGGTTTTTAACGTTTATTTCTGCTTTATATACTTTTTCTTTCTCTTTTTGTTACCGTCAGGATATTAGTTATCACTTCTTATTGGATTTAGTAGCAGCTTTCTCCAATTTGTTCTATAATTTGCTTCTAATTTTCAGAGGACTAAAAACCAGAAAATCAAGGTTTTTAGAATTCTCTATAATAAATGTAATAGGGTTCAGATTAATGCCTGAGAAAAGTGATAGAACTCTAGTTCTATTTTGGGCCTTCAAAGTTTTATTAATGGTAGTAGTACCTAACGCTCACTTTCTAGTTGATAATGGTATCTCTGATAGCTGAGGTTTTTGAATAAACAAACTATAGATAATGAAATATTACTGTACAGTAGGGCCTTGTTTTACATGAACTCAACACAAGTGAATTCAGGTATACAACTTAGCAACTGAAAAAAATAAAGGCAGAGAAAAAGAATTAAAATTTTAAAAAATTATTTCTATGATTAATTTTGTTTACTTATTGTTACTTGTATGCTTATTTGCCTTATTTATAAAAATGTGTGATAGATATGTTTGTATAAGAAATAAATATTAAATAATGGTGTTTGCTAGCATGATTTTCACCTTACACAAAGAGTCTTGGAACGTATTGGTTGCATAAAGCAAGGTCCTACTGTGTTTAAAAATCTCAACATAACCAAGTAATATTTATTCCCTGATCCCCTACATTTATTTCCTAAATTTATTAATATGTTTTGTGTGTGTGTACATGACCTCATATGTAGTATCTGGGAGGTAATTTTTATAGCCAACAAAATTCAACAAATTCTACAAATTGTAACCTTTCTTTTTGATAAGACTTTCCATCTGATTTTTTCAAAAAGACCCATTCTGCACTTACAGTCATCTCATGGAATTTTCTTCTGTGTTGGAAACACTAAATTAAGCAAATATCCTTTCTCAGGTATAAATAAGTGAAGTTAGAAATATTGAAGAAAAAACAATTATATGAATATTGTTAAAAATCACAGACCTATAAGATGAAAATAGATGGCCAAGGAAAAACCAAAGCAAAATAGATATTGTTGATTAATGGTAAAAATACTGACAACTTAGATTTTAGTAGAGATACTTTTGTCTCCTGACTTGAAAAATGTGTAAGAGGTTTTAGAGGAAAGCTTTCTAATTTAATTCTAATTTAATGCCTTGCACTAGCCTCATTATTAAGTAGGCACTCAATTTTTAAAAAGTGTAATTAAAGATACCTTATAGGCACAATACCAACACTAAACCTAGCAATACTCGGAGCTTAATCTGAGTCGACAAGTAAATCCTCTTCCTGCAGAAAGGCTACCTTGACCAGCTGAAATGTTCTGGCAATTCTCCATTGGGAAAAATCCTCCCATAATTTCCCTTTTACTGACTACCATGCAAAAGTACATGCCTTTTTGCTGGCCTATTACTCATTTTCTTTAAAATGGCCGTATTTATTTAACTTATGTCCTGAATTTTGAATCTGCATCACTTTCTCCCTTGATGTGAAGTTTCTAGAGGCCAAAGGTCATGTCCACTTAACTCGTTGCATACCGTTTTAGTAAGGGTCTACATGCAATTCTATTCTCAATGTTCTTCTTTTATTCCACCTGGTAGCAGTACTATTTGTCCTTCAAGATACTCATCTGTGAAGCCTTCTCAGTCCTATTTCCATTCTCCTATCTGAGTACAGTTGCTTCTGAGGCATCTAATCATAACCTTATTGGTAATTTTACTAAACTGAACTCTAATTAGTTCACAATTTTCTTCACTGATTAGAAATGGGTTGTGTCTTATTCATCTTCATATTCCTGCAGAGTCTAGCTCAGTGCTTGTCATCCAGTCACAGTATGTTTGACAAATGAATAAATGAAAGTTAGTCCTTGTAAGTAAGAAACAACTTATAAGTGTGTGATATTCACTGATCTTTACTGGATTCAAAGATAGTTGTTAGTAAATCTTTTCTGTGGCAAAAAAGTAGCTAAAATGGCAGTAGGATTTAGACCCTTGCAAACTCTACCTATAAAGTATTTGATCAACTCTTAAGTAGGTGTTTGAAATTAATTTTAAAAAAGTAGACTCCTTGCCCTTAATGCATTCTTAACAATTAAGCAATTTAAGGTGGGGTGGTGGCCAGAATTTGAACTTGAAGGAGGGAATAACTCTACCAAAAGATTCAATAATGGGATGGACTTAATTAGGGGATTTTTATTAGAAAAAAGTAGACCTTAAGCTGCAAATTCAGTTAGAGGCAAGATACAGGAAGGCATGGTAGATCAGAAATTATTTTATGCATATGTAATAGCTTGGACCAAAGATTGTAGCAATGAGAGAAAGGAATGCAAACTGAGTTTTGGGTTTTTTTCTGATCTGCCTGGTCTTGGCCTAAATGTCATTCCTCAGTACTTTCTGACCATCTCTAGTTTCCAACCTTCCCCCATCCTCTATCACTTCTGCTATTTGTATATTTCATAACACTTAACCCAATTTGTAATTGTGTATTTACTAGATAATGGTCTGTGTCCCCCTGTAGAACAGATACCACATATTTTCCATTTATTATGTTTATCCAGTATAATGTGATTAGATGGCCATGAATAAATATTTGATGGATAATGGACAAACAGATGAATGATTGAAAAGTACTTAAACAAAGATGTTTAGCCAGGTTAGTAGTGTTCAGCTCAGGTTAAGAGATCAGCTCCAATGAAGCCATGAATGCAGCACTTTCAAGGCATTTGCCAGAGACTTTGATTGAGTCAGCATGCTTACATAGGAAGAGACCTGGACCAAAGTTGAAAGTCGTGGATTCTAGCTCCAACTGTCAATTTGTCAATTTGTCAATTCATCATTAATCCACTCAACTTCTCAAAACCTCGGTTTTCACAGGACACATTTAGACTAGATGATCTGTACTGTGTCTCCTACTTATACATTGCATGCATTGTTTATTGAGCATCTACTATGTGGACTGATAATACTGCATGATTTTAAAGAACTCAGAATCTATTTAGAGAGGGAGAAGAGTAGACTAAGACAAGTATGCAAATGATTATATACTAAAAAGCACCCTTTTAAGTGGAAAAATGGGGGGAAATTCCTTAACTCAGACTTTGAGAATATATCCTGGGAAGCTTGAGAATACAGTCATGTGGCCAAAGTAGGAACAAATATGATTTTAACTGTTGTATATAAAATTTGGAAGTTGTTGAAGAATGTAGGTCTTTAGTGAGAGTAGAAAGAAACTAGAAACTAACTGATGAGGACTAAAGGGAAATTGTACATGGTGGGGGTAGAGGAAAGATTTAGATACTCTGATGGTGTAGGAACTTCTCATTAATCTCCTCCCCAATCCTTACTCCATGGTGAAGGGACAAGAGAAGACCAGCAGCTATGGGTAACTGCAGAAAACAGGGTGCAAAGGGGACTAGCAGAATATAAATTCCTGCTATGTGCCAGGCCTTTTGTTTTTCTTGTTCACCACAGTATCCCAGAACATAGTGTGGTCTTTGGATAACATTATATTTTTTTTAGATACATAAATCAAGAGAACCTATTCATCATGAGCTCTTTAAGGGAATCCCCAGGGCCTTGCATTAAATAGGTACTGCACACTTATGTGGGGAACTAACGACTGAAAGAAATAAAGATAATTCTCATCTTCTCTCAACGTAATTATGGGCATCTTTAAAATATGCCAGTTGTTAAAGTTGTTAAAATAACCCATATATGTTGTGACTTAGTAATTAAAAATCCTGAAGTAAGTTAGGCCACAAAAGCCCTTACCCTCCTGGAAGAAAGGAACATCATTTTATTTCTAATATAATAAAATAATAATAATAATAAATAAACCCCAGTAATTTGGATATAAAACTCTACTAGAAAGTAATTCATGAGAAGCAATAAGTTGTGCAGGGCGAATTTTCTTAGTAAGCAATGCCCAGATGTTTGCCAGCTCTAATTCCAGAAAAACATGTAAGGTTTACTATTAAGGTTCATTTTATTGATCCAGTTCCTAACCATTGGAAGAGTTTCCAAAGACATTCACCTCACAAGACAGTTTGTTTTGGACAAAGTAAAGTTATTTGTTTTGTACCAAATTTTCCTCGGTTGCTTTTTTTAGTGATGGACTTCATTAACTAACCCATTATATTGAAATAGAGCATCTTGCATCACTTAGTGTTTATTGAAACATTGTGTTGTATGTGGGCGGTTTATGGTTATGATAGAAGAGACATACTTTTGCATTCAAATTAAAGAGAAAGATGTAAGGTTTGAAGTTGTATTTGTAGCTGCAGGGATGGGCCATTTATAGTATTTTGGACAATGAAAAAGTTTGTAGGAAAGTCAAATGTTTATGCAGAGTGGGTATTGGGGTGGGGGGAGAAATTAGCTTCATTGATAAGGGAGAAGAATGCATTATTTGTTTTATTGCCTCACCCTATTCTCTTCTAAGAATGAAAGAAGTAAAATTTCATCAGCTCTTTAGAAAACTGATTCTCTGAGTATTTGTGATATGAGGCCAGTCTTAGCAGGGGTTGGGGGAGACTTGAATAGAGCAACCTGATTTGGGGCATCAGCATGCAGGACGAGGGTAGAGGTAGGTGGAAACCACCTTTCTTCTAGCTTCTTCCCTCCAGGTAGCATAACACTGATTACTGAAATGGCTTGATCTTTCTGACCCTGACTTTATTCCTTCTCAGGATGAGAAGTGGGAATTATCTGACTGGTAAGTGTGTGAGCCAGCCTGGGTCTATGCAGCGCAGTCTCCTTCCCTACCTATGCTTAACCCGAGACCTCACGGCTCCTGGTCCAGAATTCTTTCTATTGAGTAGTTGCATGGGCATGTTCTATGGCAATGGTTCTCACCTGAAGTGTGCATCAGAATTCCCTGGAGGGTGTGTTAAATCACAGTTTGCTGGGCTTCACACACAGAGTATTTAATGGGATAGGACATTTCGCACAAGTTTCCGGATAAGGCTGATGATGTTGGTTCTGGGACTATTCTTTGAGAGTCATAATAAATGATTTTTATCTCAATTTATAAGCACTTCAATTCATTTGGCAGATAATATAAGAGCAAAAAGAGAAAATGCTGGGAAAATCTTAAGAAGGATGAAGAAATGCTTTTAGAAACACTTGGATACGCTTGAGAATTAGACTTAAGTATGGATCAAATCAGCTTTAGGTTTAAGTTGTAGAATCTCAGATATGGTACAATGGTAGTTGTCACTGGAAGAATAAATAATTACTTGCTTAGGGAAGCTTATAAAAATGGCAGTAGGTATAGAAGGTAGGCTTTTAAAAAAACCATATTCTAGATTCTCATATTTGAGGATGGGAGGGATAAAGTCCCATCTGATTAGTTAGGGGAACACAAGTTAAAAAGAAGAATTTTATAAAAGATATACAAAAAGTGATACTTCTAGAAGAGATATCTTCCTTAAAGTGTAGTTATTTGCAACAAAAGGCTATGCAATAGGTTTCATTTATTCCATAATACTACTTATTAAATATAATTGAAGCTTTAAAATATATCTGTCTCAAAAATTAAACATGCACAAAATTACCTCTAGGATCATGTGAAAAGTTAAAGACCTCAGGTTTTTTTTGTTTGAGAGAAGTTGTAGGTTTACAGAAAAAATCATACATAAAATACAGTTTCCATATTCCACTCTCCTATTAACCTCTTGTGTTAGTGTGGAGCATTTGCTACAATTCATGAAAGAACATTTTAATAATTGTACTGTTAATAATAGGTCATCATTTACATTAGGGTAGGTCATCATTTACATTAGGGTTTACTGTTTGTGTTGTACAGTCTTATAGTTTTTGTTTTTTAAAATTTCTATTCTAGTAACATATATTCAACCTAAAATTTCCACTTTTAATCACATTCAACTATATAATTCAGTGCTGTTAAATATGTTCACAATGTTGGGCTACCATCACCACAAGTTTTACATCAACCCAAATACAAACTCTGTACAAATTAAGCATTAACTCCCCATTCTCTAGCCCTACCCTAGTCCCTGGTAATATTTATTCTAGTTTCTTACTCTATGAATTTACTTTAATTATTTCATATCAGTGAGCTCATACAACATTTGTCCTTTTGTGTCTGGCTTATTTCACTCAACACGATGCCTTCAAGGTTCACACATTGTTGCATATATCAGAACTTCATTTCTTTTTACGGCTGAATAATATTCCATTATATGTATATACCACATTTTACTTATCCATTCATCAGTTGAAGGACACTTGGGTTTCTTTCGTCCTTTGGCAATTGTGAATAATGCTGCTCTGAATATCAGTGTGCACATATCTGTTTGAGTCTCTGCTTTCAGTTCTTTAGACCTCAGGTTTTTAAGAGTAACTAGAATCTAATATCAACTTGCCCAGCTTCTTTATTTTATTGATAAAACAGGTCCAAACAATAAAAATAAAAGGTTTTGTCTGCTGAACCATGAGAAGTAAGGAATTTTCTTTTTTGGGGCCACGTCTGGGCACTAAATTCTTAGAAAACAAAACTGAAGGATACAAAAAAAAAAAAGGTTCCTGGGTTTCTTAAAATTACAAAGAATGCCTCCCATTGTAGGCTCTTCAGATACCCCAAGTCTCCAGAGCTGCTCTAGACAAAAATGGCTCTGGGGTAAATCAGCTCAGTTGGGGGTGGCCCATATTGAATCTCCTAGGAACTAAAACGCCTTGCTTTTCCATGACCCTCCTGAATTATTAAACCTTGCATCATTTTTAAAAGTTTGAACCATGTATGTAAATCTTATCATCTGAACTACACTGTAAGCTTCTTAAGTGAGATCACTGCTTATAATTCTTATAACCCTTCACTTGTGAAAGGCAGTATCCCAACCAGTAGATCAATAAATACAAATGAGTGAATTGAATAGAAGATCAATGAAAGACAAGAGCAGGCTTCAAGGTGAAATGGAAAGGCAACTAACCATGTGACCCGGGAACTTCACTTCCTTTTGTGAATGTCTGTCCTAAGAAAATAGATTGCGGAATATAATATTTTAAATTTTGGAATTGTGTTTATTTGTTTTGTTTTGCTTTTCTGGCATTGTGTTTATAGTTTGCTTCTTATTTTGAGCATTATTTCAATAAACTAATTTTACATGTCTAGCCAGTATGAGGCTAAATTGAGGAAAATTATTAGTCATGATTTTGTCACATGTCAAATATTTGGAAGAAAATATTTTCTAATTTATTGTAAAAAATATTATATAATACTTACTAAGTGTTTAAAGACTGAACACTTTCCCCCCAAGATCAGGAAGCAGGCAAGGATACTCACTATCACCACTGTTATTAAACATTGTACTGCAAGTTCTAGCCCTAGCCAGACCAATTAGGCAAGCAAAAGAAATAAAAGACATCCAAACTGGAAAGGAAGAAGTAAAACTCTCCCTATCTGCAGATGATATGATCCTATATATAGAATGTCCTAAAAAAAAAAAAACCCACAACAAAGCTATGAGTGCTAATGAACAAATTCAGCAAAGTGGCAGGGTGCAAAATCAATCATGCAAAAATCAGTAGTGTTTCTATACACTAGTAATGAACAATCTTAAGAAGAAATCAAGAAAAATTCCACTTGCAATAGCAACTAAAATAATCAAATATTTGGGAATGAATTTAACCAAAGTAGAGGACTTATAAATGGAAAACTATAAAATGTTGCTGAAAGAAATCAAAGAAGACCTAAATAAATGGAAGGACATTCTTTGTTCATGGATTGGAAGACTAAATATGTTAAGATGTCAATTCTATCCAAAGCTATTTTCAGATCCAATGCAATCCCAATCAAAATTCCAAGAGCCTTCTTTGTAGAAATGGAAAAGTCAATCATTAAATTTATATGGAAGGGTAAGAGGCCCCGAATAGCCAAAACCACATTGAAGAAAAAGAATGAAATGGGGAAACTCACACTTGCTGATTTTAAAGCTTGTTACAAAGCTGTAGTAATCTAAGGACACAAGGATAGACACACAGATGAATGAAATTGAATTGAGAGTTCAGAAATAAATCTTGCCATCCACGGCCAATTGATTTTTTTTTGGGCCTAAATAAAGGAATTTATTGTTTCATGGTTTTAGAGGCTAGAAGGCTTGTTTTCTCCTGGAGTCTGGTGTTCTGGTGCTAGCTTATGGCAATCCTTAGGGTTCCTTTGTCTAAAAGATTTTTGACAAGGGTGCCAAGTCCATGCAATTGGGAAAGAATAGTCTTTTCAACATATGGTGCTGGGAAAACTGGATATCCATGTGCAAAAGAATGAATATAAAAAATTTAACTCAAAATGTATTAATGGCCTAAATATTTAAGAACCAAAACTATAAAATCAGAAGAAAACATAGGGAAACATCTTCAGGGCCTGTGTTAGGCCAATGGTTTCTTAGACTTTATATCAAAAGCATGAGTAACAAAAGAAAAAAAAAAATAGATAAATGGAACTTCATCAAATTTTAAAATGTCTGTGCATGCAAGGACTTTATCAAGAGAGTAAAAAGACAATATTTGGGAATGGAAGAAAATATTTGGAAACTGCATGTCTGATAAGGGTTTAATATCCAGAGTTTATAAAGAAACCCTACAACTCAACAACAAAAAGACAGACAACCCATTTAGAAAATGGACAAAAGTCTTGAATAGACATTTCTCCAAAGGGGGAAAAATGTTCAATAAGCATCTGAGAAGATGATCAACATCATTAGCCATTAGAGAAGTGCAAATCAAAACCTCAATGTAATACCATTTCATACCCACTAGAATGACTACTATTAAAAAAGCAATAAATGTTGGAGAAGATGTGGATAAAATAGGAATACTTGTTCATTACTGCTGGGAATGTAAAACAGTTCAGCTGCTGAGGAAAACAATTTGCTGGTTCCTCAGAAAGGTCATAATAGAATTATTACATGACTAGCAATCCCTCTTCCAGGTATATACCCAAAAGAATTGGAAGCAGGCACTAGAACAGATACTTGCACAATGATGCTCAAAGTAGCATTATTCACAACTGCCAAAAAATGGAAGCAACCCAAGTGTCCGTCAACCAATGAATGGTTAAACAAAATGTGGTTATCATTCAGCTGTAAAAAAGAATGTAGTCCTGATACATGCAACAACATGAATGAAATTTGAAGAATCATGTTTAGTGAAATAAGCCATACACAAAAGGATAAATAATATATGAACTCACTTATCTGAAGCAATTCGAATATGCAAATTCATGGAGTCAGAAACTAGAAAAAGGTTACCAGGGCCTGAAATGGGGTATAGAATGTGCAGTTAATGCTTAACTGTTACAGAGTTTCTATTTGGAGTAATGGAAAATTTTTGGTAATAGATAGTGGCAGGTAGCATGACTCTGTGAATGTAATTAAAACCACTGAATTGCATATTTGAAAATGGTTAAAATGAGAAATTTTAGGTTGTTTATATTATCAGAATAAAAATTTTAAAAAACTATGGACTTGTACAATACCAATAGTGCACCCTAATGTAAAATATGGACCACAGTTGATAGTATAATTATAAAATATTGTTTTGTCAGTAGTAACAAAAATAGCACACTAATGCATAGTGTTAATAATAAGGAAAACTGTGTGTGTGGGGGGCGGGGATATGAAAACTCTGTATATCTACAACTTCTCTAATAAAAAAGCAATACTATGTGATGCTATTCAGTGTATTTTTGCCCTTTTCAGCTTTAGTAATTGAGTGACCCAATATTGTCTAAGAATCATTTACAAAAGGTGTTGGAAAGAACATAGGAATTGGATTCCATTTAAAAGGTTTATGGAATTCTCTAATGTGATTCTTATTACATATTAGAGTATTTCTTTCCCATGTGAAAATGAACCCATGATTTTATAATATATATCACCGAGAAAGTATGAACCGATTCATGTAATTTGATATAAGACCATAAGAAGAAAAAGTTTTTAATTTTTATTTTGGTGGTATAAATGTGTAATAACCTAGATAAATTAGTCTCTGAGATAAATGGTAGTATGATCTGCTTTGTCGCACTTTCTTTACATTATCTTAAGTATTTCACTTGCATTTTACCCAAAGGGATGGTACAGATAAACTGCAAAAAGGCACAAAGGCAGTTTAAAGGATGGCTTAATCTGATCATCCAACTCTAGTTTGTGATTTTTAAAAATAAATTTAAAATAGCATTCACCCTGGCCAGGTTTTTAATAGAATAAAACAAGAGGGACAGCTTAAATTGGTTGCTCAAATTCACTACATATTAAACTAATTCCAAAATAAATTTCGATTAAGGATTGCAAGTCAATTCATTTTGTTTCTTTCATTTCCTCAGTAAGCCCTACTTATATGCTAGGCACTATATGAGTTAAAGATAGTTGCTGCTCAGAACGGGTTTCTAGTCTAGTTGGGGAGAGAGACATGAAAACAATGGGATAAATGCTGTGACACATCAGGAGTTTCAGGGACACCTAATCCAGCCTGGAGCTAGAAGGAGGTTGGGGGTTTGAAGGACTTCCAGAAGTCCAGAAAGTAGGAAAGATCGAAGGAGTTGGCATTCTAGGAACAGGAAATAGTATGTGCAAAGCAAAGAAAGCTAGAAAAAGTCCTGTCAGTTTGAAAAGTTAAGTGCTGTTTAAATTCTTTATTACAAGTACCAAAATGACTAGTTTGGTCCCAAATCCTAATTAATAAAACAGATAATTTAGAGGATTTTTAGTTACTTTTCAGATTAAAAGTAAAGATTACTTTTCAGATTAAATTTTTATATTTTGGCATCCATACTTTATCATTAACTGGGGATAATTTTATAAGCTGGGGATAGGAAAGCACTAAAAAAGATGCAAAGAAGCAGAGGAATACAGTGTTGAGGAAACTACAGAGAAAAAGGATATATGTTTTTTTTAAAAAAAAGATTTACAAGCACATGACTATTGAATAAAGTTTAGGCAGTGCTCCTTCCAATGAGCAACCCCCTTCCTTCCTTCCTTCCTTTGGTTTGAGAAATCCCCGAAGTGACCTCCCAGAACTTCTGTGCTGTAGGAACTATCCTCATTGATGGTGAACGTAATAAAAGTATTTCTGACTCACTTCTTCTTTCATCCTTTTCTTCCTATCTTTCCCCTCACCCTAGGCACAGGAGAGCAGGGAGGAAGTTTGTCACCATTTGGGGGTAAGTAGATGTTGAAAACTAGCCACTTGCCACTTGAGAGGCAAGCTTACACTCTAATATGTACATTCCTTTGTCATCATTAAGTCAGGCAAAGCAGGAAAAGGAAGCAAGGATGGGAAAGAAAAAGCCAACATTTTGATTGAGTACATAAAACTAAAATCCATTCTGCTTTGGAAAGATGGAGAAGACTTTTTGTCCCTTTTCAAGAAAGCAAGAAATTTTCAGTCAAGGGAATTTGACTTGGGAACTTACTTTAGAGGGGTTTTATACATATATAATTTAAAATATTGACAAAAACTAATTTTCAAATTCCTTTTTTTTTAACCACAAAAAAGCCAGAAGAATTAGAGACAAAGGTCTGTGTTGCACCAACATTTCATTTCTGCCTGATCGTGTGCATGGTGAATTAAAAGTTCAGTTTTCAATTAAAAGTCCTTTTTTAAATACAGTACCTGAGATTTTTCTTGTCACTTATTATAGTCCTGGTAGTTAAAATGGAGACAGTTGCCCTTTAATAATTAAAATGATAGCGATTAAAACAAGTTCCAGCAGGGGGAGTTCTAACATGCTGTAGAGCTCAAATTTTAAAAACAAAAAAAATTTAAAGCAAACAGAAAAACAGAGAGGCAGTGTGCTTTGCAAGCTGCTATGTCAGTGAGCAAATATGTGACTAAGTCCAATTAAATGCTTAGTACAAGGCCAAGTGATGATACTGGTGGAGACAGATCAGCCCACATTTCTTCCCTTCCATAAGTCTCCTCTTTGTGATGCCCTTAAACTGAGACTGGGTGTGTGGAGTTAGCTCTAACAAAAGAGGGAGCAAAAGGCTGCTTTCTGAGCAAGTCTAGAAGTCTTTCTTTTCTTCAGAAAACGTCCTATTGTTTCTAAATGATTCTTTGGCTCTGGCTTAAACACTGTATTTTAAAACGGAATTTTCATGATTGGTTTGAAGGCGCTACAAAACCTAGCGGGTCAGTCTCCTTTATTCAGTGGCTTATTGAAATCTTTTTTAAAATGAGGGAAATGCCATGTTTTTAAAATTCGATGCTTAATAGGGCAAGGAAATCATGTCTCCTGGGTTATGTTAAAAGTCTGCGGAAAGAATTAGAGCATTCTAACACACACACATCAACGGCAACACAAAGAATTTACTCGGGAAAACGCCGAGGAGTATATGAATTTAACAGTATCAGATTTTTAGAGTAAGCCTTTCCATTTTGGAGACTGCTGTGGAGGTGGAATGGGTGAGTGGGCATATAGAATGATCAGAATTACTTAACCTGAAGGAAATTTTCAACCAATCCCTTTTAATCTCTTGCCAATAAGAAGTCAAACTTTTGTTTTACACCTTAGTGGTGTGCTCACATTTAAAATTTTTATACAGGCTCTTACAGAAACTTTAACTAGACCAATTCAGACCAAAAGTCACTAAATAAAGCTAGTCTAGACGGAAAAATCTATGAAAACCATATGTTTTTTAGGCATCTGTCTTACAAAACCTGCCATCATCCTGGAGAAATAGTCCACAAAATATGCTTTTAGGAAAACACTGCTGTAATGACCATAGGAAGCCGAGCTTAAGACGACGGGCTGGTCTTGGAGAAAGTGAAGTCAAAATGTTTATAAATGAAAAGCTTTCAATTTCCACTTACATCTAATTGTTCATAAACATTGCTGAAAGGATTGGCAAAGGCAGATATATTTATTTTTCTATTATTCTAGAAAAAGTTTACAGCTTTGTTTCTCTATACTCCCATACAATGTTAGACCAAGGGATCTCAAAGCAACTCTGTTCTCACCCACAAGGAACTGTTTTGAATAATGTTATACATCGATGGGGCCAAAGAACCAGAACATTTTCTTCTGATTATTACTTCATCCTATTGGCCTGCCAAACATAGCCAAAAGGCAGGTTTCTGACATAAGTAACTAAAAGAAGATTATACTATATAATTAGGTGTAGGGCCCAATTGAGAGACAAGGGAAATCAGAAGGATGGGGGTTACAAAGCAGGGGTACAGTGAGAATGTAGTAAAAAGGAATATGTTAGACCATGTTTTTAAAATTTAACACTGCTCTCTAAATGAGACAATGGTCAGTATTCTAGCTATACATGTTTATATCTCAAAATGCACTTTTATTTAATAAGTGGTATGAAACCCACAGAAAAAACTTAGGAATGCAAACTTTAGTAATTAAAAATAACATTTCAATTGATAACTGTGAAATATAATTTTAACTGATAATTGTGAACTGATAAGTCTATGAGACTATGAAAGTATTTATAAATTGCAAGGATTCCTTATGACCCTCAATAACATTTTACTGAAAATTCTTGCTCCCCAGGGCAGGGGGCTTTGGAACAATACAGTAGTAATGATTATTGGCATGAGTGCTCCACTGTGTTGTTCAATCACCTAGAAGACTATGAACGAACAATATATATTAAATAGTTATGGAACAAAGGTACTGAGTTGGAGGAGGATATAGAAAAAGGCATAAGACATAATTAATAAGACATAAACCCATAAGACATAATTAATCACATATCAAACTTTAAGGGAAAACACAATATTCAATATGTTTATTCAAAGAAAATGTACTTTAAGTTTTCAATATACTTTATAGATTTCAAGCATTAAGTATTAAGATGGTGATGGTGAAACTTAGAATGTTTGAAATATTGAAAAAAAATCAAGCAATCATATTAACATCCCCCATAACAGATTCATGAACTATAGGGTACTTAAAAGTAAGTTAACTAAACTCTAATGATGAATGCAGAGCATGGATTTTATTTTCATTTCAGACTTAGGTATGTGGAGGGAAATTACTACAGTGGTTTCTCTAGTTAACACATGCACAAATGTTTCCTTAATTTTCCACTCCAAGAATCAATAAGTAATGTAGGATTTGCCTCATGTGAAGTTTTATTATTTTACTTATTAAAATATTTTCCAACTCTACTGAGAAGCACAAAGCAATTCTAGTTTTAAAAATAAGTAGACATTTTCCTCAGGTTTATAGCTTTTCCTCAATGAATGGTGCCCTAATGATATGAGCAGTGGTGCAGACTTATTTGGCAAATGCCCTTAAACATGATACGAAGGGTACGTTTGAGGGAAAATTTCATTCCCTCCTAAAATTGGCTTTAAGAATATCCCAATACAAACTTTAAAAAATACACATGGTACAGAATGCATCTTGTACAATATGTATTCCCAAGTGGAATAATTTCAGGTTAGTCTCTCTGGGCTTCAAAATGCCTTTAAAAGTCTTTCTTACCTCCTACTCAAATAAGACATTGCATTCTAGTTGAATGAGACTATATATTGATCTTCTGAGACAAGTAAAATACCTCAAATAAGGGTTATATATTTTAGTAAACAGATCAAAAAGAAATTTAGTTAATGTTACTTCATGAAAATCTGAAACCAAATACAGGTAATAGTTATGCAGTGGTGGTAACTGGCATATTTGAATGTAAAGTAAGATGATTTCCATTGATGATGCACAAAACCTATTCAAAGTCAACTGAGGCCTTCTCATACCACTTCCCTCCTCTTACTTTTTAAAATTATCATAGATGCTTAGGGATTCTCCTGTGATGGCACATCTAGATTGTGGTTCTTCAGGTCTTTAATTCAAACATCCTCTAAGTCAGTTCATGGTCCTTACAACTTGCTATCAATCCTTCCATCAAAAAAGCATGGGATAATTTCTAAATTTCATATTAATATACACATTTACTGGGTTCCTAGAAGTGCAATTGAGAAGAGTATTTACACCTTAACCTATTTTTCTGTGTTTAATATTCCCAATGGGGGGCAATATTGACTTTAAAAAGATCTGGAATTTTCTATGTCTACAAGCAATTGAAGTCAAAAAGGTTCTGCCTTGCCACTGATTGTGAGAAACTGAGAATTTTGCTACTTGCCATTTTAACCAGCATTTTTTTTTCCCTGATCCTTGGATGGACTATGTTCTTTCTGTAATTCATGTGATCTGATAATTTTGCCTAGAAAACAGGAGTGGACTTTTCCTAGTGCTTATAGGAATAGTTAAAAAATAATTCAAGAAATTAGAGCACTTGCTATTTGTGGTTTTGCCTATCATGTGGCTGTGATGCCTGAAAAGCAGCCAGAAGGAAAAGAAAGTATACAATGCCAAGGTAAAGCTTACTTACCTAACACCTTGTGGCTGTAGACTGCCTTACACAGGAATTCTAGTTTTGGTCAGAGTTGTCATGTGATCTAAACTTCACATAATTGCTAGTAATGTGGCATCAATTCACATGAGAGTCTTCCAAATTCAATGCTCTTCTAAAAATGCCCCTCCCCTCCTGATTTAAAATATTGGCCAGACAAAAGTCTAATGTTCTTTTGGCAACATTTGTTAAGCCAGATGGATTTTATTTGGCAACTAAAGGGTTAAATAAATGTATGTTTAGATTCAGAGTTTCCCCCAATGATTATAATATGTTGGCATGAACAAGCTAGAAGATTTCAATATCAGCCATTTTAAATTTCTGCATTTAAACTGCAATAAAGTTATGACAAGCAGACAAGCCACCAAACCTTCAACTAAATCCTCACCTCCTTTCTCATATTGCTGGACGTGGGCATTTAAAAAATGCTCTGAATGAAAGATGCCACATTTACAATTTCATCTTTAATTTCCTGACTGTTATTGGCTAAAGTAACTGTAGTAAGCATTTTTCAAATTCTGCATCTAATCTTTCATATAGCTGTTAAATCAGAGTCAAGGAAGAAGGCTCCAGCAGCGCATTCTTGTAGTTTGGTGCTTGATAAAATTTAGAGGTGAAAGAGCCATGACTCATGTTATGCCGTGCATCTCTGAAGTCACTGTAAATCATCACACCACCTAACCTTAACTGTCTGAATGTGAAGGTTTCCCCTACAAAATCATTCTTTTCTTAAAGTGAGGGAGAGTAAAAAAGGCAGTGATGCAATAGAAGTCTTAGTCTGTGTGTGTCTAACTGTGTCTACTTATACTGGTTATTATTTTTTCTTTTTTTCTTTTTCTTTTTGAGCTGACATCAACTTGTATATAGTAACATTCAGCAGATTCCAACTGGTGACAATTTGCTGCTGACTGGCCACAGGAAGAATAATAATCATGTGTGCATTTTTCACTGGCCAGTGGTTCCTTTGCCAGACTCATGTCTTGGCTGTCTTTCTCTATCAATCAGGGCAGTCCTGGGTACCTTGAACTCAGAAAGTCTTTCCCTTCCATGGTTAAACCTTAGCAATTTAAAGTCCCAAAGAGAACAATGACAGAGCTATTTGCTATTATTTGTCATGGACATGGAAGCAGTTGTGTTTGGTTAACTCAATCGCAGTTACTACTGGGCTCACAGCAGCATATTGCTATATTTACTGCTGCCTGCTGCTTGTCTGCATTTACCTTACTCCTACTTTTCCTCATGTAGGTATTTTTGTTTCGTTTTTTTTTTCTTTGGCCTTCCTCTATCTGATGTTTGGAAAAGTAAGATAAGGGACATACTGAAAATAGAAAGGCATTCTGAAGTCTACCTTGACACATCTGCAAAGCTCCCAAATTCTGACCTCCAGAACACTTGCAGTTCTGTTCCTGGGTTTTGCCTGAACAGACTGCCAGTCATTCTGAACTGCAGCAGGATGGAGATATTTGTGTAAAGTAGACTCAAGTTTGCTAGACCCAAGAAGGAAACCACCAAACTAATTTTACTTTCACTTAAACCAGATTGAAACCAAGACCCGAAGAAAAAAAACTTTGACATTAACTGTTGATTCATCTTAGTGAAATATTATGTTACAACCAGAATCACAGTAGTATTCGAGTGAGGCTTTTGATGGGATATTTGAGGGGCTTAATTGAAATTCAACATTTTCTTTAGTGAACAGCATGTGGCCAAATTTCTATTTTCATAAAGTATATTAAGCATCATGGCAACTTGTGTTAAGCCTGCAACAAATTGTTAATTACATTCAGGGTCTCAGTAACAAATTTTGTAACATAGTAACCTCATAAGAGGCCTCAAATATTAAGAATCAGAAAGAATACCTCAACATTGTTTCCATTTTTTGGCAATTATATTTTAAAAATCTTTGCTTGAATTTTAAATCCAGTTGCTAAAAATAAAAACCATTCCCTCAAAAATCAAAACACCTAATTATAAATTTATTTATTTATTCTTCAAATGGGATGATAGCTAAGGAAATAGCTCATGACTGAAATCAGAAATTGCAATATGAATTCATCATTTGTCCAAAGAATACTTAGCTGCTAAAACAAATCAGACTTTAGAGGGATGCTGATGGGAGAATAAGTCAGGTTGATTCCTGTACATGACTGAGGAGGAATTAGACAAAGACTAGTCATACAAGTTGCTTAATTGTCCTTGTGCCCTTAGCCCACGACTTCAAGGCTCGGCAGCTTCATCCTTCATGGCACCAAACCTTGATGTTAGGGATGCAATGACACTCATAAGAATCATGGGTTTGTCTTTACTCAAAATTTGGGGGACTGGGTGAAACAAAACAAAACAAGGAGATCCGATCCCTAAGTGAAAGGGATTCTGAATTAACTGTAAATTACATCAGCCCATAATTTATGTAAAAGAGATTAAGTATTGCAGAACATCAGTCAAATATATAAAATAAATATGAAAAAAATTAAACTATAAGGAGAACCAAATGTCTTTTATCTCTCCATCTATAAAAGAACATAAGTACATTGATTGTCTCTTTACAGAGAGGGATTTATAGATCTTTTGGGGTGTTGCTTTAGGAATAAACTACTGAGACTGTGGGATTATGGTAATACTCTCAAAGTCTGCCAGACAAAATCATGGAAACTGTGTAAGTCATTGAACTGATAAAAATGGGAAACCCTGGTATAATCCTGCTTTTGGGGTTCTATGTGGGAATATCAGGTTTATCATGGTGCTCTCCAGAGACTGTTTAATGGAGCATTTCTTGGTTTCAATTGTGTGTTTCTGTCATGTAGTTGACCTGGAGAAAAGGTCAAATCCTTTTATATGATTTTCTGCCATTTCTATAAAGAGACCATCAGACTTGTTGGACAAGATTAGTTAAAAGAAAGTAACTCCATTTTCAAGTTTTTTTTTTTTTTTTTTTTTTTTTTGGTTATGTGGGCTGAGGGGAAGATTGAGTGATGAGGTAGATGAAGTTTGCCTTTCCTTGGATAGAGACCCTTCCTCCCACCCTTATCCCCTTTTGACTGTTGCAAAATAACTTAGTCCAAGGAAAGGGGAGAAGACAAACGAGTGAAATAATGCCAGAGTCAGCTGTTGCCTGGAAAAACACACTCTGATTCAGTTAATTTGTTCTGTTAATGTCAAAGGCTATGATTCCCAATTAACTAATTTTAAGAAGCTGTAACTGAAAATAACTACATCAGTCCTAAGGTTAGTATTTGGTAAAGATTAGGATCTTCAAGGAAGAGAGTAAGGACCCAAAAGGGGCAGTGATGTCTGTTTAAGATCATCTTGCTAAACAAGCGCACAGCTGGCTGGGATTTTCAAACAGGGTTTAGCTCCTTCAGAGAAGCTGAGTGGGTTTGAGTGTGTGTGTGGGGGGGGGGGGGGGGGAAGGGGAGCAATCCAAATATTCTGGCAATAGAAGAATTTCCAGAAATCACAGATTTGTGTACACTCAATTTACTAATGACAGAAGCATCCATACTGGTAAATCTCTTTGGGACAGAGATGCTCCCCTACTTCAGGTGGAAGTAATTAAAACAAGCATGTAGTTTGCAATATTCTCTCAATGAATGACTCCATGCACATAAACCAGAATGGCTTGAGCAGCTGAGAAAAGCTGGGCCAAAAATGATTCCACCTCCTCTCTCCTTTCTTTCCCTTTACATTGGAATGGAAAGAAGTAACAACAGGTTTTAAAAAAGCAGGACATACATGGTTTCTGTACAATTGCAAGCACTTTGATGATCTTTGAATTGGGTTAAAATAAAAGTATATGTGCTTTTTAAAGTCAAAGTCATAACTTGTTAATGAAGCCAGGGATTAACCAGAAGAAAACTATGCATGGGTGCACACTAAATGGCAGAATCGTTTGCCTCTAAAAGTTCAGTTGTGGTCTTTGTAATATTAAAACTCAACAGGGAGTCGACAGGACACTGATTGTGCTGTCTTGTCACGTTATGAGTTTCTGGTTTCAGATTAAAGAGGAGAAAGGGCCTTAAGAAAGCAAAGAACGTGAAAAAAAATCAAACTTCCTCCCTGGAAAGCTAAGGGTTGTTTTCCTGGAGATAATGGATAACGGTATTACAACTTTTTTAGTTTTTAATAGAGAAAATGGAGGGAAAAGAGAATACATAAATATAACAAAGTTTCAACAAGAGCTTCTCTCAGTTACTCTCCCCCCTCCCTCCCTCCTTTCCCTTCCCTTCCCTTCCCTCCTTCCCTCCTTCCCTCCTTCCCTCCTTCCTTCCTTCCTTCCTTCCTTCCTTCCTTCCTTCCTTCCTTCCTTCCTTCCTTCCTTCCTTCCTTCCTTCCTTCCTCCTTTCCTTCCTTCCTTCTCTTCCTCCCTTCCTGTTTTTTTCTTTTTCTTTTTGCTTCCTCTCTCTTTCTTACCCCTCTCTCTTTCTTTTTTTTTTTGAAATCTGAAACCTCATTTCTGGCTTGCATTTGGTAGGATTCCTGCTCTGGCTTTTATTAAAAACAGACTTTATGTGGTCAGAATTCTCCATCTAAAGCTGAACTTTAATAGGCATAAGGATCCCGACAGGATCTTTTTCCCTCCCTCTCAGGTGCCCCCGCCCCGCCCCTGAGGGATTTCCCTCCTAAGGTGCTGAACTGGCACTTAAACTTGAAGGCTCAGCACAAAACAACCAACCCTCCTCTTTTACTCTGCACTCTCATTTCTGTTTTAAATTTGGGACTCTTTGCAAGGCAAAATCAAGTTAATTCTGGCTCTAACTTGAGAATATTCTAGAATTTTTGAATAATGCAACTGTTGTCCTATAAGTACTCAATGCAGGCATGTTACACCTGGAGTTTCATCTTTACAGTCTGCTTGCTGCTGCGCTAACTGTCCAGGGCTGGTAATCAATTCCTGCCTAGCTGCCTTCTGCCTGTGAGCTTGGAAATAACAAGGGCAACTCCACCCTGCTTAACAAATTAGTTTGAGCATTCAAAAGACAATTTTTTTTTCTGAAGCTAGCTGATCTGAAACCAAGAGGTAAAGCAGCCAAACAAGCAGGCAAGACGTGCATGCATGCATGTCCATTCCCAAGGACAGGCACCACGAGGTTGCTCTGGTTCCTTCTTATAGTTAAACAGACAAAAGAGCCCACTTCAATGCTCCTGGATGGGATTCCTGCCTTCCCACTCCCTACCCAGGGCCCTCCCCAAGTATCTCTATACCTTCCTGGCACGAGGGCAGACATAATCCCAGTGAATTCAAGGTTTACTAAAGCAATACATTTGAGCTTGCTTATAGCTAGGCTCATTGTTGACACTTGTGTTTTGTCCATGCACAGGAAATTCTTTTGAATAGAGTGGTGCAGTAGTTTTCAAGGAGAGGGGTGGATTCTGTCCTCCACTCCCATCCCTAGGGACATATGGCAATGTTTGGAAACATTCTTTTAGCAACTGGGGATGGGGGTGGGATGCCACTGATTTCTAGTGAGAAGAGACCAGGGATGCTGCTAAACATCCTACAATGCACAGGATACCCCCCACCCCCACCCCCAGCAAATGTCAGTAGTGCTGCTATAGTAGTCAGGAGCCTGGCTCTGGAGTCAGAATGCTTGCGATTAAATCCCATTCGCACTATCGGATGGCTGAGCAGCCTTGAGCAAGTTGCTTAACCTCTGTGCCTCATTTGTAAAATGTGGATAATAACCTATCTCATTGGGTTGTTGTATTAAACAAAAGTGTACACGTGAAGTTTTTAGGACAGGGCCTCGAGCAATAAGTGTTTACTGTTATTACTATAATTACTAAAAAATTAGCTCAGTTCCAAAGAAGTAAGCCAAACACACAGAAGTTTGAGGGAAACAACCTACATATACATCGGTTTGAGAGCACATATATTCTCTTACATATATTAGGCCCGAAATGATGATAATTAGTAAAAACCACAGTGCTTTACAGTTTATCAAATTTTCAAATTCCTCATCTCATAAGATCCAGGCAACAACCTTATTGTTCGATTTCTCCTATTTCATAGATGAGGAACTCCTGGCTGAGTTAAACAAGCTGCCCAAAGTCTATGGCAATCTGGGTTTTCTGATTCCAAATCCCCAGCTATTATTGCTACACCACTTATCCTTTACTATTTTAAGGTTCCTCTTCCTTCTCTTCATATACTCTTCAGCCGGAAGATCAAAATAAAATGTAAGTACTGTATCAGAGTGAGATTACTCTGTCTTCATGGGTGGGTAGGTACATATAAAACTGAACTCACTTCTGTTTTCCATGTATGAGTAGGGTTTTACTTCATGGAACATAGACTGTTTTAATCCTCTGAAATGAATTTCTAAAAAATTAAATTTCTGTATGGGCTGATTTTCTTTCCTTTATAAATTCTGATTTTGAAAAAAAAACCTTAATTGCCTTTAAAAAAATCTACAAATTGTATATATTTTGACTATAAATGTATGAAGATAAGACTACAGCTTCAACTATATTTATGATTCAAGTTGCACTTATGTATTAGCTATTTTCTTTTACAACTAGGCCTGAAATTCTGCTTATAATTGTCAAACTTAATTATTCAAATGCATAACATGCTATTTCTTATATATGGTTAGTGATTGTGCACAGCAATCATTGTCTCTACTAAAATTTAGAAGCATATATTTTTTTTAAATTTGCAGATTAATCACTAGATTTTATTCAGTCTACATTAAGTTAATAATTTTGCGTTTAAAGATTATAGTTCAGTGGGCAGATGGATAATATTTCTTGAAGAGTGACTTTCTAGAATTCCTTTGATAATAAAGAAGGCAAGTCCTTTGCCCATAGACTCTTATGACCTATAGAGCACATGGCTTGCAACAATCTAGCCATTGCTCTTTTGTTTCAAAGCCCTTGGTCAAATTTTACAAACAGCTGCCAAAATGTCCTTCATTTGGACCCTGTTTTCTTTGGTTCCATTTAGTTTGTGCCAGTTGATAAATGAGAGTTTTTTGGTTTTAAAATGGTATAACAGACTTAGCAATTCTCCCATGATCTTCCTCTAGGGCAAAAATTGCAAAAGTGCACGATTAGATCTTTGCAATTTTCCTTTTCCAATAGATTTTGTCTGTCACACTATGAGAAGATAACCGAAGAGCCTCCCCACCGAATTCTGCTCTGCTCCTTACCTTGGGACACTGGGAGGAGCCCTTGTGGGCCGAGAGGGAACTTGCGGCGGGGCTCCAAACGAGTCGCTGCTATTGGGAAAAGGAGGTAACGGGCCTGGCCGGAATGGGACTGGGGGAGCCCCAGAGTGGGGGCCCGGAGAGGGAATGGCTGGAGCTGGTCCTCGGCCAGATGTGGGCCTTGTGAGGGGAGCACTCAGTGTTGGCCTCCTTTGGGTTGTGGGGCTTGGAGGAGGTGACCTGAGGAAGAAAGTAAAATACCAGCTTGTCCACTTCTACTTTTTGTGAATAAATTAAAAACAAACAACCATTTCTATTTCTGACTATTTTTTAAAAATAATTTTTTGACCGAATAACCCAGATACATGTAATGAAAGTCAAGAGGTATAAAAGGGTAACCAGTGAAAAAGAAATTTTCCCTTACCCACCCCTTCACTCTGACAAACACCACTAGCAGTTAATTGTATATCTTTTTAACTGTATTCTACATGTGTAAAAGTATATATTTTATCTCTCTCTTGAAAATTCCTTTGTTGTACATAAATGGTTGTACATTATACATAATGTTCTAAAATTTTTTTTTAAGATTCACCTTAACTTGACTGACTTTTCATTTTAGTCCTTACAGAGCTATCTTATTCTTTTTAATGGCTGTATAGTATTCTGTTGTAAGAATGCATTGTACTCAAAAACAATCTAATTAAAAATCAGACAAAGGACTTGAATAGAAATTTCCCCAAAGAAGATATAGAATTGGCCAACAGCACATGAAAAGATTCTGAACACCATTAGAAAAATGCAAATAAAAACTACATGAGGTACCACTTCACATCTATTAGGATGGCTATAATTTTAAAAAATTAAAAATAAGTGTTGGCAAGGGTGTAGAGAAATTGGAACCCTCATACAGTGCTGGTGGGAGTGTAAAATGGTGCCGCTGTTGTGGAAAAGTTTGGTGGTTCCTCAAATGTTAAACATAGAATTACCACATAACCTAGCAATTCTACTCCTAGGTATTTCTCCCCAAAGAATTCAAAACAGACATTAAAAAAAAATAGGTGTACATAGAAGCACTCTTCACAATAGCCCAATGGTAGAAATAGCCCAAATGTCCATCAACAGATGAATGTATAAACAAATTGTGGTATATACATACAACCATAAAAAGGAATGAAGTACTGACACATGGTGCAATGTGCATGAACCTCAAAAACATTATGCTAAGCATAAAAGAAACCAGGCACAAGCCAGGCACAAAAGACCACATATTGTCTGATTCCATTTATATGAAATATCCAGACTAGGTAAATCCAGAGTGACAGGATGTGAACTGGTGGTTTCCAGGGGCTTGGAGGTGGAGGGGATGAGGAACAACTGCTTAATGGATAAAAGGATTGCTTCTGGGGTGATGAAATGTTTTGGAACTAGTTAGAGTTAGTGCTTGTGCAACACTGTACTGGTCACTTTAAAATGGCTAATATAATATTTGTCATTTTAACCTCCATTTAAAAAAAACAAACAACGAATGCATTGTGATTGTTAGTGAAGATAATGGGTATAACCTTACCCTCTGACTCCTAATCGTACATATCTTTTTCCCTCTTTTTGCCTTAGGTTTCATGCTAGTTTAGGAAAGGTCTCTCAGAAAATGATACTGGGTAAGTTTCATAGGCTTCAGGTGCCATGGGGACCATCTTCCTACCTGCGAGAGTGCTGTAACCAGGAATCATCTACGGGAGGTGGGGCTGGGGTGGACACGGTGGCAGTGTTGATGTCGCCGATGATCACAAGCGCTTCTTTAAGGGCTTGGTACATTCGAAGCATCTCATCGCGGCGCTGTGCCTGCTCAGCAGACTCCTCCATCAGAGTATTTTGATCCTCTGAAGAATATAACTGTGCTAGAAGCTCTGAATTTATGAAATCTTTAACCTGTCAGATCACCACAGAAAAGTGAAAATGAAATAAATGAGTGACTATGGTCTAATCCTGGCAGAGATGTTCAGAGCCTGTGGTCAAAGTCTACAAACATCTACTCTGAGAAAAGGGATGCATCATGCATCTGTTCACTCTTATTTTCTTCATTATCCTCCCTAGCCACAGTTCTGGTGGCACTAACAGTTTTCCCTCTGTTTGATCGCTGTTGACACTAAAGCATAACATAGTTTAATTGAGGAGAGCCCAAACTCTGCCATCATCAGAACAGGGTCTGTTAGCTGTGCAGGCATTTCCATAACGCTGTTGAAGTCAGCTTGGCTCATAGAAGGGGAAGGTACCATAAAGTAAGCAGCAGTATTTTTTAACAAGAAACAATGATGTAAAGAAACTTACATGATAACACATGTTTTCCATGCTTTGGCTTTCCTAGTTCTTTACCTAGCTTTTACCAAAATCCCTGGAATATTATTAAGACCCCAGGCTTCAGTGCTGTCTCAAAAGTGGAATTAGCACCAGCGAAGAATATTTATTAAATACAGAACTTTATATACTATATAGGTTGATTGACAAGGAAAAGTAAAAGAGATACTGCCTGCTTTCTAGATATTTATAATAGGAGCTGTATTAACAGCAGTGAGGACTGGTATGAGGTTTCATATTAACAGATACATAAAAAAAACCTGAGGTATGACTAATATGTCATGAGTCTTGGCAGGCAAGGGAATTAATTTTGTAGCAGACCGAGCATGCAAAGGATATATATGTTGCACAACTCTAAGGGAGAGAGTACCAGCCACCATATTGCATCAAATCTAAGCTACCAATGATTTTAGGATGCACCATTATTTTATGTTTTGTTAAGAAATAACACTGTCAATTAAATTATTATACAATATCAAGATGCCACTAAATGTTATATATGTTCTCATTTTAGAAATATTAACTGTGAAAAAACTGTTGGAAATATGGTATGTCCCAGGAGCTTTTACAAGGTATGTGATTTGATTCTTACCATCTACCTATGAAAAATGTGTTGTTATTCCACTTTTACAGGTGAGGAAATTGAAGTTCAGAGAGTTTAAGTTGCCTAAGGTCACATAGCAAATCCTCTGACATAAAGTCTTCTCCTCTTCCTATTACCCCCCATCCTACCATGTTTAAGCATCATTATTTTAGAGTTGTGTACAGTAGTAAGTCAATTAACTTGAGCCTAGAAAAATAAGCCAATTTGGGTTTTTCAGTTTCTCCTTTAAATGAGACACTGTTTATCTCTCAGAAAGGTCAAAGACAATATTTAATTTTTACAAATTCAGACAGACAAAAGAACACCTGTAAGATGCTTAAAATTCCTAAGTTACTGTTAAATGTACCGCAGAGATCAAAAAAATTCTGAAACACATAGATTCATTATTTTTTTAAAGTACTAAAACATGTAAACAATTCTACTAATTAAAAATTCAATTAAACCACAACTTCACTGTAATGAAATACAAAGTGTTCCCTGCATGCATTTTGTAAACCAAGAGCTTTTCAAATGTGGAAGTAATCTAATATGCATGATGTGTTCAGGGAACTGTCTGGTGGAGTAGAGAGTTTATGGGTGATAATTGTGGAAGGTAAATTTGGCTAGATAACTTGGGGCCAGATGTGAAGTCCTTGAATGCCAAGGAAAAGTGTTTGAACTTTATCCACTTGGCAATGGGAAACTGTGGAAGGCTTTTAAGTAAGTGAAACAATAAAAGAGAGTTTTTAGGAAAATTAATCTGGCTGCGATTGAAAAAGAATTTGCAAGAGTGGTAGTGGAGATAGCTGGTTAGAAGGCTATTACTGGTGATTCATGACATGGTAATTTAATTTGTCAAGGTGCTGTGGATTAGAAAGGGTAGATTCATATAAATGACATTATAAAGGAAATAACAACTGGACTTAGTGCTGTTTAGATGTGAAGGGCAAGGTAGAGGGAACAAAGACACCTCAAACATTTAAGGTTTGGGTAAATGGGAGAATAGAAAACAAAAGTCAAGAAAGTCAGGCAGATTGAGAGGAAAGACTAAGTTCGGCTCAAGGAACATTTCATTTCCCTCTTTGAACATTTATTCACTTATAAACATACTTGCAGGTACCCAAGACTCATAGATATTTGCACAAATCTTCCATTGTTGGGTGTGTGTTGTGTGTGCCTGGATAGATGGCACAACTTGAAACTCAAACACCAGACAATTTTCCTGGCAATGACCATCAGTTGGGTTAAACTCTTTTGAAGCCTTACTGGAGTAAGTACTTCTTACTGGAGTAGTCACTTAGAATCTATTAAACACAATTTAAAAGATCCTTCCAAGAGTAGATTTAAAGCAGATCTGAATTAAGAAGCAACTGTCAAACAAACCACGAAATAAAATAATAAGGGCCTGTTTCAGCATCTGATTAAAGATCTGTCTTGAATCAACTCTTACACATCAAAATGTTACATACCCTAACTTTCCTACTTTCCAAAAGATTTGCAATGTTCTGAAATAATATGAGCATTATTAGCATGAGAGAAATGGCAATATAGTACAGGAGCGTGGGCTTTGGAATCAGACAACTTTGGATTCAAGTCTTAGCTCTAACACTTAGCATTCCTGGGCAAATACTCTTTGAATCTTGGATTCCTCATTTGTAAAATGGATAACAGAAGTAGCTACCACAAGAATTGCTGTGAGGATTACGTGAAATAATTATTATAAATTGTCTAGCTTGATACCTAGTATATATTTAGTACTTAATTTAAAATCTATTATTTTTTAAGTATGTAGGCTAAATTGGTATTAAGTATGTATAGGCAAGAGAACAAAGAGAAAGCTACTGCAATAGTGCAAGCATCAAGTGACAGTTAAAACCAGGAAATAAGTTAACATTTTATTTTGCATTTAAGCAACATTTTAGAAAGGCCCTTCTATCTTCCTATGGCTTAGCCTAGGCTGGTGAGGCTACAACTGGAGTTTGGAACAAAGGTAAAGGGGACTTCTGGGAGTTTCCAGATACTTCAGGGACTTTTTGAGCATTTATATGTTAATGCTACAAATATTTAAATAAAGGATACTGCAAAATTGAAGGCCAAAAACATCCCTTTTAGAAGATAGCATTTAAAACACACGGCACAGAACATAGCATAAACTAATTCTACTTGGATGTGAAATTTGAAAAAAAAATTTATGCTTTAACAACTTATACCTATATATTTTTGTATGTTTCGCAAACATTCTCGCACACAAAACCTCCTTCCAGCTCAAACTCTACAGGCTAGATAAACAGGCATTACTGCACCATGTCGTTCAGCTCAGTGTAAAGGAATGTGAGGTCATTAAAAACGTTCCACATGTTTTTCTCTCTTACTTTAACCCTTCTTTAGCAATCTGTAATATGATTTGCTTTTAAGCCTTCTTTGTCTGTTTTAAAGCCTTCACAAAGAGAAGAGAGATTTCTAGGGTTTTCATACAGTTCAATACCTAGGAGACCATTTTTTAAACTCCCTTTGTTTCTAGATGGGAGGGCTGCAGGATGGAACAGAAAGCTTTCTTATTCACAAGCATACATATACAAAAAAATTAATGGAAAAGTTTAAGTTTGCCTAGTTTTGGAGGGGGGATTTGTTAGAATTTTGTGATTCTTTAAGATCTTACCATTCTCTCATATCTACCTAACCCTATTTTTCTTTTTCCAAGGATATAGTTTTTCAAAAGATCAATGATGTTTTTCTTCTTTAAAAAGTAACATCCTTTGACTCTCACAAAAATAATATTGAGCAAAAAAAGTTAAACATAAATCATACTTAGTATGATTCCTAAGTTCAAAAACAGGGAAAACTGATGCACAGTGTGAGAAATCAGGAGAGTGCTATCTGTGGTTGGAAGGGGGATGGCGTGGCTGGGAGAGGGCAAGAGTGTGGGTTTGTGGTCCTGGTAATGATCTTTTTCTTGAGGAGGATGCTGGTTATATGTGTTCACTTTGTGAAAATTCATCAAGTTATATACACTTTTCTGCATGTGTTTTAAATGTCAATTAAGGTGTTTTTGTTTTTTAAAATAATGTCCTTAATGATTTTCTCTCACCTGAAAATCCAGGTATAAATTAATGACCTGTGGAAATAACTCAGTGCTGTAGTATTTAAGATGTCCTTTCCCCCTCAAATAATGAACATTTAAAATAGCACTTTACTTCATACACATTAAAGTTATAGTAAGTTTTAAAACTAGGGCACAAATTATTAATACTAATTTTCCACCAGAGTGCCAATGGCTAAGGACAGCGAATGTGGCCCTCTAGGGGTCCAGAAATACAGGCTTCAGCACATGACTCCAAGTGCAAAATGCCCTTAAGTTTCTTATTTGGTCTTTAAAAATGTTCACAAAAACTTTTATATTCTACTTTGTATTATCTGGGTTTGTTTTAATATGAGAAACAATGCTTTAAATTAATTACCAGTTAAGATAGTTTTCTTTTCTTCTCCCCCTCCCCATTAAATATTCAAGCAAAATTAACCCACTGGGAAGATACACCACCTATATTCTGTAGGGCAAGGAGCCTCCTAATTTGAGAAGGGTGACAGTTTTCCTAGCCTTTCCATTCACATTATTTGATGTTGAAAAAGAAAGAACGTCAGACTATAAGTGAGACCTGGATTTTAATCCCAACTCTGCCATCCCTCACTGTGTGATCTTGGACAAGTCACTTAATTTCTTGGAACCTCAATTTCTTCATTTATGAATTGAGGAATGGGTATACAACAGGTGGTTGTCATGAGGACTCGGAAAACCATGTGGTGATGCCGATGTGTTCAAACACAGAATTATGTGATGCTTTGCCACATACAATTTTAGAATAAAGCCAGATCCACTTCCTTGAACCTCTGATGGAGAACTTCTGGTGGGGTGAGTGGCATAGAAAAAGCCATCAAACATGCTTGCCATGGAGTATTGTGTGTACTAGCTTTAAACATCCTGAACAAAACTCTGCTGCTTTGACTGTAGCCTGTCCAGAATGCCTGCCTGTCATAAACTTGCTATTTCTTTGTGCCGTGGTTACCTGGTATGTTTAAGTAATGAAACAGCTGCAGCATTTCAATAGACAAAGGCTTACAGTATGTCTGAGGCAGGTATTTATTGCTGGGTTTTAAACTGCTTAAACAATTCCATATGGAGACTTGAGTGGCAGAACACTTAATGTAAACTTTCAAAGGAAACTGCCCACCAAATTCTGAACTTTATGAAAGTTGGCTGAACCATATCCTTTTTCAGAAGGCAAAGTAGCCATTCCAATTTCAAAGAGGAAAGGCACAGTATGGCTTTAGACAGGACAGAAATAGAGGATCCCATTTTAGGTATTTATTGGTTCTGGAGCAACACATAGATTTTTCACCCAAAGCCATTTATATAAGCAGCAAGGGTTAAGTGGTTGGAATTTAAAATTAGGAGTCAAAGTATTAGTTTTCTAGTTGTGATTCTATCATTAATTCTCTTGCTTGATGATCTCTTCACTTTAAATAAAAAAAATCAACATATATGCGTGGCTCAGTTCTAAGTGTTCACTAGGTTTCAGTTTCCTTGTACTGAAGAGGACACTCCTGGAATAAAGGAGCTCAGACATTTTGTACAATAAAAGATGCCATGAGAATATGAATAAATTTTGAAAAAGATTACATATATATATATATAGTAAAAAAGCAGATTAAACTGTATTCAAAGGAAAACAGTCACTGCGTATATAAATCTAGTTTCTGGTAGATGGTAAAAGTTACATTTTAAACAGGTAACCATAATTTCAAAAAAATTCAGCATTACATGATAGTTTTGCTTTCTCCACATTCCCATGAGTCTCAGTTTTAAGATTTGACCTTGAAGATCAGGTCTTAATTGAGGTCTCTTTTCTCATGTCTCTTAGATGAGGTCTCTCTCAAGATAACTAGCAGAGCTTTTCCTCCAAGGATAGCATCTTGTCGGTGGGGGTTTAGCCATTTTGTATGCAAGCAAGCATACCAGTGAGGAGTATAAAATTACCCCTACATTTCTTTGTGTATGTATGTGTTTTTTCTTGAGAAGGCAAATGTAGGATATATTTGCAATAGGGTGTTTTCCCCCCTTTTAACTGTTTAATTTGTGTCAAGCTAGTCCTCACAACTTTAGGCAGGAAGTGCTATTTCCTGTACTGATGATTTAATATAGTTGCAGAGCAAAGCAGCGTTTGAACTGATGGCAGCACTAATGACTCTTGGTAAAACAGCGAAAAGATAAATGATACTTAATCAGGAAAATGTTTAAATAAGCAAGTGCCTGAATATGCCACAGCAAAACAACCTGAATTCATTTAAGTAAAGCTAAGGGGGTAATTTAAAAAATATATAGACTATTTATTTAGTACTTTACATTGTTCAAAATGGCTTATAGTCAGTCACATCTATTCTTGAGAAATGTATGAGGCAGCTCAGCGTTCTCATTGTAGTTTTAGAAGTCACTGAATTCAGCTCGGAGGGGCTGAATGATTTGCTTCAGGTCACATGGCAGGCCACTGACAGAGACTTAAAATACAATTCACAGTTTTCTAATTTCTAATTTATTGTTTAGCTGCTACTTATACTTCAAAGCATCCTGCTAACCTTGTTTGAGAATACATGGGAATTTGTATAAAAATAGAATTAGTTAACAACAACATTATTCAAATGAATGCTTGGAGCTTCTTATAGTCAAGGAAGGCAGGGATCGTGGACAATGAATGGAATAGAAATAAACTTTTGAAATAGATCTTGAAATATGAAAAAGGGCTATTTATTGTTTTTAAGTGGGCAGCCATATTAATTTCTTACAATTATGTTTTCCACAGTCTTTTCACACATATTACCTTCTGGAACAAATCCCTAGGTCATTTACTAGGATGAGTATTTTACAGATGGAGGAAACAGACATACAAAGTTAAGCAGCTTGCTGTAAGTCAACAGAGCCTGTAGCAGAACTAGGTTTAGAACCTAGGTTTCTCCTGAATTCTAGTTTTTACTACTTTGCCATCTTACTTTGATTTGTTATGAGCAATGCTCAAAGTATATCATTAAAATAAATAAGAAGATAACCTTAGAAGATTACTAGGAATAAAACTCTTGGTGTTTTACTTGTCAAGATTTAGAATAGCCTGCTATAAAACATTCCCATTGTTGCCTATCTTATCTAAAAGATAAAATCTAAAAGATAATAACTTGTGGTTTTATTTGTTCTTTAACAAAATTAGCTACCCAAAGAACCAAAATGGACCACATAATTTATTGTATCCTGGTTATAAATAACCATGAAAAGGGAGAGATTCTGTATAATATAGGCCAACTGATGGCTAGTCTAGCAGGTTCTTTGATATTTGTGGTTAATCCATTCTTACTTTAGAAAAGCAAAGTTGACTGACTTTGTATCCAAGAGGATGGGGCAAGCCACCCTGTGCCATGTTAAAACAGCATTCTATAATTTTTAGAAGATTAAAAAATATATATATATATATATATATATATATATATATATATATATAATTTATTTTTGCATTTACTCTCAAGTTCTAGGAGGCAGGGCATCTGGTTTTATTGCTGACTTTGCAACTAATTTAACTATGACCTTGGCTATGATATTTTTGCTTTGCTTTATTCTAAGAAAATTCATACCTTTATAGAGGAAATAGCCAAAGGGGAACACTGTGGTACTAGAGCTTGAACTTTTAAATTTTCTTTCTGAAGTTTTCTTTCCCTGGTCAGACACATATCACTTGTAATGGAGAATGACGAATCTGAATAAGAGGTATTTCAAGCATCCAGAAAATATCACAAAGAAACTGAAGAGAATGTGAGCAATTAGCACAACAGGATAGGTCAGAAGTTAAAATGAGACAGTTTATAATTACTTACATTATTGATCATAAGGTGCATTATTGTTTTTGGAATTAGATCTCGGATACATTTGTTGATAATAGACATGTAGGAGTCTACGAGGTTTCGAATGGTCTCCACTTGCCTCTCCAGTTGTGGGTCCATGGAAAAGTTTTCTGCTTGGCCATTCTCATCATTTTCAGTCTAATACAAAGGCAATAAAACATGAATTATCACACACAAGTTCAAAAGAAAAAAAACTACTAGATATTATCCAGATGATCAACTTCTGTTTGTTTGTTTTTTTTGAGTTTATACTACTAAATGGTAACACCTTTATCTAATCACACTCCGTTAATTCCAAAAATTATCAGAACCGTGCAGTTATTTCTACTTTCAGCTTGCTACAAGTATTCCAATTCCAATTCTGGATGTATGTTGAGATGAACAATCAGATAAAGTGTAACTCACAACATACCTCTAGAGAATAAGCCATTTCCAAGCTGGTCAAAGAATTGAATCTAACCATATAACACAGATGTAAACCTTTGGGAGGAATCTCCCCAGAATTCTATAGATCAGAAATAACCTTGATGTTGATCTGGAACTCTTGGGTCTACTCTGGTTTGGATCCTCATTTGGATCAGCCCAGATTCAAAACTCAATCTCCTAGCACTGGCCCATGGCCAAAACGAGAGAGCAAGCACATAATTCATTCTTCCATACATTTGCTGGAATTTGTTATGTAAATTCATGCTTCTGTCATCACTAAAGGCTGGCTCCATTGCAAAAAAACTTACAATTTTAACTTCCAACTTGTTATTCTTTGAATAAAACAGAACACATCTATACACAAAGAATTTATTTGTGCAACATGAGAGAAGCATCTGTTTTCTATACTGTGGGACTTGACTTAATTACTTTTGGCTTATCCACCAGAGGCTGGGCTGGAATGTCATCTTCATCATTAAGGGCTGACCTATTGGCTTAGCATTGAAATCAATTTAGAACAAATGGTCTCCATTTTAAGTCAGGTTGAACCATCTAAGCCCCAGAACATGATACAGATATTGTTAGTGGTCTGGCTACTTTCTAGAATTTGGAAAGATTTAATTACAAATGCAAAAAAGGGATGTAATTTATTGCTTTCCATGTGGACATGAAGTACTTTTCTTTGGAAATGTACATTCTTTTGATCTGCCAGGTTTTCAGTCATCCAATCAGTTCTAGGCAAAGCACTGTGCTTAATAGCTTCACTGGATCTATAAACGATAAGCCCTTCCCTTGAATTAATATGCATGTGTGAAAGGCATACTTATAGGTCACAAAATTAACAATAATAAAGATAGAAATTGGTTCTAATAATTTATGTAGTCTTCTTTCTCTCCAAAATACCTTATACTTTTAAAAAACATTAAAATAATATATACTCATTCCAAAAAACTAGTCACTTTTCCAATTCTGAGAATATAAGTTTCAGGGTACAAGGACATTCTAAGGAATCTTACTGCCCTACAGCAAGATAGACAATTGGAGAATTGGTAGAGAATTTGAAGATTCAAAAATGCCATTTGTTTTCTCTTTGTCATTTCTTTGAAAAATCATCATTTTTAGTCACGGAAAGCATTATATCCAGTTTTAAGAAGTTGTTCATTTTTATTATTAGTTTGCACAATAGAACCTGGGATAAACAAGTCTAAGGCTACAAAGTGGTAAAATGATAGAGGGAAAGTCAGCCATGGCAGTGAAAAGTGCAACCATGCTCCCCAACTTTTTTCTAGGGTACAAAAACCACTCTAAATGCAAGCAATATGAAAGTGTCAAATTGTATGTGTGAGTATGTATGTATGTGTGTGTATGTGTGTATGACACCTCCATGTTTTCTGCTTTCCCTTGCTGGACCCCATCCTTCCACATACCCTTTATATCCCTTTGAAAGATCTTTTCATCTTTCAAGGGTACATTATCACCTCTTCCAGAAACGCTCCCATTAGCCCAGACCCATTACCACTCCTCTGCACTTCATCTGTGCCTTGTACTCCCTTTTATTATTTAACATCCAGCTTAGTTATATGTGTCTTCCTCTACTGACTCGGTGATCTTGTTTATTTCTCCCATCTCAGACCTGGCACAGAGCTTGGTACACAGGTGGAGGAGGGGGAGAAGTTGCTAACACTACAGAAGGGTTTATCTAAATTAAGGAAGGTATCCCAGTGCATTTTTGGGGTCCGTAGGAGTGGCTACTTGTGGGAGAGCAAGGAAACTCCAAGTTGATGAGTTAGGATTCAATACTACTTGATAATAAAAAGGACGATACAATAATTATGAAGATAAAGAGATTAATGAGAACAGCTGACTCACGGCTTTGCCAAGAAAGCATCTTTTAAATAAAGCAAGAGAAACCTCCACAATGAATACAATATAAATCAGTTTGTTTTTGTTCTAAAACATACTTCGGTTTTGCTATTGTATTTGGCATTATGGGGATGATGACACTTCAGCATCAACATATTGCTTCTCCCAGGAACATTTATTGATCACTTACTGTTTATCAGGCACTGGGCTAAGCACTTTACACAGAAGACCCACACTATACCCTTAAGAGGTGGGTACCAAGATAACTGTCAACCTGTAGGCTTTGAAAGCTGAAATTTGAGTACATGAGTTCAGTACATGTAAGATGAATACAATTTTAAACCAATTTCTTTTATTTTCTTTATGTATAAAAAAACAAATATTATGAAACAGTGAAAAATCTATAATATATCAAAAGTGGTATCACAGAAAAAATAATAAATGTAAGAAGAAGTTCCAAGGAAAAAAGTGTCATTGAAGTACTGATGAATGTAAAAAATATGATTGACCCAAAGAGAAAAGCAGAGTAAATAATATTTATTAAATGAACTTCCAAGAATATGAAATATGAGGCAAATTCTATCACCATCCCTATTTTCACATGCAAACACTGAATTTTCCTTTTTCACATTACTCTTAACATTTAGCCCAGCTCTACTCTTTTGCATATCAAAATATGCAAAAGATACGTGACTTTCACTTCTGGAAACCAGATACAATATAAGCAAAGTATCAGAGTGACTGGAGAACACTGAATATTCTAATACTCAAAATTAAAAAAAAAAAAATAGAGGTGCTTCCAAATAACCAATAAAACAATTTGAATTTCTCTTTGAGTTTTGGAAATACTAGTAAACACGTGGTCACATGCAAATCTTATGTATGCTGATACTGTGTACATGGTAGGAAGTCACAGAATTCAGAATGTAAATTTAATTTTTTTCTGGTTTTAGAAAGCAACAAGCAGTAATTTCCCCTTCTAAAGTATCTAAGATAAATGGGAAAAGATATACATAGATGGAATTTTTCCTTTAATTGAATAATTGCAGAGCAAATGCTCTGATTTTTCTATCCCCAGTTCTAGCCAAACTCTTGTTCATGCTCTTTTTCTGTATGTATACTGTGTATGAATATGTATTTTTTCTTTGTTTAAATTATAGGATTGCAATAGGATTCTTTGCAGTCTAAGTACTGAAGTGGCAGCTGTTTATCATTATCCTCATCAAGTGAACGTAAAATAAAAATAGTAATTTGTCTCTGATCTTGGAGGCCAAAAAGAATGGTCTGCAAACATTTAACCTTTTATATGCAGGTTCATTGATGCTGTTTACAAATGTGAATAATATTTTGAAAATCAGCTTTCTTCTGAAAAGTACAATGGCCAGGCTCCTACTACAATATTTTTCTAAATAGCTTTTCATAAATTTAATGTAATTTTAACAATCAAAATGTAACAACTCAGCATTGTAATTGTGAAGTTGTTTATAAAAATTGGTATCAAAATTATCTTTCCTATGATACTAGTTGCCCAGTGTTTAAGAAACAGTTTTACAAACTTTTAATTAAAAAACTTTCTCCTTAAGACTTAATGCTTTTAACAGGTGAGGGAATGAAATAGCCAGATCAGAAATAATTCCCACCATATCTTGAAACATTCATTATGTCAGATCTCAGCTTGCCTGGGATGTCTACTTTTCATGTGTTTTGCTTTTTATTTTCTCCTTTTCCTTAAATCTCTAATTATGCCATAGGCTTATTTGAGGACTAATGAAATCTTCTAAATAAGGCTGGGGATTTCAACTTAAATAGGTATAATAGAAATTCAAAGTATTCTGGCAGTAATATGTACATAAAGATACTAAAGAGTGTTTGCTCCATCTATTTTCACCAGTGGAGAACCCTGAATGATAATCTACAGATCTACAAAAATGACTTTTCCAGAAAATGCTTATCTCCTTCTTAGGCCAATTATTTTACATTTCTACTATTGTTATAAAATTCTCCACAACCTTAAAGAAAGAGTGAAAAATACTACTTAACACTTTCTTAATGAATCAACTCATCATTATGAAAATCCCACGGCAATGCAGCTTCAAATTTTTTGATTCCATGTTATCTAGAACGTTTTCACTGAAAACCTTTCCTTATTCCCCATCATCCACTTCTCATTTGCTGAGGCTAGAAAGGCAGGCCATCAAACTTAAAAAAAAACTATGTGGAAATGTGCCTCAGAAAGCCTATGAGGAAAGGATTCGGTAATAATAAACTACTAGGCTGTAGCCTGGCTTTTTGTAATGAGTATTTCATTAATTAATTAAAAAATATATATTAGTATCTAAGGAGGACTGTGAGAAATACATAGGAAGTAAAAAAAAATCACAGGTTTTGCTTGTGAGCTTATACTCTAGCAGGGTGGACATAGCTATAATAAAATGCAAAATGTGAGAAAGTCAACGAATAGGTCAAAGAATGTTAAATGAAATCAGGACAGGGTATATTCATTTCCCAGCTGCTAAGACTAATACCATTCAATGGTTTGATTTAAACCATGGGAATTTATTGGCTCAGGTTTTGAGGCCAGGAGAAGTCCAAAACTGAGTGTCAGCAAGGCGATGCTTTCACCTGGAAGACTGGTGTTCTGGGGCTGGCTATCTGAGATCCTTGGTTCTTGGTGATTTTGTCACATAGCAGTACAAATGCCAGCGTCTTCTCCTTTCTCTTCCAGGTTCTACTGACTTCCAGCTTCTGACTGTTCCCTGGAGCTTCTCTTTCTGACCTTCTCTACAAGGTCTCCAGGATAGGATTAAGACCCATTCTAATTCAGCTGGTCACATCTAAACTGTAAAGAGCCCCATCAAAAGGTCCTATTTATTTATTTATTTATTTATTTTTTATTTTTATTAAAATATTTTATAAAGCATATGGAAAAAGCAAAAATGTTTGCTTTAAAAAATATATATATATACATTAACTAACAACCAAAAGAACATGAAGAAGGAAACAGATCAAGTTACCTTTCATAGAGGTTTCATAACTATAGGCACTTTTTAATTTGGAGGAATGCTGTGAGGCATGAGCTAAATACAAGGGAGAGAAAGATATGACATAGATAATGGGTAGATGGGTGGGTGGATAGTTACAAAAATATTATTTGTTATATATTTCATTGCTTCATTTTTTCACTGTGGGCACTATGATATTAATTAAGCTCTACACAAGTAGCCATGTAAATACTTAATCTATTACTTCTAACTTCTGAATATGATTCCATGTTAAGCATCTGCTACATTTTACCTCTACACTTACTTGCCTATTTATAGAATATAGGAAATTCTTCTATATATGCTCCCTTATGAATCTATTTTGGAATTGCTGTCATTCTAAGGACTATCATTGTTGAATCATTTAATTTAGTGTGTTTATCTTGACTACCTCCAGAATGGCTACACCATATAAACTTCTACTAGCAAGGTATGAAAGTTCCTGTAGGCCCCACTACCCCTGACATTTGGCATTACTCAGCTTTTTAAAATATTCTGGTCTAATACCAGTAAAAAGGTCCTATTTATAATGGACCCACAGGAATGGTTTAAGATTAAAATCATGTTTTTCTGGGGCACATAACTCCAAGCCACCACAGATGGTAACATTTGAGATAGACCTTAAAAGTTGGGTGATATTTCAAAGACAAAGACTTAAACTGAGAAATCATGTTCATTATTTTATCTCCAGTACTTAGCACATGCCATATATACAGGTGGGGTTTAATAAATATTGTGGAATAAATGAAAAAAAAAACCCACAAAAAAACAGAGGCCATTTTTAGTTATTGGGCTTTTGCTTGGGTTTGGGTTTTTGTTTCAGAGGGAACCTAAATTCAAGATAATTGGGGTGATGCTGTATGGTAAATGTGAATAATCTCTTGTATTCTTAGAACTGAGTTCCCCATGTAGAGCCTCTTCTTTGCCTGGACAGAATAAATAACTACCTGCACCCAGGATTGTATTTCAATTTATATAAAAATTTTGATACTCTGACTTGAGAATACCTACATATTTGTTCTGTGACTATAGTTAAATGCTGGGAGGCAATTTTGCTCCTTCAATCTACAAGGAACATTCTGCAAGGCTCAGAAAATACTGAGCCTACTCTGATCCAGGTCAACCTGGATAACCACTATATTAAAGGCAGAACCAAATTTTACCTGCTTATGTTATTTTCATTTTTTTCTTCCTTGCCTCTTCTACTTTACCTATTATTATTTTTATTCTTTCTATTGCTTTTAGCCTATTTTCATTTCTAAATAGCATTAGAAGAAACATTACGAGTCTGTGTTTTCAAAAGTTGGTCTCTATCCTTGTGTCTGTGTTGGCTTCATTCTCAGGCAGGTTCTACCCCTCTTCATTCTTGGGCAGGCTTGCCTACATGCTTACTTCTTAACACATTTTCTTTCATTCCTAGCTGAAACGGAGCTTCTCTTTCCTAGCAGTTCTGACAAAAAGCAGTTCTGATTGGCTTTGCTTTGGTCACATGCTATCCCTGCCATCACAGAGGCCAGGAAGTATTGGAGCACAGAGTAACTTGGCCCAACCAGACATCCCACTCTAACCACCAGGACTGAACGTGGAATGGGAAGGGAGATATCCAAATTTATATTTGATCTAGGAACAAAAGAGGGATAGCAAGATTTTTGACTAAATAAAGGGGATGAAGATGGACTATTTTTTGACTCACCCACCTCTCACTCTTAAAAATGTTGTGAAGTAAAGGTAAGTCAGTAGAGTGAGACCAGTGTAACTCCCTATCACAGCTCTCCCTGATAACGTGCTTCCCTTCATACCTGTAGCACCTGTAGACTCTACTGGGCCACATTAACACTAGATTACATCGGTTATATAATCTATAGAGGGACTGTTCTTAAGTTCACTCTCATTTTATCTATTCTCAACTTGTGGAGATTTTCTGTTTGGAAATACTCCATGTCCTATTTTGCTATTCCAAAGAAATGTTTTTTTTCCCATCAAAAAAGATATTTAAGGAAATTTTTATTGCCTTATTCTAATTTCAGTTATTTTTTAGGATTTTCTGTACCCAAAAAGCTGAAATTTAAGTAAACATGGATATTTCTTCCAACAGTCAACACTTGAAAAGTAATATTGGTTCTTTGAAAATTACTCATATTATCTAAAACCAAGAATGGTGGTGAGAGGAGTAGTTATTTGTAAAGAAACCATTTAAATTGTTCTGGCTAGATCATTTATTGTTGGATTAAAGATTGTTATTTTACAGTATAGAAAGATAGAAATTTTCCAAATAAAAATATTCAAAATTTAATTTATTTTTTATTTTTTAAAATATTTTTTATTAGCAAAGTTGTGAGCTTTCAAAACAATCATGCATAATGTGCAGAATTTCCATACATCACCCTTCCACCAACACCTTACATTGTTGTAGAACATTTATTACAAATTATGAAAGAACGTCATCAATATATTATTACTAGCTATGGCCCATAGCTTCTATTTGGTATATTTTTCCATACATCTCCTTATTACTAACATCATGTATTAGTATTGTACATTTGTTAAAGTTCATCAGAGAACACTCACATTTGTAATGTTAACCACAGCCCTCATCCACCCACATGGTTCACTGTGTTATACAGTCTCATGCCTTTTACAATCCATCTGAAGTGTATACTCAGTGGTTCTCACTTTCATCACAGAGTTGTACAGTCATTGCCTCAGTAAATTTTTAAACAATTTCCTTAGTTGAAAAGAAAAAATCCCATATCCCCTTATTATTGACCCTTAGGGTTGATAATGTACCTTCTTTGACATTGATGCAAGAATATTACAATAGTGCTGTTAACTATAGTCATAAGTAACATTAATTGTATTATTCCCATGCATCTCCATATTCTTAGCACCTTGTAATAGTGATGTACAGTTGTTCTAGTTCATTGAAGAGCTTTCTTGTTTTTGTACTATTAACTATAATCCTCATCCACCACTGGGTTCATGTGTTATTCAGTCTCTAGATTATTCTCCAGCTTTCTTCCAAATAACATTTATATCACTAAACTCCCTCTTTCAGCCACAATCCCATTTATAAGCCAGCTGTATTAGTTATACTCACTATAATGCGTTACCATCAACTCTATCCATTTCCACACTTTTACAATCAAGCTAATTAAATATTCTACATTCATTAAACACCTGTACCTCTTCTCAGTCCTCATCCTTTCTCCTAGTAACCTATATTCTTGGTTTTAACTTCATATGTTTAGTTCATATTAGTGAGACCATACAATACTTGTCCTTTTGTGTCTGGCTTATTTCACTCAGCATAATGTCCTCAGGGTTCATCCATGTTGTCATATGTGTACCAATTTCATTTATTTTTAGAGCAGCATACTATTCCATTGTAGGTATATGCCACATTTTGCTTATCTATTCATTGGTTGATGGACACTTGGGTTGTTTCTATCTTTTGGTAACTGTAAATAATGCCACTATAAACATGGGTGTGCAGTGTTTGTTTGTGTCCCTGTTTTCAGTTTCTTATAAAGAGATATTGCCAGATCATACAGTTCTATATTTAGCTTCTTGAGGAAACACCAAACTGTTTTCCACAGAGGCTGCACCATGCTACATTCCCACCAACATTGAAGGAGTGTTCCTGTTTCTCCACATACTCTCCAGCACTTGTAGTTTTCTACTTTTTGTTTTTTTAAATAATGGCCATTCTCTGAGGTGTGAGATGATATCTCGTTGTAGTTTTGATTTGCATTTCCCTAATGCTAGTGATATTGAACAGTTTTTTCATGAGCTTTTTTGCCATTTTTATTTCTTTAGAAAAAATGTCTAAGTTTTTTGCCCATTTTAAAACTGGACTGCTTGCCCTTTTTTTGTTAAGTTGTATGGTATCTTTATATAACATGGAAATCAAACGCGTACTGGGAATGTGATTCCCAAATATTTTCTCCCATTGAGTTAGTTGCCTTTTCACCTTCTTGATAAAGTCCTCTGAAGCACAAAAGTGTTTAAGTTTGAGGAGGTCCTATTTATTTTTTCTTTCATTGCTTGTTCTTTGGGTATAAGGTATAAGAAACCACCACCAACCACCAGCTCTTGAAGATATTTCCCTACATTTCCTTATAGGAGTTTTATTGTTCTAGCTTTTATATTTAGGTCTTTCTTTGACCCATTTTGAGTTAATTTTTGTTTAAAGTGTCAGATAGGGTCCTCTTTCTTTCTATTAGCTATGGACATCCAGTTTTCCCAGCACCATTTGTTGAATAGATTGCTCTGACCCAAATGGGTAGGTTTCACAGCCTTGTCAAAAATCACTTGACCAAAGATGTTAGTATTTGTTTCTGTACACTCAGTTTGGTTTCACTTGTTTATATGTCTATCTTTATGCCAAACCATGCTGCTTTTACCACTGTAGCTCGGTAATATGATTTAAAGTTGGAAGTAAGACTCCTTCAACTTTTTTCTTCCTTTTTAAGATGTTTCCAGCTATACAAGACCCCTTACCTTTCCAAATAAATTTGAAAATTGGCTTATCCATTTCTTTAAAAAAGGCTGTTGGAGGGTCCAATATGGCTTCATTGTTGAGCACTGTTTTCCGATATATGTGGTCTGGGGTTCAACCCCAGGACCCAGTACCACAAAAAAATAAATAAATGAATAAAAAGGCTGTTGAAATTTTTGTCAGGATTGTACTGAATCTGTATATCAGTTTGGGTAGAATTGACATCTTAATGATATTTAGTCTTCCAATCCTTGAACACAGAAAGTGTTCCATTTATTTAGGTCTTTGATTTTTTTTAGCAATGCTTTGTAGTTTTCTGAATAGAGGTCCTTTATATCCTTGGTTAAGTTTTTCCTAAATATTTTATTCTTTTAGTTGCCATTGTAAATGGAATTTTTTCCTGACTTCTTCCTCAGATTGCCCATTACTTGTGTATAGAAACGCTATGATTTTTGCATGTTATTCTTGTATCTTGCCAGTCTACTGAACTCGTTTACTAGCTCTAGTAGCTTTACTGTAAATTTTTCAGGACTTTCTAAATATAAGATCATACCATCTGTGAATAGCAAAAGTTTTACTTCTTCCTTTCCAATTTGGATGCCTTCTTTTTCTTGCCTTATTACTGTAGCTAGAACCTCTAGCAATATATTGATCAACAGTGGTGATGGTGGACATTCTTGCCTTGTTCCTGATCTCAGAAAGAAAGCTTTCAGTCTTTCATCGAGTACAATGTTAGCTGTGTGTTTTTCATATATGCTCTTTATCATGTTGAGAAAGTTTCTTCCTATTTCTATTTTCAGAGTGTTTTTATCAAGAAAAGATGCTGGATTTTTTCAAGTGCCTTTTCTGCATCAATTGGAATGATCATGTGGTTTTTCTTCTTCCATTTATTATTGTGATGTGTCACACTAATTTATTTCCTTGTGTTGAACCACCTTTGCATGTCTGGTATAAAATCCACTTGATCATGATGATAGTTCTTTTAAATGTGTTGTTGGATTTGATTGGTGAATATTTTGTTGAGGATTTTTGCCCCTATCTTCATTAGAGAAATGAATTTTCTTTTTTTGTAATATCTTTATCTGGCTTGGGTATTAGTGTGAAGTTGACCTCATAGAATGAGTTTGGTAGCATTCCTCCCTGTTCAATTTTTTGGAAGAGTTTGGGTAGATTAGTATTACATCTTTGAATCCTTGGTAGAATTCACCTGTGAAGCCATCTGGTCCCAGACTTTTCATTTTGGGGAGGTTTTTGATAACAGTTTCAATCTCTTTACAGCTGGTTGTTTTGTTGAGGTCTTCTTTTTCTTCTAGGGTCAATATAAGTTGTTTGTATGTTCCTAAGAATTTGTCTTTTTCAACTAGGTTGTCCAGTTTGTTGGCATACAGTTGTTCATAGTATCCTCTTATGATCTCTTTTATTTCTTTCGGGTCAGTAATAATGTCCCTGTTTTCATTTATGATTTTATTTATTTGCATCTTCTCTCTTTTTGTTTTCATCAATTTTGTTGATCTTCTTGAAGAACCAACTTTTGGTTTTGTTAATTCTATTGTAATTTTTTGTTCTCAATTTCATTTATTTCTGATCTGATCTTCATCATTTCATTCCTTCTAATCACTTTGGGAATATTTTGCTCTTCTTTTTCTAGTTCCTCCAGCTGTGTAGTTAGGTCTTTGATTTTAGCTCTTTCTTTTTTTAAAGTATTGAGGGCTACAAATTTCTTCACTGCATCCTATGGTTTTTACTTTTTTTTTTTTTTTTTTCATGCTGGGCGGCTCTCCTCACGGGCGCACTCCTTGCGCGTGGGGCTCCCGCACGCGGGGGACACCCTTGCGTGGCACGGCACTCCTTGCGCGCATCAGCGCTGTGCATGGCCAGCTCCACATGGAGTCAAGGAGGCCCGGGGTTTGAACCGCGGACCTCCCATATGGTAGACGGACGCCCTAACCACTGGGCCAAAGTCCGTTTCCCAATCCTATGGTTTTTATATGCTGTGTTCTCATTTTCATTTATCTTGATATATTTACTGATTTCTCTTGTAATTTCTGCTTTGACCCACTCATTACTTAGAGTGTGTTGTTTAATCTCTCATATATGTGAATTTCCCCTTTTTCTGCTTGTTATTGACTTCCAGATTTATTCCATTATGACCAGAGAAAGTGTTCTGTATAATTTCAATCTTTTCATGTTTTCTGAGATCTGTGTTGTGACCTACTATATATGGTCTATCCTGGAGAAAGATTCATGGGCACTTGAGAAGAATGTATATCCTGTTATTCTGAGGTGCAATGGTTTGTATATGTTTATTAGGCTGGTTCATTTACCATATTATTCAAGCTGTTTCTTTATTGATCCTCTGTCCAGGTTGTTCTATCCAATATGTGAGTGGCATATAGAAGTCTCCAATTATTATTGTAGAGGCATCTGTTTCTCCCTTAAGTTTGCCAGTGTTTGCCTCATTTAATTTTGGGCACCCTGGTTAGGTGCATATACTTTTATGATTGTTATTTTTTCCCAAAGAATTGTCCCCTTTTATTAATATATAATGTCCTTCCTTTTCTCTAACAATAGTTTAATTTTTATAGTCTATTTCATCTGATATAAGTATAGCTACTCCAGCTTTTTTCGGTTTTGTTTATTACATGCATGGAATATCATTTTTTAGCCTCTCAATTTCAGTCTATTTGTATCCTTGGGTCTAATGTGATACTCTTGTAGAGAGCAGATAAATGTCTCATATTTTCTATTCCTCTAGTCTGTGTCTTTTGATTGGGGAGTTTAATCCATTAGTACTCAATGTTATTACTGTAAAGGCAGCTCTTTCTTCACCCATTTTGAACTTTGGGTTTTATCTCTCATCTTATTTTCACCACTGTATTAAGTCTGCCAAAGGAGTGCCAATACAAAGTACCAGAAATCTGTTGGCTTTTAAACAAGCTATTTATTTGGGGTAAAAGCTTACAGTTACAAGGCCCTACAGAGTGCAACTCAAGGCTGCTTTCACACCAAAGTCAGTTGCCATGTGCTGAAGGAATAAGGTCACTGATCTCTGCAAGGGTTCAGCCTTCCCCCCTGGGCTTCCTTTCTTTCAGCTGTAGGCTGGCATAGAGCTTGTCTCTCAGGGCTTCCTCTGTCTCCTGTCATGGAGCTCTTTTCTTTCTGGGACTTCTTTATCAGTCTTAGCTCTCTTTCCAAGGTCAGCTGCAAACTATCAGGTAAATGGCTCATCTTTCCCTGGAGCCCTAGTATCAAAAATGACATAGCTCTCTCTCTTCTGGCATGTCTTCTAGAGTGATAGTTCATTTATATTAGCACTAAGGGGTTAGGGATAACCCTGAGTTACACCTTACTGCCACAGCCCAATCAGAAACCCTAAAATGATTTTATCAAATAAACTTAATCAGAGACCCTTCACTGAATTTAATACAACCAATGGATATTATATCCAGAGGAGTAGATTAGTTTGCAAACATAATCTTCCTTTTTGGGGATTCATAAAACAACCTTAAACTGCTACAACTACTCTTCTTACACTTTCAGCTACTTTTACTGATATAATCTTCATTTCTAGACTCTCTTCCAAGCCTGTCTCTCCTGTCCTTTCTTTTCAGGCTGGAGCAATCCTTTCAGTATTTCCTGCAAAGCTGGTGTCTTGGTGACAAACTCTCTCAGTTTCTATTTATCTGTGAATATTCTAAGCTCATCCTCAGTTTTGAAAATCTTGCCAGTCTTTTTCTTGAAGTATCTTAAATATATCATACCACCACCTTTTTGTTTTCATAGTTTCTGATGAGAAATCAGCACTTAATTTAATTGGGTATCCCTTGTATATGGTAAATCACTTTTCTCTTGCTGCTCTCAGAATTCTCTTTATCTTTGGCATTTTACATTCTGATTAGTATGTGTCTCAGAGTAGATTTATTTGTATTTATTCAGGCAGGAGTAAACTGTGCTTCTTGGACATGGATATATATGTCCTTCAGTAGAGTTGGGATATTTTCTACCATTATTTCCCCAAATATTAGTTCTGTCCCTTTTCCCTTCTCTTCTCTTTCTGGGACATCCATACATCCATAACACATATGTTTGCTTGTATATTTTTGTCATTTAATTCCCTGAGGCCCTGTTTAATTTTTTCCTGTTTTTTTCTCTATCTGTTATTTTGTGTGTTTGCTTTTGGAGTCTTCAAGCTCACTGATCCTTTCTTTCGCCTCTTCAAATCTGCTGTTATATGCCTCCAATGTATGTTTTATTTCATTTATTGAGCCTTTCATCCCCATAAGCTCTGCTATTTTTCTATGTATGCTTTCAGATTCTTCTTTGTGCTCACCAAATGTCTTCCTCTTCTTTTTTTAGGTACCAGGAGCCAGAGATTGAATCTGGGACCTTGCATATAGGAAGCCAGCACTCATATCAGCTTTCCTGAGCTGGCTCTTTCATTTTCTTTGCTTCTTGTTCATTTATGTTTTTTTTCAGGAGGCACTGGGGACCAAACCTGGGACCGCCCATGTGGGAGGCAGAAGCTCAACTGCTTGACCCACATCTGCTCCCCAGTGTCTGTCTTCTTCCTTTTTTTTTTTTTTTTTTTTTAAATTACAGAGCTACTTTTAATACTTTGGGGTGAGCCCCACAGGAATAAAAATACTGGGAAGGGGTAACCTCTTCACTCCCAGGAGTGGCCCAGGGGGAGAGAGGCTACCTGAGTGGAAGGAAGCACAAAAGGGACCTGCTACAGACTCAGGGCAAAGGGAATGCCATTGGTGCTGGGACCTGTAAGCACTAGAGGAGAAAACGCAAGCATGGTGGGACTGGCTCAGGCATACAGATGGAGGACAAGAGGGTTGGACACAAAGCCACAAAGCTACTTGGGTTCCTCCTTATTCTTGTTTGCCTTTTTGTGCTTCTGCTGCATGATCTCTGAGTCCCTCTACTTGCAGGCAGCAGCAGAAAGCCCACCATCTCAGTGCTTTCCCTTAACCAAATCACCCTGCTTTTTCATATTTTTCTGGTGGGTTACTGTGGGCCATGGCAATGGCAGTGGCTCCAGCCTGCCTCCACTGCGCCCCCTCGTTCTGTCCCCCCATTGTCTTCTTAATAGCCTTAATCTCATTCGCTACTCATTGACTGGTCCATATCTCCCTGTTTCTTGGTATAGCTTGTAATTTTTTGTTGGTTCTCAGCATCTGATTTACTTCATGTATATTCTGGGCTCAGTTTCTCTCTTCAGTCTAGGGCTTTCTATTTGATTGTCCTTATACTACAGCCCCTTTTTGATACTTGTTTTAACTTACTTTGAAACTTTATAGGAGCTCATTTTCAGCCAATCTGAAATTTTTCAGCTCTTTTTTGTCTGTTTCTTGCCTTTTCTCCCTTGCCAATGGCAGAGTAGGAGCTGAGGATGCTGTTGGTACTGTACACAGTGGAGGCTGAAGCTGCCCACATTGCCTCAAGAACTGATGAAGCTTTGTCCATCTTTCTCCCCTGCTATGTGTAGGGATGGAGCCGCAGCTGTGTGCAGTAATCCACCAGTGCAGGCCAAGATCATCTGTGGTTGCCTAGAGAGACTGAAGAAGCTCCACACCCCTTCTACCCCAGCCTAGGGCAGGGATGGAGCCACAGGTGTGGGCAGCAAACTAAGTCTTGTGGACAAAAGCTCACTGCAGTTGCCCAGATAGACTTTACGAAGCACTGGTCCCCCCACCTCCCTGCCATGGGCAGCAATGGAGCCATAGATGTGCACAGAAATCTTGTCCATGCACGCAAAAGTGACTGCAATTGCCCAGAGAGACTGAGGGATCACTGTCACTCCTCTTGCCCTGTCAGGGGTGGGGATGGAGCCACAGGTGTGTCCAATAGTCTAGTCCATGTGGGCCAAAAGCACTTGCAACTGCCTGGAGAGGTTGAGGAAACACCACCCCCTTCCTGTTCTATTGGGGATGGGGATATAGCCACAGAGGTACCCAACAATGTAGACTGTGTGGGCTGAAAGTGACTACAGTTGCCTAAAGAGGCTGGTGCAGGTCCCCCAGCTTCCTCCCTCCTGGAAGTGGGGCTGGAGTTCAGGTTATGATAGCAATCCAACCTGGGTGACAAGAAGCTGGTCCTTACTGTCACTGTGATTTTCAATCAGTCCCACTTCCCCTCATACTGGGGGAGGAGTTAAAATGGAGGCTACCAGCTTCTTTCTGACAGATTCAAACTTTAGGTGTACTTAGGACTGGACTTTAACCAGCCAAATTTACTAATCAGTAGTTGAAGTTAGTGCCTGACTATCTCTTCTTCCCCCACTTATGGGAAATGGAGCTTCTAACTCCAGCCAGGGACTAGCTTCCGATGCATCTTGCCCCACCAGCAGGGGGTGGACACTAGCTTCCTAAGCGTGAAGTGCTCTACTCATGAATCTCCCCTGCAGCTGGGCAGTCTCCTCCTTCCGTTCTTCCAGAAATGCTGAAGATGCTCTTCTGGTCCCCTGTGTCCCCCAACGGGTGATTTAGATAGCTCTGGGAGATTACTAACTGCACTATAAGGGAGTTCTTGGAGCTCCCTGCTGTGCTGCTGTTCTGCCCCTCCCTAAAATATTCAACATTTTAGAAAGAATTCTCAGTAAGATAGTTTGAATAGAAATATTCAATAATGTGTTTAAAATATTTACTATATGAATTTTTCATACTATGAACTTATCTGTTATATAAAGCAAAACAACTCTCTAGATGGGCTCATTGTCTCCTTTATTGGATAGTTTCCAACTTGTGGCCTGCCCTACAGAATTTAGATTTGCCAGTTCTCATGGTCTGTGAGCCAATTCCTAGAATAAATCTTTTAATATTTACACATATATGTAATATATAATATATTTACAAGCATACTTCATTTTATTGTGCTTTACTTTATTGCCCTTCGAGAGCATTTTTTACAATTTTTCTTACAAATTGAAGGTTTGTGACAACCCTGCTATTGGCACCACTTTTCTAACAGCACGTGCTCACTTCGTGTCTCTGTGTCACATTTTAATTAAGGTATGTACATTTTTTTTAAGACACAGTGCTATTGCACACTTAATAGACTACAATATAGTGGAAACATAACTTTCATATGCACTGGAAACCAAAAAATTCCTGTGATTTACTTTATTGTGATATTCCAAGGTTGGCTTTATTGGAGTGGTCTGGAACTAAACCCACAATATCTACAAGGTATACGTGTGTGTGTGTGTGTGTGTGTGTGTGTGTGTAAAACCTTCCATTTCTGTTTCTCTGGATAACCCTAACTAATACACATTGTTAGGTATGTAACTATTTTTCTTACCAAAATTAAAGTTTCTTGAAAGCAAGAACCAAATAGTGGCAAAGTCACAATTTCTTTCAATAATAAGATGATAGCCATGGGATTCTCAGTTAATTTTTAAGGGAGACCATCACTATATTGATATATTCATACATCACTATATTGATACATTCATACATATTTCTATATAAACTAGTCAATGGCTATATTTTCTTTTTTCCTTTAACAAAATTGGAAGACAAACTCTACCAAATGGAAATGTTTCTGCATTGCAAGTTACAGTGAGAAAAAATTCTCACTAAATGACTTTGTGTGGATTGAACTGTGTCCCTCCAAGATATGTTGAAACTATCAATACCTCAGAATGTGGCCTCAACTGGAAATAGGGTCATTACAGATGGAATTAGGCAAGTTAAAGTGAGCTCACACTGGAGTAGAGTGGGCCCTTAATTCAATATGATTGGTGTCCTTATAAGAAGAGGAAGTTTGTGTACAGACAGACAAAAGGGAAAAATACCGTATGATGACTGGGTTAGAGAACACCATAAATTTCCAGAAATGCACCACCAGACACTAGGAGAAAGGCATAGAAGAGATTCTTTTCTACAGACCTGTATGGAGGAAATATGGGCCTGCCGGCACTTTGATTTTAAACTTCTAGATTACAGAACTGTGAGACAATAAATTTTTGTTGTTTTAAGTACCCCAGTTTGTGGTATTTTGTTATGGTAGCATTTGGAAATTGAGACAACAGTAATCAGCGGGTAGTTTTCAAACAGCTTCACATATGTTAAACTGTTAAATCTACAATTTTTTGAAGTAGATATTACTGTTATTCCTACTTTGTTGATATTCAAGTTAAGCATTCTGATTCCAGAATTTACCACTGTTACTACATAATACTGCCTCTCCTCCACTCTTGGTTTGGGTAAGGTTGGTGCTCAGTCCACAGGCAAAGTGATATGAAAACACTGAGATGAAACATGTGGTTAAAAATACTACTAGGATGATCAGATATACTCATGTGAGAAATGCCTTATAGACATAAAACGATTCTTTATGATGTTGATCATGATGAAGCCTCTTTGATTCAGAAGTGGTTATTTTGCTGTGGTTAATTCTGTAACATCATCCTCACAAATATACTCAAGTAATCAAATATTACAATGACAAGAAAAATCTCAGTGGTTTCATTTGTAAGAAAGATAACACCTGAAGATTGGGGAGTGGGAGTGGGAGTGAGGGGACAAGGAGTGTGAAGGTGGGGTAATGACCAAGTGCACAAGAGAGTAATCAATATTTTAGGAATGCTACTTTCATAACCTAAAATGTCATAGATGCAGGGAAATTTAATTTACTCCTTTTATCATACCACTTATTTAGTAGATATTCTTAAAGTACATTCCTTTTAGAATTAGGGTATGAAGGCATAATAGGATCTATGCAATAAAGAACTAGGCCCTGTTATAAAAACTGAAAAGGTGGACAAAGGTATGGAAGGAAAAAGTCATAAATAGTGCAAAATAAAATCTGGCAATCAGTTCCATTCTTCAAAAAAATTTAAATGGATGAGTATAAATGCATTATGTTAAGATTAATAAAGTCATAGAGAAAGCGGGGGCCAATAAAATCTAAGTACTGTGAAAGTGCATGGAAAGTCATAATAGGTACATAGTAAACTAGCAGGATATGTATGTGATGGCCTTATTTTATGTCTTCCTTATATTTATGAGGTATTAATAGATAACCTTCAGAAGTTCAATGTAAATGCAGTATCATTTGCTTACATGCAAAAATTTTTCTACTTACAGCTGTGTTTGTAAAAAAAATAAAAGAATGCAATGGATTAAAAACACAACAGTAAAACCATGGCTAGAATCATTAGTTCTTTCAAAGACTGAGAAAAAAGTCATGAAGCTTTTAAAGAAACAGCCATAGTGAAGGGTTTTAAATTTTCCCAAGATCAGCTGGATCTGACTGCAGAACTCCTCAAAGACTTCAAAATAACTTTTTTAGCTATCTCTACATGTGAATTAATGAGTACACACCTTTGTTAGACATTCCAGGTCCCAATGGCTTTACCAAATAATCAATCGAGATTTTAAAAAATACAGAAGCAGTTTTAGAACATTTAGGTTCATTTCTGTTAATAGGAGAGATGAAAGTAAAATCAAAAGAAAGTAGCCATGTTGGGCTTTTGTGAATTTCTTGTTTTCAATATCAAAAGAAGAATATATCTGGTGATAGCACTGGACTACATTTGACTGGGTATCCAAACAGATAACATCTACATGCCCCAAGAACAGAAAGCTTCTCCAAATTTGTCCCAAACAGACATTTTCTGTCTTCATAAATATTTATACCCAATTAAGAAATAAACTGAAATGTAAAGAGCTTGTCACAATTCAGGAAAACTTTGAATTTTCAGAAATTCATGAAGATGAATGAAAGTAAAATATACAGAAGAAACTGAAATTGCTGAATTGAGAATAATATTGATTGGACAAAGACCCATAAGCCAAGAATAAAAACCATTGAACATAGGTTTTATTCTTTTCTTTTTACTTCTCTCTGTTCCTCATTTGAAGCTGAGTTTGTGTCTGTTTGTGAGTGTGTTTTGCCTGCTTGACAATGTGGGGGATGTAAAATATAGAAAACAAACTTTCTTTGCTTCACCTTAATACTGATGCTTTCCTTAGCCGTCAAATTTCGTCTATTTCTCATAAAGTAGCAAAAATGGAAAGGCAAAATTGTGCAAAGATCAGTAACATAGCTGCATTTATAATAAAAGTTAAAACTATTATAATGTAATAATTTTATTATTTTATTTTTTAAAAATTTAGTATGGGAGATTATACTGAAGGTTCTATTAATAAAATTTCTAAGTATGGATTGTGGTATAAGAGAAAAAGTTGGTGTGGATTCTTAAAAACTTTTTTCCTGTAGAATGTTTTTTAAAAGTAGTTCAGGAGCAGAAATCAGACATAACCTCTAACAAACAATGATTAGTTTACTATTCCAAATAATGATTTTCTGAGCAGATCAAAATATTCCTTTACAGAGTAACAAGGTAACTCTAGATTAGAGAAGTTGCTAAGAAAATGTATTACTAAGTGTTTTCACAATTTTCCTCAGATTTCTCTTTTTTCTCATCATAGCTTCAAAATTTCAGGAAATGAAATTTTTTGTGAGTACTATGGTTTTCCCTCTGCAAATTATTTATGTCTATTCAATCCATATAAATGCTCTCAAATTAAAATAGATACAATGATTTTTGAGTTAAAGAAGTTTAGTTAAATGAAAACTTTGATGGACTCAAAATTCTCTCATCACAAAATTTCATACTACACTGGCAGCCAAATAAATAAAAAAGTGATGTGGAAACATTATCCTTTTTATTGAATACAATTTCTAGCAATATTCCTCAATCATTTATAAAACATCTAGAAAAATGCATAAAATACAAAGGGTTTGATACTGATTTTTAGAGGGCTCTAATTGAACACACATGGTTTTAGGTAGTATATAAAGATAGCCTCATGCAACATCAATGTGGTATGTTTGATTAAAAAAACCTAAATAAAATAAGTAAATAAATAATTCTGGATGGTAATTCTTACCAACTCAATAGAATTTTTGCCACATTTAATAATACTTTCCATAGAATTTCATCTTTTCATAAAAATATATTCCACCAAGTCTGTAGAAGAATTCCCCAAACAAAGATACTACAAAGAAAACACCTGGATCAAACACATTTGCAGCATATGTCAAATATAAATTTTTTAAAAACCCACCTGGCTTAGGTAGATTACCTCAAATGTCCAACCCACTTTAGTTTGAGCAACAAATTTAGAATAATAGTTAAGAGTATGAACTACCGAATCAGATGACCTATGTTTATATCTTGGCTCTGTCACTAATTAATATGGTAACATTAGTGAAGTAAAAGTTAAGAACTTACTTAGCCTTACTAGGCTTTAATTTTTGTGCCTATTAGAGGAGCACCTTATATGTTTTTTAGGGCAGGGCAGGTGTAGAGACGACATGAGATAATGTATAAAATGTATTTAACACAGTAACTGACATACAGTAAGTGCTCAATAAAAGTTAACTAATTTTTTCCCTATCAAAATTCTAACAGCCTATCACAGTCCCTAAAGGAACAGCAACAATCCCCCAAGTGCAATGGCAAAGACCAAAAAAGAAGGAAGGTCAAACAATGAGCCTTTGATACTAATGACTATGCTTGTGAGCCTGTGCACCTGAAATAAGAACAAGGCCTAGAGCTGCAGGGTGCCTAAGACTTACCTCCTGAGAGCCTCTGTGTTGCTCAAATGTGGCCAGTCTTGAAGCCAAACTCAGCATGTAAATGTGTTACCTTTCCCCCAGCATGGGACATTACTCCCGGGGATGAGCCTCCCTGGCTCTGAGGGATTACTACCAAGTACTAGCTGATGATGTAACTAGAAAATGACCTTGAATAAAAGGGTCAACTCGGACCAGCAGAATATCTCAGTCTACATATAATACCAGGCGTTAAAAATGCTTTTTGACCTGAATAAAAGGGGGGAATTGGAAAGGACAAATGAGTTTATATGGCTGTGAGTCTCCAAAAAGAGCCAGAAGGTTATCAGAGGGGCTGCCCTTATGCACACCTGAGCAGAGTCCCAGAGACAGATAAAGTAGATACAACCCCAGGTATTGGTTCTTCTGAGGGCGACAGAGACCCACAGGTTCTACGGTCATGGCAGATGGAGTTTAGTGCCATGTCAGTTGGCCCCACTTTGAAGTTTGTGTTTCTGTGTGATGGAGCTGGACTCAGATGTGATCTTTGTCCACAAGTCTCTCCTGTTACTTTTACCAGAACTGTAGTTGGTGATTGGGTTTAATGTATACCCAGGGAATCTGAATCTCTGGACTGACCATGTGATAGTCAGGCCCTGAGCCTGAACAGACTTGCAACTCCCACACTCTGGTTTATTGGACTTACCCCACTCAGCTAACATGGAGGTGAAGAAGGTCAACCACCACATCAGGGAGCCAAGAGTGCCTACAACTGAAAGCAGGAGAATTGCATCCAGCATCCATGTGGAATCTAAGCCCCCTCTTGATATAGATGTGGAGTGGACACAACCATTCTAAGGTCCACAGGATGGAGGAATAGAGTATGGATTAGAGTGGACTTACTGATATTCTATTCATGAACTATTGTGATTAGTAATAGAAAAAAATGTGGCATTGGTGTGGAGAAAGTGGCCATGGTGGCTGCTGGAGGTAGGGAGTGGGAGGAAGAGATGTGATGTGGGGTCATTTTCGGGACTTGGAATTGTCCTGGGTGGTGCTGCAGGGACAGTAACCAGACTTTGTATGTCCTCCCATGGCCCACTGGGTGGACTGTGGGAGAGTGTGGGCTATGATGTGGACCATTGACCATGAGGTGCAGTGGTGCTCAGAGATGTATTCATCAAATGCAATGAATGTCTCATGATGATGGAGGAGGTTGTTGTTATGGGGGGAGGAGTGGGGTGAGGAGGGTGGGAGGTATATGGGGAGGTATAAAGACAAAAAAATTTAAAAAAATTCTAACAGCCTTTTTTTTGGTGGTTGAAATGGAAAAGCAATTCAGGTGGAACTGCAAAAACAGGCTTGAAAAAAAAACAAAGTTCGAAGACAAATATTTCCCAATTTCAAAACTTACTTCAATGCTACACTAATCAAAACAGTGTAGTACTGGTGTAAGGATAGACATATCATCCAACAGAACAGAATTGAGAATCCAGAAGTCAACCAACATATCTATGCCCAATGGATTTTCAACAGGGTGCCTAGTCAACTCAATGAGGAAAGAATGATCTCTTTAACATATGTCCCTGGGACAAATGGATTTTCACATGCAAAAGGAGAAGTTAGGTCCCTACCTCAAACCACATACAAAAATTACCTCAAAATGGATTGCCTGAATATAAGAGTTAAAACTATAAAACCATTAGAAGAAAACAGGTGAAAGTCTTCATAATTCTTAGATTTGGAAATGGAGTCTTAGATATGATACCAAAAGTATAAGTAACAAAAGAACAAAATAGGTAAACTGGACTTCATCAAAATGAAACACTATTGTGCACCTAAGGATATTATCAAGAAAATGAAAAGATAGCCTATAGAAATGGGAGAAAATAGTTGCAAACTATATATCTGATAAGGGTTTAATATCTGGAATATTACTCCTACAATTCAACAACAAAAAGACAAACAGCCCAATTAAAAAATAGGCAAATGACTTGAATAGTCATTCCTACAAAGAAATAGCCAGTAAGCATATGAAAAGAAGACCATTAAACATTAGAGAAATGCAAATCAGAGCCATAATATGGTTTTATTCACACTATTATTAAAAAAGAAAATAACAAGGGTTGTTGAATAGCAAGGATGTGGAAAATTAGAAATCTTGTGCATTGTTGGTGGGAATTTAGTAGTGCAGCTGCAACTATAGAATTGACATACCCACTGCTGGGTATATACCCAGAAGAAATGAAGGCAGGGACATGAACAGATATATGCACACCAATGTTCATAGAGACATTATTCACTATTGCCAAAACAACGCAAATGTCCTTCAACAGATGGATGGATAAACAAATTGTGTTATATACCTGCAATGTAATATTATTCAGCTTTAAGAAGGATTGCAGTATTAACACATGGAATAACATGGATAAATCTTGAAGACTTTATGTCGAGTGAAGGAAGTCAGGCACTGAAGGACAAATATTGCATGACCTCACTGATATCAATTAAGCAAATTGAGCAGACTCACAGAGCTAGAGTCTTGAAGATAGGTTTACAAGAGATAGAAAGAGAGAAGACTGCGAGCCAATACCCATATGGGCAAAATCTATAAGGTAGAAGGGTGTAGTTTTGCAGTAGATGGGCATAACTGGTACAGTGATGCAATTGGGTTGGGTGGTGCTGGTTTGTGAGGGGGCTAGGGTCTGGAGGGTGGGTTGGACTGTCCATGAAACTGGGAGGAGGGTTGGGGGAGGGAGCAGGTGAACACTGGGGTTTTGCAGGTATGTGGTTGAAATTACAACGTTCGGAATGCTCTTTTGGGAATATGGCAGGGGAGGGTTACTCATTTAGGATGTTGGATGTGGGGGGCATTCAGGACAGGGTGCATGTGTGTCAGGTTCTAGGGAGTGTGTGGGTGTTCATCTTGTCATAGTGTGTTGTGTCAGTGGGTGGAGACCCAATAATGAGTGGGAAGGTGTTGGACTCCCATTCTGGGGAGTCATGTTATGTTCTCAAATAGAAGTGCGGGAGTCTCTTGAGAGCATAGGCAGTGCCTATTAAGGGAGGACAGGCCAGGATGTCAAGCCCTCAATGTTGTAAGTAACTATGAATCTTGTTCTTCAAGGAGGAAGTCTGGTAGTTGCTATGGGTGCTGAAGGGAGGATGAGGGAGGAATAGAATAGATGGAACATGGGACATTTTGGGGGCAATGGAAGTGTTCTACATGATCTTGCAATGATGGATATAGGCCATGTTAAATTTCATCAAAACTTATAAAAGTATATGGTCCAAAATGTAAACCATAGTGTAAATCGTTGACCATGGTTAGCAACAATGTTTCAGTATTTATACATCATTTGTAACAAATGTACTATCCACATATAAAATGTTATTAATAGGGGAAAAGGGAAAAGGGGGAGGATGTTGGGTGTATGGGAATCCCCTATATTCTGTACATCACTTTTTTGTAATCTAAAGCTTTTTGAAGAACAAAATGAAAATAAGACATTCAGGGAATAAACAGAAGAAAATGTCACTGTACATACATGATAACAGATCTTATGGTGATGAAAGACATAATGTCAAAAAATTTTTGTAAACCATAATGTAAAACACAAGGTAAATAAAAATTTAGAAAATTGTACAGTCTAAAATACAAACCATAATGTATACCAAAATGGAACCATGTTTTGGTAGCTATGTTTCAATATCTGTACATCAGCTGCAGCAAATATAACATGAAATGTAAAAAGATCATTGCTGGGGAAGGAGGAAAAGGGTTTGATGTTGGATATATGGGAATCCTCTATACTGTATATGTGAAATACTGTGATCTAAAACTTTTGTAAAGACAAAATTAAAAATTAGAAAAAAAAAGGATGTAGACACTGAAAAAGAAATGAAAGAAATTGACTTGCCACTGTACATACAGGGCAACACCCATAGCAGTGATGAAATGCAAAACATCAAAAACAAATCTTTATAATATTTTTCATTTTTTAATACCCCAATTTATTTTTACTTTTAGTTTTTCTAAATTATTATTTATTCTATTTCTAATCTTTAAATCAATCACTATATTTCATTTTCCTATTAATTGAATTTGGCAATATATTAGGCTTCATTGTTGAAAAAGTTTTAGACCACAGAGAGGTTCAACTATGGTAGGGAGGACCACTGGTGTGGGATGTTATTGATGGGGGGGCACATGGTTGGGAGGGAGTTCTCCAGGGCATGTATATAGGGTACATAAAAATGTTTGGGTATATGCTGGGTATTTTCATAGTAGTTACAGTTACAAATGTCAACTGAGGGAGTGCTGAGTTCCTAGCCAGGGGAGCTCTATCACATTTCCCAATGGAACAGCAACAATCCCCCAAGTGCAATGGGAAAAGCCAACAAAGAAGGATAGTCCAACAATGAGACCTTGATGCTGATGACTATGCTTATGAGCCTGTGTGCCTGAAATATGAATTAGGCCTAGAGCTGCAGGGTGCCTAAGAGTTACCTCCTAAGAGTCTCCATGTTGCTCAAATGTGGCCACTCTCTAAGCCAAACTCAATATATAAATCCATTACCTTCCCCCCAGTGTGGGACATGACTCCTGGGGATGATCCTCTCTGGTGTTGAGGGATTACTACCAAGCACCAGCTGGTAATGTAACTAGGAAAAAACCTTGAATAAAAGGGTCAACTCAGACCAGCAGAATATCTCAGCCTACAGGTAGGATCATGTGTTAAAAACTGCTTTTTGACCTTGAATAAAAGGGGGAAATGGCAAAGACAAATGAGATTATATGGCTAAGAGTCTTCAAAAATGAGTCAGAAGGTCATCAGAGAGGTCACGCTTATGCACGCCTCAGCAGGACCCCAGAGACAGCCAAAGTAGATACAACCCCAGGTACTGGTTGCCCTGAAGGCTGTGGAGACCCACAGGTTCTATGGTCATGGCATATGGCTCTGGAACTCAGTGCCATGTCAGTTGGCCCTACTTTGGAATTTGTGTTCCTGAGTGTGACCTTTCTACACATACCTCTTCTGTCACTTTTACTGAACCTGTGGTTAATACTAGTGTACACTCAGGAGACTTGAGTCTCTGAACTGTCCATGTGCCAGCTGGGCCCTGAGCCTCAGCAGACTTGCAACTCCTACCCTCGGCTCATTGGACTTACCCAGGCCAGCTAACAGGGAGTTGAAGATGGTCAACCCCCACACTCGGGAACCGAGAGTGCCTACAACTGCAAGGAGGAGAACTGCATCCATCATCCATGTGGAATTTAAGCCCCCTCTCGATATAGAGGTGGAGTGGACATCACCAACCCAGGGTCCACAGAAATAAAATATGGATTAGAGTGGACTTACTGATGTTCTACTATGGAACTATTGTGACTAGTAATGAAAGGAATTGTAGCATTGATGTGGAGAAAGTGGCCACAGTAGTTGCTGGGGACAGGGAGAGGGAAGAAGAGATGTGCTGTGGGTACAATTTCAGGACTTGGAGTTGTCCTGAATGATGTTGCGGGAACAGATGCTGGGCATTGTATATCCTGCAGTAAGCCACTGGGTGAACTGGGGGAGAGTGTAAACTACAATGTGGACTGTTATCCACGTGGTACGGCAGTGCTCCGGGGTGTGTTTGCCAAGTGCAATGAATGTGCCATGGTGGTGTGGGGGTTGTTGATGTGGGAGGACTGGGGTGAGGGGGGTGGGGGTATATAGGAACCTCTTATATTTTTTGAATGTAACATTTAAAAAAAAAAGAGATTGTGGGAAAAATTTTTTTTAAATTTTATATTATTATTCCAAATTCTAAAAAGATTTTGTATTTCATTTGTTATTTGTAAAACTATTATTATAACTTCATTTTCTTATTAATTGTATTTGGTTATTTTGCTGACTTCATTTTTGAAGAAGTTTTGGATCACAGAAGTATTACCACTGTGGCAGGAGAGCATCATTGGTGTGGGTGTCAGTGATGGGGATGCATGGGAGGAGGTTCACCTGGGGCATACCTGTAAGGCATATAACTGTTTTCAAGTGTTCATGGGGCATTGTCATGGTGTGTGGAGATTCATATAGCAACTGAAAGAATATTGAATTCCCATCCTGGGGACCTCTGCCACATTCTCTAATGGGACAGCAAGAATTCCCTGAGTACATGGACAGTGATTAGTGAAGGAGGATGGACTATTGATGGGCCCTTGATATTGATGACTGTACTTAAGAATCTTTACTTCTGAAATTGAAACTTAGCTTAGTATTATAGGGTGCCTCAGAGTTACCTCCTGAGAGCCTTCTTGTTGCTCAAATGTGGCCTCTCTCTAATCTGAACTCAGCATATAAATGCATTAACTTCCCTCCAGTGTGGGACATTTCCTTGGCACCGAGGGATTACCACCAAGCAACAACTAGGAATGCAACTGGACCTTGACCAAAAGTGGGAAAGGGTGAAGACAAAGGAGTTTATATGGGTAAGAGACTTCAAAGTGAGTTGGGAGGTCATTCCAGAGGTTACACTTATGTACATCTCAGCAGGATCTCATTGACTGCCAAAGTAAATATTGCCTCAAATAGCAGAGACATCTAGACACTGGCAGGGCACACAGCTTAGGAATTTGATGCCCAGCTAGTGGGCCCTACTTGGGAATTTATGCTCCCCATTGTGACAGAGTTGGACTCAGTTGTGTTTTCCCTTCACAAGACTCTTCTGCTCCTTCTATCTGAACCTGTAGTTAGTGCTAGAGTTGAGACTTAAACCTTTGGGCTATCCATGTGCCAGCTGGGCCGTGAATCTCAACAGAGTTGCAACACCTACTCTCCAGTTCATTGGACTCACCCAGGACTACTAACAGGAAGATGATGATGGACAACAACCAACCCAAGAAGCAGAGAGTGTCTGCAGCTACAAGCAAGATAATCCCATCCATCTGCCCCATGGGATCTAAACCTCCTCTCAATTAGAGGTGAGCAGGCATCACTATCCCAGAATCCTCAGGATTGGGGAATGAATGATGGACTAGAGTAGACGTACTGGTATTCTGCTATAGACTTATTGTGATTCTAGTAGTGAAAGAACTTATCATTAGTGTGGAGGTAGTGGCCACTGGAGGTTCTGAGGGGAGGGAGAGGGAAAAACTGGTATAATATGGGGACATTTTCAGGACTTGGGAATTGTCCTGAATGACATTGCAATGAAAGATACAAGCCATTATATATCTTGTCATAACTTACAAAATTGTGCAAGAAAGAGTGTAAACTACAATGTAAACTATAATCCATGCTTAGTAGCAATGTTCCAAAATGTGTTCATCAATTATAATAAATGTTCCACACTAAATGAAGGATGTTGTTAACATGGGAAAATGTGAGAGGGGTTGGGAACAGGACATAAGGGTATCCCCTACATTTTAATGTAACATTTAGGTAATTTAATTATCTTTTTAAAAAAATAAAAACATATATTTAAAACAAAATGGTGCAGCTGCTGTGGAAAACAGGCAGTTCCTCTGAAAGTTAATTATAGAATTACATTCCTAGGTATGTACTCCAAAGAACTGAAAACAGGGTCTCAAGTACTTGTACATCAATATTCATAGCAGCATTATTCACAATAGCCAAAGTGTGGAAACAATTCAATTGTCGATCAACAGATGAATGGATAAACAAAATGTGGATTATACATACAATGGAATATTATTCAGTCATATATATATATTATATATATATATATATGAAGAAATGGCACAGATTTACAACATGGATGAGACTTGAGAACATTATGCTAAGTAAAAGAAGCCAAACACAAAAGGACAAATAATGCATGATTCTGCTTATAAGAAATATCTAGAACAAACAAATTCACAAAGACAGAAAGTAGATTAGAGGATACCTAGGGCAGAAGGCAGGGGCGAATAGGGGGTTAGTGCTTAATGGGTAAAGTTTCTGTTTGGAATGATGGAAAGTTTTGGTATGGATGTTAGTGACAGTAGCACAATATTGTGAATGCAATTAATATCACTGAATTTTACAAAGAAAAATGGCAAATTTTATGTTATATATGTTACCATAACATTTTAAAAAAATAACTCAAAGTTAACCATTTTTACTATTGAGATAAATGACATTACACTGATGTCTGAATTAATAAAACTTGTAACTATGAGCTTAGATTTTAAAAAATTCAAAGGGTTCTTTACAAATTTTTTTCCTTGGTAGTATTTTTCAAAACAGAGGAAAAAACTGGGGACATCTTTCCAACAAATTTGTGGGTTTGTTATACCAAACATATCAGGTTCTTCACTACATTCCTGAGTTTAAAAAAAACTGACTTAGCCTTCTTGAGCCTTTTAGCTGTAACATTCTAAGACTGTAAGAAAAGGAAGGCATATTTAAACTTAATATAAGCAGCCAGAGCATGTCAGAAATGGCATGTGGCTACTGAGTGTCCATTCACTACAAGAATTTAAGCAAAGGCTGTCTGGCATGCTGGAAAAAGAGAAATAAGCTGATAAGTGCGAGGGTGGGATAGAAATTATGACTTCTGAGAATCCTTCCAAAGTATTAGTGATTCAACTGAGGATTGAAAACACAGACATGCTTACTTGTTTTAGCTCTGAAATGACCAGGCAGTCAGGAAAGATAAATAGACTTGCTGGTCAAAAGAGAAAATATAGCTTTCTCTGTAATATTTCTAAAAAGGCAGATAAAGAATAATTTTTAATGTCTTTACATACATCATCTCAGATGATCGTCAAAACGGTCTTATAGGACCGAAGTACAGGGAGCTAATACAGGTATGGAGTTAGACTGCTTGGTTCTACTACTCACTAACTCTGGGCTCTTGGGAAAGTTGATTAATCTCTGTGTCTTCAATTTCCTGTCAAATAGAGTACTAGTGGTACCTATTATTATTACTACCCTTCAAAGATTTGTGTGGTTTAAATAAATTTCAGGCATATCTTGTTTTATTGTATTTCATAGATATTGCGCTTTTTACAAATTGAAGGTTTGTGGCAACCCTGCATTGTGTAAGCCTATAGGCACCATTTTTCCATTAGCATGTGCTCACTTCATGTCCCTGTGTCACAATGTGGTAATTCCTGAAATATTGTAATTGTTTTGGGGTGCCACGAACCACATCCATATAAATCCATGAACTTAAGATTGATAAATGTTCTGTGTGTTCTGACTGCTCCACTGACCATACAGTCCCTGTTCTCTCTCCCTCTCTTCAGGTCTCCCCATTCCCGAGCCACAAAAAGATTGAAATTAGGCCAATGAAAGGCAAGTTGCACGTTTCTCACTTGAAATCAAAAGCTAGATAATGATGAAATTTAGTAAGGAAGGCATAGCAAAAGCTGAGCTAGGCCAAAAGTTAGGCCTTTTGCACTAACAGTTAGCAAAGTTGTGTCTATAAAGAAAAAGTTCTTGAAATAAATTAAAAGTGCTACTCCAGTGAACACACAAATGATAAGAAAGCCATACAGCCTTATTGCTGATATGGAGAAAGTTTTAGTGGTCTGGATAGAAGATCAAACCAGCCATAACATTCCCTTAAGGCAAAGCCTAATCCAGAGCAAGGCCCTAACTCTCTTCAATTCTATGAAGACTGAGAGAAGTAAGGAAGCCAAAGAAGAAAAGTATGAAGCTAGGAGAGGTTGTTCATGAAGTTTAAGGAAAGAAACCATCTCCATAACATAAGCCTAAGGTGTAGCAGCAAGTGCTGATGTAGAAGGTGCAGCAAGAAATCCAGAAGATCTAGCTAAGATAATTTAAGATAACTGATGAAGGTGGCTACACTAAACAACAGAGTTTCCAATGTAGATGAAACATACTCCTATTGGAAGAAGATGCCATCTAGGATTTTCACAGCTAAAGAACAGATGTCAAAGCCTGGCTTTAAAGTTTCAAAGGACAGACTGACTCTCTTGTTAGGGGCTAAAGCAGTTGGTGACTAAGTTGAAGCTAACATTTATTTACTGTTTTGAGAATCCTAGGACCCTTAACAATTATGCTAAATCTACTTTGCCTGTGTTCTATAAATGGAAAAACAAAGTCTGGATGATAGCACATCTGTTTACAACATGGTTTAGTGAATATTTTTAGCCCATTGTTGAGAACTACTGTTCAAAAAAAAATATTCCTTTCAAAGTATTACTATTCTTTGACAATGCACTTGGTCACCAAAGACCTCTTTTGAAGAAGTACAATGAGATTAATGTTGTTTTCATGCCTAACACAACATACATTCTGAAGTTCATGAAGCAAGGAGACATTTGCACTTTCAAGTCTTATTATTTAAGAAATACATTTCACAAGGCTATAGCTGCCATAGATACCAATTCCTCTGAAAGATCTGGGAAAAGTCAATTGAAAACCTTCTGGAAAGGATTCACCATTCTAGATGCCATTAAAAGTATCTGTGGGAAGCGGACTTGGCCCAGGGATTAAGGCATCCATCTACCACATGGGAGGTCTGCGGTTCAAACCCCGGGCCTCCTTGACCCGTTTGGAGCTGGCCCATGCGCAGTGCTGATGCGCACATGGAGTGCCCTGCCACACAGCGGTGTCCCCCGCGTAGGGGAGCCCCATGCACAAGGAGTGCACCCTGTAAGGAGAGTCACCCAGCGCGAAAGAAAGTTCAGTCTGCCCAGGAATGGTGCTGCACACACGGAGAGCTGACACAACAAGATGATGCAACAAAAAGAAACACAGATTCCTGTGCTGTTGACAACAACAGAAGCGGACAAAGAAGAACATGCAGCAAATAGACACAGAGAACAGACAACTGGGGTGGGGGGAGGGGAGAGAAATAAATAAATAAGTAAATCTTTTTTAAAAAAAGTATTTGTGATTCATGTGAGGTGGTCAAAATAGCAACATTAACAGGAGTTTGGAAGAAGTTGATTTCAATCCTCATGGATGACTTTGAGGGGTTCAAGACTTCAGTGGAGGAAGTAAATGCAGATATGGGTAGAAATATTAAGAGAACTAGAATTTGAAGTGGAGCCTGAAGATGTGACTGAATTGCTGCATACTCATGATAAAACGTGAACGAATGAGGTGTTGCTTCTTATGAATGAGCAAAGAAAGTAGTTTCTTGAGATGGAAACTGTTCCTGGTGTAGGCACTGTGAACATTGTTGAAATAACAACAAAAGGATTTAGAATATTACATCAAAACCTTAGTGGCAGAGTTTGAGAGGATTGAATCCAATTATGAAAGGAGTTCTACTGTGGGTAAAATGCTATCAACTCTGTTGCACGCTACAGAGAAATCTTCGTGAAAGGAAGAGTCAATCAATGCAGCAAACTTCATTGTTGTCTTATTTTAAGAAATTGTCACAGCCACTCAACCTTCAGCAACCATCACACTGGTCAGTTGGTGGCCATCAATTTCCAGAAAAGACCCCCTTTGCCAAAAGATTATGACTTGCTGAAGGCTCAGATGATGGTTAGCATTTTTTAGCAATAAAATATTTTTAAGTAATTTATGTACATTGTTTTTTTAGACATAATGCTTTTGCATACTTAACAGACTACAGTATAGTATAAACCTATCTTTTATATGCACTGGAAAACGAAACATTTGTGTGACTTGTTGTATTGCAGTGGTCTGGAACCAAACCTCCAATATCTCTGAGGTATGCTTGTGCTAGTGTAGGTATTCAGAAGCATGCCTGGTTCATAATAAGCACTCAATATATATCAGTTATTATTCTTTTTTTCAGGAAGAAAAGAATTAATGCACAAGGATGTGCCTAAGATCATTAAAATAGTGCAATTTGAATAGAATTCTGATCTAATTTTATTTGTGCATATTTCATGCTCTCTGTAATTAAGAAATTACAGCTTTTTCTTACTGTTCAACAGGTGATGATACAGTGTTTAATAGTCTCATAAATAAAATACAGTGCTTTCTGAGAAAAATATAATGCAAGGCACATTTCTAGTAGCCACAATTTTTAAAAAACCTAAAAAGAAATAGGGCTTCATTTCAATAATGTTTTATTTAACATATATATTTAATATATACAAAATTAACATTTTGACATGTAATCAAATAAAAATTATTGAGATACTTTGGATTTTTTTTTCAGAACTAAGTCTTTAAAATCTGGTATGTATTTTATACTTAAAGTACAATTTAATTTGGACTAGCCACGTTTCAAGTGCTCAGTAGCCACTACATAGGGCAGAAAGGGATAGACCATATTACTACCTTTTTTAGTTTAAAGGTTTGTTTTTTTTAAGTTCCAAAGAAGTACATACATATTGTTGAAAATTTATAAACTACAAATAAGTAAAGAAGTGTCCCTAGAACTGAATTCATTCTAAAATTCTAAGTCTATTGCTAAGCTATATTGCTTACATCGTCTGATAAAAGATATTAACCTTAGATTGATATTCTCAGAATCACTACCTTAAAAATCCTATGTTTCCTTAAGCTGTGTAAAGTTCTTTGGTTATAGTGTCAAAGAGATTTTAAAAGAGCATAATGAGGTGTTATTAATTTATCTGGTCATGCAATGAATTTCAACTTTTATTGAAATACTATCACTATGAGGATGAAGTTCAATTAGCATCATTTTGGATTTAATGTGACAAGAAGAGAGAATTAAATGCTTTAAAGACATTCACTTAAAATGATGAAGGTTTTGGTATCACACACAATTCTCATTTATCCAGATTATCTCATTTTATCAAATTTATCCATTTATCTCATTTGATTTTGCTAAATTAAGGGTTTTTTAGGCTTTTAACTAGGTTCTGATTTTAGCTTACTAACAATTTTATTGGTCATATATATCCTAATCACAAAGACAAAATTCCCCTTCTCCAGCAAATCATACAGATTTGTTAATAATCATTGTTTCATTGAAAAGTTTGTCAGAGACTAAAGACTGAACTTAATAAATAAATTGATATCAGGGGAAAGCCTGTGAGTTTTATTTATCTAGGATTCTTTGTGCCCTTTTCAAAGTAGATGTACTGAAGGCCAATATTAATTAGAATATAAGCAAAATGGTTTTTAAAGTCACTCTTCTTATGACAAATGCTCTATCTTTAAGGACTATGATTATTCATAATGCCATGCTTTGTTTTATACTTTTCTATGCACTCATCTACAGGTTGTACCATTCACAGTTTTACTTGGAAACTTGAGTAAGCATTAGGTAAAACATAACCTTCTAAAATATTGTTTATCAACTCGGGGGTTTGTGGATGTATTCTTGGAGATAAGAAATTTTTAAATGATTATTTTAAAATTGTATGTTTTAATTTCACTACAATCTTTTAAAATAGTACATGACCTCAACGGCTGCATTTTTATCATTTCATACATTAGTATTTCAGTGGATATTTCTAAATGTTAATGACTCTTTAAAACAAAACAAAATCATAGCTACAATACTATAATCACTTAAAAAAGTTTGAATGACTAATTTTTAAAATCTTTTTATTTGGGAAATATTCAATATATGTAAAAGTAAACACAAAGTATAAATTAAGCTCTAGGTACTCATTACCCAGCTTCAACAATTTACCACATGGCCAATCTTGTTATCTATATTCCTGTTTAACTGTGTTGAGGCAAACCCCTGACATCATACAATTTTACGTTCAAACATTTCAATTTGTATTACTAAAAGGGGCCTTAGAAAACATAACCACTGTACTATTATCACACCTAAAATATTAATAACAATTTCTTACTACTATCAAATAACTCAATATTAGCATTACACTTTGTAACTGCCTTAAAGTTTTTTTTTTTTTTAAGTTTATGTGTTTACATTGGGATCCAAATAATATACACCTTGTGATTGGTAGATCTCCTAGGTCTCTTTTAATCTATAGATTTCTCTTCCATATTTTTTTTTCTTCCTTGTAATATTTTTTCTGTTGTTAAAAAACAGGGTTATGTGTCCTGTAGATTTTCACCATGGTCTGATTTTGGCAGTTTGCATTTTCAGATATCAATTAATGTGTTCTTCCAGGTCCTGTATTCTTATAATTTGGAACTTAGATCTAGAGGATCAATGATTACTTTTTTTTTTTTTTTTAAAGATTTATTTATTTATCCTGCCCCTTGTCTGCTTTCTCTGTCCATTCACTGTGTGTTCCTCTGTGTCTGTGTGTCTTCTGTTTAGGTGGCACTGCAAACCAATCCTGGGACCTTCTGGAGTGGGAGAGAGGTACTTAATCTCTTGTGTCACCTTGGCTTCCTGGTCTTCTGCATCTCTTATTGTCTCTCCTCTGTGTCTATTTTTGTTGTGTCATCTTGCTATGCCAGATTTCCGCTCAGGTCAGCTTGCCATGCAGGCCAGCATCCTGCATGGGCCAGCATTCTGCTAGGGTCAGTGTACCGCAAGCATTGGCCAGCACTCCACGTGGGCCGGCTCTCTGCTCAGGCAAGGTTACCTTTACCAAGAGGCCCTGGGAATCGAACCCTGGACCTCCCATATGGTAGAAGGGAGCCCAATTGCTTGATTCACATCTGCTTCCCAACAATTACTTTTTAATTTACTCTTTTTGAGTTAGGAAGAGGTATTTTACATAAAAACTGGCATGCAGACTAGATAATGTGTTTTAGAGCAGAAAACAAACTACTCACATACATTGTAAACATAATTTACTATTGTACTTGTACAGTCTTTACATTGATACAAACTGATCAAAGAATAATTATTACAATTAAACCATACTACCTATTAATCATTTAACATATGACCAGAAATGTACTAGGTTGTCCGGGAGATTACAATAGTGCTCTTTAGAAATTTACCATCTATTTGGGGAAGAGCTGATTAACAGGAGGGGAAATAGTGTGTCCTAATGATAGCATATCTTAAGTGATAAATGGTATGGTGAGGCCTCTAAATATAATGAGCTTTCTGAGAAAGGAGAGAGTTCTAGAGATTGTAAGAGCCAGATAAGCCTGTAGTGAGAAAGAGGATAAAATGTGACCTTGCTGTATTGGAACTTGAGGACATCAAGAAGGGCATCCAGGCAAGGAGAATGCATGAGTAAGAGAATGCATAGAGGTAAAAATGAGCTTGATGTGTTTGGGTAAATATTAGGGAGAGCATGGTGAAAAGCATGTTGACTTGAAGGAAATAAGGCTGATTAGTGATGTGAGTGGTCAGATGGTGGAGAACTCTAGTTAGGTAAAAGAGAAGAAATGCAATTCAGCAGACATGCGAGGTCACCAGAAGGGATGATGCTTTAGGAAGACTAGTTTGGCAGTCATTCACAGGCTGAATTTATTTAAGCAGGATGAGACTGGAAATAGGAAGATCAATTATATGTCTAAGATAGTAAAGGTGAAAAAAGTCTGGATCAAGTTGGTGGCAAGAAAAATGGAGCCGTAAGAGTAGATCTTAGAGGCATCCTAAAGAAAGAATAATCAGAATGCAGTGACAGATTGGATATAAAATTGACTGAGAGATAAGAGTATCCAGCCTAGATGACTGAGATATGATGCCATCATTGAGGCAAACAAACAAAAAAAACTGAGGCATGGAAATTGATTTTCATACAGAAAATGAGTTTTTCTCTAGCAAATTGAGTTTGAGTGGATGCAAAGAACATATCTGTTGGCAACTGGAAACATAAAACGAGAGTCCAGGCAAGAAGTAATGGCAGAAAGTGCAAATTTAGAAACATTCCAAATAGAGGTAGAAGAGGAGCCATAATAAAAAGCTCAAAACAATGAGTGTACACAGAAGACCATTTATCTTTGTGCTTAGTATAGTGCCTGATAGTGCATGTGTTTGATAAATGCTTGTGGAGGAAAATTATGAATAAAAATATGAAGCCTTGGAAGGGAGGGAGGAAACTGCCAAATAGAAATAGCTAAGAGGCCAAATAGAATAGGGATTGGTCAATGGTTTCACCTGAATAACTTGAGAATTCTTAACAAAATTTTTCTGTAGTGGGGAGGGTGGGGAAAATCCAGAAGCTGGATTAGGAGGGCAAAGTAGGGAATGTGGAAAGGGCAGTGAAAGAAAATATAAGTCTCACTCTGAGAGTCTGGCAGAGAAATAAAGGAAATGGCATGGTTTTACCAAGATAGCAGGGTCAAAAGTGTTTCTTTTAGAGCAGGGAAGACATGTGTATATGAAGTTTAAAAAGAAGCCAGTAATTAAAAGACTGAAGATACTGGAGAAGGCAGTTGTGGGCATGAGATTTTAGATGATATAAAAAGGAATGAAATTCAAAGGAAAAATATGTAGAAAGATCTGCCAACGATGCTATAGTCCAGCTATAATAGGCTGTTAACTATTTTCTAGATCAAATCATGTACATCACAACTTGGTGCCTTTGGTCATGCTGTCCCCTTGAATTTGAATGCCCTCTTGCCTGATATCTGACTGTTAACATCTATGTGATAACCTTCTCTAGTCAGATAAATCAGAATTGATCTCTCTTTCCTACACAACATAGCTTATTAAATGTTTCCTACTAAGAATTTACAGCATTTCCATGTATTACTGTTAAGCGCTTTCTAATAGTCTTCTCCACTGTATTTCAATGCATTGCACACAGTGAGTACTCAACAACGTTTAATGAATGGAAGTGGAATTTTCCTTCTAAGATTTAAGGGAAAGAAAAGGAGATAATAGTGGAAGAATGCTTGACTGAGAAGATGATAAAGGTATTAGACAGATTTTTCTGGTTGGCATCAGTAGTCTACAAAGAGAGAAGGAACATGCCTGCTCAGAGGGAGAGTAAGGAAATGATGTGAAGGGAGACCAGATTTGGAGCAGGGTGCCAGGCTAGTTGTAATGGGTTTGCAATGTAAACTTTACATGATCTTCTACAACTTCCACAACACAGCTTCTGATACCAATTCAATTCAATTTTGACTCAACTCCCCGGAGTTGGGCCAGACTCCACAGGCTCAGGGCGCAATCCTCTACAGATTCTTTCAGGCACCTCTTCTGAGTCTAGAGACCCAGCCTCCCTGCACTTCTGACCAACTGGCTACAAATTTGGGAATTCCTATCACCCCCTCTCAGGTTTGAAAATTCATCAGAATGACTCACAGAACTCATTGAAAGAACTATAATTACGATTATAGTTTTATTATTTACTATAATATACAAGTAGAAACCAAAAGAAGAAACATATAGAGTGAGATCTGGGAGGGTCTCAAAATGTAACCTCCCATGTCCTCTCCATGTGGAGTCAGAATATGTCACCCTCCCAGCACAGAGATGTATTTTTTCTATCATGGAAGCTCTACTGGATTTCTAGTGTCCCACATTTATATGGGATCTCATTACATAGGTATGATTGCTAGAATCAATGTGTGTGTGGTTGAACTCAATCTACAGCCTCCTCTCCCTTCCCAGAGGTCTGGGAGGTGGAACTGATATGGTGTGGCTCCAAGATCCAACCCCCTAACCACTTGGTTGGTCTTCCTGGTTGGGTAGCCAGAGGGGTGTGGCTGGCCCCTCTCTGTCACCTCATTAGCATACGAACTATCTACTATGGTTCTGGGTCTACCATGAAGAGCAAGAGACTCCTATCACAGGAAATTCCAAAGATTCTGAGGTTGCTTCCCCAGGAACTGAGGCTAAAGACCAGCCAAGTTTTTCATTATACCACACTAGTCAACAAAGAGGCAAGTAAAGGAGATGAAGGTGTAAGTGTAGGGCATTATGGATTTGCAATGGGCCAGCTTTCCACAGCAGGTTTTCTTTTACTTGAAAGCACAGTTGGAAGGACCAAGAAAGCAAACAGCATAAAGAGCCAGCGTGACTGACAGGTGCCATAAACTTCACCTTAATCACTGTAAAACATTTACTGTGGGAGGGAGGCATTTTACAGAATGATGGCACAGATATCACTGAGATGTCAACCAGGGAGTTCAGGTGCAGGAGGGAACCCAACATAACCTGCAAGGCCATGGCTCTCAACCTTGCTGTGGGAGAATTGCCTGGGATAATTTTAAAGAGTACTGATGCCTAGGCCCCACTTCCCAGAATTAGTGTGGGAGGCGGCCTGGATTCTCTGAGTTTTTCAAGTCCCCAGGCTGAGAACCACTGCAGTAAGGAGACACAGGTCTGAGAAAAGCAGAAGGGGTTAAGTGATTGAAGATTTTACTCAGGATAGAATATGAAATGAAGCAAAAATGCTATTTATGGTCTCAGGCTTAAACATTCCCAGGAAAAAGAAGCATCTGACTTTACACAGAAGAAAGTATCTATGTTTTAAGATCCAAATGTGATCTCAACTAGTTTCCACTGGACAGACGTCACCATTCCCTGAAAGTCATAATTGGTACTGTGGTAGGCAGATGGTTGAAAGGTAAAGGAAAAGTTAAAAAGCTTCCTTCTAGTCTTTATTTCAAAAAGAAAGTTTGCCCAATTCAAAAGAGGCTTGGATAGTCTTTCTGAGACCCAGTGAGATTCAGGAGACACAAATGCAGAGAGGACATAGGATGCATAGGAAATCCCATCCTGGACCATACCCAAGGTCAACGGTCTCAACAGACGTGGGAGGGCTTGGAACAACTTTCTGCTTTAATTTTAAGAGTTAGGCATAACCTGGTGTTCTTAGTAGCCATTTATGGCTCTTATTCATAGATTTGGCTAAAAGGTTTTTAAATTCATCTACATTTCCTGACAGTACTACCTTTTGGGGCTAATGAGCTCTGTAAGTTTATAACTTGTGTGAGGTAGCTTTCCTTTTACTTGTCCTAGATTTACTTCACTCTGTTTTAAAGAGTGCTCTCCTTGTCCTAAAAAGAAAAAGTAAAAAATTATATGATCAGGATGGACTAGCTGAAATAAGCAGGACAGAAAAAGAGCTAGGTGTTTTAAGGAACCACAGACCACCTTAAATCAGTAGGATAGTTTTAAAAGGCAAGCATGGCTGGAATGCATGACCAAGAGTGGAGCTGGATATGCGCAAAACAATGGCTCCATTGTTCTCGGTCCTAGATCCTGTTTGGGACACTACTGTTCAAGTGAAAGGGAGCACTTGAATGTTTTAACAAATATCAATAAAACTGATTAAAATACTGAAAGTGGAACCCAGAAGAAAATTTAAACAAATTTGGACTTAAGTTAAAAGAAAAAAGTCATTCCATACAAAAATATCTAGGATAATATGTAAAAACTGGAAAATAGCTGTTCTATGTTTGAGTTAAAACACAAAAAGAAGGGGTCAAAATGCATCAGATGGTTACTTTAGTTTTCCCATAAGAAAGAACTTCCTGTCTCCAACATGTGTATATGAAATCATGTGTCCATAGAAAACCTTACATTTTATATATATTTCCAAAATGATTTAAGGTTTGTCTTGCCTTTGTACCTGCCTCATTGGATTATATAAAGCCAACTAAATAAGTTATTTACTCACAGTGATATGATAAGATTGGATTAGGTGAAAGTATGAAACAGATGAGGATATAAGCATTTTATAAAAGAATTTGTAATTAAAACATTAATATTTGTAATTTAAAAATACTAAAAAGAAACAACAAATATTTAAGAAAACATTGCTTTTAGTAGGCTGAATAGTACACTGAATTATCTTCTGTTGCATTTTTTTCCTCCAAAGGTCATAGCATGAAGTTGATTATAGGAACTCCTCGTGTTTTAATGGAAAATAGGGCAAAGGTTATGTGCAACAGGAATCCAGTCATTTGGAGCTTGCAGAACCCAGGTTAGGCTCATAAAACTGCTCATTAAAATGCTCTGTTCTGAAGCAAAAGCAAATAAATGAGCTCAGGGAAAAGAGCCACAGAAATCATCTAGAAATATTTCCGTGAAAGACTGTGAAAATAGTCCTCCCCAGTCATAAGAAATGTGCAGTTATTGCTTATACAAATAGCCTGCACTTAAAAGACTTTTAAATACCTTCCCAGCAATGCTGGTTTTGACCTTCTGCCAAGAGCTACTTAATTTAAAAAATAAAAAACTCTCTGAATAGACTATATGATGGGCAAAAACTAAAAAGGCATACAGCCAGAATTTTTTTAAACAGCATAATAACAGTTTAGTTATTTACCCCCCTCAACCCCAAATTCTGGTTTAGACTTAGTAAATCTCCCAAGTTCTACACTGTCCTAAATTATAGAAATGAAGACCAAAACAACTTCTTAAAAATTTACAGGGCAATGATTCTCTACATTTCATTGTATCTTACAATACAGAAAACCTAGGTTGAGGAATTTTAAATTAATAATTGTAGCGGCTTGCCGGCGAAATAATGAACATCAAGAGGACTTCTAAGAAGGCAGCTAGCCCCAAAGCAATTCAGACAGACCTTGCTTACACAATGGCCGGCTAGTTTATAAAACCTCAAGCCAAAACCAACACTAACAGCCCACAGCATCCATCTCTTATAGAGGGAATTGGACTACCCGATGCTAATTAAGTGGGAGGTGGGAGGGTCCAGATGCTGGTCTGATTTTTAATGTAAATTTAGTGATGCCCCGAGCCCTGTCTGAGTCATCAGAGGGGCGACCTAGTGGAATCTCACCCTGCCTTGTGATTGATTAATCAGAGTGAGGCAAGCTCAACAGAAAACAGACTGCTCCAGAAAAAAGCACAAGCAGTGAGTCATGTGGTCTGAACTCACACCCGACTTCTCTTTCTGTGGCTTTTCCTTGTACCAGTTCCACAGCCTATCGGAATGAGGACAAGAGACCTGAGATGGAGTAAATATGAGTATGGAAATTTTGCCACTTTTAAATTGTTTGAGTAAAAGGATTTACCAATGGCAGTAATCTATTTTCACTTCTACGAAACTTATTTTTTTTGTAAGAAAAGCAGCCTGAAGCTTGCTTGTGAAGAGCAGTGAATCAAACTGAGAGAATACTTCTAAGTGTGAAGCTGGATTGCAACCGGCTTCCAGCCAACATTTATTTATTCTGTTGTTTCGGTCAGGTTTTGTTGCTGTTGTTGTTGCTGTTTCATTCTGATTAGGGAGGAAGCTGACAGTCTTCCAGAGATGTCGCTAAAATAAAGATACAGAGCTTTTTTACAAAACTAAACCAATCTCAAATCCTGTGAGATAGCCCAGACATTTGATAAACACATGTTGGCAACAATAGCTCAGCTCATTAGTTAGCTATAAAAAGGGTATTTCCTAATTCACCCAGCTCTAAACAAAATAATCTGCTATTCTTTTTCTTCCTCTGGCCTCTAACACACCTTATTCAGTAGTAATTTATTTCCTCTAGTAGATTTTAAAACCAGCATTGTTATTTCACAGTAGTAGTTTACATTTTTACCTACACATGCAGTCACAAACACTCACACACTCAAGCATTCTTGAACAAGTTAGCAAGATTTAAAGCCTCTCATTTTTCATTCTTGAAGCCCCAAAAGGGAAGCTGTGATTCATGTGCCAAGGAACACAGTCATTCATTATTTTTCCTTTCTTTCTCCCTATATATCCTCCCAGTAGGATTAAAAGCAGACTGGGATGTGGGGTAAGGAGGCAAAGGAAGATAAAGAAGTGGGAGGGAGAAAAAGATGGCATTTTAATAGTTTCTACCACACTGATTCAACACAGTAGGGACTTTGTGCTTCAGACTCAAGCCTTTTCTTTCCTTTTAAGCCTGCAGTTGGCCTGCTTCTACTGAAGTCATGTATTGTCTCTACATAGAACTGGGAGAGGAGGTAACTAATAAATAACTTGAATGAAAGCCAGGGGGGATAGAAAGGCTTAGGGAAACTGTAACAACACTATATTTGATTGTTCTTAAAATTTAAACATTTTTTACTTTGAAATAACTTTAATCTTATAAAAGGTTGCAAAATTAAGACAAAGAATTCTTGTATACCTGTCACCTAGAGATTTCCCAAATGCTAATATTTTATACAATCACACCATGAACAAAATCAGGATATCAACACTGTTACAATACTATGGTTCAAGATCCAAAATGGTCCACACATTGCATTTAGTTATGTTTATTTAGTCTCCTTTAATTTGAAAGAATTCCTTCGTCTTTCTTCATCTTTCGTGATCTTGACACTTTTGAAAAGTATTGTCTACTTTGCAGACTCTCTCTCAAATTGGGTTCGTGTAATGTTTCCTCATTATTAAATTCAGGTTAGTCAATTCTGGCAAGAAAATCACATAAATGACATGTCCTCTCCGTGTGTCCTATCAGGAAATACCAGTGTCGGTTTGTACTATTATTGGTAACGTCAACTTTGATCACTTGGTTAAGATGGTGTCTACCAGATATCTCCACTGTAAATTTTATTTTTTCCCCTCTTTTGAACTAATAAGTATCTTGTGGATGATACTTTGAGACTATGTAAATATCCTATTTCTTACCAAACTTTCACCTATTAATTTTAGTACCAGATGATGATTTTTGCCAGAAACAAATATTTTGTGGTGTTTCACAAATGATTTTCTATTTCTATTTTTTTCTTCCACATTTATTAATTGGGAGTCTATTGCAAGGGAGATAATTCCCTTCTTCATTTAATTATTTATTCAATTATTTATTTAAATAAGTATGGATTCTTATTCTATGAGCTATAGTCGATTACTATAATTATTTATTTATTTTTGCTCAAATTGTCTCAGATTTAGTCACTGGGAGCTTCCTTCAAGTTGGTCTCTTTATCCTTTTGACATGCCCCACCATTTCTTGAGTATTTCATTTCTTTCTGGTACCACAAGATATTATTCAGGCTATCTTGTACTTTCTCTGATCTAGTTCTCTTTCCTTTTCTTGGAGAATGGTATAAAATAACCCTTTATTTTTTGTGTGTCAGAGTGAGTACAACTCTCCTAGTGGTAAAAGGTCACCAGCATGTGCGAAAGAAGCAACAAATGCCCTGGACTTCTTGTATTTTGGGAGTAAACTTCTTGAGAACCATAAACTTCAATATACTATATCATGTCTTCCCCACTATACCCTAAACTAGTTGACCTAGGACTCACATAATTGAATGTTCAAGATCAACAAGATTTTTTTTGGAATCTGAAATATCTATAGATCTTTCATTACAAATTAAAAATCCTTCCAAATTTTTAATATGTTTAGCAACTTGGGATACCCCATGTGGTGGTTTGAAACTATATGTTTCCCAGAAAATCATGTTCTAAAAGCTAATTCATTCCTGCAGGTGCAAACCTACTATATGCAGTTTTCATGAGGTTATTTCAGTTAAGGCATGGAAGAGTGTGGGTCTTAATCTTCTTACTGAAGTCCTTTACAAATGCGATGAATACAGAGAGAGTAAAAACCACGGAAGCAAGAAGTTGAAATCAGTGAAACCCAGAAGAGAAAGGAGAGAACAGCAGATGCTGCCATGGGCCTTCCCATGTGACAGAGGAGCAAGGATCACTGGTAGCCTGTCTTGGGGAAGAAAGCATCGCCTGATAATGCCTTGATTTGGATATCCAATCAGTCTCAACTGTAAGCTAATAAATTCCCATTGTTTAAAGGCAACCAATTTCATGGTATTTGCTTTAAGCAGTCTAGGAAACTAAAATACCCCAACATTTAATGTTTTTCTCCTGATTGCCTTATAAGTTAAAAGAGAACAAAAGATGCTTAAAACCTCTAAATTGTGACATAATTAAATGAATAATAAGCAATTTAGTATCGGTGGCAAAATAAAATTCACTATTCATATGGCTTTTAACCATCCTTTAGACATTAATATTGCCATAGTTTTAGCTCATGATGACTTAGATTACCAAACTGTTTACTCATTTCTTTGCCCATTTTCCTTCTTCCTAAAGTACATCTTTATGACATTCCTTCTGTGAACACCTATTGGTGGTAAACTCTCTGTTTTTGTTTGCCCTCACTTTTAAATATTTAAACTAGGTATACAATTCTAAATTCAAAGGGTTTTTCTTTGCATTTTGAAGATTATTCCATTATTTCTAGTTTCCATTGTTGCTCTTAAGAAATCTTGTGTTTTTCTTGGTAGTTGAGCTGCATTTTTTTTCTTTAGATGCTTTTAAGATTGTCTTTTTGTCTTTGGTGTTCTGAAATTTTATTACAATGTGTATCTGCCTATTATCTGTGGTACTCCTAGATCTGAGAATTCATGATTTTCATGAATTCTCAAAAAATCTTAGCTATCCTCCCATTCTCTTCTACAATGAGGATTAAACATACTTCAGACCTTCTTACCCTATCCTTCATGTCTCATATACATTTTCTACCTCTCTTTATGCTATACTCTGGGTAATTCATTCAGTGGTATGCAGAAGCTGGCTTATACAAACTGATGAAAACTGATTGTTTACACCTCTTCCCAATCCTGTTTTCAGTGACATCACATTGGTATCCTGAAATCCAGGAAATCCAGGTATCCAGCGATGATAGGAGTACTTATTCCATTGAAATCAGCAAACACTATGAAGCAGGGCTTTTAAAACCTGGAAAGCTGTGTATTAAGAAGTTATCAACCCCACCATTTTTTAAAGTTACTTTTCTTAGTCTCTCTTCAGCCATTTAATCTGCTCATGAAGTTTTAATTTCAACAATTGCCTTTTTCATTTCTAGAAGTTCTATTTGTTTTTTTTTTTAAGACTTAACTTAAAAAAAAAAAACCAATAACATATTGTTCCTTCTTCAAACTTGTGGTTTGTACTTCTTATTCCTTTAAACATTTTAAATGTAGTCCAAATTTTTTGTTATTTCTCTTAACTCACTTATGATGGACTTTTTTGTGTGTGTTCTTTAAAATGTTGGATTGTGTATTTATGTTTAACTGGGGTTTATTTGTGTAACTCCTATCAATTCTGAGTTGAGTAGTATTCCTCCAGAGAGTATGTGTTTCTACAGCTCCCAGAAATGCTTTCAACCTGGGTCCACTTTACTTATCAGCTTTGTTTCTAACTTGTCCAGGCAAGTGTTACAAATTTGAACTACAAGCCATGTGACAGGAGACCTACAAAAATGGATTCTCAAAAGACACTTTTCTTTCCTTCCACCCAGAATGCAGGCCAGGGCAAATAAATTTCATTGTTTTCTCCCTTTTCTGGTGGGTAGACTTTCTTGATCTACCATTTCACTGAAGATATAGCTCTTTAAAAGTCCTGGCTTACTACAGGGTCTTGATTCTAATTTCCCAACTTATTCTGACTTAGGCCTTTTTTACTTCCCCTATGTTTATGTAAACCCAAAGCTCTTAGGTATAGGAATGACAAATACCCTAAGATCAGCTGTGCTTTAACCACTGGGTTCTGCTCTCCTTTCAAGTCCCCTCTTTATTTCTTTTTGATAAGCTCAGCCAGGAATTGAAAGAATTCTTGTATAATTTTCCTCAGTGTTTCTAGATGTTTTCAAGTTGAGATCTATCTCTGGCAATATTTGAGAGTAGTTGTGTCTTTTATAAAGATCCTTTCCTAAGATTAGTAAAGTCTAGAAAAACAAATATTTGAAAGTTACAATTGACATTTAGCCTTTTCTTTTTCTTAAGAATATTCTATGGCAAAATATTTGTATATACCACATGCACACACATCAAAACACACACACATTTTGATACTGTGTACCTACTATGTGTTAGCATTATTGTTAACTATTTCAGAATAGCTATTGATACATACAAAACACTTTTTAAACCATGATTAAGTGGAATTGGAAATTGATACTGAAAGCAATTTACATACTAACCACTATTTTTTTGTCAAATTTTATTGGCCAAATTTTACGTGGGTTCCATCTGGTAGACTTCTAACTTCCTTTGATGCAAATAATAATACTGTGTACTACTTCATATAAAAGTAGAGCAGTTTACATACTAACCACCATTTTTTGCCAAATTTTATTGGCTAAATTTTATTTGGTTTCCATTCAGTAGACTTCTAGTTTCCTTTGATGCAAATAATAATACCATGTACTACTTCTTTTAAAAGTAGAGCCGAACAGTTTAAAAACTGCTTTTACTTAAATAATTTGTTTTAAGCTTTAGATCTACTTTGTGACAAAGGTTGACTTATTTCCTTTTTAAGAAAAAAAACTTGGATAAGTAAAAATATTGGATAATTTTTCTAAGGTTATATGATATAATTTGAAGAGTCAGAACTGAAATTTGGGTTTCTAAGCTTGAAGTTCAGTGATCAATAAGCATGAATTAGGAAAATCAGGGCATTTTCCTATCTACATAAAGAAGAAAATGTTGTTGGGGTAGAAGATTTTATGATTAAGTCGGAGGTCCATATGGACATTTTTCAGCTAGGGACTTCCCTGCATATATTTTAATTTTTTTTCCAACTTTGGCTACAGAAATGAGTAAGAGCTCTGAAGAAAAACCCTCAGTTTCCTAAATGCTTTTAATACTTGCCATATAATTTTCTAAGATTTAATTTCATTATTAGTATTATGGAGACAATGACATAAACCTTAGTACTATTATGAGAAATGAAGACAAATTTTGATTATAACCCAGTAATTATCAAATCTACATATTCTGAAGAATGTAGAAGTATGTATAAAACATTTGTTGGGTTTCAATGAGTAACAAGTTGTTCATCAGGTAGAGAATGAAGAGAAGGGTCTTCCAGGCAGAAGGACCTACATGTGCGAAGAAGTGGGAAAGAATATGGACCCTCTATGGAATGTGGAGTATGGCTGCTCTGTGAATGGAATATCCAGGGTATGTATGGGTGGAAGGAGCAGGGCAGGAGGCAGAAGAGAAATGGCTTAAGATGGGGATGGGAGATAAGATCTCAGAGGTACATCTCAGAGGGCCTCTGCCGCTATGCTAAGTGGGAAACCTCAGAAAGTTTTTAAGGAAGTGAAATGATCAGATCTCTATTGTGTTTGTTTTATCTATTGGAGAGGATTCTCAAAACTATTTGGTCTGCACTATTTTTTTTTTTTACAAATCACTTTTATTGCTACATATTAATAAAGCATAAATCCAAAATTGTACAATCAATGATATTTGGTATAATAATATATTTGTGCATTCATCACCTCAGTCATTCTTAGAGCACTTTCATTAGTCCAATAATAATAATAAACAAAAGCAAAACAAACAAAACTCATCACCTCTCAATCTCTCCCTGCTATACATAGATAGCTGTTATTCTTCTCCTTTTCTCTAGTATATTGGTATTTATATTTTGTAAAAACAGTCTTATATATACAATATCAAGCATATTTGTGTTTTACATGAGCTCTTATACAGTTCCATGTTTTTTAGTTTTCCTTCTAGTAATATATATGACCTTAGACTTTCCTTTTCAACCACTGTCATACCCATATAATAGCTCTACTTGTTACAAACACCATGATATGCTTTCACCATTTCTATTCTTTTCCAAAGATTTAAAAACAACCTTTTTACCAATTCTGCCCAGATTATCATCGGCTTTCCATTCTCTAACCTCATTCTATTGTCTGGTAATCATATTCTAATTATTAACTCCATGAGTTTACACAATATATTTAGTTCACAATAGTGCAATCATATAGCATTTGTCCTTTTGTGTCTGGCTTGCTTCACTCAAAATAATGTCCTCCAGGTTCATCCATGTTGTCATATCCTCCACGACTTCATTTCTTTTTACCACTGCATAATAGTCCATCATGTGTATACACCTCAATTTGTTTATTCATTCATCAGTTGATGGACACCTGGGTGTTTCCAACTTTTGGCTATCATGAATAATGCCACTATGAACATTAGTGTCTGCATTACTTTTTATTCATTTAATGTCCTCCAAAATACTGGGTCACCCAAAGTTCAGTGGGCAGATGTGCATATGAGTCTTCTAGAGTGTGTGAGAGCAGATATATCAGAAGCCAGAGGTCCAGGGTATAGATTTTTTAGGGCTGTATCTTCTAAGGACATGCCAGAATCACTAAGGAAAGGAGCAGTAATTCTTTACTTACCACTACAGGTACTAAAGGTGAATTACTTGGTATTTGTACAATCAGAGGTATATCCCATATGGTTTTAAAAGACATGCTCATAGTGGTTAAAATATTATGTTAGCCAAAAGTAGAGGGCTTTAGCAAGTATGCTAGGGTACTTGGTGGCTCAATTTTAGTACAGTTTTTAAAGTTTTCTTTTTCTTTTTGTATTTTATTAAATCACTATGCAGTAGTGTTTTAGGGAATCTTTAGCTCAGAGAAGTTCTGCAACATAGATGACTGGTATAGAGTACTGGTATGTTAAAGATCTGCCCATTCCTTGCCTTTCTATTTCCAATTAACATTTGTAGAAAAAGAAAAAAAATCTTCACATTAGAAATAGCCAGCTAAGAAATGCCAGGACTTTAATGAAATGATTTTTCCATCTATAATGCATGACAATTTTAAGATACAACCTCTCCACTTTCATAGGCAAATCCTTGCAAGAGTAAAACTAGAGCTCTTCCTGTGTTCTCACACTCACAGTGAGATTTGTAGTGACAGTTTTAGGTTCAAAAGTGCATTCCTGTTGTAAGTGGCCTACATGGGATCATCCAGTGGTCTGAAGTCCAGTATCACACACACAGCTGTACTCTGAAAAGTAATTTTAGATGTCAGGATAATGTATGTCGAAGCTGTGCAAAACCACAGTTCACCAGTGGATCACGATGCCTTTTGGCAAACTGCTGTTTATTGTATTACCCTCCTCTGGCTGTACAATGATCTGGGAAGCTGAAGGATTGGAATTTGTCACTTCAGCCATTCATCCTCAGCTGCCAAGAGGTGGGCACATTCTGACCTCTGGCATTAAAGTTGGGCAGAGTTCCATATACCATCCTACTAAGAACGCAGTCTCTATAGCTCGAATAAGGACATCGTGTTTCAGCAACACAGTGTGATGAATACTTCACAATTGTCAAACTGTTTAGATACTTCCCATTCATTTTAGTTGAGTAGAAGAAGTTTTTCTTATACCTACATATAAAGTAAAAGGTTGTCTAGCACTAACTTAAAAGCAGCTGAACTTATTTTCCTGAAAACCGTAAAAACTCCTGGGGTAAGACCTGATGTATCAAGTTTCAACTGAAGAATTTTTTTGAGCCGATGGTTTATGCTGAAAATGCTGACAGATGTTGAACAGCCTCAGCAAAGCAATCTTTAAGGGAGTCCTGGGCAACAGACCATGTAGCTGCTTTTAAAGTGCTACATTCCTGTTGCTAAATAATGTTACTTTAATAAAAAAGCCTAGCATTTATTATATAATTTTTTAACAAAGATTTGTAGAAAGTCATCGACTACTCTGTATCTGAAGTTTTGGAACCTGTTAGCTTCCATTTTGCATTTTCTCTGGGACTCAAGAAATTCCATTAAACTTATCTTTCTAAAGGTTCACATAAGAGCCAGACCTCTTGAATTATGATCTTTAAAGTATAAGGTGATATATAAATGTTAAAAATTGCTATAAGAAATCCTTAAAACCTAAAGAATCTATAATGGTAAATATTTGATATATTTCTGGCAGTGATTTTTCTTTACTAAGATACTAAATATGAGTCAGGGGAACTACAAACAACATAGATCTGATCAGAAATACTGAATGTTTGTATGTGTTCTAAAGGGGTTGCAGACTTTTCCAAGAAGGTAATAATTTAAGGGATGTCAGTGGATGCAGATGAATTTCAGCCGTAAGAAGGTAGAAGAGGTGAATAGTACTTTTGTCTCCGCGAGACCTGGAATTTCAGATGGGCTCCATTTTGGATAATTCCATTTAACCTACCTACATTTCCTGATGTTGTTTCAGTTGGGAACCAATAGAATGCGATTCCTCTTCCCTATTTTCTAAACTGTTGAGCAGTGTTTTGCTATGCTGTTAACAGCCATGAGGTTCTATGTATAAGCAGATAGTTTGCTTCCTGCTGATATAAACATTTTTTTGAACTGTCTTGTGTAAAAGAGCAAACTGCTTTTTAGAAAGTGAACATAATGTGAGTAAGAACTGAAGCTTTTTTTTTTCTTATTAGTGCTCTAGCATACTTCTGTCTCTGATATTCTAAAAGATTATCTAGATACTTTATTGCATTGCTGTGTTCCTTGGAGAATTGCTTTTATGTTAATGTTTCATCAAAGCTAAGTATTTCCTTTCTTCCTCTTTAGTTATTCTGTGATAGTTAAGCAGTCTTCTAAAAGTCTGAATTCTACATAAATAATCAAGTGGTCTGGAAAGAAAAAAAGATCCAGATCTTTGGATTCATCACTACATGAAGTCATGAGCAGGAGAAATGTTTCACTTAGATGAAACACACATAAAAGAGATACAATGGGAGAGTATGAAATGTGAAAGACTTTGCAATGTTATTACCATACCAAAAAGTCCTGAAGAGAAAGTGAAACTTTGAATTAACTGTCACTAATCACCTAGAAGAAGGGAGAAATTCTATATAGCTTTTATTTATTGTCTTCTTGTTTGAAAAAATGTTAGCTGAAAGGTAAAATATATTATAAAAATTTCTGCCTACTAGACTTAATCGAGTTTGTGTGATTTGAAAAAAATGAGTAGGAATTTTTATTTTTAGAAAGCTGTTGTATGTACCACATGGACATGCCCTGCACAATGTACATATACACTGAATCAGTGTTATGTTTCTTCTACCTTTTCCCACTCTTCTTCTGGTCTCAGGATGAGTTATATATAGATAAGCAGATTTGAATATAGCAATCCTCTTCACATATCACTGTATCATTAAAATGATTTTTACAAACTACTTAATTCAAAATAATAAATCCTGAGGGCAAAAATACTTTTCGGCCAAATTGGCCCACACAGCACATGAGTTCTTTAGAAACTTAGTGAATATTGTCTTCCTTTATTCTCCCTAGTGAACTCAACTCAGAGAATGAAAGTTTAGAAATTCTTTTTTAACTCAGTTGAGAAAATGGGTATTTGGTCGTGTATCACTGTGTGCACATTACCTTGATGTAGAATTCAGATCAGAATATTTTATAGTATTTATAATATTTAAATAAGCTAAAATTAATGATCACTAGATCCAAGATTATATTAGAAGATAATCGGTAGATGAAATAAAAATGGGTCACTTATTTTTAAGCAAAATAGGAAGAGAAAATAAATATCACTGAGTGTAATAGCTATTTCTGTTTGTGGAAAGGCCCTAATGTATATGCTAATAACAACAGCAGCAATCACTTATTGAGAACTTCTAAGGGCCAAGGACAGAACTAAGTGCTTTATTGGTCTTATTTTGTTATTTGATCTTTACAGTAATCCTTGAGGGATATGTACTATTATTACTAGTTTACATATGAGGAAACAGAAACTCAAATGAATTTAGTAATTCATCTAGTAAGTAGAAGAGCCAGGACTAAAAACACACCAGAGAAAACAATCACTATACTTTAAATGGATGCTCAAACTTGTACAGGAACTGGTAGTGTACCCAAGTGGGGAAAATTTTTATAGAAGCACAAGGGAAGAACTGATATTCCTGGCATGTTTCTAGGGGAACCTCTAACATTGGAAGAGGTAGTATTAGAAGGCTACCCAGAAAGACTTCTGTTTGGGGGCACCTTAGGTAATATAAATTAGATTATTCATTTATTGATAATGACCCTGGGAAGATGAGTGGTTGGAGAGGGCCGTGGTACAACTCCAGAATTTGAATTTACCATTTACCTACTATTTGAAATGGATAAGGTATTCAACAAAATGCTTAGCACATATTATTTAGGCAATGAACAGATGTCAGTTCTCACTTCAGTCTACCTAAATAAGTTTAATCAAAATTTTCATGTGTTAAACAGATTGTTTTCTTCTAGGTTTCCAAATTTCTTGGATTTTCAATTCTCTTATTTTTCTCGTTTGCATTCATTATAGAGCATAAAACACTAAGAAGGTTAACCACCACACCAGGGAGCCAAGAGTGCCTACAACCGAAAGCAGAATTGCATCCAGCATCCATGTGTAATCTAAGCCCCCTCTTGATATAGATGTGGAGTGGACACAACCATTCCAAGGTCCACAGGATGGAGGAATAGAGTATAGATTAGAGTGGACTTACTGATATTCTATTCATGAACTATTATGATTAGTAATAGAAAAAAATGTGGCATTGGTGTGGAGAAAGTGGCCATGTGGCTGCTGGGGGTAGGGAGTGGGAGGAAGAGATGAGATGGGGGGGTGTTTTCGGGACTTAGAGTTGTCCTGGGTGGTGCTGCAGGGACAGATACCAGACACTGTATGTCCTCCCATGGCCCAGTGGGTGGACCGTGGGAGAGTGTGGGCTATGATGTGGACCATTGACCATGAGGTGCAGCAATGCTCAGAGGTGTATTCACCAAGTGCAATGAATGTCTCATGATATGGAGGAGGTTGTTGTTATGGGGGGAGGAGTGGGGTGAGGAGGGTGGGAGGTATATGGGGACCTCATTTTTTTTTACTGTAACATTAAAAAAAATAAAGACAAAAAAACAAACAGTCGAATTCCACTTCCTTTATAGATGGTCTATGCTTCTGGCTTCTTTTAAGATCTCTTTTTCTTTGGTGTACTGTAGTTTCACTATAATGTGCTTAAGTGTGTATTTATTTATTATTTTTCTTAAAATTCTATTTGGTATTTGCTGTTTCCTGAATGTAAGGACTAGTATACTTTAACAATTAAAAAGAAATTCTCAGCTTGCTGTCTCTCTCGTTCCCTTCCTCAAGACCCCTTAAGATACCTCTAATCATAATCTTTTGTTCATGACACACTCTTATCAGTGGCCCATACATAGACCAATTTAATTTGTTTATTAAGATCTTAATTAGATATTTTTATATTAAATTGGCGCAAAAGTAATTGCAGTTTTGCATTGTTGAAATTTGCCATTTGATATGGCATATATTCTTAAATGCGGTTATGATACACATTATTTTAATATGCATTTCTCGCTTTATTTTTTTGCTAATGACTTGTTACTTGCTATTTATTTTATATTTATTTTAGGCTATGGAAATGATATTAGACAAAAAGCAAATTCTAGTGATTTTCTTATTTGAGTTCAAATGGGTCATAAAACAGCAGAGACAACTTGCAACATCAACAACACATTTGGCCCAGGAACTGCTAACGAATGTACAGTGTAGTGGTAGTTCAAGAAGTTTTGCAAAGGAGACAAGAGCTTTGAAGATGAGGAGCAGAGTGGCTGGCCATTGAAGGTTGACAGTGACCAATTGAGGGCAAGCATCAAAGCTGTTCCTCTTAAATTAAATGAGAAATTGCCAAAGAACTCAGTGTCGACCATTCTACAGTCATTTGGCATTTGAAGCAAATTGGAAAGGTAGAAAAGTTTGATAAGTGGGTGCTCCATGAGTTGACCAAAAATTTTAAAAAAAGCACCACTTTGAAGTGTCATCTCTTATTCCATGCAATAACAATGAACTATGTCTTGATAGGATTGTGATATGTGATGAAAAGTGGATTTTATACGACAACTAGTGATGACCAGCTCAGTGGGTGGACCAAGAAGAAGCTCCAAAGCCCTTCCCAAAGCCAAACTTGTACCAGAAAAAGGTCATGGTCGATGTTTGGTGTTCTGCTGCCATTACAGCTTTCTGAATCCCAATGAAACCATTACATGTGAGAAGTATGCTCAGGAAATTGATGAGATGCACTGAAAACTGCAACACCTGCATCTGGCATTGGTCAACAGAAAGGGCCAAATTCTTCTCCACGACAATGCCCAAACACAAGTCACACAACCGCTGTTTCAAAAGTTGAATGAATTGGGCTACAAAATTTTGCCTCATCTGTCATATTCACCTGAACCTCTCATCTACTGACTACCACTTCTTCAAGCATCTCAACAACTTTTTGCAGGAAAAATGCTTCTACAACCAGGAGGATGCAGAAAATGCTTTCCAAGAGTTCACTGAATCCTGAAGCATGGATTTTTACACTACAGGAATAAATAACTTATTTCTCTTTGGCAAAAATATGTTGATTGTAATGCTTCCTATTTTGAGTAATAAAGATGTGTTTGAGCCTAGTTACAATGATTTAAAATTCAAGGTCCAAAACTGTAATTCCTTTTGCACCATCCTAATAGTATAGTAAACACCTGTGAGGATGTTTAAAAAAAAATACTAAAAAAAAATACTCATATTGTAACTCTCACCAACTCATTCCCCTTCCTCCTCTCACCTAAGGTATCCGTCTATGATAACAATCAGCATTCTTTCTATTATTTTATTGCAATTATATGCCATCTTAAAGAATTATTTTTAATCTCATAAAAATAATATGCTATATATAATCTTTTTTTCACTTATTATATTGCTAGTTCATGCATACTGTTGAATGTCACTAGAGTTCACTTGTTTTGGATGTTATATAAAACTCCAATGTGTGAATATACTACAATTTATTCATTTACCCTTCCATTGATGATCATTTAGGTTGTTTCACTATTATGAACAGTGAGGCTATGAACATTCTGCTATTCTTCTTTGACAACTGCCTTTTCCTCCATTCTCTCTATTATCTCTGTTGAGAACTCTGTTTAGATATATGTAGACTTCTTCAATCTATGCTCTCAATATTTTTCTTTATGGGCTTTGCACTGGTCATTTATTTATAGCACTACAGATTTTCTATTTCACTAATTCTTTATTTAGCTATGTCTAATTTACTCCATTAAATCTTTCCATTCAATTTTTTTAAAGATTTATTTATTTATATATTTCTCTCCCCTTCCCCCCACCCTGGTTGTCTGTTCTCTGTGTCCATTTGCTGCGTCTATTTGCTGCGTCGTCTTTGTCTGCTTCTGTTGTTGTCAGCAGCACCGGAATCTGTATTTCTTTTTGTTGCATCATCTTGTGTCAGCTTTCCATGTGTGCGGCACCGTTCCTGGGCAGGCTGCATTTTCTTTCTCACTGGGTGGCTCTCCTTACGGGGCGCACTCCTTGCACGTGGGGCTCCCCTACGCAGGGGACACCCCTGTGTGACATGACACTCCTTGCGTGCATCAGCACTGCACATGGGCCAGCTCTACACGGGTCAAGGAGGCCTGGGGTTTGAACCGTGGACCTCCCGTGTGGTAAATGGACGCCCTAACCACTGGGCCAAGTCTGATACCCTCCATTGAATTTTTAAATTTCAATTGACTGTATTTCATTTCTAGAAGTTACCTTTTTGCACATTTTCTTGTTCATATGTACAAACATCTGTACCTAATAATTCCAGTACCTTATCTTTACAAAACTGGCTGATTTCACTGTTGTTTCTCCTAGTTCTTAGTAATGGCTTGTTTCCTTGTGTCTTTTCTTTGTTTTGTGTGAGCTTCTCCTTAGAATTTTACCTGAGGAAATTATTTAAGGCCTGGGCTGAACTGACATTTTTCCAGAGAATTTCTGTTAGTTTCTGTTAGTTTCTTTGGGATACAACAAACCCAAGAGAATAAAATTCTGTACTAGAAGTTTTTCGTAACACACATGTAGTGTGAGATCAGATGGTACAGTCAAATGAGGGCAGGCTTCTGGTTATGTAATCTAAAGACAGACTGATCTCCCTCACTACCCTCCCCCCTCCTATTAGTACCAAGATTGATACAAGAAAATTTCCTTGTTATATTCTTCTGGGCACTGGGGTTTATTTCCAGTTTACCTTTAGATTAAGGACACAGTTTTAATAGTACCAATCTTGTATGACAGCCTTCTTTTAGACTCCTTAAACTTGGGATCATTCCAAGCTTTATCATCTACCTCCCAGGCCTTTTTCAGTCACCATGGTAGAGGTTCAAGATTTCCAGAGATTCAGTGAAAGCCAGTTCTGGCACTTGCTCACCTCCAGGATTTTCTGCTTCTATTTCATTTTCTGGCCTCTGTTGATTCTTTCCTTTCATTCCATTTTGGCAGTGTATTTACAAACATATTTTATATTTTTTATTCGGGATTTTAACTACAAATCGAAGGGTCAACTGGGTATTTTGTCAGCCATTCTATTGAAAATATAAGTCTATCTGTTGCCATTTCAACAGGTATTTCCTATTGTAACAGCTTTCTTGCCTTCAGTCCTACATCTTAATATACTGGCTCATTCCTACTGTAAGACTTTTACTAGATGATTCCATGTTTAGATTTCCTTAAGGCCCAGCAATATTTGTTCTCTGTCTACCTTCCCTTCTTCTTTGGTCTCTTTTTTTTTGAGGCACCTGGGGCAGGGGTTAAACCCATGAGCTCATATGTGGGAAGCCAGCACGCAATCAGTAAGCCACACTGGTGTCTCTGAGCTGGTTTGATTGTTTATTTTGGTTGTTGTTTGTTTTTTATTTTTTTCTGGAGGCATCAGAAACTGAACCCAGGACCCCCCATGTGGGAGGTGGGTACTTAACTGCTTGACCACATCTGCTCCCCACCTTGGTGTTTCTGCATATTTTTATATATACTTAGCACAGTCACACTACCTTCAGTTCGTTTCTTTAAATCTTTACTTACACTGTTTCTTTGCCTGGGATCCACTGTACTCTTTAAAACCATTTCAGAAGTCACTTCTTCAAAGCATTTTCTGATCCATGTCCTTGCTTGTGAGGAAACATAGGCAGCCCTCATCTCTACTTCCCAATATAACTATTATAGAAATTATTACAACAGGTGATAATAAATTTTCTTATCAGTTTGCCTACTAGCCTGGGAGCTCTTTGAGAACAGGTACTATTTTATGCCATGTACCTAGCATTGAGTACAATGCCAGACACTTGGAAGGTGCTACTTAAATGTTTGTGGAATGAATAAGTGAGCCCAGTGGGCATAACTATACTTAAAAGTTTGGTAAACTTGGGAGGAAGATTTATTCTGATGGTTAATAGGGTGTGTGTATGTGTGTTTATTTTTTATTATCTGCTCTTTAAAATTATGCATAATTTTGTGACTTCCCATCAATAAAGAAAATTGAGAACTAACTTTCAATTTACTCTGCCCTATAGATTTTGAAATGTTGGTTTTATTACCAGCAATCTCAAATGCCATTGGAGCAAAATTAATAGAGAGAAAGGAGATAGTGGTTAGTTCACACAGAAAGGCCTTAACTGTTTTCTGAGAACTGTTTTGTAGGCTAACATTATTTTCTCTAGCATAATCAATTTCCTATTCTGAAGGCAAGCCAAATAAAAATGGAAGATACAGTTGAGAAAAATTTTTTTTGAGAAACCAAGATTTTTAAATGTAATAAAACTAAGCTTTCCTTTTGATTCTTTTCTATGAAACAGAGAGCTAACTAATTATTAAGGTCTCAAGCTAGCTCCTTTGAGCAGTCTGAAAAAGGAATTTTCTTTCCCTCTATGAATACAACTATGCTTTATTTTCCAAGCTACATATTTTTAAAAGATGCCAGTTTAGCAAAAATTCTAGGAACATATGATTTGGACAAGAGACCCTACATATTAGTTATCAATAGAAAATGGAGTAAAACCTTTATAAGACCATAAAATGTCAAGTATACTGAAAGCTTTTGGTATTAGGGTATTAATCTCATATGAAATGAGAGTGGAATATAATTTTTAAAATTTCAACTTCTTTAGAAAACATACATTGTGATATGTTCACATGTATCCTTTTGTGAGCACAAACACATACACATATGTGGGCAATGTAATATGGAATTTTGATGGCTATTTTTCTCAAAATTTAAACCATCGATCATAAACGTTTTGAAGTAATTCCTAGTCCATTTCCAGTTTGAGCTGAGTCTTGTCATAAAAATACTGTGAGAAAGGAAAACAAACTGCATAGATTTCATTTGGCAAATCAGGGGCCTGTAGATCTGACTGTGGTTCAGCCTCTGGCGCCATCAGTTGGGCTCAAAATCAAAAGCTGTGGAAGGAGGTAATTAGCAGGGACTCTAGACCACTCAGTTGGCAACAGCAGGCTTCTTATAGCCACTGGGAAAGTGGGTGGGAAGGGGTTCAGAAATATTCTCTAAAATAACATTTCTCCTTTAGAATGGATGATTGCAATTATAGGGCTATTTTCATGGAGAAAAAGTTAACTTTTATTAACACTCGTATTGATGCATTTTTTTTTTAGTGTCAATAGTTAATTAGAAAGTTCAGCCACTAGCAAGGACAATCATGGAAGCTTTTTAGTTACGGAGAAGACAAGAGTAGAAGACAAGGCTTTCTAATCAACTCACAAAGGTAAAAAGGTAACATGACCTGGGCAGAAGAGACCACCAACAATTCTTGGCAAAAAGGGAGCAATTCCCCATCCCATTAACTCCAGTCCAGAAATTAAACCAAGGAGAGGTATCTTGCCAAAGCAATGAAAATTTAATTATGTAAGTCACATTCAGAGGATAGAGTCCTCTGTATGTTGCCTGACCAGACTGCTGGTTTATTAGACTTGAGCATTAAATGGAAAGAAATTGGCTACATGCAAGCACTCGATTTGGCTGTGGATGTTATCATTTACAGATGAAGGCAAAGCAGCCCCAAAGTGAACAGAAGATGAGAAGACTGTGTTCCAAATTGACCAGCTGAAGGAAAGTTTATATTTTAAAAAAAACAATCACTTGGTCAGTGACTCATAGGGAAAGAATTCTTAAGCTTTCTTCAGGGAAACCCCAGTAAATAACATGTATAATAAAACGGAGATGGTGTTGTCTATTTTGCTGGGCTGCTCAATCCACATAATAAACCTTCTGGCAAAAAAAGGAACATTCTGAACACGATTCTCTCTGGGAAACCCCAAAAGAGCAAGGACTACTGTGGCTTCCTTACAATTTTACAGAATTATTTGTATCTCAGTCTCGCATGTGAAGTAAAAACTTGGAAGTAATGCAGAAAAAAGTCTGTTTTTTGTTATAGCATTGAGGATTTTTCAGTTGGTTGCTTCCATGATTCACACTGTACTCCACTCCTCTGAAACACAAAACCACATATCATAAAAAGCAACACTGGCTTGAGTTAATTCTCCCTGCTTTGTCCCTAGGAGAACCAATTCCTCTAAGTGTGCCCCACATGACACACAAGAGAAATGAATGAAAATTTCTTGGCCTGCATCAATTTAGTGGAATATGGTGTAAATCATATACTTTAAAAGAGATCTTGAGTTCTACTTTTTTTAAAAATGTGGAGTTTAACTGACATAATCTATAACAGTTTCAGTTCCTCTCTTTTTAATTAACAAAAGCTTTTGGAATTTTGTTGATTTTGGTCTCTAAGAACTTCGTGCAAGAAATGAAGTTGAGCAAAATAAAATGTACTTTAAATGATTAAAGAAAGCCCTGTTTGTTGGGGATAGGAATGGTCAAAGGTTCTCTATTCCCCAACCCCTTGCCCAGAATGCTTTGTTCAAACCACATGGTGTCTAATCAGCATGCCTTGAGATTATTTTATGTTAATTAAAATTATGGCTAGTTGCAGAGGTTAATGTATACATGTGCATGTGGCTTCAAAGGCTTCCTAAATTACTGGCTGAGCTCCCTTGCCTTGGGCAGGCCTGATCTGTGATAAAATTGACCACATTAAACCAAGTTTATTGCTATGGAGTTTTTTGTTTTTTTTTAAGTCAATGAACAAAATACATTTTGCAGGTTTCTTAAAGAATTTCTCATTTTAAAAGACTCTCTCAGGATTCCAAAAGAGGATAAAGAAAAAAAAATGGGGGAAAAAAAAAACTGTAAAAGGAACAAAGAAACTAGTTTATCTAAGGAAAAATAGCATTACGGATTATTGAGAGGCAAAGGATAAAGCACAGAAGAAGACTGTATAGAAAAATTCTACAGAAGTTTTGCATCTTTATTTTTAACAGAAATGTTTCCAATGAATTGCTTTAGTGGGAGGAAACTAGAAAAATCAACAAAAAGTAGCTAATACAATTTATTCTTCACTTTGTGTTACCCAGTTGTAAAGCCCACAGGGAGTACTTAAGGTTTGCCAGTGATTATAATTAGGAAAATCTTCTAAGAGATATTGTCAGCATAAACCTAGATGATGATGGCTGCAGAGGGTGGGACCCATTTAGGGAACAAATCTGGAGACAGCAGCAAAGAAAAGTAAAGGACCAGCAATGGGACAGAATGGCACTTCTGTGGAGAAGAGGCTGTCAATAGCTAACTGGTAATACAAGGAATATGTTAACCTACATCTGAGTGTGATCTTATATTAAATTATCAAGATGAATCTAATTTAGAGGATTTGGATGGGGCACATTTTTCATTTGCATCATCCTCTATTCCTTACAGCTTTCTGTGGTTCAGGCCCTCACTATCTTTCTCCTTGACTACAATAAGACTCTCCTGACTGGTCTTCTGGCTTCCATTAAACTCATCCTTTACATTGCTGCTAGACTAAACAATCTAAAACAGCACCTTGACCTTTCCTAGCTTCTTGATTGTAGTAGTATGAAGTAAAATATCCTCAGTGACTGGATCCCCGCCTGCTGTCTAGGCACATAACCTACCACTTCTGCCCTCAACCACTCAGGTGTCACCCCATTGTTTGGATGCCTTCCCCCTGCATTCCCCAAGATGCCAGGTATACCTTTATGAGCCACTGAACCCTGAACATAGACTTTATCATCCTCTATTGTAATTTTCTTTTAGAGAGTGACCTGTTTAAGACAGAAATCATGACTTAGTAATCTTTGTATTCTTAGCACCTCACAGGTGGATCAATAAAAAAGGTTTGTTGAACTGAACTGATGTGAAATAAGAGAAACAATAAATAACATCAAGCTCCAACAGACAGGACAAGCAGCAATGCTGTATGAAAGAAGACTGGCTCTCAGGCTGCCTTCATCTATCAGAGTCTGGGGCTTCCCTGAGGCAGGCACACTGGCTCCCTAAAGTGAGGAAGATTCAGAAAGTTGTTGCCCCAAAATGTGGCTGAACACCAAGTGTTTATTTCACCAAGTGTTTCTTTGTAATCATAGTATGGCAAATTCATTTCAAAACACTTTTGATGGAGTAGATATTCTGCCAGACCAAGGTACCACTGTTTCCTGAGCAGGGACAGGTAACCAACAAGTGACTGTTCACTGCTGATAACAGGGCAAGGATGAGTGACATGAGGTTGTTAAGGCAATATGAGCTAATGTAAATGCTCTAGAAACAGATGAAACAGTGTAAATAAAAGTTTTTTAAGAAAAACAACTTTACTTTGTCGCCTTCCTTCAAAGGCAGCAAAAGCTAACTGTGAATGTTGTTGAAGTCGAGAAGGAAATTTAGTTAGAGGTAGATTTTAAAATAACTCTATGAATGGAATTCTTTTACTCACTGAAAAGGACAATGCAACATACTAACATATGACCAAATATTTCATAACCAGAGTTTATCTCCGACTCTCCTTCAAAAGCAATCAAATTTTATTTTCCATTTAGAAAAAAGGCATCAACAAACATCATAGACAAACTTGGCAGGGTACAAAGTATGGAAATCACCAATGAGAGAAAATGTGACTACACCTTTTACCAATTTAATATTATTTAGCAGAATAATTCTATAAAGCAAAAAGGTTAAAAAAGAACATTAAACTATGTACCTTCACAGAAATACTTTCTATTATTTATGTGTCAAGTTCAGATCCACTTTCAATCTGGATTTAGAATCAAAACAAAACACTGGTTATATGCCTAGGTTCATCTGGAAAACTCTCTGAAAGTTTTCAGAGCTCCTTAGTCCAAAAGTACAAAGAGATATGGTAATAACTTCCCTGAACAAACCAAGATACAGGAAAGAGTGAGTTGACTGTGAGCTCTTAGGGCACACCTGGTGGCCGATGGCTGCTCTGATTCTGTGCCATAAAAAAATGTATTGGAGTTCTCCAGACCATCCTAACAGCCTGGGGACCGCCAACAGTCATTTTTTAGTGAGGAAACTCCACCATCAGTATCAAATCTGTGAACAAACCTCATTAACAGAATCCTGAGCTACTGGCAAAATGATTTGTTATTGCTCAAAGTTGACAGGGACTTGGTAGGGGTTATGATTAGAAAGCTGAATTTCTAGTTTCAGAAAACCTTGATAGGATCATCATACCAACCTGCCTTACAGTAAAATCAAAGGTTCTGGGTTTAAAATTTTCCTCAATGGTGAGAGACAAGAAATTTTTGTAATTTACACATGGCTGCTGTCAATACCTAGAAGAGTAATTGCAAAACTTTACAGGTTGTTAAAATCACCTTGGAGGCTTGTTTAAAATGCATGTTGCCAGGCTCTGTCCCTAGATATTTTAATTTAGAAGACTTGGGGAGTGACACAGGAGTTTGCATTTATGAATGACAACTTGGATATGTTTGGTGCAGGACAGATGGGCCATTTTGAGAACCCTGATCTAGAGACTGGTTATGGTCCTCTTGCCTATTTTGTAAGAGGTTTTCCAATTGAACACTGGCATTGCAAGATGGTTACAGATGTTGTTAAAAAAAAAAAAGTGGTTGTGGGGTGGTGGTGGTAATTGATAAAATAAATCCAGGAATTGTGGTATTAAACAAAATGACAATGTGAGTGTTCCAATACTTGTCAAATTCTTTCAAATGCTTAATATAATTAAATGTCCTAAATGTAACCCAAGCTTTTTTTTTTTAGCAAAAAATCTTCTCCTTCTTCTTTATATAGGCTGAGCATATTTTGAAATGCTGTCATGTAACTTTTATATAAGAAAATATAAAAGCAATTACTGAGGATGGTAATCTGTAATGCCTGGATGGAAATGGTTTAGTAGGCAGGCATATTGGGACACTAGCCGTGCTCAAGGAAGGCTAGAGCGAAACTACGGGCTAGGGACACATTCTGCATGAAAAGTCAGGCAGTAGCACAGCCCAACTGATGTCCTATTGAGGCATTACCAAAATAGTAAAGTTCTTGGTAAACAGTAGGCTTGGAAAAGAGGTGATATTTAGAGAATAATAATGATATTGGGAATGAAAGCAACTATTGGGTCCAGGATCATGGCACTTTGGCAAAGTTTAAAAGATCATGTAAATACAGAAAATAATGACATTGTATACAGCTAACATACCTTCTGAGAATTTACTTTGCTCCTGGAACTGTTCTACATACTTCACATGTATTCACTTATTTAGTCTTTGTGAAGCAGGAATTATTTTCAAGCCCCATTTACAAATGAGCAGAGTGGTTCAGAGTAACTTGCATATAGAGCCCAGCTGTTAAGTGGCAGAACTGGTGTTTGAGCTCAGACTGGAACTTTTATACTCTGTACTTCTTTGTCCTTCTAATCAGAAGTGCCAGTAGGTTTTCTATTTCTTTATTAGAGAAGTTGTGGGTTTACAAAACAATCATGCATAAAATACAGGATTCCCATATACCACCCTATTATTAACACCTTTGCATTGGGGTGGAACATTTGTTACAATTGATTATAGCACATTTTTATAATTATAGGTTTTTAGCTAAAGATATTATCTGGGCAGCAAGATTTAAAAGGTGGGGAAGGACAAATGATCAAATTGGCAAGGATTAAGTAAGAAGGCAAAATAAAAGATTGTAGGGTATGGGTAAGTGAGACCTTAGGACTGGGAATTGCTTTAGCTTTATGGAAAGTAATTTGGTGGCATCAATAAAAAGCCCTGTAATTATTATTCCCTTTGATGCCAATTTCACTTCTTGAAATCTACCCTAAGGAAACAGAAATGTGGATAAGGAATTATGCACAAAGATGTTTATCATAATTTTATTTATAATAAAATATTAGATTGAAATTGATTATGTATGCAAATTAAAAAGTACACAAACGCTGGACTCAAACCTGAGTTTAATTAAATTTTAACTCCTTCACTTATTAGATATGTGAGCCTGGCCAAGTCTGGAAACGTCACTAAGCCTCACATTCTTCATCTCTAAAATGGTGAAAATAATATTTACTTAATAGCAGCATTTTTCAACAGCTGTATTATTGACATTTTACACAGGATAATTCTCTATTGTGGGGGGTAGTCCTGTGCCTTATAGGATATTTAGCAGCTTCTACCTCTACCTCTGTCTTTACCCACTAGGATGCCAGAAGCTCTGTCTCAACCAGCAAAGTTGTGACAATCAAAAATGTCTCCATATTATGCTAAATCACCCTAGTTGAGAACCATTCCTTTACAGATTGATGTGAGAATTAAGTGAGCTAATTTAAAGAGACAGTGGCGAAAGGAAAGAGAAAAATAAACAATGTTTTGAATGGGAAAGCCAGGTAAAGAAAAGGAAAGTTCAAAAAAATTGTATGTTGATAGTCAAAGAAAAAGAACCTAATAAAAGGAGAGAAAACAAAAGTCCAAAAGCATGGAAATACTAGAAAAAGCAAAGTCCTAAATAAATGTTGAAGAAATGGCTTTATGAAAGAGGAGGATCATTCCATGACTAGGAGTGCAGAAAGAGAGAGTGAAGAAACAAAATGATTTGAAGTATTTTCCTTTTTATGATAATGTTGTCCTTACTTTGAAAAAAAATTGTTATAAGGAATTTGTTCTTTTCCCCTTGATATCAATTGTGTTGAGAGAGCTAGGAGTAAAGCTCGAACTTACACATATAGGAAGAAAACCCTAGTAATTTATTCCACTGGCATTTTATCAAGCTTAGCCTTGAAGAAAGAAGTTTATAAATAGTCAGACTATAAAAATTTAAGTGTACATTGGAGAACTGGTTATAGTAAATTCAGATGAATTAACGATGCTGATCAGATTAATCACTAGAGATTTTGGAGCCATTTCTCCTGTCTCAATGCCACTGCTTTTTCCTTCTTCTTTCCTACTTTCCTCCTGATTTCCCTCCTTTACCTACTTCTCCCCTCAAAATTCTATACCTAAGTTCACAGTTTCCAACTCATTTTCTCCCATCATTTATATTAATTCATTTAATCATTCCATAAATATTTACTCAATACCTATAATGTCCCATGTTCTAAGGATATAATAAGTTAACAAAACCACAGAGAGATCTCTCTTTCTGAAGTCTGAAGTAATGTTAAAGCAACAGACAATAATTAAATAATAAACCAAGAAATGTAACAGATGGCAGAAAATAAAAAAACACTAACATATAAAATCTTATTCCCAGCCACATATATCCTAGTGTTACCTAATATTTTATATATATAGCAATATATATATTGCTTCACTATTTGGAAGGCCTACCTATTTTTTTTTAAGTAGTTGTAATACATTATCTTTGCTAATGATCTATCTTTGACTACAAGCACCATTCAATTTTATAGAATACAAGCTAAAACTTAGAAGTCTACCACTCTCTGATGTGATATTTGTATTCTACAAATCTGTAATATTATATATTTTATACTTTTATAGTTTACCATAATTATAACCTTCTTGACATTCACATGAATTAGAAATGTAAAACTGTTAAGAAACTTCTTAAGACTTGACTCTCCAATTGACTTCAATAATTTTGTCACATTTGGAGAAAATTAAAGTATCCTACTTTATGCTTCCATGCTTGAAAAACTCTAACTTTAGATAGGCTAAGCAAATTGATGTGGGTGGCTTCATCTTTGGGCTCAATTTCCACTGGGTTGGCCATCTTGAGGTGACTTTTTAAAAAAATCTTATCTGACTGACAATATATTTCATACTTTGGTTAAGAAAGTTTTCTGCTTGACAGTTCATGAGTGGAGTTGTTGAAGCATATGGAAAGGGAACAGTGACATTTATGTTGAAACATAAGAAAAGTTATTCTTGATAAAAACTCATATTTTAACCTTTCCTTTCTCAGTCTATTTTTATATCGTGTTCTAATGCTCAAGTGAAGAAATATTTTAACATTATTCTGTTTTCATGGAATTCCAACTTTGTAATAGGCTTTTTGTGGAAACACATAAAAGTTACCCAAATTTACAAAAATTGGGTTTTTCTTATTTAATGAAAGACATGTGTTCACATAAAAGTGTTGGTAAAGGCAATTCTTTGTAAACACTTCCAGCCCTTGACCCTGAACCCCTTGCCCAAGTATGCAAGCCCAAATATGAAAACTTTTTCTGTTGTCATATTTCCTAAGGCAAACCAGCAAAACAAAGGGCAGGGAATACTTTTCGTATGAAACACATACTGCTGAAGGATGATGGTAGTTGTGAACTGCATGTAGTTTGCACTCTGAACAGATTCCAGTTCTTCAACCAATCCTAAGTTAACTGAACTCAGCTAATGAAGGTCATAGGTTCAAATCTTCATAAAGCTAAGTTTTGGTATAGGGGGATTTTTCATGTTTATTTCAAGCTAGGTCAGAGTTTATCAACCTTGGCACTATTGACATATTAGACTGAAAAATTCTTTGTTGTGGGAACTGTTCTGTAAATTATAGGATTTTGAGTAGTGTCCCTGGCTTCTACGTACTAGATGTCTATAGCACATCCCCAGTCTGACAACCAAAACTGTCTCCAGATATTACCAAATGTCCTTTTGGGTATCAAAACTGCCCCAGGCTGAGAACCACTGATCTAAATGGAAACTTTTTTTTCCCCCAGTTTCTTACTTGAGGGAGTAATTGCAGTGATAGAAGAATTTTAACAAGTTGATCCTTTTTTTAAAGTTTTGTTTTGCTCTTTCCATCAAATTGGCCTTTTTTGCCTAATCCCTTGAAATGTCATCAATTCTCCTCTTTGAAGCCACTGTGACATAAAATGAGAAAATTTGTGAGACTAGTAGCTAATTACCTCAAAGAAGAAAATAAAAATACCCCAATCAGTACTTTTCTTTAATTAAAACTTGATCAATATAATATTTTATGCTGAAGAATGTGTCTTGTCGTTATGCAAAGTTAGTCTTTATTACCCTATTTTCGTATACAATTAGACATCCCTAAATAACACTAGCCTTAATTATTTCAGGGCTCATTCAATTAGTTGGCATGCAACTGAACATATTTTCTAAATCCTTATTTAAATGCCATTCTGTTTTCTTTTTAGAGCTTTATTTACTAGATCTGATTGTATGAATAACTAAGTGAAATCCATGCCTAGGGACTAAGATAATATGAATCAAGTTGAGACAACCAAATGAAAATGTGTTATAAAAGAAAGATAGTTTTAAGTCTAAATATGCTAGTCGCTATTGCTTGTATTTTTAAAATTAGGGTCCTAAATAAGTTACTTATTTTAGGTTTCATTCTGTGAATACTTACCTGCCTGCTCCATCCTTTCAGATTGTTTACTTTTAATATGCAGGCATATGGGTTCTATGCAGTAATTAATCATTATCAACTGTGTTCAGGCCTAACCTTTTCCGGCCACTTTCTAGCATTCTACAAAGGGTCTCATACTCACTTGTCCCATCCACTTACATGTTACTGTTCCCACCTTCACACATGCACTTTTTGTGCAAAATCTTTTTCTTAACTTATTGGATTTTTTAAAATTATAAAACAATTCATGAGTGGAGTAACAAATAAATTAAAACATGGATGTGTAAAGAAGTAAAAATATAGACCTGAACTCTTCTTCATACCTATTTCCTCCATCTTTTTGTATGCTCATACAAGCATACATATACACATGTGTGCACACATATATACATAACTGTGGTTTCTCAGTCTCTTTTGCTGGTTTCTCCTCTTCTATTACATTTATAAAAGAGAGTTCTATTCTTAGCTCTCTATTAATATTTAGTTTCTACACTCTTTCCCTATGTTCCAGAATTTAAATATCATCAAAAAACTTCCAAATCTCTATCTGCAGCCCTTGTCCCTGAACTCTAGATTGACATATTTCATTGCCCAGAAGATACCTCTACTTGGATGCTGTAATAATCATCTAAATATTTGGTTCTCCTTCAAGATATACGTTATTTTACTTTCTGTCCATTTGAATTTAGGTGTGGTCATGTGACTTACTTTGGACAATGAAATGGATGTGGCAAGGACATGTTAACATTCAGATGGAAACATTTAGAGCCAGTGTATGATTCTCCACTCACTTTTCTCCTCTATATTGGTGATCAGCAATAATCCTCTAATTGTAAATGCTTTATCAGCCTGGGTCCTAAAGTAAGAACAAGGAGCAGAGCCCACAGCCAACCTGAGATGGGCTTTTAGCTTGAGAAAAATACAAATATCATCATTTAAAGTCTCTGAGATTTTCAGGTTGTTTGTTATAACAGTATTATTTAACCTATCCTGACTAAATATAGATATGTACTAGACATCCCAAACTAAAAGATCCATTCCATTTTCTCCTTTCCTCATCTTACTCATCTTGTTAAATGGCATAACATCCACCCATAGTCTAACACTCAAGAATCTTTTTTTGATTTTACTCTTTCTGTCACTTTCCATTTCCAATCTATATGGATTGGCTCTATCACCAAATTGTATCCTGCATTCAACTGCTTCTCACTATTTCTACTGCTGCAACCCTGACCCTAGCCATCATCATCTCTCTTCTGAATTTATACAACAGCCTCCTTTTTCTGAATGCCACTCCTCTTTTCCCCCTTTTTTGTCTTTTCTTATTGTCTTCTCCTCTATATTTGTAAGAATTCTTTAAACTTTTGCACAAATAACTCTACCTATCATATGTTGCAAATGTTCACTTCAATTGTAACTTTTCTTCTAAATGCTGTTTATTCTTTAGAGTCAGACTGTCACTGAATTTTATTGTCATCAGTTAATCAGTATCTGCTTAAATATGGTACCTAGTCACTATCTACTTTATCTCTCTAAACCTTTCCATCCTTGCTCCACCTGGAGGTGTCTGGTAGGGTGCCTAGTCAACACACAGTAAATATTGTTGGTCAGTGGCTATATGCCTCTCTGAAATCAAGAGGATTTTTCCCCTCAAGGGGAGCATTTTTTAGCAGGGATTCTAATTCTGATCTCAGAACTTCAACCGTCATCTTTTTTTTCAACTTTTAGCTTTATATTTAAAGTTTAAAGAATTTTTTCATAAGCTTAGTATTGTATTTAAACCCCAATTAGATTTTTAAAATAGTGGAAGATCAAAGACCAAAAATTAGTCATGAAATGTTTCCCTGATAACCTCAGAAAATAAACATTATTTGTACATTGTATATAGCATAGTCATAGTAGGCAATACTGCTGACAGATACAAAGCTGGAATTTAAGGAAGAATAATTAGTCCAGGAAGACAGGGAGGCTGGCTACTATGGAATTTGAGCAGTGAAACAAAGACACTATTGAGAGCCTTAGGCAACGAGGGACTGTGTGTGTTCACAGACTCATAATATGGTCTTTCAATAATATATAATTCAGTGAAGAAAAAAGCATATTTGCATAGGCAGGGTAAAGGGAAAGCAGTTAACAAAATATGCATAATCTTTACATAACTAAATAGAAGTACATAATCATACCAAGTTCCCAGGGTCTCAGATGCAGTATTTCTATTATTTCTTTATCTTATCATCTTTGTCTTTCTAATAGAGTTTAATCAATTTCTTTTATGTTACGTATTTCCCCTTCTGGATATTCAATTTTCATTGCTTTTTATTTCTGTTCTTTATCACCTTCCATTTAAATGTCTTTCTCTTTTACTTTCTTATTTTTTTGGTGCTTTAAAACCTTCTTCTTAGAAATCTTACAGAAGATAGTTGTTTGTCATAGAAAAATGAGAAAACAACACAGAAACAAATGTAAAACTTCCCTATCCTATTAACATTTTGGTGTGTATCTTCTGAGAATTTGTATGTGCAGAAATATACATATAAATATAATCTTATATAATTTAAAAAATAAAGATGGGATTATACAAGGTATGTAACATTTTTTTCCCAATAGATTTATCATGAAAATTCCCATTGCAATTTATATATGTCTACATGCTTTTTGTTTTTAATTTGCTATATAGTATTCCATTGAATGAATATACCATACTCTACTTAACCAATATTGATGCTCTTTTTAAACATTGGCAATTATGAACAATATTTCAAAGTCATTTTTAAAGAAATATCTTTGCACAATTATTGAATTATTAGCTATAAATGAATTTTTAGGAGTGGAATTGCTGGGCCAAAGGCTTGCATATAACCAAGGCATTTGATATATATCATGAAACTAGCCTCAGGAAAGGCTGGGCCTACACTCTCTTACCCTCAGCACACATACAGAATAGCTTCCTCATTACCACCTGTCATCATATACATTATTCAAAGAAAATAAATAACCCTAATTGAGCTGACTGTACCTAAACTATTTACAATGTTCTGACTTCCAGCTAAGCATTTAAAATATTATAGAGGGGCGGCGGACTTGGCCCAGTGGTTAGGGCATCCATCTACCACATGGGAGGTCCGCGGTTCAAACCCCAGGTCTCCTTGACCCGTGTGGAGCTGGCCCATGCGCAGTGCTGATGCACGCAAGGAGTGCCCTGCCACGCAGGGGTGTCCCCCCCGTAGGGGAGCCCCACATGCAAGAAGTGTGCCCCGTAAGGAGAGCCGCCCAGCGTGAAAGAAAGTGTAGCCTGCCCAGGAATGGCGCCGCACACACGGAGAGCTGACAAAACAAGATGACACAACAAAAAGAATCACAGATTCCTGTGCCGCTGACAACAGAAGTGGACAAAGACGATGACGCAGCAAATAGACACAGAGAACAGACAACTGGGGTGGGGGGAGGGGAGAGAAATAAATAAATAAATCTTAAAAAAATATTATAGAGGTAATATACATTATGATACTGTACTCTCCACTACTTTCTTCTACCAAGATTATCACTCTCCATCAATAAAACATTTTCAAGACACTATGAGGATGGAATTTCAGTGTCTATTTATATGCTCTGATATATTATCAGGGACAGTATTTTATGATTGATGTATTATCAGGGACAGTATTTTAAGAGATAAAGTTCTGATTTAAGAAGGTATAACAAATTAACATGGATTTAACATCTGTGCTCTTCAGTATAATACATTTTGATGCCATTTGATTTGGCAACCTCTATGTTTTCAAAGGAGTACTTGAATAGAATCAATCTCAAAATGAATACTTTAGGCAATAATTACTTCCTAATGAGGGCTGACTAGACTAGATGAATGCTTTGGGAAATCACTAGACAACATATTTTTTTTAAGTTGTACAAACATGTGTTTAAATTCTGGCTTTCCTCACCCTCCCCACCCCCCTTTTTAAAAAAATAAAAGCTGTGATAGTTTGAATTATGTACCTGAATTTAGCCATTATTCTTAATCCACATTCCTGTGGGTATGAATCCATTGTAAATTAGGATCTCTTAAAGGTGTTACTTTTAGTTAAGGTGTGGTTCACCTGAATGAAGTTGGATCTTAACCTGGTTTACCAGAGGCCTTATGAAAAGAATCAGAAACCAGAGTCAGAGAAAGCTGCAGGTTGAAACCAGGAGCCAGAAGTAAGTGGAAACAGGAAGAGAAAAGAAAGGACATCACTGTGTGACAGGAAACAGAGACACAAGTCAAGGAACCCCAAGTATTGCCAGCAAGTCAATACTAGAATGTTACAGACTTGGGGGAGAAAGCATCACCTTGCTGATGCCTAATTTTGGACTTTTTGCCTCAGAACTATGAGCCAATAAATTCCCATTGTTTAAGTTAAACCAATGAATGGTATTTGTCATAGCAACCTGGAAAACTAATTCGTAGAAAATTCTTGTATTTAACCGAATTAGAACTTAATAAAAACATAGTAGTTTTAAAGTCCTGTTTGGGCATGTTTCTGTCCTTTTTCTCCTTTCCAAATGATCCTTCTCTCCAATCAATATAGTCAACCTTACAATTCTATTGAAGGGAATATAAGAATCCTTTTGTTTAAAAAGATTGACATTAAGTGAAGTAATTGTATCTTCCTCTTTCAAAGGCAATAAAGTATTCATAAGGAAAGAGGTTAAACGTAGCTTTTCACTATAAATTAAAAACGTTTTGAACACTCATTTCTGAACCTAAGATTATTTCTAGTTTTTATCTGTGTTTCTTCACAAGCATCATTAAGAAACTTGAGAGCTTTTATTATATCTATTCCTTATATTTAAATTTTTTCTCTACCTTTAATTCTAATTTGACATCAAAGACATCTAGTTAAACCTCAAAGTTTCTATTAAAAAAATAAAATAAGGTTACTGAATTTGCTGAAGTCTCCAGGGAAGGACATACCAATAGAGGGCATCAAATTAAAGAAGGAAATGAAATGACTTCTTTCTAGGACAAAACATGAAGATTACTTTTTACCTGAAGGCCTCAGTTCTGAAAATGGCTAAAACACAACCATCCTCCTTGTTATTGTATATATTCATTCACTTTCCCAAAATTGACTCAGGCAGCCTGGATTCTACTCTTCCTAAAAAGACACTGACCTGGAATCTGTGGTCCAGGGAAACCCATCTAGGGAGGAGATAGACTGTACCCTAAGCTATTTAGGATGTCACTATGCCAACGGAAAAACATTTTCAAAGGGAAAAATAAGTAATGGGCCTGGAAGGAAAATCTTTCTTGAGCAACTGTGATCTCACAAAAGGGAACTTTGTTTTTTTAAGGAAAAATGACAAAATATATGTAAGTGTTCTAGAAAGAATGTGAATCTTCATTTTTCATTCCAGCATGCATTCATAACATAAATCTAAATTAGCAGGAGTTTGTTTACTTGATGTTTAGAGGGTTAGCTCCCAAATTGTTAGTGTAATCTAAAGATGGATGAAGCAGATCAATTTAGCTGCTACTCAGAAAATGGATTTCTTGTTACAGACCCCATGGAATAGGTGTGTATATGTATGTGTGCGTGCATGTGTGTTTGTGTATTACACTTAATTCATAAGGGAAGATGAATCCATTTCATCCTGCTCATCTGAAGACACCTTAATTGTTCAGGGCTCATTTTCTTTGAAATCAGGTTAATATCTTAAATAATAAGATGCCAGGCACTAAATAAACAATTGGCCTTTGCAAGTCTACAACGAGCCACCTTTCATTACTGGCGCATGTTTACAGCAGGCAAGAAGTCAGGTATTTTGCCTTGGGGACAACTCAGAACAAGCATTCCAGCATGAGAGGGAAAAAAGAATCTCATATTCTCCTTTTGAAGGCTCCAGATCTATACTCTGGAGACAGTAAAGCTTGTATTCCAGGGTTTTCCATTTATACTGAAATTCCAAGCTAAAGGAAAATAGCATGCAGATGGGCTGTTTGTGATTTGAGGAGGCTCTTTCGTGCCAGAGACCATGGTTAGTAACAACGATCATATTTTTAAAGTATTAGCATTATATTTTTGCACAAATGATCATTTATTCATAACACAGACAATTACAAGAAAAGGCATAAATGCATTAAGTATCAGAACCTCCAAAATACCCACTTCTCAGTTAAAAAACAAAACAGCAAATGCTTGCTTCTTGCTCACCCTTCAACCAACACTGTACCTCCACCTAGCACACAAAGATCCCCCACAGTACTGTACCAAGTGTTTACAGGTAGTACCTCGAGATCCTAGAGGGCTTTCTGCATCATCCTAGATGTGTGTTTCATGAGCAACAGTTCAGAATTTTTGAGTTTTATTGCTCATTGTGTTAAAATTACTTGAAAATCAATAAACGCTATTAAACTCAACATCTCCTTGCCCAGAAGAACTTTATGAAACAAAATACAACAAATGGATGACTCTTGCTATGGAGAAGCATTTTCTGTGGGAAATTTTACAAATGCTTTTAAATCATCAGTGAATCACTAGTGAAAGAGAAAAACCATAAATGCGTCTCAAGTGGTCTAAGGGTTAGCACCTCCCCAAAATGTCAGCAGCTGGTTCCTTGATCTTCATCATGCACAAGCTCACTATTAGTACACTCCTAATTAACACAGAAAGCAAACTAGAGCAGCAGCACATGAAATTCCATACAGACTCAACTGTAATATAAGTAATTAGGATTAGACACACTATTCTAAAATTAAAATATTTTATATGATATAAGAACTAAAATATAGGTTTTTATATTTTGTCCAAATGTTTTTTTCCAAAAGAAGTAGTGTTAGTTAGAAATATTATCCTTTACTTTGTGGAAGAAAGTTTTAACCCATTTCATAAGTTACCAGCTGTTTTTAAAAGTATTCAATAAATGGCTTGAGTTCACCCCTTTACTCTTTCACAAATACCTATTTATGCTTTATTTATATTATTTTAGCTTTATTAAATATTATTGCTTGGGTCCTAAGCAGTTATATCAAGATATACATTTACGAAGTGACACATTCTTAATACCAACCATCTATGCCAACTTCTTCCATAATAGCACATTCCATCAAATTAAACTGCAAAAGATTTCCCACATTTGTTTTACATTCTACATGTATGGCTTATGAATAGCAATTTTGATGAATTCCAGCTGGTTTAAATATGCAGGCCAACCCATATATAACAATACTTTTCAATTTTTGTATTCAATGAAGCCCATTTTAAGCAGGCCACCTGGTAAGAAGACACACTAATATTTTTCCATATAAAATCTGAGAAAACAAATCATCATGCTGAACTGAAGACCATCTTCTCCAACTCCATTACTATACATTACTAAAAAAAGTGATACGTAGCTCTAATTTTTGGAAAGGTTTAATTAAAATTTAAACAACCCAACAAGCCCTTGAACTACTAAGTTGCTCATTTACCTATTAAAACAGCAACATTAGAATACTTTCCAACATTTGTATGTGTTGCCTAGTTTCACAGATCTATCATACACATTTCAGGCTCCCCCTCTATTCTCCACACCCTCCAACTTCAATCCAGCTGGAATACATCAAGGACGCAGAAGCCAAGTCAAATGTTGACCCCACCCTCCTCTATCCATTTTAAGGCACCTTCAAAGCCAGAGCACTGATCTAGTCAGTTTTGCCAACAAAGTTAGCTATCCTGCTATTTAAGACTCTAGTTTGGGGTTTTTATAACTGCACATTAACATGGGAGCTTTGATTTTTGGTCAGAAACTTCAGCAGCACTGAGTTTTATCAGATTGCTGTACCTTTTCCAAGGAAGAGACCTATTATTAAATATTCATAATCTTTGCTCTCAGTGTCAGTCATCTCTTTCCTCATATTATCAACCTCTCCAAACTGCACAATAACTAACCCTGAAGAATACAGAATTTCCTTTCCAAAAGGTCAAAATAGAAGAGCCATTATGGTGACCCAAATGCATATTTTCCCTGACATTTGTACAGCCTATATCATTCGGCACTGCAACAGACAACAATCATTTCAACATGCATAGAAACAAACTTGTCAAGGCCCATGCAGGAGGGGAGTGGGGGCTGGAAAGACAGAAGAGCTGCAACAGGACAAAGAACTTACTTTGTTGTTTCCCTGTGCATGCAGCCGCAAGGCAAAAAAAAAAAAAAGAAAAAGTTAAACATAGATTTATTTTTAAATTACAGGGTTTTTCTTGCTAGAGGAAAATCAAAACAAATAATTTAACTAGTCACTGACTTCCCATACACAAACATACAGCTCTCAGACCTCATGGACAATTCAAAGAATCTACTATGTTAAATAAAATCACACATTTATAACAGCAGAAAATTATGACAAAGATTCTCCCCCTTCTTTCTACTCAGAATACTTGGGGTATGGGGACCTGGCCAAAAAGAATTGGTTTGAATTGGTAATAAGTGAACTGTTAGCATGAAAGGCAAAGCGTTTAGTATGTCTGCTTGCTCTTTCTTTCCTGACAGCCCCTCCTCTAACATGCCAAGAAGTGGAAAATTTCATCAGCCAGTGCATTTTTAAACAAACACTGCATCCTTGGTTTCAAAGAAGGTGGAAAAAAAAAAAGGAAAAAGGAGCTGAGGAAAGGAGTGGGTGGTTCTGGGGAGACGGGGTAAGCAGACCAAGTTACGACCTCTATCCGTACCCTTTCCTGTATTTTGTAAATTATGAGTTTTGTCTTGAGCTGGCATGAAAAGTGAAGACTGTATAGTGGGGATGCTGCCAAAATAAACATTGGTCCACATTCAAGAAAATGGGTCTGGAAAGGTTAGTCACAAAAATGTAGTCATTTCTAAAAGCGACACTTTGGATAGAGACACAGAGAACTGCAGAGAACTATGGCAGTCGGCAGGCAAATGGCTCTCCTGTTTCAAACTAGAGCTGCAAGAGTGTGATTTATATCAAACAATTTAACTCACATATGGCTTTAAAAAAATAAAAGAGTGATTCATTACTCCCAGGGCAGACCAAGTTCTTGCAAGGTCAGATCCTGTGGGGGAGATGTGATGGGATATGGGCAGAGAACAGAACTGAACTCTTCTCACAAGGGGCCCAGGAGGAATTTCTCACTGAGATGTAGAGTTGAAGAGAGCTGTTACTAAAGTGTATGCATCTGTGTAGGAGACTAAGACCAGGGTGGAGTAACAGGTCAGGCTGGAGATTGGGCATTTAATTTTTAGTTTAGGATGTGGAGGGGGAAATAATGCATAAAGAACTTTTCTGGAGAGCAGCGAGAGAATGATTTCCGGAGAGTGTTATTTTCTGGAAAACAACGTCAACTGGTGTCTGTGGGGAAATGCCTAATCCAAGGACCATCACATTTAGTAAAGAAAACATAAATTTAAAGACACTGATAATACAGTATAGAGAATTTTCTTGGCATGGTGAGCTGCTACATATTTAACTGTTTGTCACTAACTTAGCTGAGATATGAATATGGTACAAGAATGAATGAAGGGAGTAGAAAGAGTTCATTCTAAAGAACATGCCCACTTTTCAATAAGGCAATACTGAATTCCCCACTGGGAATTTTTATCAGTAGTAAAAGATTATTTCAGGGAATAATGGGACCCTGGTTCTCCCAAGAAATGCAATATTGCTGAAAATACCTCAAACAGACGGAGTTTATTGCTTTCCAAGCAATGCAGCTTTTGATCTATTAAATAAGTTTCAGGAGTTCAGTGGAGTATTTTTGCACATTAGGGAATTACTGGCTTTCACACTTGATGGCAGATGGTTCTGTTTGTAGTGGTAACAATGATGTCACAAAGAGTAGGCGGCCTTAATCCTTAAATAAAAGAAACACAAAACCAGAGGACGTGGTGTGGCTCTGCCATTTCTTGTTTACACCAATCATTTCCCAATTGTCTATGCTGAGAGAGTTATAACAGTCATGAATGGTGAAATTTAAGTGCTTTATAATTTTCTTCGCTACTCTGTGTGGCAGCAATTTATGTTTAGACCCTGGAAAGTGCTTCTACTGAAGAAAAACTAAGACTCTTCTGTATTTGCCATGTAGTTGCTCTCAGTTCCACGTGAAGCACTGCTGATCAAGCTAAGAATAAGTGAAACTTAGTCCCTCTTAGTCTTAAATCTTGTGTTGCTAGACTGCTGAATAAATGCTTATAAGTAGTCATCACAATATAAATAAATATCTATCCATGGCCATCCCACTTCTCCCCCTAAAATGAGAGACCCTTTGCTCTTTTTGCCACAGAGAAGTATTCACTTTTAGAGTCTATCTAAGAGGAATTCTGAAGTACCCAAAGGACTTCATTTTAAGATGGTTTCAACCTCCAAGGCATTAATTATGGCTGGTGGAGTCCTGAGTTCAGAGGAATAGTGAAGCTTCAGGGTGTTTTACTTTCTATCGTCATTTTTAATCTACTGTTGAGAAGCAATGTACTATAAGGGAGGATTGCCTACATAACACCTAATAAAAACCTCTTAAAAGTTCTGAGGAGCTACTGTGAGTTTCTGACTTACAAATATGCAGAACTGAGCTTGCACTGAATTTATTTCCAGGGCATATATGGATCTGCCGGCTGCTTCCTTCTGGCCAGCAGGTCAGGGTCTGAGGCAGGCTTGTGAATTCTCCCATAGTCTGACAGCTTCTGGCCTCACTCCTGACTGACATCCAATACTGGTTTGTCCATTCAGGCAGCATGACCCCAAGAACTCTCTCGAAGTAATTCGGTTTCCTCAGTTAACAGATGGGGAAATTCTCTCTCTCACATGCCACAGTCCCACTGTCAGTTTCCAGACAAAAGGAAACTTGTAATTTGGGAATTACAGCTTCATGTGCACGTTAATTATTTTGAATAATAATAATAAAGGCTACGAAGCATTGAACACATTCACCATGTTCTAGGTACTGAGTTAGATGTGGTATATGAAAGCTTTCACTTAATCCTATAAAACCACTCTAGAAGGGTATTATTAGTTTGAGTTTAGAGAAGAAAAAATAACTGACCCAATCCACACAGCTAATAAATGGCAGGGTCAGGATTCAAATGTGGATGGATTTGACTTGACGTCTATCTCATTTCACTGTACATACTAGGTTTCAAAGACTGGAAGTCTTTAATGCTTATATATAGTTCAAGTCATATGGTAAGACAACAAAACTTTGCCAGAAAAATCAGTCCTTTGCCACATCACATTCTTTTGACAGATAAGCAAATTCTCCTTTATAGGAAAATTTTATGTGAATGTGCCAATAAAATAATCTTTTTAAAATTCTTTAATTGTAGCTTCTAATTACTGATATATACACACACTTTGATTATATCTCAGTATCATTAGTGAATATAACTATTAATTTCACTAGCAACATCTTTACTTTAAAATTGTGTAAAATCCAATATACTTATTTAACAATATAAAATGTTAAAGAGGTTATAATTTTAAGTTAATGGCCAAAGGAGATAAAAATAACTAACATTCTGTTAAATCCAAATTCAGATTTAATATATTTAAAACATTGCAGGTGATCAGAAATATGAAGTCAGTGTTGGAATGTTAAATTTGTGGCTCTGTAAGATCATTGTAAATTAACTGGGCAAGTCAGTGACACAGTGGGAAACTGAATGCAGGGCTCCCCATTTCCACTGTAGGGCCACACACTACAGTGTTAAGATAAAAATTCTACGTTTTACCTTGGATCCAGAAAGATGAAGGGAGTGAAGGTAATTGTAACATGCTTACGGGAAAATAGAAGAAAACAATGAAATATAGTTGGCTGTTGTATTTTGTATTTGCATCTCTCTTTTCCACTAGACTTGGAACGCCTATGAAATAGGAATTGCATACTTTTAATCTTTGAATCTCTAGAGTCCCCCATAACAGTGATGGATGAAGGGAAGGAAGGGAAGGAAAGAACCAAATTTTTGCAGGAAACCCCAAGAGAAATAATTGTGAGACAAAAGAAACAGGGTATCAGAACAGTTTGATATGAGGAACATAAAACCTCCTATCATGTGAACTTGATAGAAAAAAATTGTGGGGAAAAGCATGCTATAGAAAGAAAGATTTGATCAAAACACCATTTCCTTCAAATTTGGGTAATATTAATAGATATTCATTCAAACAAAGTCAAACTTAAATAATTAAAAATTGACCTTTTCAGAATTTTTTTCCCCCAGTCAAAACAAGGGAACAGAACTTGTGAGTCTAGACAAACCCTGAATGATTCATTACTAAGGTAAATAATTGACTGATTTGTTGTTGTCTCAATGGTTTACTGATACAAAAGCAAAATGATACACTATTCATAAATGCTAACAATTTACTTAGACATCTGTTATTAGGTTAATCTGACTTCTTCATCAACCCTTTTTAAATTAGGAATACCTATATCTAAAAGTCTCTCTCCCCCCAAATCCAGATGAATGTGTATACAAATGGAATATTCTATAAGCATTCTATTTAACATTCTGATTTCAGTAATTAGCTTCCATTTAAATATCTAAAAGTCAAGCAATCACGTAATGTGATCTTTACAATTAGGTGGAGCATAAGAAATATAAATACTGTTTATGATGAAAACTGAGAAAAGCAATGTTATGGGATACTGCCAAATTTAATTTCCTGTATTTTCTATGGTATGTATTAAAAAAAAATGCTTTGTCTTAATCTTCCAAGCAACTGTTCCAAGTGCATATTTATAAACAAAAATGATGTGAAAAGAATCAAAACTGATTGTGTAGGACACCTCCAGATTTGCTTAAAATTGAACATTCTGGTGAAAAAAATAGCAAATATTTCTTTAAGGACCTTCTTTGTATACAGCTTTATGAAAATGAAAATTCAGATTTATAAATATAGTTCATTGAGGGAGAAGTAATTTTGTTTTTCCAAGACAGTTTCTTCTACCATAAGAATTACCTCACATAATATCTTTAAATTGCAAACATGTTTATTAGTGCATTTAAATTGGTCTAATTTACAAAGTCATGACTTATTAAACCTTTTTCACAAACATTCTATAAATAAGCATATTTGGAGGATAAAAAGTAGCATAAAGTACAATCTCACTGGACTATATTTTTATATCCATAGTATTTTATCCTTTCCCTAATTGTTAATTAGTTTTGTGAACACTATTAAAAATAATAATCATCAATGATGCTATAATAATAACTATTATAAATAAAAATAGTTTTAACTTGTATCCATACTGTTTGTTGTTTCTCTACATTATGTCAGTCGTCCTATGTGGTAGGGACTATTAAATCCATGTTAGAAATCAAAATTTTGAAATACAAAAGGCAAGTTATGGGAAGTGGACTTGGCCCAGTGGATAGGGCGTCCGTCTACCACATGGGAGGTCCGCAGTTCAAACCCTGGTACTCCTTGACCATGTGGAGCTGGCCCACTTGCAGCGCTGATGCGTGCAAGGAGTGCTGTGCCATGCAGGGGTGCCCTCCGGGTAGGGGAGCCCCACGCGCAAGGAGTGCGCCCCGTAAGGAGAGCCGCCCAGCGGGAAAGAAAGTGCAGCCTGCCCAGGAATGGTGCCGCACACACGGAGAGTTGATGCAGCAAGATGATGCAACAAAAAGAAACACAGATTCCCATGCCGCTGACAACAACAGAAGCGGACAAAAGAGAAGAACACGCAGCAAATGGACACAGAGAACAGACAACAAGGGCGGGGCAGGGCGGAGGGGGGAAGGGGAGAGAAATAAATCTTAAAAAAAAAAAAGTCTAGTTAACTTGCTTAAGATTCCATAACTTATAAGCATCTGAAATTTAACTCTAGATAGCTTGACACTAGAGCCTGTGCTTTAACCCACAAATTACACTGCTTCTTTCTCATAATGACAGCCAAAATGATCATTTAAAAATGTAAACCCTATCATGTTACCAACTGGCTCAAAACCCTTTAATGGTGCCTCATATCACTCAGAAGAAAACCCAAAATACTCATCATTTTTTTGAGGCCTACATAACCTGTCTCCTGACCACCCTCTTGGAAACCAACTACTACTTTTCTCCTCCTTCACTGTGTTCCAGACACTCTGACCTTCTTGCTGCCACTGTAAGACACTGAGTTGGCTTTGCACTTGTTATTCTTTCTTCAGACTTTACTATCATTTACTCCCTCCTTTCCTTGAGGAGTCTACTCAAATGCCAACTTTTCAGAGAGGCCTTCCTTGTCTAGCTTTACTAAAATGAGCCCCTCCCACTCCCACCATTTGCCCCCTGCTTAAATAGATATTACCACTAATTTCTATAATAATACACAGTTAAATGGTTGTTTGTTCACATGTTTAATATAAATTTTATGAGGGCAGGGCCTTATTGGTCACCTCTGTGTGACTAGTGCCTAGAACAGTCCCTAGCAAAAAGCACATGCTCAACAGGTTTTTGTGGAATAAATGAAAGAAAAATTAGGTGTATGTGCATTTTTAATACATATATTTGTGTAATTAAACACACTGCCATAAATATAGGAAAGAGTAAAAAGTAATGATTACAACTGACAACAAAAGTAAAAATGGTACTTAGATATTTTAAATGATTTCCCATATGGAGTCTTTAGTATGACAAATATTTATGCAAATATATATGCAAACAGCAGGAGAAAAATTGGACAACAATTCTGAAAATCATAATCAGGCACTTCTGGGTATCACCAGGAAAGGGCTTGGATTAACCCTTCTTTGGAGGATTCAGGGTATGTGGAGTGGTTTATGGTTTTAGGTATCAAACAGATTGGTATAGGTAGGGAAGAACTAAAATCACAGCAACGAGGAGAGCATTTAGGCAAAAATATTTCTTTGCTCCTGGAATTCTGTTAAATTCCAATGTAACCTCAGAAAGGTGGTCAGTTTGAAATGCCCCCAAAAATGCTTCAATTGTCCTACTTTGTACCCATCACAGACTGTCTCTTGAAAAGACTCTACCACTATTTTGGGCTAGGAGGACCCAATCTGTGTGTCATCAGTCCCTTAAACTGATCTAAAGCCAAGTAAGCGTCACAAGGGTCAAGCTGGACTAAATCCCTCATGTTTAGTCTCAGGACTTATATGAAAGAGGAGACACCAAGGTAGTACAACTTCTCGGGGAAGAAGCAGTGTATAAGTGAGAGAACAAATTATTTGCAGAGTATATTTAATGGTGTGTGTGCATATGTAAGGGGTTACTCCCAGAGTTGAAATTTAGAGTAGTCTGCATAATATTACATTTTCCAAAGAGCACAAAGGACTGTTTATTAACTTAAATTAGAGAGGTGTCTCTAAGATACTTGAAGTATACTAATACAGATTAAGTGAAGTAACAATATAATATTTTTTGCTCTTTCATACTCAGGCTGGCATTTATCTGGGTTTTAATACTGATATAGCAGTGGATACAGGTAATACAGACATCATAAAAAGAAATACAGATTTTAATAGAAATAAGTCTATTTTTAAGAATATGAAATATCTGTTATGATTGATGACATTTATGCTGTGACTACACAAAGAATGTTGACTGCTTGTATTAATACCATAATGACTGCAGAACAGCATCTAAAGAAAACAAATTTAAAATAAAACAAAACACTTCTTTCTTGATCTGATATCATATATATTTTGGTTTATGGCTGAATAGGCTATTTTCTTTAACAATACTGACTAACGTCTTAAAATAGAAATGTGGGGAAAAAATTTAACCAAGTGTCATTAAAACTGTGCCAAATTAAGTCAATAGAAATATAGTTTCTCTAGAATATAGTATGTAGAGTTAATATATTTTCTTTAAACATGGTTAATAATTTTTAAATAGGAAATATATCCAACTTACTAAAGACTTATCAGGATAGACCCCAGCTCTTAGTAAAGATGCTTTCCAGCTGTCTACATCCTCCTGTGAGTCACATGCCAGCTCAAGGAAGCGATAATCTTTGTATACATTCCTGGAATTAAAAAAAACAAAAATCATGCCCTCAGTTTTGAACCACATTCAAAATTATTTTTTATCATAGCAGACAATGATGAAATAATGACAGTCCAAATGGAGTAGTTCTCCGATGGTCGTTGGAGTAAAACAAAGTAACTTATTGTACTTAAAAACATTCAACAAATTTCTACACGGCTTGACCATAGAATTTTTAAAAAAAGCTTACATTGAAGAATTCAGGTCACCTGTACTACTAAGTAATAAAAGTAAAGGAAATCCATTCAGTCAATATGATACACTGCATGCCAACTGACTGGGAGTTGTGCCATGGGAAATGGATTTGCTATTGCCCAGTAATTAGTTCAATTTTCTGACATTATTTCTAAAGTCTAAATAGCTCATAAAACTTTAAAATGAAAGGCAACAATCTTACAAACCTAAAATACTATGATAGATTCGAAATAGAAATGTTAATCAATATGAAAAGTGAAGAAGGAAAGAACGATAGCCAGTATTTAATAGAGTGAAATGCCTATGAAGTAGATATTTAAAATTGGGACAATACTAAATTTTTGTTTTTATTTTTCTGATAACAAAGTAATATATAAGTTGCAGTGCATGCCCATTTTGATAATTAGGAGACTAGATAAGAATATAAAAGAGGTAACAATCATGTATGTCCCACTGTTTATAGATAAATTTATTTCCTTTTACTCTTTGGTTCTATGCATTTTCACACAGTTGAGGTCATCTATCTGTCTATTATTTATCTCTCTATCATCTTGTGCCCTGCTTTTTCATTTACTATTTTATCATGGGCATTTACTTATGCCATTAAATCTTTATAAACATCAAGTCACAATGGCATAAAATTCATTAACATCAATGTATGATAATTTATTTAACCTAATATTTTATAATTAAGTAATTTGCTTTCTTTGCTATTATAAATAATGCTTCAATGAATACTTTTATCCACAAGCTTTGTCATATTTACTACTATTATTTTTTAAGGACAGATTTCTATAAATACATGACAAAAACTATGATCATTTTTAAAACAGATACATATCACAGATCATTCTTTGAGAAAAGATACACCAATTTGAACAGATACTAGCAGCATATAAGATTAACATCTTTCTATTCTTACTCTTTCCCAAGGTGTTCTCATTCGTGCCTAAGAGCTTCAATTTCCATCTACACCAATACGACTCATATCTATATCTCCTGTCCAGATCTGCCTGCAAATTCAGACAGCCTTCTCCACATGTGTATCTCAGCCACCTTAAAACAAAGAGCTGAATTGATGATACCCAATTTGGTCCTCTTCCAGTGTTCACATTTCATGCAGCAGCTGGGCTGTGTAATCCAGAAACTTTGGGACTATCTTTGACACCTTCTACTCTCTCACAACCCTCCTCCATCTTACCATCTAAAACCTACTAGAATATATGGCCTTCTCTCAATATCGACTACCACATTATCATAATTTCTTTCTCTCCTAGACTATTACAATAGCCTCCTCCCTAATCTCCAAGCAGCACATAGCCCCTTCACATTAATTCTCTGCATCGAATCCTCATGATCTTCTTAACATAGGAATTTGATCTTTTTACTCCTAAAGTAAAATACTCCAATGACTTCCTACTGCTTTTATGAAAAAGACCACAGTCCCTATGATGGCCTATAAAGCCCTGCATGGTCTGGCCCACCATTACCTTCCTCTCCAGCTTCTTTTCACACTCTTTGTCACTCTTTCTGCTCCAACAACATTGGCTGTCTTTTAGTTAGAATCACCATTTGTGCCACACCTACTCCCAAAGCCTTTGTAATTGCTATTCTCTCTGCCAGGCACTCTCTTTCCTTCCCTCATTGCATAGTTAACACCTCTTTTCTTGGTATCTCAACTAAGTTATCATTTCCTCAGACATCAGTTACCTGTCACCCCTGAGAGGCCAGCTCCTTTTCCATACATTTTTCACATTTCTATTTACCTTTCCTTCACAGTACATATTTCAGAATTATCTGTGTGTTTCTTTTTCCTTTTTCTCCTTTCGAATTAATATCTTTCTCCCCAACTAGCCTGTAAATTCCATGACAGCAGAGAATGCATCATTTTTATGTTCATCATTATATCCTCTTCTGGGAAGGTGGTGGATTGTGTTCCACTTCCTCTCCACTTCCAGTGCAGTGGAAGTGGTATTAGGATACTATCTTGAAGGAGATATTATTAGAGTTGGCACTCAGCTAGGGGTGTAAGCCAGACAGCTTGTTGTGCTATCTTTTTGCTCTTGCTGGACAAGAGCCTGGGGACCACAGTAGGAGAGCTCCTAGGCAAGGACCAGTATGTAGTAGACCCTTAGGAGAGCTGTCTTTCAGTGATCACAGGACCCCTGAGTACATCTGTTCCTCTGGTCCTCAGGAAGTATTGAAGGTGTTGCGTTTTCTCTACCCTAATGAAGAACAAAGCTCTCTTCTGATACTTCCACAGGTAACCAGCAACATGAAGACTGAGATGATTGTGCCTTCCCACACTTATCAGGCTAGTCCACTTAAAGCACTTTAGTAGCTGGACCTGTGCTGCAATGAACAAAGGAAAATAACAGCACACCTAATGATATCTAACAGCCAGAGAGATAAAGAATGAACAAAGCAATCAAAACAGTCTGTCAGTGAAAGAGAACTGCTAGAGAAAGCAGAAGATAATGAGTACTTGAAATGGTACAAATACAGCATTTAAAAAAAAAACTTTCTGGAACAAAAAGATAAGCCTTTTGAATTAAAATATTAAGTAGCTAACATGAAGGAAAGGATGGTCACTATTGAGACTAGAATTAGCAACTCTGAAGATCCAGCAGGAGAAGCAGAAAAATGTAAAGAGAAAGAAATTATAAGAGTGTTGGAGGAAAGATACAGAACACCTAACCTGTGAATAGCAGGAGTTGCAGAGTAAGAGAAAAAGAGGAATGGGAGGAGATAAATAAGTATAAAAAAGAATACAAAGAACATTTCTCTGAGTTTTCCAAAGACCCAAATCTAAAGATTGAAAGTAAATATTTTAGGTGGAAATGATGAGAAAAGATTCCCACTTAGACATATGCTAATACAATTCCTGTGCTCTCAGATTTGAAAGTCTTCTGTAAAGAAATAGGAAGTTGCTTACAAATGAAAAAATTATTAGACTGGCATTGGACTGACCATCCAAAACATAGAAGCTAATGGATGAAAAGATTGATGAAATAACAGCCTATGGACTCTTAAGAGGGCTGCAAATTCAGAGTCCTACATCCAGCCAGGATATTATCCACATAACCCATCTGAAGAAAATCCTAAAGGAGGACCCAAAACAACACTAAATGAGGGAAACAGACTTGGCCCAGTGATTAGGGCATCCGTCTACCACATGGGAAGTCCGCGGTTCAAGCCCCGGACCTCCTTGACCCATGTGCAGCTGGCCCATGCGCAGTGCTGATGTGCGCAAGGAGTGCATGCAGGGGTGTCCCCGTGCTGGGGAGCCCCACACGCAAGGAGTGCACCCCACGAAAGAAAGTGCAGCCTGCCCAGGAATGGTGCCGCACACATGGAGAGCTGACACAGCAAGATGACGCAACAAACAGAGACACAAATCCCCGTGCCGCTGCCAACAACAGAAGCGGACAAAGAAGACGCAGCAAATAGACACAGAAAACAGACAACCGGGGTTGGGGGGAGAAATAAATAAATCTTAAAAAAAAAAAAACCACTAAATGAGCCTCTCCAGAGTGTTAGAGATGAGGAAAGATTAAGAGGAGAGGAAACAATGATGAGCTACAACCCTTGTAATATCCAGTCATATCAAAACAGAAAATGACAGACAATCTAGGAATGTGTAATATAAGGGTTAAATAAGGATTAAAATAGAGTCATACTGGAACAGAAATTGCAACAGTCTAAAAGTTGGGAGAGGGGGAGGGGGGAATGTGGGAAGTTTAATCCCAAGATCTCTTGTGAGTGGAGGAGTGGAGAGTAGGGAAGCAAAGGGATTCAGAGGTCTTATAATGTTGAGAGAAATGGGTGGGGAGAGAAGAAAGTGTCTTTGTGGGGGAAAGTGTTAATACTTTGTTTCATGGAGTAACAGGGCTAATGAGTAATTTAATTAAAATTAAGTTAAAAAAAGAGAAACTAATAGCAACTTATATCAGCAAAAAGGAAAAAAAAACAAGAAAGAGAAGGAATAACAAAATATAATAATAAAAGTAAGTCAGCAGGAATAAAGTCAAGTATATTAATCATTAAATCATTTCAAATGGAATGAATGCTCTCAATTAACTCAGTTACTTTAGTTTTTAATATACAGTTATATATTGTTTACAAAATAAAGAGATGCAAAGAGATGCCAGACAACTGCAAAACAAATCAATGAGCATGAAAGTAAACTTTATATCGAAAGTACGAGCAATGAAAGAAAAAAATAGATAGATGGGACCTCTTCAAAATCAAAAACTTGTGCTTTAAAGGAGTTCGTCAAGAAAATGAAAAAGCAACCTGCTCAATGGAAGAAAAAATTGGTGAATCACTTATTTGATAAAGGTCTAATATCCATCATTTATAAAGAAATCCTACATCTCAAAAATAGACAACCCATTTAAAAAATGGGCAAGGGATTTGAATAGACATTTTTTTCAAAGAAGAAATACAAAATGGCTAAAAAGCACATGAAAACTGCTCAACATCACCAGCTAATAGGGAAATGCAAATCACTACTATAATGAGATATCATCTTACACCTATTAGTCTGGTGACTATTAAAAAAAAATGGAACTAAAAGTGTTGAAGAAGATGTGGAGGAAAGAGAACCCTCATGGGAATGTAGAGTGGTGCAGCCATTGTGGAGCATGGTTTGGCAGTTTCTCCGGAAGCTAACTATACAACTGCCATATGTTCCAGCAATCTCACTGTTGGGTATGTACCCAGAAGAACTGAAAGCAAGGACATAAGCAGGTATATGCACACCAGTGTTCACAGTGGCATTATTCACTATTGCTAAAAGTGTCTATCAATAGCTGAATGGATAAGCAAAATGTGGTATATACATAGAATGGAATATTACTCAGCTGTAAGAAGGAATGAAGTACTGACACATGTGACAACATAGATAAATCTTGAAGACCTTATGTTGAGTGAAGTAAGTCAGTCACTAAAGGACAAATATTGCCTGACTTCACTGATACGACCTTAACATACTGAGCAGACTCATAGAGATAGATTGTGGAAGATAGGCTATCAGGTGACAGAAAGGGATTAGAGTGTGGTGAGCTGATGCTCAATCTGGGCAGAGCCTATGATAAGGTGGAAAGGGTGGTTTGGCAGTGGATGGGGGTGATGGTGGTGCTGGATATGAGTGGGATCAATGGTGCTGGAATGTAATGGTGAGCAGGGTACAGGGGGTTGGGTTGGACTATCCATGGAATTGGGAGAGAGAGGGCTGGAGGAAGGAACAGGTGAACTCTGGGAATTTGTAAGTCTATGTTTGAGAATACAATTGTTGTAATGTTCTTTTAGCAAATATGGCAGGGAGGGTCACTATGCAGGGTATTGGTGGTGGGAGGATATGTGGGAAAGGGTGCATCTGGTGCATACTTCTATGGAATATGAATGTGTTCATCTTGTTATAGGATGTTATCTCCGTGGGGGAAATCCATACAATAAACAAGAAAACATTAAGCTTCCATCCTGGGGAGAACTGCTATATTCTCAAATAGAGGGGAAAGAATCTCTCAAGTACACAGGTAATGTCTAATAAAAGTTAACAGACCAGTATGTCAAGCCCTCAATGTTAATACATGTAAATCATGAAACTTATTCTTGAAAAATTGAAACTTAGTGGTTACCCTAGGTTCTGAGGGGAAGGGGAAGAAGAATAGGTGGAACATAGAGCATTCTTTTGGGCACTGGAATAGTTCCGCATGATTTAGCATTGACAGATACAGGCCATTATGTATTTTGTCAAAATATATAATAATAAAATTGTATGGTGCAAAGTGTAAACCATAATGTAAACCATTGACCATGGTAAGTAGTATTGCTTCAATATTTGTTCATCAGTTGTAACAAATGTACCATACTCTTGTAAGATATTATTAACAGGGGAAAATGTGAGACAGGGAGGAGGTGGAGTGTGTGGGAATCACTTATCCTTTATAACATAAAGCTTCTTTGAAAATAAAGTTAAAAAACAAAGACACTGGGGGGATCTACAGAAGAAATAAATATATGTAAATATACATAAAAGATAACAGATCTTACGGTGATGAAAGGTAGAGTACAAAAAAATATTTTTGACTTTGTTTTTGGTGACATTTTGGATTATAGAAAAGTTTCAACTATGGCAGGAGAGGATCATTGGTGCAGGGTGTCAGTGGTGGGGAGATGTGTAGGGAAGGATACATCCAGGGCATGCCTCTATAGAAAATGAATGTGTTCATGTGGTCATGGGGTGTTATCTCAGTTGGAGGAGACCTACACAATAACCAACAAAACATTAAATTCCCATCCTGGGGAGTCCTGCTATGGCCTCTAATAGAGTGGCAAGAATTCCGAGAGTACAATAGGCAGTGCCCAGTGAAAGAGGACAGACCAATACGCCAAGCCCTTGATATTAATGCTTGTACTTATGAACCTTATTCTTGTAAAATTGAGACCTAGCCAAGTAATATGTATTGCCTAAGAGTTACCTCCTGAAAACCTCTTTATCATTCAAATGCGGCCTCTCACTAAGCCAAACTCAGCATATAAGCGAATTACCTTTCCTGTGGAATGGGCCATGACTCCTGGGTATGGGCCTCCCTGGTACCAAGGAATTATTACCAAGCACCAACTAATGATGAATCTGGAAAAAGACCTTGACTAAAAAGGGGAAATATTAAATACAAATGAGTTTTAAAGGCTGTAATGGTTAGTCTAATGTGTCAACTAGGCCAGGTAACTGTGCCCAGTTGTTTGGTCAAGCAAACACTGGGCTAATTGTAATACAAGGACATTTATGGACTTTAGTCACCAGTGAGTTTATTGCATAAATGGCTAATCACATCTACAATCAACCAAGAAGATTGCTGTCAGCAATGAGTGACATTTTATTCAATCAGTTGAATGCCTTAAAGGGGGAAGTGACTTCAGCATTCAGAGAGAATTTTCCAGCTTGACTTCCAATAGCCAATGTCTGAAGGGAACTCATCAAGGACCTTCATTGGAGCCCCCGGTTTGCAGCCTGCCTGTGGAATTTGGACTTGTGCATTCCCATGGTCACATGAGATAATTTTATAAAATCTTATACTATTTACAGATATCTCTTATTGATTCTGTTTTCCTAGAGAACCCTGACTAAGATATTTCAAAGTGAATTGGGAGTTCATTCTAGAAGTTACGTTTATGCATGTCTCAGGAATATTTCACTGACTGTCACAGTAAGCAATGCCTCAAGCAGGGATGTTTCTGAGGGGTCTAGAGACATCTGGACACTATAGGTGGGGTAGACAACCCCTGGAAATCAGCATCCCATCCGTTGACCTGACCTTGGAATATATGTTAACCTATCTCCCCAATGTAATGGATTTAGATTCATAATTTTCCTACACATGGTTCTTCTGCCCCTTTTAGTTGAACCTATAATTAGTACATATACATGTTAAATATATGTCCCAGAGACTTAACTCTTCAGTCTGCTCATATGCCAGTTGAATCCTGAATCTCAGCCGAGTTGCAGTCAATACCTCCCTCTAGTTCATTAGACTCACCCAAGACAACTAACAAAATGATGATGATGGACAATGCCCATTCCACAAATAGAGAGTGTCTGTAACTGCAAGTAAGACAGTTCCACACATGTGCCCCATGGGATCTAAGCCCCTTCTCAACAGAAAGCAGAATGGGCATTACCATGCCCAAATCCTCAAGATTGAAGAAGGAACAAACATAAGGGGAGAATGCAACTATGGACCACAGTAGACTTATTATTATTCTAGTAGTGGAAGAACTTTTAATACTGATGTAAAGACAGTGGATCCCAGAGTTTCTGAGGAGAGGGAGAAGGAGGAATAGGTGGAACATAGGGCATTTTTGGGACACTGGAATTGTTCTGCATAATATTGCAATGACAGATACAGGCCATTATACATTTTGTCAAAACCTATAAAATTGTGCAGTGCAAACAATAATGTAAACTACAGACCATGGTTAGTAGTGATGCTCCAATATTTGCTCATCAGTTATAACAAATGTACCGCACTAATGAACAATGTTATTAATAGGGGAAAATGGGACAGAGGGAGAGGGTGGGGTATATGGGAATCCCTATATTTTTTATGTAACTTTTCTGTAATCTAAAACTTCTTTTAAAATAAAGGGGAAAAAAGCATGAAAGGCAATATTAATAAAAGATAAGGTGGAATTTGAAAACATTGAACATGATAACAACTTAAAAGCAGTAAATAGAATAACTAGAAACATAATATAGTGACATAAAGTACAATTTATGAAGTATAGAAAGTACTCATAAATCTTTTTTGCACCAAACAACATAGTAGATGAGCAAACAAAGAAAATACTACTCAAAATACAAAGTGAACTTGAAGAAATATAATTATAGGCAGAAATTTTAATATAACTCTTTTCAGATGGGATAAATATAGTGGGCAAAAATATGTAAGCACAGAGAGGAAATGTGCTTACATTTAATTCTTTGAATAGAGGACAATTTTTTTTTTGTTATCCACAAAAGGCTTATAAAAAATCAGTCACAAACATACAATACCAATCTTAACTGATTTTAAAAAGGGAATAATTTTAAAGATCACGTTTATCACAAAGCAAAAAGAAAAAAAGAGAGAAATGAATTTCTAAAAAGAATAGTTACTTAAACATATTCTTACATAATACTTGTATCACAGAAGAAGCAGAAACCAAGATTATAAGTTATGTAGAAAGCAATAAAAATATTAACACTTCATATCCAATCAGTAGAGAAAAGCCTGTATTCATAGGAAACTTTAGGGCCTCAAATATGTTCATCATATAGAGAGGAAAGAGGAAAAAGTCAATACTCACCTAGAGAAATACCTACAACACTAACAATGTAGTTCAATTTTGTGTTTCACCCCATCTGAAAATCAGTATCTATGCATAGTAAAGTTAAACTCATGTTTATTTCTTGCTATAGATATAATCTTGGCCTTAGTTTCATCACTTTGATTTATACTTTTAAAAAATGCTCTTTCTGGAAGCAGACTTGGTCCAATGGATAGGGCATCCACCTACCACATGGGAGGTCTGTGGTTCAAACCCCAGGCCTCCTTGACCCATGTGGAGCTGGCCCACATGAAGCACTGAGGCGTGCAAGGAGTGCTGTGCCACGAAGGGGTGTCCCCACATAGGGGAGCCCCAAGCGCAAGGAGTGCATCCTGTAAGGAGAGCCACCCAGCGCAAAAAAAAAGTTCAGCCTGCCCAGGAATGGTGCTGCACACAAGAAGAGCTGACACAACAAGATGACACAACAAAAGGAAACACAGATTCCCGTGCTGCTGACAACAACAGAAGTGGACAAAGAAGAACACGCAGCAAAATGGACACAGAGAACAGACAACTGTGGCGGGGGTGGGGGAGAAGGGGAGAGAAATAAAAATTTAAAAAAAAAATCTTTAAAAAAATGCTCTTTCTGTTTAATTTGTTTATGTTTTTAGAAATGAACTGTCATTTTTTGCTTTTACCTTTTTTAGGGGTTTTCAGTTTTACAGGTAATTGATTATATCTAAGTTTTTAAAAAAGTCTTAAACTCATATTTATGTACATATGAGATTCAGTAATAAAATAAAAACTCTTGACTTCTTGGGGGAACTCAGCAGAGTTTATTTTCTCTTAATCCATCTAATAACACTTACTAATCTATCTAGAAATATTGACCTAGATTATTATTTTTGAGGTATTATTTTCACATCTCTCTCAAAGAGTCATCTTTTTAAAAACTTTTGAATTCAATTTTGTTACATTTAAGCAATTTTAAAAATAGAACTTTATATTTTTAACTTTAATCAATGTTAATCACCAGGCATTTTCCATCTGAACTTCTCAATATGTCAATTCTTACTTTGATTCATTTTTTGAATTGGCCTTAAAGTAGAGAGTTGGTTTCCTGGATTTCTAGTTGGTGCACCTACAGAGGTAGTAATAGAGATGTTTTACAGCTGAGGAAACTGATATTTAGGGATATTAAGTAAATTTCCTAAGATCACGTAGCTAATAAATGAATTGATTCCTTTCATAGAAGTTGGTATATGGCCTCCATTTAATAAATATTTGTTGAATGAATGAATGAATGAATGAACAAGTGAATGAACTTAGACTGGATCCATAACTTTGCACAAAAAACCTAAAATATAAAACTGAAGGGACAAACCAAAAAAGGAGAAAGAGTAATTTTTAAAAACTTTTTCTTTTGAAATACTTTCGATCTTACAAGACAGTTAAAAATAATATAAACTCCATACAGAGACCTACAACAGACTCCTATCCCCTCAAATATCCAGATCCACCAATTTTAACATTTTGCCACATTTGCCATACCATTCTATCTATCTATATACCCATCCATCTATCAAACTGTTTTCTGAGCACTTGAGAGCAAATTGTATACATCATGCTCCTTTAACTCTTAATACTGCCATGTATTAATATTTTTCATAAGAACAAGGATATTCACTTATGTAATTCCCTTAAATGGTTATAAAGTTCAAGAAATGTAACATTGAAACAAAGCTTAAAGTCTGTATTTCAGTTTTTTCATATGTCCCAATAATGTCCATTTGAGTCTTTTCTCCTCCCTTGCTAGGTCCCATCCAGGATCATGCATTGCATTTAATTGTCATTGTTTCTTTAGTTGCTTTTTTAAAAAAAATTTAATTGTGGGAACATATTCATCTCAACCTCTTCCAAGCATACCATTCAGAGGGATTAATTATATTCACAATATTGCAATACTCTCACCACCTTCCATTACCAAAACTTTCCTATCTCCCTAAACAGAAACCCTACACCCATTATTCATTAACTCTCCATTCCTCTTTCGTCCTGCCCCTGGCAACCTGTACTCTAATATCCATCTCTATGGTCTTGCATATTCTCTGCAATTTCTTTGTAGTTACCACGGGGATTAAATTTAATATCCTAAATAATAATCTTTTTGCTTTGATGCCAACGTAACCACAATAGTATATGAAACCTCAATAGTATATGAAATTATGTTCCTATATCCCTTTGTCTTTCCACCTTTATGTAGCTCTTATCAAAAATTGATTTTTATACATTATGAGTCCCAAATCACTGATTTGTCAACGTTTTGCCTTTGAGATCCTACATGAAGTAAAAAGTGGAGTTATAAACCAAAACTACAATAGTACTGGCGTTGATATTTACCCATGTTGCTACCCTCACTGGAGATTATATTTCTTCAGGAGGCTTCATTCTATTGTCCTTCCCATTCAATCCCCAGAACTCTTTAATATTTCCTGTAGGGCTGGTCTAGTGGTAACAAATTAACTCAGCTTTTGTTTATCTGGGAAGGTCTTATTCCATCCCTCATTCTTTGAAAACAGTTTTGATGGATATAGAATTCTTGGTTGGCAATTTATTTTTACTTTTATTTTGCTTTCAGTATTTTAATTATGTCATTCTACTGCCTTCTTGCCTACTTGTTTTCTGGTGAGAAATTGGCATTTAATCTTATTGAATGTCCCTTGTCCATGACACGTTGTTCTCTCTTGCAGCATTCAGAATGCTCTGTTTATCTCTGGCATTCAGCATTTTGATTTTAATTATGTTGCAGAATATGCTTTGGGTTTACTCTGCTTGGAGCTCACTGAGTATCTTGAATGTGTATATTCATGTCTTAGAGTCAATTTGAGAAGTGTTCAGCTATAATTTAAATATTCTCTCTGACCCTTCTTTCTTTTTGAAAGCTTCTGGGACTTCCAAATCACATATCTCTGTAAGATCAACAGTGTCCCACATGTTCTTCAGGCTCTGTTCGCGTTCTTCTTTTTTTTCCTTCTTTCTGCTCCTCAGATGTTGGAAACTGAGGCACAGTGGCCTCACAAGGAGAGACGTGCTGTCTCCATGCTAGTGCTGTCTTCATGGCTATGCGCGCACCCTAAGGAATGTGGTAATTAAGAGTTCCAGGCAAATGGGATGAAGCTGTTAAACGCTGAAAGAAAAGATGAGCATATACCTTTTGTAGTGAATAGAACACTTAGACTTTGTACCTTGAGATAAGATTTTTTAAAATTCCTTAGACTATGGTTAATGCTAATAGTTAACTGCAAGTTACTGCTTGTTGTCACATAGGCTATGTGTTGCTGCTGCTTGTCACGTAGACTGGGGTATATAGAGAGCCCCTTGTAAACAATAAAGTTGTCTGATGAGTCTCTACTCGCAGAGACTGATCCCAGGTCTCTCGTTCTTTCTTTTTCTTTCTTTCTTTCTCTTGCTTTCACTCTCCTTTTTCTCTTTCTTTCATTCCCGATACCCTTCGGGTCCAAATCTCCAACACTCAGACATAAGGATTTCAATTTTCTTATGTTCAGGTTCACTGATTCTTTCTTATGCCAGTGCCAATCTGCTGTTGAACACTTCTAGGGAACTTTTCAGTCACTGTTGTCTTCAGCTGTTTTGTTCCATTTCATAATTTCCATCTCTCTATTCTCTCTGTGGTAATCTATAGCTTTCCTGATTTCCTTTAGATATTTGACTACATTTTTCTTCAGCTCCTAAAAGCATGTTTAGGACCATTTTAAAAAAGCTTTTGTTTGGTATGGTCCAAGACTGGTCCTCCTCATCGATGGGTTCTAATGCTTTAATATTCTCTTTTGCTGTGGCCATTGCTGCCTGTTTCTTTGTCTATTTGGTAACCTTTTCCTAAAACCTGGGTGTTTTGGTATTTTAATGTGTTATTGCTGGAATTTAGATTCTGAGGCATCTATTCTTCAAACTTGTATAAAGCTAGTGTTTTGACAGTGCTTTTCTTGAATGCCAGGAGACATTAAAAAATAAGAAGAAAGAAAATGCTTTCTAGTCTTTGCAGATTATCTGTGCAAGTACTCTTTTAGGGTTTATGTATACAAAGAGTTTAGAGAATAGCTCCAGGACAAAGCAGAGTTATCTTCTGTGCATGCGTCTTGTCTTGGGCATGCACACATGGCTCTAGGAATTCCCACATTTACAAGGATACAGATACTCCCTCTTCCGTAGGAAACAGTTTTCTCAATCCCCAACCACTGCACTATACGTCTTACAGCCAGCAATATTCCCCTGGCAGCACAACTTGACTGCTCTTCCAAAGCATTCTGTAAGGGACCTCTGTGAAGGGAGTACAGGTGGGGGAGGGGACAGCCTGAGCACCAAGAGATCCTTCATTTTTATTTTTTTATTGGAGAAGTTGTGAGTTTACAAAACAATCATGCATAATGTGCAGATTTCTAATACATCATTGCACCACCAACACCTTGAATTGTTGTGGAACATTTGTTACAAATTATGAAAGAACATCATCAAAATATTATGGCTAAATATGGTCCAAAGCTTATATTTGTTATATTTTTTCATAAACCACTGTATTATAACACAATGTTTTATATTGTACATTGTTATAGTTCATAAGAGGATACGATCATATTCATAGTGTTAACCACTGTCTATCATCCACCACATAGTTTACTATGTTTCACAGTCCCATGCCTTGTATACTCCATTCAAAGTGTACACTCAGTGGCTCTTCAGTTTCAACACAGAGTTGTGCTGTCATCATATCAGTCAATTTTAGAAAATTTTTCTTACTCTAATAGGAAAAATCTCATACCCCCATTACTGACACTTAGCATTGATATATACCTTCTTTGCCATTGATGCAAGAACATTACAATATTGCTGTTAACTACATTCCATTAATTACATTAATTGTATTTTCCCATGTATCACCATATTCTTAACACATTGAAACAGTGACATACATTTGTTCTAATTCATAGTACATTCTTATATTTGTATTGTTAACCATAATCCTCATCCATCACCAAGTTCACTGCTATACCATCCCTAGATTATTCTCTAGCTTTCTTTCAATTGGCATTTACTTCCGTAGACTGTTCCTTTCAGCCACAATCACATTTGTAAATCAGCAGTGTTAGTTACACTTATTATAAAGTTACCATCAATTCTATCCATTTTCACACATTCAAAATCAACATATAAAATTCTATATACATTAAGCATCATTATTCCTTCTCAGTACTCATTTCATAGTAAACTATACTCTAGATTTTAACTCCATGCATTTACTCATCATATTTAGTTCATATTATGGAGGCCATACACTATTTGTCCTTTTGCATCTGACATTTCACTCAACATAATGTCCTCAGGGTCCATCCATGTTGTCATATATCACAATTTCTTTTCTTCTTACATTAGCAAAGTACTCTAAATACTATATTTTGTTTATCCATTCATTGGTTGATGGACACTTGGGTTGTTTCCATCTTTCAGCACTTTTGCATAATTTAACTATGAACATTGCTGTGGAAATGTTTGTTTGCATCCCTATTTTCATTTCTTCTAAATATATTCCTAGTAGAGGAACTGCTGGATCATATAACAATTCTATATTTACCTTCCTGAGGAACCACCAAACTGTCTTCATAGAGGCTGCACCATGTGTTTTCTTACTTTTATTCTTTCTTTCTTTTTTAAAATAAAGGGTATTTATTTGGGGTAGAAGCTTAGAGTTACCAGGCCATAAAGTGTAAGTTACTTCCCTTACCAAAGTCTATTTTCACGTGTTGGAGCAAGATGGCTGTCAATGTCTGCAAGGGTTCAGGCTTCCTGGGTTCCTTTCTTCCGGGAGTTTGTTTCACTCTGGGCTCAGCTGTCCTGCTCTTTCTACAAGGTCAGCTGTAGACTCTCAGGCAACCAGCTCTGTCTCTCTCCCTGGGGCTCAGTTCTCTCTGGGCTGGGCTGCTCTGCTCCTTTGACCATGTGTTTTCTTGCCATTTGTATTTACTCTTTGGAAAAATATCTATGTCTTTTTTAAAAAAGGTTTTATTTAATTTATTTATTTCTCTCCCCCCGTCATGGTTTGAGCTCACTGTCTGCTCTCTGTGTCCATTTGTTGTGTGCTCGTCTTTTTTTTCCAGAAGGCACTGGGAACTGAACCCAGGACTTCCCATGTGGTAGGCAGACACTCAATTGCTTAAGCCACATCCACTTCCATTTGCTTTTTTTTTTTATGATTTATTTTATTTATTCTCTACCCCTCATTGTTTGCACTCACTGTCTGCTCATCTTCTCTTTTTTTATTTTTAATTTATTGAAATATATCACTCACATTTAAACATACATAAACAATAAGTGTATAAGTTGTGAACTTACAAAACAAACATACATAACATCAAACATATATAACATCTTACCGATAATCTGCATTGTTTTTAAACCTTTTTAACTAATGACCAAAGAGCACTGTCAAAATATTACTACTAAACAAAGTATTTTCCCCCAACCATTCCAATTATTATTATCTTTATATCATTTATATATGAACATACATAAACAACTAAGCGTATAGTAAAAGTTGTGAATCTATAAAAGCAAACATGTACAACATCACACAAGAGTCCCACACATCGACCCTCCACCAACATCCCACATTGTCATGAGACACCTGTTACAAACTATGAAAGAACACTGTCAAAATCATACTACTAATCATAGTCGCCATCTTACACTTGGTGTGTTTTTCCCCCAACCCAGCCTATTATTATTTTTTAAATATATATTTTTATGACAGAAATTGTAAATTTATAAAACATGCACATGTGCAGAATTCCCAAACAACACCCCTCCATCAGCATACCAGAATGTGGTGTGTCATTTGCTACAGATAAAATAATATCATTTGATTGTTACCATGTCCATAGTGTACGTTTGGCTCACATTTTCCATACTGCCTCAGTATCAACACAGTACATTTTTTGCATAGATGCAAGAATATTATATTATTACTACTAACCACAGTCCATAGGTCACTACAGCTGTATTTTTCCCATGCTTCTCCACATTCCCAACACCCTGCAGTAGTGATATACATTTGCTCTAGCTAACAAAGGACACTTGCACCTGTACTGTCAACCACAATTCTCACCCACCTCTTGCTTTACTGTGCTGTCCAATTCCTAGATTATTTTCTAGCATTCTGTCAGTTGGCATTTACATAACTAGAATACCATTTTCAGTCACATCCCCACTTATAAACTAGCTGTTACTCACTGTGTTACCATCCACTCTATACATTTCACACTTTTACAGTGAAGCTAATTAAAACTTCTACACACATTATACATTATACATAGTCCACTCAGACCTTCTCTTATCTTCTTTAAGAATCCACCACCTACCACCAGGTCTTGAAGATATTTTCCAATAATTTCTTCTAGAAGTTCTATGGTTCTTGCTTTTATTTTCAGTTTTTTTTTTAATCCATTTTGAGTTAATTTTTGGATAAGGTGTGAGATAAGGGTCCTCTTTCCTTCTTTCAGCTATGGATGTCCAATTTTCCAGCACCATTTGTTGAATGGATTGTTCTGCCTAAGCTGTGTGAGTTTGACAGGCTAGTCAAAAATCACTTGACCATACTTATGAGGGTCTGTTTCTGAACCATAAATTTGGTTCCATTGGTCTATTGTCTATTGTGTCTGTCTTTAGGCTAGTACCATGCTATTTTTTACCACTATAGGTAGGTATTATGATTTAAAGTCTGGAGATGAGGGTTCACTTTTGCTTTTTATCATGTTTCTGGCTATTCAGGACTCCTTACCCATCCAAATAAATTTAATGATCATGTTTTCAATTTTTTCTTTAATGCTGGTAGAATTTTTATCGGGATTGCATTAAATCTATATATCAATTTGAGCAGAATTGACATCTTAATGATATTTAGTCTTCCAATCCATGAGCATGGAATGTTCTTCCAGTTATTTAGGGCTTTTTTGATTTGTTTTAACATTGAGTTGCAGTTTTCTGAATACAAGTGCTTTACATCATTGGTTAAGTTTATTCCTGACTATTTCAGTTTTATCTGTCATATTTTATTTTCACCACTCTTTTGACACTTTCAGTTACTTTTATTGATATAATCTTCATTCCTAGACTCTCTTCCGGGCCCCTCTATCCTGTCTTTTCTTTTCAGGCTGTAGCACACCCTTCAGTATGTTTTGAAATTCTGGTCTCTCGCTTAGAAATTCTCTCAGTTTCTGTTTATCTGTGAATATTCTAATTTCACCCTCATTTTTGAAAGACAGTCTTGCTGGGCATAAGATTCTTGGCTGAAAGTTTTTCTCTTGTAGTATCTTAAATATATCAAACCACTGTCTTCTTGCCTCCATGGTTTCTAATGAGAAATCAGCACTTAATCCTATTGGATATCCCTTATATGTTATGCATTGCTTTTCTCAGAATTCTCTCTTTATCTTTGGCCTTTGACATTCTGATGAGTATGTGTCTTGGAGTTGGTCTATTTGGATTTTTTCGGATGGGAGTATGTTGTGCTTCTTGGACAGGGATATCTATGTCCTCCAATAGGGTTGGGAAATTTTCTACTGTTATTTCTTTAAATATTCCTTCTGCCCCTTTTCCCTTCTCTTCTCCTTCTGGGACACCCATGACATGTATGTTTGCATGCCTTTTGCTATCATTTAGTTCCCTGAGACCTTGTTCAATTTTTTCCATTCTTTTCTTCATCTGTTCTTTTGTATGTTCACTTTTAGAGGCCATTTCTTCAAGCTCACCAATCCTTTCTTCTGCCTCCTCAAATCTGTTATTATATGATTCCAATGTTTTTTAAAATTTCATTGATTGCACCTTTCAGTACCATAAGATCTGCTATTTTTCTATGTATGCTTTCAAATTCTTCTTTGTGCTCATCCAATGTCTCTTAATATCCTTAATCTCTTTAGCCATCTCATTGAATTTATTAAGGAGATTCATTTGAACATCTGTAATTAGTTGTCTCAACTCCTTTATGTCATCTGGAGGCTTATCTTGTTCCTTTAACTGGGCCATAACTTCCTGTTTCTTGGTGTGGATTGTAATTTTTTGTTAGTGTATTCACATCTAGCTTTCTAGAGTATTTATTCTGGGTGTGTTTTTTCTCTTCAGTTTAGGGCTTCCTATCATTTCTCCCTTGCTGTTTGTGCAGTAGGAGCCAAGCATGTAGTTGGTGCTGTAAACTGTGGAGCTCAAGCTGCCCTCATTGAGCCAGGGACCAATGAAGCTTTTTCCAACTTTCTCCTTTGCCAGGGGTAGGGACAGAATCACAGCTATGTGGAATAATCCATGTGCAGGCCTAGACTGTAGTTGCCCAGAAAGACTGATGAAGCTTCACATCCCTTTCTCCCCTGCCTGGGGCAGGGATGGAGCTGCAGGTGTGGGCAGCAATCTATGCAGTGCATGTCCAAGATGACTGCTTTTGCCCTAGTGGACTTCTGTTTTTCAGTCTTTTCCAGTCAAAGTTACCTGCAGTTACCTGTATAGGCTGGTGCAGGGCTCCTCAGCCTCCTCCCTGCCAGAGGTGGGGCTGAAGCCCAGGCGGGCTGCATGCTGATCTGCGTGAAAGAAACTGGTTCCTGCCAATACTGAGAGTTTCAGTCATCCTGGCCTCTCCTCAGGCTGGGGGCGGAGTCAAAATGGTGGCCACTGGCCTCTTTCTGACTTGGGCAGATTCACACTCCAGCTGTTCCCAGGGTTATATCTTAGCAGACAAGTCTACCAATCAGTAGCCAAAACCGGCAGCCAACTGTCTCCTCCTCCCCTGTTTCTGAGAAATGGAGCTTCCAATTCCAGTCACAGAACAGCTCCTGGGGTGGCTCTTGCCACCAGAGTAGGATAATCATTGGCCTCTGCAGCTTGGCTGGTAATTTCCTGGAGAGGCTGACGCAAGTCCCGCACCTTCCTCCCTGCTGGAGGTGGCACTGGGGCCTAGGCTAGAGCTGCAATATGATCTGGATGGAAAGAATCTGGTCCCCACTAGCACTGGGATTCTCAGTGCAGCCCACTTCCCCTCATGCCAGACATGGAGTTAAGATGGCGGCTCTCAGCCTCTTTCTGACTTGGACAGGCTCAAACTTTAGCTGTTGTCAGGATTGTACTGTAGCCTGCTGAATTTCCTCCTCAGTAGTTGAAATTGGTGCCCGACTGTCTCTTCCTCCCCCAGTTTGGGGAAGTGGAGCTTTTGATTCCAGCCGCAGAACAGCTCTCAAGGCGGCTTGTGCCTTCAGTGGAGGATGGGCACTGGCCTCTGGGGTGTGGAGAACTCTACTTATGAATCTTCTCTGTAGATGGGCAGTCTCCTCCTTCCACTCCTTCCAGAACATTGCAGGATGCTCTTTTGGTCTCCTGGAGCCCCCAAACAGGTGCTTCAGCTAGCTTCAGAGAGCTCTCGGTGTTTGCTAACTGCCCTGTAGCAGGAGCTGACTCTAGGAGCTCCTTACTCTGCTGCCATCTTGCTGGTCTCCTTCATCTACTCTTTTTCAAGAAGCACTGGGAAACTAGTCCAGGACCTCCCATGTAGGAGGAAGGCACCCAATCACTTGAGCCACCTTTGCTCCCTTCTATGTCTTTTGCCTATTTAAAAAATTGGACTTTTTGTCTTTTTGTTGTTGAATTGTATGATTTCCTTATGGAAAACAAAGCCTTAATTGATATGTGGTTTTCAAATATTTTCTTTCATTGACTAGGCTGCTTTTTTACTTTCTTGACAAAGTCCTTTGAAGCACAAAAATGCTTAATTTTGAGGAGGTCCCATTTATCCATTTTTTTTCTTTTGTTGTTTGTGTTTTGGATGTAAGGTTTCAGAAACCACCACCTACCACCAGATCTTGAAGATGTTTCCCTGTATTTTCTTCTAGGAGTTTTATGGTTCTAGCTTTTATATTTATACCTTTGATCCATTTTGAGTTAATTTTTGTATAAGGTGTGAGACTGGGGTCCTCTAGCTTTCTTTTAGAGATGGATATCCATTTCTTCCAGGACAATTTATTGAATAGACTGTTCTGACACAGCTGAGTGGGCTTCAAAGCCTTGTCAAAAATCACTTGACCAAAGATGCAAGGGTCTATTTCTGAACACTCAATTTGGTTCCATTGGTCTATAGTTCTACATTTATGCCAGTAACATGCTGTATGGCATGTATGTATGTAGGCAATATAATTTAAATTCCAGAAGTGAGATTCCTCCAATTTGGTTCTTTTTTCTTCTTTTTAAATATCTTTTTGGGACCCCTTACCCTTCAAAATAAATTTGACAATTGGCTTTTCCATTTCTTAAAAAAAGGCTGTTAGAATTTTATTGGGATTGCATTGAATCTGTAACTCAATTTGGGTAGAAATGACATCTTAATGATATTTAGTCTTCCAAAACATTAAAATAGAATGTCCTTCCATCTATTTAGATCATTTTTTATTTCTTTTAGCAATGTATTTTTCTGAATACAGTTCTTCTATGTTCTCGATAAGTTTATTACTAAATATTTGATTCTTTCAGTTACTATTTTAAGTGGAGTTTCTTTCCTGACTTCCTCTTTAGATTTCTCACTACTAGTGTGCAGAAACACTACTAATTTTTGCAACTTGATCTTGTATCCTGCCACTATGTTGCGCTCATTTATAGCTCTAGTAGCTTTGTTGTAGATTTTTGGGGACTTTCTAGGTAAGGATCATATTATCTGCAAATAGCAAATCTTTTTCTTTCCTTTCCAATCTGGATGTCTTTTCTTTTTCTTGCCTGATTGCTCTAGTTAGAACCTCTAGCACTATATTGCTCAACAGTGATGATAGTGGGCATCCTTGTCCAATCTCAGTGGGAAAGCTTTCGATCATTCAACACTGAGTACAATGTTAGCTGTGGGTATTTCATGTATGCCCTTTATCATGTTGAGAGAGTTTCCTTCTATTCCTATTTTTTCAGGGTGTTTTTATCAAGAAAGGATGTTGGATTTTATCAAATGCCTTTTCTGCATCAATTGAGATGATCATGTGGTTTTTCATTTTCCATTTATTAATGTGGTAGATTACACTGATTGATTTTTCTTGAGCTGAACACTTGAATGTCTGGGATAAAACCCACTTGATCATGATGAAAAATTCTTTTAATGTGTTGTTGAATTTGATTAGTAAGTATTTTGTCAAGGATTTTTTTCACCCATATTCATTAGGGAAATGGGTCTGTAATTTTATTTTTTCATATCTTTCTCTGGCATTGGTATTAGAATGATGTTGGCTTTCTAGAATGAGTTTCATAACATTCTCTTCTGTTCCATGTTTTTGAAGGGTTTGAGTAAGATTAGTATTAAATCCTCTTGGAATGATTAATAGAATTCATCTGTAAAGCCATCTGGACTTTTCATTTTGGGGAAGTTGTTGATGACTATTTCAATCTCTTTACTTGTGATTGGTTTGTTGTGGTCTTCTATTTCTAAGTTCAGTACAGGTTGTCTGTGTATTTCTAGGTATTTGCCTATATCATTTATGTTGTCTAGTTTGTTGGCATACAGTTGCTCATAATATCCTAGTATGATCTCTTTTATTTCTTTGGAGTCAGTAGAAATGTTCAACCTCTCATTTCTCATTTCATTTATTTGCATCTTCTCTCTTTTTTCTTTGTCAATCTAGCTAATGGTTTTTCCATTTTGTTGATCTTCTCAAAGAATGATCTTTTGGTTTGTAATTTCTATTTTTCTGTTTTCAATTTCATTTATTTCTGCTCTGATCTTTGTTACTCCTTTCCTTCTGCTTGCTTTGGGAATAGTGTGCTCTTTTTTCCCTAATTCCTCCAGGTGTAGAGTTAGTTCTTTGATTTTAGCTCTTTCTTATCTTTAAATATAGGCATATATGGCTATAAATTTCCCTCGTAGCACTACCCTCCCTGTGTCCAATGATTATTTAAGAGGATGTTGTTTAATCTTCAAGTATTTGTGAATTTCCCCGTTTTCAGTCTGTTATTGATTTCCAGCTTCATTCCATTATGATCAGAGAAAATGCTTTGTATAATGTCAATCTTTTAAAATTTCTTGAGATCTGCTTTGTGACCCACCATATGGCCTATCCTGGAGAAAGATCTATGCTCACTTGAGAAGAATGCATGTCCTGCTGCTTTGGGGTGCAATGTTCTGCATATGTCTAGTAGGTCTAGTTCATTTATCATTTTATTCAAGCTCTCTGTTTCCTTATTGATTCTCTGTCCAGATATTCTATCTAATGATGAGAGTGGTATATTGAAAGCTCCTACTATTATTGTAGAGAGATCTATCTCTCCCTTCAGTTTTGCCAGTTTGCCTTATGTATTTTGGGATACCCTGGTTAGGAGCATAGATTTATGATTTTTATTGCTTCCTGGTGGATTACTCCTTTTATTAATATATAATGTCCTTCCTTGTCTCCAGGAGCAGTTTTGTTTTAAGGTCTATTTTATCTAAGGATAGCCACACCAGCTTTAAAAATTTTTTTTTTGTTTACTGTATGCACAGAATATCTTTTTCCAGCCTTTCATTTTCAACCTCTTTGTATCTTTGTGTTTAAGATAAGTCTCTTGTAGACAGCATATAGATATAAATTTTTTTAAAAAATTCATTCTGCCAGTCTGAGTCTTCAGGGAGTTTAATTCATTAACATTCAAAGTCATTACTGCAAAGGCAGTATTTACTTCAACCATTTAGACTTTTGGGTTTTATCTGTCATATTTTATTTTCACCACTCTTTTAGTTACTTTTATTGATGATCTTCATTTCTAGACTCTCTTTCAAGCCTCTTTCACCTGTGTTTTATTTTCAGGCTGCACCCCTCTCTTTAGTATTTCCTTCAAGGTTGGTCTCTTGGTGACAAACTCTCTTAATTTCTGTTTATCTGTGAATATTCTAAACTCACATTCATTTTTTAAAGACAATCTTGGATATAAGGTTGTTGGCTGGCAGGTTTTCTCTTGCAGTATATATCATATTATTGCCTTCTTGCATCCATGCTTTTTGATGTGAAATCTGCACAGTCTTATTGGGCATCCCTTGTATGTGATGAATTGCTTTTCTCTTGATACTCTCAGAATTCTCTCTTTATCTTTGGCATTTGACATTATGATTAGTATGTCTTGGAAAAGGCCTATTCAGATTTATTCAGATTGGAGTACATTGTACTTCTTGGATATGGATATTTATGTTCTTCAAAAGAGTTGGGAAATTTTCTGTTATTATTTTCTCGAATATTCCTTCTGTTCTCTTTTGTCTTCTCTTCTCCTTCTGGGGCATCCATGACACATGTTTGCACACCTCTTGCCATCATTTAGTTTCCTAAGACCCTGTTCAATTTTTTCCCTTTTTTTCTTTATCTGTTCTTTTGTATGTTCACTTTCAGAGACCCTGTCTTCAAACTCACTTATCATGTCTTCTGCCTCTTCAAATCTGCTGTTATATGCCTCCAATGTATTTTTTAAAAAGATTCATTTTTATTTATTTCTCTCCCCTTCCCCCCATTGTCTGTTCTTTGTGTCCATTCACTGTGTGTTCTTCTGTGTCCACTCGCATTCTTGTCATGCTGGACCAGGAAACTGTGTTGCTTTTTTGTTGCATCATCTTGCTGTGTCAGCTCTCTGTGTGTGTGGCACCACTCCTGGGCAGGCTGTGTTTTTTTCACATGGAGTGGCTCTCCTTGCAGGGTGCACTCCTTGTGCATGGGGCTCTTCTACATGGGGGACACCCCTGCGTGGCACAGCACTCCTTGTACATGGCAGCACTGCATGTGGGCCAACTCACCACATGGGTCAGGAGGCCCTGGGTATCAAACCCTGGAACGTCCATATGGTACACATATGCTCTATTAGTTGAGCCACAACTGCTTCCCTCCAATGTATTTTTTATTTCATTTGTTTTGCTTTTCATTCCCATAAGAGCTGTTGTTGTTGGTTGTTGTTGTTGTTGTTGTTATTTTTGTATGTTTTCAATTTCCTCTTTGTGTTCACCCAGTATCTGCTTAATATCCTTAATCTCTTTAGTCATCTCATTGAATTTGTTAAGGAGATTTGTTTCAACATCTGTGATTAGTTGTCTCAACTCCTCTATGTCATATGGAGGTTTAGTTTCTTCCTTTATGTCATCTGGAGGCTTCTCTTTTTCCTTTAACTGGACAATGTCTTCCTGTTTCTTATATGGCTTGTAATTTTTGGCTGATGTCTCAGTATCTGATTTTCCTGATATATTTATTCTGGGTTCAGTTTCTCACTTCAGTCTAGGACTTTCTTGTTGAAAGTTCTAAAGCCCTTCTTTGACACTTGGTTCAACTTATTTTGGAACTTTTTAATAGCTTGTATTTAGCCTATCTGAATTTTTCTAGCTCCTATTCATCTGTTGTTGTTGTTGTTGTTTTTCCTTTCTTCCTTTCCAGGGGTGGAATATGAGCTGAGGGTATGTTTAGTACTGTAAGCCATGCACGCTGAAGCTGCTTGTGTTGTCCCAGGAACCGATGAAGCTCTGCCCATCTTTCTGCCTTGCCAGGGATGGAAAAGAAGCTCAGCCATGGGCAGTAAGGCAAACTGTGTAGATCAAAACTACTTGTAGTTGCCCAGAGAGACTGATGAATCTCCACACACCTTCTGCCCCTGCTTGGAGTGGGGAACTACCAGTGTGGGGAGTAAACTAAGTTGTGTGGGTCAAAACTGACTGCATTTGCCTGGAGAGACTAATGAAGGGACTCCTTCCCCTGTCAGTGGCCAGGATTGAGCTACAGTTATGGTAATAGTCTAAGCAGTGTGGGCTGACACTCACCACAGTTGCCTGGAGAGGGTGAAAAATCACTGTCACCCTCCTCACCTATGAGCAGCAGGAATAGAGCCACAGATGCAGGCAGTAATCTAATCTGTGTGGGCCAAAAGTGACTGAGTTTGCCTGTAGAGGCTCACAAAGCATCGATCCTGCTCCTCCCCTGCCAAGTGTGGGAAGGGGGTCACAGGTGTGACCAACTCCGGTTCATGCAGGCCAAAAGCAACTATAGCTGCCCAGAAGCAGCTTCACCCCGTTTCTTCCCTGTCAGGTGTAGAGATGTAGCTGCAGGTGTGGGTAATAGTGTAGCAGTGCAGGTAGAAACTAATTGCAGTTGTGCAGAGAGATGGATGCAGCTCTGTCCACCTTCTTCCCTGCCAGGGGTAGGGCAAGAACCCAGGCTGGGTTAGCAATCTGACCTGGGTAAAAAAAAAAGCTGGTCCCTACCATCCAAGAAGTCAGAGCCAAAATGGAAGTTACCAATCTCTTATTGACTTGGATAGGTTCAAACTTTAGCTGTATTTAAGACTGGACTTTAGCCAAGTCAGCCTAATTTATTAACCAATAGCTGAAGTTAGTGCCTAGCATTCTCTTCTTCCCCTGTTTTTGGGAAATGGAGCTTCCACCTCCACCCAGGGATCAGCTCCTGAGGTGTACTGCCCCACCAGTGGGAAATAGACACTGGTCTCCAAATCATGGAGTGCTCTACACACAAATCTTCATGGCAGATGGCCAGCTTCCTCCTACCATTCTCCCAAGGATGCTGCACGGTGCTCTTCTAGTCTCCTACATCCCCCAAACAGGTGATCCAAATAGCTTCTGGCTGATTACTAACTGAACTGTAGGATGAGCTGACTCTTGGAACTCCCTATGCTGCCGCCATCTTGCCTCTAATCCCTATCACTTTTAAATAGCCTTTTCTTGATTCACTTCTCACCCTGTTGCTGCAGTTCTTTAACTGTTTTCTGGAGATTTAAAAAAGATGTCTCTGCTAGTGATTGCTGATTGTTAAAAGCTTCTGTGGGTGAATGGAACTCTGAAGAGTCTTACCCCACCCTCTTGACAGCAGCCTCAGTATGAGTAATTTTAATTAAAAGTGTGGCATATTGAAAGGAACATTATTCCCTAAGTATGTAAAAATATTACTGGAGAGTTTGAAATGTTCTGTCTTTGCTATACAGCAGAAAGAGTGATGGCTTATCTTGATAAAATAAAAATTCATCAGTTTTAAATTATCTAATTATCCCTTTACCACAGCTTTTAGCTATCACTTAGTTTTCCATTTGGAAGCATTTCTACTGCCAATAAGAGTACCCTTTAAGATGTAAAGGTATAGGGAAGGCAAAACTGGACAAATGCCATGGGAGCTTTTGGCCAGCTGGAAAGCACAAAAATAGAGAGGGTACGGACTTTCCACATTCTCTAAGCAGATCTGAAGTATTTAGTTTTGGCCCATTCTCACTGACCTTTCTCCAGAGTATTTTCTTTCAGGAGCTCTTCACATGGAAAATCTTGATTTTTTTCCCCCTCAAAGGATAGCCAAATTCTTGAGAGGGAAAATAATTATCTGGTTGAAACATTAGAAGAGGGTCAAAGGCCTCTGGTGGCTTTGGCTGCTTCATTTTTACCCATTTTTGAAGCCTTCATCTCAGGCTGTCTAGACATCCAAGGAGAGTTGGATACAGGTCTAAAACACTGAACTAAGCTGATTTACTGGAAGTCTTATAAATTTTGTGGATGCAGCTTCCAGGTTCTCACCACATGCTGTAGCTGTATAGATAACCAACAGCAATTTGTACTGACTGCATTTTTTTGTTTAGTCTATTTCATCTGTAATGCAGATATGAGCTTCTGAATGATTTCACCATGAAATCAAGCTGTACTATGTATTTTACATTTTGAAGAAATAAAAGTCCCTTCAAAGCTAAAAAGAAGCATTAGTAATTTTATTCCATAGGTATAAAGTTTTTAAGTGTTACTCTGAAGAGAACAAGACCACATGATGAGCCCATGTTTTAATTATATGTGTAATTTTCATTCATATGTCATACCTTTGAGAGTTAAAAATATGAAGTTTAATCCCTTACCTCATGGCAGTACTTCAAATATCTGAGACCAGGTAATATGTGTCCCCCAACTCCTCTAGTCTCCAAGCCAAATCTTCCTGCCAATTTTTTAAAATGTTTCTCACATAAAGAGGTTTCTAGACAATTCAGTATCCTTTTTGCCTTCCTTGAATTATATCTATTAAAAGAGGATTTTTCTGAAAATGAGATGCCCAGGAACTAAACTCCAATCTCCATGCAAAGTTACCATGGCAAGAATTTGGTGGAATATTTGCTTGCTTTCTGGCCAGTAAATTGTTACTAATTTAAGCTAATTTTACATTAGCTTTTTAGCCAGTCATTTGACTAATAACTGCTAAAGATAGTGTACTCTTGAGTCAGAAATACACAGCTGGAATCCAATTCTACCATTCATTATCTACATGATTTCGGGTAACACAACCTCTCTGAGTCTCAGTTTACTCATCTATAAAAAGGCAGAGAATAACATCATCTACTTCAGGCTTCCTGTGAAGATAAATATTATTATATGTGTGAAGATCCTGCACAATGCACAACATAAGGAAAATATATAAGGAAAATAAATATGTAAAATACAAAAATTATTATAAAGCATTAGTACCACTATTTTTAGGTTCTTTGCACTTGACCTTCTATAAAACCAGGCCTCTTCTATATTGAAGGCATATAGACTTTTTAAAACATAAGAGTAAAATTTACATTTAGCACCATTACATTTATTTGATTTATCCCATTAACTGGTATCCAGTGGGTATCAACAATAGGACTTTAGATTTAGTTATAAATTCATCATATCTGTAATATCAAGTCATATTTTTCTATTTCCCCTCATGGATATTCCAAAAACTTTATGAAGTTCATTCTACCAAAAATAATTGGGAACTTGGTTCACTTGTTTTTCAAGATTCAAAGCAAGTTCCTACTGACCAATGATTTCCTTTCTAAGAAGAAAAAAAATATACATTCTTTTCAAGCACACATGGATCACTCTCCAGGATAGACCACATGCTAGGTCACAGAACAACGCTCAATGAATTTGGAAATACTGAAATTATACAAAATAATTTCTCTGACTACAACAGATTGAAGAGGCAGAGAACCAGAAAAGGCACAAAGATATGGAAGTTAAACAACATGCTGTTAAACAATCAGTGTGTCCAGGAGGAAACTGCAAAAGAAATCAGTAACTAACTTGAAATGAATGAAAATGAGAACAAAACACAATACAGCTAAAGAAGAGCTGAGGGGTAAATTTATAGCCATAAATGCCTATATTAAAAAAGAAGAAAAACAAAAATCAAGGTCCTAACTGCACATCTGGAGGAACTAGAAAAAAACAACAAATTAATCCCAAAGCAAGTAGAAAGAAGGAAATAACAAAGATTAGAGCAGAACTAAATGTAATTGAGAATAATTTAAAAAAACAACAATACTAGAAAGAACTAACAAAGCCAAAAGCTGGTTCTTTGAGAAGATTAATAAAATTGGCAAACCCTTGGCTAACAAAGTGAAAAAGAGAGAGAAGATGCAAATACATGAAACAAAAAATGAGAGAGGGGATATTGCTATCGAAGCCACAGAAATAAAGAATATCATAAGAGGATATTTTGAAAATTTTTATGTCAACAAGATTGATAACTTACATGAAATGGACAAATTTCTAGAAACACACAAGCAACCTACCCTGACGAAGGAAGAAACAGAACTCAACACACCTATCACAAGTAGCAAGATTGAATTAGTCATCAAAAACCTCCCAACCAAGAAAAATGCAGGACCAGACTGCTTCATGGGTGAATTCTATAAATCATTCCAGAAAAAAAAAAAACCACCAATCCTGCTTAAACTCCTCTGAAAAATAAGGGTGGAGGGAACTTACCTAACCCATTCTATTATGCCAACATCACCCTAATACCATAGGCACATAAAGATACCACAAGAAAAGAAAACTACAGACAGATCTCTCTAAAGAACTTAGATGCTAAACTTCTCAACAAAATACTTACTATTAATCATATTCAACAACACATCAAATAAACTATACACCATGAGTGAATGGGTTTTATTCCAGGTATGCAAGAATGGTTCAACATAAGAAAATCAATCAATGTAATACATCACATTAATAGACTGAAAGAAAAATATCGCATAGTCATTTCTATTGATGCAGAAAAAGCATTTGAGAAGGTACAGCATCTATTCTAGATAAAAACACTTCAAAAGATAGGAATAGAAGGAAACTTCCTCAGCATGATAAAGGGTATTTATGAAAAACCCACAAATAACATCATACTCAATGGTGAAAGGCTAAGACTATTCCTCTATAATATGGAACAGAACAAGGATGCCTACTGTCACCACCCTTATTTAATATTATACTAGAAGTACTTGCTCAAGCACTTAGACAAGGAAAAGCAATAAAAGGCATCCAAACTGGAAGGGAAGAAGTAAAATTTTCACTATTTGCAGATGACATGATCCTATACATAGAAAGCCCAAAAAATCTACAACAAAGTTTCTAGAGCTGATAGATGAGTTCAGTAAAGTGGTAGGATATAAGATCAGCATGCAAAAATAAGTAGCATTTCTGTACACTAATAATGAGCAATTTGAAGAGGAAATCAAGAAAAAAATTCTGTTTACAATAGCAAGTAAAAGAATCAAATATCTAGGAATAAACTAAACTAAAGATGTAAAGGACTTGTGCACAGAATACTACACAGCATTGTTAAAGGAAATCAAAGAAGAACTAAATAAATGGAAGAGTATTCTATGCTCATGGATTAGAAGACTAAATATCATTAAGATGTCTGTCCTACCCAAATTGATATATAGATTTAATACAATCCCAATAAAAATTACAACAGTATTTTGTACTGAACTGGAAATGCTAACTATGAAATTTACTTGGAAGGGCAAGCTGCCCCCAAATAGCAAAAAACGTGTTGAAAAAGGAAACTGAAATGGGAGGAATCACACTGCCTGCTTTAAAGTGTGCTACAAAGCTACAGAGGTCAAAACCGCATGGTATTAGCACATAGACATACTGACCAATGGAACCAAACTGAGAGTTCTGATAAAGAGTACACAGATATGGCCAACTGATATTCGACAAGGCCACCAAGTCCACTTAACTGGGACAGAATAGCCTCTTCAACAAATGGTGCTGGGAGAAGTGGATAGCCATATCTAAGAGAATAAAAGAGGATACCATCTCATGCCCTATATAAAAATTAACTCAAAATGGATCAAAGACCTAAATATAAAAGCTAAGACCATAAAGTCCTTACAAAATAATGTAGGGAATCATCTATGAGATTTTTTGTTAGGAATATTACATAAAATTTACACCCAAAGCATGAGTAACAAAAGAAAAAATAGACAAATGGGATCTCCTCAAAATTAAAAGGTTTTATGCTTCAAAGGAGTTTGTCAGGAGAGTGAAAAGGCATCCTACTCAATGGGAGAAAATATTTGGGAATCACTTATCCGATAAGGGTCTAGTATCCAGCATATATTAAGATCTTCCTACATCTCAAAAATAAAAAGACAAACAACCCACTTGAAAAATGGACAAGAGATCTGAAAAGACACTTTTCCAAAGGGGAAATATGAATGGTTGAAAAGCACATGAAAAGATGATCAACATCACTAGCTTTTAGGGAAATGCAAATCAAAACCATAAGGAGATATCATCTTATGCCTATTAGACTGGCAGTTGTTTAAAAAAACAGAAAACTACAAGTGTTGAAGAGGATGTGGAGGAAAGGGAACACTTATCCACGGCTGGTGGGAATGTAGAATGGTGCAGCCATTGTGGAGAAAGCTTTGGTGGTTCCTCAGAAAGCTAACTATAGAAATGCCATTAGATTGAGCAATCCCACTACTAGGTATATATCCAGAAGAATTGAAAGCAAAGACACGAACAGATATATGTACACTAATGTTGACAGCAGCATTATTCACTATTGCCAAAAGTTGGAAGCAACCTAACTGTCCATCAAGAGATGGATGGACAAGCAAAATGTGGTATATACATATAACAGAATATTGCTCAGCTATAAGAAGGAATGAAGTATTGACACATGTGGCAACATGGATGAATCTCAAAGACCTCATGTTGAGTGAAGCCAGTCACTAATATGACCTAAGCATATACAGCAGACTCACAGAGACAGAATCTGGAATATAGGTTACCAGGAGACAGAAAAGTTGTAGAGAGTGCTGAGCTGATGCTTAATCTGGGAAGAGCCTATGATAAGGTAGAAGAAAGGAGTGGTTTGGCAGTGGATGGGGGTGATGGTTGTACAGAGCTGTAAATGGGGTTAACGGTCCTGCATTATGATGGTGAGCAATGTGGGAGGTTGGGCTGGACTATCCATGGAACTGGGAGAGGGCTGGAGGAAGGAATATGTGAACTCTGAGGGAGGTGTAGGTCTGTGGTTGAAAATACAATGGTAATTGTTGGCATGTTCTTTTGGCAAATATGGCAGGGAAGGGTCACTGGTGGAAGGTATCAGGAGGAGATATGGGATAGGGAACATCTTGGGCATGCTTCTATGGGATATGAATGTGTTCATTTTGTCATAGGGTGTAATCTCTGTGGGGGAAACCCATCAATAATCAAGAAAATATTAAACTTCCATCCCGGGGAGAACTGCTATATTCTCAAATAGAGGGGAAAGAATCTCTCAAGCGCACAGGCAGTGCCTAATAAAAGAAAACAGACCAGTATGTCAAGCCCTCAATATTAATGCATGTAACTATGAACCTTATTCTTGAAAAACTGAAACTTAGTGATTTTACCATAGGTTCTGAGGGCATTGGGAAGAAAGAATAAGTGGAACATAGAGAATTTTTTTAGGGCACTGAAATTGTTCTGCATGATTTAGCAATGATGGATATAGGCCATTAAATATTTTGTCAAAATCTATAAAATTGTACAGTGCAAAATACAAACCATAATGTAAAATACTGACCATGGTTAGTAACGATGCTTCAGTATTTGTTCATCAATTGTAACAAATGTACCATACTCATGCAAGATGTTATTAACAGGGGGAGGTAAGTATATGGGAATCCCCTATATTTTCACTGTGCCTTTTCTGTGACCTAAAACTTCATTAAAATTAAAGTTAAAATTTAAGTAAATAGAAGACTCAGTGGAAATAACTTTTTGCAATGTGTACACATAAATTTTTTTATTACAATACAACTTTGAAAGCAAAACAAAACCAAAAAATTGACAAACTACCAAATTAAAAAATGAGTAAAAGACTTGAATAGATATTTATCCAAAGAAGAAGTACAAATGTCAAAAAAACACATGAAAAAAATATTCAACATCACTTGCAATCAGAGAAATCCAAATCAAAGTTACAATGAAATATCATTTCACACCCTATTAGAATGGCCTCTATTAAGACAGAAAACTACAGGGAAACGGACTTGGCTCAGTGGTTAGGGCGTCCGTCTACCACATGGGAGGTCCGCGGTTCAAACCCCGGGCCTCCTTGACCCCTGTGGAGCTGGCCCATGTGCAGTGCTGATGTGCGCAAGGAGTGCCGTGCCATGCAAGGGTGTACCCCACATAGGGGAGCCCCACATGCAAGGAGTGTACCTCGTAAGGAGAGCCGCCCAACGCAAAAGAAAGTGCAGCCTACCTAAGAATGGTGCCACCCACATGGAGAGCTGACACAACAAGATGATGCAACAAAAAGAAACACAGATTCCCATGCTGCTGACAACAACAGAAGCGGACAAAGAAACAAGACACAGCAAATAGACACAGAGAACAGACAACAGGGGTTGGGGGGAGGGGAGAGAAATAAATAAATACTAAAAAAAAAAAAAAGACAGAAAACTACACGTTAGAGAGGACGTGGAGAGGTAGGAAACTTATTTATTCTAGTTGGGAATGCAGAATGGTACAGTTACTGTGGAGGACTGTTTGGCAGTTCCTAAGGAAGATGAATATAGATTTGCCTTGTGTTCCGGCAATACCACTACTAGGTATATACCCAGAAGAGAGAGCAGTGACATGATAAGACATATTCATAGAAGCGTTATTCACAATTGCCTGAAGATGGAAACAACCCAAGTGTGCATCAACCAGTGAATGGATAAATAAATTGTGGTTTCTACACATGATGGAATACTATGCAGCTGTAAGAAGAAATGATGTGTGAAGCATATGACAATATGGATGACCCTGGAGGACATTATTTTGAGTGAAGCAAGATATACATAAAAGGACAAATACTGTATGATTATGCTATTATGAACTAAATATATTGTGTAAACTCATGGAATTAATAACTAGAACATGGGTCACCAGAAAATAGAATGAGAGTAAAGAATGGGAAGCTGAGGTTTAATCTGTGCAGAATTGGTTTAAAGGTTGTCCATAAATCTTTGGAAATGAATAGAAATCGTGAAAGCATATCATGGTTTGTAACCAGCAGTGCTAACGTAGGGGTATGATGGTGGTTGAAACGGAAAATCTAAGATGATGTATAACACTAAAAGGAAGCTAAAACATGGGACTGTATAACAGTAAAACCTCATGTGAAAAATGAGTATGGGTAAGATAGCATGTATAAGACGGTTTTTCTTTGAAACAGAACAAATGTATGTTAATGATACACAATGTTACTAAGGAAATTAGAATACAATATATAATGAAGTTAGGAATTAATTAATGGGAAATAAAATATATAATTGATAAATTTAAGAGCCTGTTCTTTGATGCATCAAACAGTGAGAGCTCTGTACTATCTAATAAATAAAAGATGAGAAAACGTTCAAAAGTTGAATTGAAAAATAAGACTTAATAAAGAAAAATTTAAATTGTCTGAAAAGTAAGTATACTTTTGTGCTATTAAATTTGAAAGTATTAATGATAGACACAATTTCAAGAAAAAATATAAAATCAAAACCATAAAATACCACTGATGAATATACACAGGATAAACTGAAAAACCTTTTTTTTTCTTGAAAATAATTCTGATTTCAGAAAGCTTTATAGGTCTCAGAAAGCTTCCTTTACACAGAACCTCCCAGAAATCTTAACAGGTGAATATGCACAATGAACACCCAAGAAATGAACATGTACGCTGCATTTCTAAAGCTTACATGTTTCTAGAATATTTTTTTTCTTGACTTCTCATGGGTCTCATGTTGGGATATGTCACTATAAATCCATCTCATCTATGAAGAGAGATGTAAAAATCCTAAGAAAAATACTAGCTAACTAAATTTTACAAAATGTTAACAGATTTAGCCACTACCACTAATTAGGGCTTTTCTCAGAAAAGTTTTCCATGAGGAGTACCATCAATAGACTGCTTGCATTAATTACTTTGTACAACTCACCACTCACAAATCCAGACTTCTCATCTAAGCTAAATAACTACATTTCTCTTGTTCACAGAAACGAAGTACAGTGGCTGGCACAGAGAACGTGCTCAGGAAACAATTATGAATGAATGAATGAAAGACTGAAGCAACCACTAATGACTGCATTAGCTTATACTCTTGATACCCTTAAAATATTTTCCCTTGTCTTTCAATATTGTACTCACAGAAAATGTAACAATTTTAAATTTGAGGTTGGCTCTTGTACATTGGCTCAAAGTATCATGATTCATGTGCGAAGAGATACATCTCTTTGTCCTAAGTTGCTTTATACTCATTCTGCCATTTTCTTGTCTGAACATAGTGAAGTACAATAAATAAATAAATAGATAGACAATTTAAAATAAAATCAAAAAGTTAAAAAATTGTAGAAAACGTATTTTAAATATAAGAATATTGCAAAACACATTTACTGTAAGTGCAGCTAGAGAGTCAGCTGAGTCATCACTGGTCCTGACCTTCTATGACTGCCAATGGCCAGGATGCCAGGTCCATGTCAGCATTAATCATATCATGATCAAAGAGCTGAAAATATGTGGTTTGGTTATAACTGTAGGGGGTCTTATTTATAATGAAAAAATGTTATAAAGAAGAAAGATCACAATTTTAAATAGTTAATATCTAAATATTCTTTCTCACACCCAAATGCTAAAATAATCTGGTGTCACATAAATTAAGAAGCTATCTAAATAAAAATGGAAAAGTTAGGAGTGATTAGTTAGTGAAAACTCTTTTAAAAGCCCCGGCTTCTTGGGAGGACTAAGGTTCCCAGCCACTTTTCCTTCCCACCTTCATTGTTTCCTCTCCTCAAGGGGAAGAGGACTGACTGCTTTGACTGGTGAGTTATAAGGGAGAAATTGAGAAAGGTTGTGTCCACAGGACACACACATTTCTTTTCTATTGCAAGATGTTCTGGTGAGCTCTGCCCTGAGGTTGCTCTGCTGTGGCTGTGATTATTAAGGGGTGAAATATTAGCAAGAAATTATGTCACGGATCTAAAGTTTGTTTCATGCCTTATCTTTTATTCTGTGGTTTCTTAAAATGAAACAAACAAAACAGACAATTTTTAACTTGAAAGTGAAAGAAAAGGGTATGATATATTGGCTCTCTAAAACTCTAAAAGTGAGGGAGAGCTTTGAGGGGAAGGTGATGGTTTGGTTTCAGATGGGTTAAAGAGGAAATGACAGAAGGCCTCCTGATTTAAAAAGGCCTAGTAGGCAGTTGGAGATGTGGGACTGGTGTCTCAGGATAATAAATCTTAACCATGTTACATATGGCTGTGTTGCTGGGTGCCATGTGAATTTTGTTTATTTTATTTTAATACAGCTTATTTTAGTTTTGTTAATATTTTCCCATAGGAGGACAAGCCAAACAGCCACAGGTCATGTGTCTACTTGGGCATAACAAATATCAGACATATTAGCCAATATTACAGTATTATTTTAAAAAGTTGTTGTTGCAATCCAAACTTCACTTAGCCCAAAGCAATGAAAAATTTTAGAAGTGAATAAAAGGCAACTGGTGAAGAAAGCAGAGAGAGAACCACAAGTATTCTCAGTCTGTCTCCTTTAGTGAGAAGAGGCTGTGATAATGACCTGCCCAAGCTCAGCATTTCTAAAATCTAAGGAATAAATATAAATTGGCCATTGGCCCATTTGTGCCATGCCTTATGTGTTAGGGGAAAAAAATGCAACCCAGTCAGCACTAGTTTGGCCTCTTACCTTCAACATTTACTACATTTGAGAATCAGTGTATGTGGGATAACTTTCATTTGAGAAGATAACTCTTTTAAAAAGTCCTAAAAACAAGATTTATGAGGAACTAACAACACAAGCATAATCCCAGAAGGCATAGTGTTGATCACAAAACTAAACAGCAGTAATTGTGAGATAATATGGACAGTTACAGATACCTGTTAGCCCCCAAGCACCTAGAAAGAGATGAGAATTCTTAGAGCCAGGGACTGGGATGAGGATGCGTAGGCCAGATCCAGGAGTAGGTCCATGGTCATCACAACAGAGATTAGCTCCTAGCATTTTATTGAAATCAATGTTTTAGTACTATCCTGGTTGATCTGTATTAAACTCATCAAGCAATCTTCTACAGACACCAATTTAAAGTGAATTATTAAGAAAACTTAAATAAATCTGTAATTTAGTTTCTATAAAGGTCATGGTAGTAGTTATGGGGAGGATTATGCAGTGTACTTCTTTATAGATGGAAGAAATGAAGAATTTGGTTAAAGAAATTCTGACAAAAGAATGCAACATGGAAGAGGTTTGAGGTCCAGTCACCATCTGTGGAAATGTTCATGGGCAATTTCATGATCTCATAGAACTGTTTAGAATTGGTTGCAAATAACCAGACATGAACTATTTATTTATGGGAGATTATATTGACAGAGGCTATTATTCAGCTGAAACAGTTGTACTGCTTGTAGCTCTAAAGGTTTGTTACTTGGAATGCATCACCATTCTTCAAGGGAATCATGAGAACAGACAGGTCACACAAGTATAGAGGTTCTATAATGAGTGTTTAAGGAAATATGGAAATGCAAATGTTTGGAAACATTTTACAGATCTTTTTTACTATCTTCTTACTGTCTTGGTGGATGGGCAAATCTGTCTACTTGGTGGACTCTCACCATCCAATGATAAACACAGGATCCCATCAGGCACTTGATTGCCTACAAGAAATTCCCCATGAGGTCCAATGTGTGACCTGCCATGGTCAGATCCAGATGACTGTGGTGGTTGGAATATATCTCCTCAAGGAGCTGGCTATACTTTTGGGCAAGATATTTCTGAGACATTTATTCATGCTAATGGCCTCATGTTGGTGTCTAGAGCTCATCACCTGGTGAAGGAGGGATAACTGGTGCCATGACGGGAATGTAACAACAATTTTCAGTGCTCCAAATGATTATTATCATTGTGGTAACCAAGCTGCAATCATGGAACTTGATGTTCTAAAATACTCTTTCTGGCAGTTTGACCCAGCACCTCACAGAGGCAAGCCACGCCTTTCTTGTCATACCCCAGACTACTTCCTGCAGTGTCATTTTACAGTATTGCCACATATATTGACCTAATGGAAATGGGAAGAGCAACAATAACTCCAAAGTATCAGAGAATAGTTAATATTCAAAAAACTTTTCACACGGACCAAAAGATGTGCCATATAAAAATTCAAAGCCTCTTGCCATTAACAGCAGTGACCACTTTTAGAATGAATCAGGTCACTGTATGCTGAAGCAGAATTGTAGGTCAGGAAAACAGTTTCTGGCATAGCACTATTTGTATTTACTTTTGCTTCCTCTGAGAGACTAAAGATGTAAACATTAACACATTGTGACGTGGTTTAACTTCCATTTAGCTCTAGCTTTATTCAGCATGACTGCAGATAAGGATAGCAGCAAACAATCACTGGAGTTTAATGAAGATTTTTAAAAATAAATACCAAAGCCTCTTTCTCCTCCCCTCCTGTAAGATGTGTTACTGCACAAGAGCACTGCAGTGATTTTCATAATAAACTTGTGAACTAAGAACTGAAAAGAGAGAGAGAGAAAATGTCCCTACTCTCATGAAGCTTTTATTCTGGTATTATGTTATGTAAAAAAAAAAAATGAAGGTGGACATAATGGCAAGACACTAACAATCATTAATTTAGATTTTACTCTTGAGGTACTGAGCAATAATCCAATATCCCAAAGACATTTCCCCTCCCCCCAAACAAAACAAAACATCTGTTTTATTTCAGTAAGTTTCATTATTTTAACACTTACTTAAAAGACTAAAAATGATTCATAATCCAGATAAAGGAATCTTTACAAAGCCACCAGTGTTTTTTAAAAATTGCTGTTTAAGAATGTACACTACAAAGGAGTTTTTGACCAGAGAGCTGTTTAAAGAACAATGATTTCATGTTTTAAGACTAACTTTAAAACTGAGATGTCTTTGCCTTCCAGGAAAATTTAGCAGCTGTGGAGATTATTTCACTTCTTTTTCTTTCACATTTCACTGGATTTAATTTTAAGGGGGAAAAAAGATATAAAAGAGAAACTTGCATACAACACGGAACAAAACCTATTGCAAAACAAGCAACCACAAATTTTTAACCATAAAGAAAATACAAAGGCATCCCCAAATATCTTTTAAAAACTTAGCTGAGGAAGGTGATAACACAGCACTTTCCTACTGAAATTGACTTTTTCCCTTGCTAAACTTTGAAAATCACAATAAAATCAAGGTTGATTTGGTTTTCTATAGGAATGAACAGTAGAGTAACTTCTGCCTGGTGCTCTTTATTGGTCAAGTCCTTCCAGCCCACTGTGCCCAGTTCTGGGATCCACTAAAGAGATGGGGAATATCCAAGAGGGCAATGAATGTAGCTACAGGGTGACTAAAGAGGGGACAGGTGAGATTAAAGGGCCACGAGGAGATATCTTCGAGATGAAACCTGCAGGCAAAGCACTATAAGCAACAATATGAAGCCCCTTAGATTTTAGACATTGTCATTGAGGGAAGAGGAGAAGAAGAAAAATGAGAGCGTAGCACAAAGAGATATAAGGAAGAATTTTCTGATAATTCAAATGAGCCTTACTTAGCTAATCAGGTAGGTCTTTTCAGTGGGTTAGTGAGGCTATAATGTGCTCGAACTTCAGAAGGTAAAAGCTCTGGATTAAAACAGGAGCAGGATGATGCCATACAGCTGGAGGGCATGACAATATTTCTGACCCAAAGATGAAGTCTGAAGCCCAAGATGTACCATAAGCTGTCCAGGTGCCTGAGCTGGAGGACCGTACTTTTTTTCTCCCTCTGTATAAGGGAGAGATGTGAGTTTCCATTGGAGGTACAGTTACCAGATAAGAATGATGAACTGTATCTGTAGAGAAGAAATCTGAGAATCTCCAAGCAGAGTTAAGCCCATCATTTCAGTGATCTAATAAAAAATGCTTCCTCATAAAGTCAGCATGACTTTTAAATATTTGGAGTAGGCAAGCAGCTATCTCCTACATGGAATATTATCCCCTGTCAAAACTCTTACCAACCTATGTTTCTGGCAATTTCATTATTTTGAGTCTTGAGAGCTTTTTGTTTCCACAAGAATCAGTACTATGTGATGGAAAGAACACAGAATTTGGAATCAGACAGAGAAATTCAAACCATGGTACTTGTCAGTTATGTGATTTTGTCCAAGTTACTCAAGTTCTTAGAGCCTCAATTTCCTCTTTGGTAAATGGGGATAATACTGTCAAAGAAAGCTGTTTTAAGTATTTGAAATAATGTATGCAATGCATTTAGCACAATGCCTGGTATCTATTATTATTAAAATGCAAATGTTCCTGGATTACGTTATTAGTTCACAAGGCCTGATTCTCAGATGATATAACTGTCACAGTTCCAAATGAACCACCTACTTGAAGGAGGTAAAAGAATAAGCAGTTAGCATAAGCAAGGGGCAAGACCATGTACAAATTTCAAACTCCTCCACAGTTCTGCCCTGGGCTAAGTTAAAACACTGGAATCAACAGTCACAGAAACAAATATACATTTTCACCTTTTAATATATGTTAGATATGGTCTTACAGGTGGAATAGGACAACTCTTGGTCCCTTTCAATTCCAGCATTCTATGATTCTAAAATTTCAGAGCAAAGAAATTATTTTACTAAAGAATAAAAAAAATACGCATTAGAGTTTTCAAAGTATTGGTTGAGAAAGAAACAAGAACAAAACTGCTATACAAGGATGTTAACATTTAAAAGTAGAATTATAAATAATGGAGGAAATTCTGCAAACCAGAGTGGCTCATGTCATAAAGAATTTGTAAGATCATGTTTGATTATTTTATTTGTCCTTTTTATTAATATTCAGTGGCCTTCCAGATCTCATCACTTTTTTACATTTAAAGTCTGTTTTGTGTGACACCAGTAAAGCTACTCCTGCTCCCTTATGGTTACTATTTGCGTGAAATATCTTTTTCCAACCTTACACTTTCAGTCTATTTGCTTCCTTGGTTCTAAGGTGAGTCTCCTGCAGACAGCATATGGATGGCTTATATTTTCTTATCCATTCTGTTGGTCTGTGTCTTTGGATTGGGGAGTTTAATCCATTAACATTCTGTATTATTACTATAAAGACATTACTTACTTCAGCCATTTTATCCTTTGACTTTCATATGTCATATCTTAATTTGTCCATATTTTTCCCTTTTCGGTTACCCTTTCTGGTATTCTTCAGTTCTACAATCTCCTCCAAGCCTCTCACTCTTGTCTTTTCTTTCCTGGCTGCAGAACTCCCTGTAGTGTTTAATTGCAGAGCTGGATCTTGTTTATGAACTCTCTTGGTTTCAGTTTATCTGTGAATATTTTAAGCTCACCATAATATCTGAAGGACAGTTTTGCCAGATAAAGAATTTGTGGCTGGCAGTTTTTTCCTTTCTGTACCATAATTATATCATACCACTGCCTTCTTGCCTCCATCATTTCTGATGAGAAATCTGCACTAAGTTCTTATAGGTCATTGCTTGTATGGGCTGTTTCTCTTTTCCCTTGCTGCTTTCAGAATTTTCTCTTTATCTTTGGCATTTGACATTCAGCATATTATGTGTCTTATGCTGAGTCTAAATGGATTTATTCTAATTGGGGTACACTGTATTTCCTGGACATGTATATTCTTTCATGAGCGTTGGGCAATTTTCAGCCATTATTTCCTCAAATACTCTTTCTGCTCCCTTTGCCTTCTCATACTCCCATAACATGAATGTTGGTGCAATTAGTGTTATCATTCAACTCCCTGAGCCCCTGCTCAAGTTTTTCCATTCTTTTCTCTCTCTGCTCTTTCTCTTCAACTTCTGATGTTCTTTCCTCTAAGTTGCTGATTCTTTCTTCCATGACTTCAAATCTGTTGTTACGTGCCTCTATTGTATTTTTAAAAAAATATTTCTCTCCCTTCCCCCCCATTGTCTGCTCTCTGTGTCCATTCGCTGTGTGTTCTTCTGTGTCTGCTTGTATTCTCATCAGGAGGCACTGGAAATGTGTCTTTTTTGTGTGTGTACTGTCTTGCTGTGTCAGCTCTCTGTGTATGTGGCACCACTCCTGGGTGGGCTGTGGTTTCATGCGGGGTGGCTCTCCTTGTGTAGGGGCTGTTCCTTGCACACGGGGGGCACCCTTACATGGGGGCATCCCTGTGTGGGCTGGCACTCCTTGCATGCAGCAGCACTGTGCATAGGCCAGCTAAACACACAAGCCAGGAGGCCCTGTGTACCGAACCCTTGGACCTCCTATATGGTAGTTAGACGCTCTATCTGTTGAGCCACATCTGCTTCCCCCTGTATTGTATTTTTAATCTCATTGTAGCTTTCATTCCCATAAGCTGATATTTTTCTATCGAAGATCACACATTTTTCTTTGTGCTCACTTGGTGTCTTCATAATGTCTTTTATTTCTTTAGCCATGTTGTCCTTCAATGATTTAGGAGATTTGCATGAACTTCATTGATTAGCTGTTTCAAGTCCTGTGTCTTATCTGGAGCTATGATTTGTTCCTTTGTCTAAGTCATACTTCCTTTTTCTTTATATGGCTTGTAATTTTTATTTTTTGCTGATGTCTAGGTATCTGATTCTGATGCTGAGTTTATTTTTACTCTGATGCACTGTTTCTCTTGCCTAGATAGTCACTGTTCAGTAGCTATATGCTACCTCTGTTCTTTTACTCTTGGGTCACATTATTCTAGGTATTTAGGATTGCCCCTGTTTAACTGCTCAAACCAGGGCTAAGGACCCAGTAAAGGAGTGCAGACCAGTTTTCAAGGGACTTAATAAATAAATAAATAAATAAATAGGGAAGCAGGTGGCTTTGCCCAATATTTATTTATACTTTTATTTATTTATTTATTTATTTATTTATACTTTTCCGGTCTGGCCAGCAGATGGTGCCCTTTAGCAGACATCTCAGCTCAGATCTCAGGTGCTGGGGGGAATGCCTTTAGAGTTAAGTCCTTAGGTGGGTGGGCCATGTAAGAAGCAATGTGTTCAGGGTTGGGCAAGCTTCACAAACAAACTCTCAGAGGTGTTCTCTACCCTTGGTCGGCCACACCCTCTGTCCCTCTGCCTCCTCCATAACCAGCCTGTAGCAGTAGGGAGAGTGTCTGAGAAGGAAATTATCTTTAGTCCCCTGCCAGCAACCAGGGCAAACAATGTTGCCACCCCACATGGCCTGGAACAGTGTGATCTCTCCAATGCAGCAGACCAAGTTCACTGGCCAAAATCTGAATTTGCTGTAGACTGAGTCCCTCCTTCTCCCCTTTCCTTGGGGAAGAGGAACCTTATAACCCCTTCACTCTGCAGTCACTGCAGTCTACTGCTGCTGCAGTCTGCCAACTGCTATGTGCTTTGTAGGTGGGGGGAAGGGTGCCCGCTTTTACAGCTCTACTCACAGGATTTTTGAGACAGCTGAGACATATTTCCTTTGCCCCTCTCTCTTCTGGTTGGTGTCTCACCTTCCCCTGATGCCCTCAGCCCCAGAGCACCTCTCCAGACAGTCTCCTCCTGTCCTCTAGCCACTTTTTCTGGGAAAGAAGTGATCCCTCTCTCTTTCTAATTCTCCATCTTCCTGTAAGTTCCCTGGTTATTATATTTTTTAAGACTAATAATAATTTCTTATGTATAATTGATGTTTATAAAGCGATTTAACAGTGCTAAAAAATATACATCAATGCTTGGGTGCAAAGAACTGGCCCAGGGAATGTGTCACTTTCTATGTCAGCTTGCTTCAAGCTTGCTAACATTGAGGAAAATGAGATCTCTTGGCCGCAAAATTTACTCATTCACTAGAATTTGTAGATCATGGATAAAAGGAATAAATTTCAAGAAAATGGTTCATCTGGACCATCTCTTGCACCATTGTAACAATCTTCAGGCTTCTTTCCCTGTATTTTGCTTTGCCTCCTTTCAATCTACTCTGCATTTCACAGGAAATACATTCTATTCCATGCTATTGTCAGTTCCCTTCTAAAAATCTGGATGAGTTCTTTACTATATAGTTTCAAAACTTCAGACCTGCTTCAAAATTTCCCACTATTTAGTTCTGCTATCTCTTTCTCTCTCCCCATCAGCATGTATTCAGAAAATCTTATTACATTCAGATTTCATAATCTTGAGTTATAAATCTTCTCTTTCCATCGAAGCAAAGCTTTCTGTTCCCTGAACACACTTTTCAGTTTGGCTACAATTTCCTGTATTCCAGTCTTCATATGTGGGATGACACTTCAATCCATTCTTTTTACCTCATTCATAACAATATTTCAGAATATCTTCATAATGTTTGGCTTCAGCTACTCCTCTCATCTTGTACTGAACGTATGTATGTATGTGTAAAACTTGTATACTATTAATTTTCATAACTTTGAGTTCTAGTGACACTCCTTATAAATTTTTCATGAATGTTTTTCTGTTCTTTCCTAATATTAGCTTGGAATCCCTTATGAATGGCTTTTTAATGTTCAATAAAATAAAATTATACATGTAAAAAGTAGATTGTAAAGTGCCATATAAATATTAAGTATTGTTTTTTTAAAATCCTCACAGAACATGCAGTTACCATTACATAAATGTTGACTGATGTTTAAGACTGAAAGAAAAATGCAGCAAGCCCATAGATTTGATTAAGAAGCAATACCAAAATTTACTCACTCACTCTCTCATTCCTGAATAACCACTATATGCCAACCAGTGTTCTAAGTACTGATGATATAGCAGTGAACAAATGAGATTAAATTCTTCTTTGCAGAACTGATTCTCTAATGGGAAAGACAGAAAATAAATAAGAAATGAATAAAATACCAAATAGTAAAGTGTCATGAATAAAATATAGCAAGAGAAGGGAACAGAAGGATGAAAGTGTCTCTTTAGAGAATGTGATCAGAAAATGAGGTGGTGACATGCCAGGGGAGTGACTGAAGAATGTGAATGGTTTGTGAGAATTTCTGGGGAAAAGCATTCCTGTCAAAGGGAAGAGCCAATTCAAAGGCCTAGAGACAGGAACATATTTAAGGAAGAGTAAAGATGCCAGCTTCGCTGGAGTAGAATGAACAATGGAGAGTAGTGGGAAATAAGTCGAGAAAAATAGCCAGAAGTCAGGGACTCAGAGGCCATAATAAGTTTGGATTTTTTCTGAGAGTGATGGAAAGAGAATGAGAGAATTTAAGCAGAGGTGTATAGGATATAATTTATTTCTTTTGAAAGATTTCTCTGGTTGCCGTGTCAAAAACATGTTAACCATAGGGTGGTAAGACTAGAAATAGGGAGACCAATAAGGAGTCTACGGCAGTTATCCAAATAAGAGATGACTAGATTAGGAAGGTGGAGGTTGTAAGAAGAGTTTGAATTCTTAACATGCATCCAAGGAAGACCCATGATATTTTCCTGAGGAAGTGAGGTTGTGGAAAGTAAGGGTAAGAGAGGAATTAAGGATGACTCCTAAGTTTCTAGCATGAGCAACTGGGAGATTGGAGAAGGACCAAGTCTAGGTGGGGAAATCAAGAGTTTGGTTTAAACTGGAGTTGGTAAGAAAGAGAATGGATATAGATTTGAAGCCCAGGAAAAAGGATTCAAGTTGGATATGCCCAATAGAACAAGGGCATTCTCAATATTTTCATATGAGGACACTGGTAACTGAAGCATTCAGTATCTCACTAAGGTTAAGACTGATGACACCTGATAGACAGCATTTAAGCAGACCAAAGTCATGAGTTTGCTAATTGTTTCATCTTAATTTGGGAAATTACTTAGGTGCAAGTTCTTATATACTAGTATATAGTACATAAAAGACATAAATGTACTTAAAAGACCCTGCATCAAATACACTGGTCTACAATCCAAATCTACTCAATGAAATATTTTTAAGCTTGTGCATTTGAAATGAATAAGCTTCTAATATAAACATCTGGATATTAAAAGAAATTTAAAATAGCCCTATTGTTCACTTCAATGTAAAATTTTTATTCTCATGCTTTCTCATAAATGAATTGTTCCTTCCAAAGGTGATGAAGCATCAATCCTTTTTTCAACATGCACACTCATGCACTTCCTACATTGAAAGGAGAAAAATGACTTGCAGTCTGGCATGGTTATGTTTATAAAACCAGATTGCTAGTGAAAATAAGCAAAGCAAATTTCAGCAACAGAAAACTGGCCTAACTCCCTGGGTTAAGCATGGGGAGTCTGATCTCATATCCCAGGAAAAGTCACAGTGATAATAGAAACTACCAGAGAAAGAGCATTTTAACCTCCAAACCAAATTAAATCAATCACTAAGGCCTGCTGGGGTTCTTCTCTCATCAGCACGTGTTGAGGGTTTATACGGAAATGCAGCCGAACTAAAAGCAGTAAAGCTAATTCTACGATGTGACACAAGCTGAGTTTGTATACTTATATAACAAGTAACATGCTGATGCACCCAATTTTTAAGTGAAGACAGGATGAGGCAGGGGATGTTTTTGAGGAAAAGGGCTAGTCAATCACAATTGTCTTCTCCCCCATGGCATAGCAAAGAGTAAATAGTGAATGTTTCCCTGATGACAACTTATTTGTTACCTATTGTGAAACACTAATGGCAACACATGCTTCTGCAAAAGGGCTATAAATTATGAGTTGTGATAAAAACTTGGCATTAATAAACATTTAAAAAATACTGGGAATACTGACCTTGGGCAATGAAAAGAGCTATTTATGCATCTAAGGAAAATAGATTGTACAGCACTTTGCATTTTTGGGTTCTGTGGTACCTTAGAGTTAAAAAAATTAAAATTCTGGGTCAAATCTAGGTTCCACCTCAAGAGTATTCCATGTAAAAATGAGAGCTCAGAAAACATATTAGAAAAGGCAAAGAAGATTTCCTTGGAATCAGCCTCCAAGCTCAGAGATGCTTTCCTTCTGGAACATGCTATTTTTGATGCAACCAAATTTTTGTATAATTCCTTAGGAAGTATCTCTATCATTTTTCAGGGTTAATGAAATTTATTAAGACTGTCATTTACAGTAAAGCAGTGCAGCCTACATTTTTTCCCCAAAGGGTCATTCCTCATCCTCGTAATTTACAATTTCATGGGGGTAAACCATAGTTACATAATCTGATGACATTAACACTTTGAAAAATCTCCTCTCCTTTTTTTCAGAATGAAGCAACCTAGTCCTTTTGGTATGAATACCCCAGGTAGCTTTCTTACCTCGTCAATATTTTAATTATCATTTACAGGGTCATCTCCAGTTACAGTAAACATTTCTTGCAATTTACTGAGAAGTTTTTGTTTATAATGTTCTAAGTATAAGAAACTGATTTTGTACAAAGACAGTACATTTTCTATTCTTGATGATCTCCAATTGTTTGTGGAATTCCTAACCACATCAATGTATTCCATAGACATTTGCGAAGACAAGTTTACAGGAACTCCTAGGTCCTTTCACTCATTGCCCTCAACCAGAGTACAAGATTCTAAAAGGAGAGTTTGAGCTATTTTCCTCTAAATACATGACAACTCATTTTTTTCCACATTGCAATTACTCTGCCATTTTCTTGCTCAAAACTAAAGTCCTATAAAATTTTCTGAAGACTATTTTTTCCCTACCCAAGAGAATTTGATATGAAATTTTGAATTTTTACAATGTATTTCTGCTTATTTATATACACATTAAGGTGTGTTTGAGTGTCTGGAATCTGGGAAACTGGGAGCCTACGAAATCACATTTGTTATATACCATGTCATTGACAGAAATATCCAATTCCTCCCAATACAAACTGAGAGACCTGAATGCAGATTACAGGGACCATTTTTGCATCTATTAGAACTTACCAGATAGCCTAGCATATAATACATGCTTGATAAAATGCTTGTAAGCTAGATAATTTCTACCCTCAACCTGCATTCTCTAAGACAGTTTCTTGGATACATATTTTTTTAGAAAATCATTCTTTCACAATTCCATAATGATTCAGATTTGTTAATAAACTTTATGGCAAACTTGCTCATAGCTATTTGAAAGCTTGTATATATACTTAATGATTGTTGATTCTCCATTGCTTTACATATTTAACCTCAGAAAACTTACAGATAGTAAGGTGTGTTCCTTCTTAAAGCAATTATCTTGCCTTTTCTCTTTTAGTTCTAACACCTTGATTATAATTTTTATCAGTTTAACTAATATGAAAGCAAAATTCCTGATTTCTGATTCCCAAAATCACTTCTGGAAATACTCTGAACCTCTGATTCTTATTATGAATCACATTCATGACTGGAAAATTATATTTAACATGAACTCTTGCTCATCAAGGAAACGGGGCATTATATTAAGCATTTTGATTAAATTAGAATAATTTAAGAATAACATCATTCTCGCTGAATAGGGTTTAGACCAGTTTGGGTGATGAATTCATGAGGCAAGTTGCATGTGCTGTGAGCTACATACTCAGTCATGCTGTGGGGCCATGTATTAGATTCCAAAACAGAAAAAGGTACTTCACCACAGAAAGTTTGAAAAGCAGTGCTTTAGGAGAAAATTCTCTAATTTTAAATTTCTGTATTTAAGATGAAGGATATTTATCAAAAACCCTTTGCACTTAGTGAAAACCCATCTAATAGGTGGCTAAATGTTTCTTATCTTTCATCACTTCTCAGACCTATCATAGTGTAGGGGAGTAGAGGAAGATGACATCTTTTCTCTAGACTACCAAAGAGGGTCCCTCTCCTTCTGCCTGCAGCTCTGGGTCCTTTCCCTTCTGAACCGAATTAGAAAGCAGAGGAAATGTTTATGTGCCTTGATGAGAGGTCTACCCTTTCTAGCCACATCTGTATCTCCACATATCCTTCTCAGAAATCAGCCCATTTCCAAAGTTTTCATCTCCTTATCAGTCCTAACCTTTTTGATGTTTTGTGTCGCTGGCACCCATCTTCATCAGAATCATCACAGATAAAAGGATAATAGTAGATAATGGGAGTAAATAAATTCGCTGGAAATTCCACAACTGCTTTGGGTTTTGTGGAGGGTGAGCAGAATGGGCCTGAATGATATGAGTTTGACTGCTAAAATAAACCTCTCCATCAACTTAGCCTGAAATGAGTCTGACTTTCCAGATGTGCATTGTCCTCACCTTCTGCTTTAAGAAATGAACATGTGAAAATCTAATTTGGTAGTCAGTAGACTCTTGGTTCTTAAAAACTAAGAGAAGTTGCTCTCATCAAAGCTGCAGCTGCTTCCACATAGCTACTGTAGTCAAAAAGGAGCCCAAAGTGACAGTTTTCCTTGACCGTCGCCAACCCGTTCGCTCTAACTGATCTGCAACATTTTGGGAAAAGACAGTTTTCTTTTTATCTGCTGTTTCTCAGTTGTGCTGATGGAAGATTCCAGGATGACTGTGGTCTTTCAGGGGAGTGAAGACTCTCAGGGATCATGACTAGGTTTTGAAAGGAGGGATCCTCAGGACCTGGCGACCCCTGAGTTTCCACACAGTGTTAACAAGCCTGAAGATACCAGCTTGCTGCTGGAGCAGATCTGTGATACCTAGAAAGCTATCTTCACCTGTAATTATGGACCTATGGTTGGGAGAAGCACTGTGGAAAGAGGCAGGCTAAAAGACACCTGTCTGATTATAAGATGGAAATTGTGAACATGGCAAGCACAGTCTTTTGCTTTTTTGCTTAGTGCTTATACCTCTTATGCCTGGCATGTTGGTGACCAATAAAAGACTACTCTATGGGAGAAAACAAAACTAAACTAAAACTAAAAAAAACTAAGAGAAGCAGCCAACAGAATTACTTACACAATAAGTGGCATTATGGCAAGCAAATAAGCCTTGAATTGATACCACACCATTAAATCATTATATCATGTATTGCTTAACTGCCACTTCAGTAATAATCTAGATTAACAGTTCTCAAAGTATTTTCTGGATTCCCCAAGACCCTTCCAGGGGTCCCCAAGACCCTTTCAGGGGGGTCTCAAGATCAAAGCTATTTCCATAATAATGCTAATTTGTCTTTTTTCACTTTATTCTCTTACAAGTTTACAGAGGAGTTTTTCAGAAGCTTCGTGACATGTGATGATGTCATCACTCAGGGGGCTAATGGAAGGTGAACTTGCGTAGTCTTGTGTTTTCTAGAATTTTCAAAAGTAGTATTTGTGGGAAGTGGATGTGACTAAAGTGACTGGGCTCCCATCTACCATCGATTGGATTCCTGGGACCTCCTGGTAAAGGCAAGCTGGCCTGTGCAGGGAGCAGGCCTGAGCAGTGAGCTGGTCTGAGTGGCAAGTTGGCCCATGTGGAGTGTTGGCCAGTGCAAGAGTGCTGGCCCGCAAAGGAGGGCTGACCTACATGGCAAGCTGGCCCAAGCAGAGAGCTGGCGCAGCAAGATGATGCAACCAAAAGAGACACAAAGGAGAGACAATAAGAGATGCAACGGTCCAGGGAGCTGAGGTGACACAAGCAATTGAGTGCCTCTCTCCCACTCCATGAGGTCCCAGGATCAGTTCCTGGTACCACCTAAAGAGAAGACAAGCATATTCAGAAGAATACACAGCGAATGGACAGAGTGCAGACAGCAAGTGCAAACAAGGGGGGAGGGTGTTTAAAAAAAAAGTATTTGCATTTTCAGAGATCAACTCAATACTTCTACCATGTACCTACTAGCTATTTTGGGCTATATATGTTATAATCTATGAAACCTCATAATCACCTAATAAATTGTTATTTTGATAGCGTAAAGATTTTCTTGTACCTATGTAAGAATCCAAGAAGCAAATACAATTTGTTGTCTTGCCTTGCAATACTTTAAAGTTTCCTAAGTTAAAAGTTTTATATAAAACATATATATTAAAATGTAATACTTTATTATAGAATAAAAATGTTTGTAATATACTTTTCTTATATTTAAGGATGGATCATTGCTTTAAAAACTGGGATTTAAAAATTTACTTTCTCAGCCCTTAGCTGCAACATCTACATCTAAAGATGCTGAAAAAATGACAGACATAGAGAATTCTCTGACTCATGGAAGGGAGTAATTTCCAAAGAAATAGGACAAAACTATAAATAAGAAACAATACCATGATGAAAGCTATCTTTCCCTTGCCTTAATAGATGTTTACAATTTACTTTATTGTCTTATGCCACTGAACATTTTTTGAATAGTATTGTAATGCCAGTTAAGTTATGGTATTATTTTGAGACCAAATATTGAATGTCAAAAAAAGAGAGAGATCAAATATTTTAAATATATACATGGTGAGTTCTTTGAAAGTTAAATTTTGTTAGAGTTTTCAAACTAGAAATTAAAAGGCCACTGTAGCATAGCTTGGGGAGATTTGTATTGCATTGACTGTAAAAGCACACACTTCAGCTAAAATGCTTATGAAGAAAGCTTTATTTAAGTGGACACTGCTGAATGCCTTCTGGATAAAAAACTAAAAGAAATCACTGTCACTTTCTAATGACAGAATAACTTGTCTAATTAAAGATTGAGTTGCTGACATGAACCCCGAGTTAAAAATCTCATCTCCTGAATTGTAACTTTACCTTAGAATGGACAAATCTAAGGACATGAACACACTTGCTGTTTTGATCATATGTGTCCAGTATAGCACCAACTAATTCCAAAAGATCTTCTTTTATGTGAATGCTTATCAACATATAAGCATTGCTGAAAGAGCCAAATGTAGAATGATTTTTTATGGCTTATCTTGCAACAACTGTGTTAGCAATTTGCACTGATAGTGCAAAAGAAATGGTGGGTAAACTTTTGGCATCTTTGTACAAATCAAGACTGTCACTGGTAATATATGGCTGACAGGGAGCTGTACAGAACATGTGTCCAGGGTGCATGGTAATGTTTGGATATACTCATAGTGGCAACAATTAAAAACCACAGCAGGGGGGGTACTGGATTCCTGGCCAATGGTGTTCTGTCATGGTCCCTAGGGGAGCAGCGATAGTCTCCCAGGTACAGCGGCGGGGACCGGGAGGGAGTGAGGGTTCAACAGTGAGCCCCTGATGCTAATGACTATGCTTGTGAGCCGATAAGCCTAAAATAAGAACAAGGCCTAGAGCAACATTGTGCCTGGGAATTTCCTCCTGTCAGCCTTCATGTTACTCAAATGTGGCCAGTCTCGAAGCCAAACTCAGCATGTAAATGCAATGCCTTCCCCCCAGCGTGGGACATGACACCCGGGGATGAGCCTCCCTGGCACCGAGGGACCACTATCAACTACCAACTGATGATGCAACTGGAAAATGACCTTATACGGAAGGTTCAATGTGGATCAGCAGAATATCCCTGTCTACATAAAATAACATGACTTTAAAATGCTGTTTGACCTAAAGTAAGGGGGAAATGGAAAAGAGAAATGAGTTTATATGGCTACGAGTTTCTAAAAAAGAGTCTGGAGGCTGGCAGAAGGATTGCCCTCATGCACAACTGAGCAGAGTCAGAGAGACAGATAAAGCAGATACAACCCCCAGATATCGGTTCCTTCGAGGGCTAAAGAGACCCATGGGAGTTATGGTCATGGCCGATGGGGTTGAATACCAGGTCAGATGGCCCCTTTTTGGAACTGGTGTTTATGTGTGATGAATCTGGACTCAGATGGGATCTTCCTTCATAAGACTTTCATGCTAGGGTGATGGAGGTGCAGTTAATGTTGGGGTTTAAGATATATTTAGCGGATTTGAATCTCTGGACTGACAATGTGATAGCCAGGTCCTGAGCCTCAACAGACTCCAGCACCTACAATATGATTTATTGGACTTATCACACTCAGCTAAGATGGAGTTGAAGAAGGACAACCACCACACCATGGAGCCTAGAGTGATTACAACTGAAAGTGGGAGGATTGCATCCAACATCCATGTGGAATCTGAGCCTCCTCTTGACATAGAGGTGCAATGGACACAACCAATCCAATGTCCACATAGAAGAGGTGGCATTGGATTGGGAAAAGTGGACATGGTGGCTGATGGGTATGGGGAAAGGCGGGAAGAGATGAGAGGTGGAGGCGTCTTTGGGACATGGAGCTGCCCTGGATGGTGCTTCAGAGGCGATCACCGGACATTGTGAGTCCTCACAGGGCCCACTGGATGGAATGGAGGAGAGTATGGGCCATGATGTGGACCATTGACTGTGAGGTGCAGAGGTGACCAAAGATGTACTTACCAAATCCAATGGATGTGTCATGATGATGGGGACGAGTGTTGCTGGGGGGGGGGGAGAGGTGGGGTGGGGGGGGTGGGGTTGAATGGGACCTCACATATATATTTTTAATGTAATATTATTACAAAATCAATTTAAAAAAATGTAAAAAAAAAAAAGACTGTCACAAAGCTATAACAATAATTCTGTATTCTTCACTGCTATGTGCTCAGAGTTAAAAGAAAAAGCCAGTTTCCCTTAAGAAATGCTGGATGAAGCAGTAAAAATATTTATTTTATTAAATATAGATCCTTGTGTACATGCCTTTTAATATTCTATGTCACAAAACGATAAGTATACATAAGCACTTTTGCTGCATACTAAACTGGTTGTCTTGAGAAAAGGCAGTAATGAAATTAAATTGTAAACTGAAACTAGCTGCTTTCCTTCATGAGATACATTTTTACTTGGAAGACTGATTATTAGACAATCTATAGTTACTAAACATTGAACTTTAGGCAGACATATTCTCAAAATGAATGAGAGCCTATCACTTCAAGGAAAACAAATGAGTATTTGTGGACAATAACGAAATTTGGCTTCCAAATTTTGGAAAACTTGTATCTCATAATGGATTTGACAGCTCCCTCTTTTCTAATGAGACTGGTGGTGACATAATGAACATGATCTATCTATCTATCTATCTATCTATCTATCTATCTATCTATCTATCTATCTATCTATCTATCTGTCTACACAAACCCACATACTCACACACATGTATGTATATTGAAAGGTGTAAACATTTGGAAGACCTATATAAATAAGTCAGTATTTTCCAAATGAAAAATGTATGATATTAAAAAATCACTTCTAAGTAAAAATTTCATTCAAAGTGCAAGACAGACCAATAGATTTTAAAGTGGCAAAGTTTGAAAAGTTCATTGACATGATTTCAGATTCCACATTATAATAAACTTTAAGAAACCATTACTAGTGAGTTTTGGTGAGGTGTCAAAGAATAAACACAGGGAAGCAGACTTGGCCCAGTGGATGGGGCATCTGCCTGCCACATGGGAGGTCCGTGGTTCAAACCCCGGACCTCCTTGACCCGTGTGGAGCTGGCCCATGAGCAGCGCTAATGCGCGCAGGGAGTGCTGTGCCACGCAGGGGTGTCCCCCGCGTAAGGGAGCCTCACCTGCAAGGAGTGCGCCCCGTAAGGAGAGCCGCCCAGCGTGTAAGAAAGTTCAGCCTGCCCAGCAATGGTGCTGCACACACGGAGAGCTGACGCGGCAAAATGACGCAACAAAAAGAGACACAGATTCCTAGTTCCGCTAACAACAACAGGCGCAGACAAAGAAGAGTGCATGGCAGATGGACACAGAGAACAGACAAGTGGGGCAAGGGCGGAAGGGGAGGGAAATAAATAAAATAAATCTTAAAAAAAAAAGAATATATACAATTATTTGAAAGCTCTATAAAACACTCTTCTCTTTTCCATCTACATATCTGTGTGAGGCTAGATTTTCTTCATATACTTCAACCAAAACAACATATTGCAATAAGTTGGAAGCAGAAGCAGGTATGAGAATCCAGTTGTCTTCTGTTGACTCAGACATTAAAGAGAGTTGCAAAATTGTAAAAATAATACCTCTCCTCACTAATTTCCAAACTATAGTTTTTAATATTTACATGAAAAGGATTTATTATACTATTTTAAAATGAATTTATAAATGAATATTAAAAGTTTTTCTCATTTTAAATTTCTAACAGTATAATCACTGATGTGCTGATAAATGTTTAACAACTGATTTGCTAAGGGAAAAAAGTCATGATTTGTAGCATTTGCCAATTTCTGTGGTATAAATATTCCCATTATAGTCTATTTCAAGCAATAACAGGATGTCAACAGGCTCACAAATTCCTGATATAGTCCATATAATACACATTAAATAAAGCTCTTTGGGGTCCTCAACAATTTTTAAGAGTGGAAAGTGTTCCTGAGACCAAAAAGTTTGAGAACCACTGGTATGGAGTTTATATAAAACAAGTTTATTTTTAAATTACAGTGTAATAATCAAAATGCAGAAAATTTTTAACTATTTTAGCACACTGATAGAACAACCAAGTTGCAAACATTTATCTATTTTCTAAAGCAAAAGCATTCTATAATAGTAAAAAGAATACAGGCTAATATTTAGTAGTCTAATACATATCACTCTTACTTTTGCCTATACAATATTTCAGTGATATGTGTGGATTGCAACACGCTGAGAGCAAACCAGACACTGTGTTTGAATATTCAAAACGCCTCTCGGCAATTGTATTTTTTGAAACTGTTTCTTTATGTGCACAGTATTTTCCTGACATTTTAAGAAATGAACAGGCAGTTTCAAAATTAAAAAAAAAGAAAAGAAAAAGACTTGCAACAGTTAGGCTCTGCAAATATTTTCTTTATGAAACCATGCATCTGCTTGGAGTTAGCTGCAGAGTGTGACTAACGTCTTCTACCAAAGCATGTGCCATGTCAGTTCTCTCTGCTGTGGCTGTGTTTGTTAATTAAAATTAATTACACATGCCAGTAAATAGTTTCCCTCTGAATGTAGCAAATGAAAGCAGAATAATAAAAATTTATATTCAAGGTATATAATTCAAATCTTCACAATATTTCCTCTCAGCAGGTATACTCACTAAAGATATTCTTTATGGGTACGTTGGGTCCATACCAAATCAACTGAAGAAAAATAAAAATATATTATGCATGCAACTTTTAAGTTCCCCAAATTCCTGATTTCTAAGTAATTTGACAGTGTAAAATGCCAAGCTTTTAATTAATATTCTTGAATGTATAATTGGATATAGTTCAATGATCTTCACATAGCTTTATATGTCCACAATGTTTCTTTGGTTTAAAGGCTTTTTGCAAATACAAGGACTCTTAGCAAGGGACTACTGATTTTTAGTAATATGTCAGAACCGTATATGACAACAGCAGTAATAATGGGAAACACTGCCAAAGAATGCCATGAATACATTGTTCAATTGTAAATGGATTTAAATAGCAACAGATTTGAATAATAACCTTCTTGGAACTTTTTCTATTTATTCTATTACCTGATGTTAAGTTTTCCCTTCAACATAGTAGGTTGTTTTACAGTATTCTACAGGCCATCTCTAAAAACCTGATTATTTCAGCTTGAGGGTGCCATGGTATCACAAAATCACCACCACACAGGCTGAAAGGAAGCTGTAGCACACAACTCACCTGACTGTACCCTTATCATAAATAACCAAAATGTAAATGCATTACTTAAAACAAGTCTGAAGCAAGCCATTTAACACATTGGATCCCGTTCTTTAGTTCAGAATGACTAACTTGTATTCAAAAAGAAGAGCTAAAATTTTAATAAAACTAGCAATATAATCTTACTTATAAACAAGCACATGTTTAAAGATATGGATTATTTGTACCAGTCTCTTTTTAAAATGAAATGCTAATCTATCAGACTTTCTCTTTGCACTTAACCACTGCAATGTCTAATTTAAAAACTGTGTGTTAGAACCGATCCTATCTTGTTCTGTAGTACGTTTGCAACTAGCGATTGTTCCCCTATCATTAATGAGCAGCAGCTGGGGCTATTTTATGGTTCCCAAAAGAAGGCACACTTCTGTCCCAAGCCGCAGTGTTTGCCTGAAGGGGGTGGGGGGTGGGGGAGTAGGGAATTGCCCATCAGCAAATAGTTGTTCTGGGAAGTAGGTGGGGAGCGGGCAAAATGTTTGTTCTGAAATCTTAGAAGAAAAGTAAACTTGCTGTGAGGGACATAATTTCTTTTTGTTCTTGAACTTTACATAGCCCTGTTCGTCTCATTCATCAAGACAGACCTTGGACAGGAACCTCCTGAACATGAATACCTCAAACACTTTGACCAAAAATCACCGCTGGTGCTTTTAATGGCTTAAGATACATCTCCAGTTTAAATCCTTGGGAAGAAAGGAACTAAAACTAAGTTGCTGATTCTATCCTCTCAAACTCTTTGCTTGAAATCCCCAAAGTCTTCTGAGTAAAACAATGCTCAATTCCCCTAAAAAATGGATAGGACTACACACCAGTGTTCTAAGCAAGAAGATTCTTCCAAAGACTTTTAATGGAGGTTGAAAAAGCTGAAAAGCACCAACTTGCTATTTTTCTACCACAGAAACAATCATCCAAGTAGGACATCGCACTCTTATTTCATTTCAGAGTTTAATTTGAAAACCTATGAAAAGAATTTAAATTGATTGCTTCAAGCCACAGATATTTCATATTCAAGCAATTATGTTGCCTTTCATGAAAATTTATCTTAGCTGTGAAATCAATGATCACAGACTGAGTTCATAAAAATATTACCAAATCATATTTGATTTCTTCATTCGTGTGGTTGGCGAATCAAATATATCAAATGGGCAGACAGTTTTGATTCTCCGATCCATATCTCTACAGGCTTGCTTTTGAAAACTTTCTTCCCCCCGGCCTCTGCTGTATCTAGGATTTCCTAATGATGCTATTTCACAAGCAGAGAGACACTTATAAAGGGAAAAGATGCAGTAGTGAGAATTGGGAAACTACTGTAATGTGCAGGATCAGAACCATATGACAACAAATATCTTTGCAGTGAGAGGTTGGAACAAAGGAAGAGAGCAGACCCAAAAACAGAGTTCTCGGATTCAAAATTAGACTTAACAACTTTCATGATATAAAATGTCCTTTTATTTACTTGCTAAACATGTAATTCTATCCAAATCCTGAACAGGGAAAGCACAGGATTTATCTTTCTAGATTTATAGTTAGAAATATATATTGCTATCATATTATGACCTCATAATCAATAACTGCAAAAGTCCTCAAATAGCTGTCCGATTCAGGTGAATGTAATACTTCTAGCAGAAACAAGAATTAGTGGAAAACTTAAGAATAGAAAAGTGGCTTTTTTCCTTCCTAACTTTTAAAAGTTCTGTATATTACAGAAAACCTTAATTTTTTAATGCTTTGTGAGAATTAAAGAAGAATTGAAGATTTAGAAAGCTTAATGTAGAAATCTACAAAGAATCTTTTAATAATAAGAGTAAAATTTGAAAATAGATGTGAGACTGAATTTAAAATAAAGCACTATCTGTATTTTTTTTCCTTAAAGGATAACACATGGAATTCTGTTTTGTTTGAATCAAGCAAAATTCTTTCTACAGCTGTACATAAGTGAAATATCTCAGGTCCTTGCTTTCTAAATGAAAGATTTCTTCTTGTCCTCAAACTGTTTGCTCAGAGTTTATATCTACACTTCCATTATCAGCCCACTCAAATCTGAGGCTGTAAGCTTCTGGAGCTTACCTACAGACCGGTTTCTTGGCAATAGGCATTCTGTATATCTTCTGCATATAACAGGGGAAAAGTTACCATCTATCCATTCATTCATTTATGCTATTGAGTTCCTACAATTGCCAAGCACTGTGTTAAGCCTGGGGATAAAGCAATGAACAAAACAAGCATTGCCCTTCCCATATGGAAAGTAGTCTAGCAGTTGAGACAAATACCAAATTCTTTATGGCATTAATTTTTAAAAACTTTTTTATCATGGTAAAATATACATAATGTAAAAATAATTTTAACCATATCTGAGTGTATAATTTGGTGACATTAAGTACATAGGCATCGTTGTGTAACTTTCACCACTATTTCAAGAATATTTCCATCATCCCAAAGAGAAACTCATACCCATCCACAATAACTCCCCATCACTCCCTCCCCTCAGCCCCTAGCCACCATTCTGTTTGCTGTCTCTATGAATTTGCTTATTCTAAGAAGTTCATATAAGAGAAATCATATAATATTAGTACTTTTGTCTCTGGCTTATTTCACTCAATATAATGTCTTCAAGATTCATTCATATTGTAATCCAAACTTCATTTTACACTCTGTCCCATGCAGTTTTGTAAGTTATGATAAAATATATAAAGGCCAGTATCTGTCATTGCAACATCATGCAGGACAATTCCAATGTCCCAGAAATATCCCTGTGTAACACCTATTTTTTGCTTTCCCTCCCCTCAGAGCCACTGGTGGCCACTTCCTGGAAAATACACGTTCTTCCATTAGTAGAATAACAATAAGTCTATAGTAGAATAATAATAAGTCTACTTTAGCTCATTGTTCCTTCCCCAGTCCTGAGAATTTAGGGATGGTGATGCCCACTCTACCTCTAATTGAGAGGAGGCTTAAATCCCATGGGGCAGATGGATGGAACTATCTTGCTTGAAATTGCAGACACTCTCTGTTCCTCGGAATGGGCGTTGTCCATTACATTTAACTTTTGAGGAACAGCCAAACTGTTTTCCACAGTGGCTGTACCATTTTATATTCCTACTAACAGTGTATTAGGGTTTCTATTTCTCTCCATCCTTACCAACACTTTTCTTTTTTTCTTTTTTTTTTAAATAATAGCTATCCCAGTGGGTGTGGAGGCGTACCTTATTATGGTTTTGATTTTCATTTCTCTAATGATTAGTGATGTTGCGCTTCTTTTCAAGTGCTTATTAACCATTTGACTATTTTCTTTGGAGAAACGTCTATTCAAGTCTTTTGTCCATTTTTAAAAATTACGTTGTCTTTTTGCTGTTGAATTGTAGGATTTCTATATATATTCTGGATATTAAAACCTTATCATATGATTTGTAAATATTTTCTCCCATTCTGTAGGTTGTCTTTTCACTTTCTTGGTAATATCCTTTGGTGAGCAAAAGTTTTAAATTTTGATTAAGTCTAATTTATCTATTATTTCTTTTGTTGCTTGTGTTGCTGGTATAAAATCTAAGAATCCACTGTCTACTACAAGATCTTGGAAGATATTCCCCTATGTTTAATTCTAAGAGTTCTATAGTTTTAGCTCTTATATTTAGTTGTTGATCCATTTTGAGTTAATTTTTTTATATGGTGAGAGGTATGGATACAAAATTATTCTTTTTCCTTTTTTCAATCAATTGGCAGCATAGATTTTCATACATATGTTAAGACTGTATTTGATACAGACATAAAATGCTTACCCTCAAGTTTTAATCTATGTATATTTTTTCTCTTTAATTTTTTAAAAAAAGATAATTAGATTACATAGATGTTACATAAAAAATATAGGGGATTCCCACATGTCCTCCTCCCCACATCTCCCACACTTTCCCACATTGACAACATCCTTCATTAGTGTAGTACATTCACTGCAATTGATGAACACATTTTGGAGCATTGCCACTAAGCACAGATTACAGTTTATATTGTAGTTTACATTCTCTCCCACCCAATTTTATAGGTTATGGCAAGATATATAATAACCTGTATCTGATATTGCAGTGTCATTCAGGACAATTCCCAAGTCCTGAAAATGCCCCCATATTACACCTCTTTTTCCCTCTCCCTGCCCTCAGAACCTCCAATGGCTACTGCCTCCAAATCAATGATATAATTTCTTCCATTGCTAGAATCACAATAAGTCTACAGTAAAATACAAGTAAGTCTATTTTAGTCCATAGTTCATGCCCCACTCCTGAGGATTCTGGGATGGTGATGTTCACTCCACCTCTAATTGAGAAGAGGCTTCGAGTCCATAGGGCCAATGGATGGGACTCTCTTGTTTACAGTTGTAGATTCTCTTGGTTCCTTTGTATGGTGGTTGTCCATCATCACCTCCTTGTTAATTGTCCTGGATGAGACCAATGAACTGGAGAGTAGGTGTTGCAACTCTATTGAGAGTCAGGGCCCAGCTAGCACACGGACAGCCCAAAGATGTAAGTTTCTTGGACTATACACCTACCAACTCTAGTACTAATTATAGGTTCAAATAGAAGGACAGAAGAGCTACATGTAGGGAAACCACAACTGAGTCCAACTCCATCACATTGAAGAGCATAAATTCAAAAGTAGGGCCCACCGGCAAGGGACCAAATTCCTGTGCTATCTGCACTGACTATAGTGTCTGGATGTCTCCAGAGCCCTCGGGAACCCTATTTGGGGTAGTATTTACTTTGGCAATCAGTGAGGTCCTGCTGAGACCAAATTCATTCTTTGCATGTGGATTTCAGTTGTTTCAGCACCATTTGTTGAAAAGACTATTCTTAACCCACTAAAGGGACTTGGTGCCCTTATTGAGAATCAACTGGCCATAGATGTGTGGGTTTATGTCTATTCTCTCAATTTCTATTCCATTGGTCTCTATGTCCATCCTTATGCCAGTATGCACAGTCTTGCTTAATGTAGCTTTGTAATAAGTTTTGAAATCAGGAAATGAGTCTTCCAAGTTTGTTCCTTTTTGAGATTGTTTTGGCTGTACAGGGTTCCCTACAGTTCCATTTGAATTTGAGAATCAGCTTTCATTTTTACAAAAAGGCTGCTGTAATTTTGATAGTGATTGTGTTGTTTCTACAGATCACTTTAGGTAGTATTGACATCCTAAGAATATTAAGTCTTCCAGTCCATGAACATGGGGTGTCTTTCCCTTTATTTAGGTCTTCTTTAATTTCCTTAAGCAAAGTTTTGTAGTTTTCAGGGTACAAGTCTTTCCCCACCTTGGTTAAATTTATTTCTAGATATTTTATTCTTTTAGATACTATTACGAATGGAATTGTTTTGTTAATTTCCTTTTCATATGTTCACTACTGGTATATAGAAACAACTGATTTTTGTATGTTGATCCTGCAACTTGGCTAAATTTGTTTATTTCTAGTAGCTTTCTTATTGATTATTTGGGATTTTCTCTATACAGGATCATGTCATCTGTGAATAGGATGGTTTTATTTCTTCCTTTCCAATTTGGATGCCTTTTGCTAATTTTCCTTGCCTAATTGCTCTGGCTAGAACTTCCAGTACAATGTTGAATAAGAGGGTGACAGTATCTTGCCTTATTCCTGATCTTAGGGGGAAAGTTTTCAGTGTTTCACTAATGGGTATGATGTTTGCTGTGGGTTTTTCATAAATACCATTTATCATATTGAGAAACTTCTCTTCTATTCTTTGTTTTTTGACTTTTTTTTTAATCAGGAAAGGATGTTGGATTTTGTCAAATGCCTTTTCTGTATCCATTGAGATGACCATGTGATTTATTTCCTGTATTCTATTAATGTGGGGTATTATATTGATTGATTTTCATTTTATGGCCACTCCTGCATTCTTAAAGCAAATATCACTTGGTCACGGGGTATAATCCTTTTAACACCGAGTCCTTTTGGCCTCAGTTTTCCAGTATTTTATTGAGGATACTTAAATATATATTCAAAAGGGAAACAGGTCTGTAATTTTCTTTTTTTTTTTTTTTTTTTTTTTTGTTCTCTGTTTATCTGGCTTTGGTAACAGGATAATATTCACTTCTTAAATGAGTTAAGAAGTGTTCCTTCCTTTTTAATTTTTTGGAAGAGTATGAAAAGGATTAGTTTTAGTTCTTCTTTAAATGTTTGGTAGGAATCAGCAGTGAAGCTATCTGGTCCTGGACTTTTCTTTTCTTGAGTGTTTTTTTTAATTTCTAATTCAAGTTTTCCTTTGTTTTTTAGTCTGTCATGATCTTTTTCTTCTTAAGTTAGTTAAGGTAATTTTTATGTTTCTAGGAATTCATCCCTTTCATCTAACTTTTTGCTGTAAAATCGTTCATAGTTTTCTCTTATGATCCGTTGTATTTCTGTAAGGTCAGAAGTAATGTCCCCACTTTCATTCCTAATTTTAGTATTTGTGTCTTCTCTCTTTTTTCTTTGTCAGTCTGGTTAAAAGTTTGTAGATTTTATTATCTTTTCAAAGAACCAACTTTTGTTTTCATTGATTCTATTATTTTTCTATTCTCTGTCTCACTTATCTCTGTTCTAATCTTTACTATTTCCTTCCTTTTTGTTAATTTTGAGGTTAATTTGCTCTTTTATTTTCTAGTTCCTCTAGATGTGAAGTTAGGTAATTGGTTTGTGATATTTCTTCTTTTTTATTGTGGACATTTATAGTTACAAGTTTCCCCCCCGAGTATTGCCTTTGCTGCATCCTGTAAGTTTTGGTATGTTCTGTTTTCATTTTCATTCATTTCTAAGTATTTTCTGATTTCCCTTGTAATTCCTTCTTGGCCCACAGTTGTTTAAGAGTGTGCTAATTTCCACATGTTTTTGAATTTTCCAGGTTTCCTTATGTTATTGATTTCTAGTTTCATTCCATTGTGGTCAGAGCAGATATTTTGAATGACTTCAATATTTTAAAATTTATTACACTTGATTTGTGGCCTAACATATGTTCTATCCTTGAGAATGATCAATGTGTACCAGAGAAGAATGTATATTCTGCTATTGTTGTTGGCTGGAGAGTTCTGAGCCCATTAGGTCAGTTAATTTATAATTTATAGTGTTGTTCAAGTCCACCGTTTCCTAAATGATCTTCTTTCTAGATAGTCTATTAACTATTGAAAGTGGTGTACTGAAGTCTCCAACTACTATTATTTCTCCCTTCAATTCTGTTAAATTTTGCTTCATATGTTTTGGGGCTCTGTGTTAGGTATATATATAATTGTTATATCTTCTTGCTGAATTGAAACTTTTATCAATATATTATGTCCTTCATAGACTCTGTAAATTTTTTTGAGTTACAATTTATTTTGTCTGACAATAATATAGCACACCAACTCTCTTTTAGTTACTATTTGTATGGAATATCTTTTTCCATCCTTTTACTTAACTTCTTCGTATCTTTGTATTTAAAATGAGTCTCTTGTAGACAGCATAAAGATGCATCATGTTTTTTTTCTTAAACCAATCCGGCAATTTCTGCTTTTTAATAGGTGAGATTAGTCCTTTTATAATTAAGTAATTAATGATAAAGAAGGATTTACCTCTGCCTTTTATCTATTTGTTTCTGCAGGTCTTTTTTGTTGTTGTTGTTCTTCAATTACTCCATTTCTGTCTTGTTTGTATTTAGTTTATTTTTTTGTACCTTTTTTCCTTTGGATCCACTTATATCCTTTTCTCTTTTTTATTTCCTTAGAGGTTACCTTTGTGAGTACAATTAATATCTTAAGGCAATAACAACCTAGTTTGAATAATAACAACGTAGTTTCAGCAGTATACAAATGTTCTCCTCCTTTATAATATGTTTCAGATTACATTTTTATATATATTGTGTGTCATTAATATAGATTTTAATCTTGTTTTACACATTTGACTTTAAAGTCATAACAGGGGGAAAAGCCACTACAAACCAAGTACAATAATAAAGGGTTTTACACTTACCTAAGTAATTAACTCTACCAATGTTCTTTATTTCTTACTATTGTTTCAAGTCCCTGTCTAGAGACATCTTATTTAACCTTGAAGGATTCCCTTTAGCATATCTAGCAGGGTAAGTATTCTGGTAAAGAACACCTTCAGATTTTGTTTTATCTGTAAATGTCTTAATTTTTCCTTCATTTTTGTAGGATAATTTACCAGATACAAAATTTTTGCTTGACTTTTTTTCCTTAATGAATTTAAATATGTCATCCCATTGCCTTCTGGCCTCCAAGGTTTCTGTTGAGAAAGGGGTTGTTAATCTTATTGAGGATCCCTTGTGTTCAATGAGTCCTTTCTGTCTTACTGCTTTCAAAAGTCTCTCTTTGTCTTTGGGTTTTGTTGATTTGATAATTACATGTATTGGTATAGGTCTCTCTGAGTTTATCCTGTTTGAAGTTCACTGAGTTCCCTGTACGTATATATTCATGTCTCCTATCAGATTTGGGAAGTTTGTGCCATTATTTCTTCAAATACATTTACTGCTCCTTTCTCTCTCCCTTGTCTTTCTGGGACTCCTAAGATGCACATCGAATCCCACAGGTTCCTCAAGCACGGTTCATTTTTCTTCACTCTTTGTTCTATCTGCTCCTTGCATTGGATAACTTTAATTACTTTATTTTCAAATTCATTGATACTTTCTTTTGCCTGATCAAATCTGCTGTTGAATACCTCTAGTGAGTTTTTCACTAAATTATTGTACTTTTCAGTTCTAGAATTTGTTAGTTTCCTTTTTATAATTTCTACCTCTTTTTTTGTTTAGAAATTTTTTCCCCTATTTTCTTTAGCTCTTTGTCTATGATTTCTTTTAGCTCACTAGACATATTTAATGCAGTTGATTTAATGTCTTTTACTAATAGTTCCAAATGTGTGCATTTCCTTAGAATGGTTTCTCTCATATTCTTTTTTTCCTGGGAATAAGCCATACTTTTCTGCTTATTTGTGTATTTTGTAATTGTTTTGTTGAGAAACAGACATTCTGAATGTAATGTTGTATAAACTCTGGAAATCTAATTCTCCCACTCCCCTGGAATGGCTGTTTTTTTTTCTTGTTGGGGCTGTAGGTGTCCATTTGTGTCCTTTTAAACTATTTTGTTCCCAAATGGGAAAGGAAAGGAAAAAAAGAAGGATACTATCTCTTTAAGACTCCTCTGCTGCTGCTTGTTACAAGGGTTGAAATAGTGTGAACACTCTATACCAGCCCCCAGTAATCAAAGGCATATACTAGTAGTCATATCACACATTCCCACTTCACCATCAGTTTTTGGAGTACAGGTCCTTATTGCCCATCCTTGCTTCAGCAAGTCACACTAGGAATACAAATTGCAGTCCCCACAGCTGTCTGCCACTTAGGTGGGGTGGGGGATGGAAGCCACTACAAAGAAGGTGAAATTCACTGATATTTGCCAAAATTTACCGGCTACTTAATCTGGCATTTCTCTAGGTGCTGCAAGTGTTTCACTAGACTCCAGAATTCCAAAATAGTTGATTCAGGCAGTTCCTGTCAATTCAATAGTTGTTTTGATAGAGTGACTGATTGTGTGACTGATCCCTGGAGCTTCCTACTCTGCCATCTTCCCACAATCTCCCCCCATAGTTACATTTCTTAACTAATGAATTTATCATTGTTAAAAAAGTAGAAAGAAGTGCAAGGTTGCTAAAATATCTTAACACACCCCATAACTTAATTTTGATATACTGTAAGTATTTCTCACAGCAATGCTACTAATACCTTATTAATACCAGTTTAACATGTGTTCTCTGGACAGATGTCATTTGGTCTCATATCCAGTGAAATTAATTTGATATAGGCAGTAAAGCATGTGAAAATCAAATGTTTTTATCATACCTGAAGTTATAGAAAGGTTACAATGAACTGAATAAGTCAATTGAGATTGATAAAAAGTTTCACATTCAAATTGATTTTCTTTACCTCCACTAGGTACTTCCAGTTAAAGGGTACTACAAGCAGTCTACATGGATAGATGGCCTACCCACACTCTACTGGAAAATGTACGATGACACACACTTTACTTTCCCAGTTTAGGTCAGCAAACTGTCCACTGATAAATCTTTATCTGACAAAATTCTCCAGGGTATTCATAATATAAGCAATTCTTATTTACTATTCCATGAGGTAAGAGATAATGTTTAAACATTATTTTCACAACAGTGAGGTAAAGTAAGTAACTAATTTTCCAGTTGTCTTGTTATGTTCTATACCCAAGATTAATTGTGCTGTGCTCCTCATACATTATTTCATTTTCCAGTCCAAAATACTATACATTTTGACTCTATTCAAATACTAGTAAAGATGAACCTCTGCCATTCATATTTTTTGAAGACTAATTGCTTCTCTTTTAATGTAGATTCAACATTCAACCATCTCCAAGTGAGACACTACCTTTCATACAAGGCATTGTTTACCAATTTTTGCCTGGTAATTTCAATTAAAAGGACATTTTAATATAGGAACTGCCATAAAGGTATATGAATAGAAAATCAAACTCCAATTCCTTTCCAGTTAACTAGTAGGAAAATATACTGCTTAACAATGAAAATAAAGAGCTATTCCTTTTCAGAATGCCTAAAGAACATACACTAGCTATATTGCGGGATTATTTGACATTTATTGAGTGTTGGCAATATGTTAGGGACTAAGCGGAATAGTGAAACATCCTACAATCACTTTCTATAGGAAAAGGGGGGAGGAGGTGAGTTGGAACACTTGGTAGTGCTGATAAACCATATCCTGAATTATAGCTAGAAGGCAATGTCAAAGAAAGAGTGCCTTATTTTAAAAGAAAACAAAGCTCAACAACCCCAAGGAGTGCTCAGAAAACACCATGTGGCTGCCCTACAAATCCCATGGACAGAAACAGATCTCTGCTGGCTACCAGAGCTGACATACCTTGGACCAAATGGGCCTTAGCATGACTTTAAAACTACAGTCCTGCCTGGGGAGAGCAAAGACTAACACAGTAAAGCCATTATCTAGACATGCTTCTCTCAGAGAAAACATGGCATTTCTAACAAGATCAAATGGCACAAAAACCTGGGAGAATATTCCAATCCTCAGTTTAGGATATTTGTAAATAAACAAGAAGTTTAGGAACCTTTTAACTTAGATTTTTAAAATGATTTGGTGATACAATGAATAAGAGGACAAAGTAATGAAATGTATCAGTTTCTCAGATATTTATGATGCCCTCTTTAAAAGACTCAGAGAAGGGCTAGGAATGCATATTTTTACCTGCAGTCTATGTAGATGAAATAAGTCTGTATGAGAAAGTCACTCTCTTCATGTGCTTAAGTTACTGCTACCGGTAAAAAATCCTTTCTTTATAAAAATCTTAGCACTAAAATACTATTTAGAATATCTCAAAATCTGGTTGCCAGCCTCATAAAGATCATATTAATTCAACAAGGCACTAAAGGCTTTTTAAAAGAGGATACTAAATATATTAATTCCCACACACCTGATGATTGGTGACTACAGGATAATTGTTTTAAACTTTATAGTGAATGAGCTCTTAGGAATAATGCTGTGATAGAAATAGCAATGGCTAAAGAGTAGTTTTTCATGAACTATGGCAAGGGTAATGGTTAGTTCCTTTGTAAATAGGACTAAAATTATTCCACAAAAACTGGTATTGCCTGACAGAAAATTGAAATGCCAATAGAAGAAGTTAAAAATCTCTTCACTTCTGCTCTTCAAGAAATAATTCCAATTAAAATCATAGGTGAAATTCTTGTTAAGTCAATATCTAAACCATGGTATCAAAAACATTCCTGGATCAGGAGACATCAGACCTAGGGGCCAATTCTGGGTCTGTCATTAACTTTTGTGACATGAGGAAGACAGTTAACTACTAAAGATGTCAGCTCTTTTTCCTGTGAAGTAAGGACAGACAAGATTACTTCTAAGCCCCAGAGAACCTTAAAATGCCATATTTTATACTTACTTAATGCCACCCCTGATATTCACACAGGGACTCTTATCCTCAAGCCAATGCATTTCATATGGGTCCACTGAACGGATAAAATAGATTGTTCTAAAACACTTTACTATGCAAGAAAGGGATAAAAAATATAAAGTAGTGAAAATTCCATCTAAATTAACCAAGGATAAATTCATTTAAAGGTAAAGAAAGAACATATCATTTCTTATATGATCTTGTCTCAAAAGAAAGAGAAAATCTGACCTTAACCTCAGAATTAATGTCAATGGTGAAAAGAATATTATTATGAGTAATAAAATAATAAAAATGTAAATGGACTAAACTCATTAGTTAAAAGAAAAAGATTTCATGTTATATTAACAACAAACACAAATCTAGCTATATACTACTCCAAAAGACATACTAAATGCAAATGCAGAAAGGTTGATGTCAAAAGGAAGTCAAAGAATATTTGAGGCAAATATTAACCAAAAGAAAGGTAGTGAAGCTACATTAAGATTAAACAAAGTAAGTTCTAAGGCAAAAAGCATCTTTAGGAATAAAGAGGATTTGCATAATATTACTAAAGGACATGTCACCAGAAATGTACCACAATTCTAAACTTGCATGAGTCTAATAACATGGCCTCAAAATATATGAAGCAAAAATTGATGGATTTACTAGAATACTCAAACTCCCAGTTATGAAGTGAGATTTTTTTTAAATACTCCTCTGATAAAGTAAAATTGTTTATGGCTTTTATCTGTCTCCCTGCCAACAACCCTCTCCAGAATATAATCTAAAATGTATAATCTTTTTTTGTCTTTTGTATTTGTACATAGAACAGTTCCTGGCACATAGTAAAAGCCTCATATATTATTATTATTATTTTTTTTAGGTACTAGGGTCCAGGGATTGAACCCAGGACCTTGTATGTGGGAAGACAGCACTCAACTACTGAGCCACATCAACTTCCCAGAGTTGGTTTAATCATTTGTTTTGCTTGTTGTTTTGTTTTTATTTTTTTCAGGAGGCTCTGGGAACCAAACCCAGGATCTTCCATGCAGGAGGCAGGCACTCAACTACTTGAGCCACATCCACTCCCTAATATATTCTTGTTGAATGTTTGAATAAAGATTAAAAACAACAACTATAAATAATGGATAACACAATGAGCAAGCATGATCCTACAATTAGCAAGAATGATCCTCCTGATTTCCAAATTAATAAATATATACTTTCTAAAGTACATATGGAGTATTTATAAAAAGTCACAATAAACTAGGCCATATTCTCTGACCACAATATAATCAAGTTAGAAAACAACCAGAAACAATAACAAACTTTCAGGCATTATATATATTTATGTAAAATATAAAACATAGTTCTGAATAGCTCATGGATCAAAAAAGGAAATCATAATGGAGATTGGGAAACATAACTGAATGATAATAAAAATATTATGTGTTAAAAATTGTGATAAACAACTAAAGAGTATATACAGGGAAATCTATAGACTTACATGCATATATAAGAAAAAGAAATAGAAATTGATGAGTTAAGCTTCTAAATTAAAAGGTTAGAAAAAAGACCAACAGAGTAAAACAAAGAAAACAGAAGGAAGGAAATAATGAATAGCACAGAAATTACTGAAATAGAAAAATATATAGAAAAATAGATTAAAAAAGCCAGAAGATGGTTCTTTGAAAACAGACAAACTCTGGCAAAAATGACCATGGGGTAAAAAAATAAGGCTTGATATTAAGAATAAAAAGGGGTGAAAATTTCAGATGCAGCAGAGAATTTTAAAATAGAATATTATGGAAAACTTTATGGTAATTTATTTAAAAACAGATACATTGACAATTTCTTAGAAAAATACATCTTATCCAAGCTTATTATATTATCCAAACTTAGAAAAAATATAACGCATCCAAACTTATCTTATGAAAAAAATAGAAAACTTGAAAAAAATCAATGATCATTAAACAAATTAAAATACAAGTTAGAAGTATACCTCCAGGGTCAGATGATTTTACACATGAATCCACCAAACATTTAATTAACAGTTACCTTGTACAAACTGTTCCAAAGAAGAGTAAGTGTGTCTTCCCACCTGAATTTATGAAGCTAACATAATCTTGATATGAAAACTAGGCAGGGATAGCACCAAAAGGATATGTGTGGGACAGTTTCACTTATGAACATACATGCAAACGCCCAAATAAATTATCAAACTTAAACCAGGAATGCATAATAAACAATAAAATACATTGTGACCTAGCTGAGTTTAATCCCAGGAGATCAAGTATGGTTTAACATTAGAATATCTATCACTATATTTCACCACATTAACAGATTAAAGAAAAATCATACAGTCTTCTCCACAGAGGCAGAAAAAGAAAAAGCATTTGATAAATTTCAATAACCATTTATGATTTAAAAACAAAACAAAAAACCTCAATGATTAGGAACAAAAGGGATCTTCTTTACCTGATATCAGGAAACTGTGATGGTTAGGCTAGTGTGTCAACTTGGCCAGGTCACTGTGCCCAGTAGTTTGGTCATGCAAGCACTGGGCTAATTGTAGTACAAGGGCATTTATGGATGTTAGTCACCATTGACATTACTGCAGCGGTAAATCAGATATAGCTGATTACAATCACATCAGTCAGGGAGATTGCCATCAGCAATGAGTGAGGCTTTATTCAATCAGTTGAATGCCTTAAAAGGGGAAGTGATTCCAGCATTGAATGACAATTTCCCAGCTTGTTTTTGGAGAGCCAACATTTCCCAGAACTCATCAAGGACCTTCATTGTACTTACATTGGAGCCCCTGGTTGCAGCCTGCCTGAGAAACTTGCACCTGTGCATCCCCATGGCCACATGAGATACTCTGATAAAATCTCTTACTATTGACAGGTATCTTTTGTTGATTCTGTTTCCCTAGAGAACCCTGACTAATACAGCTTAGTACCAGGAGTGGTTCTTGAGGAACAGTCTTAAACATGGGATGTCTCAGGTTTTGCAATTGGTTTTCTACTCTAATTGGACTCAAGGGTACTAATGACTCCCTTTCTAATAATGAAGAGGCTGCTGACAGTCCATGATGCAAATTGGCAATTGAGATATGCAAAATATCATCACTGGATTTCCCTACTTCCACGCTTATAAGAAGCAAGGATCTGTGTGAGAGTGTTTTCAACATCTTAACAGTTTTGTGGAGTCAAAAGGTATAATGATGTTGCCTGGCTCCTCCTAGATATTTTGGATATAGTTACAAAAGAAAGATACGAGTTAAAGGCTTCAAATTTGAAACTTAAATACCACATGAATGTTGCAAAAGTTTCTATGTGTGCTCTGAAAGAAAATATTGCTTTCTGTAGCCACAGGCTCAAAATATCTGAGAACCAAACCCAGACTCTCATTGTATGAGTAGCGGAGTTACAAAGGACACTAAAATCTCAACCCCACAGGGTTTCTGCAGTTAAAGTGAAGGCATTGATCGGAAGAGTGGAACCCAGAGAACCAGGATGGAGACATATGGGATGATGATAATATTGGTGGGGACACTGGAACCCTAAATTCTACTGAGACTTTACCAAACAAGCCTGCAATGACCTGCTCTGTGGAGACCACACCTTGACAACCTTGTATTAACCAGCCTCCAGCCTGCCCCAGGGAGTCTGGACCTCCTTCCAGCCCTGAGGTGGGTACCAGCCAAACTGAAGGCTGCCACTGCCCAGCCTCTGGCCTGCCCCAGGGAGTCTGGACCTCCTCCCAGCCCTGAGGTAGGTACCAGCCAAACTCCAGCATGTACTGTGGAACTACCAGTCTGCCCTGAGGAAACTGCCTTCCAACCCTGCCTGAAGAGGTTAACCCTGTCTCACCAGAAGAAAATGAAAGGGAATGCCCTGAGGTCAGTAGCTTGCAAGGCATTTCAAATCCTTCTCCTTACCCACCTCTACCACCTCTCATCTTTGAGACATATTACTAAACTAAAATCACAAAAAAGCCCCCAAAGATGAAATACAAAAAGTGACCCATGAGGAAGTAAGGTATACTCTGAAAGAATGGCATGAGTTTTCAAAACCTATATAGACAGAAATCAGGGGAATATGTGTGGGAATGGACACTAAGGGTATGGGATAATGGTGGAAGGAATATGAAGTTGGATCAGGCTGAATTTATTGATATGGGCCCATTAAACAGAAGTTTTGGATTCAACGCTGTAGCTCAAGGGGTTAGAAAGGGTTCTGTTTGTTCAGGTGGCTGACTGAAACATGGTCAAAAAGATAGCCTAGCATGTCTGAGGTTGAGATGCCCATTTGCCCTGGTATACAGTAGAAGAGGGTATTCAAAGGCTTGGAGAGATTGGATTGCTAGAATGGATTTACCATTTGTGACCTACCCACCCATCCCAGGAATATCCAGAGGACACACCTTTAGCCAGGATTGTGAGGAATAAATTTGTAAGACTAACTCCATCTTTCCTAAAGAGCTCTGTGGTTGCTCTTCTCTGTAGTCCATATATTACTGTAGGGAGGGCTGTAATGGAATTAGAATTCTTAAACATTATAGAGATGATCAGATATTGGTCCAGTAAAAGTCAAGTATGGGTAAAAGTCAAGTATTAGCAGTTAATTGCCAAAGACAAGGTGGGTGTGACTACTGCAAGGAACGGCAGATTCAAAAAAAGCACACAAAATAGTCTGAGTCACTTAGAGTTATGGTGTTAGCTAATACATCATGGGGTACCTAGAAATGAAATAGATGGGCAGTTTACTAAATTTCTTCTGGATCTGTATAAACAGAAGAGTTCTAGGTTAAGTGAACAAAATCCTAACTCAGATTACAGACACAGAGAATCACGGCCCCTTAATCAATTCTCAGACTTGAGGCAGTTTACAGACCCAGAACCCCTTGAATGAGGAGAAAGCCAGGTCCCCTCGGGGAAAGATCCTGTTAAACTACCAAAAATTTGTACTATTAATCTTCCACTCACCTTTCCCCAAGGAGATCTACGGCCTTTTACCAGAGTAACTGTGCACTGGGGGAAAGGAAATGATCAGATATTTTGGGGATTATTAGACACTGGCTCAGAAGTGACATTAATTCCAGGAGATACAAAATGACACTATGGTCCATCAGTCAGAGTAGGGGTTTATGGAGGTCAGGTGATTAATGGAGTTTTAGCTCAGGTCCATCTCACAGTTGGCCCAGTGTGTCCCCAGACCCATTCTGTGGCTATTTCCCCAGTTCCAGAATGCATAATTGGAATAGACATACTTAGTAACTGGCAGAATCTCCACATTGGATCACTGACTTGTGGAGTGAGGGCTATTATGGTTGGAGAGGCCAAGTGGAAGCCACTAGAACTGCTCCTACCTAGCAAAATAGTAAATCAAAAGCAATACTGGATTCCTGGAAGGATTGCAGAAATTAGTGCTACCATCAAGGATTTGAAGGATGCAGGGGTGGTGATTCCTACCACATCCCCACTGAACTCTCCTGTTTGGCCTATACAGAAAACAGATGAATCTTGGAGGATGACAGATTATCATAAACTTAACCAGGTGGTGACTCCAGCTGCAGCTGGTGTCCCAGGTGTGCTATCATTGCTTGAGCAAATCAACATGTCCACTGGTACCTGGAATGCAGCTGTTGATTTGGCAAATGCTTTTTTCTCAATTCCTATCAGTAAGGACCACCAGAAAGAGTTTGCTTTCAGCTGGCAAGGCCAGCAGTATCCCTTCACTGTCCTGCCTCAGGGGTATATCAACTCTCCAGGCCTATGTCATAGTATTGTCCCTACAGGGATCTTGATCATCTCTCCCTCCTACAAGACATCACTCTCATTCATTATATTGATGATATCATGTTGATAGGACCTAGTGAGCAAGAAGTAGTAAAGACTCTAGACTTATTATAAGGCATTTGTGTGAGAGAAAATGGGAGATAAATCCAACTAAAACACAAGTCCTTCCACCTCAGGGTAATTTCTAGGTGTCCAGGGGTATGGGGCATGTCGAGATATCCCTTCTAAAGTGAAGGATAAGCTGTTGCATCTGGCTCCTCCTACGACCAAAGAAGAAGCACAACAATTAATTGGTCTCTTTGGATTTTGGAGATAACACATTTCTCATTTGGGTGTGGGACTCTGGCCCATTTACCAGGTAACAGAAAAGCTGTTCGTTTTGACTGGGGACGGGAACAAGAGGAGGCCCTGCGACAGGTCCAGGCTGCTGTGCAAGCTGCACTACCACTTGGGCCATATGATCTAGCAGATCCAATGGTGCTGAAAGATTCAGTGGCAAATAGAGATGCTGTCTGGAGACTTTGGCAGGCCCCTATAGGAGAATCACAAGGCAGGTCCTTAGGACTTTGGAGCAAAGCCCTGCCATCCTCTGCAGATAACTACTCTCCTTTTGAGAAACAGGTTTTGGCCTGCTAGTGGGTCTTAGTAGGGACTGAACACTTAACCATGGGCAATCAAGTTAATATGAGACCTGAGGTGCCTATTAAAACCATAAAGTTGGGCATGCACAGCAGCACTCCATAATAAAGTGGAAGTGGTATATGTGAGATAGGGCTCAAGCAGGTCCTTAAGGCACAAGTATGTTATATGAGGAAGCAGCCCAAATGGCCATGGATACCACCCCTGCCATGTTATCTTTTCTTTCCTGGCCCACAGCTTTGGTCTCTTGGGGAGCCCTTTACAATCAGTCAAGTGAGGAAAACTTAGGCCTGGTTTACACTTGGTTCTGCACGATATGCAGGTACCACCCAAAAGTGGTACTGCTGTAGCACTGTAGCCCCTTTATGGGACATCCCTGAAGGACAGTGGTGAGGGCAAATCCTCCCAGTGGGCAGAACTTAGAGCAGTGCACCTGGTTGTTCATTTTGCTTGGAAGAAGAAATGGCCAGAGGTGCATTCACGGGCTGTTGCTAATGGTTTGACTAGATGGTCAGGGACTTGGAAGGAACATGATTGGAAAATTGGTGACAAAGATGTCTGAGGAAGAGGTATGTGGATAGACCTTTTTGAGTAGGCAAAAAATATGAAAATATTTGTGTCCCATGTGAATGCTCACCAGATGGTGACTTCAGCAGAGGAAGATTTTAATAATCAAGTGGATAAGATGACCTGCTCTGTGGCTAATGCTCAGCCTCTTTCCCTAGCCACTCTGTCATTGCACAAAGGGCTCATGAACAAAGTGGACATGGAGGTAAGGATGGAGGTTATGCATGGGCTCAGCAACATGGACTTCCCCTCACCAAGGCTGACATGGCTAAGCCACCGCTGAATGCCCAATTTGCCAGCAGCAGAGACCCATATTCAGGCCTCAATATGGCACTATTCCTTGAGGTGACCAGCCTGCTACCTGGTGGCAGATTGACTACATTGGTCCACTTCCACCATGGAAGGGGCAGCGATTTGTTTTAACTGGAATTGACACATACTCTGGATATGGGTTTGCATTTCCTGCATGCAATGCTTCTTCCAAAACTGCCATCCATGGACTTAGTGAATGTCTTATCTACTGCCACAGCATTCTACACAGCATTGCTTCCAATTAAGGAACCTATTTCACAACAAATGATGTGTGGGAATGAGCACATGCCCATGGAATTCACTGCTCTTACCCATTACCCTGAAGCAGGTAGATTGAGAGAATGGTGGAATGGCCTTTTGAAGACTCAGTTAAGGTACCAACTAGGTGGTAATACCTTGCAGGGCTGGGGCAATGTTCTCCAAGAGGCTGTGTGTGCTTTATTATTATTTTTAAAGATTTATTTTTATTTATTTTTTCCCCCTCCCCCGCCCCCGTTGTCTGTTCTCTGCATGTTCTTCTTTGTCCGCTTCTGCTGTTGTCACCAGCACGGGAATCTGTGTTTTGGTGGTCATTTTGATGCGTCAGCTCTCCTCGTGTGTGGCACCATTCCTGGGCAGGCTGAAATTTCTTTCGTGCTGGGCGGCTTTCCTCACAGGGCGCACTCCTTGCGCGTGGGGCTCCCCTATGTGGGGGACACCCCTTCGTGGCAGGGCACGCAGCATCAGCACTTGCGCATGGGCCAGCTCCACACGGATCAAGGGGACCCAGGGTGTGAACTGCGGACCTCCCATGTGGTAGATGGACGCCCTAACAACTGGGCCAAGTCCACTTCCCCTGTGTGTGCTTTAAATCAGCATCCACTCAATGGTGTTGTTTCTCCCATAACCAGGAGCCATGGGCCCAGGAATCAAGAGTGGAAATGGGAGCGGCACCACTCATTATTACCCCTAGTGACCCACTAGGAAAATTTTTGCTTACTGTACCTGCAACGATAAAATCTGCTGGTCTACAGGTTTTAGTCCCAAAAGGAGGAATGCTGCCACCAGGGAATACAACAATGATTCCATTCAACTGTAAATTAAAACTGCCACCTGGCCACTTTGGGCTCCTCTTACCTCTGAATCAACAGTCAAAGAAGGGAATCACTGCACTGGCTGGGGTGATTGATCCTGACTATCAAGGGAAAATAGGAGTGTATCTACATAATAGGGGTAAAGAAGAATTTGCCTGGAATACAGGGCATCCTCTAGGGCATCTTCTAGTACTGCCATGTCCGATGATTAAAGTCAATGGAAAACTGCAACAACCCAATCCAAGCAGGACTAACAATGGCCAGAATCTTCAGGAACAAAAGTTTGGGTCATCCCACAAGGCAAAAAACCATGGCCAGCTGAAGTGCTTGCTGAGGGTAACAGAAACATAGAAGGGGCAGTGGAAGAAGATAGTGATAAATATGAACATTGACCATGTGACCAGCTACAGAAACGAGAACTGTAATGGTCATGGATCTTTCTTCCTTGTTTCATTATGATTATGATTTGTGTATGTACACAAAACAAATTTCTTTATCTTTATTCCCAGCCATTTCTCTTATCATATAACAAGTTATATCAGTTTCATGTTATAATATTTGAGGATGTCAAGTTTAAGAGTGAACATTACCCAAGAACTTGTACCCTATTCTGTAGGGAACTAATGGATTTCCAGTTGTATGCAGGAGAATTGAACGTAGTGAGGCAGAAATATATATATATACGCATGTCTGTTATTGTTTTTACTTAGAGGTAAGTATGGTTTAAGGTGATGTGTATGGTTGCCAAGTTGACAAGGGGTGGACTGTGATGGTGAGGCTAATGTGTCAACTCGGCCAAGTCATTGTGCCCAGTCGTTTGGTTAAGCAAGCACTGGGCTAATTGTAATGCAGGGGCATTTATGGACTTTAGTCACGATTCACTTTACTGCAGTGGTAAATCATAGATAGCTGGTTACAATAACATCAATCAGGGAGATTGCCATCAACAATGAGTGAGGCTTTATCCAATCAGTTGAATGCCCTAAAAAGGGAAGTGATTCTAGCACTGAGTGAAAATTTCCCAGCTCACCTTTGGACAGTCAACATCTCCCAGAACTCATCAAGGACATTCATTGGACTTTCATTTGAGCCCCTGGTTGCAGCCTGCATGCAGAACCTGGGCCTATGATCCCCACAGTCACATGAGAGACTCTGATAAAATCTTTTACTATTGACAGGTATCTTTTGTCGATTCTGTTTCCCTAGAGAACCCTGACTAATACAGGTACCTACCAAAAATACTTAAGTATAAAATTTCAAAAATCATTTTCTTTAAAATCAGGAACAAGTCAAGGATACCCACTTCTAGTCAACATTGTATTGGAGGTCCCAAACAACGCAAACCTAAATTAAAGAAATAGAGATTTCAAAGGAAAAGACAATGGCAAATGTGTCTTAGTTAGGACATTCATGTACTCAGAGAGGTCTCTGAGAAGTGGCTGAAGAGTTAAATACCTTTTGAGAACTTTGGGATTCCAGAATACCTATAATTCTGGAAATAGAGTTTTTAAAATTTGGTAAATTTTGTTTTTTAAAAATCCATAATTGTATTTCATCTTAAAAGATGTTCTACCATTGCCTTATTTTGCTTTTTACTAAGCCCTTGATAACCAGTACTTTCTAAGCTGACTAAAGACTCAAATTTAGTTTGATTTCCAGTTTGACAGACACACATCCCAGCACTGCATCAAAGCAACAAGATGAGGCTCATCTCTGGGAGTTACCTTAGGACCTCCCATTTTTCCACTGCTCCAACACAGCATGTAAATAATACTTAGCTTGGCCCTAGTACTGAGGACTCACTAATGCTCTCTCCAAGAAGCATTTTTTATCCTTTATTATTGTTAGTGTTTTTTCACAAACTACTCTTAAATAATACTAAGACTTTTAAAAATCCCATTTCGGTATTTAGTTGGGGAGTTGTCTTTAATTTTCTTTCCCCTTGATTCTTTAAATGTCTTGCTCTTGTGGTTTTTCTAAGTATTTTTGTGTAATGAGTCACTCTGAGCAACTGACTGGGAATGTGGAAAGAAGTCTTCTCTTGCTATTTTGATTTACTATGTGATTGACCCTGGGCCAGTCATTGAACCCAATCAAGTAACTTCATTTGTTGCTAAATAAAGATAAAAAAAATCATGGAGGAATGGGTTAAAATTAGACCCTGCCACCAATGAGTCAGTCTCATAGTAACTTACTCACAGAAATTAAGTCGCTTTCTCACATAACATTTCCATTGGAAATAATTTCCTTTATTTTCCTTGCCTAGTTGTAGCCCTTTTAAATATCTCTATGCTGTCCTCTATTACCTCTCCATTTATTTATTTAAATTTACTTTTCAGTTTCAATTAATGATCATGGACTCCATGTAATGACCAGCCTGAAATAAAGTTTTCAAGTTGTGGGTAAGCAGCAGTAAGAAAAGCGAAATAAATAAGAGTGGGAGGAAAAATGGACTTAAAAGTCCTGATTCAAGTTCCATATTCTACCATCAACTAGTTTTGTGATCTTAAGACAGCAAGTTAACTTCTATGAGCCTAAAATTTCAATTTATAAAGTAGCAACCTCACCACTCTCTGTTTTTCCCTCACATGGCTATTGCTACAAAAAACCCAAAAGAAGGAAAGTGGATGGTGCTTTGAAAAACTGTAAAGTGTTATATATTAGTATCCACATTAACTGAATAATTCCATACACTTATGAAAGAATTTCGTCATTATATATGAGGCTTTACTCAGTGATATCTATCCATTATTGAATTATAATTTAATAGTATTTTACAATAGTAATTTTTAAGAATGTGAATATAAATTCAAGGCAAGGAACACTTTAAAGTTATAAAATATAGCTTAAGAATGGAAGCAGCATCATTCTGGTGCCTGCTGGAAAAGCAGGGACTAATCTAATTCTTACCTGAAGATCCTTCTTATTGTAAGTTATAATCTTCCTAAACCATTATCCATGGTAGGGCTAAAAGTACAAAATACATGAATGGAAAATTGAAGTGTTAACAAATTCAAGGTGGGACCAAGGAGCTATTTGCAGACATGTTATCTAGATCACATAGAAATTCAAGGAAAAGAATCTGAAAACACAGGTTGTATCATTTGTCTTACCTTTGCTCTGTGTTAAAGAGTGCGAAGATGTGCTTGCTAGACATAAAGCTCTTTTCCACATCCCGAACTTTCAGATTGTCTAAGGGAAGCATATACTTCTTTTCTTTTTCCTATCAAAGAGAGAGGGAGGAGGGAGGGAAAATTGGCTTTAATCAAAGATCTTGAAGAATGCCATCAGCAACATTTCACCTGAGTTGGTTAACACTTGACCACACAATTTCGATACCATCACAAGTTATTTTGATACCAGCTACCAAGGAACAACAATCTGAGATTGGAGACTCCAGTGATTCTCAACACATGGTTTGGAAGAATGGAGGGTGGGAAAGTGTACAGGAAGGGTTCAGCAATGAAAAAAACACATGATCCTCTATCCTTTCCCCCTCATGTGGGTCCCCTCAGATGTTTTAAAATATTAGTTTGATATTAAGAATTTAGCCATCTGTTAATATTTAACAAAAATGCTCTGTTCCTAATTCAATGAGAAATACCAGATGGATTTTGTTTCATATTTTATTTGCAGACTAAGTGCTTTTGATAGCCTGTGCTGGCAAGGTACTAGAAGCACAAGTATGAAATACCCCCCATAAACTATGATATGGCACAGAAAATACTTCCCTCATTTGGGTCCAGAATAAAATGTGGGCCTAGAAAAAATTATTCCATAAAATTGTTGAGCTCCATTGGGAAAAAAGGGCCCATTATAAAGTAGACTGTGATTAACTAGAAGATCTCTTTAACAATTAAAAATTCTTTAGGAAGAAACTGGACTTTGGAAAGGTGAGGTCTGCAAATGGTACCAAACCGGTTTTGGGAAAACATATTCGATATCAAAGAATGGTTAGAAATATTTACTTTTAGGGACTGGTGTAGGGGCAATATGACCATATGTTTAAAAGCCTAATGACCAGGATAATAGAATAGAACTAAATCCTCAGCTTCAGAAATCTAGTAAATAGCTATTCCCAGAGGCACGTTAGCACAGTTCTTGTTAAACAGTAGTACTCTCTATGGTCCTGGGCTAACCTCTGATATTAGTCCTCAGGGAGAGCAGGACTAGACTTCAGAGAAGGAAAGCATGGAGACTTTGCCACAACTTTTAATAAATAATTATTAATGTCTATGGGAAATACATGCACTACATAGATATGCTTAACATAAACCTTTTTGCTCCTACAGCATATAGATTACTTTCTTGAAAATTAGTGACTAGAAATAGTAGCATGGAGCAGAACTCTTCTAGGCCCACTAGCCAGCTTGTGGTGGCATGTTGTATGCAGACCAGAGACAAAATTATTGCAGGGAATATCACTGACTTTGCCACTTCTTATTTCTAAATTAAGTTGGGAAAAGCAGGGAAAAGTTGTGCAGAATACATTAGAATCACTAAAAGGTGACACTCTATTTTATCACAAAAAGAAGACAGAGTGAAACAGTTGAAATTCAGCAGAATTTGAAGGAAGATGGCTGGAGACCAAAATGGCTGTAATGGCAGGCAATTAAGGGGAAGATAGGGGAGGAGAGGGGATGGAAGAGGAGGGGAGAAAAGAAACTAAATGGTAATGGGACATAAACATGAAAAAGCAAAGAATTATAAGGAAGTAAGGAAGTGCCAATATTTCTTGTACAAAAAAAACTTTATTAGTAAATACAAAATATTTCTATACAGCAAAATGCATTATTTAAATAAATGAAGTATAACAGTTGAGTCTAAGTTGCTTAAAATAATTATCAAACTATTTTAGGACAGTTTTAAAAGGCAACAACCTAAATTAAATGAAAACCTATTCAATACATAGTCAAATGAAAATGCTTGAGAACCAGGGAACATTTTTTGTTGGACTTTTTTCAACGTCCTAAATTTAAGCAGCTGTGTATTTTTTATGCAGCATTCTAGTCAACTTTTTGAAATGATGGATTTGCTGTTTAATGGGAAATCTGCATTTCATTGTAAAGATGGAACACAATGTCCTTGGCTTGTTTTCTATAGAAATAGGCTCCCTTTTGTACTTCATTCTCTAGCTTATAGTGAAGACCAAAAATCCAGCAAGTTTATGTCAGATATTAACACTGAAGAAAGACACACATATGTAGACAGGGAAAAATGAAAAATGTAGTCTTCCCTTCCAAAATTCTAAATGTTACTTATCCAAGGCTTTTGAGGACATATTGCTTTGTTATTTTATAATCAAGAGTTTTAAAACCAATAAAGGAATAAGAAAGAGTCAAATTAATTTGTTTAATTAAAGCTGTAAGTCAAATAGATAATTAAATGAGGCAGTAGCAACCCCAAACAATGAAACAGAATATCATGGATATTTCTAAAATTCTTGTTGATTTTGAAAAAGACTGACACTCTTTTTAAATAACATCTTGAATGTGAAATAACTAAAATGAGCAAAAGGAATAAAACAGGAGAAAGTATATATGGAATTATAATTTCCAAAGTAACAGTTGTCTTACCACCAGTTTAATTAATAAATTTGCTGCATAATCTTTGAGAGTTCCATTAAAATGTTTAATAATGTAGTGATGACTATTGTAGTCATCAGCCACAGATGACTACTGAGAATCTGAAACAAAGCTACTTAAATTGATATGTCCTCTAAGTGTAAAATACACAGCAGATTTCAAAGACTTAGTATGAAAAATAAAGGTAAAAATATCTCATTAATAGCTTTTTATTAATTATTTGTTGAAATGACAATATTTTGGATAAACTGGGATAAATAAAACATTAAACAATTTCACCTACTTATTTTTACTGTTTTGAATGTGGCTATTGGAAAATTTTAAACAACATATATGATCACATTACATTTCTATTGGACAGTGCTAGTCTCCACATAACGTAATTATCATCTCTTTCCTCTCTCCCATCTATCCAAACAATTTTTCCCTTCTGACTTCCCAATTTCTGCTATTGGGTATACTTTTCATTCTTCCAGTCACCCAGCGCGAAACTTCACTATCATTTCCAAGATATTTCTTTCCTTCACCTCCTTTATGACATCAAAATTATATTACATTGTGTTTGAAGCATTTGTCACAGCTCCCACTTGTTTGATATTCTTACCACATTAGTACAAATCCCCGGCATCTTATAAGCATGACCTCCTATCTAGTCTCCTGGCCTTCTAATCCCTATAGCCATCTCCAGGTAGTGTAACTTTCCTAAACTACTCTGTTAAATTCATTACAGTTCTCTACAACTTTCTATAACTTTCCATTACTTGTGGGAGAAAATCACCAAACTCCTTAATATGACAATCAAAAACACCTATAAAATGGTTCTATCCTGACTGGTCAGTTCTCCTCCAATCTGCCATAAGTCTCCATTTCCACAAAATACATCTATGTACAGTCCTTAATATGTCTCTGTGCCTTTGCCAAGTCTTTTCTCCAATTTCAGATACTCTCTCAACTACTCTTTCCAAATCAGTATTTATTACTTAGAATCCAGCTCAAGTTTTACCTTCTGTGCAAATAGTTTTCCCAAGCTCATAACTGTTACTAGGCATACTTCTTTCCTTTCAATTCCTATAACAGGTATTTTTTACTCTGTTTTTTTTCTCTGCATTTCATCTTATATAAGATGCCCTCATCTTATAAATACATTCCATGCAAAAATCTGCATTAAAGTTGTTCATTTGGAACCATTGGTTCAGTTAATTCTATTGTTCAAGTTACATTTGCTAAGAAGAACAAAAAAGTAGAGATATTTACTGTAACATTTGTAAGTAAATAAGAAATATTCAATATTTTAAATCTTTTATCTTGAATAGACATTTGTAGGAAGCACTTATAAAATTATAGAGAAAGATCTTTTAATGGAAATTCAGAAAGGAACTTCTGCGTATTTACAAATGCTCAGAGGCTGATGTCACTGATTCTACATCATTTTCTTCACTTTTAAACATGCTACCTTTCCTTTCTCAATACAGGAGATTACCTGCAATATTTATATGGGGGGCATCCACAGTGACAGAGATTCTTTGTTCAGAGAGAGAGAGAACATGAGAGAGTCAATGTTCTCTTCCTGTGGTAACTTGGCAAGAGTTAGAAGAGTGGAAATAAGATAAGCCTTTATATGTGAAAAAGTGTGGTCTGAGGTGGAATTAAGTGAAATATGAGTGGTAAAAGGCAGAGGTATCAAGTGGAGGGAAATGGGAAGTATGGGATGGTCACAGCATCTATTCATCTGTCTTGAGAGAAAACAAAAGATATAGATGCTGGGTCAGCAAGAGTTCAGTGATTAGCTTTTAGCTGGCCATCAATATAACTTGGTTGCTGGAAGGAACTACAGTTGATACGAGGGGAATGTTGTGTGTATAGAGAAATAGCTTCTTCATATGCAGAGAACCGGTAAGTCTTTACACATTTGGCCTTTTAAATATAGGGAGTTTCATAACTGAGGCAAGGTTTGAGTGACTTTGTTTAATGACTATATTTAATAATTTTATTTGTGCATACCATTTCTCACAAATAAGGCAATAAAATTTTTAAGGTAAGACCACGAGTTTTTCCAAATTTCTATATATTATAATGCCTAGCATAGTATTGAGCATAGAAATTTACACAGCATATACTATAAATATTTTTAAATTGATTTGAAAATGTGTGATAACCAAAACCAAATGCTGAGTAAGATATTTAATAGTTACATATATTTGTGAATTACATTAAAATTCTATTTAAAAAACTATTAAGATGCTTCACTGATTGGCATTACTTTTGATTACCAAAGCTTTACAATGTTTAGATTGATTACTGTGTTTATTTTATCTCTGCCAATATTTGTGTTGTTTCCACTTGCTAGGTAGGTCTTCTTCCCTAAAGGCAAATATTAGTGGTATTGAAATGTATGTCAAATGCTATCTCCTTCATAAAGCCAATTTTGATTACTGCATATCAAAGCCTTCTATAGCTCTCAAAGTTTCCACAATTTCTGTCATTGGCTATACAGGATGTCGTTTGTTATTTATGTTCAGCTTGCTTTTTCAAGTAAATTGGAGGCTCCTCAAGGGCAGGGATTGTTTCAAAATCTTTTGTGTTTACATCTAATAGTTATTACACTGCTGTACAAATAAATGTTGCTTATAGAACATTTGATTTTTGACGATGCATCACAAATAAAAATTCCATTATGATAGGTCCACCTATACACCAGTCTGTTAAAAATTATCTAACCAGATGTGATATAAAAACTTTATGACTCAAAGCTCGATTTTAAACGATTTTAACTTTTTGCTTAATATCATATAGTTTGTTAGGTAAGGTCTACCAACCTGGATCAATATACCTGATTTGATTTACACAAATCACATTGGCCTAAACACATAAACATACTGTGAAAATTCAATATATTTCAAAATAATAAAAACAAAAACAAGCAGATATTCTGATCTTAAGAGGTAAGAACTGATGTGAAGCTTTTGAAAAGGGTAGAGCAGAAAAGAGATTAAATTAGAAAAGAACAAAGAAAAAAATAGGAAAAAGCCAGTTATGGTCCCAAATTTATTTTTAAAATATGTGACATTTGTTATAATTCTTCATTTGCTTGCTCTAACATTTTAAAACATCATGACTATATTTATCAAGCTATTAAACAATCAGATTAGAAACAGTTTCCATGACAGGTTAACAGAATATCCTATATTGCTAGAGTAACTGTGCTTAGCCAGAGCAAAGATTCTTAGCATTGACAACCCATTGTATACTCATAATTTGTTCAATGTCTCTCCTTCTATTGGGAAACTAAAATTTATTTGCCCTCTCCTAGTGCTGCACAACCCCACTAGCAATGAGTAGAACATTCCTATGACATAACCGGACTAACAATGTGCATAGAAAAGGCAGTACCCCTGAGCCAACCAAGGGAGAAGTGGCTGAATATTTATGCCACCAAGAATCTGGTCCACACACAGGGTATAGCTCGTAGATTTGTCCAATTTGAAAAGGTTCCTCATCCAGAGCTTATAAATGCTTTCGTAGATTACTAAACTCTCATAAGATACTGTGGAACATTCATTTAACATAATCTGCTTGTTGTTCAAAAGATAATCAAGTTGATCAATATTTTTGCAAAGTTTTTTTTTTCCTTTTCTGTCTTTGATGCATTGTGGCCAGAATATTTGCAAGAAGGTTAACTGGAGACATTATCCTGGGTTTCTTGGCTAAGAAAAATGTGATGCCCCAATAATTTAATCTAATTCATAATTTCACACTTTGAGTAACTGACAAAAGAATTACATAAGCACACATATTCATCGTGCCCCACACCCCACCTCATTCTCAGGGATTAAACTGCATTGCCCATCAGTATAAATTCAACTCCTCAGCATACCCGTGGCATCAACCATGAGATTCCTACTTCCCAGAAAAGTCAATGCATTTTCATATATCACAGAGAACATGTTCAATTCAATCTTCATGGCTTTGTCTATACCATTTCCTCTATTAGAAGCACTTTTACCAATCTGCCACTCTATCTCTACTTCAAAATCCTGCAAAAGATTACTCCTTCTAGCTCAGAAAACCGTGTTTTTTTTTTCCTGAAAAGTATTATAGGTCTTATTTTCCTGTCCCACGCTATTTGCAGATTTTTCTTTTTTAATCAGTGGAATTCCTTTTTAAAAAGAGAGAAATAGGGAAAGAGGGAGAGGGACAGAGGGGGGGAGGGAAAAAGGGAGGGAGGAATTCTGATGTCCAAGCCCAATATAGTAATATAAGACCAATTAAAAGTGGAGCTCTTCCAAATTAGGCTAAGCAGGATGGAAACCTCATATAGAAATGTGCATATAGAAACTATTGGGAAAGGGAAAAAGATTTTCCTAAGCTCTTTGGCCTACCCAACTCCAAGGACCTTCTCTTCGCAGGAGCTATGAGGGAGGGGTTAGGTGTGGCAGGTTAAAACTCTATCATCTAGGCTGGGGAACTAAGAATCAGTTTGGAGCTGTGGGAAGGTAAATCCCTTCCCCCTAGGGCTGAGGGCGTAGCACTCTTGGACAGCTGCAGGCCCTGCAGCAGCATTCCCAAGCCCCGTGTTCCCTAAATGCGTGAACCCCAAGCCCGTATTCCCTGAACCCCCACAACCCACATTTCACAGACCTACATAACCCGAGTCTACATTCTCCTGGGGCTCTGTTTCCCGAGCCCAGCACTCCTGGAAATCCAGCACTGCACTATCCCTCCGGTCATGGACTAACTCTGGGAGTGCGAGGGATTAGGTGGGAGGTGCAGAGGGGCCCAAGGAGTGTGGGTTCAATTTTCTGGTGCCCCCCTTTCATTGTTTGGAGGAGCATATCGGGCTTTTATATTAGGTGCTGCAGGCAACATTTCTTCTTTGCTGTGCTTCCTCATCCTCAATTTCCACTTTTGTGTGTGTACTGATTTTACCTACCAACACTATCCCCTTTCCTTTACATCATTCTATCCTCCATCATTTATTGTTTCTCTTACATTCCACCTCTCTTTGTTTAGCCCCCAATATTTCTGACTTTTCATCTCTAATACCTCTAATCTGTTTTCTGTCTTTTATTCACTCTTTATACAACTGTCATTTCTTTTCTCTTTACCTTTCTCCTGACCACTCTGGCCTTTTAATTTATACTACATTCCACCCCATATTCAGTTTACTATCTCATTATAGGTACTCCACTTTTTTATGGTTATAACTATACACAGCTTACATGAGTTCAATATCCATTCTCCTAGATCTCACATAGTTCTTCTGCTAACATTTACTATCAATACTACTATTATATTTTATTTTCTTACCCCTTTTGCTTTCTCTGGCCCTAATATTTTCCTTCAAGGGAACTTAGTTAACAACAAGGAAACAGAATAAGAACAAAGTGACAAAGAGAAGACTTAACATGCACACAAAAACAACAACTAATTAAATCCCAAGACGAAGAAGCTAATCAACTGAATTAAACCCAACAAGATGAAATGATGACCAGACAGCAACAAAAAACTACAGACCATAATAATAATCAGGAAAACATGGCCCAATTCAATAAACAAATTAAAAACCAGGAAGAGAAGTGGAACACCGAACAAATAATTAAAGGTCTCAAAACATGTATCATGGACCAATTCAATAAAGTGAAGGAAGAGATTAAGCATATTAAGAAAACACTTGGAGAGCATACAGAAGAAACTGTAATCATGCACAAAAAGATAACAGATATGATGGGGATCAACAACACAGTCCAAGAAATCAAAAATATGCTCTCAGCAAATAACAGGGCATTTGAAGAGGCAGAGGAAAGAATTAGTGATGTGGAGGACAGTACATCTGAAATCAAACTTATAGTAGAATTGATTGATAAAAAGATAGAAAAAATCCAGCAAGGACTTAGGGACCTGAATGACAATGCAAAATGCACAAACATATGCATCATAGGCATCCCAGAAGGAGCAGGGAAAGGGGACAGAGGGGTGTTGGAGGAAATAATGGCTGAAAACTTCCCAAACCTATTGAGGGAGATGCATGTACATGTCCAGGAAGCACAACACACCCCAAACAGCATAAATCCCAACAGGCCTACCCCAAGACATATACTTATTAAATTATCCAGTGCACAAGACAAAAAGAAAATACTAAAAGCAGCAAGAGAAAAGGGAACCATTACATACAAGGGCAACTCAATAAGATTAAGTGCTGATTTCTCATCTGAAGCATGGAGGCAAGAAGGCAGTGGTATGACATAGTCAAGGTACTAAAAGAAAAGAGTTTCCAACCAAGAATACTCTATCCAGCAAAGCTAGCATTCAAAAAATGATGGAGAGTTCAAAATATTCACAGATAAACAGAAACTAAGAGAGTATGCCAACAAGAAATCTGCTCTTCAGGAAATTCTAAAGGGAGTTATGCAGGAGGAAAGAAAAAAAACAGGAAGACAGAATTAGAGGAGAAGTAAAATCAACTAAAATGACAAAAAGAGGGGGAAAAAATAAAACAATGTATGACAAACACAAATCCAAAGAAAATATGGCTGATAAAAGTAATCCTTGAAAGTAATAACACTGAATGTCAATGGATTAAATTCACCTGTTAGTGTTAGGAGACACAGATTCAAAGATTGGATAATGAAATATGACCCATCTTTATTCTGCCTATAAGAAACACATCTTAGACCCAGGGATTCAAGGAGATTGAAAGTGAGTGACTGGAAAACAATTTTACAGGCAAACAATAACCAAAAAAAGGCAGTTGTAGCTATGTTGATATCAGACAAAATAGACTTTAAATGCAAAACTGTTGTGAGAGACAAAGATGGACACTACATATTAGTGAAAGGGATAATCTTTCAAGAAGAAAGAACAATCATGAACATTTATGCCTCTAACAAGGGTGCCTCCAAATACGTGAGGCAAACACTGGAAAACTAAGTGAAGGAATAGATGCCTCTACAATTATAGGGGGGACTTTAACACAGCACTATCCCATTGGACAGAACATCTCAAAAGAGAATCAATAAAAAAACAAAGACTTTGAACAATATATTAGAGGATCTGAACCTAATAAACATATATAGAACATTACACCCAAATACAGCAGGATATACATTCTTCTCAAGCACACATGGATCATTCTCCAAGATAGACCACATGCTAGGCCACAAAGAAAATCTCAATGAATTAAGAAAGATTGAAATCATACAAAATAATTTCTCTGACCACAGTGGAATGAAGCTGGAAATCTGCAAGGGCCAGAGACCCAGATTTGGCACCAAGATATGGAAGCTAAACAACACACTCTTAGAAAAACAGTGGGTCAAGGAGGAAATCTTAAAAGATATTAATAACTACCTTGAAACAATGAAAATGATAACACAACATATCAAAACTTAAGGGATGCTGTAAAAGCTATACTGAGAGGGAAATTCATAGCCATAAATTCATACATCAAAAATGCAGAAAGATCTAAACTTGAAAAACTAACAACACAATTGGAAGAATTAGTAAAAAAACAACAACAAACTAACCCAAGAAGAAGAAAGAAATAACAAAGATCAGAGCAGAACTAAATGAAATAGAAAATAAGAAAGCACTTGAAAAAATAAAATGAAGAGCTGGTTCTTTGAGAAGATCAATAAAATTGACAAACCCTTAGCTACACTAACAAAGAAAAAAGGAGAGAAGATGCAAATACACAAAATAAGAAATGAGAAAGGGGATATAACCACTGACCCCACTGAAATAAAGACTGTCATAAGAGGATATTTTGAAAAACTATATTCCAACAAGACAGACAATTTAGAGGAAATGGACAAATTCCTAGAAACACATAAGCAGCATACACTGATGAAAGAAGAAATCAATGACCTCAACAAACCAATCACAAGTAAAAAGATAGAATCAGTCATTAAAAACCTCCCAACTAAGAAGAGCCCTGGGCCAGATGACTTCACAGGTGAATTCTACCAAACATTCTGGAAAGAACTAACACCAATTTAGCTTAAACTCTTCCAAAAAATCAAAATAGCAGAACATTGCCTGACTTATTTTATGATGCCAACATTACACTAATGCTGAAGCCAAACAAAGACACCACAAGAAAGGAAAATTATAGACCAATCTCTCTAATGAATCTAGATGCAAAAATCCTCAATAAAATGCTTGCTAATCCTATTCAACAACACATTAAACTAATTATACACCACAACCAAGTGGATTTCATTCCTGGTATGCAAAGATGGTTCAACATAAGAAAATCAATTAATGTAATACACCATATAAACAGATTGAAGGGAAAGAAATCACATGATCATATCTATAGATGCAGAAAAAGCATTGACAAAATGCAGCACCCTTTCTTGATAAAAACACTGCAAAAGATAAGAATAGAAGGAAATTTTCTGAACATGATAAATGGTATATATGAAAAACCCACAGCTAACATCACTTACAATAGTGAAATCCTAAAATCTTTCCCTCTAAGATCAGGAACAAGACAAGGATGCTCAGTATCACCCTTTCTATTTAACATTGTTTTAGAAGTACTTGCTTGAGCACTGAGGCAAGACCCAGATATAAAAGGGATCCAAATAGGAAAGGAAGAAGTCAAAGTTTCACTATTTGCAGATTACATGATCCTATACATAGAAAGCCCTGAGAAGTCTACAACAAAGCTTCTAGAACTTATGAGTGAGTTCAGTAAAGTTGCAGGGTATAAGAACAATGTGCAAAAATCAGTAGCATTTCTGAACACCAATAATGAGCAATCTGAGGAGGAAATCAAGAAAAAATACCATTTTCAATAGTAGATTAAAAAATCAAATACCTAGGAATAAATTTAACTAAAGATGTAAAAGACTTATATACAGAAAACTACACAAAACTGTTACAGGAAATCAAAGAAGACCTAAATAAATGGAAGAATATTCCCTGTTCATGGATAGGAAGACTAAATAGTATTAACATGTCTCTCCTACCAAAACTGATCTACAGATTCAATGCAATCTCAATAAAAATCAACACAGCATTTTTTTAATGAAAGAGAGAAACTAACTATGAAATTTATTTGGAAAGGAAAGAGACCCTTAATAGCCAAAGACATATTGAGAAAGATAAATGAAACTAGAGGAATCACACTACTGGACTTCAAAACACAACAAAACTACAGTAGTGAAAATGGCACAGTATTGGCACAAGGACAGACACACCGACCAATGGAACTGAATTGAGAATTATGATATAGATCCTCATATATACACTTATCTGATATTCGACAAGGCCGCCAAGCCCACTCAACTGGGAGAGAATGGCCTCTTCTACAAATGGTGCCTAGAGAATTGGATATCTATATGCAAAAGAAGGAAAGAGGATTACCATCTCACACCTTATACAAAAATCAACTCAAGATGGATCAAAGACCTAAATGTAAGAGCCAAGACCACGAAGACCTTGGAAAACAATGTAGGGGAGCATGTAAAGGACCTTGTAATAGGAAATGGCTTCATGAACTTCACACCCAAAGCATGAGCAGCAAAAGAACAAATAGATAAATGGGACTTCCTCAAAATTAAAGTCTTCTGCACCTCAAAGGAGTTTGTCAAGAAAGTGAAAAGAGAGCCTACCCAATGGGAGTAAATATTTGGTAACCATATATGTGATACGAAACTTACATCCTGCATATATGAAGAACTCCTACATCTCAAAAAGAAAAAGACAAACAACTCATTTAAAAAATGGGAAAAATATTTGAACAGATGCTTCTCCAAAGAAGACATACAAATGGCTAAAAGCACATGAGAAAATGCTCAAAATCACTATTAGGGAAATGCAAATCAAAACTACAATGAGATACCATCTTACTTCCATGAGATTGGCAGCTATCAAAAAAACTGAAGACTACAAGTGCTGGAGAGGATGTGGAGGAATGGGAATACTCATCCACTCCTGGTGGAAATGCAAAGAATCCAGCCATTCTGGAGGACAGTTTGGTGGTTTCTCAAAGAGTTAGCTATAGATTTGCCATATGACCCAGAAATTCCACTGCTGGATATATACCCAGAAGAACTGAAGATAAGGACACAAACTGATGTATGCACACCAATGTTCATAGCAGCATTATTCACTATTACCAAAAATTGGAATCAACCCAAATGCCCATCAACAGATGAATGGATAAATAAAATGTGGAATATACATACAATGGAACACTACTCAGCTATAAGAAGGAATAGAGTATAAGCACATGTGATAACACAGATGAACCTTGAGGACTTTATGTTGAGTGAAGCAAGCCAGACACTGAAGGACAAATACTACATGACCTCTCTTACATGAAACAAGCAAACCGAGCTGTCTCAGAGTGCTAAAGACTGGAAGAGAGGCTTAAAGGAATTTGGGGGGCGGGAGAGGAAGGTTGCAAACTGATGCCTACACAGGTGAAGTCTATGATATGTTGGAGTAGTTACAGTTCCAAACGTCAACTGAGGGAGTACTGAGTTCCTACTCAGGGAAGTTCTGTCAACTTCCCCAATGGAACAACAATAATCCCCCAAGTGCAACGGCAAAGACCAAAAAGGAAGGATGGTCCAATAATCAGCCCTTGATAATGATTACTACGCTGATGAGCATGTGTGCCTAAAATATAAACTAGGCCTAGAGCAGCAGGGTGCCTAAGTGTTACCTCCTGAGAGCCTCCATGTTGCTCAAATGTGGCCACTCTCTAAGCCAAACTCAGCATGTAAATGCATTACCTTCCCCCCCAGCATGGGACATGACTCCTGGGGATAAGCCTCCCTGGCCCCAAGGGATTACTACCAATCACTAACTGGTGATGCAACTAGAAAGAGACCTTGAATAAAAGGGTCAACTCAGACAAGCAGAATATCTCAGCCTACATGTTGGATCAAGTGTTAAAAACTGCTTTTGACCTTGAATAACAGGGGGAAATGGCAAAGACAAATGAGTTTACATGGCTAAGGGTCTTCAAAAAAGAGTCGGGAGGTTATCAGAGGGGCCACACTTATGCACACCTCAGCAGGACCCCAGAGAGAGCCAAAGTAGATATAATCATAGGTACTGGTTCCCCAGAAGGCTACGGAGATCCACAGGGTATATGGTCATGGCAGATGGATTTGGAGTTCTATGCCATGTCAGAGGGTCCTACTTTGGAATTTGTGCTCCTGAGTGTGATGGAGCTGGACTCAGATGTGACCTTCCTACAATGCCTCTTCTGTCACTTCTACTGAACCTATGGTTGGTGCTAGGGATGGTGCATACTCAGGGGACTTCAATCTCTGGACTGCCCATGTGCCACCTGGGCCCTGAGCCTCAGCAGAGTTGTGACTCCTATTCTCTGGTTCATTGGACTTAACCCAGGTCAGCTAACAGGGAGGTGAAGATGGTCAACCACACCAGGGAATCAAGAGTGCCAACAACTGCAAGCAGAGGAATTGCATCCATCATCCATGTGGAATCTAACCCCCTCTTGATCTAGAGGTGGAGAGGACATCATCATCCCAGGGTCCACAAAATGGAGGAATAAAATATGGATTAGAGTGGATGTACTGATATTCTACTATAAAACTGTTGTGACAAGTAATAGAAGAAATTGTAGCATTGAGGTGGAGAAAGTGGTCACAGTAGTTGCTGAGGTCAGGGAGAGGGAAGAAGATATGTGATGTGGGGGCATTTTTGGGACCTTGAGTTGTCCTAAATGATATTGCAGGGTCAGATGCTAGACTTTATATATCCTGCCATAACCCACTGAAAGTACTGGGGGAGAGTGTGAACTACAGGGTAAACTATTATCCATGTGGTGCAGCAGTGCTCCAAAATGTGTTCATCGGGTGTGATGAATGTGCCACAATGATGGAGGAGGTTGTCAGTGTGGGAGGAGTGGGTTGGGAGTGTGGGGGATATAAGAGAACCTCTTATATTTTTTAATGTAACATTTTTTTGTTTGATGTACATATCTTTAAAAAAATACAATTTAGGCAAGCGGACTTGGCCCAAAGGATAGGGGGTCTGCCTACGACATGGGAGGTCCACAGTTCAAACCCCCGGCCTCCTTGACCTGTGTGGAGCTGGCCTATGCGCAGTGCTAATGCGCACAAGGAGTGCCATGCCACTCAGGGGTGTCCCCCGCATGGGGAAGCCCCATGTGCTGGGAGTGCACCCTGTAGGGAGAGCTGCCCAGTGCGAAAGAAAGTACAGCCTGCCCAGGAATGGTGCAGCACACACAGAGAGCTGACACAACAAGATGACACAACAAAAAGAAACACAGATTCCCAGTGCTGCTGATAAGGATAGAAGCAGTCACAGAAGAACACAGCAAATGGACACAGAGAGCAGACAACCAGGGGGAGGAGGGGTAAGAGGAGAAAAAAATCTTTAAAAAAATACAATTTACAAAAATGATGGGGTGGGGAAGTGGGGAGTGGGGTATATGGGAACCTCTTATGGTTTTTATGTTTGTTTTTTTTTAATGTTTTTTAATGTAATGTTCTTTGTGATCTATTAACTTTTAAAAAAAGAATCAGTTTGCCCCATAATTCTCAATTTAAACCTTTGATTAAGGGTGGTTAATAATCCAATTGTCAATTTTCAGTAAGTAAATGTCCTTGAAATATCCTTGAAAGGTATGGAAAAGATCTTTTCTAAATTATAATTTTTAAAAATGAAACTATAATATATTCTAGAACCTTTGAAGTCAGTATGTTTTTAAGATTATTCACAGTTTTAGAATTTTATTAAAGAAAAGAGGTTTCAGTCTCCTGTAAAGGAAGGGAAAAGAACATTCCTTGCATAAACTATAATGGTTTCAATTTTATTTAGCTTCAGTGTTATCTCACTAGGTTTACTGGATAATAATTAAATAAATTAACATTATATGTATTAAATCTTTAAGATGATGAAAATTATAAATTCATGTGCTAATGAAAGTAAATTAAAGAAACAAATATAGATCTGCCCTCTCTTAAATGGATAAAACAAATTTCAGTGTTGGCTAGTTTTAATTTAATAAGCTTATTTTTTTAAATTATTTATTATTATTTTTTAAAATTACATTAAAAAAAATATGAGGTCCCATTCAACCCCACCGCCCCCGCCCCCCACTCCCCCCACAGCAACACTCTCTTCCATCATCATGACACATCCATTGCACCTGGTAAGTTCATCTCTGAGCATCACTGCACCCCATAGTCAATGGTCCACATCATAGCCCAGACTCTCTCACGTCCCATCCAGTGGGCCCTGGGGGGATCTACAATGTCCCGTAATTGTCCGTGAAGCACTATCCAGGACAACTCCACGTCCCGAAAACGCCTCCACATCTCCTCTCTTCCTCCCGTTCCCCACACCCAGCAGCCAACATGGCTATCGTTCCCACACCCATTCCACATTTTCTCTGTGGACATTGGATTGGTTGTGTCCATTGCACACCTATGTCAATTGAGGGCTTAGATTCCACATGGGTACTGGATGCACTCCTCCCGCTTCCAGTTGTAGACACTCTAGGCTCCATGTTGTGGTGGTTGATCTTCTTCAACTCCATGTTAGCTGAGTGGAGTAAGTCCAATAAATCAAAGTGTAGGAGCTGAAGTCTGTTGAGGCTCTGGGCCTGGGTGTCATATTATCAGTTCAGAGATTCAAATCCCCTACATATATCTTAAACCCAGCACCAACTACAATTCCAATAAAGTAGCATGCAAGTCTTGTGAAAAGAGATCCCCTCTGAGTCCAATTCCATTAATAAGCTTATTTAAAGGTAAATTAACTTCTAGTTAATTACAAGAAGTATGTAAAAGCAACTTCTAAACTGAAACATTTAAATGGCTAATTTCATGAAGCCATTATTAATTAGAACCTTAAATTGACATTAATAACAAAAAGTAGCTTCCTAACAAGTCAGAGGCCACCTCAACCTGCATATTATAGTGGTGGTAAGGAAAGACAATCTTGATTCCATTGGGAATCTTCAGTTTTCACAAAATAATTGAGAAAGTAGTTTTTCTTATGCTGCTGAAGTAAAATACCTGTTAATTAATGTAATTATTGTAAAGGTGTAAAAGTGAAAAGCAAAGTACTAAAATAAGGAAGTTCATTTGATATGTTATACATTGCATTGGAAGTGTTTAGAAAGCGTATAAAGATTAAAATAGATAGACTTCAGTACTGTCAGACTCTCTTGTGCATTCAAGATAAGCCCAAATACCTTGCATGGTGGCTTTCCATTTGTGTTATTGGCTAGGTTGGTCACTGACCCCTAAAACAATGAAAGTATCTACTATATCTCTGAGCATGCTCCTGAAGTGGATGGAGAGTATACTGCAGTTTCAGACTTCTGCAGCAGCCTGTGATGGCTCAATATGGCCAGATGTACAGTGGCACATTACCTCCAGACTGGCTCTATTTCATAGTGCTGAAGGGCTCTATGCACCAGGCTGGTAAAACTATGGAGCCTTACCTTCCTAGTCTCTCTCTAGGGTCAACAGTTCTGCAGCATGCTGGCTGTGTGAAGGGCATACCAAGTGGAGCAATGATTACCAGAGTGATGCAAGTAAACACAATTGGCATTCTGGCCTGCTCCCATGGAGAGATAACATGGATAATATTGCAAACCTGGAGCTTAGATCTATTAACTGCAGCTCAAAGAAGAACTCATGCATTGATTAGTATTAAGTACTGTACCTATATGCCTGATGAATATGATGATATCTTTTCTATTCTAGATCATATGCGAGGTATATTGCACATGTTAAAAGTCCTGGTAAATTTAATTCATTTTCTAAGTAATTAATGAATATGCCTATAAAATAAGGGCATGGCTTTCTTAAGTACTGTCTTTATTTTGCTTGCCTTATGCTTGTCTTGTTGTTGCATACACTGTCCTTGTGAGTTTATGTCTAGGGCAATGCCTCCCATACCTCTCTTAGCTATCTTAAGCATAATCACTGTTGTGGGAACTGGGGTAGGCAGTTTATACCCAAACTCAGAAGGTCTACCACAAACTTTCCCTAGAATTAACCAACAGCATAAAAGAACTCAAGGAAGAATGCTGTTTCCCATCAACTTTGGGAAGATGCGGTCTCTGAAGGCACTGGGACTTTCTCACTCTCATGGTCCAGTATGTCATGGCTGGCCCCATTTTTGAGCCTGCCTAGCACTCTCTTCTTTATCCTTTTAGTGAGACCATGTATCTTCAAAATTCTAATTAAATTTACTTCTTACAGAATCAACGCCTTACTAGTTATACAGGGATTTTACCTAGTTCTAACCAGGGTATCAGACCTGTCTTCTCTCAACCACAATAGACTAGCCAGAGAGGTTTACGCCCTGTTAGTCAAGGACTACTGCCCTAACCTGGAAGAAGTAGCTACAAAAGAATGGCCATTGTCCCTCAGCACCACCTTAAGTATAAAGGCATAATCTCTCTGAGGGGGGAGTTGAGGCAGGTTAGTATAGTGAAAGGTGGAAGGCAGATGGCCCAGCAGACCACATGGTTGACAGACCACATGACCATGAGACTCCACCTGGAAACCTCCATGAGACCCCACCTGGAAACCTCCTGAAAAGAAGGCTGAGATCCTGGCCATGAGAATCTCATTTGGAACAACAGGGAAAGCCCTGGGATATCCTCAAAAAGGACCCCATTATTGGGCCCCTCAGATATGACAGGTGGGGTAATCAATCAGAACATCAAGCAGCTAGGGTCCCTCCCCCAAACATTAGCTACGGGAAGAATAATTAATAGCTTAAAAGGTAACCACACAACCTAAACTTTGTTCTCTCTGCCTAGAGCAGCCTGCATCAAATCTCTGCATATTTCAGACCTTCTCCCCCATTTCTTAACAAGCTCTGTTCTTTTCCCCATTTCTCAAAAAACTCTTTTTACTGGCTTAACTAAAAAATAAAATAAATAAATAAATAAGCAAATAAATAAATAAAGAAGTGGAGCTCCTTTGGTTGAAGCAGGGTAGGGGGCCATCAGAAAACCTGTTCATTAAAACATCCTCTGTCCTGCTAGTGCCTCTGAGATACCCCCATGAAATGCAGTTTGGTTTTTTTTTGTTTTGTTTTGTTTTTAAAGATTTATTTTTTATTTATTTCTCTCCCCTTCCCCTCCCCACCCCGGTTGTCTATTCTCTGTGTCTATTTGCTGCGTGTTATTCTTTGTCTGCTTCTGTTGTTGTCAGCAGCACAGGAATCTGTGTTTCTTTTTGTTGCGTCATCTTGTTGTGTCAGCTTTCCAGTGCGTGCATGCAGCACCATTCCTGGCCAGGCTGCACTTTCTTTTGTGCTGGGCGGCTCTCCTTACGGGGCACACTCCTTGCGTGTGGGGCTCCCCTACGCAGGGGACACCCCTGCATGGCATGACACTCCTTGCGCGCATCAGCATCGCACATGGGCCAGCTCCACACGGGTCAAGGAGACCCGGAGTTTGAACGGCGGACGCCCTAACCACTGGGCCAAGTCCACCACCATGAAATGCAGTTTGGTTGCCTGTAGGATATGAGTACATAGGACTAGATTTCCATATTCTCTTCCTTAGTCTTGACCACTGCTAGCCTAATTCTCTAGGTGCTCTGCAATGCCAGGGCTCTGTCCTACCCACCAGTCTGCCTGGAACCTGATGCTCTGCCTCATTATTTTATGGCTCCTTAAATTCTATCTAGCTTCCTGTGACTTCTGAGAAAACATAACTCCTATAACTATGAGTATAATTCAGCTAATCTTTCCAGTTCAAACTAACCTTGCCATGTCCTGCCTACCTGATTGGGCACTTTGATGTGATCACCTAAAACTTACCCAAGTATGAAGCACTCTGGGACCTTTAAAAGCTCCTGCTGTGGCCATACACTGGACTCAGGCTATTACTGATTTACATTTACAGAATTCCTTACACCTAGTCTAATCCATGATAACACTTGCATACTTGGTATGTGCAAGTAAAAGTTTTTACTTTTGTGTTATTTCCTGAGTGTCCAAATGTTTCACTTAAGTGTATGTAGGTTCTGCCTTTCCAACTACAAGGTAAACTACTAAGGAAAGAGCAGGGAAGTGTGTGGCTCAACCAACTGGGCTCCTGTCAGCCATATGGGAGGTCCAGGGTTTGATGCCTGGGGCCTCCTGATGGGGGCAGGTTGGCTTGCACAGAAAGCTGGTGAGGCAAGAGATCGAGAAGATGGGAGGGCATGGCAGAGCAGGGAGCTGGGGTGACGCGGGAGAGCGGTCCCCTCTCTACCACTCGGGAGAGTCCCAGGGTCAGTTCCCAGAGCTGCCTGGTGGGAGTGCAGGTGGACACGGAGGAACACACAGTGAATGGGCACGGAGAGCAAACAGTGGGGGCGCGGGGGGTGTGGAATAAATAAAATAAATATTTCAAAAAAAAAAAGGAAAGAGCAAGTCCATTATTAGTAGTACCTTTTTAAAATTATTATTATTAATTGGTATTTGTATCTTGCTTCCCTGCTACTCTGTAACTGTGTCCTGACTTTCCTACCCATGCATAACTTGTTGAGGTCAGAAATTATTTTCTTATTAGTTTTGTTTGCATGTTCAGCAAACATGTTGAATGAACATATGACTAAGACTTCTCATGGGCTGGCATAATGCTTTGCCTAGATTAAAGACTCAGAGATAATGACTGACTTGTAAAATAATCAGAGTATCAAGGAAAAAAGGGAGGCTATAAAAATATTAAGAATATGAGAATACCGTTCCACATGCTGTTGGAAACTACAAAACTGGTGTTTATGGCTATTAAGATGTTATAATTACAGAAATGTACAAGTATAAAACTCATAATATAAACTACCCCTCCTTTTATTTGGGTTTTAATTCCCTGCTTTAATCAGAACTACATTTTGAGGAGTCAGCAGCAACCGTGAGCTCACAGGCTGCTAGTAAATCATGCTTCTTTAGAGTTTCTCTTGGGCATTGAAGCAACTACCCATTTATGCTTAGTAGCCCAAGAAAACTCCATGGTTTATATGCCATTTGCTAATGGCTGCCCATTCTGTCCTCACTCAGATCCTTACATGGAGCTATACACAGGCATATCTCCATTTGGTAACAGAGAGAAGTCATGCTTACCATAACTCCAACTGGAGAATGCTGCTCTTTTCTCTGGGCTCCTACCCTCCCGTTAGAGTCCAATTCAATTTCCACCTCCTCCAGGGGGCCTGTCTGGACACAATAGTGCACTGGAAGACTCCCTTCTCCATTCTCATGGCAATCTTGGGCATTCTTTTTCTTTTCTCTTTCTCTCTTTCTTTCTTCTTCTCCTCTTTCTTTTTGGCACTTAGCAGATATAAACCTGTATTTTCAGATATTCAATACCCTCAAAATGTGGAGCACCCTTCCCCCACTAGAAAAATGTACTTTTATAATTTGAAAGTAATAATATTAAGGATTTTGTTCCCAAAATCCTTATATTTAATCCTTACATTAGCCCTTACATTTAAAGAAATATTCATATGTGAGAATTTATGTGGACAAGATTGATGATGTATAAGACTGATAATGACAAATGTAGTAAAGAATAATTAAAGGGACTTCCGGCTAAGCATGGCAGATTGATCACAAGTATACATCTCTTCTCCTTCCCTAAGGTCCACAAAAATGATGATAAAGAAATAAAAATGATATTGATCTACAAGGACAAAGAAAATGGGAGAGGAGAAAGGAGTGGACAAAAGATATCCAAAATGTGCAAGAAGAAAGAAAGCAGACAGAGGGGCAACAATTGACTTAGCAGAGAGGAAGGGGTTATTACCCAAAAATCTACAAAGGGAGGGAATGGAGGAGAAGCCACCCATTTTGGCTTCCATTTTTGGAGGCACCTGATATCACACACCAACGAGTACGGTTATGGAGTGAATACAGCAGGGTAGGATGGAAGTCGATATACAGAACAACAGGTGACCCAGGGTCAGTTCCTTCCTCTGCCCATGGCAGCTCCCAGCAGGAGACTGGAGGTGTATTCCCTGGAGAAATTATTATACCAAAGAAGTTTTGGACTCAGAGAGACCAAGCAAGGAAGATAGCAAATCTGGGGGTAAAAACAAGAGACTTTAGTAGAAGTCTACATAATGAAATGCTGGCTCTCAGCCGCCTTCTCTGCCCTGCTCCTAGAATGCCAGAGGCCAGACGGATTTATCCGCCTCCATCAGGTATGACATTGAAGTGTTCTTCTCTGGGAGCTAAATAGGCTCAGAGAAAACGGCTCACATACATTTCAATAAATATGCCAGCTTGCTGCCTGATGATCTACTAAGGAGGTCTGGCATCCTGCAATTTCCAACCACACAAAAGCTGAGTTTTCAAGTAGCTAAATGGCAAATTCTCAATGGAGTGTATGTGTCAAGGCTATTAACAGCAGATGGATTTTGAGGGTGGGCTTATCTTAACACCCATTCCAAGCTCCTTTTAATGTGGAGTTCAATTCAAACTCTCTTTCCCTTCCAAACTTGTCTTTTCCCTTCCAAACTAGGGCTCCTGATGAGAAGTAGTTTCAGCCAATCAGATGCACTAATGTCAGATTTTGACTCAGAGCTGAGCCATATGGGAGAAAGGCAGGTTGTGTGGCACCTATTTTGTTCACCCGGATCATGAAAGAGGGGGTGTGGCTTTGGATCCAACAGGTATACTGGTGGCTTCTGATTTTGTGCAGCCTTCAGACTGGTGGAGGCAGCAACTCCTATGCAAGCCCAGCTCTGTAATTCATTTTGGGGAGCCATTCCTGGAAACTCAGCCTACTTCTATAGTTTTGCCCTCCCATTGGTTCTTTGAGCAATCTATACTCCTTTAAAAGAATTCTGTTTCTGTTTAAAGTGTTGCTGGCAACTAAGAACTTTGAAAATACAGTACCAATATCTAGTCAACATATATTATCATGCTGTAGTAAAAATGAGTAACCAATAAAAGAGAACTATAGCATTAACCAACCAACAATAAAAAACATATCTTCAGTTTTGAGTTTACAGGATATTTAACTAAAGAGAAAAGTCTTAAACAAGGAAAAAAATTTAAAACTGAATATTCAAGGTGTGGGTAAGAGGAAGAGTATTTGAGCAGCTTTCTGGGAAACAAAATGAAGTAACAGGTGTGAATAAAACAAAAAAGAAGAATTTCTAATGACATGCATGTTTATAAACTATGACAAGCTGCCTCTTTAATAGCAGTATGTGCTTCATGAGTTAAATCTTCTCTATTAGTAAGCTTAGAAGAGGGATTTAGTTAATGCTTTATATACTTTTTCATTTACTAGGAAGGAAAAAATTTACTCAGCATGGCAAAACGTGCTGCAAGCACTTTAAGTTAACATATTTCAAATGCTCAAATGTCACATCTTCCTTATTTCTGTGTTAAAAGGCAACAAAACACACTTATCAAAAAGAGAAAATTTCATTTGGGATAGTGATTAGTTTACTTGAAATGGTATAAAATATGATATGGATTCCTATTAGTAAAATTCAAACAAAATAATATCCCTCTTCTTCCATGGCTGCACATTAAATCACAAAGTGAATTTAGAAGACACCACAAACTCTGAAATAATGCTTACTTTGTAATAGCTTTCAAGTGTATATTAATCATACAAAGTTCTATACATATAGCACTTTAGGTATGCTTTTATTTAATAAAAGTGCTACATTGATGAAGTATACCATACATTTGTAAAAGTTCAACTTAATAAAAGTGCCTTGTTTACAAATGTAGCATAATTTTTACTTATCTGAGAAAATGGGGATCAGGAAGGCATGCACAAATAAAATACTCTGACAATTCCCAGAACTCAGTAGATGAATGGTTTAACATTTTCCCCCATCATTTGTCACCAAGATGCAAACAAAAATTAAAGCTGAATTTTTCCCCTCTCCTCTGCATCACTCCAGCAAAGAAATATTCAAAGACAGCACTATGTAGAAAAGCAAATGGCCAAGCATTCAATTAAATTAAAGCTTTTCTTAAGTCCTCATGCTGACTATCAAGGTTTTGTGTGTTTTTTTCCCTCTGATATTACCCTAATTCATTGAGGTTCCTTCCGAGAGGGATATTGTTTTAAAAGCAGAGCTAGGTAGCCATGCCCTTCATTCTTTAGTGAGAACCCATCTCCCTGTGTTCCAGGAGTACAGACTCCCATATGGGCAAGGGGAGGGGGAATCTCAGCACTGGACTCAAGATGGCATTTGGCTGGATTGCTCCAAGCACAGCTGGTGGGATGAGCACGGCTATTGGCTCAAACACATATTCACGCAGAAACAGGGCTTGGACGACAGGAAAAGAATGGCAATAGTTCTCTTCCCTCAACCCTAATTATTACTTCTAGCTTTCTCACTACTTTCTGCAGGAGGGGTGAAGAAAAAAGAAAGGTAAGACTGGGCAGAAGAAAGGCAGCTTGGATAGGGGGAGGAGAGAAAGAGAAAAGAGAGTATACTGAACTATTCGTAATTGGGAAGGAATGAAAGCTGCACAAGCCAGAACGGCTCTCTGCTTTTACTACATTCTCAAATTGCCCTATCCCCAGCCCTTGAAAGACAGGCCATTTGGAGAGGACCCCTGTGAGGGGCAGGGCAGTTAAGAGGAAAGGACATATGGTTTGGAGTTGTGACACAGGGGTTTATATCTGAGCACTGACACTAGATATGTGAATCCCAGAAAATTACTTGCTTTCTCTAAACCTTGGTTTTCTTATCTCTGTATGGAAGTGATTATTCCTATCTTATAGGAGGTGTGAGGAGTAAATTAGATCATGCAGAGGGCTGTGCATTTAGGGACTCATACATTTTATTTCCTTTTTCATGGCGAAAATATTTTTTGCAATCTTCCCACCCACATACATGGTAAGATGCTCTCTCTTCAACAGATTTACAACAGTGAACTTTTACATTTGTAAAAGTTTCTGTGGAATTATAGAAAAGTGAGGGGGAAACAGTGAGCTAATTATATGCCCACTTTAAATTAATATATTTAAAACGGACAAACATACAGTGAACATGAACAGTATCAAGTCAATGGGTGAAAACAGTGAAATGACAGCAACTACTTAAAAATATGTTTTCTTACTCAAGAAAAGTTTGTAAGAAACCCAGAATCATGGAAGTATGTCCACAGTCACAAAGAGAGGAAATGTGACTACAGGCTGTGAGGTGGTGTTCATTTCTCCCCCTCAATCCCACAGTGGCTTGCACAGAATAGATAAAGGAAAATTCTTGGGGGAAAATGCAAATTCTGAAAGATACATAAAAATGAAAATTATGTAATTAAAGAACCAGTTATTTTTAATTTCAAATCTTTTCTTACATCTTATAAAAAATGGCTCACAGATGACACTGCCAGAACTGCAATGAATGTCACTCAGCCATGGTCAGACCCTCCCATGTTCTTGGACACTGTCATCAGTGGCAAGTCCTTGAGTGTGTCTCTTCACAGCTGTTTGCAGACAAAGTTACAAAGACAGCAGAAAATTCACACACTCTGAGAGCTGGGGAAAAAGGATTTGTTTATAAGGGTTTCTGCTTTCACAGAATTATTCCTGGGTTTATGTGCTTGAGTGGTTACTTCACACACTACAGTGGTGCTGGGGACAAGCCCATCTATGGAGAGAAGTTTGATGATAAAAATGTCATCCTGTCCATGGCCAAAACTGGACCCAACATAAATGGTACCCAGTTTTTCATCTGCATTGATAAGACTGACCAATTGGATAACAAGCCTGGTGGGGTCTTCAGCAAGGTGAAAGAGGGCATGAGTATTGTGGAAGTCATGAAGCAATCGGGGGCCAGGAATGACAAGACCAGCAAGAAGATCAACATTGCCAATGGTGGAAAGTCTAGTAAATTGATTGGTGTTTTATTGTAACCAGACCATTCTATCTGTAGCTCAGTAGAACACCCTACCACCTCCAGTCTGCTCACAGTATTCTATCTTTGTGCTTTTGCCACAGTTCTTTGGTTTCCACATTTTCCTCTCTCTCCAAATCTAGCTAGATTGCAGTTAAGTTTATGATTACAAAAGAAAAACAAACAAACAAACAAAAAATGAACCTCTTTATCTGAACCTCCTCCATTCAGGCAGCTTCTCTCTTCTGCTGGCTCCAAACTAAAATGCCCTGGCTCTGCTCCTGTTGCTACTGCTTGATTCTAAGTTTCTCCCTCTACTATAGCCCAAGAAAACTCTTTCTCACTCTATTTGTCTTGTATTATCAACTAGATTTTAAAAGCCAAGAGTGGGAACTCAGTCCATATAGATCCCTGATACTAGTAGGCATTTAATAAATGCTGACTTATAATGATCTCAAGGCTCATCTACCCTGTCTCATTCCCTTACGCTCTGTTTCCCATGTGATTATATTTAGAAAAATAAATTATTATCTGCTAGAGAATCAACTGCTATTAATTACTCATCTGGATAATACATTTTAATCTAAACTGGATTCTTTGATCCCTCCAACTAAAAGGATTGAGTAATTTAAGTGCTTTTGTAAACTGGGAGGAGTGAGATCCTTGGCTTGGGTTGCCCTTAAATCATCCCAATAGGTAGCTGCCTAGTCCATGGCTGACCTTGAAAACTCTGACTGCTTCTCCAATTAATACACTAATTATGCACTTTCCTCCAATGACACAATGGTGCCCTGTGTGGATAAACATTCCATTCTAGTATGATACAAATGGTTGCAGAGTAGTGGGGTCATACAGCACAAGGTAGCCCAGCATGCCAGTCTCAGAAGAACCTGAACACATTCCTTTTGACTAACAAAATTATGCATCATGAAAGAATGTTATTTCTCACATTAATGTTGATCAGTTGAAGTTTTTCAGGGACTTGGTTCTGTTTGTATTTGACTCTAATTTTCTTTTGCTCTTTTGATACAGAACAATAAACATAAAGTGTTTAAATTTTTGCAGATATCTAAGTATGAAAAAGTTTTCTGTACATATTTAAGTAACATCGTGAATACAACTAATTTGTCTACACTCAGAGTCCATATGGACTCGTTTCCTTTAAAAGGTGTTTGCAGATTACCCAAGTTTGAGAAACACTGGTTTATGGAAAGCATATCTGGAATTTTCTTGAAAGGGTTGATGTATTGAAAATAGGTAAAAATAAATGGCCTTGATTCACAAGGAATATGGAGCACAGCTTAGAAATTGCCCTCAGCAAGACCAGGAAAAAACTCACAGGTCTCGCCCTCCCGAACCGGGGAGGTCCAGTCAAAGCTTGAGCATACATTGGATATCCTTGGGGATTTTCCTTCTCTGTGCTTTGGCTTCACCATATGTAAAGCAAGGATAATAATGCCCAACCTCAATCCTTTAAATTGAAAAATGTAAACAAACCTAACTTTATGGGAACAAAGAGGCATTAGATGCAAAAGCATTTTCACCTCTTCAGGGAAAAAAAAGGCACCATTTAAAAGAGGAGCTCTTGAAAATATCTCAACAACACGTGTCTAATTCATATTGAAGTGTAATTTAACCTATGTTTAATTTTTGCTGCAAATTATCTGCTTTCTTTATTCAGCTGGGTAGAAAAATGCTGAATTGTGTGGCTTAAATTAGAGCTGTGGAAAAATTAGGGATAGCTGGGAAAAGACACAAAAAGGTTGGTACCTTAATAAGAGAAAAGAGAATGAGTGAAACCAGGGGACAAGGGAGAGGGAGAACTCAGAAGAAAAAGGCAGTTTCAATGGTAAGAAAAGCTGCATCATAACCAAAGATAATCAAGGAGCTGGTGAAAGGGTACAGCTCATAGGGGTAATGGTATTTTCATCCTTTACTCTCACTATTGACAAAGGAAAAGTTTAGCCTAGAGAGAAAAAGACTAATGAAGACCCACAGCAGTCAGAAGGGAGATAAACAGCCTAAATACAAATACTGAGTCTTATCTCACTTTACATGACATGGTATAGAGTCTCCTCCTCTGTTTCACCTTTTGCCTTCTCCCTCTCCTTCCTCTTCTTCTTTCTCTTCCTCCTTTTTCCTTTCCTCACTTGCTCTAAGCCTAAATACTTACTGTGCTTACAACCAAATTCAATCAGTTTCTGTTTCATTATTCAGATTAATTACATTTTATTATGAAAGTCTTAATAACTATATAAAAGGATAAATCTCAGATCTCCTTATTTTTAACTGCCTATGTTAATAAGTAATGGCATGCATTTGAAATAAAACTAGAGTAGACAGAATTATACTGCATTTCTAGAAATACCAGCACTTCTTTCCCACCAAAAAAGAAAGTCACCTGAGTTCTTTAAGTATAACAAATGTTGCATACATTATTTTTTGTTGGTTCATTTGGGCAGTCTTTTTTGAGAAGGGAAGTGGCGTGTCTGATTTAAGAGATCACTCTGGCTACTTTGTAAAGCCTGGATTCGAGAGGTCCACAAGTAGGTATGGGAAACCTAATAGGAGACCAATACAGTAATGCTGGAAAAAGATGGCAACCATTCCCCCTAGGATGGGAGTTGACAGAAGTGGTTGGGTTTGGGAAAGGTTTTGGCATAGAGCAATAGCTGACAAACTATGGCCCCGTAGGCTAAATTCAGCCTTGGTCTATGTTCATATGTCCCTAATAGTTAGGAATATTTTTTATATTTTTAAAGGGTTATGACAAAAGAAAAAATATACAATAGAAGCCATATTTTGTCTGCAAAGCCTAAACTATTTATTATCAGTCCCTTTACAGAAAAGGTTTGCCAAAGCCTGTAGTAGAGTGAACAGATCTTGAAACTGAAAACAACGGAGGGAGGTAAAGGAAAGAGAGGAATGGAGGAAACCATCTACATTTTTAACTTGAGCAGATGGGGGAAGGACATACCCTCTTCCTCAGTTAATCATATTCTCCTGGGTGCCTCCTCTTTATCTTGTACATGTCTTTGTTGTTGTACTTATTTCTATATTGTATTTATTTACTCACATGCCTGTTTCTCCTCCTTGACAGTGAATTCCTTAAGGAACTCATATTTTTTTCTGTATTTAAAGCACTCAGCTTTGTAGCCCATGCTCCATGACCATTAAATTTAAATGAATTGTAAATATCTTAAATTGACTTTCAGTAGGGCTGATAACAAATTTCTTAATGAATAAAAATTATAAACACATTTTAGTGTTTAAGAGTTTATAAACTGTTTTTTGCAACCCATCTGTTTCTTTATTACAATCCATCTGTTTCTTTATTACTACTTACTTTACAGTAAGGCTCTTCAATTATAACTCCTCCTTACAAGAAATTATATTTTATGTTGTTTCACTTCCATATAAAATTTTAGGAAGTACAAGCATTTTTGTCTTACTTTATGTAACTTAAAAGGCATTCCACTGGGAGCATGATTAGAAAAAGTACAGAAAGAAAAGAAAGACTTGGCAATAGGGAATTATGACAAGTAAAAAAGACAAGAGAAAGAAAACCTGGATCTTAGAATGACACTCAGAATAGGTGAAGTGGGTGAGGTTGTGGATCAAGGAATCAAGTGGAGTTTATGTGTTTAGCTTAATGATGTCATCCATTTTTTAAAATAAGAAGACTATGGGACATATAGGTTTGAGTTTTGTTTTGAAAAGTTAGGTTTTAGATGACTCAGACATTTAAATACATAAGTCATGATGGCAGTTGGATATTCAAGTGTGGAGTTTAGGGTTGGAGATATAATTGTGATAGTTATATAAATATGGTATATAAATGGCATTTAAAGCCGAAGGAGTAGGTGAGTTCAGACAGTACATAAATAAGAGTTTTCTACACATAGAATCACAGATTTATGTAAAAAGACAATGTCCTAGTGAAGACCAGCACAGGATAACAGTGTGGCACAGAGAAGAATCAGCACAACTTGGGCAATGAATAAAGAAACATCCTGGGTTTTCCCCAGTGAGGAGAAACTAGAAGTTTACAGAAGAACCTCTATGTATGCATGAGTTTGTGTTATTATAGTTTCTTTTATTATAGCATACATATATATCTATGTAATAAAAGGATATAATTCCATACTGTGGACTCAATTGTCCCCTCCCTATCTTATTAATCACTTGAGCTTTAAAATTTGAAAGCTAATGTTATAATTAGATCTATAGATAGGGAAGACACAACCTCATTATTATAGCTAACATTTTCATACTAGAGTGGGGGAAAAGAGTTAAAAGCACATCTTACAGAAAGCTGCCTTGGCAGGTCATATTTCTATCTGAGTGTGCTATTGATTAAAATAAGTGCTACTGGTACAGGCACATTCATCATTACTTAATTGTCATTTGATTAGGCGTTCTTACTGGCTTTAAAGGATTTAATGGTTTCAGAGTATGTATTTCAATTATTTGTTTAATGTCTAATTCTCTTACAAGACAAAGAGGCACCTAAGAGCAGGGATATGTTTCTATTTCTAGTCCTCAGAACATAACAGATCTCCATAATTGTTTGCTGGAGGCATGGGAATTAAGCATAAAGGTTGTTTGACTTGAAGACACAGTATCTAAACTTCAGAGGGTTTGCATACTTGTTGATTTCCCAGTTGTGTTTATTTATCAGGTAAGACTAAAATGATAATGAAAACTGAATTATTTGAATAATAAACAGCAAAAATCCTCGCCAAACCATATTCCAAATTACAACATGTGGTTCTTGGGGACTGCATAAAGATGAAAAACGTTGTTGAGGAATGAGCTATTGTTTACAGGATTCTGAGGTACAGCTTGAGCTGCTTGGAAAACGTGTGTTTCATACGGGAAAGTAGCAAAAGGAGAGGTCTTTGAAGACAACTCTTAATGAAATTGCTTATTTTAATGTTTATTTATACTACAGACTCAACTTGTGGGATTTATTCCAAGTCAATCATTAAATGAATATACGGTATTCACAAGAAACTACCTGGGAATAAATCTAACATGAATGTACAGTACCTGTATGAAGAAGTTTATAAAAAACTTACCAAGGGACATAAAACAAAGTCAAAATAGAGAAATAGATCTTGTATAGGAATCATAATACTGCAAAGTTGTAAAGTTTTCCTAAACTATATAACTATGACAGAACCTCAGAAAAAAATTTTTAATACAATTATGTGAGAGGTAAATTGAAAAAATGATTCTAAATTTCACATTTAAGAATCAAATGGGTGAAAATAGCAAGGAAAAATCTTTTTTAAAAAAGTAATCAGAGAGAATATGCACTATCAAATATTAAAATTAAATTGAATATAAAAATTAAAGAGGTAGACATTCTAAGCTTGTAAAAGTCCACTGGCAGATCAGAAAAGAACACAGAAAGAGTGAAACACATGTGGCAGTTTAATTTGCAATAAAGGTGGCATTACAACTCTTGAATAAATAATTTCAGGAGAACTGAGCACCCATCCACATGTCTTCCACCCCCCTCAGGAAAAAATCAAATGGGTCAAGACTCAAAGTTGTATAAAGTATGGGTAACAATTGTGCTAAAATTGGAGTTGAAAAACTTTGGCTACTTGACACAAAACCTGAAGTTACAAAAGATTCATGGACATGAGACATTTCCTTATGGCAAAATAATGAACAAAATTGAAAGAGAGACAACATGAGAAACAACAGTTGCAATATGTATGACCAAAAGTTAATAATAATAATATTCAGTGAGTTTTACATATCTGTTTATAAAAACAAATGAACATCCTAATAGAAAAGTGATCAAGGATAATTTTAGTTCTCAGATGATGAAACGTAAGTGATCAATAAAATGTAAAACACTAAACTTTTCTAATGATCGAAGAAAGACACATTAAAAATGCGTATGTGCGTATATTTACATAATAGACTGATAACACACAATGTTGATCAGATGTGGGGAAATGGATATTTTTACACAATGTTTGTTGGAATATAAATTGGCACAGTCTCTTGGAGGGGGATATAGAATATTTATCAAAATTTAAAATGTGTCTATCCTTTGATCTAGTAATTCCATTTTCTACTTTTAGGAATACAGTCTAAAGAAATACTTATACAAGTTGTACATACATGAAATGTTACTTGCCACACTATTGTTGAAAAACTGAAAAACCTGTAAATGTCCATCAACTGGAAACTAGCAAAAAAAATTATGGTAAATAATAACGGCTGGCATTTATTGAGTGCTTATTGTTTTAAGCAATTTAGAATATATTTAGTCATTTAATCCTTTCAACCATATTATGCAGTAGGTACTATTATAATATTACCAGTTTAAAAACGAGGAGGGTAAAGCACATAGAGACTAAGTAATATACTCAAAACCTTAATGCTGGTGACAGTATGCCCAGCTTGAGAGCTCATGCCATTTATCTCAACATTTTGCATCTTTTATCTCTGCCTGGAATACTCCACAGTCAGTAAAAGGAATGAGCTAGATCTATATCCTCAGATGTGCAAACTTGCTCAGGATTCATTATTTGTTTAAGAAAATATACTTAAATATGTACCTTATGATCGAATGTCTTAAAAACAAAGTACTTAAATGTTTATGGTTACATGTTTATTGAACTAAAAGTCTGAGGTCTACACAGGATTTCTTTAGCACAGTGGGATAAGGTCCAGCGGGATTATAGGAGGTGTCACTTAAAACTTGATACTTGTCTGTGTTTTGTTTTGTTTTCTGAACTTTCATTTATAACAAACATGTATTAAATATATTTTATTTTAAAATGACAATATTAATTTCTCTTCTATGAATTTATCCTGAGTGGATAAGCAGATGCAACGATGTATTGGCAATGATATTTATTTTAGTACTTAAAAATAACAGTCAAAAACTGGGAAATATATAAATAACCATCAATAGATGCCTGGTTAAATAAATTATAACACCCACACAAAAGAACACTGTAACTATGAAATAGAGTAACATATCTATATTTAGTTGAAGGAGAACCAAATATTTCTTAACTAAAATAATTAGTAGCATTACAGAATAATTCTATTTATGTTAAATTGTATAAATTCATACACTTACATTCAGAGAGAGATATCTAAAGGAAGGGTTAATATGGTTTTTTCTGTATGGTGGGATGTTGGGATTTTAGTTTTTAACTTTCTACTCTTCCTGAATTGTTTCATAAGAAGTGTTCTTAAAATAAAGTAATTTTCACTATGGGAAATGTAGCGTTGATAGAGCTTTTCCAAGTAGCCCTTTAATTATTATAACAATAGTAATCTGGCTCTCCTATTTAAAAAAAAAAAGTCTGTAGACATCTCCCTTCTTTTTAATCCTATCCTGGCCTCAAAATAGAATTCTTAGGGAGCAGATATAGCTCAAGCAGTTGAACACCTGCCTCTCTCATGAAAGGTCCCAGGTTTGGTTCCCGGTGCCTCCTGAAAAAACAAAAACAAACAACAAGCGAATTAAACGATAAAACCAACTCAGGGAAGCTGATGTGGTTCAGTGGTTGAATGCTGGCTTCCCATATACGAGGTCCCGGGTTCAATTTCTGGCCCTTGGTACCTCAAAAAAAAAAAAAAAAAAAAAAGAAGCCTTAACTCTTTCCCATTTTGGCCTTTATTATCCTAAATTCCCTATGATTGCTGGAATGAAACAATGGAAAGATAATTGCCTGTCCACATGCTATCAACTTGTTAACAGACTTTTATATGAAAGTATTATAATATCTTAGAAAGGAGATAGATAGCTCAAGTTAGGGGTAAAAATATGACCATTTGATAACAGTGGCTGAAGAGTTTAGAGTACAAACTATCAAAGCAGTCAAGAAGTTCAGAAGATTCTTATGCTCATGCATACAGCCACTGAAGAAGGGTTTTCAAAAAGAGTAAAGACTAAATGTTGAGGTGACTAGAAGGAGGTGTATGCCATCAAAGAAAATAGTATGGTGTAGACGAAGGAGTATGTTGGGACTGGACAGCAGGAAACCCAAGTTCATATGCTATAACAAGTAAGTAACTGGAATGCTTTAATCCTGTGTACTCTGGCCTCAAAATAAATTCTTAGCCCTTTCCCTTTGTTGGCCTTTATTTTGCCAAGTTCCTACTAATGCTGGAATGAAACAGTTGGCAGGGCCCTGGTCACTACTAAAAATCTCGGCACATCATGTAATCTCTTGGAGACTGTTTTCTTATGTAAGAAATGAGAGATCAGAAATGATATTTGGTTTTCAACACTGAGATCAGCAGTGCTTTAGAGTTTCAGCATTTCAGGAGCTACCATGGAAGCTGGAGAGCCAGAAGCAAGTGGGCTGGAGCCGGTATCCTGAGTTCCCACCCTGCTTTATTTAAAAAACCAACAACTCCATTTTTATTATTTCATGGAAGATTTTGATTGAATAAAAGGTTCTAATGCTTAAAAACAAAAAAGGAGTGAGAAAAATTTGAAAATCACAAACTAGCTAATGTCCAAGGTTTCTTTTAGATTTGAGTTCTCGTTTCAAAATTAACTTATGCCTCAGAATGCATGTGAGTAAACAGTGGAATGGTAGTTTGCCCAGAAGAGAATTTCCAAGTCACTAAACATCAATCATGGAGAGTCTCTGATGCTAACATGTGGCAAATTGATTTTTTTTTCTTCCCTCAGGTCAACTTACCATCCACCTCATCTTCATCAAAACATTAATTTCAGCTTAAACCTCTTTCTTCCTCTCTGGTGGTAAAAAGACCTGGTTCACTTTGAAATAAAACAAATACAGAGCAGTTATACTTTTATATGCAGGGTGGTTTCCATTTGGTTTTTATGGAACTCTAGAATACTAAAATGAATTCAGTAATTTAGTTCTTTTCTGAAATTGACTCAAAATTAAAAAACTATTAAGATAAATTTATTAAAATTCACTAAATAAATTTAGTATTTGCTATATGCAAGGAACAGTGTAAGGTGTGTCTGGAGAAAGAAATTTGGTAACACTCTCAAGGAAGTCTATACTCTCTGGTAACAGAAGAAATAAAGTTTATGTAGGTTCAAAAGACATAACGGACTAATCAGGGTAGACAGAGGTCAGGAAAAGCAATCTTAAAGGTGGGGCAGGATTTTGATAGACATAGTTATGGAAAGAGGGTTTTTTCCTGTGAAAAGAATGCTAGGCTAAGGAATTTGAATTTAATTCATAAGTATTGAGGAAGTATGGGAACATGTGTACTTTATAAAGATTAATCAGGCATTAGACTAAATGCTGGAAAGGCAACTGGTGTCCTGGCTGCTCCAATAATGAAATAGGATGATAGCAGCTGGGATATCAAGGAAGTGGTTGATGGAAGCTATACCTAGAGCAGACTTTCAAGAACTTAGAGGGTGGTCACTTGAAGATAGTAAAACAGATAGGAAGCAATTCCAGTAGTTGAAGCAGACAACAATGGTAACTTGGACTAGAGTGGTTGTAGAATAGAAGGAGGAGAATGATTTATTTTAAAACTATTTAAAGGTAAATTTGACAGGGATTTAGTGATGGGTTGTCTAAGGAGGTGATATTTGATGAGATGGAGAAAAGTAGATGAAAAGAAGTTATGATTTCAGCAAGGTCATGAGTTCCATTTCAGATATTTTGAAGTTGAGGAGTCTTTGAGACATCCAAGAAGGAGCTAGGGGAATGGGTAAAACAGCAGTTTCTATTTGAGATCGTTTTGAGGGATGTGATGTTTTCAGGGAAGTCAGATTTCAATGAATGCAAAGAAATATAAGGATAAGTGAATGAAACATTACAGGTTATATAAGAATTTTCACAAAAGATGGCTGGCACAAAAAGTATAGTGGAAAGTATTTACAAAGGGGCCTACAGGTGAAGACTATCAGAGAAATGGTGTAATTCAAATAAGAAAATTAAATTATATTTTGCTCACAGTATAACAGAAAAAGAAGTTAATACTTAGTATGAAAGAACAAGGAATATGAATACATCTTTTTCGAAGTTTTGTGTACTAGTTGTTCAATGAATGATTGAGTTATGTCTCTTCTGAGGTCTTTGACCAGTGGAAACGTCTCTTTATCATATGTTTGAATGTTTGGATCTCTGCTAACATTTTATTTAGTTCAAGTGGTTGCATGTTGGTTCTTTGGCGCCATTGTCAATAATAAAATTCAACAAAACAAATCCCTAAATATGGCTTTGTTTTTCTCTTTTTAAACATATTTGGTTCTCAGTCCAGATCAAGATTCAATTTTTTCTTCTTATGTGGGAGACAAGTGTGTGATTGACCACCATTAAAATTACTTTACTTGGTAACCCCCTTGCCCGTTTACTAACTTATCTCTCTACTTGGCCCCCCAAGTTCTTGCTATTTCCTTTTATCTATAATCACCATCTTTGGCACAAGCTTCTGCCCCTTCAGCTAACTTCCTCTTATACTCCATTCCTTTCTAGGAGATGAAGTTAGGGGATAGGGGATCTACATTTTTAACAAGCGTCCCAAGTGATTTTTGAGATTAGGCAAATTCAAGAAAAGCTGTGCAGAGCCTCTTCAGAGACCACCTTAATCAGAGAGGAGAAAAGCATGCTGGGCTACATTCTTCCTACATGCTTCATCCAGAATAGGTCTATACTTTATCTTTTAAGATAAGGCTTCTACATAAGTTTTCATTTGAAGCAAAGATCCTATTTCTCAAACCTTTTGAAAATTCCTGCCATAGAGTCACTTTATAGTCTTTATTCACTTTATAGTCTCCTTGACCATTTCCACTTCAACAATATATTCAAAAAATAACCCTAGAATTCCTCATTCAGTTGTTGATTATCTACAATTGAGTAACATTCCTGAAGGCCTACTATGTGCTGTGTCTAATTATAGATGTTACAAATACAACATTGAAAAAAACCTACAAAATTCCCTGCCCTTGGCTTAACTTCTAGTGGTTGGTATGAATAATTAATACATAAATAAGTGAATGTTTTAGAATATTAGAAAGTGATGAGTGTTATGAAGAAAAATAAAGCATGGAATGGGGAATTAGAATGAGTGTGCCTGTGTGTGTGCATGCACAATTTTAAATAGGGGAGAAGGGGAGGACCTCATGAGAAGATGGCCATTAAGTAAAGACCTAAAGGAGGTAAAGGAAAAAGTACTGTGGATATCTAGGTTAAAAGCATTTCCAGACATAGGAAACACACAGTAGATGTTTAATTAGTATTAGTGGAATGGATAAATAAAAATGTAGAAATTCTTTTACTGAGCCAAAAAAATCATCCTTTTCCTTCCCATTGCTACATGGTGCACAATTTGCTTTAACTAGAATCACCACTTAGACTATGGCATTCAAACCACCAATGACGTTCATTCCTGGTATGACCTAAGGTCCTCTTTACAAATGACGAAAGTGAGAGCTAAAGAGGGCATGTGATTTGCTGAAAGTCACAATGCTAACTACGAGCTGGCTAGAAGAAGAGCCCAAGTCTTCTAACTTCTAGCCCCAATTCTTTCAATTGAGAAGATCTTTAATACATAGACCAGAATTTTAAATGAATACATTTCTTATATAAATGTTTCCGTAGTGAATAGTCATCCATTAAGATTTGGCTCAAGCATCCCATTCTGTAGGATGTCTCCCATCTTCATCTCCTAACCCTTATGTGCTCCACTGTATCCTAGTTGTACATACCTTTATCAGGGAACTTACAACACTGTATTTTTGAATTGTTTCTTTGAAGAAGGAACTATGCCCTATTCTCCATATGTCTAGCTCTCACAACAGTAACTTATACATGAGTTTTAAAAAATGTTTGTAAAGAGAGTAAGTGATTTAGCATTTTTAACTGTACAAAAGGATTTAGGTCTTTTTCCCCAACTAGAAAATATCAGAATGTAGAGAGGGAAAAATGGAGTATAACAATGTATTACAGGGAAACGGACTTGGCCCATGGTTAGGGCGTTTGTCTACCACATGGGAGGTCCACGGTTCAAACCCCGGGCCTCCTTGACCTGTGTGGAGCTGGCCCATGCGCAGTGCTGACACGTGCAAGGAGTGCCCTGCCACGCAGGGGTGTCCCCCTCATAGGGGAACCCCACGCGCAAGGAGTGCGCCCCATAAGGAGAGTCGCCCAGCACAAAAGAAAGTGCAGCCTGCCCAGGAATGGTGCCACCCACACTTTCCGTGCCGCTGACGACAACAGAAGAGGACAAAGAAACAAGATGCAGCAAATAGACACAGAGAACCGACCTCCGGGGGAGGGGGGAATTAAATAAATAAAAAAAAAACAATGTATTACAAAAACCACTGCTATAAATAGTCATTTGGTGCATATAGGGTTTGTTTCACATTTTAATTATCTTTATATTATCCTCAGAAATGAATATTGTTATTTAAAAATAATGATAAAAAAGAAATAGGTTAGATGTATGAAAGAACATTTTGCTGATTAATTTTCTAGATATTTTCTATATTAAATAGTATGGTCAATGCCCTCAATAATGAATTCTTTTTCTTTGAATATCACTTCTGTTTTTCCACACCTCCTTGTCCTCCAATGAAGACAAAATATGAATAAAGGAAGAGAAGAGCAGTGGAATGAAAGAGAGAAATGAATGAAAAGTAACATAAAGTGATCCAATTAACTCTTGCATAACCCCAAGTTTCTTCCTAAATTCTAGTTTTTTCCCAATACATTGCAACAATAATTTCAATTTCCCAGTAATTCTGAAATGGAGAAATATGCATAAAATATAAAAATGAAAAGTTAATTTTAAAAAAATCTTGTACGGCACTATTTTATTTAACAAAAGAAACAATCACCCAGTATCATCATCAATTAATGGAATCCCAACCAGCTACATAGTGATATCTTGATGTTTATTGCTTTAATATGATATCCCCTCAAACTTCAGATCCAAATTCCACCTGGTCATTCCATTCAGTCCCACTTAGACACACTGGTTTCCCTTCCTGTCTTATTTGGTAATGTGATCTCCGTTTCCCCTACCATTTAATCTTCCCTAAGAAGCACTGCTGTTTCTGACATCTGTTCCTTTCTTATCCGTCTCTGTGAACTCTGAGATAAAGACAAAATTTTTAAGAAATGTAAAGCTCATCTGTCAACTTACTTTCCCTGCCACCTGTCAGGGACCTCACTGCTTCTCCCATGTGTACTCTTTAACTCTACACAGACCTGAAGCATTGCTTGTTCAGCTATCTTTGGAGAATTTTTCACATTTTCCATATTTTTTTCTTATTAACTCTTTTTTATTCATAATGCACCTGATCATTCTCCATTTTAATCACTGTGTATAGCTCCTATACCATAATCTCTGCTGTATCAAAACCCTGGACTTCAAGAAATTTCTATCTAGTCTAACTCAAAGGCTCAACTTTAGGGTTTAACCTATAATCTGGGTGTTTGAAGAGATAACACAGCTGCTACAGCTGCCTAGATGAGTTTGGAAGAAAACAACCCTTCTCTTCAATGACTTCATCATCTTTGTTCAAGACTTTAAAAATATTAAGGCTGGATTAGTGCAGTGAATTTTGGTTGTAAGGATATCCTTGAAGACCACCTGTGTGATTTAGTTGGCCCATGTACTTTAGAATCCTGGTCAGATAATCCACGTTTCACTTCATTTTACTGCAATCTAAAGAAAGTTATTTCTTGAAAAATTTTCCGTGCATATGTATTTTCCCATAGTCATCCATTTTGAGAGGAAAATTAAAACATAAGTTTCCTACATAAAATGTACCATTCTTCCTCTCTCTCCCAGAGGAACAACTATCATCTGAATAGCTTTTTCTTTGCTCGGGAAGGAAGGTTTAAATTAAAGGAGCTACTAGCCAGTTTTCCCTGGACAGGAGGACATGGAGAAGCACTCTCATTCCTGAACTTTGCTTTATCTTTGCCCCCATTTCCATCTCCCTCTTACCTCACTCAGATTCAGGCCTTTGAGTTCTAACAAGCCTCCCCTGATTTATCCCCCTCATTCTTCTCCCACAGTCCACCAGACCCATCACTCCCAAATATAGACAAAATGCTAACACTCACATCTATTCATACTCCTGAGTTTTGAAAAATGTTAGTCTCTTCTCTGTTCATACTGTTTTGTATTGCTCAATTATATACAAATGCATTTTCCATATTAGAACACTTAAGGTTTTAATTTTTACATTTCCAGAATCTTCTACTCTCTAGCACATTGTATAAACCTAAGGCAAATTTGTTGAAATACTTCATTTAATTTTTTAAACCAAAATACATTCACACGATAGTTTAAAGAGTTTGGAAGACATATGAAGAAAAGCCAAGCTTCCCACCCCATCTCTCTCCACTTTCCAGAGACTACTTCTTTTTTTGGTTCTGGTTTAGTTCTTCTATTCCATAGTCCTAAATTAGCTTATACTCTCACTTCATGATTTAACCACTTGACAATAGCTACTGAATTCCCCTATTAAAGAAGAGTTTCAGATAATTTCCCTTAGAGTTCTCCTCTCAGTGATGTTTATACAAATCCACAATTCCTTTTCTGAAATCCTTGAGATCACATGTTTCAGATGTGAGAATTTTTCAGAATTTATAAAGGTAATATTTGTTTGTAAATATGACAAGTGCCATATACTGCAAAATCCTGCAGTAAAATATGTAAACAGTCACATTAACGGGGTTATATAAAGATTATAAACAACCTCACATTAATGCAAATCAGATTTTGCTAATAAAAAACTTTCTGAAAGTTGTCTTCTTCAGCTTTTTACAATGAACCCACAAATTAAATCAAATGCTCAGTCTTCCTTAGCTTTATTTTGATTAATTTTAATTTTGCCAGATTAACAAAATATACGGTTCTCTCACTTTTATTATTTCTTCACATACTTAGTTCAAACTCAAACCATCGAATTAGTGTATATCAGTGTCACTATTTAATTCTGGTTGGGGCACACACTATTTATTACTTGCTTTTTTAAGTAAGTCTGGCTCAATATGCTATTGTTTTTCTTTTGCTCTCCTCCTACTTGATTGCTAAGGTACCCTGTGTGTTGAAATACCACTGTGATTACACTTATTGAATAAAACTGAAATTTTTTTTTTTTGAGGTACCAGGGAATGAGAATTGAATCTGGGACCTCATAAATGGGAAGCCGGCACTTAACCAAAGCTACATCAGATTCCCTGAGTTGGTTTTTTTGTTTTTGTTTTTGCTTGTTCTTCGTTCTTTTTTTTTTTAGGAGGCACTAGGATACCAAACTCGGGACCTCCCATGTGGGAAGCAGGTGCTCAACCTCTTGAGTTACATCTGCACCCTAAAACTGAATTTTTTAAGTTAAGGGATTCTTTTGGACATGCAAGAATAATTTTCAATTAGCAGATACCTGATATAGTTCGCTACCTGTACCAGGAGGAATGCAAATACTGTAAAATTTCCCCCTATCATTATCTAAAATATGCTCAACAAATATAAAAGGCAATTCACTTAAGAACTAGGTAATGATTCAAGAAAGACAGAGCTGTTGGCCATTCTAGTTTAAAATATGATTTTAAAAACATAAGATCAGTAGTTTGATATTTTTGCAAATAGTCACCATGACACTTATGACATTTCTTTTAAAGCTTTAGCTATTTTTCTCATTTGGTTATTTTTTCCCCAACAGGAAATCAACTATAGAATGAGGTTTGGTTGATAGATTGTGGGGGAAAGAAGCAAAGAGTATAAAACACTGCCTGGCAGTATAGTCTCAAAATCAGCTGAATCAAATTCCAGGAACAAAATTGGTCAGGAGAAGAAGGAGAAAGAAAGAAATGAGAAGGGAAGTGGATGTGGTTCAAGTGATAAGGCCTCCACCTACCATATGGTAGGACTTGGGTTCTATCCCTGGGGCCTCCCAGGGAAAAACAAGAAGAGAAAGCATGCCTGTGCAGCAAGCCATTGCCGGCGTGGCAAGCTGAGTGCACATGCGGTGAGCCAAGTACCCACATGGGTGCCCACATGGCAAACCGAGTGCCCATGTGGCAAGCCAAGTGCTGTACAGTAAGCCGAGTACCCACACAAATGCTCGTGTGGCAAGCTGGGTGCTGTGCAGTGAGCTGAGTATCCATGTGAGTGCCCGTGTGGTGAGCCAGTGCCCATTGGTGAGCTGGGTGCCCACGCAGCAAGCTGGTGAGCCAGTGCCCACACAGGTGAGTCACACAGCAAGATGATGATGCAACGAAAGAGAGACAAAGCGGAGAGTCAAGGTGAAGCACAGTAGAGACCAGGAACTGAGGTGGGGCAATTGACAGGGAACCTCTCTCAACATCAGAGGTTCCCAGGATCGAATCGCAGTGAATCCTAGAGAAGAAAGACGAGAAGAGAAGAAAAAAGAGAAATAGATACAGAAGATCACATAGTGAATGGACACAGACAGCAAAAACAGCAGGGAGGGGGAAGGGGAAGGGAAGAAAAAAATAAGTGTTTAAAATAAATGTTAAAAAAAAATGAGGAGAACAATAAACAAGTGATGTACTAAGAAGCAGTGAGCAGAAGAAAATAAAGTGTGAAGGCAAAACTGGACTGGTAGCTCATCTCTAATGAAAGAGACCTTCAGTCTATTTATTTGTTTTATTGAATCTTCATTCACTTCTACACCAAAGTAGCTTTTAATTATCTCAGAGGGTAAAGGGACCAAACATTACTGGTTGGCAGGCCCTAACTACAACCAAGCATGCAGCTAAGTCCCTAGGAGCTGTGTTGGTTTTAGATCTCTCAAAGTAGCTCTTTAGTACTGCTTCTCCTATAAGAGAGAGTGGTGGCAGAAAAAGAAGAGTGGGTGAGAGCGCTTATGAAGCTTGGAAATTTTTCTGATGAAAAATATCAGAAATTGTGGTTTTCTAATAGTCAAATGAAATTATTTATAGCATTCATTCATGTATAAATACAAATTCATTTATGTATTTAAGTAAATGAATGAATTTCAGCTGCATGGGGGCAGGGAGGACTGGATCCTAGGAACAGGGTTAGTGGCCATAAGGTAAGGAATAAAACTTTCAAAGGTATATGTGTAGCTCATGAACTTTAGGAAGAAGTGAGGTCAGATGTTTTGTTTTAAGGATTTCCTTTACTATGCTATAAATTCTTTTTTCTTTTTTCTTTTTAAAATTAAGCTTTAGTAAAAAAATTTAACTACACACAGAGCAGCTTGGGGAAGAAATGAAGGGCCCAGTATCTACTCTGGCATCATCAAAGAAAAGCTCTTATGCGATGTCGATGAAGTTCAGAGCAAATCAGGTAAATGTATGGAAAATGAAATTTTCATGCCCTCTCCAGAACCCATTACTTATGGCAAATATCTAGATAAGGATCCAAGAGCAGAGGGAAAATGGGAGATTTGATTTATTCTAGGTTGCAAAACTAAGCATAAACAAAGGTCACAGACATATGCAACAATTGTTTTGTGTGGTTGGAGGAGATGGGACTAAAATACACACACACATACCACAAAGACACATACATATAAATATTTTCATTTCTCCCTAATGTTTCTTTGCTACATCTGCTTTAAGGAAGCTTTAGTGATCACAGAAGTGAAGAGAATGTTATATTTGTCCAAGGAGTTAAATTCCATTTACAGGAAAGAAACATCTACTGCAAGGAATTATTCATTTTTCTCTAATTTAGCCTTGATTGTCTCTGAATAACTTAAAGAAGTTAAAGTTAGAGACCAACAAGGTAAGTTTTTGGCTTCAAATGGAATCTGAGGAGTTGAAGCCTTTTGTCTGGTCAACTATTAAGCATCCATCACAAATGAGGAAGCCAGGTTCTTGGTTTTGCTTTTTGAACCGGTAGGGTATTTTTACAGACTAAGAGGGTCACTGCCCACCAGGTGATGTACCATGCCATCACTGCAGTGATCAAACATATCTGACTTGATAAGGAAGTCAAAGTACTTCAAATTTTATTGCAGAGTTGTCTCAAAGCACTTTTAGAGATAAATTGTGTAAGACATAAATGCATCTTCCAAGAAAATACCTTCAAATGGAGAAGTCATTCTGGAATGTGATTCCCCAGGATATAAAGAGACTGTATTTGAAGGTCTAAAATTCTGCATTCTATTTTATAAATAAATGACTAAATTTCTCCATATTATTCAAGTTCTCTTAGGACTCTGTTTCCTTTAAAGAGGGTTTGAAAAGTATCTATCTGTAGGAACTACTGACCTTCTTTCTTACAGAGCATTAATTGTAAATTATCAATTGAATTGTCAAGTATTTTAGAGATAATGGATCAAGGTTTTATAATTCTTCAGGATTTATACAAGCCTATGCTCTTCAAAAGTGGAAGTAAGTCACAGCAAATAAAAATTCTCACGGAGGTCCTATAGATAGGCTTTTTTTTTTAAAGATTTATTTTTTATTTCTCTCCCCGCCCCCCGCCCCTGTTGTCTGCTCTCTGTGTCCATTCGCTGTGTGTTCTTCTTTGTCCACTTGCATTCTTGTCAGTGGCACTGGGAATCTGTGTCTCTTTTTGTTGCATCAACTTGCTGTATCAGCTTTCCGTGTGTGCAACGCCACTCCTCAGCAGGCTGCACTTTTTTCATGCAGGGTGGCTCTCCTTGAGGGGCGCACTCCTTGCGCATGGGATTCCCCTATGCGGGGGACACCCCTGCATGGCACGGCACTCCTTGCATGCATCAGTACTATGTGTGGGCCAGCTCACCGCACGGGTCAGAGGCCCTGGGTTAGAACCCTGGACCCTCCATGTGGTAGGCAGACGTGCTCTATCAGTTGAGCCAAATCCACTTCCCTAGATAGGTTTCTAATGTAGCTGTCACCTTGGTTCCATCTCACAAGCAGAAAAAGTAGTTTTCAGTAGGAGATGAGCAACTACAGCACCCAACTTGTGGACACACATAGTTTGAGGGAAACATTTACAGTTTTACCTCTCTTAAAATAGTGTACTATTTTAGTTATTGCTCTATCCTATTTGGTTTATTTAATTCATTATTTAATCTTCCAAATTTTGTTCTGGCAAAATTAAGTGTCCCTGATTTTCTACCTTTGGATAGCTTCTTACACACAAATGGAAACACACAAATGGAGTAAACACTGGAGTTTGAAAATTTCCCTAAGTCTATGTCATTGTCTTTGGGTTCATTTACATTCAGAAATTATTATTTTCCCACAGTGAGTGCCTTATTTGATGCACATAGAGATCTGTGCATGTGAGTGCAGAAGCAAATGCACATACTTCTTGTAACCAAGAATTTAAGTTTGTAATCTGAAAAGAGGTTATCAGATGCCAACATTTTCAGAGAGCATTGTTATTTTACATGTTCTAAGAGCCAACAGGAAGCAAGGTGCTATTCAAAACTGGGGTTAACATGGTCTCTAACCAATAATTACTACTAAAAAACCTGCACATATTAGCCAGTTACCAAGCATATAGAATTATGACAGTTAAAAACCAATGCTAAAATATTTAACTAAAATATTTGAACATATATGTTCAGGTGTGCTTAGTTTGATGTTTGCTGAGTACCTTAACAACTTCCAAATACTTGCACCTTGTTTATTTTATGAAATCATTACCAGTTTCCTAATGTTATTTACTTGGTCTCAACAGAAGTGGTAAAGAATAGATTACTCAGGTGGCGGACTTGGGCCAGTGGTTAGGGCATCAATCTACCACATGGGAGGTCTGCGGTTCAAACCCCAGGCCTCCTTGACCCATGTGGAGCTGGCCTATGTGCAGTGCTGATGCACGCAGGGATTGCCATTCCACGCAGGGGTGTCCCCCACATAGGGGAGCCCCATGCGCATGGAGTGTTCCCCATAAGGAGAGCTGCCCAGCGCAAAAGAAAGTGCAGCCTGTCCAGGAATGATGCTGCACACACGGAGAGCTGACACAACAAGATGACGCAACAACAACAAAAAAAGAAACACAGATTCCCGTGCCGCTGACAACAACAGAAGTGGACAAAGAAGACGCAGCAAATAGACACAGTGAACAGACAACCAGGGTGGGGGGGAAGGGGAGTGAAATAAATAAATAAATAAATAAATAAATGAATGAATGAATGAATAAATGAATGAGTGAATAGATTACTCAGGCACCTTATATCTTAGATTTCCTTTCTGAATTTTTTGCCTACTTGGTCTTTTCTCTCATCTATATGCCTTCCACTGGAAGCTGGAAAAAGCAAAGAAGAAAACACTAATTTTAAATGCATTGACTTCTGGTAGTAACATTCATTTTCTAATTCTTACTAATGAAAAGAACAGCTAATTTTTAACAATTAATAATACTTTATTCATCAGTCTTTCTTCATCTACACTGCTAGCTGTTACACACTTTCATTTTAACTTATATCACAGCTTGTTCCCTGCCATTTTTGCATAGCTACAGGATATTAACTATAGTATATATGGTAGTTTGAGTCTTTTGTGGACCCTAGAAAATTATGTCCTTAATAATTTTAATAATAACCTTTGATTAGAGTAGATTCAGTTAAGAACCATTTTATTAGATTACTCCAGTAAGGAATAGCCCAGAGTGGGTCATAATCCTCTTTTTGGAGTACTTTATAAACTGGAATTCGTGGAGTCACACACACAGAGAAAATCCCCCATAAGCTGAGAGAGAAGTCCCCAGGCAACAAAAGCCAAAATTAATGGAACACAAAAGCTGAGAGGAAGTCACTGAAGCCAGAAGCTGAAAGCAATGAGGCCCAGAGGAGAGGGTAGGGGTAAGCAGATGCTGCCATGTGCCTGACTGCCCACAGCTAAAGTTCAGGAAGAAAGTATTTCCTGATGATGCCTTGATTTGGACATTTTCACAGCCTCAGAACTATAAGGTTATAAGTTAATAAATCCTCATTGTATTAGTTAGCCAAAGGGGTGCTGATGCAAAGTACCAGAAATCTGTTGGCTTTATAAAGGGTATTTATTTGGGGTAAAAGCTTACAGTTACAAGGCCCTAAAGAGTTCAACTCAAGGTTGCTTTTCTCACCAAAGTCAGTTGCCACATGATAAAGCAAAATGATTGCTGATTTCTGTGAGTATTCAGCCTTCCTCTCCCTCAGCTACAGGCTGGCATAGGGCTTGTTTCTTTCTGGGCTTCCTCAACTCAGCTGCTCTGTTCTCTTCAGCTGCGAACTATCAGGCAAATGGCTCATCTCTCCTCCCAGGGGCACAGTATCAAAGTTCTCTTCTCTGCCGTGTCTATGGAACTCTCTCTCTTCCTGTGTATCTTCTGTGTGTCCTTTTGAGTGAATGTGCACTTATATCAGCCCACCAAGGGGGCAGGGAATTAACCCTGAGTTACACCCTACTGACCGGTCAAATTGAAACCCAAATTTTAACATAATTCAATCAAAGACATCTCAATCGAATCTAATACAATCAAAGGGCAACACACCCAGAGGAACAGATCAGTTTACAAACAATCTCTTTTTGGAATTCATAAATAATCTCAAACTGCCACACCCATTGTAAAAGTCAACCCATTTCTGGTATATTGTTTTGGCAGTCTTTTGCAAACTAAAACAGTATACAATGATTAAGGTATTACAAGATCCTGAAATCCTCTTGACTCATCACAAATTCCATTACACCTATAGTTTTAGTGGTAAATTACAGTTTATTGCATTCCAATTCTTTGTGTGAGTATACATGTGTGTAACACATATATGTTTATGCATGTTTATATATAACAAACATTTTTGGTAATCACAATATTTAAATAAGAAGAACATTATCTGACCATCCAAATTTGAAGTTTTATTTTACCCCATAAGAATTTTAATAGCCTACCATGAAACTTTGAAGTAGATTCCATAGTATTTAGATATAAATCCTAAATTCAAATGAAGATGAGATAAAAGATTTGAATCTGTGAGTTAGTTCTAATTTAGAATAATTCCCAGTGTAAAGATGTAAAATGTATCTAATAGTTTTTTGCTTTTTAATAATACCTTCAGCAATTAGACATAATGATGGAAAGACGCAGCATCCAGAAAAACTTTCTAACCAGAGGAGTAGATTAGATTTGCTTTACAGTAAAAAACAAAACAAAACAAAAAAACAACTCTGGTCATGCCAAACAATGATGACTGGTTTTGTTTAAATTTTTCTGTTTTAAATTTTTAAAATATGCTTGTAAAATATTTTTTAAAGGTATTTAATTTCTTTGATGACAATATGCTTTCCTTAACAATGGTTTTTAAATTGGTCTGTAAAATTTTTAAACTTTTTGTTGAAGTATCGAGAAATGCACAGCTCACAGAATTTTCACCACATAAATGCTCCATGTAGCCAGTACCCAGATCAAGAAACAGAACATTACCAGCCCACTGGATGCCCTCTCCCCTTGGTGCCTTCTTCTAACAATAACTTTTAACCAACAATGTCAAAGTGTTTTCTATAAAGAGGTAATTTCAGAAGCAGGTATAGTGAATGAAGCAAGACTAGGTGGTCATTTCTAGTTCTGTTGGCCTGAATCATAGTTAGTGTGCAAGGGGCTCCCTCTAAAAATCAATTGCTGTAATATGGTGAGAGCCCAAAGGTGGATGAGAATTGTGGTTAATAGTACAAATGTAAGAAAGTCCTTCTGTGAACTAGAACAGATGTATATATCATTATTGCAGGGTAGTTGGAATGTGGAGAAGCATGGGAAAAATAAAATTAATGTAACCTATGGACTATAGTTAACAGCAATACTGTAATATTCTTGCATCAATGCCAAAAATGTCCTGTGTTAATGATAGGGGGTGTGGAAAAAATACCCCAAATGTATGTGATGGACCATAGCTATTGGTAATAGTCTCATGATATTATCTCATAATCTGAAACAAATGTTCCACCATGATGTGGAGTGTTGGTGAAAGGATGTTGTATGGGAATTCTATACATGTGCATGGTTGTTTTGCAAGTTCACAACTTCTGTAACAAAAATTTATTTTAAAGAATCAATTGCTGCAAAAAAAAAAAAAATCAATTGCTGCCTTGTCCTGATGATGATGGAATTATTGCTGTTTGCTCTCTTGTTTTTCAGGGAAAAAAGAGTTAGGTAGAGAGGACAATGTATGAGAAGAGAAGAAAGAACACTGGATTTGGTAGGCTACAAACATACTTCTTGAGATTCAGATTCTCTTCCTTCAAAAAGGTGTTTGACCTAGGGTAACTTAGTTAACCTTTCTAGGCCTTGGTTTCCTTTATCTATCAAACGAAGATGTTGACAAAATGATCTCTAAGGTTTCCCCCAACGCTAATATGTTATAATTTCAAGTGAAAGGAAGCTTTGATGCACAGGTGAGGTGAGAACACATAAGAAGGTAAAAGAACACTCTCTCTTCCTTTCAGGCTGGTCTGACTAGGGAGTTTTTCACCCTTTACTCTGCCTTTTTCTGGAATCACATGTTCAATATGGATTAGAATTATTTGATCACCATCTCTTAAATCAAGTGTATAGCATTTAATAAATAATTTCTAAGATCATAAGTTACATGTGTTTATGTTTTATTTGTTGCTTCCTTTTCAGTCTTTGGTGACAATATGAAGCAAAAGATTTAGGTTTCTTAAATTGCATCTCATACCTCCTCCTTTAAGGTAACCTGTATAACATAAAAATAAAAATTTCACCTCACATTTACATCTAATATTGAACTAATTAGAAAATGTAACACTTACAATTCAGTAGATAATTTGGGACAGGTTAGAAGAAAGGCTTGTGAAATAGGTCATTTTTTCTGAAAAATCTACTTTATGTGTCATAGGAAATACCTGCAAGATTGCACAACAATAAAATATGAGCATCAGCTTCTATTTAAGAACTTCAAAACTCCTGACAATTGACTCATATGAATCATAGACAGGAAGAAATCTTCCAGCAGCAGTGACTAGCCTCAATTTCCTGTAAAGCTGAAGTACGATTGATAACCCAGGACTGAGCAACCTTCCTACTTCTAGCATGGGTATGGAAACTGCTATGAAAATGAGAATTAGAAATTTCATAATTGATGTCCCTGCTGTCCTTTCCTTAGTAAGATTCAAGTATCTTCCTTGCACCTTCCCTTCTCTGAGTCATCAGACCTTTTTTATGTGACATTAGAACAAGCCTAGTAACAGCCTGCAATTATTTGCATGATGAATAAAAACAAAGGAATTGACTGTTGGACACAAGTTCACTCCTTTGCCACAATGCAATGAATAGATAACATTATGGAACATGAATAACTTGGTCTCCATTACTTAAAAGTATTTCAACAAGCCTTTCAGTTCTCTCTTCCACCCTCATAAATACCATCTCTTGACAAGGTAGGCAGAATCACACTTATAAAACTCCAGGTTGCATTTTCTTTTCAATTTTCATGTATTCCTTGAAAAGCCATATTGTTACATGGCTTATTTCAGTTTCTGAAGCAGGAAAACTGGACAGAAACTCAAGTTTTAGTAATCGATACACACTTTTGTATGTATCGTCTTCACAGACCCAGGTTTTTCCTTTTCTAATTCATCTAATCCATAAATTAAAAAATTGTTTACACTAGACATTAAACTAGACATTGTATATCAAACTCAGAGCAGTAACTTTCTCCAGTCACATTCAGTCCACATGAGATACTTAAGGACATAATAAAACATCAGAAAAGCATATTCTAGCTGCTTGCTATTTTGAAAAGGGAAAAAAATCCTTTCAGACAGCAATCAATTTCATTATGATGGAGATTTCTGCAAAATGCATTAAGAAGTTCACGCCTGTGGCAATGGTCACTGCACATATTTTGGAATGTCTCCCAGACTATAAGACTTTTTCCAGACATCCAGGAGGAACTTTAGTATGACAGAGATCCCGCTCTGGTCCTTGAAAAAATTGTAGAAGGAAAACTTTTTGAAGGTTCAGTTTCAGCTGGATTTTGTTTCTTAGACAGCTGAGTTGCCTAGATTATGGAAACTAGTAGTAATTTTGGAGCAGCAATAATTAGAAAGGTTTCCCCCTCTCATTTTTCTCCCTGAAGATTTAATTAGTTAATGCAGTTATTGGTGAAGCAGTCTTTAGGGGGTGTAGATTTTATCCTATCCCAGAAAATAAAATCACCAGAAGGTACCATGATAATATTTTTTAACTTTTGGAAACAAAGATATAGCTCTACTTAACTACCCTTATGCTGCAATAGCAATTTAAAATTTGCTCAGGAGTTATGCCTGGAGGGGCGGGGTGAAGGGGAGGTAGCTGACATCACTGGACTTTTAAAAAGCATCCTTTTAACCATTTCTTTCTCTACCACATTTAGTTCTAAACTCTTCCCTCTTGAGTGATTTTTTCTGTGGCTAGGAATAAAATCTGAGTATAGAAACTGACAAACTACAATGTAAACTATTATCCATGCAGTGCAGCAGTGCTCCAAAATGTATTCACCAAACACCATGAATGTGCCACAATGATGAAAAAGGTTGTTGATGTGGGAAGAGTGGGGGTGGGGTGGGGGGGGGGGGTTGTGGGGTATATGGGAACCTCTTGTATTTTTTAATGTAACATTTTTTGTGATCTCTGTATCTTCAAAAAAATACAATTAAAAAGAGAGAGAGAAAGAAAAAAAAAGAAACTGACATAGCTTATATCCTATAGGATATACTGATATATGTGAGAGTCTCGAACTTCCTACAGACATGTTTCCCACTTTCTTCTCTCTCTCTCACCCACACTGATTTTTGTCTATATTTTGCCTTCTATAAATCTAAATATCATACAAATAGAATAAATAAATGAGAGACAAAATTTTCCTAGCCTTTTTGTTTTACATTAAATCTTGGTTTCCTTTATGGTTTTTCTGAATTTATTCAGATATAACTTTACAGTTTCTTTATTATTTTTGTATTGGCTTAACATTCCCTTTTGCTCTTCAGGCTTCCTGAGTTTCAACTCTACTCTACTCTGTTTCCCAATCCATGCAGCACCAAGTGCTAGACATATGGTGCTTCTTTGACTTCATTGTTTACTCCTGGTTCTTTCTTCAAGGGCTGAAAGTTGGTGGTCCTTTAGGGAGGTAAATGCCATTTTCTTTATCTTACTATTTTCTCATTTCTTTTGCTTAGAGTCCAAAGAGGTGAAGAAAATCATACTCACTTGCTCTCAATTATATATATATCACATCATTTAAAGAGAAGTGGTTTGGTGGTTTGGAAAAAACACTAATTAAGGAATCTGAAGTCCTCCGTTATGTTTCAAGCTTTGCCACTTACCAGCAAGGTGATACAGAGGAATCATTGAAATTTTCTGAGCCTCAATTTTTTCATCCACAAAATGGGAATAATACTACCCTTGTTTAACTCATAGCTTTGTTTATCAAAAGGATCAAATGAGATTGTCTATGTCAAAATATTTCTTAGTTAACATCCATAAAAAGCTTAGAACTGTGTTTGGTATACAATAAATACTATAAAAGTATTACCTACAACATTACTGTTTTATTGTTATTACATTGCTATTATTAAAATTGCAAAGCACCAAAGAAAAAAAGAAATCACTGGTTGGTATATTTTTTAATGGTTGTATGCGATTTCATAAATGAGTAACTTTAAAAGAACAATGATAACTTTATAAATCTTTTTATCTATTTAAACCAAGACATTAGTAACTGCATGTGACAAAATATTTAGATGTATTTATTTTCTAGGTGATGGAAAAAAAATGGCCTGGAAAATACTAGGCTGAAAAGTCACTGAGTTGTGTGAAATGCCCTGGAATGGTCTATGTCTTGGTGGTTGCCTGGGTTGACAAGACTTCACTAGACCTACAGCTGTGAATTAACGAGAGTCCAGGCAGGAAACACCCTCAGACAAAGGACATGCAATTAAGTAGGGCTCTGGGGAGAGATGACAGTCCCCTCGCTGCTCCAGTGTGAACATCAACAATCAACCTGGCTTCCCTTAAGCCAGTCTGAGACCAACCAGTCCAACATTTCCAAGGAGTTCCTGAGGTTCACTGACAACTTCTGGGAGAACAGTGATGTCTATTACACTAAAATCAAGTCCAGCCCTAAGCAAAGCTGAAAAGCAATCAAAGGTCATCTTTGGCATGTTCCCTCCCTCCTCATCTCTCCTATTACTTCTTCCACCAGTTATTTCCTTTCTACCTGGGTCCAGGTAGTTCCACACATTTTCTTTCCCCTGAATCCTTAGTCCTCATTGCTTCTGAACACTTATATACAAACTCACAGGTTGCAGTGGGGAAGAAAAAATGTGTAAGTGCTTAGAAATCTATAGTGTGATCTGAAAATGTTAATTGATATTACTTCTATGAGTTAACTCTGCCAGAGTCAGAGGGCATAGGGCTTGTGGAACAACGTCCTTTTCATTGAACTACCATAAAACCAAAAAATGCAGACGAGCCAGCAGAACATGATGATAGATAACAACACCTGGAGATTAACTTGGAAATAAGCCTGTAAACTCAAAGAGCGAAGTCAATAACTTTGCTGTGTCTACTTTGCCTCCACCACTACTTTTGGCTCATCTCTTCCTAGGCCTTGGGGAAGAACTGCACTTTGCAGCTGAGCCACTCTTGATCATAATTCTCACATGGGTATGTATAAAAAAAATGTACTTGGTCTATCTCTTCACTACATAAATAGTAAGCTCTTTGGATAAGCATAAATCTTTCTTTCTGCATAAAACTATGCGTTTTTACTAGGCAACATTACAGTATAAGTCTGAAAGAAAATAAACAGTTTTTTTAAAAGGAAATATTCCACTTAAAGTAGTATATACTTTCCTTTAAATCCTCTAAAAAGCCTGAATCCAATACAAGGTTAAAATTCAATACTGAGGCAGCGGACTTGGCCTAGTGGTTAGGGTGTCCATCTACCACATGGGAGGTCCACAGTTCAAACCCCGGGCCTCCTTGACCTGTGTGGAGCTGGCCCACGTGCAGTGCTGATGTGTGCAAGGAGTGCCCTGCCACGCAGGGGTGTCCCCCACATAGGGGAGCCCCATGCGCAAGGAGTGTGCCCCGTAAGGAGAGTCACCCAGCGCGAAAGAAAGTGCAGCCTGCCCAGGAATGGTGCTGCACACACGGAGAGCTGACACAAGATGACACAACAAAAAGAAACACAGATTCCCGTGCTGCTGACAACAACAGAAGTGGACAAAGAAGAAAAGAAGACGTAGCAAAACAGACACAGAGAACAGACAACCAGAGTGGGAGGGCAGGGTAAGGGGAGAGAAATAAATAAATAAATCTTTAAAAAATATATTTAAAAAAATTCAGTACTGAGATACTGTGATATAGCTTTGTAAATAATAGAAATATATGTTAAGGAGAGTAATTGTTTTCACTCTGGAGGCCTTACTTTGAACCCCAAATTTCCAAATAATAAACTCAAAACTGTTTCAAACACTGGGGGAAAAGGACATATACAACCAAACATCTAAGACACCTTTACAACCTGAGTTTTCATTCACAAACCAAATGTTATAAAAAAAAAACATTTAAAATTTCCAAATTTCAAGTTATAAGAAATAAGAACACTGTGAACCTAAGGAACAAATCCAAATGCCTTTCTCACATTCCTTGAGGGCAAAGCCTACATTCTATTTTGTTCATCTTTGTACTCTGAGCACCTAGCATAGTGATAGGCACATAGTAGATGCTAAATAAATGCAAGAAATGGAAGCAATAAAACATTTGAAAAAGCTTCCACCAAAATTAACTAATGTGAGAGTAGGAGATCCCAGGGCAGCTTCAGTTAGGTTGGAGTTATCCAAAATGACCCCTTGAGCAAAAATGCACAAGGAGATTGTTCATACACTTATCAAACAGAAATGATTTTGAGTGTTATCTGCATCAGTGTCATGATATCAATATTGTAACATATACTGGAATACTTAGTGTCATGTCAGTATTTTCTGATGCCTGTGGAAGTGGCACTAAAAACATATTGGCAAAATATTCTTGCTTCCCTGGACAGAAAATGGAGGGCAAGTTATTATTCCCCTTCAGACTAAATGCCAGATTTGAAGGAGAATAACAAAAGCCAGAATAAGTAACCAGGACAAACAGGCCTGCTGCTCATTAATAAATCCTGAGCTTCTACCTTCCCAGGCATCATGGGATGATGGAGAAATGAGGTTTAGCCCCTACCAGGAGTACATCATAGATAAAGGGGAATGTGATATGGGTTTTGCCCAAGGAAGTTACATGATCACATTTGTGCTTTTAGAATCAGAATGTAGTGTGAAAGGTGGAATATTCAGGAGACTCCAGTATTTGTCCAGGCAAAAGATGGTAAGAATACAACCTGAGCCAGAGAATTGAGGAGTGGTCTATACTTGAGAAAGAAAGAACTAGCAGGTTTTGAAGACAAATTGGATGTTCAGCTTATACAAGGAGAAAGACACATCTAAGGTGACTGTGAGGAAGGTCATAACTTGAGAGAACTGTGTGGCTGCTAAGGTTATTAATTATGATAGAAAATATAGGAGAGTGATGAGTTTACAGGACATCAAAGTCCAGGCAGAAACAAATTGAATTCTCCTAAGTTTTGGATCAGCTGTGTTTTAGATGCCTACAAGTTATATAAGTAGTGATGCCCAATAATGGAATAAAAACTCAGTGCTATTGAAGTAGAAATAATTCAAGCCTGGAAATAAATAATTAATTTCAGGATCTCCACACTGCCAATTTAGGAGCCCTGGATTGCTCCTCCAGTTTTGTAGTAACACTATTAGGTGTGTTCTCTCTGAGCACAAATAATAAATTGTTTATATTAGTTTGTGTAAAATAACTAAGGCCCTACAAGATATAGTATCACTAAAAACAATGAAACAAAAACACATATACCAGTTTTAAGTCTGAAAATAAATTCACAAAGGCCATTATATTGTGAAGTTTTCTAAACATGGCTCAATTATATAAAAGAAAGACAGCACATATGGTCCTTGTCAAAATGCGCCATAGCACTGGGAGATGTTACATACTGCTAAGAAAATCTTTTTCAAGACAATAAAAGCTCAGCATGCAGAAGGATATAAATGTTTTATGAGCCAAATGTAAAAGATTGCTGCACTCATTTTTTTTTCTTAGAGATCTAAAAAGGATACCAGTATCATATCATATGAAGGGAGAAACACTGAATTCATAAGCATTAAAAATTTAGAGCATAAACCCCAATTTAATAAGTTTCTTTTTAAACTCCTCATGTCAAACTTATTATTACTAAATATGTGTTTAGTGGCAATGAAATCTTTTATACAAAGCATTTTACTTAAAAAAATAGCAAAGGTCTTTTTGACCACTAAAAACTTGGCATATAGTTTTACCTCTTTATAAAGATGGAATCAAGAATCAAGCTGGTTGAGTAACTGCAAATAGCATACTGTGTTAATAGCTTATCAAACTTATATCAGAATTTACCCATTATACCATATAGCCTCATAACTGAAGACTTATACACATTTTATTCTGATATGAACCCATCCATATAGAACACTATTATTTAATAAAACACTGGTATTAAGTATTTTTTAACAAAATATGGTAATTATGCTTATAATAAAAAAAATCCTGTTATACAAGAGTAAGCTTCACAGACTGGAAGAAGAAATACAGATAAATAATGCAACAAATTCTATGAGAAATAACACAAGAGTAAACTTCATAAGGAAATCTGGTTGTTTACCATAATAATCACAAATATCAAAAATAGATTCATATAGCATTAAACATATGCAAAACGTCTGGGATCGGAGCTCATATAAACAACTTGCTGCTGCTGCTGCTGCTGCTGCTGCTTCTAAAATGTTTTTTCCTAATAACCTCTTTGGGCAGTTCAGCGACCAAAAACCGCTCCACGACCCGGACTTGTCAGCACAATGTTTATGCTTTGGTTTTCTAACCAAAAAAGCCAGAACACATCAATGAAATGCAACACTGAGTCTCAGCGGATGTAGCACTTGAGGGCTCACAAGCAATCTAAACACAGGGTCTGGAGAAAGCAGCTTGTGGCTCACCCTTTGGGGAACACGAGGCACCTCTATTACACAACAGCAGTTAGCAGATCAGAGCAGAGATTAAAGAGACTCTCTAGCCTTGTCCCAAATACAATACTTAATCATAGCCAAGGAGTAAGCAGAAGTTTAAATTACAAGTCTAACCTCTTCTTTTGTAATTTTTAATGATCAGTTCACTCCCTTGGGCTGAGGTTATATGGTTATTGTGTCTATTCAGGTGTGTTCTCTTTTTTATGCAATGGTAATTTCTAGAAATGGGGTGAGGATGTGAGTCACATTTGTATAATTCTATCAATACTTCCTCCAAACACAAATAATTTTAAATTAAACCCCTTTAACTTTTTCTCCTTCTGAGATGGCCCCCTCAACTGTTGGCTCAGTTTTTGTTTTTGTTTTTTTTTTGCTCATTATCTGCCCAGGTCCTGAACCAGGACCTCCCATGTGGGAGGTGGGCGCTCAACTCCTTGAGCCAAATCTACTCCTTGCTCCTTTGTTAAGCCTTTAAGATTTGATTTCCCTGACTCTCAGTTAACCTTTCTCTCAAACAATAAACTGTATTTCAACATTAAACTACACCAGGGAAACAGACCACTTAAGAGGACTTGCTAGATCAGTGTTTAAAAAAGTGAAAAAGTTTGTAACATAAAGAAGAATCTTGGGAAGCAGACTTGGCCCAGTGGTTAGGGCATCCGTCTACCACATGGGAGGTCCATGGTTCAAACCCGGGCCTCCTTCACCCGTGTGGAGCTGGCCCATGCGCAGTAATGATGCGCGCAAGGAGTGCCGTGCCACGCAGGGGTGTCCCCCGCATAGAGGAGCCCCACGCGCAAGGAGTGCGCCCCGTAAGGAGAGCTGTCCAGCGCAAAAGAAAGTGCAGCCTGCCCAGGAATGGTGCTGCACACACGGAGAGCTGACACAAGATGATGCAACAGAAAGAAACACAGATTCCCATGCCACTGACAACAACAGAAGCGGACAAAGAAGAACTTGCAGCAGATAGACACAGAGAACAGACAACTGGGGGGAGGCGGAGGGGAGAGAAATTAAAAAAATAAAAGAAGAATCTCACATTCTTCTTTTTATATTAATAGTTGTGGCTTTTAAAGCTATATTTCTTTGATATTTTGCAGAAATTCAGTTTATCTCACTCAACATTTATTGAAATGTGCCAGTCACTATGCTAAATATTAGGATGCAAACTTAAAACTTGGTTTGTACCTTAAAGGACTCCACACTTTAGTAAAGTAAGGAATGTTGGTCAAGTGTGAACTATGTCTTATAAAAAGTAGACACATGGTTCAGAAGTAAAATATTGGAAAAGGTAATAACTCTAGGGGAGGGGTGGGTTCTTGAAAGAGCCTGAGAATACAAGACAGTGATGCAAATTCCTGAGCAGGGTTTTGAAAGGTGAATAAGGGTTTGCTATTCATGGAGCAAAAGACATTTCAGGGAAGCAGATGTGGCTCAACTGATAGTGTGTCTGCCTACCATATGGAAGGTGCAGCGTTCGATACCCATGGCCTCCTGCCTGTGTGGTGAGCTGGCCCATGTGCAGTGCTGCTGTGCGCAAAAAGTGCCATGCCACACAGTGGTGCCCCCCATATAGGGGTGCTCCACGCACAAGGAATGTGCCCTGCAAGGAAAGCCACCCTGCGTGAAAAACACTGCCTGCCCAGGAATGGTGCCGCACACACAGAGAGCTGATGCAGCAAGATGACACAACAAAAAGAGGCACAGATTCCTGGTGCTGCCTGACAAGAATGGAAACATTTCCATTCTTGTCAGGCAGACACAGAAGAACACACAGCAAATGGACAGAGAGAGCAGACAATGGGGGTGGGGGAAGGGGGAGAGAGAAATAAATAAATCTTCAAAAAATAAAACAAAAGACATTCCAGACCAAGAGAATAAGAAATTAAACTCTAAAGTTGAATAAATATTTCTATATTTAGAGTAAGTTAGAAAAAGAATTATTCCATAGAAGAACCCAGAGGCATAACAAAAAGCACAAAAACTTTTGAATTTAGAATTCTATTTCTGTTAGTATGAGATAGCACAAGGAGTGGATAACAGGGCAGGATTATGGTTCCTGACTGCTAGGGTTTATAGTTCCTCTCCATTATTTACTAGCTATGTGACTTTAAGCAAGTTACTTAACCTCTTTGCATCTCAGTTTCTTCATCTAAGAAGTGAAGATAATAGTGTACACCAAAATGTAATAGTAGGGAAATGATTTAATTTATGTAAAGTGCTTAGACAGGTGCCTGGCACATGGTAAGCACTATAAAGGTATTAAATATCACTATATTAACAATAAACTAGATATGAAACGTTAGGCAATTCATTTAACCTTTCCGAGCCTCAGTTTGGGTAAGTGCCATATTGGACGATAAACCATCTGCCATGTGGAGTGGAGGCAAGAATTATCAACAGTGTAAAGCACTCCAAAAAATGTCTAAACATTCAATAGGTTAGCAACTGCTATTAAAGAATAGAAAAACAGATATCCCTGTCTTAGTCCTGGCTCTGCTACCTAAAATGTCATTCAACCTTTCTGGCCTCAAGTTTCTCACCTGTGAAATTGGTATAATAAGAGGCCCCCACAGGATTGCTGAGAAAAACAGATAATTGATGGATTTTTGAAGTGTATAAAGACATAAGGTAAAGCAACAATTATTAAGCAAAGAAACTAAATTTGTCTATTTAATCGCAGAGTACACATACATTTTATAATATCTGAATAAAATTCAAGGTGACCTAAAGCAAGATTATTTCCCTAAACTTAACAAATGTATGAACTGAGCACAAGGATTAAGAACTGTTCCTGATATAAAGAAATGGGAGAAGTGAATATTCAGAAGAATATAAAATTTGGGATAATCTGAATTTTCTTCCATGGAAAGAGAAAGAAAAACAGAAAAGAAGAGAAAATGGTCTTCCTGAAATTTCAGGAACTGTTTGTTCTATAAGGCAAAGAGTCCTTAAGGTATAAGATGGTGAAAAAGAACCCTAAAATAAGAAGGAGCAAAGATCCAGGCAAGCTCACATGCACAAACCTATAATCATTTATTAATGACCCCTGAACACTGAGCCAAACATTGCAGAAGCAACCAAAAGAAAAATCAGGCATGTTATCTGTTCTCAAGGAATTATAGTTTCACTGGACAGACAACATGCATACATGGGAGAAAAGGATAAATTTAAAAAGAAAAGAATGGACCATGTCAGGAAATGGCAGTAATTACTGCTGGGGAGAGAGAAATAGTAAAGAATTCTGGAGAAATGAGCAGGGCATCCTAACTATAACTGTACATTCTTTTTTTAAGGATCCAGTGCAAATATATCATGTTGCTAAGATTGTATTAAAGTGGGTACTATTTCTATTCTCCATTCATATGTGTATACTTAAAATATTTAACAGAAAAATTAAATTTAAAATGAGCAAAAAGGTAATAAGAATGAACCTCACATGGCTGGGACAAGGTGTAAGTGGTATTAGAAATCATTGAGAGAATGGCCACTTTGGGCTGCTGGTGAGGGAAGGCATTTAAGACAGGAGAACGGAGCAGGCCATGAAGATGGGTGGAATTCTGATATGAAGAAAGGATGGAAAGGAAACCTGCTTAAACATAAGAGCAGACCCAGAAAAAAATACAGTGACAAGAAGTCACTAGGTCCCTCTGGGAGGTCTTCTTTGCAGAGGAGAGCAAAGATAAGCAGGAGAAAGAGAAAAGACTATGCTGCATAGATGTTTCCTCTCTACATTGAGGGGACTTGGCCAAGAGGAGTAACTTCTCTCTGAGGGAAGACAACCTGGTTTGTAAAGTTTTCACCTTCAGGAAATAAATGCTGTGGAGTTAAGGTTTATAAACAGTGATCCATGAGTGGGCCCCTGAGCTGGATAACCTTCAGAAATAATGGGCAGTATTTTTTTGAAGAAGGTTTAGATTACATAAATGTTACATAAAAAATATAGGGAATTCCCATATACCCCACCTCCTTCCCCTCCCACACTTTCCCACATTAACAACATCTTTCATTATTGTGGCACATTTGTTAAAATTGATGAACACATATTGAAGCACTACTACTAATGGTGGACTATAGTTTACTTATAATTTACACTCTGCCCCACACAATTTTATAGGTTATGACAAAATGTATAATGGCCTATATCTATCAATGGCTTGTATCCATCATTGCAGGATAATTCCAGTGTACTGAAAATGTTCCATGTTATACCCACTCTTCCCTCTCCCTCTCCTCAGTGGTGACCACTGCCTTTATATCAATGATAAAAGTTCTTCCATTGCTAGAATAATAATAATAATAATTTGACTTTAGTCCATTGTTCATTCCCCAATCTTGAGGATCCTGGAATGGTGATGCCTGTGCTGTTTCTGATTGAGAAGGAGCTTGACTTGGGATGGTCATTGTCATTGTCCATCATAACCTCCTTGTTAGTTGTCCTGAATGGGCACTATTTTGTGAATGAGAGCAATATTCCAAGGAAAGAGTCCATAACTTCTTTAATGTTCTCAAAGGTTGTGTAAGACCCCCAAAAGTTTAAGAACCACTGCTAGAGATGGAATAAACTTCTAGGTTGGCAAAGTCTGAATCCAAACTTTTATCAATGGTTGACTGTTTCCTTCAACTGGGCTGACAGTCACTAGAATCCAAGAAGCCTCTTGGAGAAGCAGGAGATAGCAACCTTTAGAACCGAAGAAGATGCTTGCATCCTGGACCTTCCAGAAACAATTAAACCTTGCTCTAATCCCATAAAAGGCAGAACTTCCCTTCCATAGCCATTCCCAGAAAAAGGAAAGAAAATCTATCCCATTTTGTCTGTGGTTGGTACTACCTTAAGGAGGTCAGGAGAACAGAAAGTGTATTGCATCATTACAAAGCTAAGAAAACAGACAACCCAAGGTCAGCACTGGAGTCCACAGTCCCAATCCCCTGCTCGGCTCTCCAGGTCCTGTTGTCTTTCTGGTTTATATCTTCACATTTCTTGGAATTTGTAACCAACACTTAAATTAACTCTTAAGTACCCTGCACTTTGAGGTAAATTTGGTTGTGAACAAATAACTTCAAAAGTCTAAAGCTTTTACTCCCTTTTGGGTCCAAAGCATCAAAAAGATATTGCTGTCCTCCAAAATGTTTTCCCCAAAAACAAGTGAAGAAGATATTTTTGCTTATTTCTATTTTTATTTTAATTACTAGTTAATAACTTTTGGTTTTCTTGCTTCTTACGTATTTGCCCTTTTCCCTGGCAAGTTAGTATTATCAAGCAGCAGAGCCAATCACAAAACAATGTAAAATTCAACAAGTGCTCAAAATTTTTATTTGAGGATGGGCCAAATTCCTCAGACTGAAAAAACAAAATATGGTTTCTTAGATGTTTCTACAAGTTTATTATGATAGTGGAACTAATCAATAATAAACCCTTCCACATTATTTTTTTTCCAACTTCAAAACAAGCTATACAATCACCTCAGTTAAATTGATTGTTATTTAGTAATTATTCTTATCCAGTTATGAAGCAGTGTTTGCAATTCATTTATAACAGAACCTCACAAAATGACTAAACAATTACAAAATTCTAGAAGAATGATTCCTAAGTGCACAAATACATTAAAAATCCTCTGTTCAGGCCCCGTTGCTATATAATTCTGAATACAGAGTGATCTTACTTCCCTTAGAGACCCTTTGGAATTTGGCTCTTATTTCAGCCTTTTTTTCTGCCAAGCATATAGAATGAATTAGGTGATGCTCTGTTACAAACACACTCCACCCACAATGGTTTCCAATAGAGAGTTGAATGTTTTAAAACCAAAACTGAGAATAAATATAAAGATGGTTCTGCTTTCAAAACTGAGTTTCACTTCCCTTTTTCATGTGCTCACCCCATTTTCTCTTCACTTCAGTTTTACTTTCCTGTGAGAGAATAAACAGGAAATCTAAAGTAAACAGTCTAAATAGATATTTGTAGTCTTTTAATTTCAGGTATTCACACACTGAAGGGGCTTTTCAATCTCATTACTCATTTAGTTTTATTTCCCAGGGTCCGGTTAAGCCCTCGAGGCAGAGAGTACAACCTATTGCATCTGCAGGACCCAGCGCCTCACTGAGAAGTGTGCTCCATGTGTACCGATGACAAAGCTCTCCAAGCTTCATGTTTCTGCTCTCTTTTATCACCTCTACTTCTATTCCTGATGCTTAGTGCTTGCTTGCTATTCTGATTTTCAGCAGTTAAGAGGAAAGCATCTTTCAAATAAATTTACTATAAGGCATAGTAGAAAGAGTATGTAGGGGAAAGAGCAAAGGTTTGGAGGCAAATCAACCAGGGTTAACTTGGATTCCTCATTGGTGAAACATAGAAAGCATCATCTATTTCACCAGACTGCAATGAGAGTATACATATAAAGGTCATGGCCCAATTTGGTACTCAGTAAATACCAGGGTGTCTTGTCACTCTTTCCCATTTCAAAAGGTATACTTCTCAGAAATTTTTTTACTTTTGGAGTAGACAATATGAAAAGAGCAACGTTTAACTGGTAACAATGAATCACTAAAAGGGATTTTCAACATCTAGACTGGGGAGTGTTCAAGAGTTGCACCATGCTCTTCCAATCATGCCACTTAATACTGTGTTGAAGGTAACTGCTTTGAAGGGAGAATGAAGATTTGTCAATTTATTATCCTCTAAACAAAATTAATTTTAAATTGCTATCTTTCAATGATCAGCTTCCCAATTGTGGAAAAACTATAGTACCTATGTAGATGGGTTCGTTTCATGTTGTGGGTATATTTTAGGAAAACTGTGGGTAATTTAAATTGTTGTAAATCTAATGATAATTGCCATATTCACATCATGAAATTTTCTTTCTTTGTTTATAATTAAGGTTGTCTGGTGCTAAATTTGGACCAAATATCTAAATCTCAAAACAGTATTCTGGGATTCTTTAGGTTCTTTGCTGATTTTAATGTTCTTTAATGGGAGGATTTTAAAAGATTCCATAGAGCTGTATTTCTTTGCCCAGCTTACTCTATACATAGTTTATATTTGAAGAGATGACTCTTACAGTCTATTTTTTTTTTAACAACTATATCAATTCTATAAGTGTCTATGTTGGATTCCAAAATCTTCCTTTATAAGTAGGATTCTCCTTTTGTCCTCTGCAGGGATTCTGAAAGCCAGCACTACGTTCACCAAGCAACACACATTTTCCCACTCTCAGGACAGAATCTTCTAGGTACAAACTATACACAAACAGGTACACATATTGGTTCTTCTGAGGGCTAAAGAGACCCACAGGTTCTATGGTCATGGCAGATGGGGTTCACTGCCATGTCAGTTGGCCCTTCTTTGGAGCTGGTGTTTCTGCGTGATGGAGCTGGACTCATATGGGATCTCTTTTCACAAGCCTTTCATGCTACTTTACTGGAATTGTAGTTAGTGCTGGGGTTTAAGATATATCTAGGGGATTTGAATCTCTGGACTGACAATATGATAGCCAGGCCCTGAACCTCAACAGACTTCAGCTCCTACACTCTGATTTATTGGACTTACCCCACTCAGCTAACATGGAGTTGAAGAATGTCAACCACCATACCATGGAGCCTAGAGTGCCTACAACTGAAAGCAGGAGGATTGCATCCAGTATCCATGTGGAATCTAAACTCCCTCTTGACATAGATGTGGAATGGACACAACCAAGCCAAGGTCCACAGGAAGGAGGAATACAGTAAGGATTAGAGTGGACTTAATGATATTCTATTCATGAACTATTGTGGTTAATAATCGAGAAATGTGGCATTGGTGTGGAAAAAGTGGCCATGGTGGCTGCTGGGTGCGGGGAATGGGAGGAAGAGATGAGATGTGGAGGCATTTTCGGGACTTGGAGTTGTCCTGGGTGGTGCTCCAGGGACAATTGCCGGACATTGTATGTCCTCCCATAGCCCACTGGATGGAATGTGGGAGAGTGTGGGCTATGGTGTGGACCACAGGCCATGGGGTGCAGCGATGCCCAGAGATGTACTCACCAGATGCAATGGATGTGTTATGACAATGGGGGAGAGTGGTACTGTGGGGGGAGTGGTGGGGTGGGAGTGGTGGGGGTGAATGGGGACCTCATATTTTTTTAATGTAATATTTTTTAAAAAATGAATAAATTGAGTAGAATTTGGAAAAAAAAACAGGTACACATAGGCACACATAATATTAATAAATAGCAAGAAAGCCATAACATAAGCAAGAAAATTTTCTGGTTTAATGGTTGATTCAACTCTAAACATATAATGAAGCTCCTGTGTAAACTACTAATCAATTAATGGCCTAAAGTGTTAACACCCTTTCCAACTAAGACATTCTTAAGTCATGAGAATGTTTCTTTATGGCTGCCTGAAATACAAATTATTTTCCCTGATTGCATCATTTTTTAATCTCTCTGAGTTTCAGCATGATTCCAAGGAATGCTTGCTCAAGTTTCTTTCTCATTAAGTGACTGTGACCTTACTAAAGTCAAGGACTATAACAAAATTACCTTTGTATTACCACCACTTGGCATAGTGCCTGTAGCAGTTTGATATGGTTATGAATTCCAAAAACAGATATTGGATTATGTTTGTAATCTGGTCTGTACCTGGGCTTGATTAAATTATGATTAGGGCTTTGATTGGGCCACATCATTAGGGCGTCAGTCCCCACTCCTTGGTGGGTGGTGACTCACAGATAAAAGGCCTGGCAAAGGACAAAGTTGGAGGGCTTTTAATGTTAGAGTTTTGATGTTGGAGTCTGATGCTAAGGCTGGAGCTCCAGGGAGAGAGACAGAGCCATTCACCTGATAGTCTACAGCTGACCTTGTGGAGAAAACAGAGGAGCTGAACCCAGAGGAACCCAGGAAGTCTGAACCCTCACAGATGTCAGCAGCCATCTTGCTCCAATATGTGAAAATAGAATTTGGTGAGGGAAGTAATTTATGCTTTATGGCCGGGTATCTGTAAGTTCCTACCCCAAATAAATACCCTTTATAAAAACCAACCTATTTCTGGTACTTTGCCTCAGCACCCCTTTGGCTGACTAATATAGTACCATTCAAGAATCTCTGCACACTGGGGAATATGTTTGTGTCTTGGGATTCAGCAGTAAAAAATAAAGATATGGCTCCTGACCTTATAGGTCTTACACTAGGGAACCATTGCACACATAAATATGTAATTATATAAAAGCATGCACTGTCTTATTGCCTTCGTTTTATTGCATTTCAAAGATATTGCATTTTATTTTATTTTTTTCTTCTTTATTTTCTTTTAAATGTTACATTAAAAAATGATGAGGTCCCCATATACCCTCCACCCCACCCATGCCACCCCAGATATTGCATTTTTTAAAAATTGATAGTTTGTGGCAACCCTGTGTTAAGCAAATCTGTTGGTGCCATTCTTTCAAAACAGCATGTGCTCACTTTATGTCTCTTAGTAACATTTTGATAATTCTCAAACTATTTCAAACTTTTCCACTATTATTATATTTGTTGCAGTGTTCTGTGATCAGTGATCTTTTAAGTTATTATTGTGATTGTTTTGGGGTGCCATGAACCATGCCTATATAAGATGGCAAACTTAATTGTTAGATGTTTATGTGTCCTGACTGTTCCACTAACCAGCTATTCCTCAGTCTCTCCCTCTCCTCAGGCCTCCCTATTCCCTGAGACACAAAAATATTGAAATTAAGCCACTTATTAGCCCTACAATGGCCTCTGAGTGTTCAAGTGAAAGGAAGAGTTGCATGCCTCTCACTTAATACCAAAAGCTAGAAATGATTAGTTTAGTGAGAAAGGAATGTCAAAATCCAAGATAAGCCAAAAGATAGGCCTCTTGAGCCAAACAGCTAAGTTGGGAATGGAAAGGAAAAATTTTTTAAGAAAATTAGAAGTGCTACTCCAGTGAACATATGAATGATAAGAAAGCCCAACAGCTTTATTGCTGAATATGGAGAAAGTTTTACTGGTCTAGAAAGAAGATCAAACCAGCCACAACATTCCCTTAAGCCAAATTCTACTCCAGAGCAAGGCCCTAATTCTCTTCAATTCTGTGAGGACTGAGAGAGGTAAGGAAGCTGTAGAAAAAATGTTTGAAGCTAGCATAGGTTTGTTCATAATGTTTAAGGAAAGAAGGTGTCTCTATAACATAAAGTGTAAGGTAAAATAGCAAGTGCTGATGTAGAAGCTGCAGCAAGTAATCCAGAAGATCTAGCTAAGATAATTGATAAATGTGGCTACACTAAAGAACAGATTTTCAATGCAGACAAAATAGCCTTCTATTGGAAGAAGATGCCATCTAGGATTTTATTAACTAAAGAAAAGTCATGACTGGCTTCAATGCTTTATTTTTTTTTTTTTTTTAAAGATTTATTTATTTTATTTAATTTCCCCCCCTCCCCTGGTTGTCTGTTCTTGGTGTCTGTTTGCTGCGTCTTGTTTCTTTGTCCGCTTCTGTTGTCGTCAGCGGCGCCCGCTTCTGTTGTCGTCAGCGGCACGGGAAGTGTGGGCGGCGCCATTCCTGGGCAGGCTGCACTTTCTTTTCACGCTGGGCGGCTTTCCTCACAGGCGCACTCCTTGCGCGTGGGGCTCCCCTACGCGGGGGACACCCTTGTGTGGCACGGCACTCCTTGCGCGCATCAGCACTGCGCATGGCCAGCTCCACACGGGTCAAGGAGGCCCAGGGTGTGAACCGTGGACCTCCCATATGGTAGACGGACGCCCTAACCACTGGGCCAAAGTCCGTTTCCCGGCTTCAATGCTTTAAAGGACAGGCTGACTCTCTTGTTAGAGGTTAATGCAGCTGGTAACTTTAGTTGAACCAATGCTCATTTACCATTCTGAAAATCCTAGGGCCCTTAAGAATTACACTAAATCTACTCTGTCTGTACTCTATAAAAAGAACAACAAAGCCTGGATGACAGCACATCTGTTTACAACATGGGTTACTGAATATTTTTAACCCACTCTTGAGACCTACTGGTGAAAAAAAGAATTCCTTTTAAAATATTACTGCTCATTGACAATACACCTGGCCACCCAAGAGCTCTGAAGGAGATGCACAATGAGATCAATGCTGTTTTCATGGCTGCTAACACAAAATCCATTCTGCAGCCCAGGAATCAATGAGTCATTTTGACTTTCAAGTCTTATTATTTTAGAAATACATTTCATAAGGCCATAGCTGCCATAAATAGTGATTCCTCTGATGGATCTGGGCAAAGTCAATTGAAAACCTTCTGGAAAGGATTCACCATTCTAAATGCCATTAAGAGCATATGTGATTTATCGAGGTCAAAATACCAACATTAACAGGAGTTTGGAAGACATTGATGCCAACCCTACCATGGATGACATCGAGGGGTTCACGACTTCAGTGGAGCAGTTTTCCTACAGATGTGGTGAAAATAGTAAGAGAGCTAGAATTAAAAGTGGAGTCTGGAGATGTAACTGAATTGATGCAATCTCATGATAAAACATGAATGGATAAGGAGTTGCTTCTTACGGATGAGCAAAGTAAGCAGTTTCTTAAGATGGAATCTACTCCTGGTGAAGAATCTGTGAACTTTGTTGAAATGTCAAAAAAGGATTTAGAATATTACATAAACTTAGATGATCAAGCAGTGGCAGGGTTTGAGAGGACTGACTCCAATTATGAAAGAAATTCTACTGTGGGGAAAATGTTATCAAACTACAACACATGCTACAGTGAAATATTTTGCAACAGGAAGAGTCAATCAATGTGGCAAAATTCACTATTGCCTTATTTTAAGAAATGGCCACAGCCACCTCAACTTTCAGCAACCATCACCCTGATAATTCAGCAACCATCCACACTGAGGCAAGATCCTCCACCAGGAAAAATATTATGACTCACCGAAGGCTCAGATGATGGTTAGTAATTTTTAGCAATAAATTGAGTATGTGCATTGTTTTTTAGATATAATGCTATTTCACACTTAACAGACTACAGAGTAACTTAAACATAATTTTCATATGCACTGGAAAACCAAAAATTTCATGTGACTTGCTTTATTGTGATATTCACTTTATTGCAGTGGTATAGAACCAAACCTGAAATATTTCAGCAGTATATCTATATAGAAATAGGGCTCTTTGGGAAAAGAAGACAGTTCCATGAGAGAGAATGACAAGGGAAATATAATTTAGACTAGAGGTTAGGGTAAGTGTCTCTTAAAAAGCCATATTTATGTTGAATCTTAAAGCTGAAAGGATTTAGGGGGTAGAAGGAACAGCATTCCAGGCAAATGGACTAGCATGTGTGAGGCCTTAAAGTGGGAAAGCGCTCAACTTAAAAAAATAGTAGGAAAACAAGTTGATGTGGTCAAAGTGTAGTCCCATAATATGTATGTGGGGTGGGATAGGGATAGGGACTGGTGCAAGATGAAGACTAAGAAGCAGGAAGAGACAAGATTGTGCAGGTCAAATTAAAGATTTTACATTGCATCCTAAATGTAACCATGGCCAGATTTTAAGCAAGAGAGTGACAAGACCTGATTTATACTTTTAAAATATTATGCTGGAAGTTGCATATGAGAAGGTCCAGAGAGAAAAGAATGGAGGTGGGAGACAGTGGGAGGGCACTGCAGTAGTGTAGATGAGCAATGACAATGGCTTAGAACAGGATAGTGGCAGTGGGACTAAAGAGACAGGGATGGAGAGGGGGCAAGATGGTGGCTGAGTGAACATCCCTGTTAGGGTCTTCTGTAGGGAATCGGCTGGGCGGCGTTGGAGACTCTTTGGGACCGGATTGTTTTGGGATTTTTGCTGGTCCGGAGGTGTCTGGACATCGATTTGGAGGGAAGGTAAAAGAGAGGATCTGTCTGTGAAATATACACGGAGATCCCAGCTACCTGTAGAGGATTCCCTCCTTGGGTAGGCGGAGACGAGGCATCTAGCACCGCTCGGTGGGGCTGAGCCAAGCCGGGCCGCAGCGGCGGACGCCGGAGCCGGGCTGGGCTGCGCCGGCGACGAGCGGGGCCGGGCGGGGCTGAGCTGGGCCGAGCCGGGCCGCGGCGGCGTGCGGAGCCGGGCGGGGCCGGTTCAGGCGGCGGCGGCGGGCGGCGGACGCCGGAGCCGGGCCTGGGCCGCTGTAGCGAGCGGAGCCGGGCGTAGCCGGGCCGGGCCGCGGCGGCGTACGGAGCCGGGTGGGGCCGGTGCAGGCCGCGGCGGCGAGAGGCGGACGCCGGAGCTGGGCCGGGCCGCTGTAGCGAGCAGAGCCAGGCGGAGCCGGGTCGGGCCGCGGCGGCGTACGGAGCCGGGCGGGGCCGGTCCAGGCCGCGGCGGCGGGAGGTGGACGCGGGAGCCGGCTGGGCCACTGTAGCGAGCGGAGACGGGCGGAGCCAGGCCAGGCCGCGGCGGCGTAAGGAGCCGGGCAGAGCCGGTCCAGGCCTCCGCGGTGGGCAGCGGCGGGCGGAGCCGGGCCTGCGGAGGGGTTTCTGTTCTTTGTTTTGTTTTTTTTGTTTTTTTTTTGGAGCATCTGCAGTACTGGGGAGTTCGTGGGCCCTGGGTGGCCTATTGGGGGTTTGTGGGAAGGGAGGTGCTTGCAGACCCATTTGGGCAGACAGACGGGGGGTTTTAGGGCAAAGCGGGGGGAAGTTGTTGTTTTAGATAGTGTTGCAATTGTGACACGTGTATACCTGTATCTCTCTTCCCCCTATCCGTTCCCCACCATTGGCCCATCCTCTTTTTCTTTCTTCCTTTCTTCTTGTTTTTCTTTTTTTCTTTATTATAATTAGTTTTTTTGTTTTTTGGTTTTCTCTTTCCCTCTTGTCCCTCATCTTCCACTTATTTTATTTTAATTCAAGTATACAATAGGTGCTACAGGGAACACCTCACATTTGCTGGGGTTTTCCCATCCTCCACTGTCTCATTTCTGTGTGAACTGATTTAGGCTACCTACACTATCCCCCTTCCCCTGCATCTTGATATCCACTCTCATCTACTGTCTCTCCTATATTCCACCCCCTACCTCCCATTCTTTGATCCACAAAGTGTCTAACTCTTAATTTCTAATACCTTTGTTCTGTTTTCTGTCTGTTATCCACTCTTGAAACTATTACCTTTCTTTTCTTTTTCCCTCTCTCATGAAAACAATAGCTTTGTAGTTTATACCATATTCCTCCCATATTCAGTCATCTACTTCATAAAAGGTACTCTACCTACAGCTATAACTCTATACAATCTACACAAATCTAATCTCCATCCTCCCAGATCTCATATTCTTGCTTTGTTAACATACATCACCAATACTACTTTACACTTTTCCCTTGCTTACACAATTGCCTTTCCCCAACACTAATACTTTCCTCTAAAGTGAGCTTAACCAACAACAAGTAACTAGAATAAGAAGAAAAAAGTGACAAAGAGAAGATATAACACCTATGCAAAAATAACAACTAATTAACCTCCAAGAGCAGACAAAGAAGCTAAGGAACTGATTAAATTCATCAAAATAAAGAGATGACCAGAAAGCAACAAAAATCTACAAACCAAACCAATAATCAGGAAAACATGGCTGAATCCAATCAACAAACCAATAATCACGAAGGGGAGCAAAACTTGGCACAAGCAATGAAAGATCTCAGAACATTTATCACCGACAAATTTGATGCAGTAATGAAAGAGGTTAACAACATGAAGACATCACTTGGAGGGGAAATTGCAGACATACGCAAAAACATAACAGATATGATGGGAATGAACACCACAGTTCAAGAAATCAAAAATACACTTGCAGCAAATATCAGCAGACTAGAAGAGACAGAGCAGAGAATTAGTGATGTGGAAGACAGTACATCAGAAATCAAACAGATAGTAGAAGCGGTTAATAAGAAGATAGAAAAAATCCAATTAGGATTTAGGGACCTGAATGACAATGCAAAACGCTCAAACATACGTATTATAGGCATTCCAGAAGGTGAAGAGAAGGGAAAGGGGTCAGAAGGAGTGTTGCAGGAAATAATGGCTGAAAACTTCCCAAATCTACTGAAAGAGACAGATGTACATATCCAAGAAGCACAGCGCACTCCACAAGTCATAAACCCCAACAGGCCCACCCCAAGACATATACTTGTCAAATTATCCAATGCTCAAGACAAAGAGAAAATCCTAAAAGCAGCAAGAGAAAAGAAAACCATCACATACAAGGGAAGCTCAATTAGATTAAGTGCTGATTTCTCTTCTGAAACCATGGAGGCAAGAAGGCAGTGGTATGATATAGTCAAGGTACTAAAGGAAAAAAATTTCCAACCAAGAATACTCTATCCAGCTAAACTAGTATTCAAACATGATGGAGAGTTCAAAATATTCGCAGACAAACAGAAACTGAAAGAGTATACCAACAAGAAACCTCCCCTTCAAGAAATTCTAAAGGGAGTTCTGCAGGAAGAAAGGAAAAAACAGGAAAGGCAAAGTTGGAGGAGAGTATAAGACCAACAACAACAACAAAAAAGACAAAAAAAATATACAAACAAAATATGACAAACACAAATCCAATCAAAATATGGCTAACACAAATAATTCCTTGATAGTAATAACACTGAATGTCAACGGATTAAACTCACCTATCAAAAGATTCAGACTGGGACATTGGATAAGGAAATATGACCCATCCATATGCTGTCTACAAGAGACACATCTTAGACCCAGAGACGCATGGAGATTGAAAGTGAATGGCTGGAAAACAATCATACAAGCTAACAATAACCAAAAAAAGGCAGGAGTAGCTATATTAATATCAGACAAAATAGACTTTAAATGTGAAACAATTGTGAGAGACAAAGAAGGATACTACATTTTAGTCAAAGGGAAAATCTGTCAAGAAGATCGAACAATCATAAATATCTATGCCCCTAACAAGGGTGCCTCTAAATACGTCAGGCAAACGCTGGAAAAACTAAGTGAAAGAATAGATACATCTACAATTATAGTGGGGGATTTTAATACACCACTATCAACTCTGGACAGAACATCTCAAAAGAGAATCACCAAAGAAACAAAACATCTGAATAGTATATTAGAGGAGCTCGATCTAATAGACATATATAGATCGCTACACCCAAACACAGCAGGATATACATTTTTCTCAAGCGCATATGGATCATTCTCCAAGACAGATCATATGCTAGGCCACAAAGAAAGGCTGAACGAATTCAGAAAGATTGAAATCATACAACACATTATCTCTGACCACAGTGGAGTCAAGCTGGAGATTTGCAAGGGACAGAAGCCCAGATTTCACACCACGATTTGGAAATTAAACAGCACACTTTTAGAAAAACAGTGGGTCAAAGAGGAAATCTCAAAAGAAATCAATGACTACCTTGAAACAAATGATAATGATAACACAACATACCAAAATTTATGGGATGCAGCAAAAGCAGTACTGAGAGGAAAGTTTATAGCCATAAATTCACATATCAAAAAAGAAGAAAGAGCAAAAATTGAAGAACTAACTGCACATTTGAAGGAATTAGAAAAACAACAACAAAGTAACCCAACAGGAAGAAGAAGGAAGGAAATAACAAAGATAAGAGCAGAACTAAATGAAATAGAAAATAAGAAAGCACTTGAACAGATAAACAAGACCAAGAGCTGGTTTTTTGAGAAGATTAACAAAACTGACAAACCTTTAGCAACACTAACAAAGAAAAAAAGAGAGAAGATGCAAATACACAAAATAAGAAATGAGAAAGGCGATATCACCACTGACCCCACAGAAATAAAGACTATCATAAGAGGATATTTTGAAAAACTATATTCCAACAAAAATGACAATCTAGAGGAAATGGACAAATTCCTAGAAACACATAAGCAGCCCATATTGACAAAAGAAGAAATTGATGATCTTAACAAACCAATCACAAGCAGAGAGATAGAATCAGTTATTAAAAATCTCCCAACTAAGAAGAGCCCAGGGCCAGATGGCTTCACAGGTGAATTCTACAAAACATTCCGGAAAGAACTGACACCAATCCTGCTGAAACTATTCCAAAACATCGAAACAGAAAGAACATTACCCAACTCCTTCTATGATGCCAACATTACCCTAGTACCAAAGCCAAACAAAGACATCACAAGAAAGGAAAATTACAGACCAATTTCTCTAATGAACCTAGATGCAAAAATACTTAACAAAATACTTGCTAATCGTATTCAACAACACATTAAACGTATTATACACCACGACCAAGTGGGATTCATCCCAGGTATGCAAGGATGGTTCAACATAAGAAAATCAATCAACGTAATACACCATATAAACAGATTGAAGGAAAAAAATCACATGATTGTATCTATTGATGCAGAAAAAGCATTTGACAAAATACAGCACCCTTTCTTGATAAAAACACTCCAAAAGATTGGAATACAAGGGAATTTTTTGAACATGATAAAGAGTATATATGAAAAACCTAAAGCCAATATTGTTTACAATGGAGAAATCCTAGACTCCTTCCCTCTAAACTCAGGAACAAGACAAGGATGCCCACTGTCTCCGCTCCTATTTAACATTGTCTTAGAAGTACTTGCTCGAGCACTGAGGCAAGAACCAGAAATAAAAGGCATTCAAATTGGAAAGGAAGAAGTCAAAATTTCATTATTTGCAGATGACATGATCCTATACATAGAAAACCCTGAGAGATCTACAACGAAGATTCTAGAACTCATAAATGAGTTTAGTAAAGTCGCAGGTTATAAGATCAATGCGCAAAAATCAGTAGCATTTCTGTACACCAATAATGAGCAAGATCAGGAGGAAATCAAGAAACAAATACCATTCACAATAGTAAATAAAAAAATCAAATACTTAGGAATAAATTTAACTAAAGAGGTAAAGAACTTATACACCGAGAACTATACAAGATTGTTCAAGGAAATCAAAGAAGACCTAAATAAATGGAAGACTATTCCTTGTTCATGGATAGGAAGACTGAACATTATTAAGATGTCTATCCTACCAAAACTGATCTACACATTCAATGCAATCCCAATAAAAATCAACACAGCCTTCTTTAAGGAACTAGAAAAACTAACTATGAAATTTATTTGGAAAGGAAAGAGACCCCGAATAGCCAAAAACATACTGAAAAAGAAAAACGAAATTGGAGGAATCACACTACCTGACTTCAAAACATACTATAAAGCTACGGTGGTGAAAACAGCATGGTATTGCCATAAGGAGAGACACATAGACCAATGGAATCGAATTGAAAGCTCTGATATAGAACCTCACATATACAACCACATAATATTCGATAAAGCCACCAAACCCTCTCAACTGGGAGAGAGTGGCCTATTCAACAAATGGTGTCTGGAGAACTGGATAGCCATATGTAGAAGAATGAAAGAGGATTACCATCTCACACCTTATACAAAGATCAACTCAAGATGGATCAAAGACCTAAATATAAGAGCCAAGACCATAAAAACCTTAGAAAGCAGTGTAGGGAATCATCTACAGGACCTTGTAATAGGAAATGGATTTATGAATATCTCACCAAAAGCACGAGCAGCAAAAGAACTAATAGATAAATGGGACTTCCTCAAAATTAAAGCCTTCTGCACCTCAAAGGAGTTTGTCAAGAAAGTAAAAAGGGAGCCCACACAGTGGGAGAAAATATTTGGCAATCATATATCTGATAAGAAACTTATAACTTGCATATATAAAGAACTTCTATATCTTGAAAATAAAAAGATAAACAACCCATTTAAAAAATGGGAAAAAGACTTAAACAGACACTTCTCCGAAGAAGAAATACAAATGGCAAGAAAGCACATGAAAAAATGTTCCAAATCTCTAGCTATCAGGGAAATGCAAATCAAAACTACAATGAGATACCATCTTACACCCATAAGATTGGCAGCTATGAAAAAAACAGAAGAATACAAGTGCTGGAGAGGATGTGAAGGAAGGGGAACACTCATCCACTGCTGGTGGGAATGCAGAAGGATCCAACCATTCTGGAGGACAGTATGGCGGTTTCTCAAAAAACTAGCCATAGATTTGCCATATGACCCAGCAATACCACTGCTGGGTATATGCCCAGCAGAACTGAAAACAAGGACACAAACCGATATATGTACACCAATGTTCATAGCAGCATTGTTCACTATTGCCAAAAGTTGGAATCAACCCAAATGCCCATCAACAGATGAGTGGATCAATAAAATGTGGTATATACACACAATGGAATACTACTCGGCTGTAAGAACAAACACACTACAAACACATGTGATAACATGGATGAATCTTGAGAACCTTATGTTGAGTGAAGCAACCCAGACATTGAAGGACAAATACTACATGACCTCAATGATATGAAATAAACAAGCTGCCCTAGATAGCAAGAGACTGGACGATAGGCTTACAGGAAATCGGAGGGTGGAGGAAGGATATGAGCCGATGTCTGCAGGGGTGGAATTTAAGACGAGATGGTGGTAAGTATGAACACAAAGAAGAGATAAAAGGGGGGCAAGGGGGTGCCTTTGGTTGGGGCTTTGCGCGTTTGAGGGTGGCTGGGGAGGGACGGATGGGTAACGTTGCCCAAAAGTGGGGGGAGGGAGGGGTAGCATACGAACACAGGAGAGGGTCAGGTGTTGGTGGAGAGTAAAATGCCGAGAAAATCATATCAAAATATAATAAAGAGGGTTACCTGTTTAGAATGCTCGGAGGGGAGGGTCTGATGCAGGACGGGCTCCTGGGGAATGTCTAAATGCTCATTCTGCCAGAGTGGGTGACACCATGGGGTAGAAACCCAAGTAGTGAGAGTGGGGGTGGACCCACATCCTGGGGAGGACTAATGCCATCAAATAGAGGGAACTGTATCCCTCGAGAGAAAGGGTGGCTCCCAGGGCATTGGGGCAGTTGAGCAAGTTAGGCCCTGAACACTATTCCATCTATCTCTGGAAGTGGCTCCTCAGGAAACGGAGGTTGGCTGTCACTGTGGGCACCAAGGTGGAAGGGAAAATGGACGTTAAATGTGTGGAACCAAAGTAAATGGGGGGTAAGAGAGGAGTTTCTTGAGAGTACACAAGGATGGATATAAAACATGCAATATTACACCATAACATATAGGAGATGACAGACTGATAATGTAAACCATAATGTAAAACATAGGATAACTAAAAATGTAAAGAACTGTGTATCCTAAAGTATGCACCATAATGTAAGCACAGATGTCACCTTGTTAGAAAGCTAATGTCTCAGACTCTGTACATCACTTTAAGTAAATATGATATGAATAGGGCGTAAGAGTATCACTGTGGAAGGGAAAAGGTTTTCTGGTGGATGTGTGGGAGTGCTGTATATTATATATATACATTGCTGTGGTCTAGGACTCCTGTGCAGAAAAGCTGAATAATTAGGGGGGGGGGGGAAGAAAAAGATAGGATGTGGAATTTTTTCAAGTCAACATTCTTTATCTAAGCTCTTTATCTAACTTTATCCAAGTTCTTTATCTATCCTTTAAACCTATCGCTATATGCCATTCCCTAGTAAGGGACCATGACATTATATTGGGCTTCAAATTTCGGGGAGTTCTGGATCACAGAGTGTTTCAACAATGGCAATGGAGGGATACTGGTATGGGATACCAATGACAGGTGATATATGGCTGACAGGGAGCTGTACAGAACATATGTCCAGGGTGCATGGTAATGTTTGGATATACTCATAGTGGCAACAATTAAAAACCACAGCAGGGGGGGTACTGGGTTCCTGGCCAGTGGTGCTCTGTCGTGGTCCCTAGGGGAGCAGCGACAGTCTCCCAGGTACAGTGGCGGGGACCGGGAGGGAGTGAGGGTTCAACAGTGAGCCCCTGATGCTAATGACTATGCTTGTGAGCTGATAAACCTAAAATAAGAACAAGGCCTAGAGCAACATTGTGCCTGGGAATTTCCTCCTGTCAGCCTTCATGTTACTCAAATGTGGCCAGTCTCGAAGCCAAACTCAGCATGTAAATGCAATGCCTTCCCCCCAGCGTGGGACATGACACCCGGGGATGAGCCTCCCTGGCAACGAGGGACCACTATCAACTACCAACTGATGATGCAACTGGAAAATGACCTTATACGGAAGGTTCAATGCGGATCAGCAGAATATCCATGTCTACATAAAATACCATGACTTTAAAATGCTGTTTGACCTAAAGTAAGGGGGAAATGGAAAGGAGAAATGAGTTTATATGGCCACGAGTTTCTAAAAAAGAGTCTGGAGGCTGGCAGAAGGATTGCCCTCATGCACAACTGAGCAGAGTCAGAGAGACAGATAAAGCAGATACAACCCCCAGATATTGGTTCCTTTGAGGGCTAAAGAGACCCATGGGAGTTATGGTCATGGCCAATGGGGTTAACTACCAGGGCAGATGGCCCCTCTTTGGAAATGGTGTTTATGTGTGATCAATCTGGACTCAGATGGGATCTCCCTTCATAAGACTTTCATGCTAATGTGCTGGAGGTGCAGTTAATGTTGGGGTTTAAGATATATTTAGGGGATTTGAATCTCTGGACTGACAATGTGATAGCCAGGTCCTGAGCCTCAACAGACTCCAGCACCTACAATCTGATCTATTGGACTTACCACACTCAGCTAAGATGGAGTTGAAGAAGGACAACCACCACACCATGGAGCCTAGAGTGATTACAACTGAAAATGGGAGGATTGCATCCAGCATCCATGTGGAATCTGAGCCTCCTCTTGACATAGAGGTGCAATGGACACAACCAATCCAAGTCCACATAGAAGAGGTGGCATTGGATTGGGAAAAGTGGACATGGTGGACGATGGGTATGGGGAAAGGCAGGAAGAGATGAGAGGTGGAGGCGTCTTTGGGACATGGAGCTGCCCTGGATGGTGCTTCAGCGGTAATCACCGGACATTGTAAATCCTCACAGGGCCCACTGGATGGAATGGAGGAGAGTATGGGCCATGATGTGAACCATTGTCTATGAGGTGCAGAGGTGCCCAAAGATGTACTTACCAAATCCAAAGGATGTGTCATGATGATGGGAACGAGTGTTGTTGGGGGGGGGAGAGGGGGAGTGGGGGGGGTGGGGTTGAATGGGACCTCACATATATATTTTTAATGTAATATTATTACAAAGTCAATAAAAAAAAAAGAGAGAGACAGGGATGGATTTGAGATATATTTTGAGATAGAATCAGTAGAACTTGGGGATGGATTGGAAAGTGCAGAACGAGGAGAGGACCAAAGTTTACTCCCACGTTTTCGGCTTGAATAAAAACACCGATAGAGATGCTGTTTTCAAATGGAGGTGAGTAGAGCAAGAGCCAATTTCCCAGAGGTTGGTAGGGCTATGTAGCGAACACTGCAAACAACAGGTGCAAAAAGAAGCATAATGATACAAAAGGACTTCATGTATGTTACTTTATTTGATCTTCACAATTTACTGAGGTGAGCAGTATGGAAACTCATATAATTTTACAGGATGAAAACAGACTCATAGGGATATAGCATGTAATCCAATATCAAACTATTAACTACATGGTGCAACTGAGCCAAGAACCCAAGTATTGCTGTTATTGCTGTGGAGGTTGTTTCATTATCATTGCTTTTTTGAGTACTAATCTAATAATTTCTACTACATTTCCCAGATTACCTAGCAAGAATAGGTTTGAATGCATTTATCAAATAGATAATAATTTTAAGCAACTGAAATGTTTTGCCATTTTAGTAATTGATGATCTTATCATCAACCAGACAAAGCACATCCCTTACTGAAAACATCAATAATGTTTCATTGTATTTGGGTTTTGAAAGCCAAAATCACTGTTTTCCCTAAACTGTCATAATTCTAAATAAGTGCTAAACCTACCAATCTTCAATTATGACATCAAGATTTAACTCTTTTTAAAAATTTGGATAATATAGAATATTTTCAATATCATGAGACTATATATTTATAAGATGTATAAGAAACTATATATACATAAGATGTATAAAATCAATATAGTTAACTTTCCCAGAAATTATTTGCATTTCAAATCAAAATGGCCTAACTGATACATATTTCAATTGGGTAGAATGTGGCAATAAGCGGGAGGAGAATAATGGCATGGTGTAGAGATGGAATTATATGCCCTTATTTTTTAAAAAAGATTTATTTATTTATTTATTTATTTTTATCCACCCCCCCCCCAAATAGTTCTCTTATTTGTGTACTCATTGTTTGCTCGCCTTCTCCAGGAGGCACCAGGAACCAAATCCCAGACCTCCCACAAGGGAGGCCAGTGTCCAATATCCTGAGCCGCATCCGCTCCCCATGGGATGCAGCATCTGCTGGCTTGTGGCATCTGCTCATTTAGGCATCTACTTGTTGTAGAAGGTGCGGCACCTAGCTTGTTGCAGTGGATGCGGCATCTGCTCATCTTCTTTGGGAGGCACTCAGACCAAACCTGGTTCCCCCCATGTGGTAGGTGGGCACCCAACTGGCTTCCTGTCTTTATTTTTTTAAACAAATGATCTTCTCATTCTCCTTTAACCACATTTGAATATATATTTCAGTGCTGTTAACTGCAATCACAATATTGTTCTACCATTACCACCATCCATTACCAAATTTTTCCATGATCACAAATAGAAACTTTGTACAATTTAACCATTAACTCCCCATTCCCTACCCCACTCTGACCCCTGGTAACCTTTATTCTAGTTTCTGACTAACTATGAATTGCCTTATTCTAATTATTTCATATCAGTGAGATCATACAATCTTTGTCCTATTGCATCTGGCTTCTTTCACAACACGATGTCTTCAAGGTTCATCCATGTTGTTGCATGTATCAGAACTTTGTTCCTCTTAATGGCTGAATAATATTCTATCCTGTGTATATATCACATTTTATTTATCCATTCATCAACTGATAAACACTTGGGTTTCTTCCACCTTTTGGCAATTGTGAATAACATCGTTATGAACGTAGGTGTGCAACTATATGTCCAAGCCCCTGTTTTCAATTATTTTGGGTATATACCTTGAAGTGAAATCTCAAGGTCAAATAGTAATTCTATATTTATCTCTCTGAGGAACTGTGAACTGTTTTCTACAGCACTGCACCATTTTACATCCCCAAGAATAATGAATGAATGTTCATATTTCTCCCAATCCTATCCAATATATATAATTTTCCGTTTTTCAATATTAGCCATTCTAGTGGGAGTGAAATAGTATCTCTTTATGGTTTTTTGTTAGGTACTAACACTTTATTTTTTTCTTAGGGATAGATTTCTGGGTTAAACCTGGGTTATATAGTGTGTATATGCTTAATGTTCAAAGACAGGGTCACAGTATTTTCCAAGGAGGCTGTCACAATTTACATTTCCAGCAGCAGCACATGAAATGAGCCTTTGCCCCTGCTGCCTTGCCATTAGTTGAGAAGATGATAACTTAGAAAGACAAAGACTTACTGGACTATGGATTTTCTGATAATTTTGTTCAGAAAGTTGTTCACACATATGCATATGCAGTCACAGCACAACCATGATCTTTCAAAATAACTAATAAAAGAGAAAAAGGACAGTATGGCTATCATTTAAAATTCTAATGCCTGATTTGTGAATGATAGGGAAAGGCTGAACTGCAAATCTGAAATCAAGTCTAAAATGATGTATCTGCTTATGCAAAAGAAGAGAAATGATTTTTACATTAATCACCAAACAAAACATGGACAGATAACTGAAAAATCTAGCTTGTAAATATGTGCTTTGTGAACTTTTAAAGGAAAGGTATAATTTATCATAAATTAGGTTCCAAAGGAAATGTTTTAGGTTGATGATAGTGCAATTCAAGAAAGTAGAAATACCTCTTTAAATAACTTCATTTCAAAAGTGGACTATGCACATGGAAATTTTAAAAAGCAATTTTAAAGAAAACATATCTCTTTACAGTTTCTCAAAATAAATTAATTTTCCTCTAAAGTCTTTGAAATGTAACTAACAGTTGTGAACTACACAGTCATCCTAACATATTTTGCAAGATGCTCCCTAAAATATTAATAGAAACAGAGCAACACAATAAAAAATACAGGTGGTTTCTGTGTTATAAGATATGTTGGCAATATACTTGAAATGGTATGTAAATACCCCTCTGAAAAATAACAAGGCATGATAGATGGGGATATTCTCTTTACATGGCACTTTTTAATTCTTGGTGCACATTGCTTAACACAGCCCACATCTGCCTCCATTCATTCTCTAGATCCCCTCTTAATTGTCTATTCCTTGCATGTTTATGTAAATAATGCTTTTAAAAAATCATGAGAAAACCCAGAGGCAGGTTAAATCTTCAACAACATTGTATTCTGTTTATTGAAGAGGCATCTCAGTAAAAATGGCCATGCCAATTTTTGTATGCTAGCAAGCAGTAGAAGAAAATATATGTTATGTGCTATTTTGAAACTGTTAATATATTTCGTATTTCATTTGGGATGTCTACTGGTTTGTAAAGGAACTGAAAACACATGTGATGGTTAGTATGAAAAATCTTTGATGTGTCCTAATTATCACAAAGGAGAAGAATTTCAAACTCCCAATTACTATGCTAAATTCACATGTGCAGACCTAAAAAGAAAATGTTTCTTGTGGCATAATCTCAGACATAATCACTACATACTTTGGGTACTATTAGTATATCCTTTATAATGCTGTCTGGAAAATTTAATTCATTCAAAATTTTTTAAAAGCTCTTTGTAATATAGCTAGTCATGCATGTCTATTTACAATTGGATATAGTCTGCTATGTATTCAGTACAATTTTGTCCTTATGGGCTCCTACTTTTAACACATTTTTGAGTTGATAGATTGAATCTCAGTATGAATCCCCACACCCCTTAAGTTTCTTCATGACATTTCTCTCCATTGGGAAAGGTTCTTGTGAAAAAATTTTCCATAGCACAACTTCGTTGCAGTCTCAGGGTTTATTCCCTAAATGAATTCTCTGATGGATACTGAGTCAGGGCTCCCTGCTAAGGGCATTCCCACATTCAGAACACTCATGTAGTTTCTCTCCTATATGAATTTGCAAGTATAATCTAAGGGTTGTCCTCTGGCTGAAAGTTTTGCCACATTTAATACATTCACAGGTCTTCTCTCCTGTATGAGTTCTCATATGTATAATTAGTTGTGAGTTCTGGATAAAGGATTTTCTACATTCACTGCTCTCATACGGTTTCTCCCCCATGTGAATTTTCCGGTGTACAATGAGGTTTGATTTCTTGAAGGTTTTCACATATTCATCACACTCATAGGGCCACTCTCATGTATGAATTCTCTGATGTGCCATGAGTTCAAACTTCTGAGCAAATGTCTTGCCGTATTCATTGCTCTCATAGGGCTTTTTCTTCATATGTGCTCTCTGGTGTACAATAAGGTTTGACTGGTGGGTGAAAGCTTTTCCACATTCAGGACATTCAAAAGGTTTCTCCCCAGTATGAATTCTCTTGTTTAATGAGGTTTGCCTTATGCAAGATTTTCTTATATACATTACATTCATAGGGTTTTCATCCAGTATGTATTTTCTTATGACTAATGAGAAGTTACTCAAAGCTGGAGGCCTTGTAACAGTAATTACAAATAAAATGTTGAACCAAATTTCTATTTTTCTGATACTAAAAAAAAGCTGAGGGCTTTTCCATTTTTATTAAATTTGGAGTATTCCACTCCAGTATGGAGTTTTTCTTGCTTCAGATAGAGGAGTATTTTCTCAATCCATTACACTCACGACTTTCTTTCTCACACTATTACTATTAAGTCTGAACCACATTTCAAATTTTTCATATGTCATGCGTATAGGTTACATATCTTAAAGAAACAAAGTCTGTGCTCTGATTAGATGTTTTTACAAGAGATTACCTCTTTCCTCAGTTAGGTTTTGTTTTTGAGGATTATAAATTTCCTTGCCTGCTCATCTGAGTTTCTGTGGTCCTTCTCCATCTCCACACTTCCAATGCAAGTAAGTTGCTATAATTCTCCAGCACCACATCCATGTACAGAATTCTGAGAGGGATCCAGTTGCTCCCATTCCTCCTGAGTGAAGTCCACAATCGCATCCATGAATGAAACCAATCCCTGGGATTTGTTCACATTTTACATGAACAAATAAAGGCAGAGAACTATGAGGCAAAACTGAAGGTGTACACCCTCCACTCTTGTCAGTGCCAGGCCCAGGTCTTAGAATGGGGTGGCAAATATGCATCAAGACCTCTCCTTGTGATTTTGATTTGCATTTCCCTAATAGTTAATGATGCTGAGCATCTTTTCATGTATTTTGGCCATTTGTATGTCTTCTTTGAAGAAATGTTTATTCAAATCTTTTGCCTATTTTTTAATTGTGTTGTATAACTTTTTGTTCTTGAGTTGTAGGATTTTATTATAAATTATTGATATTAAGCCCTTATTATATATGCAGTTTCCAAGTATTTTCTCCTGTTCTGTAGGTTTTCTTTTTACTTTCATGATAATTCATATATTTATCTATTTTTTTCCTTCTGTTGCTTATTCTAATTATTTCTTATCAACCCTCTCTAATCTTTCTTATTTTCTTCCTTCTCTTCACTCTGGATCTTTTTCTAGATACTACAGTTTAGAGGTTAAGTCTCTGATTTTGAGATCTTTCTTCTTTTTTAATGTAGCATTTGAGCTAAAAAATTCCCCTCTTAGCACTGTCTTTGCTACATAAGTTTTGGTATGTTTGTGTTTTCATATTCATTTGCCTCAAGGTATTTCCAAATTTTCCTTGGGTATAAAATCTAAGAAACCATTGCCTAACACAAAGTCCTAAAGATGCTTCCTTATTTTTATTCTAGTTTTATATTTCTGACTCTTATATTTGATGCATTTAGAGTTGATATTTTTACATGCCATGAGGTAAGAGCTCCCCTCCTTCTTTTGCATATGGATATCCAGTTTTCCCAACACTATCTGTTGAAGAGAATACTCTTTCCCTATTGAGTGAACTTGGCACTCTTGTCAAAACTCAACTGGTTAATGGCTGAAATGATGAATGTACAACTACGTGATTATACCAGATACCAATTATTGTATACTTTGGATGAATTTATCCTTTAAAATAGCTAGAGGACAGGCAGAAATGGCCTGGGAAAAAAGTTATAGGTATTAGGACACCAAGGTAAGGTTGAACACCACGCAGAAGAGAAAGCATCTTTATTTGTGTGGGTTAGTAGTAATGTCCCACTTTTCACTTCTGATTTTAGTTATTTGTGCCCTATCTTTGTGTCTAGCTAAAAGTTTGTCATTTTCATGGATCTTTCCAGAGAACCAAATTTTGGTTTTGTTGATTCTCTCTATTGTTTTTTTTAATTCTCTAATTCATTTATCTCCTCTCTAATCTTCCTTATTTCCTTCCTTTTTCTCACTCTGGATCTTTTTCTAGATCCTAGAGTTTTGAGGTTAAGTCTCTGATTTGAGATCTTTCTTTTTTAATGTAAGCATTAGAGCTAAAAATTCTTCTCTTAGCACTGTCTTTGCTACATCCCATAAGTTTTAGTATGTCTGTGTTTTCATTTTCATTTGCTTCAAGATATTTCCTAATTTTCCTTGTGATTTCTTCTTTGACAGATTGATTATTCAAATGTATGTTGCTTAATTTCCACATATTTGTGATTTTTTCCATTTCTCTGTTATTTGATATTTATTTTCATTCCATTGTGGCAGTAGAAGATGCATTGTATAATTACAATATATGTTTTTAATTTATTGAGACTTGTTTTGTGACTTAACATATACTCTCTCCTAGAGAATGACCCGTTGCACTTAAGAAGAATGTATTCTGCTACTGTTGGGTGAAATGCTCTCTATATATTTCTGTTAGGTTTAGTTGGTATAGAGTATCATTCAAATTTTCTGTTTTCTTATTGGTCTTCTGTCTACATGTTCTATCCATTTTTGAAAGTGGTGTATTAAAGTCTCCTATTATTACTATATAATTATTTATCCCTTCAAATCTGTCAATATTTGCTTCATATATTTTGGGGCTCTATTGTTAGGTGCATATATATTTATAATTGCTATGTTTTCATGTTGAATTAACCTCTTTTATCTGTATATAGTGACCTTCCTTGTCCCTTGTAAAATTTTTTTATTTAAAATCAAAATTATCTGATATTAGTGTAGCTACCCCAACTGTCTTTTGGTTACTACTTGCATGGTATACATTTTTTTTTCCATCCTTTCACTTTCAAATTGCTTTTGTCTTGAATTTAAGGTGTCTCCTGTTAACAGCATATAGCTGGATTATTTTTTTAAAAATCTATTCTGCCAACCTCTGTCTTTTGACTGGAGAATTTAATCCATTTGCATTAAAGTCACTACTGATAATGCAGGACTTTCCTCTGACATTTTTCTATCTGGTCTTTTAAAGTCCTATACATTTTTTGACTCTCATTAATTCTTAATGCTTACTTTCTTATTTATTTGATTTGTTCTATTGTACTTTATTGAGTCCTGTGGCAGTTTGGTATTGTTTATGAATTCCAAAAATAGATATTGGATTGTGTTTGTAAACTGGTCTGTTCCTCTGGGCATATTAGGTTGTGTTAGATTCCGAGGTTTCACTTTTACTTGATTAAAATTATGTTATAGCTTTGATTCAGCCATGTCAATAGGATATTGAGTCCACACCCCCTTGGTGGATGGGGACTCACTGAGAAAATGACAAAGCAGAGGTGAGTTTTAATGCCGGAGCCCAGGAAAGTAAATATATAGAGAAACAGATATGTGAATAAGAAAGAAGGCTTCATTAGACACGGCAGAGGCCCTGGGAAGAGAATGAGCCTGAAAGTCTACAGCTTACCTTGTGAAGAGAGCAGTGAAATTGAGTCCAGAAAAAAATGAGCCCAGGGGAGAGAAACAAGTCTTATGCTAACCTACAGCTGAGAAAGGAAGGAGCTGGGACCACAGAACCTTAGGAGGAAGAGGAAGTCTGAACCCTCACAGAGACCAAAGCTATCTTGCTCCAAGATGTGGCAACAGACTTTGGTGAGGGAAGAAACTTATGCCTTATGGCCTTGTAGCTATAAGCTTCTACTCCAAATAAATGCCTTTTATAAAACCCAATTGATTTTTGGTACTTTGGATCAGCACCCCTTTGGCTGACTAATACAAATCCCTTCTCATTTCTTTATGGATATATTTTTTCTTTGTAGTAACCATGGAATTGAAATTTAACACCCTTAATATAAAATAATAGTTTTTAATTTGATACCAATTAAACTTCAATAGCATACTAAACACTGTTCAGATACCCTTCTGTCCCCCCCCACTTTAGTTTTGTTCTTGTTACAAATTACATCTTTGTATGTTGTATGCCCCAAAACACAGATTTATCATTACATTTTATGCATTTCCATTTTAGCATCTATAAAAATGTAAGAGTGGAGTTACCTACCAAAATTACAATACAACAGTACTAGCATTTATAATTACCCAAATGGTCTACTGTAGCAGTTTGATATGGTTATGAATTCCAAAAATAGATACTGGATTATATTTGTAATCTGATCTGTACCTGGGCCTGACTGAGTTATGATTAGGGCTTTAATTGGACCACGTCATTAGGGCATTGAGTCCCTGCCCCTTGGCGGTGGGTATTCACAAATAAAAGGCATGGCAAAGGACAAAGTTGCAAATTCTTGATGCTGGAGTTTTGATATTGGAGTTTGATGCTGAAGTCTTAAGCTGGAGCCCCAGGTAAAAAGACAGAGCCGTTCACCTGATAGTCTACAGCTGACCTTGTGAAGAAAACAGAGGAGCTGAGCCCAGAGGAACCCAGAAAGCCTGAACCCTCACAGATGTCAGCAGCCATCTTGCTCCAACACATGGAATTAGACTTTGGTGAGGGAAGTAACTTATGCTTTATGGCCTGGTAACTGTAAGCTCCTACCACAAATAAGTACCCTTTATAACACTCAGCAGATTTCTGGTATTTTGTATCGGCATCCCTTTGGCTGACTAATACACCTACCAAAGGTCTTCATTTTTTAAGCTGCTTGATCCACTGTCTAGTGTCCTTTCCTGTCAGTCTGAAGAACTCCTTTTAGCATTGCTTGTAGGGCAGATCTAGTGGTACTGAACTCTCTGAGCTTTTATCTTGAAATGTCTTTACTCCTTCCTTATTTTTGAAATGAAGTCTCACCTGATATAAAATTCTTGGTTGGCAGTTGTTTCCTCTCAGCATTTTAAGTATTTCAATCCATTGTTTCCTTGCCTCCTCCGTGGTTTCTGATGAGAAATTGGCATTTAATCTAATCAGTACTCCCTTGTACATAATACATTGCTTTTTTCCTGCATCTTTCAGAACTCTCTTCTCATTCTTTGCATTTGACAATTGTCCACCTATACCTGGATATATTTTTTTTGTAAGTTTATCATGTTTGGTATTTCAGGGGTTCCTTGGATATGTATATTCACATCTTTTGCCAAGTTTGAGAAGTTTTCTATCATTTTCTCTTTGAATATTCTTTCTGCTTCTTTCTCTCCTTCTCCACTGTCTCCATAGACTCCCTTAATGTCTATGCTGGTACACTTGATGGTATCCCACAGGTCTCTTAGGCTAGTTTTGCTTTCTCTAATTCTTCTTTCTTTCTGCTCCTCAGCCTGACTCATTTCAATTTTCTTATCTTTAAGTTCATTGACTCTTCTTTCTGCCAGTTCCAATCTGCTGTAGAAACCCTCCTTCAAATTATTTTCATGTCAGTTATTTTTGTCTTCAACTCTAGTAGTACTGTTTGGTTCCCTTTAAAAATTTCTATTTCTTTATTGAGATTTTCATATTGTACATTCACTGTTCTTCTGATATCCTTTAGCTCTTTTTCTGTATATTCCTACTTCTCCTTGAGCATATTGAAGATCTTTTTTTTTTTTTAAGTCTTTGTCTCGTATGTCCATAGCCTGGTGTTCTTTATTGATGTTTTTGGGATTTTTATATCCTTCCTTTTGATGTGCTGTCATTTCCTGTTTCTTTGTTTTGTACTCTTTTGTAACACACTGTACATGTTTTTACTCTGGGATTTTCCCCCTGAGCTGCTGTTTGAGTTTCTTTTCTGCTAGGGACATGAAAGAGATTTTCTTGAGGGCCAGGAGCTAACAAAAGCAAACAAACTAATGCATAAACACCTTTCAAAGTCTTTGCAAATTGGCTTTGCATTGGCTGGTGCACTCTTTCAGATTTCAGCCCTCTTATCAAGACAGTTAGCCCAAGAGGAATGCAAAGTACAGGGTCTTCCTTGTTTTTTTCTGAGCCTGCTTCTTGTCCTGGGCTTGTGCTTGTTATTGGCCTTAGGAGTTCCCCTATTTACTGGAATTTGAATGTCCCCTCTATCTTCTAGGAAACAGATTTCTCCCTCTTCAGGTGCTCTACCACAGGACTAAAAGCAGGCAAGCTTTCGCCCTAGCCCACCTGACTCAATTGTTTTTTATCCCACTTTCCTTTTCCCTGTCTCAAGCTGCTGTTACCTGGTAAATTCTGGGAGGGGAGAGGGTAAGCAGGAGAGGAGTTTCCCAGATCAGTCTTTCCCAGTTCAAACAAGGCCAGGGACCCACACTGGGAGTGCTGGTTGGCTCTGCTCTGTTCTGGTGAGGGGCTGAGGAAAGAACTAGCAAGGGTGCCAGGAGCTTCTTTTATGGCCCTTTGACAAGGTATTCTTGATTTGGTACTTGCCCTATAAATGAAGTTTTTTGACTATCTCCATGGTTTTGAGGAACGGTAATGTTTTTAAGTCTCCTCTGTCCCTTTTGCCCAGTGTGAGTTGGAACAATGACCACCCTCATAGCCAGGCATGCAGGGCACAGAAGCAGCTAATCAAAAGCAGTGATCAGCAATCAGAGAATGCACCCAGGGATCTTGGGGAACAGGTCTTTATACCCCACCCTGGTACCCGAAAGCTGCACCAGGGGCTAAGGTTGAGTACCTCACTACTTCCTGCCATAGTTCTGGGGGATGGATGATTGTAGCTGCTGCCTGTGGAGTGTAATTCACCAGTATTTACTGCAATTTATCAGCTTCCTCCTCCTACTCTTCCCTGGATGCAGCAAGTGTTCTGCTAGACTCTGGAATTTCCATATTATTGATTCAGACAGTTCCTGCCTATTTAATAGTTGTTCTGGTGGAAGCACTGGTTCCTATAGCTTCCTATTCTATCATCTTCCCACAATCTTATTCATATATAAATTTCATGATAGAAATCCACCATCAATGATAGGAATATTGTGAATTGGAGACCTTATAATTCTTCCCAAAATGGGATAAACATTTTGAGATTTAAAATTTCTCTACTTTTGTTTTTTCCTCCTTAAATAAAAACAGAAATCTAATCTCTGGACTGTGCCTAATAATTAATGCTCAGAATTTTAATTCCAATGGAAAGTCTATGAGGACTGCAGAGGCAGAATAAAGGGAAGAATATCCATGGAAGTAGGCCTTAATATGGCTCTACTTACATGTATAGGTCAAAGTTGATTCATTACTATTTAAATCCATCTTAATTCTTGTTCTTACATAGAGGCAAGAAAAAAGAAAGTCTATAGAAAAACTGACTTTATTTGAAACTAGTTGAATGTATTGCTGGATTTGGTTATCTTATTTTTGAGGAAATATTTCTTGGCATTTAAGGGGGCAAGTGGGTCTTATTACTTCTCTTCTTCTACCATTTAAGATATGTATCATGGTTGGACACCAACCTGTAAAGGTTCTTATTTGGGGCACCTTGACCTCTATTTCTTATGTCCCTGTGATGCCATGTCCTAAATTAATTTCATGCGCACAAGGTCAATATTATTACTTCCATTTATATGCTTTATCTAGTGAGCTAAACATGTCAGAGACAAATCCTTTTTATCTCTCTAGATTCCCAGCTGTTCACAGATTATTTTTAAAAATCCATAAATATTCTCACATTTCTTTTCCTCTTTGTCAGACTTCACTTCCCATATTAAAGACCGTCTCCACACTAGACAACTTAACGTTGCCCAATTCTAATAGTAAATAGCTATAGTTCATGGCAACCAATAACTTAAGAAATCAACATTCATTTTTGAAAACTCTTACATATTAGCTTCAAATGGAGTGCCTAAAATTGTAGTGACAGTCACAAGGCAGACTGATTCATCAGTACCCTACAAGTTAATTAAAAATAAAGACACTAAGAATATATACAATCATGATCAGCCTGACTTTGCCTATTTGGTTTCAGTCAGACATCATGACTTCTTTCAAATAACCCCAGTTTATTTTTGAAAAAACAACTCCTATCCTCAGACAGGATACGGGGGAGGAGTTACGGGGTGATGTTTTACACATGCACATCTGGATACAGTCCAATTATTTCCCTTAAACATTCCCCCAGTTGTTTTCATTTTGCTCCATGCTTTGGCATTCATAAATTTGTGAGATTAATTGTGTGTCAGCAGTCTGCAGGTCTGGAGCTGGGCACCACTTTAATAGCAATACAGCTACAAGACAACTCCGTAAAAAAATATTCACATTTTTGAAGTAGAAAGCACAATCACATATTTCCTTTCTGTTTAATATTGTGGCATTGAAACTGTACATAAAAAAGGTAGTGTAATCTTTCAGGGTTGTCCTACTAACAAGATTTCTATAAACTCAATTGCTTTAAAGAATAAGAAAGGACTCATCAAGACGTATAATAGAGAGTGTGAGGCTGGGCATTGTGCTCCTTGCTTTCATCTGATCATTTTGAGGGGACTGTCAACAGAATGTGTTTTTTGTCCTGGAAATGTGCCAACAATTAAAAATCATCTTTGCTAAAAACACAAACTTATTTTAGATAATGAACTTAACCTAGATTATGAAACCCATGAAGGAAGGCCTTTGTTTCCCCAAGCTTGGTAAAATGGTATGTCCTTGCTAGGTGCTCAGTACATGCTAGTTGTCAACAAAAGAAATATTTTAAAATGTTGTAACCTTTTAAAATATAATCTTGCATTATATACATGTCTAGGACCCAAACCTGTAGACGTTGTAAACTTCTCAAAAGTAAACATCACATACAAAATAAGGTAACAGGCAGGGCAAATTTCCATGCATACACATAACCTAGCAGAATTTTCTTGACCAAAGTCCTGGGATTGGTAACATTGTAAGGAAGGCAGCTTCTCCTTTAACCTTACACAAAAATACAAATAGATACAGCCATTGGAAAACTGTGTAGCATTCTTCTGAAAAAATAATTAGGGTCCAAATGAATGCTAAGCTACCCCTGCAGAAGAAGGAAGAAGTTCACATTCTTACACTTTCCTGTTTCCTTCTATTATGCTTTATGGTAGGAAGCTTTACCTAAATCAAACCATAATCAAGCAGTAAACTCCCAGTTCAATAAACAATAAGATTTCTTGCAGCTATTCATCAGATCTACTTGCATTCAGCATACTTACCTATCAGACTCTTTTCAATATATATTTATTTAAAGCTTATTGGAAACATCACACACTCAGTTAGCTTCAGTTTCCTCTTCTTTAAAATGAGGTAAATAATAACAGCTCTATTTACTTCACAGGGTAATCATGAGGATCAAATGAATGAGATAAATAATTTGAAATCTATCAGTAAACCATATAATATAGGACAAACAAATGTTGAGCTCCATGAAACATAACTAACCATTTTATAATTTACTCAAGGCTCTATATTGAAAATTCAAATATGTAATAGTGTATTCTTTCTATAAATTAGATATTACTAATCTGGAGACTGCCTGGAATTATGGTAACCAACCCACAGAGACTAGATTTCTACTAAAGAGATTCCTTCGTAGCAAATTGTCATGTGTTCATGCTAAAAGTAAGAGAAGAGTGATTTGGTCATGAGACAATGCTGCTTTGAAAACAGTGTTTATTTGACTCATGTCTCTACATGATATGATATTTGTAACATATTTAAATATACAATTATGTTTTATCTAAGCAAACTAATTTTTATTATCTAAGTTTATATCCCTACTACCTACACCAGGGGCAAAATATTAATTAACCTCTCAGAGCCTTAGTTTCCTTAGACATAAAAAGTCAAGAGTATCTACCTTGACAAAGTTATTGTGAAGATTAAATGAGATGAGATATGAAGAAGTACTTTTCACCTAGTGGTCACCCAGTACTTATTGGGTATATATAAAAAGTTATTGAATCCAGACATAAAACTATGCTGGGAAAATAAGTCCAGACTTTGAAAGGCCACAAATAATACAGAAGCAAATGACCTATTTCCTATACACATTATTTTTCCTAGAAAGTTCATGTAAGTTACACAGAAACTGAAATAAACCATAGCCAAAACCGGTCCCTCCCCTTTTAATAATATAATGAATTCAACAACTGTAATGTTATTTTCATAGAATATTTCTAATCCTTTTAATAATTATGACAATCATAATTAAGACTTATAAGATCCTTTAACTATTCAAAGCAAGTTCATATCTATTATTTTATTTTGGCATGCTGAATAACACGGTAAGAGTACTAATATCATCCTGAATTCTATATCTGATTAAAAAAAAAAACAAACTAGTGGGAGTAACAATCTTTGTCAAAATTGAGACCCATCAGGACTAATCAGGAAACCTTTGAAAGAACACCAGTGACAAATTCCACCTTATCACAAATAAACCAAAGACTACAACAATCAGTCCTCAAACCCAGTTACCTACAATGTACATACTGATAACTGCTCTTACTACCCTGAATTTATAGTATTACATCACCCAGCAGCTCAAAGTATTTTAGGCTAGAATGGTAACAGCATTTTAATTCTATTTTATGGACTGAGAAATAAAGTGATGTGGCCATGCTCATGAAGTTGAATAGTCAGATTATGCTGCTTCATTTCATCTCAAGGGCAGCCCTTGAACCCCATGCAATCTAGCTTCTATCCTTACCATCATAAAGAAAATGAAATGATCAACTAATGACCAAATCAAATGACCTGATCTTATTTCTTCTCTTTCATAGCTCTGTAGCATTTAATGCTGTAGTAGACCAAGGTGTTCTCTCTCTTCCTCTCTCTCTCTCCCTCTTCATCATCATGACGTGCATTACCCTGCTTCTTTGCTTCATCTCTGTTTATTCCCATGCCTTACTTGCAAATTCTCTGACTTACTGCTCAACTTCTTGCTTCTCTCTCCTTTCATCTTTGATTATAGTAGGATACACATACACACAGTTACTATTGCAGTCTCATAATTTCACACAGACTCTAACACCCTAACACATAGTAAATGCTCAATAAATATTTTTAAATAAATGAATAACTTCCAAGGGAAATATCAAGCTTAGACACTTTCTCAGGATTTAGTTTATTTTTTGTCAACAGTGTTTTGGCCCTGGAATCAAACTCTTTTATTTTAATCTATTATACTCATTGAGCATATTAAGAAACTTGACAAGAAAAAAAACCTGTGAAACTTATAATATTTACCACAAGGCAATGCTGAAGATGTGTGTATCCTTAGGAAGATTCAATGAAAACATTCGTCTCATGAGTTTTAAAGCCATATAACTCTCTCAGCATTTCCTTTGAGATAGTTGTAAGGACACTCTGAGCCAAAGTGTACAGGGATTTATAATGCATAATTACATATCTTTTAAGCATTATATCTTCTACTCTTATAATATCACCCCCACCCCAATTTCATTTGTAAGCACACACAAGACAGGTAATGAAGTCTTTTATCTTCAGCCTCTTTCTGAACATTTTTACATATCCAAATTAAATTCAGAAAGTATAAGAAACTTAAAAAAAAAGTGGTTCTTAACTGTAAATATCCCATTTTCAGAATTATACTATCATTCTGTCAAACTCAAACATACCAGCTTTAATTTTTTCATTTTCCTTTTTCTTTGAGTCCCTTCAGTTACCACATCCTAATGAGTTTCCTTTGTAATTTTAAGTATGCTCTCTCCTTTCCTTTCCTATTTTCACAGCCCTAGAGCAGGCTTTTGTTGCTCTACCTAATATTACTATTCCTAGTATTACTATACCTAATTTTCTTCCCTCTAATTTCTCTTTTCTCTATTACAGCCAAACAAATAAATCTTATTATTTTGAGTTGGTCGCTTCTGAGACCACAAATTTTCAGTGATTTTCTACTGAGAAGTCAATTATTCTAGCATTCAAAATCTCCCATAATCTCTCCTCAACCTATCTTTTCAACTCTGTATTAGTTATCTACTGCTGCATAACAAATTGACCCGAAAACCAAGCATTTTAAAACAACAGATATTTATTATTTCAGAGTTTCTTTGGGTTCTTGAATCGAAGATTGACCTCAGGGTCTCCCATCGATTGTAGTCAAGTTGCTGGTGAGAGAGCTGTAGCTAAACTGAGGTAGGATTTGCTTCCAAACTTACTAACCTGACTATTGACAAGTCTCAGTTTCTTACTGGTCATAAGCTGGATATCTCAATATCTTGCCCCAACTCCTTTCTACAGGCTGCCTGTCTTCAGGCCATGGCACTGGCCTCTGCAAGAGGGAGTGAACTGAGAGAGAGAGTCTAAGATGGAGCTGCAGTCTTATCTCCTCAGAAGTGACATACCTTCACTTCTGCTTTTCATTATCTTTCCAAAAGCGAGAACACATTTGTGCTGATAAGTTCAGTAATACTCTTCCAACTTGTCTTCTGTGGCAACAATGACAGTAATAAGTGAGCTGGCTGACCAAAGTCAGGAGAGAGTCTTTGGTACTGAAATGTTATAAATATAATTACCTGATACTGCTCCTACTAGAATGCGGTATGCTTTAATGAGCCAAGTTTACTCCAGACCCCCAAAATAAAAAATCAGCACATAACACAACTTCATGGTGATCCCACTATTCAAGTTCTCTTCATGAAAGATGTCAAAGCCTCTTAGATAAATGGAACCTCTCTGAGCCATTTTATGATGTTTCAATCAGAAAGTGTTTATTATTCATAATGAATGCTTATTGTATATTTCTTTAGTGTTATAGACAAAACTTGAAACATAGCAATATCCTCCATCCATTTATAAAAAAAAGGAAGGAAAAAGAAAGTTATCTATTTGCCTTCTATATCCCATTTATAGGGGTAGTTTACCAACCTTTCATTATTAGACACTGCTCTTACTGGACACTTGAGCACTCTTTCTCTGATATAAAATAAATTAACAAGTAATATTAGACAGCAAGGAAAGGAAACATTAAGCAAGACACCAATTCTAAGTATAACACTAAGGCATTTGTTCAAAAATGTCAGCCAAGGAAGATAAATCACCAAGGTGTAACTTGTCAGTCCCTCCTAAACCAAACAGCAAAAATCAAGAGTTGGTTTCCAAGTCTCAGATGCTGCCAAGGAAAAAAGTGTTTTTGGTCTCAAATCTTCTCCAATCACTTATGGACACATTTATTTCAAAAAAGAACATATTCACTTGACAATGGACCCACAGTTAAGCAGGAAAAGTCTCAAAACCTTGTATTTAAAACTTAAACTTACGCTCCATTAATTTAAATTTCCTTCCTGAGTTGATGGACTCAAGCCCAGGAAAAAAGAAAAAAAATTATTCTATACTCAACCATCAAATTTATTTAAGGTTCAACTACAGTATTTATAAGAAATCTCTAATATTTAAAAGCCTAATAGTCTCCCTTTACTTTCCAGAGAGCATATTTTATTAAAAATTGTACCATTTTAAATATTTCTAGTCAGTGAAATCAACAGAGCTAGTTTTCTTATAACATAAGTTTATGGTATCATTATCACTTCCTCACAGATTTCAACTTCAGCTTTTAAGACACTAATTTCCTCTTCTGCATTAGGCTTCTAAATACTGTTGTGCTGCCTTGGTTTTGGCCTTATGATCCAGAAGACCTGAATTACAGGTATCTCCAGATAGGGATGAAGAAGCTTTTTGATTCATGTTGTAAATATAAAATTGTAGACATAGCAAAATTAATGAATATTAAACCTCTGAAAGGCAAACATGAAAGTTAAGAAATATCTAAACTGTTAACTTTAAACTTTATTAATTTTAACTACAAGTAAAGCTGACCATAGTTTTATTCCCTTTTAAAATTTACCCTGAAATTATTCCTTGGAATAAGACTTCTCCCTGGTTGACTTCAGGATGTAAAGCTCTCTTCTGAGACGAAGTACTATATATATATATATTTTTTTTTAAAGATTTATTTATTTTTCTCCCCTCCCCCCTCCCCATTGTTTGTACTCACTGTCTGCTCTCTGTGTTTGCTCACTGTGTACTTTCTGTTTCTGCTTGTCTTTCTTTTAGAAGGCACCAGGAACCAAATCCAGGACCTCCCATGTGGCAGGGTGGTGCTCAATCACTTGAGCCACCTCCTCTCCCTGCATGCTGTGCCTCTCATTTTGTCTCCTCGTTGTATCTTCTTACTGCAGCAGCTCACTGCACCAGCCCATTGTGTCAGCTTGCTGTCTTGCTCATCATCTTGAGGAGGCACCAGGAACCAAACCTGGGACCTACCATGTGGTAGGAAGGCATCCTACTGCTTGAGCCAAATCTGCCTCCCAAGAACTATATTTTAAATTGGATATCTTTGCCTGGATTGCTTCAGTGTTTGCAAATCACAATATTCCATGAAATAAAATAATTATTTTCCTTATCATTCCTATAACATGCCCTTTCTTATCAATTCCCTGTTTGGTTTTTCAATACTGCCATTCTGCTCACTTGCTTAAACAAAAACCTTAGTCAGCCCTGATTTTTCTTCTTTCTTTGAACTCCTTCATCCAACCTCTCATCAAAAGTTTGTTAATTCTACCACCTTAATGTCTTTCTTCTACCCCTTCTGTCTGTCTTCACTGTCAATGCCTTAGTCTGTCATCTTTTATTTTTTACACAAGTAAGTCACTTCTTAAATATTTTCCCTGTCTCCAGTTTTCTCTCTTTTTAATTCATCCTCCACACCTCTACCAGAGTAATATACCTAAAACACAAGTCTGATAACATCATTTCCCTTCTCAACCACCTTCAAGAGCTCTTCACTACCTATAATCATGGCTTACAATCTTTTTATGTGCCTAACAAATGATAAACAGAATCACTAAAAGTATTAAATTATGAATACTAGTAAAAGTGCCAAATTTTGAAAAACTGAAAATCTTCTTATATTCTTCCCTCAGTAGCTCTTCGGCAGTGTTACTCCTTTTTTCTCATTCAAATGTGCTGTCCTGCATATTCAGGAAATCACCTTCTTTGATGGTCCTCTAAAGTCTAGTTTTTCTTTACATTTCCCATCATACCTCTTACTTATTCCTTCAACAAAGTTTTAAGCATGAAATAAATAACAAGCATCTATTATTCACCAGGTACTAGCTGCTATTCTTCAAGCACATGTAAAGTTCCCTGAACACATCACACTCTTTTTATGCTTCTATGACAGTTTGAAGTTTTTTGTGGATCTGAGAAAAGATCATGTTCTTGGAGCTAATCCATTCCTGTGGATATAAGACCCTTTGATTGGATTGGATTCAATTGGGGGCCTTTGAGTAGATTGCTTCAGTGAGACACATGACCCAGGATGGGTCTTGGTCCTCTTGCTGGAGTCCTTTATAAATGAAGAACAGAAAGCAGAGACACAGAGACAAAAAGCTGCAGAGGCAGAGAGAAAGAATGTAGGAGCTCAGAGAAGAACCCAGAAGAAAGGAAGAGCAGCCAGAAGCTGCAGCAACAAGACCCAGTAGAGAAGCAGATGCCTCCATGTGCCTTCCCATCTGAGAGGGGAGTCCAGGATGACCAGCAGCTGACCTTCGGTGAGACAGCATCTCTGATGATGCTTTGATTTGGGTATTTTCAGCCTCAGAACTGTAAGCTTTTAACCTAACAAATTCCTATTATAAAAGCCAACCCATTTCTGGTATATTGTTCCAAGCAGCTTTTAGCAAACGAAAACAGCTTCTAAGCCTTTATACATGAGAGTTCTCCTATCTGTACTATAGTTTCCCATTTCCCTTTTCAGCCTACCTCTACAAAGAAGAAAATAAATTTTAAAAACTATTATTTACAGGGTTGGTTTTTTTTTTCACTGCTCTATATTTATTTGTATCTATTATCTATACACAAAATCAATACAACTCAAGATGACACAATAAATATTTGTTGAGTCAATTTAATAAATACCGCTAGATATTGTTATCAGCTAAGCCCTTCTGTCTAATGTTGAAATCAGCACATGTTCCAAAGTATATTTGCATCTTCTCATTCACCACCAAGAAGGTCCTGAGGTCTTGCAGAGCAGCTACAGGCTGTATACAGCTTCTCTACTCAACTGTTTTAAACGGGAATGAGAAGTAAGAATTTCACATAAAATATACATGAAGTCTATCTCCCTTCCTTCCACATAATCATACCTCCCCAAAGGTGAATTTTGATTCAGAACACCTCATTCTTATATTCTAATCATCAACTTTTACCATCTGACATTGTGTTGTGGGAAACTGGCTTACCTGTTCCTTATTGTAAATGTTACATCTGTTCTGTTGTAGATGTTGAGGTTTTTCCCTATTATTGTAGATGATGCTGCAGTTCTAACAGCAAACAGCTGCTCAGTAGTTTCCAATAAATAGAAGGTGGAAACCAGGGTTGAGACTCTCAGTTCCAGAAGTTGTGAGTCCCCTGGTCCCATCTTTATCTCCTCTTGTGTCCCTTATTTCCGTAAAGTTCTCTATTGCCTTCCCTTCAAGCTAACCTATCACTGAGCTGATCTCAGCAAGGGGCACCCAACATAGGGCATGAAGGGAAGAAGGCTCACAGCAACTGGTGCCAAACAGGGACCCAAAGGGAAGAAGGATCGTCTCGAGTGAAACTAAAGTTAGGTGTAACAGCGCAGAGCCCCGAGTGGTTTGGAAAGCCTTTGAAGTTCTTGAGGGTTTGCTTGTATTTCCTCAGAAGACGGAGAACATCCTGTGTGGATACCAGCTTGTCAGATAAAGCCATACCATGAACACCAAGAGATGAGGAAAGTTCCTATGGAACCCAGAACCTCCAGTCATGCAGATGGAGAGACAGACACTGAAAACTACATGGCTGAGTCTCATTCCAAAGACTAGAATGGCTTTATATCAAGGTATCTAAACTATAGAACTTGTTCAAGCATGGCATCATAAAGCAAGTATGACTTGGGGACAGAAAGAGATTAAGAAGGAAATTGAGAGGAGGAAAACTGGAAAAGAAATTTTGGATTATAAAAGGAGCAAGAAGAATAATTAACAAAAAGAATGTTAGAGGAAAGAAACAGAAAAGGCAGAAGACAGAGCAGCTCTAGAGCATATAAAAAGTCAAATTAAAATAAATGAAGAAATTCTAGGTTAGTAGATTTGGAACTGCTTTTGTGTTTGTTTAATATCAGTGTGTATGTTGTAATTGTTTCAGTGTATGTTGTAACTGTTTTTGTGATTGTTCATTGTCAGTAAATTATGATACCTCCAGATGGTGATATAATTTGATAGAAAAAAAGAATTCTGAAAGAGCTCTATTCAAATGGCCAAAAATTAATTAAGTGCTTATATTATTACCTAGGTTTAAAATGTTCATGAGAGCTCTATAATAATAAGAAACATAAGTCTTGATTAATAGAATTACTATAAGTCTCTTCATAAAAAATAGTTCTTGCTTAAATTGAAATGAACAATTTCTTTTTCTTCATAGGATAAAATAAAAGATGTAAAAGTTAAGTGAATATTGAAAAGAGTAAAAAGTTTGTGGGAATGTTAACTGAAATGTTATAAGGTGTATTTTGTCCTAATATAAAACGGGAGGTAAAAGACGAATATTGAAAAAGGTAAAAGGTTTGTGGGAATGTTAACTGAAATTTAAGGTGAATTTTGTCTTAAAATAAAATAGTTTCATAAAATCAGAAATGGAGATATGCGGGACAGAACTAGTATGCACATAGTAAGTTGTAAAAGTACTATGGTAGCATTCAATTTTGTAAAAGCATTTGTTTTGTAAAAGTAAAACAAATCTGAATGAATACAAAAAGTGCAAAAACTGTGTGAAAAGGTTAACAATGGACTTTTGCAGTTCTTCAAGGCTTTCTGCTCTGGCCTGATGGCAATGAATCTGGCTGCATAGAAGAAACCTGTGGCAGTGACCTTACTAAGAAACATCAGAGACAATGTTATTTTAAGGGCCTAGAAATAGGCAAACAACTGGGACAAGCTGTAAGGTTCCTGCTACTCTATCAAATTATTAAATGTTGTTTGGTTGGGTAAGACAAAACTATACTATCTACTGTATTTGATAAAGTACAATGTTTTCTCATATTAATAAAATTGGTAATATTGTTGGAATACTAAAAATCTTTTATCCCTCACTAAGATGTGTTAATTAGGAAAGGCCCTTCATGGGAGTAGGAGGACCTCCAATGGGCTGCATTTGGGGAAAAAAAAGAGGGTGGGGGTGGGGAGGGAAATGTTGTGGGAAACTGGATTACCTGTTCCTTATTGTAAATGTTACACCTGTTCTATTATAGATGTTGCAGTTGTTCCCTATTATTGTAGATGATGTTGCAGTTCTAATCCCAAACAGCTGCTCGGTAGTTTCCAATAAATACGAGGTAGAAAACAGAGTCGAGACTCTCGGTTCCAGAAGCTGTGAGTCCTCTGGTCCCATCTTTATCTCCTCTCTTGTGTCCCTTATTTCGTAAAGTTCTGAATTACCTTCCCGTCAAGCCAACCTATTGTAAGCTGATCGCAGCAACATTGAATTTCACTTTTTAAATAAAATATAATAAATTACTCAATAATATGATTTCAACAGCTAGAAAGAAGCTATTCTATTCTTTATATATGCTCCCAGTCAAAATAGTTGAATTTAGAACAATAGTAAAGAAGATAATACAGAGTAAGTATGGAGAAAAATAATACAAATCAGTAGTTAATCACACCAGTCACAAACTCTTCTCTGTTTGAAATTATGTGCTTTTCTCATAGCTTCCTTTGGACTCATTAGAGTAATTGGAGGTATGTCGAAGTACAAAACAAATCAATCTGTTTCTCAGAAGTTATGTTGAAAAGGAACAGAAATACCAGATCAGGATATAGAAAGAGATTGTGAATTCAATGATGGGCAGAAGTTAAAACTCTAGGCTGATGAACAATAGCATCACTATTCCCTACAGTGTAGAAATAGCACTTTGGCCAGCTTTAATTCAAAGTTTACATTAGTGCAATATAAAGGCAGAGGTGATGTGATATCTACAAACTAAGAGATGCAATTTTCTTATTTTAGATTATGAACAAAAAGTGCAGTGGACCAGCCTTCTTTAAACTTCGGCTATCTAAAAATTCATGTTAGCATAGATGGCCAGACTACAGGAAGTCAGATATCAAATGTTCCACTGCTCTTTTAATGAGAAAAAATAAACAAAACATTGTGATATGCCACTTATAAATTCTTAAAAAGTTGTTTCTTAATCACTCTCTTTAGGAAATGAAGATAATGCTGAGGATGACAACAATTATAATTGAAATGCTTACTATATTCCAGGTGCTAATGCTATAAGCTTTACAGATATTTACTCATTTAATCCTGTTTTCATTCACATTTGATAGACATGAAACTTGAGACACAGAGACATTAAGGCCCCAGGTTTCAAAGCTAGTAAGTGGTGGCCTGGTTCCAGCATCTGCCCCACTCACCTCTATCTTCCCAGTTAATTAAGAGCTTGAGTCCCACACACCTGTGTTCAAATATCAACTTTACTATCTATTAGCTGTGGGACTTGGAGCAATGTACTTGACTTCTCAATCCTTTTGCATACATCAAAAGGAAATATAATAATAATAATGGCATCTATACTTGCAAAGATAATGGTGGGGATTTAAAAATAATGTATAACTGAAAATGGGAGGATTGCATCCAGCATCCATGTGGAATCTGAGCCTCCTCTTGACATAGAGGTGCAATGGACACAACCAATCCAATGTCCACATAGAAGAGGTGGCATTGGATTGGGAAAAGTGGACATGGTGGACGATGGGTATGGGGAAAGGCAGGAAGAGATGAGAGGTGGAGGCGTCTTTGGGACATGGAGCTGCCCTGGATGGTGCTTCAGAGGCAATCACCGGACATTGTAAATCCTCACAGGGCCCACTGGATGGAATGGAGGAGAGTATGGGCCATGATGTGGACCATTGTCTAAGAGGTGCAGAGGTGCCCAAAGATGTACTTACCAAATCCAATGGATATGTCATGATGATGGGAACGAGTGTTGTTGGGGGGGGGAGAGGGGGGGTGGGGCGGTGGGGTTGAATGGGACCTCACATATATATTTTTAATGTAATGTTATTACAAAGTCAATTTAAAAAAATAAATAAATAAATAAAAATAATGTATATACCTATATTAAATGTCCAATGTATATAAGTTTAAAACATAAATAGAACAAAACCAAAACACTCTCCAGTTTCTCTTCATATGATATTCTATATAATTCTCCCTTCTGAAAACTTTAACATGCAGGCTAATTTGCTTTGCAGTGCATTCAATTTCTAGGTTCTTTCAAAACCTGTTTCCTAAATATGCTTAGAAAAAAAAAATGCAACTAAGTTTATGAGAAGAGCTTCAAGGGTTTCCTTCACACACTGCAAATCCCAATAATATATTGTAAGGTTTACCCTCAGTTCTTTGATGCTATTAAAACCGAAAATCAAAATTTCTTCCAAAGAAGAAAAGGCAACAAAATTATGGGCATTTTATTTACATACCACAACAAATCATTTTGCAGTTACTGAAACTGTGTTCATATCAAATAACAATTTCATTCAACATCACCCAGCCTGTAAATGGAATAATATGAACCAACGTCTGTAACTGCAAACATATTCCTTATAATAAGTCAGGTTTATTCATGAAGTTTTCACTTAAGTCACATACAAAATCCCAAGTTCAGTGACTCAGATTAATTAAAATATTTGTAAGGACAACTTGATGAAGGCTCAATAGCAATAGTGGTCATATTTAGAAACCTTACAAGCCAAAAAGGCAAGGGATCACTCAGTCATTTAAAAACTAAATACCCTTATACAAAAAAAGTTTTTTTCCTGAGGCTTGAAGCCCAAACAAGATGACAAAAAGATTATATGAATCTTCATAATTTCATGTAAAATAACAATGAGTATTTTACTTTTGAGAAGTAGCAGTAACAGAAATGTAGCTGGGAAAACAGGACTTGGAGTAACCAGGATCCTATGTGGCAAATAAAGAAGAGCATGAACCATTCATGCTACATGATATCTGATTTCCATTCACTCAAATTGATGGAGAATTGGAAGATGCCCTTCTGAAAAATATCTGTAGTGAGGAAAATGCTGCCCACTGTGGAACCCTAGACAGGGAAAGTATAGAAAGGGAAGAGTTCTGTCTTGTAACAAGAGATACATAGTACAGAAACTGAGCAAAGCATACCATACCATGATGAAACCTTGTCAGTTAGGTAAAACCTGAACCATGTAAATAATTGAGGTAAAAAAATAAATAAATAAATAAATAAAGCACCTAATATATACAGCCAAAGCCAACTACTATTTTTACCATCCCAAATACTTCCTACCAGTCATTGCAAACATTTGAAATTCAAATGCAAAAGGGCCATGTTTATTCCAAGATATTTGCTGAGTTTTATCCCTTAGAACAACACTGTAAACCCCTTCTTATAGATTCATGCACCTGTGATTATTATAATTTGACATAGATTATAATCTATACCTAATTTTTAAATGTCTAAGGTTCTTATCAACTCAGGTTTCTACAAGCAATAAGGCTGTGTGAGTGACTTGTGATCACAGCCTCCCAGTGCATTCTTCTGTCTGATGTGAAGTTTGGTGGGGGCACCTTGCAAACCTAATGTCTGTGTCAAGGTTACCTGTGCAGAGACCTGCTGTGCATTTAATACTTCCACTGAGGAAAAGAAGGCTAAAACAGGAAGAGAATACTTTCAATTAAGTCATGTCTCTTGGGGTTCCCATATATTTCAATTGCTTTGTGGAGACAAGCCAGGCATTTGGTTGCTCATGAGCAATTCTAATCACTCCAGCACCCTGTGGTAATCCAGACACTTGGGGTTTTTCCAGAGAGCTGATCTCAATCAAGCAATTGTCTTGATAATAGAACTGCATACTCAGCCCTGTTTATGTGTCTATCCTGTCATGACTCTTAAAACTTTTGTTAAAATATATGAAGTTTCCTTCTATTCACTGTATTAGTTCATACAGAAAGAAATGCTGGATTTAAGGAGGATACTGAAGGTATGCTTCCTTATTTTTCCATGGCAATGCAGTAAGAAAAGACTGAAAAAAATGACATGGAGACTACAGTGAATGACTAATAATCAGAAAAAATATTCATTTATTCAATAACTATTTACCTCATATCCACTGCAATCTACTACAGTGTGAATTGTGATACAGGTGGCTAAAAATATAAGGAAATATTTGCTTTGCTCTGAAACGCACCAAACTATGCTAATACTCAGGAAAATAGCATAACATCCATGAACTCTAAAGAACATCATCACTCCTGGAGAATGCAGTCTTTTACTAAAGAACCAAACATTCAAAGCATTAGGAATTAATCTCCACTTTGCAAGAAATTACACTTTAAAAAATTTTACTATGGTAATATGTTAAGATCGAGTCTAAAAATATAGAGCCTCTTTATTTCAACTTCTTTGAGATACTTGGGAGCAATGTGTGCTAAATAACTATAACTAGACTTGAATTTTCAACACATTGATTTTGATAAAATCTTTGAAGGTAAATTACATGCTTGCCTGTGTCCCAAGGAAATAATGTAAGTAAGGACCTCAATTTTGTAAAAGAATGATGAGGCTTTCTCTGTTAGTATATAATGAGCTGTTTCCAGTTTGAAATTTAGTAAGCACTCAATTTTTTGCCATTTATAAAGATCCAAAAATAAATGTTTGGAGGACACACATCTTTCCTTTTCAGTCTTGGGGCTGGTATCTTTTTCCATTTCAGGAGTTTGAAGCACAAAGGAAAAGAGAGTAACAGGAAATTAAAATAAGAAAGTTCTACTTTTTAGCGGTTCTGATAAAACATATGGGCTTAAAATGAATAGTATCATAGGATGTTGGATAGGGAAATGAATTATAATTATTCATATAATTAATTCAACAACCATTTATTAAGAATACTGTGTCCAAGGCATGTTGCCTATGCTTAGAAAAAGGGATGCAAGGATGGATTAATCTCCACATTGGATTCCTTGTCTTTCAAGGATTCAGATCTAATGATAATTTGATACTTGCTGCTAAAAATAACAAAGTGGGCAGTATACATTCCTGGGATTCAAAAAACATCTACGTATATATCGGCAGTATCCAAATGTAAAGTTACCACAATTATGACAGATATATCCATATTATAGCATATGTGAATCCCATGTCATGTGGAGCTTTAGTGATAATGATTACAAATATGTGTTAATTGGAGGAGGAGCAAGGACAAGAAATCACAAGAATGTGATTCTCAGACATTTTGCTTGAAGGCTAATGAGCTGTTTACTTAAGTGAAGGTTTCAGGCATAATTATCTCACCAATTAACCACACCCTTCAGATACATTTTATTAGCATGTGTAGCATCGAACACACATGTATTGAGTACTACTATGTGCACTATTGTGAATCCTGGAAAATAGCTAGGGGAAAAAAAGACTTACTTAGGCAAGCTTCATATTCCAAACACCTAGCACAGTGCCTGGCCATAAAAGGCAATTGATAAAATACAACATATCAAAACGTATAGAATGTAGCAAAGGCAGTGCTCATAGGGAAATTTACAGACTTAAATGCTTACAATAAAAAATAAGAAAGAGCTCAAATTACAAGCTTAACCTCACAACTGCAGAAACTAGAAAAGAGAGCAATCCAAAGCAAGCAGAAGGAAAGAATGAAAGATTAGCTCAGAGAAAGATGAAATACAGGACAAAAAGAAACCATAGAATCGATTATCAAAAATTGGTTCTTTGAGAGAAGCAGACATGGCTCAATTGATAGTGTCCGTCTACCATATTGAGGGTCCAGGGTTCAATACCCAGGGCTTCCTGACCCATATGGTAAGCTGGCTCACACACAGTGCTGCTGCATACAAGGAGTGCCATGTCATGCAGGGGCGCCCCCACATAGAGGTGCCTCACATGCAAGGAGTACACACCGCTTTGCAAGAACTGCCCTGCATGAAGAAAACACAGCCCACCAAGGAGCAGTGCCACACACACACAGAGCTGTCTCAGCAAGATGACGCAGCAAAAAAAAAGAGAGGCAGTTTCCCAGTGCCACCTGACAATGCAAGCAGACACAGAAGAACACACAGTGAATGGACACAGAGCTGACAATGGGTGGAAAGGGAGAGAAATAAAAAAAATAAGTCTTTAAAAAAAATTGGTTCTTTAAAATGATCAATAAAATTGGCAAACCTTTAGCTAGACCTGACAACGAAAATGGAGAGAAGATGAAAATAACTAAAATCTGGAATAAAAGGAGGACATCACTACTGACCCCACAGTAATAAGAAAGTTCTTAAGAGGATAGCATGGACAAACTAATATCCCTCATGAATAGAGATGCAGAAATCCTCAACAAAATGCTAGGAGACTGAATCCAACAGTACATTTCAAAAATTATACACCAGGATCGAGTGGGATTTATCCCACTTGCAAGGGTAGTTCAACATAAGAAAATCAATTAACTTAATATGTATTAACAGAACGAAGGGAAAAAACACATGATCATCTCAGTGGATATAGAAAAGGCATTTGACAAAATTCAGCATACCTTTCTTATAAAAAACACTCAGAAAACTAGAACAAGATGGAAACATCCATAACATGATAAAGGGCATATATTAACACCCATGGCTAGCATCATACTCAGTGGTAAAAAAAACTGAAAGCTTTCCCCCTAAGATCAGGATAAGACAAGGATGTCCACTGTCATTCAACATTGTAGTAGAAGTTCTAGCCAGAGCAATTAGACCAGAAAAGAAATATAAGGTGTCCAAATAGGGCAGGAAGGAGAAAGTAAAAATCTCCCTATTTGCAGATGATTCTACAAATGATTACACAGGAATCCTGAAAAATCTACAACAAAGCTACTAGAATGAATAAATGAATTCCGTAAAGCTGCAAGATGCAAGATCAACATTCAAAAATCAGTAGTGTTTCTATACACCAGTGATGAACAAGCAGAAAAAGAAATCAAGAAAAAAAACAATTTACAATAATAACTAAAAGAAGCAAATATCTAGTAATAAATCTAATCCAGGATGTATAGGACTTGTACACAGAAAACTATAAAACACTGCTAAAAGAACAACAAGTAAATGCAAGGACATACATTGTTCATGGACTGGGAAACTAAACATTGTTAAGATGTCAATTCTACACAAAGTGATATGCAGATTCAGTGCAATTACAATCAAAATTCCAACTGCCTTCTTTGCAGAAATGGAAAAATCAATCCTCAAATTCATATGGAATGGTAAGTGGCCCTGAATAGCCAAAGGCATCTTGAAAAAGAAGAACAAAGTTGGGGGACTCACATATTCTGATTTTAAAACTTATTACAAGAGCCTGGGTAGCTCAGTTGGTAAAACTTATTACAAAGCTACAGTAACCCCTCCCCCTCCAAAAAAAAAGGCATGTTACTGGCACAAGGATAGGTATATAGATCAATGAAATTAAACTGAGAGTTCAGAAATGAACCATGATACTCTTGGCCAATTGACCAATGACAAGGATGCAAAGTCTGCTCAGTTGAGAAAAGAATATTTTCTTAGTTTCTTCAACAAAGGGTGCAGGGAAAATTGGATAGCTGTGATGGTTTGAACCTGTATGCATTCCAGAAAAATATGTTCTTAAAGTTAATGCATTCCTTTGGTTGTGGACCCATTTTAAGGAGGATCTTTTGGTGAGTAGGACACACCTTATTTAGGGTGTGTCTTAATCCTTCTACTGGAGTCCTATATAAGAGAATAAAATTCAGAAAAAGAGAGAGAAAGCTATGAAAGCAAGAAGCTGAAAGCAACCAAACCCAGAAGAAAAGGGAAAGACCAGCAGACGCTGCCATGAGTCTTCCATGAAACAGAGGAGTCAGTATTGCTGGCAGCCAGTCTTTGGGGAGAAAGCATCACCTGATGATGCCTTGATTTGGACATTTTCTCAGTCTTGAAACTGTAAGCTTGAAGCTGCTAAATTACCAATGTTAAAAGCCAATACATTTTATGGCATCAGCTTTCAGCAGCTTAGCAAACTAAAACAATATGCAAAAGAATGAGGGTGGACCCCTCCCTTATTCCAGGTACAAAAATTAACTCAAAATGGATCAAAGACTTAAAAATAAAAACTAAAACTATGAAACTCCTAGAAGGAAACATTGGGAAACATCTTCAGAACCTTGTGATAGGCAATGATTTCTTACACTTTACATTAAAAGCATGAGCAACAAAAGAAAATATATATAATTGAGACTAATTCAAAATTTTTAAAAAACCTTTTGTATATCAAAGGAACTTATCTTGAAAGAAAAAGACAACTTACACAATGGGATAAAATATTTGGAAACCACATAACTGGTAAGGGTTTAATATCCAGAATTTATAAAAGAATTTATAAAGAACAGCTCAACAACAAAGAGACAAACCACCCAAATTAAAAATGAGCAAAGACTTGAATATACAGTTCACCAAAGAAGATATACAAATGGCAAATAAGCACATGAAAAGATGCTCAACATCATTAGCCAATAGGGAAATACAAATCAAAACCACCAGATACCATTTCACATCCAAAAGAATGGCTACTATTAAGAAACAGAAAATAACAAGTTTTGGAGAAGATGTGGAGAAATAGGAACACTAGTACCTTATTGCTAGGTACATAAAATGGGGAAGCCACTGTGGAAAATAGTTTGGAAACATCTCATAAAGTTAAAGATAGAATTACCATATGAACTGGAAATTCCACTTCTAGGTATATACCCAAAATAACTGAAAGCAAGGATTCAAACAGATATTTGTATGCCAATGTTCACAGTGGCATCAGTCACAATTGCCAAAAGATGAAAGCAATCCAAGAGTCTATCAATAATGGATAAACAAAAGGTGTTATATGCATAAAAAGGAATTCAGTTCTTGTACATGCAATAACATAGGTGAACCTTGAAGTCATCACACTGAGTGAAATCAGTCAGACACAAAAGGACAAATACTGTATGATCTCCCTTTTATGAAAGAATATGCAAATTCAAAGTCAGAAACTAGAATACAGGTTACCAGGGGCCAGGTGGGGGGAGAAGAATGGGAGATTATGTTTAATTGTTATGGAGTTCCTTTCTGGAATAATGGAAAAGTCTTAGTAATGGATAATGGTGATGGAGGCACATCTTGGTGAATGTAATTAACACCACTGAATAATATCTATGAAAAGGAATAAAAAGGGAAAATTTAGGTTGCATATAAGTTACCACCAAAAAAACATAGAACCATACAATACAAAGAGTGGGCCCTAATATAAACAGTGGGTTAATTATATTTATATATATTAATATATATTATATAAATTTATATTTATACAATAGCATAATTACAAAAACACTTTATCATCAATTGCACAAAAAGTACCAGACCAATGCCAAATGTTAATAATAGGAAAAACTATGTATTTGAGATGGGAGTACATGGGAACTCTGCATTTCCTTCATAATTTTTCTGTAAACCTACAACTGTGCTAATAAAAAAAGCAATTAATAAAGTTTGTGGAATAAATAAATGTACTAAACAATGTGGAGAGTTCAAAAAAATAAATGAACTGGAAAGGTAGACTGGGGCTTGATTTGAAAGATTTAAATTTCAAGGTTAAAGAGTTTGAACTGGATCCTATAAATAACAGGAAGTCACTAAAAGTTTTTGAACAGTTTGATAACATAAAAAATAAAGCATATATTTTTACATATTAAGCAGGAAGGATTATTATGATTCCCTTAAAGACATATACTCCCATCTAGCTTTTCTGAAACACATTGTCATACTCCTCTATTTTTCATTTTCAACATTTTTGATATTTTGAGATAATTTTAGACTTACCGAAGAGTTGGAAAAAGAGTGCAGAGAGTTGCCAAATACTCTTCACCCAATAAAGGTATATTTTTGAAATACTAAACTGGATAAAGACCAATTATTCTTTAATAAAGACATACATACAACCAGATTTACTAAGATTGCTTCTTTGGATAGATTGAAAATGGATACCTTCTGAAACTGGATCTTAAGCCTACATTGTAAACTTGGTTAAAATGACGTGGTTGCATTTGTGCCAAGTCCTCAGCCTTAGGAAAAAGTTACCTGCGCCATTAACATAAACATGACGGATGTGAGATCTGGGCTTTAAAACAAAAGCACAGCAGAGCTGTAGTCATGGTTCAAACCTCTCTCTCTACTATCAATGTTACCAATCCTGGAGCCCTGAAGAGAAAGTATCCTTGAAGGTCACTCTCCCCATACCTTTTCTTACACACATGGCCTCTACCCCAGGAGAAGGGGTTGTTATGGTTGGTAGATTGGACCATCCTTACTACATGGCATCTCTTTTGGTTCTCTCTTACTTGTGGTTGGAGTGTGCCAAGATACAAAAACTCAGGTAGAGACCTGAGGGTAGTCGAGACCTCCTTTGGTTTGAAGCTAGGAAGGCCTCACCACCTCGGAGTGGCTGCTCCAGATAGGTGGTCTAGCCCAGCTGGCCAGAGTTCTGTGCAGCAAATAATGAGGTGTTACTTTGCTTTCCTTTGCCATTATTCCTTCCTCAGAAACTGCGAGGGGAGTGGTTGCGGTACTCTCAGGGAGGGTTTGAGTATTCTGATCCTCTGGCCACCAAATAACACCCCCAATTACTACCTATTAATACTACCTATTGCCTTAACTTGTATTTTATTATCTTGGTACATATTAAGTTTTCAGGAAAAAAAATGCTAGTTTTCTAACTTTTCCCTTTATCATCATAGGAGGAGAAGGGAACTACTGTTGAGTTGTTTCCAACTGAATTTTTTGTTTCTCATGATAAAGCTTAGTAATGGTTAATTCAATACAAAGTTTCAAGGACACCTGCTTGCAAGAATAGACAGACTCCCACCTAATATCTAGAAAAGGACAAATGCTTCTGTATCAAAATAATATTTAACATATTTGACATCTTCATTCTCTAACATTTGTACCTATTACTCAGGTCACCTCATGTGAAGCCCTGAAAACAATTAAAAGAGTAACACTCACATAATGATCTGAGTATAGATTAAATTAGATTGAAGTAAATTAGTGTGAGAAACATACTATTCTGGAAAAATATTCTGCTTTTTTTTTCAGTTCTAAAGAAGAATTTGTAAGTTGTAATTGCAAAACAAAACTTGAGTAATTTTAAAATTTATATTATAATGCAACATTTAAAAACAGGTAATAAAGTTTAAAGTTCAAAAAATACAAAAAGGTATTCAAAGAAAAAGTATCTTTTACATGCCTGACTTGAATATTTTTAAAGTATGAAAAATCCATAAGAATTCCATTTTTTTGTCCATCTTGCATGTTTATTTGTTTCTGCTTAACTGTCACCATGACAACATCTTACATTAAGGTACCTAACATTAATCAGGAGTCAGAATATATTGCCAAATGTTCAGAGAGCAGCCCTTGTGTATGATTTGACCAAAATTTATGGCTTTTGAACTTACAAATCATGAATTCTCAAAGGGAAATCTCAAATCTAATAAACAAGAAACAATAACAAATATGCCATTATATTATGCTAGACTTGAAGTGTTTTCATTATCTATAACTCCATATTAATAATTAAAAGCAGAGGATAGGCAAGAAATTATACATAGCTTTTCGATAAAAATAATAGCACATATTGCTATGTTTCATATCATTAATATAATAGCATCGGTTCATGTCAATACATATGTTCTGAATAATGCTTTGACATACATGAATAGTAAGAAATATATGGAGGCAGGCTAATTGTTCAAATACACATTAGCCAAAATGTTTTAGAGAATCATGCCTTTAGGAAATAAGGTAACCAATCACCCAAGTCAAATGAAAAACAAATCTCATTTTTAAAAGATAATCATGAAAACAAAACTTTCAAAATTTTAAAATTAAAAAAAAAAAGACAATCACTAAGAGAAAGCAACAGTTTATCATGGTGGAACACCTGGAGTTTAAAAGCAATCAATTCCATGGAGTTCTCCATTTTGTTCAATCTACGTCTCTGGTAGCAATTTATACTAGTTAACTCTGTTTATTTTCACTTGGAAAATGAAGTGCTGCTGAACATCCTTCTTGTGTAGAAACATAATTTACTTAAAAACAGTTAAGTCAATTTTAGGTTTCTTTCCCAATCAGAAAAACACCTTCTTAACCTCTCTGCCTTCTCCCTCCCTTCCACCCTACTAGATTCCAACCTTGAATCATTTAAAATCTTACTCATCTGTAGTGCTCTTCTCAATTTTTCATATATCTCTTAAAATGTGTTAAAATGGAACCATGTCACACAACCAATCCAATGTCCACATAGAAAAGGTGGCATTGGATTGGGAAAAGTGGACATGATGGCTGATGGGTATGGGGAAAGGCAGGAAGAGATGAGAGATGGAGGCGTCTTTGGGACATGGAGCTGCCCTGGATGGTGCTTCAGGGGCAATCACTGGACACTGTAAATCCTCTCAGGGCCCACTGGATGGAATGGGGGAGAGTATGGGCCATGATGTGGACCATTGACCATGAGGTGCAGAGGTGCCCAAAGATGTACTTACCAAATGCAATGGATGTGTCATGATGATGGGAAGGAGTGTTGCTGGGGGGTGCGGGGGGAGAGGTGGGGTGGGGGTAGTGGGGTTGAATGGGACCTCATATATATATATTTTTAATGTAATATTATTACAAAGTCAATAAAAAAAAAGTATCACAGAAAAAAAAAATGGAACCATGTCTTATTAAATCTGATCAATACCATGGAGAGGAAAGCATCATTCTTTTTCTTTTTTTTTTCCACACTGACATTGTAATAAGGTTTGAGGGAGACACAGTTCACACAAACCCTTGAATACCCATTCATCATGCTTATGAATCAAAAAGGATCAAGCATCATTCTTGACTGATTTATAACACATCTTCCTTTCACCAAATTCCAGCAACGTTCTATTAGTTTATCTCATTATCTCTATTATTTCATTCCAATAGTGTAACAGTCTTGTTTTTTTGTTGTTCTGTTTTTACATTTTTTTTAAAAAAATTTGTTTTTATTTGTATTTTTGTTGTTGTTTTCTTAATAAGAGTCCTATCATGTTGTATTTAAGCTGCAAAATGGTCCATGATAACATTCAGGTATTGATCTCCTTATGTCATTTATTTGTTCCTCCTGTACTTTATTCTATTTTTCATTCATTATTGGTCTGAACAGCAAGTGCCACTTTGAATTTTGATCACAGGAGATTAACATCTCTACCTAAATTACTGTCATCCAAAAACTAATGAAATTATTCTGAAGTCTGTCTTCAAAATTACTGGATTAAACAATCCAGGTCCCAAACAAAGTTCAGATATTTATGTTGTTTATAGTGTGTTTCAGTCTATTAATAGGGTAATTTTATGATTTTTAGAAGTAATTAATATTTTATGGCACAAACTGGAATAATAACTTTGCAGGGCATTAGCTGGTATTTTTCATCTATTTTATGGAGACACTCAGGAAAAGTCAATAACAAAGGGAGCAGACACGTTCCTGCTGCAAAATAATAATGAAGCCAGGAATATAATCAAAAGTCTACTAACATTCTATCCTGTATCACAATTGATAATCATATCATTGATTTCCTAAAATAGATTTCATGAAAATAAACTTAGCACTAAATGTCATTCACTTTTGGAAAGTAAAGAAACTTGTTTATAGTCTATTGTTAAATTTCTAGAGGTGATCAATCCATGTGAAAAATAAATTCAGTTCTATGTGGGGCAGGCTATATTCACTCTGGCAGTCTTGGATAACTCAGTAGATGAATGCTCTGTAGCAGAAACAGAATGGCAGAAGTCATTTTGTGATATGAACTTATTTTCAAGTAAAAACTCTTCTTCCAAAGAGTTGCATTGGGAAAAAATATGAGCCTATGAAGCCATCTGAAAATCTGTGTGAATCTAACAGTATACACAGGTAATGTTTGTTTTTTCCCATAAATGCCTTTTCTCTTTATCAATCATCTTTTTGCAGAGCTGGGCATTGAACAGAAAATTAAGAGACAGAAATTAATAAATAATGGCAACGGGCTTTAATTGCAAGATAATTTTCCAAAGGAAGTGTATAACCATTTGAATGACAACTCATTTTCCACTCCCATTCTGTTCCACATTTATGAGTATACGTGATCATACAAACATACCAGTAAGTGAAACAACCCTTATGTTTAAAGCTTGATCATAGGCATAAGGAAGAAAACTGTTAGAGCAAAGATCCCCAGCATGTTTTTTTACCAACATCAAGTTTATTCATAACAGGATTATTATTTTAGTATTTAAAGTAACATCTAGTTTATCAAGGCATAATGCTTATCACTATAGCTCACGTAGTAGATTCTTAGGGAGTCTTTTAATAATAAGTACTTTTTAAAAAGTATCAGTAGTTCTTCTGTATTAATTATAATAAAAACTATCAATAAAATTATATATATTTTTTGTATTTGTCTCTGAAAACAAACCTTATAGAAATTTATACATACAGCTTATACAACAATTTTAAATTTGGACTTTAAGATTATCATTAGTTAGCTTCTGTTGACTGGAAACTTTTTTTTTAAACAGCAGAAAACAAAAGTTTTCTGCCTAGACTTCAAGACCCTCTATCATCTGATCCCACTGTGTTTATCCAACATCGCTCTCCTGCCCCCTCCCTTTTGGACAGCCCTGTTCTCAGCAGGCTGTCTTGGATGCTCTCCAATCTTATCTCTTCTATTGTCTGTGCCTTTGCTCATTTTCCTTCCCTTAAGAGGAATGTTCTCCCTTTTCTATATGTCTCTTCATAACCTATCCATTTTCAAGATGTACCTTTTCCAAGAAGTCTTTACTAGGACATCCCTCATCCCCCTCTCTATGCCCATCTTGTATCACTCAGATATTATGCAGGTCTCTGACAGTGACCTCACCTCTTCCTACCTTCCCCCTTACTCTATCCGAGTGGCTCTTGCCTCAGGACTTTTGGACTTGTTCTTCTCTCCATTTGAAAGGCTCTTTCCCCAGCAATCTGCAAGTTTACTCCCTGGATTCTTGCAGATATTTTCTCAGACATTACCTCCCCTAACTCCTTATTTAATACTGCAATTCCATTTCCAAGATTCCCTATTCCCTTTCCTTGCTTTATTTTTTTCTATTGCACTGGATTGTTAGCACCAGAAGGCATTCCCCAAATGCTCTTATATCTGTTCTATCCTTATCACAAACCTGTTGGCCAATTATATATAGAATGCACAATGTACAACCTCTTTCTAAAAACTCATTTGCAGCAAGCACCCTTAGATATTATTATCCCCTTTTCAAAGAAGGAGGAGGAGGAGGAGAAGGAGGAGGAGGAGGAGGTGGTAAGGTTGAAAAAGTCTATACTGTAACAATCATCAACCTATGTTAGGGAAAGAAATAGAGATATTAAGGCCTGGCTCTAGTGTCTTTCTTGAAGTAATTAGCTACGAAAAACTTTTGGAACATGAAAATAAGTCTATATTGATTCTAGGTACTTAAAGCTAAAAAGATTTTTAAAATATGAATTATAGCATCTAGAAAGCCCAGGGTTAGTGAGCTCTAGAGTCTAGTCCAGGGACCATGAAACCATATCTCATTATTTTATATCTTGGCTCAGAAGTTTTAAGTGTAAATAATAATACCAATGGAGGTCAACTGACATCCAGACCGTATGCACTGGTGTAGTCATATCAGATTTTTACGGTCATCAGCCACTCTCTGATTGGCTGGTGCCCATGTTGTACTGGTAATTTTTTTTTTTTAAGATTTATTTATTTATTTATTTCTCTCCCCTTCCCCTGCCCCCCACCCCAGTTGTCTGTTCTCTGTGTCTATTTGCTGCATCTTCTTTCTTTGTCCGCTTCTGTTGTTGTCAGCGGCATGGGAATCTGTGTTTCTTTTGGTTGCATCATCTTGCCACGTCAGCTCTCCGTTGTGTGCGGCGCCATTCCTGGGCAGGCTGCACTTTCTTTCGTGCTGGGCGGCTCTCCTTATGGGGTGCACTCCCTGCACGTGGGGCTCCCCTGTGCAGGGGACACCCCTGCATGGCAGGGTATCCTTACGTGCATCAGCACTGCACATGGGCCAGCTGCACACGGGTCAAGGAGGCCCGGGGTTTGAACTGCGGACCTCCCATGTGGTAGATGGATGCCCTAACCACTGGGCCAAGTCTGCCGTCCGGTTGTTAAATATTTTGATAATCATCCCTGAAGTTAACATTTAGTAAGTTCTTAATATTCATCAGGCACTATGCTAAGAGCTTTAAAGGATTAATCCATGCAATTTTCACAACCTACCCTATTCCCTTTTTACAGATGAAAAAAGGTCATAACAAAGATGGTAACATTCCCAAGGTCACAAAGCAAAGTAAATGGTAGAGTTGGAAACACACATAGGCCAGATAGCCCCATAGTCTGGAACCCTCAAATCTTATACCCTACTGCCTAATGAAAAACAACTGGTTAAACAGATAGTAGAATATTTTTAGATAAATCTAAGCTTGTATAAATGCATATTTATCCAAAACATCAAAATCGTTATCTTTTTTTTTTTTAACAATTGTTTTTGCCTTTTAAGAGATCCCAAGCAAACTCCTTGAAGGCATGAATTTTGTATTGCTTATCTTTGTATCTATAATATATTATCTGAAACATGGTAGGAGCTTGATAAATGTGCATGAAGTGAATGAGTATAAGAATAATTGAACGAAGTGACTGGAAGTTTGTTTTTACATCTCACCTGAAAGATAGCACTTTCCAAGGATACTTGGCTTTGAATGTAGGCTTAGACAAATTATGTATTAGTTATTAAGTGTATCAAGCTAGAAGTTTTCAAATTTTAAGTTAAAATAGTATAAAGGCTCCACTCTAAAAAAGAATGTTAAGCAAAGCTCAATTACTCAACATCCCTTTTCCACAATAAAGTGGGGTAGAAATCAAGCTATAGAAAGAAAAGTTTTTCATCTACTTAAGTATATAATCAGCTTAATCTTAAATCTTTCTGATCTCACAGGATTTTCAATGCACAAGGCCTACTAAATTCAGAAATGCATGTCTATTACTCCTAAACCTGGGTATGTAGGATTTGGTCACGTTTACTTAAGGGAAAAATCACAATTTGAATATTTGGTCTTTATGCTTCAAATGTTAGCATTTTTATTATTGACAATACATTTGCTCTTAATCAGGTTTGTTCCCCTTTAAATGCCAACAACATAGTTTTTAAACTGTATAAAGGTCACTAAATAGAACATTTTTAAAAAGAACTTCCAGAATATTTTTCTGGAAAAAAAAAATTCAACTCTTCTCTTCCCATCTCTTCCATTCACACACCTTTTCTCAGAAAGATTTTTAAAGAGCTAAATTAAAATGCTAGATCAAAATCCTCTTATTGCTATAAGGGATGGAATGCTAACAAAGCAAGAAGGTTTTCCTGCTTCCTTCCCTCTTCTCATTCCCTAAATAATGCCTGCCTACCAAAGACCACAGTAAGACTTTCATATTAATTTCAACTTAAACAAATATTAGAGTTATATTACTAAACATCAACAGAAAGCAAAATTACTCATCTATAACATTGAGATATCTAGAGCTATAAGACTCAATACATTTTCTCTTTTCTTAAAGGCTCCTATTTGATGAGATTAAATTTTGTAAATTCCAAAATACATTTACTATGTAGGATTTTAAAATTTTATCCCTTTGCCATTCGCTTTAGTTTCAAACAGATTGTTTATCTTCTTCCTGCTAGCACAAAATGTGGTATAGAAATAGAAACCAGATTTCTTTATGTAGTGAATTTCATGTGGTTTCCACATTTCTCCTGGCAGTGGTTTTCCAGCAGACATTCATTAAAAAAATTCCTCCTCAAGTGATTTTTAACTAAAATGGCATTTGTAGTATTCTGTGGCACAGTCTAAGCACACTCTCAGATGCACTACAAGCAGCCTACATATTATAGCAGTCTACACTGGAGTTTACTTTTAAAGTCTTTATAAAGGTAAATAAAGATGTTAAAATTCAGGACAGTGATTTTTAGATGATTCATTCTTCCTTAAAGAAGGAATCCCTTTTTTTTTTTTTACTGTTTATATTCAGGAAAATCTCAGATTGATCAATGTGTATTTATGACCTGATTCCATTAGGAGACCACTGTGAGGCATATATAAAAACTATGGGCATGGTACCTGTCCTCAAGGAGCTTATGATTAAGTTAGAAAGATGAGATATACATACCACAAGTCAAACAACAGCTTCAGATGAATCAGCAGATCAAAAGCAACAAAAGGTTAAATGAATGTAATAGGCAATAAGGTCTATATGGATTATCTGGAAACATTTGGTATGCAATATTCTTTGGAGTCCATGAGAAAGCTGATTTAAAGTAAAAAAGTGTGATCAGTCTAAAGCGCGAGAATTATCTCTCCTCCATTTTGAATACATTTAATGTTTTTTGAAAAACATCGAAAGCCACTGGTTCATAAAATTATTTAAATGACCACATGGAAGCATAAAAGCAAATTTTAATTGAGTTTGAGAGCTCTTTGTTTTTAACGAGTGCATACATAGGGTAAAATTTACCTGATTTCAAATTTAAGGAAAAGAAATAAAATCTTTTTTTTTTTTTAAGATTTTTTATTTCTTTCTCTACCCTCCTCCTCTCCTCCCCCATTGTCTGTTTTCTGTGTTCATTCGCTCTGTGTTCTTCTGTGTCTGCTTGCATTTTTTTGTCAGCAGCACAGGGAATCTATGTCTCTTTCTGTTGCATCATCTTGCTGCGTCAGCTCTCTGCATGTGCAGCACCACTCCTGGGCAGGTTGTGCTTTTTTCATGGGGGGCTGCTCTCCTTGCAGGGCGCACTCCTTGTGCCTGGGGCTCCCCTACATGGGGGACACCCCTGCATGACATGGCACTCCTTGTGAGCATCAGCACTGCATGTGGGTCAGCTCACCACACAGGTCAGAAGGCCCTGGGTTTGAACCCTGGACCTCCCATGTGGTAGGCAGATACTCTACCAGTTGAGCCAAATCCGCTTCCCAAGAAACAAAATCTTATTGAACAAACTCATAAATATTTTTACTGGTAGCTCAATTTCAATATCATGTGCTGACAAAGAAATAAATAAGAAAGAATGGAAATAGGAGGAGATAGGACATGGAAATAAGAAAAGAAAGACGACCAGGAAAAATGGGGGCTGAATTGAAGAAGGGAAAGCTATGGATTATCTCCCACTGAGCTAGGGAAAGAGAAGGCAGAGTAGTAGAAAAAAGGAGGAAGAGAAAAATAATGCTCTTACAGTAAATGCCTTTTGATTATATGATGGAAATATAGTACAAGTAATTAACACATATACTTCCCTTTAACAAAATAACTAGTTTAATTAACAAAGTATTCTCAACTCCCCCTCTTTTTAAATGTTCAGAAGCACCATGTAAGTACCCAAGGGTGGAGAATGTGACTTTTACAGTACCCTGACCACCTGCTTCAAGGCCCTGCAGTGGCAATTTCCTGTTGTGGAATGTACTCAAAATCCCAATTTATTCTACACTTATGATTTAATTCTGATCTTCTAACCAACTCTGAAGTAGATATCCTTATACCATTTGACTAATGAGAAAATGGCAGAGTTGAACTTGGACCAATCAATACTGGTGCTCCTCTTATATCTCAGTTGTATCGAAGAAGCAAAGGTTTAATTTAAAATGCAAGGAAGGTAAAACTTTTACAACAAACATAACTAATTAAATCTGTACAAATACTAAATCACCACTATCTTCTGTTCTAGGCATGGAAAGACTGAGCTTCAGTATTTTCACTGTGAATGTTAATCAACTTTCATTTCACAGTTATACTACAAATTGGCAAGCAAAGGGAATTGTATTATGAAAATTATCTTACATGTGAAAACTTTTTAACATGGTCTCAAAACAGTTTCTGTCAGCATATACATCTGCAAAAAAATCACTGAAACATTCTTTATTGAATGTGAAGGAGAAATGTATTTTGGAGATGGTAGCTTTAAGTAGGGAATATGATATACTCAGAACACCCTGCATGTACATACATAAGGCAGATGCATTGAAAACAATACATAACAGGAATGCAACAGACATGTAATTCATATAAAGAAACCTGAATATTCAACATAGAACCTAAACAATATAAAATTAAGCAATAATAAAACACAGCTAGAATAACACATTAAATTCAATTGGATATAACCTAAACAATATTAGTATTACTGGGTGACCAACTGATAAAATATCAGTTATTTTATGATCTGAAGGCAAAGATGGGACTAGACTAAGGTTAATTTACAAAACAGGGCAAAATTTACTGGAAAATCAAATTCTACTAGATTCCTCATCTTTGTTAAAGGTTAAAAAAAATGAGGGACTCAACTTTCAAAAAATTAACCTACTAAAATGCAGTACCATAAACTTCACCACAGTCTGGAAATATGAAAAGCAGGAAAGAAGTCCCCTATCCTCAAACTGACTTCCCTACTGGCAGAAGGCACATTCTTCTAGAAAAGTAAAAAAAAAAAACCAAATACTCCTCTTATACTACTTATCCTGGTTCTTGTTTTCTCTTTTCTGAAACCTCGAAAATAAATTATTAGTGAGTTTCACAGCAATAACTTCATGAAGCCCTGAAAATGCTTGTGCAGGGAAGTTGAGCTTCAAGCACCCACTCCAGGAGTTGAATACACATGCTGTCCAGGTAGCACCTGAGATCACCTTAAACATTTTCAATGGGGTCCTGATCCCTTAAAGAAAAAGTTTATTTAAAAATCTACTAGTTCTCCAGTGAAACAAGCTATTATTTCAAAAGCAATCTTAACTCATTCTAGTCAATGAACTTCAAGGCTAGTTTTTTCTGGACAAAACTAAGATGGAATGGAAATGAAGTAAATTGTAACAGAGGAAAACACTTTGTTACAGGGTAGAAGTTTGGGGGCAAAGGAACTCTTTCTCCAAAAAAATTCAACGAATAATAGACAAAGTGTGCATGCAGTTTTTAAATGCAGTGGATGATAGTTTTACCTGTATAGAAACAAATCCCCTAAAAATATTGTATTTGCAAAATTACAAAGGTATTTCCTACATAACATTTCCTTGTTAACCTTCAACTGTTGCTGTAAAGGTCTAATGGGCACACACTAAAAGAAATGTCTAACATTACAAAAACCATGGCACAAACTCTAGTCTTAAGTTACTTTAAAAAGGGAAAAGAATTGATTTTGATGTTGATAATTCTCTCATACAGATGAGGTTTACTTAAAATATGCATATTCATATATATGCACACAGATACATACTAACATATATATATTAAAAAAAAACTGTAATAGAAGCAGGTAAACTCAGGGATGAATAATATCATTACTGTCTTTCCAAAATTATTCTCCAAAAAGTTATCTTAAGGAGTGACCCACAACTACTATATTTTAAAAATAACTGTTGTCTCTTTTTGGAATCAAGTATTTTCTTCTATTTTGACTTGTTTACAAGTAAAACACCTGGAGGGAAAAGACATGCTTTATTCCTCAGCAGTACTTGCTATTGCTGTTGCTTGGGCTCTGGAGTCACCCAGACCTGGCTTTGAGTCCCAGCTCAACTATTAATAGATAAAACTGGGTACCGGTCTGAGTGGGTCATCATAGTAGCCACTAACCTGCATGAGGTCTAAACCTGGCTAGGCCCTGTTCCAAGGTCTTCTCAAACATTAACCCATTTAATTCTCCCAAAAACCCTATTTTACAGATGAGGAAACTAGAGCTCAGAATAGTTAATCTAATAAAGTCACATATTAATAAATCATGAAATCAGGATTCAAAACCACACAGTCTAGCTCCAGAACCCCTCATACAACACTGCCTCCTTGAGCTTCAGCTTCCTAATTTGTAACCATGGAGAAAGCCTACTTTTCAGAGTTGTTGGATTAAATTATATCATATTTGAAAAATACTTAGACTGGGGCCTGGCATAGAATAAGTGCTCAAATAAAATAACAAGAAACAAAACAAAATTTTAAAAATGGAAAACAGTTCATTTTCCTTATCTAAAGCTTTTGCACTGTAGTTCAGAGTGTTACTGAAGTTATATAATCTGATTCTGTATGGCAAATTAAAGCCATTTTGAGTTGATTAATAATCACATAATGTAAGTGTTTATAAAGAGACTTGATTAATACTCATTTACAACATGGAAATAGCCTTTCAAGATAAACCACTTTATATACTTTATATATAAAATTTATGTAGTTGCTTTTTCTAATATAAAAGTTATGCAAATTTCAATGGTGACATGAATAATAAATGTTTCAATAAGGCCTCATGTATCCTTGGAAGCTTGAATAAATTCTCAAGAGAATGAAAAGAATTGAGAGACCACTCTAAGGTGTCTATAATATACACAACTAAACAGATTTATATTGCATCAAACTCTTTTAGAAATTCATATGATCTATCTTCCCCTTTTGGATATACCAGAGGATTGTAAATTCTAAAATAAGGACAAAGACTTGGGAGCTTACAAAATGACCTCTTGGGAGAGGATGTGGCTCAGGCCCACCCTCCCAGATGGGAGGTCCTGGGTTCAGTTCCCAGTGCCTCCTGAAGAAGACAAACAAGGAACAGATAACAAGAAGACAGCAAGCAAAAACGAAAAAAAAAAAATGGGCAGGGAGCAGACAGACCTCGGGATCAGTTCCCAGTGCCTCCTGAAACAAAAAACAGACAACAAGCAAAAAACAATGAGCAAACAGACAAGGGAGCCATTGGGGGAGGGGGTGCAGGGATGACCTCTTACATAATTATGGGTATTCTGGGTAAAGCAGACAGTTTTCCTTCACATGGACATGTCCTTGTAGCCAATATGCTTCACTTGTACCCACAGATACAGAAGGGATGCTTTCTCTACCCCTCGTCGGGGAGAGTGGTTTCTGGGTCTTCATGTGAAACATACAGATTTTTTTTTTTCTTTTATATCATCCATGCTCATTTCATAGTATCACTAAGGAAATAAAATATTGGTGATGCCACAGAACATCAGGAGTCAATATTCTAAAATGGTCAATGACCTGAGGACTCCATGTTTCTCTTGTCCAGGTGAACCAGAGCTCATTTTAAAGTCTGATCCTAACATGGGATTTAACAGGAGTTTATAACACATAGCATTTAGATGGAGCTCATCAGCTTTTGAGGGTTGAAGCAGGCAGGAGACTACCTGAACCTGCCTAGAACATTCTCATTTAAAGACTGCCCAAACAGGCCAGCAACAATTTTCTAACTCTTTATGATGTTTTCCCTAAAGATTTCAGGACAGTGCTTCAAATTTTACTCAAGTCATAAATCATTTATTTTCCATCATGTGACTGGAGTGCAACAGAGCTAGAATTTTAAGGTTTGTCTGCAGGATATATTATATTACTGAAATATTGAAATAGTTCCCTTGTATACCAACGGTTACTAAAACTCAAAGATGCAACATTATTTTCCTCAAGTGTTTTGAGGGAATAATGTTCATAAAATATATACTGCTTTTGATTAGAGGCTGATTTCCAAATAAACAGACTCAACAATGGAAATTCTAGAGACAGGCAAAACAAAACACACCCGTTTAAAAATCAACTCTCTCACAATCTTTGCTTTTTGCAAGCTTTAGGAAGCTTATAAAATTAAGTTTATGATTTATAGCTGTTCCAAATTAACTTCTTTTTCAGTCTTTGAAGGAAAACCAGTCAACTCTTCTAAAATATACCTCCTCTATTTTACAACCTTTTTGCCTAAAGTAGCACTTCACTGCATTGATCTAATGGCAGCTATTTTTTGACAATGAGGGGAAGGGAAGAAAAGAGGAAAGCTTCATAACAAATCTCCCAGTCCTTTTGAGTCCTAACAAAATAGGAAATACAGGCAATTAGGGGACTGCCTTCCCTCTAATAAAAAAAAAAAAGTGCTAATCCACACAACATAATGCCAAACTAAGTGGGGCTTTCGTCTCTAATTTGCAAATGAACTGAGGTCAACTCGATTTTTATCTCAGCTACAAACTGGATAAGAGAAAACTCCAAGAAAGGAAACACCACAACTTGGTTAGATCCTGCTTTTCACACAAGATTCTATGACTGATAGTTTAGTACACAGGATGCTTCCAGAGATTATAAGTCCAAAAATAAGTAAAGAAAAACGGTTGGTCCAATGTTCACATTTACTTCAAAAAGAATATTGCAATCTGATATATAGCTGTAGTACACACATATACATGTTAAAATTGCACTGTTTTTCACGTAAGATAAAAGATAACTTTAATTTTTAAAATTATCATGATAAAGGTTTGATCACAAACCACACACATATTACATGGCTTTTACTTATTCTTTCAGTAGTTTACTGAATGTCCTACTACGGGCTAATAAAAGCAAATACTGTCCCTGTCTTCAATTAGCTTATATACTATTTGGGAAAAATGTCCACTTACATGAAATACAAGACAGTACAGGTAGTATTCAGTACAAAACTATGAAAAGGCAGCGATAATTAATTGACAATTTAATAACAACAATTATAAGTGCTATAAGAATTCAACAGGAAAAAAAACCTGCCTCTGTGGGCTGACAGTGTGCTTTAAGCACAAGCAGTACATAAGTTCTGCCACTTAAGTAATCCTACGAAGTAATATACTTAGCCTCTCTGATTCCCGATTTCAACATCAAAAAATGGGAACAATGAAAATATCTCTCCCATGGTGTTATTACAAGTAACTGACACAATGTATATGAAAGGATTTTTTAGTCTATAAAGAAGCTGTATAATGACCATTGAGAAGGTGAGAAAAGGAGTAATACCAAACCATTACCATTAATTTAGTGGGGTGAGGGTTGAAGGGCAGAAAGAGCTAGGAGGGTAGAGGGGAAGATGAATAAATATTTCTTTACCTACTTCTATATTGTTTGAACTTTTATAATTCCTGTGTACTAATCCTGTAACAAAAAAAAATTTAAAGCTACATAAATATTATCTTAAATTTGCATATGTGGATATCAGAAAATACCCGAATTGTAAACACTAGTAACCCTGTTTCTTTATTTGTAGATAAACTATTATTAACAGAAAAAAGTTTCAGTCCTGGTTTCAGTGAGAATTTCTAAAGTCATAAAAATCTGCCAAGCTTGGGCATGAAAATGAACTGTAGCAGTATTCCTTTTCCATTGACATTTTAAAAAAACAGAAAACTTTGTAGTCACCCAAAACCATTCATCGATTTGAACAATCACTTTGGTCAATGACTTTTGAAATACATTAAATAATGTCAATTCCTCAAGGGCAAGGACTTCATTGTGTCTAATTTTGCTTTCTATAACCCATTATGTTTTAGGTTTTCAAATGATAGTTTTTCAGACATAGAAAAAATCCTCAAGCCATTTTCAAATCAATGCCAGAGTTTCCAAAGAGGCATCGAAGACTTTTTAGATTGAACTTGAACCAAGATTAGCATTCCTAACATTGTAAGTAAGTGTAAGCTCTTTGAAGGCAGGAATCAGACTGTACTCATCTTTATATGCCCAGTCCCTGGCATTATGACTACCACATGATTAAGCAAGAATTAATATTTGTTGGACGATTTGAAATAAGGATAACTCTAAGGAATTTTAGTCAATTGAAAGCCAAAGAAGATGGGTTTATGTGCTAAGAGGAACACATCATTTATAGTTGTTTCTGTAGAAAATCCTTTAAGATACTTGAATAAAACATCATAAAATCCCTATTTGGTATAGGGAGAACCATGTACAAAGGTATAGATGTATGAAGTAAGCTGAAATCATAGAGCAGTGTGATCAGAAACCACCTTTCATTTGTCTTACTAAATATTTCCAAAGCATGTCTCAAAGTGTTAACAGAAGAGCAGAATAAAAGGCTTTCATAATTTGTGACAGAAACAGGCCCACACCTGGAATTCTGGATTACTGGTTGACTATCTTCACACTGGCTCTTGGCTCCCCAAAGATGATTTGGGATTAAATGTATAGACACTTAAAAGGACAGAGTTGGTATCCACATATAATGACTCACTAGACCGTATTTAGTCACACTTCCTTATTTCCAATATTATGCAAGCAGTGACAGAAAAATTTAAAAAGGGAGTTGAATAGACCTAACAAGACAAGTATGGAATTCCTCTGATTTTCACTGAGGAATTAATTCTCCTGTGAATGATATACCTACTATTAATCTCTTTCTTCCATTCTAAGTTACTAAATAATCTATTTTTATCTTATTTAATCTTTCACACAAGGTAAACAAGGCTTACAATAACTTTTGAACACTTTCATGGTACTTTAATTCAAGAGAAGCCATTTTTTGAAAAGCAAATGCTTTAGACAGTTCTCATGTGATGGCGTTGGAAATATTCAACCCAAGGTATATTAAAAAAGTATATTTTCTGTTTCTAAAAAGTATTACAGAAGGTCAGTAGAAATAGACTGTTTTGGCTGCAACACTTTAAAGAATGCTAAGTCTCTTAGCCTGGTTACTCAAATTAAATTTGGAAGCTACTTAGGAATTTTCTCAAATTTTGGTCTCCCAAAGGGCAATTAATCAAGTCCTTGTTAGAGGCAACTCTAACTTTAATCAGAATTCTGTGGAGAGAATGTCAGAGAATGGTATATTCTGAATATTCAACAATATATATAATTGAAAACAGCAACAACAGGAGAAGAAAAGTAGATGCCAGTGGACTGATATCTTACAACCTTTGGTCAAGCAGTCAGTACTTCGCAAATTTCAACTGACTCATTTAACCAGAGATAAAACTAAGCAGCAGCAGAATACCATTAAAACAAAATATTAAAACAGAATCAGGAATTACCAGTGAAAAACAATTCTATACATGACATAGATCTACCAGAGGCAATTTGTTAGGAGACCAGAGTGATTATACCATAGTAGATGCTTCAAATCAAAACTTTTAAAGTTTATTTAGGTCAAGCTATAGCACAGCATTCAGAGAGCCAGCCAAAGTAGCTGAGGGAAACTAAGAAGGCCACATGTGGAACTAATTACTCATGTAGAGGCCATGACAAAGAACATTTCTCCAGACTTTTCATGGGGGCTTCACTTTCAGGAAGTTGCTATAATTACTGTTCGACTCTAGAGCAGCCTGCAAGCCGCTGACAGATCCAACAGACAAGGAGGAGGAGGGAAAGAAAGAGAAAAAAAAGAACTTATCTGCTCTTTTTGACGAGCGAAATACCAGAAAATAAAGTATCACAGGAAAGCGCAAAAAGGCTTCCAAATGAGCCCTGACTTCCAGTGTTCAACTTTCTGTTTACTTTTTTATCTATCCTCTATCTTCAAATTACTTTTCTAGCCCTGAACAGACAGCAAATTTGTACTTCTACACTAACTTACTTTCAGTTGGCCACAGCTGAACTGTACATCTTGACTTTTTTTTTTTTTTTTTTACAGCGTTTCCATACTGGGGCCCACTTCCTGCCCAGTTGAGGAAAAAAATCTGGCCTGAAGATGAAATGACTGCTTAACATTACACTAAAACATCTGGTACCATTTTATGCACAGACCCATGTCTGAGAGCAGGCGATTCTAGCGGTCTCTCCAGCGGCACAGCGCATACCCAAACCTCCCCAGGGTGACATCATCCCATATATGGACTCTCCAGCCCAGCCCTCCCCCTTTTCCTGGTCCTAAATTCATTGCCAGTTCCCCAGTCTGCAGCAAATGTGCCACGTCAAGACTGGAAATCACAGCCTTTGAGTGTGTCTCAGTCAGTGCAGCAGAGTTCAGGGGGGAAAGCCGAAGGCAACCCCTGGTGCAGGAAGGGAGGCTTTTCCTAAAGACGGGGAGAGGATTTTAAGTAAATAGATGGAAGCTTCTGGAGATCCTGCTCCGTCGCCCCAGTGTTCAGACTACCTGTTCAGGACAATGCCGTTGTACAGTAGTCTGCACATTGGTTAGACTGGGCAAGGGAGAGCAACGCCATGGACTGCTGGGGACAAAACTTGCTGTTTCCAAGGAGAAGACATTTGTTTGCTCCTTTTTTTGAATCTCATATCTAGTGTTTCTCTTCACAGGTTTTGCACACTAGGGACCAAGAAGACGTTGGGGACACTGCAGAGAAAGGACGACTAGAAGGAAGACCTGTAGGTAAGGCCTTCTTGATGGTTCACCTGGTCTGTGACCAGGGGATCCTAGGTGGGGATCCAATGATTTTTGTTAAGGTGTGAGAAAAACAATATAGGTGTGATGGATAACAAAGTATTCAATTTTTAAAAAATAACAAATGTGTGATATGTACCACTTTAATATGTTATTTGATTTCTGAAGATTTATAATTCAAGTATTTTCCCACTTCAAAATGAAATATGAAAAAACTCACTCCAGACTTGTAAGAATAACTTAAGCCTTGTTTTGAATTGTTGAATGTAATAATGCAGACTGAAAAACCAGTTTGAATAAGGGCTATATGTATAACTTTTAACCTACTAAGATGGAACCCATTTTGCCCCAGAGTAAAGATTATTTACAATTTTTAAAACTCTTTATGGATAGCTTTTCTGAAAATTTACTTACATAATATAAATACCTATAAAATAGTATCTAACAATGAAAGAAGAGTCTGCCAAGTTTTTGCCCACCAGACAATTGCAGATGGGAGGAGAGCAGAGAAGAGAGCTAAACCAGAACTTATCGAGTCAGCAAGCAAATAAATTAGGTAATACAAACCTCTCTCTTTAGACATCACAAGATAATATCTTTGTATTACAATAAAAGAAATACATCCGAGAATGGGTGATAATTGCTGGTCAGCTGAGCCCACTTACCTATATTGAACACTGCTCCTATTTTCTGAGCATTTAAAATGATAAGTTACTTTGTCTAGAATCTCACTGATAAAAAAGGAATTTGTAAAGGAAGGCAGAAGTTTTCTTTGGTCAGTTTCCAGCAGTCCTGGAGGTGAAGCAGGGTGGGAAAGGGGGAGGAAGGTGGGAGGGAGGAAAACCCTCAAGCTGAATAAAATCCCAATAGAGAGAATAATAGAGAAGTCTGGGTTGCAATATGATCTGCGAACTTAGTGGTGAAGCCCTTAAAGAAAGTTCTGGAAAAATATAACTGCTTCATCCCCTAATTCCCTCATAACCTATTTATTCCTACCCCCAAACAATTCTATATAATGAAAACAATTTGTTCTATGGAAGGCTATTTGTGAAAAATAAATGTAATCTCTTTTGTCTTTCAACTTTAAAGGTACAGGGGTTACTATAAATTCTTTAAATTACACATTTTGTGACAGTCCAAAAATTGCGGCAAGCTCTCTCTGGAAAACATTTTATTATAAAAAGCTCTCCAAGTTCATTTTTGTCAAAACAACTTATTTTAAAAAATTACTCTCCTGATAATCCCAAAACTGGTCTAAAAAATTTTTTTTTTCTCATCAATTCATGCTTTTTAGGTAAAATGTAGAAGGCAAGAAGAAATTCAGCTATCTTCTCCATTTATACGAGACAATAAATTCATCTTTTTTTACTCTGATTTGACAACTTCCATATTAATTATTTTAATAGAACAAGTGAGGTTTTAAAATTCTATATAGTTTCTTTCATATAGAAAATTTTGAAAAACTATTAAGTAAACTTACAGGAGCTTTTTTGGTCACAAAATATATTTTTACTAGTAGATAGAATTACTAAAAAGTAAGGATAGTTATATGATACTTTGGTAATGCTTAAAGTTCTCAAATTTTCTGTTTTTATTCTGTGGACCCAAATGAATTTCTTAACTCGCTTTTATAAAAAAGCATACTAAATTTAAATTTATTTCTTTAGATTAAGTAGACTTTTTGTTTCAAAGACGTCAACCTCCCACCCTCCCCCTTGTCCCTCATCTATTTCCTCTCTCAGGATTACTTTTAGCCTGGAGACAGAAAGGACGCAAGGGTGTCCTTGGTGTTAGTACAGAAGTAGAAATATAAGAAATACTTTGTAGCAGAAGCATGAGTCCCATAATAGAACCTTTTTGGAACAAAGTTTTAAAAAATAAGAAGAATAGTATTTATTTTTAAGTTTTAAGAACTAAATTATAAAATCAAAATAAAAGCTCATTTTATAAACTTACTGAATGAAGGTAGATTGGTAGCTTATGCGCTGGTACATATGCCCGCATTTATACACACATAATAAAAAAGCGTTACCTATTTGCAGGGTAATTAGAAAAATACTTAATTTCATTTTGATATTACTTTATAAGGAGCTACACAAATATTTTAGGGGTCATGGAATCTATTCCAGAGGGAACTAACCAACAGTGAACATCTTCAACTAACGCCAACCCTGGATATGATGGTAAGTGTAAGTATTATTGTTAAACATTGTACATCGTCATAAAGCAAAAGTGGTTTGCAGCGCCTGTCCAAACCACACTTCATAGAAATTTAGCAATTGTTTTTTGTTTTACCATATGGATGATTGATAAGTTAAACTGAAGTGCCAGGTTAAAAGGACAATTTTTCTACCATCTAAGAAAAAGTTCAGCTTCAACACCATCATTTCTTAATTGGAATAGGATTGATAAAAAAGAGCTTACTTATCTTTTAAAACCTTTTTTTAAAAACAAACATAGATTTCAAAATCAAAGAAAGTTTGTTTACAGTGGGACACATTTCACACTGATCATTTTTCTGCAATTAGTCAATAAGTTTAATGTCCTTCCTGCTTGGCATTTGGGCTATTGGCCCAGATAATATGTTTATATTTTTAAAAGACTAAAATATACTAACTACCCCCACCTCTTTGCCTACAGACCACCCACGTATTTCATTCTGTGGGAAAGAATTTAGACATAAAATTCCTAATGAATGATTTCCCCCCCATTTTTGGTTGAGGTCTTAAGCTGTTATAGGAAATAAAAAGAAAGTACTACTTGGTAATATTTTTTTAAAATTCAAGCATCCATAAGTATTCTTCCTCACTAAAGAGAAGCCAAAGCTTTCAATTACTTTATAAGAGATCTGCTCTTTAAACACAATTCACTTTCTTCTTCTCTAAAGAGTATAGCCCCCATCATAATAATTTCCAAATACTAACTAAGAGACCAGCACTCAGAAACCCTGACTTAAAATAACTAAAAGGTCAGGCTTTAACCTGTGAAAAGATAGAAAATTACTGGGTTAAGATTTCGACTTTCTTAATTCAAATCTCATTTTACACTGGTGTCCTGAAAATTATGAAGGTATAAATATTTACCCATTTTTCTAAGGTCTCTTATTAAGAATGTTTATTAGTTTTAATAAATAGGAAAAATGAAATAAATTAAAGATGATAATTAAACCTTCAATTTAAATTTTCTAACTTTAGTCATGGCAGTCTGTTTCCTGGGGCTGCTTTGGTTTAACGTTGCAGTAGAAGGCTTAGACGCTAATTCTTTGCTTGCATTTTTTTTTTAGATAAGAAATGAAAGGCAAAAAAGAAACTGTAACCACCAAGATTAAAACTTACATGTTATAATATTAATGTGAATAGCTCCTTCCTATTTTATCTCATATTTTAAATGCTAATAAACAAATATTGACCCTATAATTTGGGAGACAGGAAACAAAGGTCTTAAATATTTTTTTCAGTTTTTCATCTTTTTAGCAAGTTTAGATACTGATTCAACACAACTATGAAGTATGTATCTGCCACATACTTACTATAATTCTGTTTTAAAAATCTATCCAAAAGCCTAATGAGTAAAAATCATTTTTCAGCAAGATTTTCCCCCTGAAAAACAGTTATGGGTATTCAGCCTCAAAGTTTTTGGATATCTTGATTTAATAAAACTGTTTCATATTAAAGGATAACATATGAACTCACAAATATTTCTTTTTATTTTTTCAGGTTGCATGCATCATTCCTTTAATTGAGCAGAGTTAACTGGATCAAATTATGTATGGGAGAGAGAGGGAAAGCTATACAGAATTATAGCAATTTTAATTCCCAACAATATAGTCTTTGTGAGTGAGTCACTCTACAATATTTTTCTGTCACACTGAATGCAGCAACAATAACAAAATAATATTTTGGGACACTTGTTTTTTGCATACTCTAACCTTGTAATTATTTAATAACAGCCAAGTTTGCGGATTTTTTTTTTAATTCCCTCAAGGGAAAAAGTTCCTCTATTCTGAAATTATGGCCAGAAACAGAACCAGACATTTAATTTCTTGAAATTAAATAAACAGAAAATTGTATTTATCAACTCTTTGTTAAAACTATATCAAATCTAATCATTGCATAGTTCAGACTTGTAGAAAACTGTCGTTTTTCAAGTCTTTAAAAACTATTTCTCTATAACGTTTCTATTTGCTATTTATTCAGAATTTTACCAAAGGGGGCGGGGACAGATAACAAACTGTTTCCTTCAAAGATCTTTGAAAAAATTCTTAAGTACAATCCTTGGACAATAAGGTATTTTTTTAAAGAATTTACATTTTTTGGAATTTTGACTATCTGGATATTTTGTTTGTAAAAGGAATTTGTAAATACTCCTACGGATGTGAATTGGTCATTTATATTAATACAGCAAGTAGGATTATTCTTTACTCACTATAATTAAATTTTACATCCGTATATTTAACATGATTAACTCTTTCTATATAAATTAAAAGGAAATTTTCTAAAGGGTCTGGTTTTAATTTTTGTCAGTGAAATTAAGCTTTCTTTTTCTGTGTTTAAGGTACTATTTTGTAACTGTATTTCAATGTCCAAAACACATTCTAGGCATCACTGTGGGTTATTATCTTTTAGTTTATAACCTTTTGATTCATGGCACAGTCCTGTAGTTAATCTAAAGATGTATAACTTAAGCTCACAATTGCTTTTTATTTTGTTTTCACATCCATACTTTGAAGTTTTGCATTATAAGGAAAATGAGAAATTTAAATAACTTACTATTAATTAATAAAGTATTGGTAAAAAAATATGTATCTTATTGTAGATTCCCATTATAAAAGCATCAGATATCAAAGTCAGCTGTTTGAGTAGCCAAATACACTAGGCTCATTAATTATTTTTAAAATGGCTGTCATTTCCATGTAAATGACAAATTTATTTTTCATAGGCAAGGCTATGGTACTTATCTACTACAAGAAACATGTATAAACATAGTCTTTATCTTTAACTTCAGTATTAAAATATGCAGAGTTTATAAGAAGAGGAAAAACATCTGGTTCAATTACTATGAACTCTGACTGCATGTGGGCCAGTAAAAATATGAATTGGATTTAAGAATAAACCTTGTGTTTAATGGGATATTTTTTTCCTTAAAATTTCAATGTGAGTTTTCTGTTATGCCAGTTATCCATGTTAGCACGTTTGGCACAAATGTATAAGTGTACTTTCTGAATAAAGTCAAAAGTCTAACTTGTTTTTAGTTCCATAATGTTTTAATGTTTAATTCTATTGTGTGTTTTTCTCCCTTCCCCCTTCCCCTCCAAAATCACCAAATGTGGAAAACAGACTGATTGTATCTGCCCATGAGCAAAGGAAACCTGAAGGAACCAAGGGCCTGGCTGGACGGAGTTGTCATGTGTCTGCCTGTCTACACTTGCTGTGCAGAACATCCGCTCACCTGTACAGCAGGCACAGACAGGCAGTCACATGACAATCCAGCCTGAATGACAACCAGCCATTGAAAGAAAACAGCCCTCACACCATAGCATCTACACCAAGAGCTACAACCAAAATGAGGGAGCATGGGGGCCTGGAGTTTTAATCTGTTGGTTTAATACTTAATTCGTATGTATTATTATTATTTTATCATTTATTCTGATTCAAATATTGAAACCCACCAAAATTAAAGTGAGTGGTGCCTATGAAATATAATAAAACCCATTTCTGAAAATGTTCCTGTGCTTTCTATAGTTCTCTTTTCCTAACTGTTGTCAGTAAATCACTACTCTTGATGTTTATTGTACAGTTTTACAGCATCCCATAATCAATATCAAAATTAATACAACAAATAATACAACTTCAATCTGATGCTTGACAAACCATAAATGATCCCAATAATTCTAATTTATAAACTAAGCTTAATTTTCTACATCTTGATTTTTTCTTTTAAATAAAGAAAGGAAGGAAGGAAGGGAAGGAAGGAGGGAAGGAGGGAGGAAGGAAGGGAAGGGGGGGAAGGGTAATAATTCCAGAGAATCATGCATTTTGAGTTAATAAACTCTGCCAGTCTGAGTAAAACATGTGAAAAAAATATTTACTTCCAATATAATTTTCAAATGTATTAAAATAATTTTGTCCTTTTAATATATGGAAAGTTGAAATTGAAACCTTGATATTGATTTATACTGTTCTATGGTTTGATTAAGAAGGGGCTTATACTTTACACTGCAGTTCTACATGTGGAATTCATGGGGTCAATGCTCCCATTTACTGAACACTTTCATACTCTTGAGATTTTCAGGTAATTCAGTCTTTTCTGAAAGAACAAGGTAAGGGATTAATGAATATGCAATTTATATTTTGTCCTATCTTCTAAGGAAATGTAAAAACTTCAGCTTATACACTATAAACTGCACTCAGCTTTTCCATTGGAATATTTCAAACACTTAAGGAGAAAATGAGGGAACTGGATAAAGTTAGAAATTTTCAACTCTGATTTGATTCATTAAAACATTTTAACCTTAATATTTAAAATTAATTTTTATCATCCTTACAAGATTCTGGTCAAAGCTTTAAAAAATGTAACAAAAGACACCCAAAACATTTTTAAAAATTTAATAATTAAACACTGCAAGTAGGAATTTTGGACTAAAGCAAACTATTTTCATTTAGATATTCCATTTTTAATAATGAAAGATTTAGTCTTAAGACTATGAGTACACAGAGTTTAAAAAAATTCTACAATATTGTGATGTTTTAACCAAACCTGACCCTATAACTTCTTTTAAAAGAAAAAAATGAATAATGGGGCTAAACTCTGAAGTAAAAATAGTAATAAGGTTACAATCTTTTCTTTGGAAATACATCATCTTCTAAAACACACTTCTGCAAAAACATATTGTGAAATGCAGGTTTTTACCTTAAATAAAAGTCCTATGGCTGGTAAATAATGTGCTAAATAATACTTCACAAATGTAAAATATAAACAGGAAGACAATATAAAAATGTCTTAGAGAATATTTACATAGTACAATCCAATTTAAAATGATTTACACAACCTGTTGCATATGTTGTCTACAGGAGACCATATATGGAATAATTCCCAGGATAGTGTTTGATGGCTCTCAGGATGACACAATAACCAAGTAAGAACATGAAGGAGACTGCTGCATTTCACCAAACTCGAAAGGGAAAGTTGGCAGGGCAGCAGAGTCATCCTCAATCAAGAAAGTTTCAAATAATTTACTCTTAAAACATGAGGCTAACATCTTGGTTTTATATGGTTACTTAGCTCTTGAAAAATGTTTGTGAGAATGTTATCAATGTTTTTGTGTGTTTTTTTTTATTTGTTAAATGAGGCACGTTTAAAATTTTTACTCTTCTGAAAAAAAGATAATATAAAGGACAATATTTTCCTTCCAGCATAAAATTTTTAGTAGAACAAACAGATTATACGGGTATATATATATATGGGTATATAAACAGTATACGTAAGTATTTTTAATAACTTTTAAGTAGCATTTGCTGTTATGGTTTACTGAATATTTTTTCACAAAATTATAAATCTTCAGATAAACCTGGAATTTGGAAATGTTTATAGGAAATAATCCTACATTTAAAAATATGAGAGAGTTTATATATTTGAAGAAAACACAAAACTATGATCATGAAGAATTTTAAGTAACAATTGGATTAAAGTTCAATATTTATTGTGACTGCTTTGTGAAAATATCTAAACTTTGGCTAACTACAAAATGTTCACAGGATGGATCCTGTGCCCTGCTCCATCACAGAAGGATGCTGATCTAGCAGAGTAGGCATGATCTTGAAAGTATAAGTGAAAATAGAAAGAGAGTTGAAGATTTCTATAACTTCTTGGTCTCACAATTTTGGCTGTCCGGGGATGTAACTGTCATTTTGCTTCCTATTACCAATTATATTTGTCTTCTGTTACAGCTACACAATAAAAACAGTACTGACAATATCCCTATAAAGGAAGTTTATAATCTCTTTATCAAGTTATCTAAATACTTCAACCCACAAAAATGGGGTTTGTAGTTTCTTAAAATTCTAACTTATTTCAATGCTGATTTTGGATTTTCTTCAATAATGCAAGGTTAGTATATTTCCACTGGAAATGTTTCAGTTGGGTACATTATCCTACTTTTCCATGAATATTTCATTAAGGTTTTTCTACCTTATGTTAGATCACAGAAATAGAATAAATAATGACTATGTGCCATCATTGTATATAAACTAGCAATCCCCTTACTTCAGAGATATTTTAACTGTGCTTTGCAAACTGCTCATTGATACCAAGGAAAATAGACTCTTTACTCCTTGACTTAGAATATCCTAGTCTTTAAAAATTCATATTTTAGACATATTTTAAAGAAAGGCCATAATTTTTTTCCAAATATGATTTTAAAGTATTAATATAGTTATCTAGAACCAAAACACTTTTGAAATGATAGTTTTTATTGTATCCCACATACCTTGTCCTTTCTTTTCTATATCCCTCCCAAGAACTATAGTAAAATATATGTACAATGTGTATATATAACAGTTGAGAATATCCTGTTGTGCTTTAAAGATCTTTAATCCACGAAGTCCCATTTATATAGTCAGAGGAAGAAAAAAATTCATTAACCATCAATAATGAAAATTAGGAAAATTCTAAGGTGATTTATCTCTAATGGCAATTTTACCCAATAATTCAATAATTTATTTCAGTCACTTGAGATACCAGAACCTGATGAATTAGTATGGTACACTTATTCACTCAATCACACTTTAACCCATCTGGTATTTATTTAATCACTCCAACCAGTGTTGTGTCCACAAGTGGCAGAACAGAAAACAAGATAATGGCTCTTGGTCTCAAGAGCCTTACAGTTTAGCAGAAACTTACACAGTCAACCAATATTTAGTAAGTGTGACAAGTTTCATGTCAGTTTCACCTTCTGAAAAGTTTCTTAAATCCATCGTTTCTATCGACTTCCATCAACCCAGCTCCATCTAAGCTACCATCAACTCTTACCTATACCACAACAATACTTTCTAACAATTCTCCAATCCAACTCTCCTTCAATCCATTCTCCACCAGGCAACCAAAGGGATCTTTAAAAATTCAAATCTGATCATGTAACTCTCCAGTTTAAAAGCTTCAAAGGCTTCCTATCATTCTTATAGTAAAAATCAAAATAGTTTAGGGGTCACTTTCCCTTTCTTTGCTCCAGTCACACTGGCTTTAATTCAGTTCCTTAAATTCATCGGGCTCAATCCTACCTCAAGGAATCAATGTAAACCTTCTCTGACCACCCAAATTAAAGTCTTCTCACTCCATGACCCCCATCCCTTACACTCTCTCTAAGTCAAATGCATTGCTGAGTTTATTTTCTTCTTAGCCTGTCATCAGCATCTGGTAGGTTTTCCTGTTTGTTTATATGCTTTTTCCACTAGTAAATATACTTCATGGGTGTAGGTACCATGAATTCCTTGCTAAACACTTTATCCTTAGTGACTAGGATACTGTCTGGTACATAATAGGTGCTTAGTAAACATTTGTTTAAAAATGTTGAGGCAATTAAGAGCACAGCACTGACACACAGCAACTTAGGTAAGTTACTCATCTCTTTTTGAGTCTCAATCTTCATCTCTAAAATGGAGAATGATAAGAAAGTACTGACTTAGCTCAGTGCCTGGTAGACCATCAAAACTCAATAAATGCTAATGAATATGATGATGAGCATTATTATTAACATCAACATTCAGATTGAAAGCTAACCTTCATGAATGTAAGCAGGTATAATGAAGAGGGGAAATGCTTTGCATCCACAAGTATTGACTAACCTAGGAAACATCTTTTTAATGAAAGGTCATTTGGTTTGGTTGAGCATTTTGACCAGTTTTGGCATGCAAAGGTGAGCCTGTAATGAAGTCTAGACCAGATGGTACAGAGGGCTGAGCTATTATACATAATACTGTGATAAGTAACTTAAATTTGGGGCAATTCAGATTGCCAAGACTGAGGGGAGAGATGGGTAGGAGAAGAGAAAGAGAGAACCCAATGTACTCTTGTTAGGCTGGGCTAGCACAGAGCTAAAGCTTCTAGTGATATGCCCAAATGGAGTGTCCAGTAGCTAAAATCTGCTTTGCAAAGAGATTCAATTTTAGATTGTCTGAATTGCTCTATTGCTTCCCCCACATTCTTAGCAAAGATACCTACTACAAATATCCTTGTATTGTTATTCTGGTAGAACTCAAAGGAGCTAAATATCATACATCCCAGATGATACCTAAGCCTGTAGGTTCAAGCTCCATCCTCACCCCCACAAACAGTTACCCCATGACCATGCTTCAGGCCTAGGGAATGCCCTTGGGAGGACAAAACCATAAAAAGACCCATGCAGAGTCATGTGCATAGAAAATTCCAGATTCTGGGGTACAAGAGCACAATCTAGAAGGATGGCCAACCTTGGGAAAATACCTTAATGATTTCACTAACTTTGAGAAAGATGTCTATTTCTTTTTATTTTGTAGAAAGCCCCAATCTAGGATTATTATTAGAAAATAGCATAGAGTCAAGCAGATACATTATCTACTATAACCATGCTGTACTATAAATACTTTGAAGATAAGGTACAGAAATGTATTGCCTGGGACAAAGATGAAAACCTTTCTATTAAACTCATCTATCAATAACACTATGAATAACATTGTTGTAATATAGAGCAGTGGTTCAAAATATACAGTCCACAGATGCTTGAGGGAGTTCAAAAACCCATCCAAAATTCAAGAATAGGGTGGTGAGGCCAATTCAGGATTGGTAGAAAAGTAGGCAAACATCTGAGGGACTTACTATTACAGCTGTGTCAGCTTTACCTTAAAATTATTATACAGTTATTATGCTGTTGTCTCTTCCAGCTTATTTAGAAAACTATACATTTTTACATCATAGTCCCTAGTTCTTGCTGAGGTGTGGGAGACCCCATAAGCTAGAGGGGAGACATCATGGAGAGTTTCACTGAAGTAATGAGATCTGAGTGCTCTTGTTTCTGAACCTTACCACTAAGTGATTAAAAAAAAAAAAACAAAAACCCAGAGCCCATATATCCTATCTCACAACATGAAATTACAAAAATTAGGAAATTAGAAGGAATGTGAGTCAAAGAATGGCATTACATGGGAGGGTGTGGTGTTATTTGCAATAGCAAGAATAAATATATCAGTGTGGTATCTTAAAGTTTACAAGAACACTTACTGATATATAATTTCTTAGAGTCTTACAAAATTCTTTTGAGTAGTTTGGTCAGCAGTGGCTCCCATTTGGTAAAGGAAAAGACTAAGGTCCAAAGGTGTGAAGTGACTTGCTCAAGCATTGGCAGAAAATCATAGCAAATCCACATCTTCCGGCACCATGCCCTTCCCATATGCACCTTTCCACTGCATGGAAAGCGGTTTGAGCTATTACTGTGCATCACAAATATATTTCAAAGGTTATCTATATTTATTACAAAGCTCTCATAACTTAAGTAAAACCATATCTATGTTCATAGGACATAATATACTATTTATTAAATAGTCATTTTGATTATAATGAAAACAAACCATTCTAATTACACAGGAAATCAGATGGATGGCATAATACAAAGAAATGACAAGACATGAAAATTTAAATATAAATTTATTATTGAATGAATGAATGAATCTGTAATTCACATAATGATATCTCCTGCATCATATTGCTTGCCTAAGAAAGATAAATTGTCATGTAACTCAATTACCAAAGTGTATAGGTACTGACGTGGGTACAGACAGATATCACAGGAACAAGTACAAGCACTCAACTCACCAACAAATTGGCTCCAATATGTGAACCAGAACACAGGTTTATTTATTGTCTCAAAGGGTTATTCTAAGTTTTGGTTCTCAAGGCTACACAAAGCATGTTTAATCAATGTGGCATAGAAGAAGGAAGACTATGGCAGCTGGTCTCCCTTCTATTCTTGCCAACCCCATTATTCCTATCCACATCCATATCCCATCCCTCACATCATTCCCAAAACCAAAGTATGCTTTCTAAAACATAAACCCTATCATGGCACATCATGTCCCACACTCTATTTAAGCATTCCATTAGTTTTCCATGATATTTGAAATAAAATCCAAATCATGGCTAACAAGGCCCAAGTCCCTCTGATTTTATCTATCTTCCTTCCACCCCCTTCCCACCCCACGCTCATTACATTCCAGCTACAAGCCTCTAGCTAGTTACCATTTTTGGGTTTTTACCCTTAATGTTCCCTCTGCCTGAAATGTTCTTCAACATGATCTTCTGCACAGCTCAATATTCCAGTCTCTAGTCAAATGTTACTTCTTCCCAATTGCCCACTCTAAAGGACTCCTCCCTTATCACTTTTTTGCTCATAACCTTGTTTTATTTTCTTTAAAGTACTTAATGTCTGAAATTATATGATTTGCTACTTGTTTATGCCTACTATTTAGTTCCATAAAAGCAACACATTTCAGAGGAGTTGCAACCCCTACACTCCACTTTGTTAGATTCACCCAGGACTGCTAAAAGGAGGTGAGGATGAACAACCATCACACCAAGGAACAGAGAGAGTCTACAACTGCAAGCAGGAGAATCCCATTCATCTGCCCTGTAGGATTGAAGCCCCCTCTCAATTAAGAGGTGAAGTGGGCATCACCATTCCAGAGTCCTCAGAATTGGGGAATAAAATATGGACTAGAGTAGACTTACTGGTATTCTACTATAGACTTATTGTGATTCTAGCAATGGAAGAAATTATATCATTGATGTGGAGACAGTGGCTACTGGAGTTGCTGAAGGCAGGGAGAGGGTAAAAGAGGTGTAGTATGGGGACATTTTTGGGACTTTGAGTTGTCCTGAATGACACTGCAGGGAAAGATGCAGGACATTATATATCCTGCCTTAACCTACCGAATGGACTGGGAGAGAGTGTAAACTACAATGTAAACTATAATACATGCTGTGTAGCAGTGATGCAAAATGTGTTCATCAATTGTAATGAGGGCACCACACTAATGAAAGAAGTTATCAGTGTGGGAAAAGTGTAGATGTGGGAAGTGGGGCATATGAAAATTCCCTATATTTATTTAATGAAACATTTTGTATGATCTATGTATCTTTTAAAAATAAATAAAAATATATTTAAAAGCAAACAAAGAAAACTTATCTGTTGTGGTAGTTTGGAACTGTATGTACCTCAGAAAATCATGTTAAAGCTAATCTGTTCCTGGCAACGTAAACCTATTTTATATAAGCTTTAGTGAAGTTACCTCATTAAGGTATGGCCCAGGGTGGGTCTTAATCTTCTTATAGAAGTCCTTTATAAATGGGATGAATATAAAGAGAAAAAGCTATGGAAGCAAAAAAGTTGAAATCAATGAAACCCAGAAGAGAAGGGAGAGACCAGCAGATACCACCATGTTCCTTGCCATATGGTAGAAGGGTCAAGGATCCCTGACAGCCAACAGTCTTCTGGAAGACAGCATCTGCCTTGATGATCCTTTGATTTGGATGCTCTCATGGCTCCAAAAACTGTAAGCTTGTAAGGTAATAAATTCCCCTTGTTAAAGCCAACCCATTTTATGTTATCTGCTTTCAGCAGCCTAACACACTAAACATCTATCTTTTCCTATTTCATGAAATGACATAAACTGAAAAAACAACCCCACCCAAAAGTTTCTTCATCAAATCACTTAAATTTATTTCAAGCATCATACCATTCTCCACATGTGTACCTATAGTAAAATTTTCACTGGCACTTTGTTAATATTATAATTGTACACATTCATTTTCTATTTGTTGTAATCAAATACTTTGTAAAAATGTATAGATGAGAGGAGTATATAACCAGTGACCATGAGCTCAGCAGACTCTCAGGCTTCTTTCTTCTCTACAGGGAGCTACATGTCTCTTCAAATGGGCCTATTTCAGTACCCACAGAACCAGCCAAGAGAACCCTAATGTCATACTCCAAACAGCAGCTATTGACCCAGAGTCTTCAGAGACCCTGAGGCTAATAACCCAGGGAGGGATGAATGCTAAGGTGTCGGAAATCATCTTAATAAATCCTCTAGGCAAATCAGGGATCCTTACCAACCTTTGTGGTTGAGGGCATAGGCTCTGGAGCCAGAAAGCCTGGGTTTGAATTTCTGCTTTGCCACAAAGACCTTGAGAAGTTACTTATCCTTGCCAACACTAAATGTTCTACAATAAGAGAAATTGAGTCTTATAGTAAACCTTTTCAAATGACGTTTTTTTAGTTTCTTCCTCTGACAAATGGGGATAACAGAAGTACCTAGACTTAGGATTGTAGCATGCATTAAATGAGTTAAATCATATTATGATTCCTCAGTAAAATCTTTTGCTGTCCACAGCATAAAACGGAAAGACCAATATGTATTCAAATGATCTTCTGAACGAATCTAAGAGAACACTTCTCAGAGAAACTGGACACCAAAGAAGATAATGTATTTACAGACTTTGTATCTAGGGAGGCATATCAGAGCTCCTGAAGCTAAGGTCTTTAAATACTAGAGCTTCCCACAAAATAACAGAGAAATCTAAATGGCCACTATAAAAAAGAAGCCATTGCTAATCATCAGACTCTCACAATGACCAATTTCACTTACGACTGAGAAAGTGAAATAGATAACATAAAAATTTAAATATAAGATTTAGAATAGAATTTTTCTTATAGAATTTTATTTCTCTCACTGCATAAAATTAAGTGGCAATCAGCCAATTACTCAATATTTATAACATGTACAATCAACACACTTGTGCACAAAGCACTTGGAAAATGGAAAGAATTCTAAAACATGAAACTTTTCCTCCATGAACTGACAAGTGACTTGAAATGCTTTCAAAAGATATAGAACCAGGACAGGAAGGGCATTTAACCCTGAAACAAATGTCCTTAATAGCCAAATAAAATTGAGACAATCTCACCTGTAAGTAGTTTTGCCATAATAGGGTATTCTTATCTAATGTTTGCACGCTGCAACCATTAGCACCAAAAATTTCTCAGGTCAGACCAAAGCTATTCAAACTCCAAAAACAGTCTAATTTCCATCCATGCCCTCTTAAATTTAGCAATATCACTTTTATAGCACTTTGATGAGTCTGCAAGACTGATAGGACATATTTTTATACTTTTTATAGGTATCAGATTTAAATGAATAGTAAGTCACAAAACCAAAAATATCAACAGCTAACATGAACCACAACACCGTAATGATCATAATTCATACTTTACATAGATATCAAATTCTCAAAGAACAAAATTTGTATAAACACTTTTCTGGAACTCACTTGAAGGATAATGATTTGGACATTTTCAAAAGCCTGTCAGTTGAGACAAATGCCACAGCAACAATTGCAAAAAAATTTATTAACTCTGCATCATTACTATTAATTTCATTTTAAAGATGTTTTATTACCTTCTCAACACATTATTTAATGAAAATGTCTTTCATTGTACCAGTATCCTGACATTATTTTAAAGAAGAGAAAGTTTCCAACTGCTATTCCCTAACTCCATTTCTTCAGGTAAACAAACATGATGACTACACAAAAGAAATAAACAGGAAAGGAAAAGTGATGGGAATATTATAAAATTAAATATCTATGAGGATAAAATAGTGCTTCTTCAAACGTACACCCCAGGCTAAATCTTACTGAAAGAGAACCGCTCATGTCTCAAATTTGTATATCACAATAACAATTAATTTAAAATTAGAAACACGTAAGAAAACTCTTATCAGTCTCTGTGACTTACCTCATCATCTTTATACCAAGAAAGGCTTTCAGCAGTAAGGACGAACCAATATCCCTTAGAACCTCCCTTCATGATACCAATGTTGCTGATGGTTAGCCAACCCTTGCGAATCACCTACAAAAGAGCAGAAATCAGCATAGACATTTCATTTAACAGAAGCTAGCTGAGGGCACAAGTCTTAGACTAAGTGAAGTTAAAAACAAGATACAAACTGTAGTTGTAACAGCATTGTTCCCCCAAAGCTCAATCTCTATTAAGCTATTCAAGAATAATTTCTCTTTCAACAGTACAGATGACCAGAAGAGAGTCTCTCTGGTTAGAGATGAAATTGCAGATTTATATGAATGACAAAAGCGGAGTGACTAAAACAGACAGGAATGAAATTAGGCAGAAGAATAGATTTGTGCCAGGCCTATTTATGGTACTGGTGGTACAATTAAAACATATTTATTTAGTGGACTGGATGAACAATGATTGATTCTAGATGCCCACTGCCTCTTCTTCCCTTCCAGCCGACTGGTCCATTTGTTTGCCTGTTTTGTATGTCACAGGATTTCCACCAGAGACTAGCCAGCAAATGGTGAAAAGAAACTCACGTCAACCAATTAGTTCCTCATTAAGAGCTCTGAAAAAGGGTGAATAAGGGAGAAAACTGAAACAATATGCTAAAATTAAAAGTTTGGAGTTTTTTAATAGTCTTGATTTACCCATCTACTTCTGTTGTTATGTGCCATGCTACAAAACACGTAGGATCTTTATAAAATCTTTAAGTAGGCTTTAAATTTTAAAACATTAGAGAGTTGGATTAGAGATTTGACAGAAATCTGCTAGTGGCATGTAAGTGAAGTGTAATTTTTTCCTCACCTTTGTTATAAAATAAATTCTGTTTTCCATAGGGCATAATTTATCATCTCTTTTATGTGAGATAATTTTTGCTGTCATAGAACTGGAAATATATGGAATAATATGATATCCTAAATGACAAGAGCCATCCTATATCTAAATTGTTCAGTATTTATCCTAAATATCATAAAATTATTTATTGAATGAATAATGAATGTCAAATCCTAAAGGAAGATATAAATGCTCTAATAATCAAATTTCATTTTTATATTGCCACCAAATTTTCTAGTTGAAAGAGGAAGGCCATTCTAGAGAAAATTGTGAAATAAGCCAAGGTTATATTTATTGATCGCCAAGTCTTTCTCCACAATTCCAATACCTGCCACCCTTTAAATCCTCATTTCCACATCTTCCAGCTGCCCATTCTTCTTTCAATTCCTGATTGTATTGAATCCCACTCAGGTCTAGACTAAGATAGTCCTATCCGTTGTTCAAAATTACCCCTTCATCTTACCCTCTATATCAGAGTTTCTCAATGTATGATTTTACCAGCTATATCATACTTATCAGTGTGCATTCTAAAATACAGACCTCTATACCACTTCCCTGTTTGAATGAATCAGAATTTATACACCTGAGCCCAGGAATCTGCTTCTAAACACTTTTCCAAGGTGAACCTTATATATACTAGATATCAAAAGTCACTGCATGTAAGGCCTAGAGCAGTACTGTGCCTAGGAGTTTCCTCCTGACAGCCTTCATGTTACTCAAATGTGGCCAGTCTCAAAGCCAAACTCAGCATGTAAATGCAATGCATTCCCCCCAGCGTGGGACATGACACACAGAGATGAGCCTCCCTGGCACCAAGGGATCACTACCAAGTACCAGCTGATGATGCAACTAGAAAATGACCTTGAATTGAAGGTTCAACGCGGACCAGCAGAATATCCCTGTCTACATATAATAACAGGAGTTTAAAATGCTGTTTGACCTAATGTAAGGGGGAAATGGAAAGGAGAAATGAGTTTATATGGCTATGAGTCTCTAAAAAAGAGTCTGGAGGTTGTCAGAAGGATTGCCCTTATGCACACCTGAGCAGTCTCAGAGACAGATAAAGTAGATACAACCCCAGGTATTGGTTCTTTTGAGGGCTAAAGAGACCCACAGGTTCTATGGTCATGGCACATGGGGTTTACTGCCATGTCAGTTGGCCCTTCTTTGGAACTGGTGTTTCTGCGTGATGGAGCTGGACACAGATAGGATCTCTTTTCACAAGACTTTCATGCTACTTTACTGGAATTGTAGTTGGTGCTGGGGTTTAAATATATCTAGGGGATTTGAATCTCTGGACTGACAAGATGATAGCCAGGCCCTGAGCCTCAACAGACTTCAACTCCTACACTCTGATTTATTGGACTTACCCCACTCAGCTAACATGGAGTTGAAGAATGTCAACCACCACACCATGGAGCCTAGAGTGCCTACAACCGAAAGCAAGTGCCTACAACTGGATTGCATCCAGTATCCATGTGGAATCTAAGCCTCCTCTTGACATAGATGTGCAATGGACACAACCAATCCAAGGTCCACAGAGAAAATGTGGCATTGGTGTGGGAAAAGTGGCCATGGTGGTTGCTGGGTGTGGGGAATGGGAGGAAGAGATGAGATGTGGAGGCGTTTTCGGGACTTGGAGTTGTCCTGGGTGGTGCTTCAGGGACAATTACCGGACATTGTAGATCCTCCCAGGGCCCACTGGATGGAACATGGGAGAGTATGGGCTATGATGTGGACCACTGACCATGAGGTGCAGCGATGCCCAGAGATATACTTACCAAACGCAATGGATGTGTTATGATGATGGGAAAGAGTGTTGCTGTGGGGGGAGTGGTGGGGTGGGGGCGGTGGGGTTGAATGGGACCTCATATTTTTTGAATGTAATATTTTTTAAAAATGAATAAAAAATTAAAAAAAAAAAGTCACAGCATGTACACATACAATCAAAACATCATTTTCCTTAAAGCAAATTATGTTATCTAATTGTCAGTAAGAAGGAACAGGTCAAATTATTTCATACTAATATTATTACCCAACTTACCAGGGCTTACAAAGAGCGTACCGATCCCATTAATCAATGAAAATATACTTATCATTTCATTTTATTTGGTATCTCTGGCAGTTTGATATTATTTATGAATCCCCAAAGAAGAAAAATTATGTTTGTAAACTGGTCTGTTCCTCTGGGTGTGATCCCTTCTGACTGTATTAAATTCAAAGGGTTTAAGTTTACTTGCTAAAAGTTTAGGGCTTTAATTCAACCACGCCAATAGGGCATGACTCAGGGTTGAGTCCCTGCCCCTTTGGTGAGCCAATATAAATGGACACTCACTCAAGAAGACTTAGAAGAAGAGAGGGCATTCCACAGACACAGAAGAGGACAGAGTTTTAAAAATTATTTTCATTTTTAAAGAAGATTTCAATTACACAAATGATACATAAAAAATTTGAGGGATTCCCATATGCCCCACTCCCATTCCCACTCCCTCCCACACTTTCCATATCAACAATATCCCTCCTTAGTGTGGCACATTTGTTACAATTGATGAACACATATTGAAACACTGCTACTATGAATGGATTACAGTTTACATTATAGTTTACATTCTGTCCCACACAATTTTGTTCGTCGTGACAAAATATACAATGGCCTATATCTGTCACTGCAATGTCATGCAGGACAACTCCAAAGAGGAGAGAATTCTGAACCTGCAGCCCCAGGAAGAAAGATGAGCCGTTTGCCTGATAGTTTGCCATTAATGAGTACAGAGCAGCACAGCGCTGATAAGGTCTGGAAAGAAACTAACCCTATGCCAGACTGATATAGAAAGCCCAGAGAGATGAGCCCTATGCCAGCCTACAGCTGAGATCAGAAGAAGGTGGGTCCATGGATCCTTAAGAGGAAGAAGGCCCTAGAGACCAGACAGAGATCGCCCACCATCTTGCTTCAACATATGGCAACTGACTTTGGTGAGAAAAGTCTTGAGTTGGACTTTTTAGGTTCCAATAGATTCAAGATTATCCCTATGATATCATATTTATTTGCATTCCAATATTCTTTCCTATTTGAGAGAAAAAGAATAGGTTTACCATGTTGTGAGTGCACATGGCCCACAGTCCATCATAGGCAGCCGTGGAAGTATGTTCAGCACTGAATGTTGACAGCAAGTGAGTTGCCATCATAGAAAGTTTAAGGAATTCCAATAGCCTTCAGAAAAATAGAAAAACTAATCATCAAATTCATATGGAAGTGCATGGGACCCTGACTAACCAAAACCACCTTGAAAAAAACTGTTAGAGGACTCACACTTCCCGATTTCAAAACTTATTACACAGATACAGGAATCAAAACAGCATGGTACTGGCACAAGTAAAGACATATAGAACAGTGGAATAGAATAGTACAGAATAATAGAATAATACAGAAATAAAACCACACCTCTATGGCCAAATGATTTTGGCAAGGGTGTCAAGTCCACTCAATGGGGAAATAACAGTCTCTTCAACAAATGGTGCTGGGGAAACTGGATGTTCACATGTAAATGAATAAAAGTGTATCCACATCTCTTACAATATACAAAAATTTACTCAAAGTGGATCAACAACCTAAATATAAGAGCTAGACCAAAAAACTTTTATAAGTGATAAGCAGATGTGGCTCAAGCAATTGGGCACCTGCCTACCACACAGGAAGTCCTAGGTTCGGTTCCTGGTGCCTCCAAAAGAAGACTAGCTGATGCGACAGCTGGCATGGTAAGCTGATGCAGTGAGATGACTCAATGAAGAAACACAATGAGGAGACACAAGAAATGGGAGCAGAGGTGGCTCAAACCATTGGGGCGCCTCCCTCCCACATAGGAGGTCCTGGGTTCAGTTCTGGTGCCTTGTTAAAAGAAAGACAAGCACACAATCAACAGACACAGAGAGCAGACAGTAAGCAGAAAATAAGGGGGAGGGAGATAAATAAATAAAATAAATCTTAAAAAAAAACCTGATGGAACTGCTTTAAAAAAAACTCTTAGAAGAAATCACAGGGAAATACCTTCAGGACCCTGTATAGGTAATGGATTCTTAGATTTTTACATAAAAAGCATAAGTAATAAAAGAAAAAAATAGATCAATTAGACTTCATCAAAATTAAAAACGTTTGTGCAAAAAAGGACATCATCAACAGAGTCAAAAGATGATCTACATTATGTGAGAAAATATTTGGAAACCATATATCTGAGAAGGGCTTAATACATACCTCACAACAAAAACACAAATCACCCAATTAAAAAATGGATGGACAAAGGGCTGAATAGATATTTCTTCAAAGAAGATATACAAATGGCCAATAAGCACATGAAAAGATGGCTCAACATCATTAGCTACAAGGGAAATGCAGACAGAAAAATGAACCCTTGTACCTTTTTTTGTGGGAATGTAAAATGGTGCAGCCACTATGGAAAACAGCTTGGCAGTTCCTCAGAAAGTTAAACACAGAATTAGCATATGACCTGGCAACCCCATTTCTAGCTATAGACCCCAAAGAACTGAAAGCAGTTCTCAGACAGATATTTGTACACCAATGTTTATTGTAGCATTATTTACAATAGCCAAAAGGTGGAAGTAACCCAAATGTCCATCTGCAAATTAGTGGATAAACAAAATGTAATATATGCATAGAGTGGAATAGTATGCAGCCATCCCCCTCCCAAAAATGAAGTTCTACTACATGCTATTACATGGATGAACTCTAAAGACATCATGTTGAGTGAAATAAGTCAAACACAAAGGGACAGCTATTGTATGTATGATTCCACTTATATGAAATATTTAGAATATGCACATTCACAGAGACAGAAAGAATACAATTTATCAGGGCCAGAGGTAGGTTATGGAGTTTGGGAGAGAATGGGGAAGAAATGCATAATGGGTACCGGGTTTCTATTTTAGGTGATAGAAAAGATCTGGTAATAGATGGTAATGAGGATACCACAACATTATAAATTGATTAATCCCAATGAATGGTAAGCTTGTGAGTGAGTAAGATGGGGAGCTTTATGTTACACATATATTTCCAGAATTTAAAAAAAAGTTTTAAGAAACTTTGATCCGATACCAGCCCTTCCTTTTATAGTAGATGAATCACATTCACCACAAATAGATTTTTTTTTAAGAATGGCAATCAGTTCTAAACAAGAAATGAGTGCTTTTTTCACTAAGAAATTGCAGGAGGGAAAAATCATGAAATCAAGGTAAAACAGAGAAATTAGGTAAAAATAAAACAGATATTCAGTAAACATGAACAGAAGAGAGGTTAAAATGCTAACAGTAAATTAGTAATTTAAAAAATAACAAAATTAAGTGAGAAAGAGAAGACAAAGACTAATTAAACAAAATTCAAAAAGAATGTCAAGAGAAGTGACTATAGCTCAAGCAGATGAGCACCTGCTTCTCACTTGGGAGGTCCCAGGTTCGGTTTCTAGTGCCTCCTGAAAACAAAACAAAATGAAATGAAAACATGCAAAACAAACAAAGGAGCCCACTCAGGGAAGCCAATGTGGCTCAGTGGTTAAGCGCCAGCTTCCCACATACAAGGTCCTGGGTTCAATTCCTGGCCTCTGGTACCTCAGGAAAAAAATTAAAAGAAAAAGAAGAAAAAAAAAAAGAATAATAAGAGAAATGGCATTGGCTTTAGAAACCCCTGGTAGAGAACTAAATCATATAAAATGTTAATTGTATATTCAAATTTAAAATTACAAAACAAACCCTTCAACATTCAGTGTAATAATCATTCACAGCCTCTAAGTGTTTGAATATCAAATCCTGTTTTGAGTACCCAAGTAAACAAGCACTTGCCAGCCCATAATTACATGACTAGAAAGGAACTCTAGAGCTGAAAGGGCATGTTCTTATTTGTAAGGCTGGAGACAAACCATGTTTTAGAATTTACTGCCATAAGTATCATCCAAGTTTCTTTTGCCAAATACAGAAACTTTGAAAGCAACTCTAAGGACAGAAATGGGAAGACTGGAAGAAGTCTATTAGAGGAGAGCTTGCCTTCCTCACTCCAGAGATGTTCCTCCAAGTGGAAGAAGCTCTATTTGCATAACACTCCAGCCTTCTGCTAATCTCTCTCTCCCTCCACCCAAGTTTTAGAAGAAACAGGGCAGGAATAGCCTAGCACCTTCTCTTGGCAGCCAGCCTACCTTAGAGAATACCTGTTCTAGTTAGTTTTCTTTTTGCTATAAGAAGGCAGGCCTTGTCAGGGCTGGCAAAACCTGTACGTTAGAGGTAAGTTCAGACCAGCAACATCTGGCCAGCACACTGGGTCATAAAATTAATACACAGACAAGGAATAAAATTACGGGGAGAAAAAAGTACATGTGGAAAAGTTCTGGTGTGGCCAAGGCTTTGGGCCTTCAACTTTATTTGTGAGCAGGGCGTTTTGACCTTGGCCTTGCTTATGGTAGACCATGCAAGGTTTTTCAGCTGTGCAGCTGGCTTTTTAACTATTGCAGTCTGAATAGAGGTTATAAACTGTAGTCATTTGGTATTTTGACCTTCGTAGATTACAAAAACTTTTCCGCAGTCTTTCTGCATGAGTTGCTGCTTCTACAAAGGTAGAACTTCAGAGTCTGGCAAATCCTGGGAGTCCAAGCAAAGGTATGGGCAGGCCATTCAACCAGCTGGTTGGGAGGGACCTACCTTTGCAAACACAGGCATCCTCAATATACAGGCTGCTCTTCCTTGAATCTGGCAGGCAGAACATTTTCTAAGCAGGTGTGACTGATGCAAAGATTGAGCTATAGGGAAAAGGGGTTTTACACATATAGGCCTGATAGGCCTGGAGAAGGAACTAAATTTACTACTTTTAAATGTCCATCATTACCACAGAGCACCCTTGAGGTTCTAGTTTTAATTTATCAGGGCCAGGTCTAGGTAAGAAGGGTGGTATCATCTGTCCCTAGTTCTATTCTATACACAGAGCTAAGGCAAGGAGGGAAAGGTGGAGAGCTAGCCTTAACTCATGTGGTTTATTTACTGACTCAAGGGTCTACCCCCAACACATGATTTCATGTTGGCTCTGGATAAATTACACAGGGAGTGAAAGTCTCCTCAGGAGGCCAAGGCTAAAGAGAACACAAAGGCAAAAGGGAAGTAAAAATTATGAAGTTTTAAATATACTGCATGGGAAAAGGAAATTAAGTAAGACCTGGTGACAAGGCCTGCCATCATTGCAAATTCCTACACTTTGCAATAAGACAGTAATGTTTCAAGTATACTTCACTGGGACTATATGTAGAGATGGCTTTCCCCTTTGGTAGTAAATGCATAGGGGTAAAATTAACCTCTTAGGAGCGATTTCTCTGAATAAGTTTATGGTTTCACAAGCAACTAGAAAACACTGATTAGCAGTCTAGTAGGGCTAAAACCAGGAAGATTTTCTCCTTCTGCCCTCTTTCATTCAACTATTAAATATATGTTAAAGTCAGTGGCAACACTTACCAAAGGGATCTGGGAACATGACCATTGCAAGAGATAGCTGTTTTAAAGACTAGGAAATCAGTTTGTTATATTAAATGTGGTTGATATGGAACTAGTGCTGGAATTATCTTTTGTGTCCCACTTGTTGCATTTTTTACACAGTGAGAAACACCAGGGACTATTTCAGCTTCTGAAGTCCAGAAGGAATGGCCCATCCTTTTGGAGTCAGCTCAGGCTGCAGCTGCTGAAGGAACCCCAGCTCCAGCTGAGCAGGAGAATCTCTCTGGTTGAGGCTGAGAGAGTAAAAATTGGGAGAGGACTTTAGCTTGGTGATAGAATTTAATTCCATAAGCATCACAGACTTTACAAACTCTTTTGGGAAAGTAATCTTTGGACTTTATTTTCTGGGAACTTCAAAGGAGGGAGTTCATATTCACATTGAACACATTTCTAATTTGTTGACATTTTATTACTGAAGTGTAACATATCAGAACATGGATGGACAGGCACTCCTATGGTTCCCCTGCTTGTTTCACTCCAGGAGGAGTACGGTGACTTTTCATATTGGTAAATGTGGAAGGATAAACAAGGCAAGTGTAGTCCAGAGTCTTTTCCTCTCCCGCATTCCTCTTGGGATTAACCTGCCCAGCAGACCCATGCTTTAACTGAGGAAAGAGGGCATTTGGGCCTGCAGTTTTGAGTGATACATTCAATTTAGGAGGGTGTTCACAAGGTCATTCTCACCTCAGACAACAGCTATTTATTGCATACCTGGCTGAGATGGGCCAGGCACTGTGCCAGGTGCCCTGTGTTGATCACAAATGAGGTCCACTATTACTATGCTCTGGCGTGTCTTATCAGTGGCCTGATAAAACGTAAAAAATAGAATCTCACATTTAGTTTACCTTATGATTGGATAAAGGAGCTGTGAAAACAAGCAAATAATGAGAAAGATGTATAAACCATGTTAATGAATAATCAAGATGCAAAATGATAAAATATTTGATGAAAGTCTTCTTTCTTTTGTTTTCAAGACTCTACAAAATGAATTTGCCACTACTATGAATGAATTGGCTAAGTGACATCTGTATGTTTGGATGTTTTTTTTTCCCCATGACTAACCTTCTAGGGAATCACAGCACAGAATGTCCTCAGTATAATAGGCAGAGTTAAGAATACAATTTGATGGGGTCAGCGGACTTGGCCCAGTGGTTAAGGCGTCCGTCTACCACGTGGGAGGTCAGCAGTTCAAATTCCGGGCCTCCTTGACCTGTGTGGAGCTGGCCCATGTGCAGTGCTGATGCACGCAAGGAGTGCCCTGCCACGCAGGGTTATTGCCCGCTTAGGGGAGCCCCACGTGCAAGGAATGTGCCCCATAAGGAGAGCCGCCCAGCACGAAAGAAAGTGCAGCCTGCCCAGGAATGGTGCCGCACACACGGAGAACTGACACAAGATCACAAGATGACACAACCGAAAAAAAAGAAACACATATTCCCTTGCCGCTGACAACAACAGAAGTGGACAAAGAACACACAGCAAATAGACACAGAGACCAGACCAACGGGGGGGGGGGGGGGGCGGGGGGGAAGGGGGAGAGAAATAAATAAATAAAATCTTAAAAAAAAAAAAAAGAATACAATTTGACTGCATTTCTAGGAATTCAAGCTAACATTTACTAAACACTTAATGCATTGCGCTAAGTGCTTCATCACCATATTATTTCTTTTAATCTATATAATAACCTTATTATAAATGGCATTGTGGCTGTAAGGGGTTGTCTAGGGTTATAAATATCAGTTCAAAGAAAGCTGGAGAATAACCTAGGGACTGAATAACACAGTGAACCCAGAGGTGGAGGAGAACTGTGCTTAACAGTACAAATATAACAATGTCCTTCTGTGAACTAAACAGATGTACATCACTATTGTAGGGTGGTGGGAATGTGGAGAATGGGAAAAGTACAATTAATGAAACCTAGGGACTATAGATAGCAATACTGCAATATTCTTGCATCAATGCCAAAGATGTACTATGCTAATAATGGGGTGATATGGAAAAAAAATGGCCAAATGTAGGTTATGGACAATGGTTATCAGTAATAGTCTGATAATATTATCTCATAATCTGTAACAAATGTTCCACAATGGTGTGGTGTGTTTGGTGAAGGGGTGTTGTATGGGAATTCTACACATATGCATGATTGTTTTATATGTTCACAACTCTTGTAATAAAAATATATTTTTATAAAAGCCAATACATAATAACTTCATGAGGGAGGTAGTATTTTCTTCGTTGCAGATGAGGAAACCGTAATCAGGTTCCTGTCTATTTAACTGTCAAGCCCATGCTCATAACCAACAGGTCTTCCTCATAGGAGCTTAGGCACCAGTTGGCATTTTGTTCCACTTTGCATAGCACACTAAGAGGGCACAGCTTCTTAGCTCTTGAATAAAGTAAAATCTCTCAGGTGGTCTGATTTCAGAGCCTTAACTCATAACACATATAAGAATGTTGACTACAGTATTATTTCTAATAGCAAGCAATTAGAAACAACTTATTTGCCTAACAGGAAACTGGTTAAAAGTTTATGAAATAATCCTGTGATGTTTAATAAGCTGAGTGAAAACTCCTAATGCATAATGAGAGAAGAAAAAGTTTTGAAAAAGGAATACTAATACCGGACAAGATTTTAGAGTCAGATTGCCTGGGATTGGCTCCTAATTTCAATATTTGCTAGCTGTGTAACCTTGGCTGAGTCCTTAAATCTCTCTTGGCCTCAATTTCCTCATATGTAACATTGGAATAATAATAATGCCTTTCACATAGAGTTCTTATGAGGATCACTGAATTAATATATGTAAAGGACTTAGATCAGTACTTTAGATACAGTTATTATGTACAGTATTATTTGTTACATTTTTAATGTATGCATAGAAAAATGATTACTTAATATACACCAAATGTTAATTATGATTGAATATTGGTGGCAAGATATAGTTATATTCACTTCCTTCTACAATTTTCCTGTATTTTCCGTGTAGTCTACAATATGTCATTAAAAATGTAAGTTGACATCACATTATGGCTTGTTCAAAAGGCAATTTATTGAGATTTCCCTTTAATGTGTAATGAACACAACATGTTGGGAAACTAAAGTAGATTACAAACAATCCAGTAGTGAAATAACCCTAAAGCAGAACATAAAAAGAAATGATCCTGGAATATTATATGGAAAGTCCTTGTGATGAAAGAAGTTTGTCAATTTAAAATAAGGAGCTGATTTGATTGACTGAAAACATATTAACAATGAACCAATAAAAATTGATTGGAAATAAGGAACCAATGTTTAATATTCCTATCAAATTCCTCTTTTTATTTGGAGACACAACTGCCAAAAAGATAACTTTCTGGTTTCTCTATAAAATCCAACCTCTACCTAACAACACTGGCCTAAGTTTAAACTGTAGCCACCTAAATAAAATTCTAGAAGTTAAAAAGAAATTCAAGTTTTTGTTTCATGAAATAACCTCATTATATAATCTAAAGAATCTCTCTCGCACTTTTTTCTGGACTGCACAAGAACTATTTCCAAGGTGCCTCCATCTTCTTCCAATCAATTTGTCCTTTAAAGGCACCTGAAGTCGCTTTCCATCAAGTTTCACTTTCAGCACATTAGCCCATGTTCAAATAATAAGGGCCGCTGTGCCTCACTAGGCTATTTTACTATCTTGATTTTCAGAATTATTCCTAAAGACTTTCCTCTCTTCTCATGGTATCCAAAAATTAAAATTTTTCAACTGCCTGTTTATGTATTATTTCTGCCACATGCACAGCTATTTCTGAAGAATTCACTAAAAGGGTGAGCTGTTTATTCTCAGAATTTACTCACCTAAACCTCTACAAGATCCAGGCCATTAACCATGATGAAAATCAGGGCCCTTCTTTTTTCACTTTTTTCCTGTGTATCTTTTCCATGTGCAGAGCTTCCTTTGAAGTTAATAGGAGCCCTCCATGTGGAAGAGATTCCAAATGATACAAAACAGAATGAGAACTAAGTCCATCATCTACTTCTCACATTCAAGGACACAAATATATACACAAAGGAAAAGATAGTTCATAATTAGCAAGGTCTACCCAAAATTTGGATATTTTACTAAAAGCAATTCAGAGAGTTTCTTTTAGAGGAAAAAAAAACCTTAGTAAATATTTATTAATTCATTGAATAGAAAATTAATGGTCCCTTTATATGGGTCAGGCAGCACTCTGGAAATAAATATGATAACACAAAGAAATTTTTAAAAAATAGGCAACAACAAAATAAAAGGTTTAGTTCCCACCTTGATGAAGCTAATGGGTAAATGGGGAATAAACATTAAACAAAGAAACACCCAGATAAATGTAAATTACAACTGTGGTCAGTGCTGCCAAGGAGTGTTTCAGCACATTAAGAGAACTCTTACCTGAATGGGGTATATGAAAAGCTTATTTGAAGATTAAAGCACTTGAGTTAAAATCTGAAAAGTGTGTGATAGGGAGTGGCAAATGCAAAGTGGCTGTAGCACAGAAAGGGAGAGTGAGCCTTGTGAAAGACAAGCCTGGAGAGGCTTGGCTGTGCTTGGCTGTGTAATTTATGTGAAGAAATTTAGTCTTTATCATGTGAGGAATGGGAAGTCTTTGAAGTGTTTAAAGTAGGGCAGGAACATAAGATTTGCATGGTTAGAAGTTCCCTTCCAGCTCTGATTTGGTGAAGATATCAAAGGAGGGAGAGAAAGGATTCACAAAGATTGGCTAGCTGACTAATGCAAAAGCTTGAGCCTTAGACAATAACTTTGAAAAGCGTGATGGAAATGGACATATAGAAAAATAGACAGATTTGAAGACTATTTAGGAAGAAAAATTGATATGGCAATGATAAGCTGGATATAGAAGATCAGAGCGAACACAATGTCAAGGATGACTCCCAAGTTTTGAGCTCATGAAACCAAACAGATTGTGAAGGGACAATCATTGAAAGAAAGAAAGACTATGTTTAGGGAGGAAATGGTCAAGCCAAACAAATGGACCTGGAAAATAGTCTAATAGATACAGAGAAGTCTAGATCAGATATACAAATTTGTAAATCTATGATGTATGGGTGTGATTGAAGTATGGCAGGGGAAAAGGGGGAATGACAATAGAATGAGAGTTGAAACAAAAAAAGAAGAGGACCTGGGACTAAGCCTTGAGGAAAGTCAGCCTGTATTGGCTGTGTGGATGTATAGAGAGGATGGACATAGAAAGGAGACAGAGTAGTGAGTGGCTAAAAGGGTGGGAAGAAAAACAGGGGATACTGCATCCATAGAGATGGCAGAGAATGTTTCAATAAAGCAACAGGCAAAGGGATTTAAAAGGTCAAATGCTGCTGTGAGGGAAAGAAAGATTAAAGTTAAAAAATTACTCAATGGTTTGGATAACATGGAGAGTACCGAAATGGTGATAGTCAAAACATTTAACTAATTTGGCATGGGCTCTGACTAATCAGAAGGGACACTGGGGACATGTGCTTGAGCAGGGTACTGGAGGTCCCCTCCTGTCCCAGGCCTTTCCTTTAGTTTCTGGATAAAGGAGGACTGGAGGGATTCTCAGAGAGGGGTCTCTCTGACATTGCCGATGATAGGCAGGCACTTGAAGGTGCAACCACTTAGAATTGGTATGAAAACACTTGACATTTTCACAACCAGTATGCAGGGGCCATATCAAGTATTGACAAGGAAAATTATCAAGTATTATTTCAGTGGGCTGATGGAGGGAGAAAGCTGCCAGACTGGAATGGGTGGGTGATAGAGTTGAAGTGTTCTTGTGCAACTCTGATTTCATACGATGAATCGATACCTTCCCAACATCTTCTGGATGCAGAAAAAAATTCTTGCAGGACAAAAGAAATTAAGAAATGGAAAATTTAAAACACATGTCTCAAAAGAATTAATTTTAAAGAAGTTCCTGGAAATTTTGATCCACAAAAGAAAGCAATAAGATATGCAGCCATTCAACCATTTGGGTTAGAGTATTAGTTGCCTGTCCTTCATACAGAATTCACGATTATAAATACTAATTTTCTATGGGAAAATGCATTCATAGATCCAATGTGGAATCCCAGCTTCAAATCTCTTCCAATGTAAGGGAACCAGGGATCTTCCTTTCTCACCTGTTGGGTGATGGATTGTTCTGTGGATTTTGGCAGTGGGGATATGGATGCCAATGGTGAACATCTGGAAGTGACTGGGAATTCCTACCTGTGCAAAACCACAGAAAATCTTGCCTTTCAGGTCCATTACCCCATTTACTTCAGCCTGAAACTCCAGGGAGTACCTTACCAATGCCCCAGTTTTCTTTCCTCCCCTGGCCTACTGGGGAAGAGAAAATGCCTCACAATGTTACCTTGCCCTTATATCTCAGAACCCTTTTTAGCATTTCTAGGTATGTTCCTGCTGGTAATTGTAAGGAGACAGAATAAAAACGCTCATTCCTACACAGGAAAACAAATTCTTCCTCCTCCTTCCACTCCAAATATATTTCAGCCTTCAAAGAAAGACCAAAGATGGTACTTGTAGGGCTCTGATTTAGAAACACTAAATATAAGAGTCACCTATATATATCCAGGAAAATGTAGCCATTTTGGTGCTTTTGTGAAATAGAGAGAGGGGTCTCAGGCCTCTGAAGAATTTGAAGCGGATGGATGAGATTGAGGTAGAGTTTCCCAAAGTATATTCCAGGAACGCTAGAGTTTAGAGATATTCCATGAAAAAAATTTCCATGACTAAATAAATTTGAGAATTCCTGAAATACCATATATTCTTTTCTCAGATGGATAATACACATTCTTATATGAAAAACGCTGAGAAGTCCTGAGGAAAACACACCTTTTAGCTTTGTTTAATATATTGCTACTCCAGATTTGCCCATGTAACCCTATTTTCAAATCCAAAAGTGTTCTGAACGTTTCAAAAAAAAAAGAGTTATGGAGTTAAGATACAGAAGAAAGGAAGGAGCATCTATTGGAGCTTTAGGTATCTCCTACCCTCCAACCCCCAAAACTCCACCTGTGAAAGCATTGTGGACTGACTTTAGATTGGTACCACATGTGAAATGTGAGAAAAGAATCCTGGATGTATGGGCTATATAAAGGAACACTGCAGGTCCACAGCAGTGAAAGGAAGCAAAGAGATGAAAAGAGAGGAGGTAAATGAATAAACTAGCAGTGGGAAGAGAAGAGAGAGCAAGTGAGAACCTGCTGTGGATTCTCTTTAGGATGATCATATGTGTGTGTGTAAGTGGTGCCTACACAGAGTACAAAAATGCAAAATAACATTCATATGCAGCAAACCCCAGTGAAGGAAAGAGATAATGACACAATGTGAATGACCCATCGCCTCTGATAAAAACACAATCACATATTAACCTATATTTAAGTAAGAGTATCAAAATACTAAATTTATATCTACAGCAAGTGCTAACTTTTCAGAGTCAAATATAAGCTGTGTCTAGATTAGCTAGAAACATTAGATCTATCCATATCTCCATTCATCCATTGAATAGATGGTTATTTCTCTGTTTACTAAATTAATACTGTGTGTTCCTAGGCACTAGAACTTATATTCTAGTTGTGAGGGTGGGGTGGAGATGAAGGCCAAGAGAAGATAATAAATGGATAAGTATATAATATACCTGGGGGTGACAAGTACTAAGGGGAAAAAATAAAGCAATATAAGGACAGTAAGTGTTCATGGTGAGGAGGGTTGGTGGAAGGAGGTTGTTTTTTTATTTAGGTAATCATGAGGTACCTCTCTAATAAATTCACATTTCAGCAGAGACCTTAAGTAATTTAAAGAGCAAACCATGTAGATCAGGTTTGGCATAGGAGGACAGGAGGAGGTTGGGGTTAAGGAGATAGATTCCAGAAGAAGGGACAGCAAGTCTAAAAGTCCTGAAGCAGGAAAGGAAGCTATTTGTCCTCATCACAATGAGTGAGACAGGGAGAGGTAGGAAATGGGATTAGACAGGTAGTTGTCTCCTTAGAGACCACTGAAGTACTTTAGATTTGATTTTCAGTGCTTCCCTTCCTTCTCAGGAAGGGAAATCAATAAAGAGTTCTGAGCAGGGAAGTGATATGATCTAACAGATTTTTAAGACAGCCCTTTGGCTACTGACTAGAAGATAAGACAGAGGAGAGCAAGGGGAGAAGCAGGGTGATCAGTTAGGAGGTCACTGTAATAACCCAGGTGAGAGATGGTGGGGGCTTTGAGCAGGAGGTAGTGATGGAAACAGTAAAAAGGATTTGTTGCTGGATGGGAGGGGTGGTATGAGAGAAAAAGAGCATGAAACATCTGCAGAACTGGATCACACGCCCTTTGAGGATAGGAACATTATCTAATACCTCTTTCTATCCGCAGCACCAAACACACAACATTTACCTTTACCTTTATTGTTACTGTTGTTGGATAAAATCCTAGAGGACAGAATAACTGTACACTTCATATGGACACTTTTGTAAGGTAAATACTGGAAGTAATCAATTGGTTTCTCTCATGAAGATTCTTGTAAGGATGAAAATAATTTTGATGTGAATAACTTGTCATTTCTTCATCAAATATATTCATTCCACCAACACGCTTATAACATATTTCCTAGGCACACAGATTCAAACTAAATGGCATGGGAAGTGGACTTGACCCAATGGATAGGGCGTCTGCTTACCACATGGGAGGTCCGCGGTTCAAACCCCGGGCCTCCTTGACCCGTGTGGAGCTGGCCCATGCACAGTGCTGATGCGCGCAAGGAGCGCCCTGCCATGCACGGGTGTCCCCCGCATAGGGGAGCCCCATGCGCAAGGAGCGCGCCCTGTATGGAGAGCGGCCCAGCGTGAAAGAAAGCACAGCCTGCCCAAGAATGGTGACACACACACAGAGAGCTGACACAGCAAGATGATGCAACAAAAAGAAACACAGGTTCCTGGTGCCGCCGATAAGGATAGAATTGGTCATGGAAGAACACACAGCGAATGAACACAGAAAGCAGACAATTGGGGGGGAAGGGGAGAGAAATAAATAAAAAATAAAAAATAAATAAATAAATAAATGGCACGAAGGTTGTACAATATAAAATAAGATTCTTGACTGACTTCAAGATGTGTAAAATGAAACATCTGCCCCACAGGTGAAGTGAAACTTCTGCATACTATAAAGTAAGCAAAATAGTGCAGTGAAAAGAACAGGCCTCTAAGCAGCTCCATCCCATTGGGCAACATCCTTAACCTCAGTTTTGTCATTCATAAATCAGTGCAGTAGTACCTACTCTTGGAGGACAAATAAGAAAGTGTTCTTAGCACAGAGCTTGCCATATCACATATGTATAATAAATGGTACTTGTCACCATTACTCAATAAGAAGTATTAATTATTATCAATAAGTGTTAAGACAGAGATCAAACAGTACAAAAGTATGGAGGAGGGAAGGATGATAATTAATTTGTGAAATTGGGATAGCTTATTTCCTATACTCTTGTAAAATTTCTGAGTAGGATAGATGCTTATATGTTAGAGTCTTAGAACTTCTGGGATTGGAAGAACCTTTATGGAGCGCATGAAACATGAGGAAGTGATCGTGTAAATTGCAATTATCCACACAAAAAAGAGGAAGAGTCTCACAGAACCCCAGCTTCATCTCCACCACTTCCCTTTGCTTCTATGCTTCAGCAACACTCACCATCTTCTGTTCCTCACATATTCAAGCTCTTCCAGGCCTTTGCCCCTGCTGAACCTCCTGCCTAGAATATGCTTCCTGAGCTTCATGGACCAGGCTACTTCTTGTCATTCACAACTTTGCTTAAATATCCCTTCTTCAAAGAGGATCTCCCACAAAGTGTCCCTTTAAAGTGTCCCTAGCTCTTCTCTTCCTCTCACATCAACCAATTTTAATTCTCTGCAGTAAAAAATATACCTATATCTGATTTTTCGACTTAGTACTCAGTTGTTTGTTTACTGTCTCTTCCACTACTAGAACAAAAGCACCATGAGAGTAAAAACTTATGTCTTTTTTGGCCACTATATCTCCAGAAGAGTATCTGGCACTGAGTCAATGAATAGGAAATCACATCAGTAAATAATGCCAAAATTGACTTTATAGGAATCTTTTCTTTTTCTCCTGGTATTAGATTATGTAAGAAGAAAGTACACCTGGAAGACATTTATGATTGAACGTGTCTTATCAGAGAATTAAAATGGTATTAAAAACACAAAGGGGAAGACCACATAATGCAGGATATGTGCTATATTTTTATGAAGGCTTTGGACACTTCTTTTCTATCAGACATGCCTGGAATTTTCAATACCAGGAGGGCAAATTTTATGGTAAGGTCTCTGAGTATATCAATTCCTCATATATTAAAAAAAAAAAATGAGGGGAATAATATTATTATCTCCCCTTGTAAAATTGTTTTGACATTTAAATGAAATAATCCATATAAGAGTACCTGGCACAGAGTAGGAAGTTAAGAAACAATAGCTATCATTATTTGGCCTATCAAGATAGAATTCAAAATAACAGTGCTCATTCTCAGAGTTTATTTTCTATTACTTCAACTTAAAAAAAAAACTATCTAAGTAAGACAACTTTTTAACTAAGGAAACTCTATTCATCTTTAATCATCAAATTATACATTCAGCAAATAAACAGGGAATTCATTCTAAACCAGAGGTCTACTTTGAATGGCTAATATTATTATATTAGAGGAATCATGGGAACAATTGGTAACTTTTTCTGATACAATTCTAAGATTTCAAGAGGACAACTTTATTAATAACAATAATAAAATTGATCACTAACCCTTAATGAACATTTACTATGTGCTGTGTACTTTTACATGGACAATCTTATTTAACCATTTCAATATTCCTAGAAGATATACAGTGTTAAACTTCCCTTCTTATTTTTCTGAGTATTTTGAGACATACAGAGACTAAGCAAATGTCACGAATCATTCTGCTAGCAAGTGGCAAGCTGGGACCCAAACCCAAAATTGATCAGGCCTGTTATTAAGCACTGTCCTCTATTTGGAGGAATAAAAAAGACAGATATGACTAGAGATTTTTTTTTCTTATTGGATAAAAACTGATCTTTTTTTAACTATCTTTAACTTAGAATTTGGTTAATTTTTCATAAATTTCATCTTTTAGAAAATGGGAAGTCTGCAGAGGTTCAGTACAGAGACACTGGGATGAAAGACTCACTCATACTAAAAAGTCAAAAAACATACTTTTATAGAATGGAAAGGACCAAGAATTAGTGGTTGAATCCTAGCTCTGCCATATTAGTTGTATGGTCTTAGGGAAAATGCATAGCCTTTTGAGCCTGTTTTCAGGAAGTATACAAATTAGGAGACCAGGCACTAGTGCTGAGCTTAATGGTTCAAATCCTATCTCTACCACATATTAGATGTGTCACTTTGAGCATTTTACTTAACTTTTATGACCCAGTTACCTCGTGATGGAGCTATTAACACTTCCCTTATAAGGCTGTTGTGAGGAATAAAGAAAAATAATAAATGTACAGTATTGAGGACAGGGTCTACATATAGGAAATGCTCAATACATATTGGCTATATTTATTATTATCCATTAAAATGGAGATAATATATATACTCTACAAGGTTGTTTTGAAGAATAAAGCAGCTAACACAGTGCCTGACACAAAACAGTTATTCAATAAATGTAGCTATTATTATGAATATGATTATTTAAAAATCAAATATGCCAAAGAGTGGTAAGTAGAAGTATAAGTTTGTTTGGCAGTTTCTGGACAATGTAACATTGTGAGGAAAAAAGGAGACACTCTATGGTACTACTTCAATGAATAATAAATATCCAGTAGCCTACATGGATCTTGTCCTTTTTTTTTTTTTTTAATCTTTTCCTAAATTCAATACTTATCCTATATTGTATTACTTGCAATTGTGTTTGCTTTCCTCCCATTTTCCAAATAAGAATGTAGCTTACTGGTTGAGAGCATGGACTTTCTGGGTTTGGATCTCAGTTTTGCCATTGATTAGTTGTATGAACTTGGGTAAACTAATTTAGCCAAGGCTCATTTTTCTTTCATCTGTGAATTGAAGTTAATAATCCCAATCTCAAACTGATGTTGAGAGTATTAAGTAAGATTTATGTATATAAAATACTCAGTAGAATGGCTAGCATCTAGCAAATACTCAATAAATGGTAGATAGTATTGTCAAGTAGAAACCAACTATATATTTTATACAACTTTGGAATACTTATACCTTCAAGAGCACATATGTTATCCAATAAATCATTGGCACAATAGTTCTAATACAGGGGCAATAGCAACCCCTGGGGGTATGTGGTTTTATCAGTATTCCTGCCACACATTTTATCACTGGCACCTAACAAGTAGAGGCCAAGGATAATAAATCCCCACAATGTTCAAACCACACACTACATGAACTTTCCCATCTAAAATGGCAATAGCACCTGCTGGAATCCAAATTAATTCACAATTGGGTGGTCAGCTTAAATGATAATCAAGTTTAAATCCATTTCATTGTAAGATTAAATTTTACTACATTCAGGACCATATCTCAGAGCTATAGGATACTAATTTTCCCTGGTGACTTACTTAGGTGGGAAACATAAGTAGTCCTAGTCACCATGGGCTAATCTGAAATGACAACTGTGAGTGAGCAACAACTATATCTAAGACTCAGTGTTTTTTCTCTGGATGATAAAAAGCAATGTTTAAAATCAATAAACATCTGAACGTTCCCTTCTGAACGTTTACATTATAGCTTGTAAGTCATCATTTATATATCATTTACATATTTGGCCATTTATTTCTGATTTAAAAATATATAACTTCCATTCACTCAGCAGATATGCTGGACACCTATCATAAGCCAGGCTCTTGTCAGACACTAAGAAAATAGCAGTGAAAATGGCAGCTACTGACACTGATCTCAGCTTTAGGCAAGGAGGGGAGGGGATGGACATTTGCAAGTAAGTATACCAAATTAAGGTGAGAAGTCAGGAAAAGTGCTCCCAAGGAAGTGATATCTAAACTGAGATAAGTGGGAGATGTTATTCAGGCAAAAACAAAAAAGATACTCCAGATAATAAATGGGTGTACAAAAAGCCCCGGCAGTGAAAGGGCCTAGATTACTGAAAGAACTAAGGGGAGGTCAGTGTTGCTGGAGCATGGAGCTAAGGAGTGCCAGTGGTAAGCCAAGGAGTTGGAAGTGGTCTAGCAATGGATAATGGATGCTAGAGTGTGGACTTCATTCTAAAGGAAAAAAGTGCTTTTGAATGGTTGTAAGCAGGGGAGTGAAATGTTCAAATTTCTTTGTTTATCCCTAAACAAAACAAAAGAAAACTACATCAAATGTTTTGCTTGTTTGTAATTTCAGCAGAAAGTCTTAGGGGAAAGTGGTGAAATTTCTGGTTAAAGTCCTTTAATTATTTGTGGATTTTAATGATTGATATTCTTCCTGACCTCCTTAATCAGGGCTAATTGAAAATTGGCTGTAACTCAAGATACTCTCTGAGGAAACTTAATAAAGTGAGGTATGTAACAGATGAGTTCCTGATTTCTATTAAAAACTAAAAAACATATAAGTAACAAGCATTCTGATTTCTGATGGGAAATGGAGAGGCCCTGGTAAGTATCAGTCATCTAGAGCAACTCTTTTGCTTAATCCCGTAAACTAGTTGCAGATGTTGGCTCAAGCAGCTAGGCTTTGCATCTGTAATTTTTAAACTGTCTCATATTTCTAAAACCTGACTCTGTATACACCGGAAATCAGTGACATGAATTATGAACTTCAGGAAGAGGAGAAGCACGAGAATTGCCAGAAGTGATAGGAGATAATATTCGGAGCAGCGGCCAGGCTATGTGCACAGGATGAGTGAAGGATGACACGGTTCCTTCCGCCAGGACATGGATCCTGCAACCAGCCATTTGAAAACGAAACCCTGCAAGTGGATGTACCAAACAAGAGGAAATCATTTATAGATAGTTGAGTTCTCAAAAACAAATCCTCCTTTTCCCTCCTCCACTTTACAGCAGGTCAACAGGAAGACCAGAAATGCTGGAAAAGGAAAAGATTTTGAAGGGAAAAAAATTGAGAACACAAATATATGTTAAAAAGATCTTGCCTGTAAGTAGAAAATCATATTTAGTAGAGTTGGGCAGAAAATAAAACTCCTTGCTATTCAACTAATATTTTAATTATGATAGTAACAGATTTGAATTAAAACTTAGAAGAGGAACCAGAAAAAGAATTCATATCGCAAATAAAAATAATCATAGGCATTAGAAACTATTTAAATTATGATGATTGTATTTAGTATTTATATTGTATTTCTCATTCACTGTTATTTATGTACACTATTTCCAAGCTGTGCTCCATCCAGGCAAGATAAATGGCAGCACACTGAACAATCTGCCCACAAGGGCCATCCCTCACAGGTTAAGTTGTAAATAATCTCACCAGGAACCAGGACTAGAACTTCAGCCAGTTACTCAGGGAGGCAAGAGCACAGTGCAACGCTTCAAGGAACTTAGGTTCAATAATAAAACCAGGACACTCATTTCCTGCACAGGGAACATTCATTCCCACAGAATTCATCCTAAAAGAATTCCCCGAGGTAGGGAATGGGTGGGTTGTGGTGTCAAAGAGATTACATAGTAAACTGGGAGTAAAACATTTTATTTCTTCATGTAGGGAAAGCTCTACATCTTTATAGTTTGTTTATAAGATCATCTCTGATGAGTTGCATGTCTTTTCTGCACTTATATAATTAGGAAATATATACCACTAGACAATAAACCACCTTGCTCTTTCCAGAATTTTTTTAGGCAAATTAGAAGTCAGCATTAACTCTTTGAAGCTACTAAGAATACTCCAATTAAATCACAGTCTTGTACTGTGCAAACTTCTCCCAAGAGAAAGTTAATATGATTCCTCAGAAGCTAGAAGAGCCTTACTCATTGGAAATATCTAGGGGTACAAAGAGGAGGGGGAACTTCCTCAAGAGATGGGTGACATTTGGCACACAGAATTTTGTATTGACATGTATAACTACTATGGGGAAAATCGGAGACCCTAAGATTAGAAGATATATACTTTTTTGAGGGAAAAATAAGATTGTTCTGAAATGGGATCATCCTTTTACAAAATTGAATTTTTAAAAATTATGATAAAATGTGCCTGTAATTTATACTAATGCTGGGATTAATGCTCTGACAGATACCTTGACATCGAGACTCAAGATAAAGCAGTGAGTCCAGAGTGATGTCAACATTGGAGCCTGTAAGACTAATCACCAGATCCTCTCTTCCCTTACTGACGTGGTGAACATGAGCTCTCTTTCCTATGACCATAAATTTCAGGACTCATGGAAATATCTCAAGAATGTAAATATGTTTCTGTGTTTTGAGGATCCTGGGTTAAACATTCTGACTTGGAAAAAGCTGTGTCATGTTCTTACACTGAGTATAAAACATTCATGCTTTAGGGGCAGAACTGCAATTTGCCTTGGTTGTGGTGAATTTGGGACAAACTTATGTTGGGTGGATTTGATTTCAATATGGGAAGCAATGAACAAAAATAACAAAAGAACTCTATTGGAAATATACAAAAATTTCTCAGCGACTTATTTCTTTTTTAACTATCATTAGTAAGCCAGTGACTTCCTTTCAAAGGGGAGTCTGGTATTGAATGTGGATATCATCAATAACAAAAGATATCAGGGACCTTTGCAATCAATTAGGCTTTATAATTTGTTTTTTGTTAATCCCTTATTTTGCTAAATTGAAAGGACTGGAGTTCTCTTGATATAAGTGAAGAAATCCTGGCTCTGGAGTTTCAGGCCTGCCCCTGGCCAATAACTGAAAGCCCTTTTGCTCCCTTTCACCTTTTGCTACCTGATAATTGTGCTGAGTTCTCACCATCTTCTTAAGGCCCCTATGTAACTTCCACTCCCCTCACTTTCAACAAACAATCTAGGCTCCTATTTTATGAAGCAGATTGAGCTGTTAAGAAATGAAGAACACAATATTCTTAATTTTTTCCCAGTTTCCATGACATTTTTATTTCAGTAGGAATTTTAATAGTATTGCATATTAATTCTCTTTTTTATATAGTGTAACCTTATTTCTATAGCAAAATGTACTAATCTTATATTAAATAAATAATAAATTAGGTAACCAAATAAATTCAAAAATAAAGCAAAAGAATCGCCCCCAATGGCTAAACAGGACTTAAACTAGAAAAACAAGGTTAATAAATCTATTAATATAATAAATTATATCACTTATTCATTATGTAAAACCATGATAACTTTAATGAAATTTAATGCCCACAGCTGATAATCTTAGAAACAGAGGAATAAAAGAATTCATCTCTTTATCATAATAAATATATTTTAAACCAAAAGCTAACATCAAACTATGGTCATAGACTAAAGGCATTACCAGTAAAATAAAAACAAGTTAAGAATTCTCATTATCATTTTAGTATTATGAAAGAAATAAAATATGAAAATTGAAATAAGAGATACATAAACAGGTAAGAAAAAATTACAATTAAATGAAAAAATTTAGAGAATCCAATAACTTTCACTGATACAGAATAGATACATAGAAATCAATAGGTTTCACATCACAACAAATAATTAGAAAATATAATTGGAAAAAATCCCATTTATACTTACAATATAACATTATTTCCAGGAATTTCATATCTTAAGTATTTTTCTACATTAAGGAAAAAAAACAGTAATGATCATGAACAAAAAAAATTACTATTTTATTGGATGGGAAGAACAGATGGACATACTTCTTCCCATATAATTTATAGGTTTTAGACATACCAAAATTAAAATAGAACTCTATAATATTACAAGATTTTAATCTTCAACTCAAAGAGTAAGTAATCTACACAAGCAAAATATATATTTTAAAAGAAGAGTAATGAAAGGAAATGACAGCGATATTAAAATGTATTAGTTTGCAATGATTAAAATGTGTGACAATGTATAAAAACAAACAGATTGTGGGACAGGATAGATAACAGTGGTACAGATGTTAGGGTAAGAGCTCATCCTTCATCTAGACTGAGGCCAGAATTCTGCCACTTATCCATTTTATGCACTAAGGTGAATTAGTTAATTTTTCTAAGCTTTAGTTACATTATTTATAAAACAGAAGAAATAATGCAACAGTAGGTTGCATTATTACATAGGATTACACAGGATTGTAAGAATTTCATGAGTTCTCTCTCTAAGCCAAACTCAGCATATAAATGCAATAACTTACCCCCAGCATGGGACATGACTTCTGAGATGAGCCTCCCTGGCACCAAGGGATTACAACCAAGTATCAACTAGCATTTCAATTAGAAAAAGACCTTGACCAAAAGGAGGAAAAGGTAAAGACAAATGAGTTTATAGGCTAAGAGACTTTAAAGTGAGGAAGGAGGTCATTCCAGAGGTTACGCTTATGCACATCACAGCAGGATCTCATTGACTGCCAAATTAGACACTATCCCAAATAGCGGGGCTCCAGAGGGTTCTAAAGACACCCAGGCACTATGGTCAGGGCAGATAGCTCATAAGCTGGGTGCCTTGCCAGTGGGCCCTACTTTGGGGTTTATGCTCTCCAGAATGACAGAATTGGAATCACTTGTGGATTCCCTACACATGGCTCTTCGGTCCCTTCTATTTGAACCTATAGTTGGTGCCAGAGTTGGAAGAGACTTGCATCTTTTGAGTGTTCATGTACAGCTGGGCCTTGAGCCTCAACCGAGTTGCAACACCTACTCTCCAGTTCACTGGACTCACACAGGACAACTAACAAGGAGGTGATGATGGACAACTACCATACCAAGGAACTGAGAGAGTCTACAACTGCAAGCAAGAGAGTCCCATCCATCAGCCATATGGGACTGAAGCCCCCTCTCAATTAGAGGTGGAGTGGACATCACCATCCCAGAATCCTCAGGATTGGGGAATGAACTATGGACTAGAGTGGGCTTACTTGTATTCTACTATAGACTTATTATGATTCTAGTAATGGAAGAAATTATATCACCGATGTAGAGGCAGTGGCCTCTGGAGGCTCTGAGGTTAGGGAGAGGGAAAATAAGTGTAATACAGGGGCATTTTTGGGACTTAGGAATTGTCCTAAATGACAGTGCAATTTACAGAGACAGACCATTATATATTTTTCCATAACCTACAGAATTGTGTGAGAAAGGGTGTAAACTACAATGGAAACTATAATCCATGCTTAGTAGAAATGCTCCAAAATGTGTTCATCAATCGCAATGAATGTACCACACTAATGAACAATGTTGTTAATGTGGGTGGTATGGGGAGCAGAGCATGTGGGAATTCCCTATATTTTTTATGTAACATTTATGTAATCTAAGTATCTTTTTAAAAAGTTAATTAAAAAAAAAGAACTGCATGAGTTGACAAAACCCACTTAGGGTAATCCCTAGCATAGAATACACGTTCAAGAAATATGAGCTGCTACAATTATTAACTATTATTGTTACCATTATTATATGATCACAGAAGTATTGCAAACCAATGGTAATAGTATGGATCATTCAAACAATTCTATTAGGAAATTTGCTCCTTTGGAATAAAATTTTTAAAATAATAATCATGATAATAATAATAATAGAAAATAATAGGCAATGTAATAATATTAGTTATTGAGCTGTTACAATGTGCTCTCAATGCTTAACATAATCTAATGTGTTTAACCCTCACAGCAACCCTAAAAGGTAGATTCGATGATCATATCCCTTTTGCAAATGAGGAAACTAAGACACAGAGATATTAAGCAACTGGCCAACAGCTGGCTAAATGGAAGAGTCAGAAGTTGAAGTCTAGCATTCAATCTTCAGAATCCATGTTCTCAATCCCTATAACTATGATTCTCCTCAGATTTAGTGCCTTACCTCCTACCATGCACCGTGATAAATCCCAAATGGCTTACTGAGACATATGTTAATAATGCCCTCATAAAAATGCTACACATACCATGGGTGCATATTTAGCTATTCTTGAGGTCAGTACTACCTTAATAAGCACAAATGCAATAGAATAAAGGAGAGGAACAAGAGCAATGTATATTACTACAAAACATTTTTTTAAACTTTACCTAAAAAACCTTTTAAGTAAAATGAAAATATACACAAAAATAAGAAATAGTTGTTAACAAATATGACAAAAGGTCAATATTATTACTGTATAAAAATTTTGTTACGCACTTTTGAAGAGAATATAAGCAAAGGCATGAACAGATGATCACAAAAGAATACTCATGGTCAATCAAACATGACAAATAGTTCACCTCACTAATAAGTTATAGACATAAATGAGTAGTTTAAGAAGATAATTTCATTTTGATATAGCTATACATAAAAATATTAGAAAAAAACATAAGCAATATAAAATATAAAGGCCACAAAACTGGAAAACTTTGCCTAAATTAAAATTATAACCTTTGTTACATAATATGCAATAAACAAATTAAGTGACAAGGTAAGTGCAAAGAATATTTGCACTATAATATAATACACACAAAATTAATACCCAAGCAATTTAATAGTACTGAAAATCAGTAAGAAAAAAAAATAACATCCTCCCAAAACAGGCCAAGGATATGATCAGACATTTCATAGGAGAAGGTTTATAAATATCTATCAAATATGTGGATGGCTACTCCATAATATGCAATAAGTTCAATGCAAATCAAAATATTATATTATTCTTTCCATAAGATTTTCAAAAATATACGAAATATAATATCCGGTATTGGGGATCCAGATACTCTCATATATAGTCTCAGATCTAAACTGGTTCAGCTGTTTTAGAAAAACTGGAGACACCACCAATGCCTGTCCTTAGGAGCATGGTTAAATGAACTATGGCAGGTCTAAACTGTGGAATACTATGTAGCCATTAAAAGAAGGTAGCTCTGCCTGTGTACTTAAAAGGAAAGATCCCTAAGGCATATCAATAAGTGGATAAAGCCAGCGCAACTTTTCATAAATATTTTTATATTTATAGACAGTACCTACTAAGTATAGAAAGTACCTACTAAGCTTCAGGTTCTAGATGTTAAGGATGCATTAATGAACAAAAGAAACAAAAATCCTTGTCTTCGTGATACTTACAATTCTAGTGTAAAATAGGTATAATATGTGACAATTTTTACTTTTTAAAAATTCACAAAACCAGGCATGTATCTTTATGTGTATATGTAACAAGTGTTTGTATGTGTATGCATATATGTACATATACTACAAAATGATATAACAGTGGATATTGTCATGGAGGTAAGTGGGATTGGGTGGTGGTCAAGAGTTATATTTACTTTAGTTGCATTACTTAACTTTTTCCCAATAAGAATGTATTCATGTATTTCTTATATAATTTAAATGAAAATTTTAAGTTCAAAATCATATGTTACATTGATACTTTGTGCTAAATAAGCCACACATTGCACAAAGGCAAGGACTGAGGCAAGAACTAAAGAAGGTCTGAAAAATGAATTCTGTTTTGGTAGAGTAACAGCTCTAGTTTTAATATCGGCACTGATCAACTATGTAAAAAGAGTCTGTAAGAGATGCAAATGAATGCAACCCTAACTACAGTGAAGCTGCAGTAACCATGGGTGAGACACCCTGGCATTTCCAGGGATTAAATCAGGAGTCACAAGATGTGGAGTAAGCAGAAGGCTAAGGGTTTGGCCTTTGATAGATCTGTCCAAAGGGAGAAAACCTGCAAATTTGGGTGTAAGCTGAAACAGCAATCTGTATGGAACCTTTCTGCCACCCAGGTAGCTATGTAGGAATTCAGTGGAAGCTTCCTCTCTGTAGATGTAGAGTCCACAATATTTAAAGAAATGGAAATTAAAACAGTGAGAGCTACCCATCCAGAACCAAGGAGCTGATACAATTTCAATGCCCAGAAACATTGAAAATAGTCATGAACAGGAAGACATTAAGAGTTAAGACGTTATCTGTTAATTGAAGGGAATGTTCAGGTCTGAAATTACAGTGGCTAATAAAATAATAGCTTCTCTAATGGGAGATATTAAAACTAAAATATGCTATAAAAATTGCAAGGAATTCAAATCATAAAGGATTTCAGCTTACTTGAAATCAAATATAGCAATGTGTTGTAGAGAGGCAGAGGGAGGAAAAGAGACAAACAGGGAGGGAAGAAGAGTATCTGTGGAACAGCAGGATGGATAGTGGAAGGAGGAGAAAACCTTTGTTTATACAGTTCTCTTTCCCCTGGTGACAAGGCCCAGACTTGACTGGCCCAAGGAAAGAACAATTCTGAAGTAGTGGCCAGATTCTCACTATTAAACAGATTTCTCAAGGTAATTTTGGATAGGATTTTCTCCTCACTAAATGATTTTAAGCACTAAACCTTCAGTTAAGATGCAGTTCAACCATAAAATACAATAAGTACATCTGTGTTTTCTTTGTAAAAAATAGTAAAAGAACTAATAAGAAATGCTATACCAAATAAAATAAGAGTCTGTTTTTAAAGGATGAAGAAAAAATTAGCAGACAACACATACTAAGGCTTTCATGGACTCCATTCCATATCTCATTAATTAAAATAATGACTCTTGTATTTTTAAGCTAATTGCCCCTTTGGAGATATTTTCATAGAATTAAGGGATAAAGGAGACAAATTTTGTAAAAATTTATACATATCCAACTTCATTCTTTTCAGGATCTAACAGCTTTAGTATAAGAAATTTTTGAGGAAGTAATCAAAATATTGGCCAATGAATTTAAATGATGTGAGTCTCCATAATTAAGACTATTAAAGGAGATTCTTGACGCAATTTACACACTATTAGAGGCACGAATTAAACACTCTGATGAGGAAAACAAGGTCTGAAATCAGGTTTCATAGATCGAATTTTGGCATTGCCATTTATAATCTGTGTGACTGGGTCTATTACTTGATCTCTTCATGCTTCAGTTTCCTTATCTGTAAAAAAAACTGAGGGTACTTACCTCATAAGGTTGTTGGGAAGAGATAGTGTGCAAAGCACCTAAAACTGCATGTGAAATACTAAAAAATGTTAACTTGTGTTTTCTACAGAACTGATGAGAGTGGACAACCATTCCTTTCCTTACATTTTTTTTAAAGTAAATACAACTTCCCTGATTGACTGGTTTCAAAGATGTAAATTTCCAAATCTTAAAATGGATTTAGAATTTCATGCTGGGTTTGTGGAACTTCACTGGTTCATCCCTCTGTATGCCTGTTCTATCTCTTCACTTCCTCTTTCTTAAAGAATGGGATGAGAATACAGAGGAGACTAGGAAGAAAATGAATGAGAAAAATAGGGAGTTGGCATACTGCCATTAAAAATTAAACATATTGAAAGTTTAGCTTTTTCTTATGATAAATTACATGTAAGTGATGTTTTGAGGAAAATACATTCTCAGGAAACAATCTTCAAAAAAATGAACAAATCAAAATAATTCGTTAAGTGCAGTATGCAGAAGGATAGTATAGAATTACTTCATCTTAACAAAATAAGGTATTATATTCTCAAAACAGATTAAAGAAGAAAATTTTTTTTAAAGCTCCAAAGGTCCAATTCACAAATTCTTAAATTAATAAATAAGGTACATCAGTATATTATATAGCTAAATCCTAGGTAAAGTCTTATTACAAGAAGCCATTAAAAAGGAGGAAAAGGAGGAAGAGGAAGGAGAGGAAAAGGAGGGGAAGGAGGAGAAAAAGACAAAAAGAAAAATCTGTAAGGGCCAAATGCAGTTGGGAAAATAGCATCCTCCCCAAATTCATGTCTACCTAACCTCAGAATGTGATCTTATTTGGAAAGAGGGTCTTTGGAGATGTAATTAGTTAAGTTAAAAAAGTTATATTCTTATTAATTGTATTTGGCTATTTTATTTGCTTCATTTTTGAAGAAGTTTTGCATCACAGAAGGGTTACAACTGTGGCAGGAGAGACTCATTGGTGTGGGGTATCAATGATGGGGGATTCATGGGAGGAACGTCACCTGGACATACATTTAAGAAATATAAACGTGTTCAAATGTTCATGGGGCATTGTCACAGTGGGTAGAGATTCACACAATAACTGAAGGAATACCAAATTCCCATCCTGGGGAACTCTGCCACATTCTCTAACAGAACAGCAAGAACCCACCAAGTACAGGGGCAATGACTAGTGAAGAAGGATGGTCCATTTATGGGCCCTCAATATTGATGACTGTGCTTATGAACCCTTACTCTTGAAATTGAAACTTAGCCTAATATTATAGGGTACATAAGAGTTGCCTCATGGAAGCTTCCTTGTTGCTCAAATGTGGCCTAAGCTGAACTCAGCATATAAATGCATTACCTTCCCCCCAGTATGGGACATGACTTCTGGGGATAAGCCTCCCTTGCACCAAGTGATTACTACCAAGTACAAACTAGCAATGCAACTGGAAAAAGGCCTTTACCAAAAGGGGGAAAAGGTAAAGACAAATGAGTTTATTTGAGACTTCAAAGTGAGTCAGAAGGTCATTCCAGAGGTAACACTTATGCACATCAAAGCAGGGTCTCATTGACTGCCAAAGTAGATACTATCCCTAATACTGGGGCTCCTGAGGGCTCTGTAGACATCCAGACACTATAGTCAGGGCAGATAGCTCAGGAGTTTGGTGCCTTACCAGTGGGCCCTGCTTTGGAATTTATGTTCTCCAGTGTGACAGAACTGGACTCAGTTGTGGTTTCCCTACCCAAGGCTCTTCTGTCCTAGTTGAACCAATAATTATTACTAGAGTTGGTAGGGGTATGCCCAAGAGACTTCAATCTTTGGGCTGTCTTTGTGCCAGCTGGGTTTTGAATCTCCCAGAGTTGCAGCATCTACCCTGTAGTTCATTTGTCTCAGCCAGGACAACTAACAAGGAGGTAATGATGGACAACTACCATACCAAGGAACTGAGAGAGTCTACAACTGCAAGCAAGAGAGTCCCATCCATCAGCCATATGGGACAGAAGCCCCCTCTCAATTAGAGGTGGAGTGGACATCACATCCCAGATTCCTCAGGATTTGGGAATAAATTATGGACTAAAATAGACTTATTGGTATTCTACTTAGACTTATTGTAATTCTAGCAATGGAAGAAATTATATCATTGATGTGGAGGCTGTGGCCACTGAAGGTTCTGAGAGCAGGGAGAGGGAAAAACAGGTATAATACGGGGGCATTTTCAGGACTTGGGAATTGTCCTGAATGACATTACAATGACAGACACAGGCTATTATATATCTTGCCATAACCTACAGAATTGTGTGGGAGAGAGTGTAAATTACAATGTAAACTTTAATCTATGATTAGTAGCAATGCTCCAAAATGTGTTCATCAATTGCAATGAATGTACCTCACTAATGAAGGATATTAATGTGGAAAAATGGGGGAGGTGTGGGGAGTAGGGTACATGGGAATCCCTTATACTTTTTATGTACGTTTACGTAATTTAAGGGAGGGAAGGAGGGAGAAAGGAAGGAAAGAAGAAAGGAAGGAAAGAAAGAAGGAAGAAATAAAGGAAGGAGGGAGGGAAGGAGGGAGAGAGAAAGGAAGGAAATAAATGAAATTAAATGGAAATGAAACAAAATAAAATAAAATGAGGTCATACTAGACTGGGTAGGCACTAAATCCAATAACTGGGGTCCCTAGTAGAAGAGGAAAGGGCACACAGCAACAAGCAGAGAGAGGAAGCCATGTATGGTGGTTTGCAACTCTGTACTCCAGAAAAAAAGTTCTTTAACTTAATCCATTCCTGTGAGAATGGATTAATCTTAAGTAAGACATTTTGATGAGGTTACTTCAGTTAAAATATGGCCCACCTCAATCAGGATGGCTATAAATGCTGTTACTGAAGTCCTTTATAAGCAGAATGAAATTCAGACAGATGGGGAAAGCCACAGAGGGAGCAGCCAGAAGTGGAAATTATTGGAACCCTGAAGAGAAGGGAGAGGCTGGGAGAGGCCATCATGTGCACTGCCATGTGACAGAGGAGCCCGATCATGGATCACCAGCTGTCAGTCCCAGAATGCCAGTCTACAGGACTTTGTACTAGCCTCAACACAGTGAGCTAATAAATTCCCAGTATTTAAGTCAATCCATTGCTTGGTATTTACTCAAGCAGCCAAGAAAACTAAAACACCATGTGAAGAGAGAGGTAGAGATTGGGGTGATGCCACCACAAACCAAAGATCTCCAGGAGCCACCAGAAGGATTCTCCCCTAAGCCTTCAGAGGGAATGTGGGCCTACTAACACCTTTATTCAGACTTCTAGGCTCCAGGCCTGTGAGGAAATACATATCTTTGTTATAAACTACTAGATTTGTGGTATTTTTGTCACAGCAGCCTTAGGAAAGTGATAGACCAAGGAAAATGGAAGCCTCAGAATGATTAGACTTTAGATTATAAATTTAAGGATTTAAATGTCACTAAGTGGCAACAAGCAATGCTATGTCATTCTAACAGGAAAGAAACAGAGTTAAGAACAATAGAATTTTTAAAATATATTCTAGAATAATTGTGATATATACATATATTGGCATGTCCAATTATATTCACACTAACTTGAATTACATAATTTTAGAAATGTGTTCCCTGAAAAGCAATCCAATACATCTAATAGCAAATAAATTCTAAGCGACAACTACAAAATGTATGATGAATACATACAAGCATACATTCTTAAAAGTATATTCTTATTATACCTTGCCACAAATATTTGAGACTTCTTAATCATTCTAGTTTATTTATTTTACAAAACACTATAATACCAGTTATAACAATGGTAGGGTTTTCATTAAAACTAGCTATCTTTGGGATCAATAAAGAGAAGGACCAAACATTTATTCAATTCTTCCTTTAAATAATTGTTTTTAAGCACCTGCCTATTTAAAAGAACTTGTAAAAGAACTGCTGACTGGCTCTAAAAATGTTTGACATCCATTAAAAAATACATGTTAAATTATGAGAACCTTTAAAATGCTTTTATCTACTTACAGTATGAAGGAGCTTATTAGACTATCTGGGGGTAGAGAGAGGGCATTTTTCTTGTTCTGTACTCAGAAGGGTCTCCTCAAAACCTAGTCCATGACATCTATATTACTAAAAGGAAAGGTAAAAAATATAACATGGGACTATACAACACAGTGAAACTTCATGCAAAATATTAATATAGGTAATACTGCATATAAGAGTTTTTTACAAAATATAAATACAAATAAACTAGAGAGAAGGAAACAGAATAGAAACTATTTACAGAAGGGGAAGCACAAAGAGATTGAGAGGTGATGAATTTTACTTGTTTGTTAAGTTTTTGTTTTTTAGTGTTATTGTTATTATTACTAGAATAATGAAAATACTCTAAAAATGATTGAAGTGATGAATGCACAATATGTGATTATACTAAATACAGTTGATTGTATACTTTGGATGGATTTATGCTTTATTAATGTGTATCAATAAAATTGGTTTGTGAAAAAAAAAATTAGTCCTGTTGGATAAATAGGGTCATTGCCATCATATATTAAATAAAGATGAACATGCTCTAAATGAATAATCCCACAATAAGTTTGCCAATGTAAGTTTTAAATTGGAAGTTATCATCTTCATTTAAATATATGACTTTTTAAAACAGACTTTTTAACTATTGATTGAAAAGAAATATATGTCATTGAGATCTAAAGTTTTGTCATGCCTTTGTCTCTGTAAAATCAAGTCATTGAGAAAATATAATTAATAGAAACAGTTCACTTTTTACTCATTCATTCAAGAGGTATTTGGTGAATACCTTCTATGTAATGTGCCAGGGTTTGCAAAGTAAATATCAAAGAGGTGATGCAGATTCCACTGTAGCAGTCTTCCTAACTCCAGGGGGGTGGCGGGGAGGACTCCATTAGAAAATATAAGTAATATGTTACTGTTTCCCTGGAACAGTAACAGAATAATCAAAATATAAAACAACAACAGCAACAATAATCATAGCAAGTGCTTTATATGGCACCTACTATCAGCCAGGCCCTGTTCTAAGGACCTAACTTGTATTATTTAATTTAATCCTCACAACAACCTTATGAGGCAGTTCCTATTAACAGTTTTTTACAGATTAGAAACCTGAGGAACAGAAAGGTTAAATAACTTGCTCATGGTCACACAGTGGCTTTATAGTCCCAGCTCTGAGCCACTGGACTGCCTCTCAATCCAGTATAGTTAGTGTGGCCTGTAGAATTATTTTTTTTAAAAAGGAGAAAGAGAAAGAAAGAGAAAAAAACTGGTGGTGAATTTGAAAAAATCGTTAAATTTAATTGATAAATGAATTACCACAGACCTTTAATAATGAGGTATTAAACCATTTTATATACCTTTAAGAAGAGAACATATACAAAAATCCTGTCATTCAAATTAAATTGTTCTGAAGACAAACAATGCTCAACAAGTACCTGTAGCCATCATCTGTGGTACAACTCCTCCATTGCCTATTCTCTCTTCATCTTAACAACAGCTGTGACTTTCAGGTAGAAAACAACTGCCAATCCATGTGATCTGGTGAGAAACCACCTTGGTCCCATTTTATCTTAGGTTAGCCTAAGCCAATCAGTGCATCTCATTCCCTGACGACAGTGATTGGCTCAGGGAAGAGCACACAATACAAGCCAGTCCAATCAGAGATAACTTTACAGTTTTTCTGAGAATTCTGAGAAAAAGACTCACATCAGTGCTGGATTCAACCCAGAAAGGAAATCTTTCAAGAGCTGCTGGCAGTCATCTTGCAACCTTTTGGGGTCCCAGAATGATACCAATAGCAGAGAAGCAGAACCAAAAAGTGGAAAGGAACCAATGCACTGAGACACTGTTTGAACCAAGAATGAAACAGAACTTAACTTTATGCCTGAATGTTTAATTATGCAAACTATTATTCCTCTTTTCCCAAGGTCATTTGAGTTGAGGTTTGTAAAATTTACATCCACAAGAATCTTAACTGATACAGATACAGGTACCAGGAGGTGGAGCGAGGCTTAGGTTAAGAGTGATTAACCATAAAATGTGAATTGGCAGAGTGGAATAAGGAATTGGGAGAGCTCCAAGGAGTTCTCAATTTTAGGTTGGGAAGTTGACAGTCCTTTCTACATAGCAGTGACACAGCTGATCATATTCTCACCTCTTTTAACACTGGACTAAACCCATGTACTTACAGAGGTTGAAGTACTAGGGAATCTGGTAGGAAAATTTCAGAATGTTGGAGTAGGTTGACAACTTTTTCAGAAAGAGAGCCCAAAGAAAGACACTAATGTCCAGACTTGTACTTAGTGTTCAGAAAGTAGGGAAGAAAGAAATTCTATTTTGATAAGAAAGGTCCTTTCTGCTTGCAACCTATGCAATTCAAGAAAGTTGAGAATCCAATTATTTGGAGACTTGTGGGTTTGTGAAAGCCAAATTTGACTTTGGGAAAGCTAAATATCCCCTTCCATTGCTCTAATCTAATATTAAAGCAATGGAAGGCACAGTGATGGGGAAATAAAACAGATGATAAATTTAGGACTAGGATGTTTCCTGATATCCAGGTCCCTGCAAGCATTTACTCTACTTTCTACCTAAGGAAAAAGTCTTTGTAGCTCTACAGTTACAATTGGATACAGTTTGAGGCCAGGGAGCATGTTAGTTGTGCCCTCTTGACCTAGACCTTTGTGTTTAAAGGAATGGGTTACCAGACAACTGGATGTGGCACCAATCCTCCTGGACTCAGCGTACCCTGGCCGTTAATGGTCAAACACAGGAAGCTTCATCTTCTGTCTTCAGCTACCCACACCTTCTGAAGACAAACAATTGTTCCACAAATATCTGTAGCCATCACTTGTTAGGGATCTCCTCTATTATCAGTTCCCTCTTGTTCCAATAACACCTCTTACCTTCAGGTGGCATTCTTGCACCTTTTAAACATTAAAATACAACATCCCACTGACTGACTTCAACCTTCACTCAACCCCTTTCACTTAATTCTGGTATAAATTTTCTCTGACTTCAGTAAAATCTTCAGTGCTTGTGGCTTGCCCATTTCCTTAAATTTTTCAGCCAGCCTCCCTAGGAAAAAAAAAACAACTTGGGATATTAATTCAATTGTCTGCTTTCTCAGCTTTACACTACTGTGTAGAGTAGAAAAGCAATGCTCAAGACTAAGAGAACTGGTGCCCCTTCTACACCCTTAGGTGGTACTCAACACTGCACAAGACTTCCACCAACCCAACTATCTGCAATTTGCCCAATGTTTCTTGAGCTCTCAGAGACACCTAATACTAGTGACCACCCCTTTCCTTGAGAATTTCTCTTCCCTTTGTTTCCATTCTACTACTCCAAGTTTTGCTACTTCTTAGTCATTTCTTAGTCTCCTTTTTCATTTCCTCATTCTGTCCCAGCTCTTTTCTCAATCATCCTCTAAATATCATATTTCCTTTTATGCTCTCAATCTCTGCAGGTAATCTTATCTCCATGAGATCCATGGCTTCAGGTACCATGCATACATGGACAACTCTAAAATAGGTATGTCCAGCCTAGACAACTCCTGAACTTTAAGCCCTATTGATGTCTCCAATAGGCACAAACAAAAGTATCTGAAACTAAAATCATCACCTTCCCTTCTCATCTCTAAGAACTGTAGCTCCTTCTCTTGCACTCTCTTTGCCAGTGAATCTCCTTAGCCCTGAACCTGGGATGATGACCTAAACCCTCTTCTTTTTTATTGAACTTTTATAAAATATATTTTTATTAGAGAAGTTATGAACTTAAAAACAATCATGCAGGGAAGCAGACGTGGCTCAACTGATAAGAGTGTCCACCTACCATATGGAGGTTCCAGGTTTCTATACCCAGGGCCTCCTGACTCATGTGGTGAGTTGGCCCATGCACAGTGTTGTCAGGCACAAGGAGTGCCATGCCACATGGGGGCACCCCTGCATAGGGGAGCCCCATGTGCAAGGAATGCACCCCAAAAGGAGAGCCACCCTGCATAAAAAGCACAGCCTGCCCAGGAGTGACAACGTACACATGGAGAGGTGATGCAGTGAGATGACACAACAACAACAAAAAAGAGACGCAGTTTCCCAGTGCCACCTGATAATACAGCGGATACAGAAGAACACACAGTGAATGAACACAGAGAGCAGAAGACAATGGGGGGAGGGGGTGGATGGGGGAGAGAAAGAAAATAAATCTTTAAAAAATAAAACACAATCATGCACATATGTGGAATTCCCATACAACATCCCTCTAACACACTACACTGTTGTGGAACATTTGTTACAGATTATGAGATAAAATCATCAGACTATTACCACTAACTATGGTCTACTAACACTCTTCTTTACCTCCCACAATTACTCATTAATTCCATCCAATTCAAACGTCTTAATACATTTCAAATCTGCCCCTTCTGCATACCTCTTGCTACCTAACATTTATATTTTCTTACATAAATTACTTCAAAAACATCTTCACCTATTTCTGTATTTCCACTTTTACTCTTCCATACCATCCTAAATGGTTGACATACAGATCTTTCTAACATAAGATTAGATGGGGTCCCTTCACTGTTAGAAATCCATCAGTGGTTCCCACTCTTGTTGGAATAAATAGTTCTGTTTCTTCTGAAGTCTAGAAAATTCTGTCCAACTGATGTGGGCTATGGGTGGGAGACTGTTCATCCCTTTGTAGATAACCTGAGCTGTATGCATCCTGAGCTATGCATGTGGAACAATTAGAAGCTGCAGCCCTGCCCTTGGTAACCATGGCAATGACTCCAGTCCTGGAAAAACAATTTAGTAATGCAAATTCTATACACTTTAAATATTCAGGGAAAATGCAAACCAAATGTGCTAAAAGCTTACATGGAATGTATAAAGTCCATGCTAAAAGTTTACCTAGAATGTAAAAATATATGTTAATTCAAGCTTATTGAGCACTGAAACAAAGGGCCATTTGGCCCTTCCTCTGTATAAAAAGAACTCAAAAATCTTCTTTGGGGCTTGGATTTTGAATGAGAAAATCTGAGCCCGGCCAGTCATAAATAAATCCTTTTCTCCTTCCCAAAAATGATTCCAGAGTCGTGGCCTTTCTATATGCAAATAATTGAACCTCTCTCAACTTCTACAACACAACTTCCTAAAGGACATTTATACTCAGATCTAGATCTCCCAAAACAACTGTAGTGGTTGGATAGTGTCCCCTCAAAATTCATGTCCTCCCAGAATCTCAGAATATGACCTTATTTGGAAAAGCAGGGTCTTAACAGCTGTGGAAGTTTGAGATTATTTATGAGTCCCCAAAAAAGGGAAAAATTATGTTTGTGAACTAGTCTGTTCCTCTGGGTATAATCCCCCTTGATTGTATTAGATTCACCTGAGATGACTTTAATTCAATTACCTGTTGAGATTAGGGTTTTGATTGGACATCAGTAGGGTGTGACTCAGGGTTGAGTACCCACCCCCTTGGTGAGATGATAAAAACAGTCACTCACTCAGATAGACAAGGGAAGAGAGAGAGCTCCCTATGTTTGGAAGAGGAAAGAACTTTGATCCTATGGCTTTGGGGAGAGATCAGGAGATGAGCCATTCACCTGATAGTTTGCAGCTGAAGAGAAGAGAGCAACTGAGCAGCTGATAAGGCCTGGAAAGAAACAAGCCCTATTCGAGACTGATATAAGAAGCCTTGAGAGACAACCCCTATGTGAGCCTACAGATGAGATCAGAAGAAGCTGGGCCTATGGAGTTTTAAGACAAAGAAGGCCCGAGACACCAGGCAGAGATCGCCTGTGATCTTGCTTCAACACATGGCAACTGACTTTGGTGAGAAAGTCGTCTTGAGTTGGACTCTTTAGGGCCTTGTAAGTGTAAGCTTTTATCCCAAATAAATACCCTTTATAAAAGTCAAAGATTTCTAGTACTTTGCATCAGCACCCCTTTTGGCTGACTAATATAAGAGCTATACTTACTTAAGGACTTTGAGATGAACTCATCTTGGATTTAGGATAGGCCACAAACTAAATGAGTGATGTCCTTATAAGAAGAGGAGAGGACACACAGACACATAGGAAAAGACAGCCATATGAAGACAAAGGCAGAAAATGGAGTTATGCTGCCACAGGCTAAGGGATCTCTGGGGCCACTAGCTGCGGTAAGAGGCAAGGAAGAGTTCTTTCAAAGAGCCTTCAAGCACAACCCCCACTGACACCTTGGTTTCAGGCTGCGAAGATCCAGAACCGTGAGAAAACTAATTTCTGCTGGTTTACAGCCCCTAGTTTGTGTTACTTTTTTTTTTTTTACAATAGCCCAAGGAAACTCACACAATGACTCATACTCAACAAATTCACCCTCCCTGGTTCTGGATTCAAATGTGACTCTCTCTCTAAGTTCCTTTCTCCATGACAAGCACCACCATCTTACTTGTTGTCTAAGTCAGAAATCTAGATAGCATCCCTGACAATTTCCCAGCCCTTTCCCAATATCCAGATCATCACGAATCTTGTGGATTCTTCCTCCTCAATACCTCAATACCTCAGAATTCATCTGCTTTTCCTCAAATCCAGTACAAATACCCTAGTCCAGACCACCACAATTTCTTGTTTGAAATAGCCTCCTAACAAGTCTCCTTTTTCCAGTTGTGGTCTCCTTCAAAACCTTTTCTCCACACTACAGCAGGTAGAATGATCTTTCTAACATGGTAATATGTTCACGTGGAAATCTTAAAATAATACTCTACTGCTTTCAGAATCACAAAAATAGCTTTCTTGGAGCTTTAAGTCCTAGTGAAGGAAGACTAAATCTAGTAAGTAAACAAGATGATTTTGAATAATGAAATGTAATAGATACTAGTAAAACACTGGGGATGGGGAGTGACTTTAGATCTAATTGTCAGGGCCAGCCTCTTGAAGAAGTGACATTTCAGTCAGACCTGAAGGAGCAGAAGGAGCTCACCTTGAAAAAAGTGGGCCAATTTCAATTTGCTTATTTATCCTTATTCCAATGGACTGTAGAGGTCCCTGAGGGCAAGGACAGTGATTTATTCTTAACAGTCACCAGTTTTTGACACACACAGGTTTTAAGTACATGTTTAATGAGTAAATGGATGAATGAAGTTTAGATTTACATTTTTAGACAGTCCAACTTTAGGTTCTTTAGCGGTAAGCTCACATTTTTTTGTACATTTGCTGGCATCAAGTTACAGAACCATTAAATTTCTAGGCAGATAAAATGACTGGGTTTTAGACTTTTAAAAGGAGTATTGCTTTCCTTAAATCCTTCTAAGATGTTTTGAGAACAGATGCTACACAGCAATCTCTTATAACCAGCAGCCCTATGAGGATATTAGAATGAATAAACCACATGCTAGGGTACTACAGGATATTTCAGCCCCACCAACTATAAAACCTTGCATCAGAGAGTAGGGTAGGCACCAAGGCTCCCTGACATTAAGCCTCTTGATAAGCAAAAAATATTTTTATACAAACCCATCCAACATCAGATATTCAGATTCCTTTTTTAAAAAATGGTCTTAAGTCATTAACTTCTGTTAAGCAGGAAAATCCATAAACGACTCCTTAAAATATAAGTTTATTCTAGAAAATAAATTTTTTAGGCCCGTAACTTCTTACTTACAAGTTGTAAATTTTGTGTTTTTTTTTTTTTAATTTGGCAGCAAAATCTGGCCTAACATGTCGCTACTTATAGCTTTCCTTTAATCTAGTTGATGTGGATTTTCATTTGTTTCCATGCAGAAATACAATGTATTTGATTACAGGGTGCTACCTACTAGAGTGCTGGGTAATTTAATGATATATGCAATGTATTATCTTTCTAAAATCCAAAAAATTCTGACCGTTAAGACACATTTGACCCCAAGGGTCTGGATAAGGGATCTGTGTCATAACACTAACCCAATTGTATTATTTTGAGTTATAAAGCATCTGTATGTGTTGATTTTGAAGTACTCAGCAAAAGTACAGTCACAGAAATACAATTAGCATGATTTTAGCATTTGGAAATAATATAATTGAAAGCTGTTTTGTGTTTCCTTTCAGATCTGATTAAAGTATGTACTTATGCCATTATACAGTTGCTTCTCCTCTATGCATAAACTTCTATGTCCTGGAGATACTTGTGACCATGAGGAAAGTTTTATAGGTAAATCCTTTACACATACCCAGCTTAAACCTGTGAACCTCCATCATTAGAATAATTTGCCATAGATCTAATATCCCCAAGTGTTCCATTTTTCTCATTTTATAACTTTTATAATTTTCTTATACTTAATATTTTTCCACCAAAGCTTGAAGAAGCAGCACCTACTGCTGGGAGCAAGGTTTCTACTCTTTACAGGGAACACATCTGATATAAGGCTTTACAAACCTCATTATATCCCCAAGTGTTCCATTTTTCTCATTTTATAACTTTTATAATTTTCTTATACTTAATATTTTTCCACCAAAGCTTGAAGAAGCAGCACCTACTGCTGGGAGCAAGGTTTCTACTCTTTACAGGGAACACATCTGATATAAGGCTTTACAAACCTCATTATGTATATTATCTCACAATCACCCTGCAGAGATATTTTCTATTCTTCCTATCATACAACTGAGCAAACTGAGACTCAAGCTGTCCAAGGCCACATGGCTCCAAGTACAGAGCAGAATATGACCCAGGAATGTCTGATGCCAAAGTGCACTTTTTCCAAAATGTCACTGGGTACCTAATTGTCCCATGCTCTGATCGTAGTCTCAGTTTGTACATAATTAGAAGGAAGACTGTAAGGGTGTTTCATCCATGGTAGAAATGAGAGCATGATTAAAAAAAAAAAAAAAGAGCCTATGCTAGTCATTTGACAGTTCCATAAAATGAAAATATGATATCTAGTTTTATAAGATTCAACTCTAAAATCATATAAAATTTCAATCAATATAATTTTTATTTTGTTTTATTATTTTTTAAAAATAAATACAAATAATTATAATTGGGTAGGTTTATCAATAAATACTCCAAAATCAGATGCTCAATATTCACCCACCTTTTCAGAAGCACCATCTACATTTATTGGAAATAGTATCACAAATGGGGAAAAGAAAGACTTACACCTTGCAACAACATAGCATAAAAGGACAGAGTTGAAGATCATTAATGATTTTAATTATTTTAAGGCCCATTAAAATTAGGGAAATATCAAAGCACCCACAGTGTTAAGGGTCTATTATTACAGCATTTTAGAGTTTACTAGTTCATACCTTTAAATCACAGCAAGTTATTAGCAGTGAAGGGATGAACCCTCTTAAGAGGATTTTATTTCAATGATAGGGTGTTATGGACAAGACAGCCTATAAGTTCAAAAAAAAAATTAGTAGCAAGCGCTAGTTGAGTTAATCAGTTAAAGACAAACTGTGCCCTTGGGAAGCTAAATGAAAAAGCAACAGTAAAGCTTACAGAACTTAACTCGTACAATTTGCCTTGAAGGCGGATGATTGGTTCCCTGAAATAGCAAAGAATTATATGCTTTAGTTCAGAAAAAAGTTTTTAAAGAAAAGTCTGTTATTACCTCTTCTCCTTTCAAAACAATGGGAAAAAAACTAGAGCAGAGGTTTCAATTTGTTTAATAATTGTACCTATGAATTTAAAAAAATACAATAAAATCATCATTGTTTTGACTTGAAAAGAAATAATAATGCAAATATTCATTATCACATAAAACATAAAAGAAACAGCAAACTGTCGGAGTTAATGCAATCTCTGCAGAGCGCTATTAGTCAGACAACTGGTCAGCCCAAAACACAAAAGCTCAAAAGATCAGATCATCATTGGAATTAACATCCTCATTAACCAACAGGAATTTGACGGCAGAGATTAAATCCAGCAACTGCCTTCTTTATGAGCTGTCCCTTCACTGTTACCAAGCTGTGCAAATGTGTGAACTAGTCAGCAGCACCAGAAAGCTCATGCAACTACTCACCATATTTTAACCTTGAACTGACTCACAGATTTAATGTTAAATCAAATTTAGAAGTAATATAAGCAGGCAAAATAGGACACAGGAGCCAAATACGAAAAGCAGAACAAGTAGCAGAAAAGTTATTTAAAATAAATAATTGCACAAAATAGAAAACAAAAAACAAAAAAATGCAATTCAGTCCAAAAACGTAAAAGCAAAACCAAAAACAAAACAAAAAAGCTGCATTTCAAGCAAAATTTGCATCTGATTTATCTGCATTAAAAAAGAGTCAATCAAGCAATTTAGTTCACACTCTTTTGAGCATGCATGCACTGATTCTCTTATACAATTCCTACCTGATTTCCAATTGTGTTTTTCTTGTGAACCTGACTGCTTCTCTGTTGAGCACTAAGGAAAGCAAAGGAAAGCAGCACTGAAGAAATTTGTAAGATTTTTTTCTGAACAAGTAACAGATACTAAAATACTAGCAAGCTTTAAAATAATCAACAACTGAGGCAGACAGTTTAATTCTGGGAGCAAAACCAAGTCAGTTGAACTTCTTATAGCAATTAACAATTACAAACCAAACATATAACACCACAGGAAGAAAAGCTGCATTAATAACAATATGAATTAAAGGAAGTATTTGGGAAGTACTCAGAGTAGTTGCAATAAAAATTAACAATTCATGTTTATAAGCATACCCCATATTGTAAGTGTTTTACAGATATTAGTGACTTTAATTCTCACAATTACATGAGGTAGTGACTATTACTATTCTCATTTTTCAGAAGGAGAAACTGAGTCACAGAGATGCTAAGTGACTTCCCAAAGTCCCTTGGCTAATAAATGGTGGCACCATGTCTCTCACTTAATATCTCAAACTGTGATATTATCCAGCTCCATTGCTTTATTTATTTTTTTTAAGATTTATTTATTTACTTATTTCTCTTCCCTCATCCCCCACCCCAGTTGTCTGTTCTCTGTGTCTATTTGCTGCGTCTTCTATGTCCGCTTCTGTTGTTGTGAGTGGCATGGGAATCTGTGTTTCTTTTTGTTGCATCATCTTGTGTCAGTTCTCCATGTGGGAGGCACCATTCCTGGGCAGGCTGCACTTTCTTTCACACTGGGCGGCTCTCCTTATAGGGCGCATTCCTTGCTCATGGGGCTCCCCTACACAGGGGACACTCCTGCGTGGCCTGGCACTCCTTGCGCGCATCAGCGCTGTGCGTGGGCCAGCTCCACATGGGTCAAGGAGGCCCGGGGTTTGAACTGTGGACCTCCAAGTGGTAGACCGGACGCCCTAACCACTGGGCCAAGTCTGCCGCCCTCCATTGCTTTAAATTCCATTGTATTCTGATAAATCCCATAGTGTAGCTCCAGCTTGCACTATAAACTCATATGTGTTTTTGAAAATTCAACATCTCCGCTTGGTATCTAAGGGGAACCTCAAACATAGTAAGTCAAAAGTGAACTACTGATATCCTCCCTAGAATCTGCTCTATCCTAAGGCTTCCCCTTCTTAATAGGTGGCAATTACACACTTCCAAATGCATTGACTCCACTTACTCTCATACCTCATACCTCATTATCAGCAAATGCTGTTGATTCTACCATCTAATTCAGTCATCTTCTATAATCACTTCTATTGCTACCATTTGGTCTTAGCCACCCACATCTCTCACCTGGATTACTGTAACCATTTCTTCCCTGGTCTGTCTTTCCATACTTGTCCCACTTACGTCTATTCTCAACACAGAAGCCAGAGTGATCACTTCAAAAGGGGGATCACATCACTCTTCTACTCAAAACCCTTCAATTCTACACATCATCACTCCACTTGGAGTAAAAGCCAAAGTCCTTACTACATTGGTCTGCAAAGCTCTATTCAACTGACCCCCAACCTTCCACTGCTTTGACTCAACTCCTCCTACTCTCCACCTCTCTCACTGGAGATGATCAGTCGCATTGGCCTCCTTGCTCTTTTTTGAACCCACCAAGCACACTCCCATCTTAGAGCCTTTACACTAGCTGCTCCCTCTGCCTAGAATACCATTCTCCCAAATATCTGCATGGCTTTCTGAATCACCTGCTTCAAGTCTTTGTTCAAATTTATCTTTTCATTGAGGATCCCAACCACTCTATTAAAAATTTCATCCCTCCCTTCCTCCAGCACTCCCATTTTTCTCTGTGGCATGTTTTACTTTCAAACATACTATACAGTTTATTCATTCATCATAACTTTTGTTTGCCTCCCTCCACTAGAATGTAAGCTCTCTGTGAGCAGGGATTTTTGTCTGCTTTGTTCAGTTACATCTTCAGTGCCTAGAAAATACCTGTCACATAGTTGGCTCCAAAAAATATCTGTTGAATGGAAAATCAAATGAGGCTGATGCCATTATAGCTCTCATGTTATACATGAACATGGAGGGGTTAAGAACTAGACATGACCCTGCTACTTTAATCCCAGAGCCCAAACATTTAGGTTTTCTTTCATTTGATCCATGAGTAAACACCTAAAATATAGCAAGAGTTCTAACTGCTCTCCATATTTCTAAGAGAGATTAATATAATAAAATGCAAGTCATTTTGGTTATCCTGGGAAGATAAGCAATATCCAGTCCTTTAATTGGTTCTTCAAGGGTTTATATAATCTGTTTTGGAAATCAATTAAATAGTCTAAAATAGAAAAAAAAACATTTGAAATGATGGAATGTTATGGTTCAGCAGTGTATTAGAAATCAACACAACACTTAGCAAGGTTGCTCAAAAGAGCAGTTTTTTATAACCTCCCATGACATATTTAAGCCACCTCACTTAATCCCAAACTCATGAAAATCTATACACCACATTCATCTGAGGTTGGGGAGGGGAGAGAGATGGTAAAAGGCCAAAGTGTACTTGGTTACTAAATATAATTTGTATGCACCTTTGTTTTCCAATTTTCTAATTTCAACATCTTTCTGCTTTTCTTATTTTTCTAGTTTTAATCTAGAGTCTTAATTCTATTAATCACTATAAAAGTCATCTCTCTTCAACCAGTTTTCTATATAACCTAAATCTACACTATTCAAGATTTTGCAGGTCAGTTTTTGAAAAAGAAGTTTGTGCCAAGGATCCAATGCACCCACTCTGTCATCTGGCTGCCCACGATGCCCCGATGCACTGACTGTCTCAAGTACTACTCTGCCCAGTGCTTTTAATCTTTTCCATACTTTCTTTTTCCATTTAATTTCTCCTTTCTGGGGCCCTGCCAGCTTTTTTCTCTTCTAGAAATGAATGAAAAACTAGTATTATAAAGTAATCATGCCTTCCTCATGGGTTACAGGACTTTCTTCCAAGCGCCATATATATGCTTTATATATGTTTGTTTTTTAAGGGGTCATGTTTTCAAAAACAAAGCATTGACTGATTTGACCACTTCAAAACTGAGAAATTTTCTTGTTTGTCTGGTTTTTTTTTATTATTATTGAAATAATGAAAATGCTTTAATAGTGATTGAAGTGATGAATGCACAACTATATGATTATACTAAATACCATTGACTGTACACTTTGTATAAATTGTACGCTTTATTAATATGTATCAATAAAATTGACTTATTTTAAAAAAAAACAAACTAGATATACCAACACTGGAGACCCTCAAGTCATGTGTAAGTCTTCCTAAAATCACATAAAGGAAAAGGTGCTAAACATAAAGTAAAAGGCACAGAGATTTGTGATGACTCCTTATGCTACTAACTTAGGCAAAGAATTTGACCGAGATGGACCTCAGTTTCTCAGCTGTAAAGTGTGTATGTGCATATGTCAGCATGTAAGAGGAAAAGAGAGAGATGGAGAAAGAAAAAGGGAATGGGTGGGGGGTGGCCAATCTGAAATATTAATGTTAAAGTAAACATTAAATTACCTTTACTTTCCACATAAAAAAATAATCTTTTTGTAGCAACTGGCCCCATAGTTTCCAAGATATGGTTATTAATGATATATTTAAGAACTTGAAGTTACTTCACAAATAACATCATAAAAAAAAAGCTGCCTAGCCACTGTGGAAAATAGTTTGTTCTTCAGAAAGGCAAATACAGAATTACCATAAGACCCAACAATCCCATTTCTAGGTGTATACCACAAATAAGTGAATGCATTGACTCCAACAGATATTTGAACATCAAAGATCATAGCAGCATTATTCACAATCACCAAATGATGGAAGCAAACCAAATGTCTATCAATAGATGAAAGGATAAACAAAATGTGGTAGATACATACAGTGGAATATTATTCAGCCATAAAATATAATGAAGTTTCAATACATGCAACAACATGGATGAATCCTGAAGACATCATGTTGGGTGAAGTAAGCCAGAAACAAAAGGATAAATACTGTATGATCCCACTGATATTAAATAATTAGACTAAGAAAATTCATAGTTAGAAACTATAATATAGTTTACCAGGGGCCAGAGTGAGGGTAGGGAATGGGGAGTTAATGCTTAACTAGTACAGAGTTTCAGTTTGAGGTTATGGTAAAATTTTGGTAATGGATGGTGATGACAGACACAATATGTAAATATAATTAACAATGCTGAGCTATATATTTGAATGTGGTTAAAGGGGGGAATTTTAGGTTGTATATATATTTACTAGAACAAAACTAAAAAAAAAAAAGGACTGAACAATTCTAACACTGAACCCTAATATAAACTATGAACCTGAGTTTAATAGTATAATTATAGTAATCTTGTTTCATCACTTATAACAAAGGCACCACATTAATACAGTGTTAAGAGGGAAGACTATAGGGGTGGTATTGGGGAACTCAATATTTTCTACATGATTTTTCTATAAACCTACAACTTCTCTAAAAATTTTTTTTATATAATAAATTTAAAATACTGAAAAATAAGTTGCCTAGTTAGAAAGCATCCTCTGTTAGAGATATTCTTATGCTACGATAATTTAACTAAAAGTATTTCAAAACACTTGAGAATATGTTCATGGGAAAACATGTAAGGATCTGAAAACTAACTTGAGCCCTTGGACATATTCTCAGTCATAGGTAATGTTGGGGACTGAATCATGTCCCCCATAAATGATATGTTCAAGCCTTAATCTGAGTTTCTGTGGGTGTTAACTTATTTGTAAATAGGACCTTTGAAGATGCTGTTATTAGTTAAGGTATAGATTTATTTATAAATAGGATCTTTGAGGATCCAATTTAAATGAAACCAAATTGAATCAGAGTGGGCTTTATCCATATTATCCATATGATGGGCACCCTTATAAGGCAGAGGAAATTAGGATATAGTTAAGTCAGTAGAAGACAGCAGTCAGAGAAAACCACAAGAGGAGACCAAGGAGACAGGTCACCTTGTGATGAAGCAGAGATGCAAGCCAAGGAAACCCAAGGATTGCAGCAAGCCAACAACAGAACACTACAGATTGTGGAAGAAATCACAGCCTGTTGTGATCTTAAATTTGGACTGTCAGCCAACAGTGAGTTAATTAATTCCTGTTCTTTAAGTCAACCCATTACATGGTATTAAAAGCTGTCTTAGTTTGCCAGAGCTGCTATGACTGGTACTTAACTAGCTATCTCCCTCTCTGCAATTATATAATATGTGCTTGCGATGTTTTAATTTGACCTAAGAAAAATTTTAGCATTACCTATCTGCAAGGAATTCTGTGAAAGATATAAACATGAATAAGGTATAGCACTTGTCATTAGAAGTCTACGGTTTAGTTAATACAGATGATGAGATACACATATCAAAAGAATAACAAAAGAATAAGCTCTCTATGAATATGTGAGACCATAATAGTATGCAAAAAAAATGTGCTTCTGTTTCAACTGTACAATATAATTATACCATATCTTCTTATTATATATGTGTTTACGTGTGTATTTTTTTGTTCTTAATTATAGAAGTCCCTACTGCACACACATTGCTATGGAAGACTTTGTCAGAATACTAGGACACATAAAACCGAACTTCTATTCCTAGACATAATGACAAGAGGGGAGCTCAGTGGTTGACTCCTGCTTTCCATGCACGAGGTCCCGAGTTCAATTTCCAGTTCCTATTAAAAAAAAAAAGTATATAATAAGAGGTTCAAAGAACAAAACCCATAATGTTATCCCTTAGCTCAAATTATTTTTTTTTCTAATTCCCTTCGATCCTCATCCATGTACATGAACAATAAGAGACTCAAGTAACAGAAGAATGTTCCAAAGTAGTATATGATCATTGGCCAAAAAAATCCTCCACAGAGCAACTGTACTGATGGTTTCAAGACAAGAAAGATCATTTGACTTTGATATGATGTGAGATTTTTTCCAGAAAAATTGGAAGAAAGGCGAAATTTCAATATTGAGAGTAAGACAATCAACGGCATTCCAAGTGAATAGACTGGGATTAGGAAAGTGGTGAGGGAGAAAGATGAGGCCTAAAATACTTGATCATTATATCATTTATGTGGAGATAGTGGCCATGGGAGTTGCTGAAGGCAGGGAGAGGGAAAAAGAGGTGTGACATTGGGGCATTTTCAGGACTTGGAGTTGTCTTGGATAATATTGCAGGGACAGATGCAGAATACTATATATCCCGCCATAACCCACTGAATGGACTGGGAGAGAGTGTAAACTACAACATGAACTATAATCTATGCTGTGTAGCAACACTCCAAAATATACTTATCAAATGCAGTGAATGTACCTCACTAATGAATGAAGTTGTCGATGTGGGAGGAGTGGGGAGTGTGGAGAGTGGGGTATATGGGAACCTCTTATATTTTTTAATGTAACATTTTGTGTGATCCATGTATCTTTAAAAAAAAGGTTATAAAAATAATTTTAAAAATAAAATGCTTGATCATATTCACATCTCATTTTTTCATTTTCTTCATTAACAAGGAGAACTTGGTCATGTCATTTGACAAATCTGTACTCATTTATTCATCTTTCAGAACACTGGAGAAACAATCAAGTTTGTTTTTAGAATTAAATAAGATAAATGTGCCTGCACAGGATTATTTAAAGTAATACTCTCATAATTTGTTAAGCTGTCTTGTGTCTACTGTTTTATTTTTAGAAATTGAAATAAAGTTATAAAAAAGAGAAAAAGAAAGGTGAAGCCTATAGGGAAGTTGTTGAAAGTCAAACTATAATGGCAAAATTATATAATCTGGACATATTTAGAAATTACCGTAAAAGTCATTTAGTGCAATAACCATATGTTGGGGCCAATAATGGAGAATTTGAAAATTACATTGGAGGAAGGAAAAAGTAAAGGGTCTGAGCCAAAAAATGGCATGATCAAAGGAGTGTTTTAGCAAAAATTACCTCCCTGTAAAAGGCAGTCTTGACTCTGATGCTGGGAAGACTGAAAGAAGCCGGCCCAGCTACCCTCTCCCTAACTACTGGAGACTTATCCAGGCTTCAAAGTCTAGTCATGTACCATTTCTGTATTAAGCCCTCTTAGAAACCTCCAGTTATCTCTTCTTTCCATGATCTCTCAAAGTCCTTGGTCAGTGCCTGTATGATGTAAACAGGATTATGTTATAATCACAAATCTAATTTCCCTCCAAAATTGTCTGCTTCTTGATGGCCAAAGGTGTGCTGCATTAATCTTAGTATCCCTAACTCTCTCACCACTGACATTCCCTAAAAGAGTGCTTTTTGTAGTTTATCAAGAGATTATTTATAGAATTATACTTTGATGCCAGGATTATTTATAAACAGAATATCAATGCTTCTCTATAAGAGGAAATTTAAATAATTTGAAGGAGCATGTTGTAGTTGAGGCAGTTGTATGGTACATTTAGGGATCCAAAAGCAGCCAGGCTGGCTGGAGCATATATAGTTGAGGAACGGGAAGGAAATATTAACAATAGAAGAAGACGAAGATATAAGCAGGATACAGATTCCATAGGGCATTAAAAACCATGCTAATGGGTTTAGATTTTATTCTAAAAGTAATAGGGAATCCCAAAAAGAATGAGAAAGAAAATGATAGGAATTAGGGAGACTCTTGACCCAGCAAGAGAGAACTAACTTTAGGAGTAGCAGTGGTGATGAAAGAACTACACAAATTCAAAAATATTAAGGGGAGAGACACTTGGTAAAGATGGAGGGAGATACAGATAAGAGGAACAAAGAGTAAAAGATTAAGCACCCCCTTCTCATAAGTTTCTGGTTTGAGCAACTGGGAGTAGGAACAATGGAAGAAGTGCAAATTATGGGAGCAGATGAGTTTAATTTGGGACATATTGGATTGTGACTTCTTTGAGATAGAAAAGTGGAGAAGTACAGTAGGCAGTTTAATATGGTATATAGTCAAGGAAAAAGTTCTGGAATGGAGATCTAAATTAAGAGTCATCAGATAGTTTTTTTAACTGGACATTTGGAGTGGGTAAGATCAGTCAGGAATAGTGCAGTGAGTGAGAAAAGAAGAAGGTCTAAGGAAGAAAAGTGATTTGAAAAAAGCAGTTCTTAAGACATGATCAGTGGATAAAGAGCTCTAAAAGAAGACTGAGAAGTAGTGACTTGAGAGAAAAGAGGAAATCCAGAAGATAGCAAGGGTTACTGAACATATCTCTTCAACATTGAGTGAGTGATGGTGTAAAATGAAGGACTCAAAAGTGTCCATTAGATTAACTGATTTGTCCTGGTTAAAAAGTTTCAATAGAGTGGTATGATAGAAACAAGACAGCAGTGGACCAAAAAGTGAAAAAAAGAAAAGTGAAGGAGTACAGACTCTAGTTAACTCAAACAGAAGACAAATTCAAGAAAATGGAGAATCCCTAGGGGATGCAGATTCCACGGCAAATTTCAATGTGTGCCTCTGCCAACTATGCTTCTTCTGTATGGGAGACCTGACATTAAAAGAAATTCCAATAGTAAGGATAATGGAGAAAATACTAGCTAATTGGCAACATACAGACTAAAGAATGTGGCAGTGGGAAGATAAAGGGCCATCCATTACATTTTAGTATTTTAAGAGTTGAATATATATACCTGAGCCCCAATGCTTAGTTAGTAGCAGCTAACACTATTAGCTCCTAGTAAACACCACTGTAAGTCATCACTCAGCCATCAATAAAGTATGGCTGCCAAATGAAGGATCCAGGACAATTGTTGGATTTACCATACTCTGGAGCCGCACTGTCCAATATGGTATGTAGCTGATAGCCAGTTGTATATTTTAGTTTATATTTTAATTAATTAAATTAAACATTGATTTCCTCAGTTTCACTAGTTACTTTTCAAGTTTTCAATAGCCTTATGTGACTAGGGGCTGCTGTATTGGACAACAGAGTTTATAAAATATTTCCAACAAAGAAAGTTCTATTGGATAGCATTGCTCTAGAGTAAAGATGATCTTCTAAAATGTTCTTCTGTATTACCACAAGAAAGATTATGACCACTTCCTGAGAATCCCAAGGTTACAATTTATCACACGTAGGCCTCTCAATCCAATCTGATTGAAGCCGAAGGGAGAAGAAAAACTGTGCTTTCTATAGGATTTTTAGTGAAGTCTCAGGCTACATACTATCCAAGAAAACCTTACAGAACTTTGTCCATATGATTCATATATGACTCACTCCCTAAAATTCATTATAAGAGTGTAGATAAAGTTCAAAGTAATTTAAGGATGAAAATGTAAAAATCAATTTTTAAAATGATGCTTGCAACATTGGAATTTGTAACTTACTTGAATAGGTGATACTAATGATGTCTTTTCTAATTGTTCAACCCTCTATTTCTACCTGGTAAGAATCTCAAAGGACAACCAAGTGTTTAATTCCTAGATTTCCATAAGAGTCAAAAAAAGGATTATTCTATACTCTAATACCTAAGTTTTGATTCCACAAGAGAAAAATACATTCTTCTAAAAGTATAGGAACTATAAACTCTATTATACTAGGATACAATTAAATATTAGGGGAAATTAAGGGAAAGACCAAGGATTGGTCTGGAATTTGGTACCAAAGTTCACATATACTGCCTTTAGTAAAATGGCAACAGAGGAATTCCAGAGGATCAGGAAAGAGATATAATGAATACTACAACCCATAGAATTTTCATGGTGCTCATATAACAAGAAATCTGAAATCTGTACATTGTAACATTTCAACTGTGAGAAAACAGATGTTGAGACCTACTAGCAGATTGAAAAGCAAACAGGCCTTGGTCTGTTGCATGTGGCATTGGAGATATTACTTTAACAGTCTTTATCTGCAGCCCATCTTTCTCTTAAACCACTGGACAATAAATCTTAGTAACTCAGAAAGCAAACTGTGCGGATGGAACAAATGGAGAAGAGCACAAGAATTTGAAAGTTCACTTCCCAAGGCATTCAGCTAACAAGCTAGACTTTCTGTTCAAAAGCAGGATTGCTGAGAACGATTGAAAGTGAGTGAAGGGACAATTGGGCCAGCTCATATTTTCTCAAATTACAAAAACTAGCTACATTGTATAAAAAATAGAATTTGCGGTTGCTTTCAATAGGGAAGAATGACAAAATAAAACCCTTAAGTCATGAGGAAATTTGAAGTGGATTTTAGGTTCAGAAACTATATTATAGTTAAAAATGCAAACTTTTAGAAGCAGGAAATTCCAACTCAAGCTTACAGCAGTGCTTACTTGGCCACATTACACATGGTACATATTTTATGGCCCATGTTTAATAAATAACTGGGAGATAACAAAAAGTTCAGAGCGTATTCAACATGGAAGAATAAATTCTATAGCAGAAAGAATTTTCAAATGTCTGGAACACTACACTGAAACTTAATATTCCATTACTCTAATTTTAGTAATTTGTTTTCCTTTTTTTAGAGAACAAAAAGTCATCTCAGTTGGAAGGAAAATCACATGTATAAAATACTACGTACATCACCCTCCCATAAATCCGAGAGGCAGGCCCCTCTTTTTTGGCAACTCTTTAAAAATTTCCTTTAAAAAAAAATGCTTAGTTTCCTCAAATCCAGACCTTCATTTTCTATCTTTGGAACTTAAAAATACTTACATAATTGTCTTCAAATATGGCTTGACTTTTCTTCCTTGATGGAAACAACATTCCTGCCAACTTTAAAATTTACAGCTATAACCATATTTTTTTAATTTTTGAAAGTACGAAAAAATACCACAACCTCTCAAAGTGATTTTGAAATGAACATTTCTTCATCTTCATAATTATCCCATGTCATACTGAAATGTACTCCAACTGAGTATAGAAATAATACCTCTGAATCTCAGCCCAAAATATTACATTTGGAAATAATGATATTAGCAACTAAAAAAAATGACAATCACACTTCAGTCATTGTAAATCCCATTAAAAAAGTAAAATCCTTTGTGTGTGAAAGTGAGAGAGACAGAGAAAGAAGAAACATTTTCACTTTACAAACATCACACTTTTCAAAGAATTTTTCACATAACTTCATTAATTTGATCCTCCAAAAATCCTGGAAAGTATACAAGACAAGGATTATTATTCCATTTTATAGATCAGTAACCGAGATACACAAAGCCTAAGTGACTTGCCAAAAGCCAAAGCTAATCACTGGTAAAACCTGGAAAAATAACAGACGGCTGACACCTAGACCAGTCCTTTAAAAGAAGGTTTGGGTGCGCAGTTTAAATTATATGATAAATATGCAAAGTTGCTGGATTTGTACAATGCTGCTTTTTCATCCCCAACGTCACAGAAGCTCAGAGCCTGTCTTACTACTGGAAAAATAGGGGCAGTTACATACCTTTGAAAATGTAGAAATCAATAGAATAATGTAGTTCAACTACTTCTGATGTAGAAAAAATAAATGAAATATACTAGGGATGAAATAAACTTTGGATCTTCTGTCTTTAAAAAAACAAAAGAGTAATCTGGGGGAAAAGATGTTCAAGAAGAGTATGGGGGTGAAATTTAAATTGTAGCACTGGTTACATAACACGTTCAAAACTTGAATCTTCCCAAATAGATTATGACTTTTTCCACATTTCCTCCTTGAATCAGAATAAGGCAGCACAGCAACATCCTTTAAACTTTCAAGTTATCATACCAAGTTTACATTTACGTCTGCTACCTTTTTATAAGAACTTAGCTGACACTTGTAATCAATAAAAATTAACACTAAAGGCAGCACTTCTGTTACTTCAAATGACTAAAGAATTTGTTTTGTAAACTCTTCAACGATGCAAGTGAGGTAAATGGAAGACTGTGTCAGTTTAAATTTTTACATGTGTTTCTCTACACTTTTCACTATTAAGCAAGCTCCTGAAAGACAAAAACATTTTTCCCCCTCACAGAAACCAGAATAGAGAGGTTGATCCAGGGCAAATGGAGTTCACTGGCTGCAGAGAAGCCAGAAAGGAATTCTCAAATCTACCTCCCAGGCCTAGAGACAAAGAGACATACTGGAATCTAGGTTTATTCCCATTGATAATTTTGCAGAAGAAAATGTGCAATGAAAACAGTGAGACTCATAGGGGCTAGAAGAGAAATGTGGCAGGTTTGTGTGAAATGCCTGTGATGCAAATACCTATGCAGAAATTGGTATGGGCAGTGTAGTTGTGCATTACACAGTTCAAGGAAAAGTATATAGAACTATTATATTTTTTATAAATTTTATATTTTATATAAAATAGGCTATATTTTGTATACTTGAAGTTGGAACCACTTACATGCCATAAATAGATTTTAGAGTTAGAGAAGAGATTCTTTAAAAAGCAAACAAAAACTGGTTCTACTAAAAAAAGCAGGAGAAAGTACTTAATTCAAGGTCTTAAAAGTAACACACAATGAATAACTAACCCTGAATTACTAAGAATAATATCTAGATGACAACATCTATGAAGAAAACAATATATTGACAATTATATGGGAAGTATAAATAGTTTATAAGAAAGAGAATAGTCACCTGTTCATCCCAAAAAGTACATTTAAGTTCACACAGGACAGTTAAAAATAGGCCTCTATATTCTGTGAATTTCACTTAATATTTCAAATTTATGTGGGAAACTGTTTCCAAACAAATATAAAATGTACATCTGTTATTGCTTATTTATAGCAGTTCAAGAACAAACTGCAGATCATCATCCAAAAACAATGAGTATTTAAGACACCCACAATTTCAAATCCTTTATGATAAAAGAGTCAACTACTTTATGGAGAGAATAGTAAATCCCCTCCCTCTTGGCCATGAGTCTCAAACGTCACAAGCAGGTTGGATTCAGAGGAATCTCAAAACAGACTACACTCTTAAAAGGGGGTGGGACCAAAGTAGAAATTCATAACATGTTTTCTAGACCAAACAAGCAGAAGGAATGTGACAATCAAGGAATTCACGTACTTTGCAAAGCCAATGAAGTCTTCGTGGTTGGTGTTTATGTAGGAAACTTGAATGTCAATCAGTAGCAGTACCTATATATTAAAGAGAAGCACTTTAGTAAAGATCCGTCTCCAAAATTTTCATACTTTAAATTATTTATCTTCATTTAATTTTAAAAAGGATGCTTCAATTAGAATGAAAATTGCATTATTTTTTCATTAGAAAGTCTTAATATTTTTACACCACATTAAAAAAGTAAAAATTGACATGTCTGAGTATCACATGAAGACAACAACACTATAGTTTACAGTCATATACTATTGCCTAGTTTAACAAAGAATTAAGAATTATATTAATGCTCTAAGATATAGGCATAAACAAAAGAAGGGCAAGCATGTATAAGAAGATGTGAAGCAGAAAACCCAGTGAGGGGCTGCTTTGAGTTTCTTGCTCTGTAGAGGCTATATAGTAGGCATGGATTAGCAATATTATTTCTTGTATTTCCTCTCAATCTTTTGTTTCTCTTTAAGCTCCCTTTAGGAAAGTAGGAGAAGTATCCCATCAACCAAGTCAGATAGGTGATACACAAGTAAACAAAAAGCCTCCTTGAGATCAGTAAGCTTTATCATCAAATCAGAGTGATCTTCTCTGTTCCTTCCATCTAAATTAGCACTTTTATAGCTCTTTTTCTATCCTCTTCCCTGCCTATTTTCCTTTGTAGCACTTACCAGTAGGTGACATAGTAAGATTTTACATATTAGGTATTACACATGTCACCTGCTGCATCCACTGCTATAGCCCCATTGCCTAGAACAATGCCTGGTACATCATGCATTCAATCAAAATTTGCAAAGTAATGAAATGAATGCATGTTTCCAGGCAACACAAAAGTATTCTAATCATAAGACACTAATAAACTCGAAGTCAAAAATTGGAAGGTCTCTCTGCTGGAAATATTCTTCATGAGGAGACAAAGAACTTGAGAAAGAACAAGAGGGGAATGGAACAACCAGAAATAGTTTTTAAAAAAAACATGGAGGGGGAGGAAGAGGTTATTCCAGAAATATTCAAAACGGAGTTCCCCTCTCTTTTCTTTTCCCAACTATGCCATCTCTCTTTCTAGGATGCTGAGACTTTAGATAGGGAAAAATACTTAATATTCTCTGCCTCAATATCCTACCGCTCTTTGCTTTGACTTTTCCTCATAAAAATAGTCATCATGGTCATCAAAAGTTCATTCAATGGGGAACCTTCAGGGAAAATGGCAGATAAGGGAGCTGCAGTACCTGCTCCTCCTCCAAAAACGGCTAGTGGACAGGCAGAAACTGTCTGAAATAACTGTTCTGGAGCTCCAGAGGATAGCAGAGCATGGTAAAGCATCCAGGGAAGAGGAGGACAAAGAGACTGAGAAACTGTGAGTAACTTGTTTTGTGGCAGTGGCCAGCACACTAGGTAAGCTGCATCAGGTCCAATCCCTAACTGGTTCCTGTGGATGGAAATGGACATGGAAGCCATCTTTCCCAAGAATGAGGGTGGAAGGCACAGTCAAGCAATGATCACAGCTTTTGATAGGTGAATTTAGATCACTGGGTCCCTGCTCTGAACCACTGCATTAGACCACCCCAGACAGGAATCACCATGGTCATTGTTTCAACACTCCCCCCAATAGAAGCAGAGTCAGTGAAGGTGGGAAAACACACTGCTTCATAGGGCTGCAGGGAACGGTCTGCTGAAGCACACCATCTGCTGGACAGGCCAGGAAACTTCAGCTTCAGGGACCCAACAAAAAGGCTTTCCTGACCATCTCTCTAGGGCCCTTTGGAACTGGTCTGCATCCCCTTTGTGGGTTCCTGACCTTATTTTGGCCGGGAAATGAGACTTTGGAAAGTCCTCTCTAGGCTTACCCTACTACCAGAATTTGCCCACCAGGAAAAAGCAGATAGAGGCAATGAAAGAAGAGTAAAAGTACTATAGAGGTAAAACAAAAACAAACAGAACCAATCAAGAATCCCAACCAATCAAGAACCAATCTTCTCTGTTCCAGAGAAGGAACAGAAGAATGGAAGCTTTCTTCTGGGGGTGAAACAACTGCATAAACAGAACAATCTTAAAAACTGTACAACATACCAGGGCCAGAATCAGATGTAGAAAAGTTGAGTAAATCTGATCCAACACAGGCAATTCTAAATGTCTAAAAGAAGTTGAACCAAGTGTCAAAGAGCCTTAACACAAAGCCAATCAACAATATAACCCTAGACAAGAGATAGAAACTGACCATCAGAGTAAATTCATCAAGATTACCACAGGCCTGGACATCAGCAAAAAAATTACAAGCAATACCAAGAAACAGTAAGTAAACCCAGTCAAAGGAACAAATTTAAAAGTTGGAGGAAACATAGAATTTAGAATAACTAATCAAAGATGTTCAAACAAATCTCTTAAATCAATTCAAGGAGATGAAGGAAAATATGGCTAAAGAGATAAAGAATATTAGAAGACCCTTGGTGAACATAAAGAAGAATTTGAAAGCATAAAAAGAAGCATAATAGAAATTATGGAGAGGAAAGGCCCAATAGTAAAGAGTAAAAATACACTAAAGATAATTTTACAATTTAAGAATAGCATATTTGAACAGGCATAAGAAAGAATCAGTGAATTAGAAGACAGGACAATCAAAATCATACAGTCAGGAGATCTTATAGAGAAAAGAATGGAGAAAATTGTGTCTCAGGGATTTGAGTGATAGCACAAAGTGCAAAGATAATGTGTCATGTGTTTCCTAGAAGGAGAAGAAAAGGGAAAGGGGCAGAAAGAATATTTGAGAAAATGATGGCCAAAAATTTCCTAACTCTTAAGGGTTGGTGCTGGGAGAACTGGATATCCATATCTAAGTGAATGAAAAAGGACCCCTATCTCACACCTTATACAAAAATTAAGTCAAAATGGATCAAAGATCTAAATATAAGAGCCAGGACTATAAAACTCCTAGAAAAAAATAATGTAGGGAAGCATCTTCAAGACCTTAAGGTAAGCAATGGTTTCTTAGATTTTACATCCAAAGCAAAAGCAATGAAAGAAAAATAGACAAATGGACCTTCCCAAAATGAAAAACGTTTGTGCTTCAAAGGACTTTGTCAAGAATGTGAAAAGGCAGCCTACATAATGGGAGAAAATATTTGGAAATCACAAATAGGATAAGGGTTTAATATTTAGAATATACAAAGAAATCCTACAACTTAACAATAAAAAGACAAACAGCAAAATTTAAAAATGGGCGAAAGACTTGAATAGACATTTTTCCAAAGAGTTGATAAAAATGGCTAAAAAGCACATGAAAAGATGCTCAATATCTCACTAGCTATTAGGGAAATGCAAATCAAAACCACAGTGAGATATTATCTCACACCTACTGGAATGGAACTGTTAAAAAAACAAAGAACTACAAATGTTGGAAGGACATGGAAAAATAGCAACACACATTCATTGCTGGTGGGAATGTAAAATGGTGCAGCCACAGTGGAAGGCAGTTTGGCAATTCCTCAGGATGCTGAGTATAGAATTACCATATGATCCAGCAATCCCACTACTAGGTATATACCCAAAAGAACTGAAAGAAGGGATGCAAACAGACTTTGTATACCAATGTTCATAGCAGCATTATTCATAATTGCCAAAAGATGGAAACAACCCAAGTATCCACCAGTCAATAACTGGATAAACAAAATGTGGCATATACATGATGGAATATTATTCAGCTATAAGAAGGAATGAAGTTCCAATGCATGCTACAACATGGAGAAACCCTGAGGACATTAGGTTGAATGAAATGAGCCAGACAAAAAAGGACAAATATTGTACCTCATTAATATGAACTGCTTATAGTAAGTAAATTCGTAGAGTTAAAATCTCTAAGTAAGTCACTGGGAAATAAAATGGGGGTAGAGAATGGGGAGCTGACATTTAATTTGTGCAGAATTTCTAATTAGGTTAATTGTACATGTTTGAAAATTTAGAGGTGATGGTAGCACTTTATTGTGAGTATAATTAACTGTACTGAATTATGTGTGTGAATGTGGTTAAAAGGGAGAAGTTTTGGGTCATGTAGGTTACTAGAAGGAAAGCTAGAGGATAAAACAAAGGACTGTGTAACACAGTGAACCTTGGTATGGATGATGATTGTGGTTAATAGTGCAAATATAAGACTGTTCTTTCCTGAACTAAAACAAATGTACATCACTATTACAAAGTATTTATAATAGGGTGGTATTAGGGAAAAATAAACCTAATGCAAACTATGGACTAATGTTAACAGTAATATTTTAATATTCTTTCATCAATTATAACAAAGGTACCACTCCAATGCAAAGTATCAACAACAGGGGTTTTTTAGGAATTTTTTTTACATGACTTTAATGCAAACCTACATCTTCTCTAATATAAAAAATTAATTATAATAACTTAAAAACATTATGCTCAGTGAAAGAAACTGGGCACTAAGTACTACATATGGCATGATTCCATTTGCATAAAATGTAAATATAAATAAATATCTATAGAGACAGAAGATTAGTGGTTATGTAGGGCTGGGGAAGGATAGAAAGATTGAGAGGTAAATGCTAAAGGGTATGGGTTTTTTTCTTTTTGGAGTAATGAAAATGTTCTAAAAATTGATTGTGGTAATGAATGTACAATTCTGTGATTATACTGACAGCCATTGATTATACACTTTGGATGGATTTAGGGTGTTTGAATATATCTCAATAAAGCTGCTTTTTTAAAAGTTCATTTAATGAATATTTACTGCCTGCTTTCATGGAAGGTAACATTTGAATGAATCAGAGTCATTGTGACAATAGCTTCATAAACATCTTCTACATGATGCCACCCAGTGGGTATTGCCTTGGGATCCTTGCTCCTCACCCTCACCTAAACCATGTTGGATAATATTATTGTTCTCATATAGTCTATGTAGCATAATTATATTCTATTTTCTTATATATTATATTCTCTTTTTATTTACAGTTTTTACCACATGTAATTTATTATTTACACTTTTTGTTTGATGTCTTTCTACCATGCAAAATTGTAAGCTCAATAAAAACAGGGATTACATTTTTCTGGTTCACCATTTTATCCCTAGGACCTAGCAAGATGCACCTGATAGGTGCCCAAAAAATATTTGTAACTGTAAATTTTATAATTATCTATCAACCTTGGAAATGAGTTTGCTTTTTATTTATTCTCACCATAATTAGCATGTAGCCACATTATCGATTCTCACCCAGTACCCAATATTATGGACACTGAGGCTTTGCTTTTGTGGCTAATGTCAACTGGTTGGTCATCTGACCAAATCTTGCTATGAGTTACAAAGGGGCCTGGCCAACAAAGATCAAATGGATCACTCCAAATCCATTCTTCCCCACTCCCAAAAATAAAGTTAGGGGAGCAGATGTAGCTCAAGTGGCCGAGTGCCACTTCCTATGTACAAGGTCCTGGGTTTGATTACTGGTACCTCCTAAAAACAAAAACAAAAAAAAAAAAAACAACTCTCACCGGCAGACTTGGCCCAGTGGTTAGGGCATCCGTCTACCACATGGGAGGTTCGCAGTTCAAAACCCGGGCCTCCTTGACCCATGTGGAGCTGGCCCATGCACAGTGCTGATGCGCGCAAGGAGTGCCCTGCCACGCAGGGGTGTCCCCCGTATAGGGGAGCCCAAAGTGCAAGGAGTGTGCCCCGTAAGGAGAGCCGCCCAGCACGAAAGAAAGTGCAGCCTGCTCAGGAATGGTGTCACACACATGGAGAGCTGACACAGCAAGATGACGCAACAAAAAAAAAGAAACACAGATTCCCGTGCCGCTCACAACAACAGAAGCGGACAAAGAAGATGCAGCAAATAGATATAGAAAACAGACAACTGGGGTGGGAGGTGGGGGAGGGGAGAGATATAAATAAATAAATAAATCTTTTTTAAAAAACCAACTCTCACTGGGGAGTGGATGTGGCTCAGTGGTTGAGAACCTGCTTCCCATGTACAAGGTCCTGGGTTCATCCCCCAATACCTCCTTTAAAAAAAAGTCAGGGAATAGAGGCTATTGGGTCAAAAACATTATACTTGTATGAGAAACTTTCATACCATTAAATACAATTTTTCAGTTTCATCTCTTAATAAAGACTGAAGAATTAGGAGGAGGATCATTATTAGATTATCTGTGGTATTACATCTATTCTCCCAACAACAAAGCCAGATTCTGTTTAATTTATAGTCCCAAATCCATGTGGGCAGGAGTTTGTACTGATAAACTATAATATTTAAGCACAAATACAGTGTTGCCACCACAAGAAACAAGTATCTACATAATTCTAAGCATTGCCAAAAGTTGTCATGAATATCTTGGATCTTCACACACATTAATTTGGACTGCAGTATAAGAAAAAAAATGAGAAAAAAATAAAAGCTATGGCTGTTCTCATTTATATTCCTGGAACTTGGGGTCTGTGTTCCTCTTAGGAAAAGAGCCAAGTCACATGTGAGGGAAGAGAAGTCAAGTAGTACATTTTTTCTAAGTTTTTCTATTTCTCAGAGCTTCTCACTTCTTTTTTCACCCATAGTTATTGAATATCTAGTTGAAGAAAATAAAAAGCTAGCCCTGGTAGCAGTAATTAACCACAAAGTCTACCACCTCAACATGAAATTACATGTATGGAAGTATCTGGAATAATATCTGACACACATTAATTTTCAAAAAACCTTTGGTTAAGGAATAGAACTCATGGACATATTTATGATTTTTCCATATTTTTAACTTTTAGGATTTTTTCCCACAAAGCTTCCAGCATAGTAGAGGTTGGTAATCACTCTATTTTTAAAAAGAGAGAGAGAGAACTATAAGAACACTTCAGAGCAGTTCTGGTACAGAAGCCTGAGGAAACAGGTTACTCTCTTATCAGCTACTTCAAAAGTACCATGTGGCCCAAGGTAGCATAGAGTTTAGAAATCAAATGCAAGATCGTACACAAGCTAACATGTTCACATTGTGAAAAGCATGGATGCTTTTGCTGTGCCACACATGTCCTTATCAGAGTTGATTAAATGCCAAACAAGTCCCTTGAGATTGTCACTTTGGAAGATGATACCAGCCCTATCCCTAATCTCCACTTGGGGAATTAATTATTACATCAGAGTTGCAAATGGAAGCCAATTTCCCTTGAACTTTCTTATATCTACTATGTGTCATGGCTCAATGGAAGCATGGGAATGCAACAAAAATAAGTAACTTTAATTAAGAACTAAAAGCTGTATTTGTATTATTTCCTTTCCTTACAAAACACTTATGAGTTAATAACCATTATTATTTGACTTTAAGATGAAGAAATTGAAGTGTAAAGATGCTGAGAAACATTCCAAGGTTACACAGAAAGTAAATGATAGAGCTTGGATTCAAACCCAGAGCTCACAATCTTAAACACAAGGCTAAGTTTCAGTATCTCATTGTATTAAAACAAAAACTCTGAAACATGAAGTTAACAATTAACATATATGATCACAAAGATAGTTAAAATAGTAATCATACTGTTTTTACTCAATATTGTTTTTACACAATAAGTAGGCTACATGATCATTTGAATTTAAGTAGGTTACATGATCATTTGAATTTTATAGAATGAAGACACTCACTGAAAATGGTTAATTTATTTACTTAAGGCCAGGAATTCAGCTGGTACTAGAACTAGTCTTCTTGAACCAGCAGCAGCCAAGATATTAGATGCATGGGGGAACTGCTGGCCTTGGGGCTATCTATCTGGCCCCAGGCTCAATTTCACTGACTCATGAGTTAATATTGACTCTAGTATCTCCACTAAGTAACTAAGTCTATTTTCCCCACTTTGGGCTATTGTGGCTATCCAAGAGTGTGAAGGTTAAAAAACAAGTGAAAACTGTGAATAATGATTAACTAACTTCAAAGGAACAATAATAAAAGTGCCAAGTGAGAACAAGATGTTACTGGAAATGCTTATAAATTTCACAACCTGCAGTGCTGCCATACCTCTGACTCTCCACCTTCTCCTTTCACGCCCCCTCCCCCAACACATACTCTGTGTCTGTTGCATGTGTTGCTCTCCCTTGCTTTGCCCCTGCCCCTCTTTTCTATTTTGTCTTCCTTCTCTTCTTCACTTTTCCTTTCCTCCCTTTCCAACTCACCTGATAATCACAAAAATCTTGAAATAATTACTTATAGGTGACCTCAGACACATATAGACCAACATCCCAAATCACACAGTCTAGAGAAGTGATTTGCCCAAGAACATGCTGCTATTCTGTGGGAGAACACATGGCCCAAGTCCTGTTTTCTCCACAATGTCATACTTGCAGCTGTGTAATGGAATTTAAGAGCATTTGAAAACGTTTGTATTTCCTATTATAATCTTTTATAAGTAACTCAGAAAAAAATACATTTCCATGTGAGAAGCTTTTAATTATTTTCATGTAGTCAACTTTTTTAATGAATTAGCTTCACTTGAAAAATAATCTTTCCAATTCATAGAGCTAGGATTCGAAGACAATTTCAAGATCACTCCTACAAACCACATGAATTTTCAAAGTACTTAGAGCTGTTTAAAAGAGCAGTTCTTCAAACATAAGGGGGCATTGCAACTTTGGACTAAAGTAGACTTACTATTATTCTAGCAATGGGAGAACTTGTAATGTTGAAATAAAGGCAGTGGTCACCAGAGGGTCTGAAGGGAGGGAGAGGGAAGAATAGGTATAACATGGGGCGTTTTTGGGACACTGGAGTTTTTCTGCATGACATCGCAATGACGGATACAGGTCATTATACATTTTGACAAAACCTATGAAATTGTGTGGTGCAAAGTGTAAACCATAATGTAAACTAAAGACTATGGTTAGCAGCAATACATCAGTATATGTTCATCATCTGTAACTAATGTACCACACTAATGAAATAGTTATTAATGGGGAAAAGTGTGGGAGGAGGACGGATGAGGTATATAGGAACACGTTATATTTTTGATGTAACACTTATGTAACCTAAAGTTTCTTTAATAATAATAATAATTTTAAAAAAGAAGTAAAAGAGTAATTCTTAATTTTTTTCCTCAAACATAGGGTCCCTATATAAGCTGATGAAAAGCTGTGCCCATTCTCAGAAAAACAGGAAAACTCAACATTCTGCACAATATTTTAGAATATCCTAGTGCTTATTTGAGGGTCCATCAAAAGTTAAGAATGTCTGTCTTAAAAACTGTCATATGTTTATGGATTAGCAGTTTTCTAAGGGGGTTGGGGCTGTGTGTGCATATGGAGCATCAAGGGAAAAAATACTGGAACTTCTATTTCTGTTTTTTTAAATTTTATTCTACAAAAGCATTTATATGTTTATATTTTATAACATACATAAAAATTAGTAATGTAATGTAATAAATAAGGAAAAATAAATACATGTGATTGTGTGTTCGCCTAGTTTTTCCATTATAGGATAAGCCAACGGCTAGAGACCACCAGACAACCTAGAACAATCTTTCCACATTTCACAAGGACACCCACCCACCAAGGTGGGCCTCGCCTCACCTGGTCCTTTGTCTTCCCTTCTCGCTCACGAATGTGGTTAGCAACAATCCTTTCTGTTTCCTCACAGAGTCTAGGGAAGTTTGCCAGCTGTCAGGAAAAAACACATGTGAGTGTTAATACCAAAAAATTTATAACAAAAAAAAAGGAGAGATAAATGATGTTTACTTACAGAAGACACATTACAATTCTGGAAGCAAAACTGAAATATAATGAACTCTTAAAGAAGACTGACAGAGTGACAGAAAAGGCTTCACATACTATAATAAGAAATAACCTCATTTTTTGAGAGGAAACACATAGAAACCAGCAAAGCAATTCCCTAAAAAGAAAACAGATCTGCAGATACCATGTAGTACTCCACTCTACAGAATGGGCATTTAATAAAATTCTAAGATGAAAAAGATGGAAATGAGGATGAAGAAGAGGATAATGACTAAATTTACGGAATGCTTATCATGTGCCAGACTGTGTGCCAAGCTCCTCATTCATTCTCTCGGTCAATATTCACAGCAATCATAAGAGACAGATCTTATTAATTCACTTTACAGAGGAAAAAAGTGAAGAACAGAGAGGTTAAGTAACTTGCCTGACTAGACACTTCATAAATGGTAAGGCAAGGATTCCAATCCAAGTCCTCAGACTCCAGAGCCCATAGTCTTGCCCATTACTCTTTGAGGATTACATATTCCATGAACCACAGAAGAATAACCCCCATAACAGATACATGTGTGTGTGTATGCATATTTTTGGTAAAACTGTGGAAATAACGCAGGACAATCACCCCATCTAAATTGTGCAGATAATTCTTTAAATGTAGTTTGTAAAAGTGACCAAATTAATTAGAGTTGTTTTCAATATAAGGAAGGAAAAGAATATGATGCTATGAGAATGTTTAAGGAAACCTAATTAAAAAGGAAGAATTAGGAAAAGGTATGTGGGGACAGCTGGGGGGGGGGTTGGAATTGGAGCTTGCCAGGCCCAGGGAACACTTGTAAAGGTGTTGGGTGAGGCAGACAGTGAGTGGTGAAAGAAGTCAAGGAAGGTAAGTGCATGGAGTGCAGAGGACAGTCTTGAGGCAAAGCTAGAAAGGGAGGCAGGAGCCAGATCAGGCAGATCACTGCAAACCTGGCTGAGAATTTTGGCAACTAAAGTTCAGATGGGAAATAAATGACGGTGGCTTGGACTGGGATTGCAGCAGTGGAAATGTCAAAAATAGACAAACAGACTTTTGATAGGTAAAAGTTAATTCCAATTATATAAAAAGCATATACAAATTAATAATAATACTATTATCTAACATAAAAGCATGTAAAATTTAATTTAATTCATAAAAGAAGTTTAATGGTCAATAAGCAAAATAAAAATATTTAACTGCACAAAGTCAAAATAATGCAAGGAAAAACAGTAACTATTACATTTGAATGTTGCTAAAATTATTTTTGTAAGATTTAATGCTGGTGAAAGTATAATAAAACTAGCACACTCAAAAGTTGCTAAAAGGGCATTAATGAGAACAATATTTCTGGAGAGAAAATTGGCAACATTTACGTACCAAGAATCTTAAAACATCCATCTACCTAATCACTTCACTTACAGGATTCTGAGCTAAAATGATAAGGACATTCATCAAAGCATTACTTGGAAGAATAAAAACAAGACAAACAAACAAACAAAACTCTATAAACTACCTAAGTATTCAATGATATTAAATAAATTAAATTAAGGGTATTTCCATTAATGGGATGTAATGAACATTTTAAAATAATATCTCGTAACACAGTAAAGTGTTTAAAATATGGCAGGAAATGAAGAAAATCAGGTTATTAAATATATAATGTAATTATACACAAACACATATACTCATACACCATTATATACCCTAGATATCCTTCAAGATAACACAAGAATTTTATGAATGCTAGCATTTATGATTAATACTACAGAACATAATGTTTCCTCAAACTCTTAAGCAGTTAGAACTAGACCTCCCTGAGATGTGACTCCTCCATGGTCACCCAGACTCATTGGGCATCAACTTGATAATATGCATGATTCTTAGTGTCTTAGCAAGATAAGAAACATGCTTCATGGAATCCTCATTATCACAAGATCACATATAAATGTTAAATCCCCTAATGCTCCAAGTCTACCATCTGTGCAGAGAAAAATGTCTGGAAACAAATACTACAAAACGTTAAAAGCAATAACCTCTTTGAATAATGGCTATTATATGTAATTTTAATTTTTTCTATACACTTCTCTGCATTTTCCAAATTTTTTATACAGTGGACACAAAGTGCTATTAAAATAACATCATAAAAGCATAAAATCCCGGATGCCATGGTCACCCCAAAAATCACAGCCCAGTGTCTCTTCATGAGTCACCAAACAAGCCCTCATCCCCTCACAGGCACTCATGACTGAAAACTGAGATCTGTGATTATTTAGGGGGCTTATTCCATGAACTATTGTAGGATACAAATGGAGCTTCCATTTCCAATTTTAGAAATATTCGCTGGGGAAACATTCTGTCACACCCAAAAACCTTTTTGCACCTTGAGAATACAACAAGTTACTTTTGTGAGTATTATAAATAGCTTCAAAATGTGGACAAGATAGCTGAGTGGGTATAACTGGTCCTAACCATGAGCCTGTCTTAGGCCACCAGAGCAATAGATTTTCACCTGCACTCAAACACTTCTAAACTATCTAGGAATCCTTTCTTTTCAACAACAGCCATCTAATACAGAATTACACTGCTGCAAAGAAATAACTGCACAAGCAGCAGTCGTCTACAGAGAAGAGTGGAATGCCTTTAACAACATTTAGGAAAATGGATTACAGCAGAGGTTATTTTTAAAACATCAAATAGTGGCACTAAATACTTGATAGCTGAAGGGCTCCAGGCCTGTACATGGACATCATTAAGTCAGGGAAGTGCCAAAATGACAAGAGTATCAATCTCGTGAAGTAGGTATCTAAGATCACCACAGTATTCCGGCCTTGATAGGATTGATCTTTTTATTTTTATTTTTTTTTAAGTCTTTTGATCTTTCCAAGTTTACCACAATTTCACCAAGAAAGAAACCCACCAGAGTCATAATTTAGTACCAACAAGTGAAATAACGGGAAGTAAATTAGCCTGATCAGGGGTTCTTAGCCAGGAGTCTGTGAGCTTGAATTGGAATTCAAAAAAACATTCTTGTGGGGACTTGGTGAGGGTGTGATATATTTATTAAACAATACACAGTATAATGTGGACTTAAGTAAGGGGTCCATGGGTTTGGGTTTTACTGACTGGCAAAGAGGTCCGTGGAACAAAAACAGTTAAGAACCCCTGGAAATGCTAAGTGAAACAAAAGAAAAAGAGAACACACAAGAACTGTCCTTATGGAGGCAAAGGAGAAGAAATATGTAGGAGGCATTTAACTGTGCAAGATCTAGGCATTGCTGAAAGGCAGTAGGACTGGTACGGTTTCTAATTGGTTGATCTTGAAAGGGTTGTAGGAATGTAAAAATTTTAAATGTTTGTTTTAACTGCTGAGTTTCAAGTAGAAAAGATTCTAGTCTCAATTCATCTTACAATATAATATATACAGGAAGAAGAAGGAAAAAAGTCCTACTGATATAGAAAATAATTTCTGATTAGGCTTTCTGCCACCGTTTTTATTAGCCCATTCAATAGAAGTTCCTGCTCAGTTTGTAAGGCCTTTTACTTCAATTTAAAAAAGGAAAAAAAAAAGCAATCAATTTTGATTAATTGGGTCGATCCCTTGACTTTCTTTTATGTCTCTTATTTAAGGTGAAATTGCAGTTTCCTCATCCATTTCGATCATTGTAATTTCCCATCTCTTTTGCTCAGGATGCTGAATTCAAAGTATAAAATTGTAAGAATGTGCTATTTTGTCAAAATCATAAAAATTCTAATCAGATATGCCAAAATAATATTGATCTTTCTAGAAGACATAATTTTTAGGCCTTTAGTCCCTATTGATTATTTAAATTTATAAATTGATTCATAAAGATCAAGGAATTAAAGCTTTGCTATATTGGGAAGCAGAGTTGGCCCAGTGGATAGGGCGACCGTCTACCACATGCTAGGTCCGTAGTTCAAACCCTGGGCCTCCTTGACCCATGTGGAGCTGGCCCATGCGCAGTGCTGATGTGCGCAAGGAGTGCTCTGCCACGCAGAAGTGTCCCGGCAAAGGGCAGCCCCCGTGCAAGGAGTGTGCCCCCTAAGGAGAGCCACCCAGCATGAAAGAAAGTGCAGCCTGTCCAGGAATGGTGTCGCACACATGGAGAGCTAACTCAGCAAGATGATGTAACAAAAAGAAACAGATTCCTGTGCCACTGACAACAATGGAAGAGACAAAAAGAAGAACATGCAGCAAATTGACACAGAGAACAGACAACTGGGGCGGGGCAGGAAGGGGAGAGAAATAAACAAAAATAAATCTTAAAAAAAAAAACTGTGCTATTGGTAATAATAATTTTTTATTCCTAAATTTATTTTATATCAGGCATTCATTTAACAAACATTCATTAGGCATCTGTTAGAGGCCAGTTCTATGTTAAGCTTATGTCAGAGCACCTGATACTAAAATCTCACTTTTGAGTGGTAAGTAAATTATACAGATAAATTGCCATACAAAACAGAACCGTTTCACAAATGAAAAAACAACAACAAAATAAACAATGGAAAACACAAAGAAATGGGTACATCTGATCTAAGAGGGCTGAAGATGTGCTGCTTAAATAATGATAGAGAAGCTTCCAGAAAGAGATGGAACTCTATTAAATGACAAATTACTTATAAACTGCCCATTATTCAAGTTACATTGAATATTCTTAAATAATAAGGAAGTTTAGTGGAGAAACTATACAATAAAGATAGCTTAGAAATCATTCAATTATAAGAGAAATTTTTAGTTACACATGCTCTAAGAGAAAGTAGGATTATAATTTAAATAAATACAAAAACATGTTTTAATAATATCCAATAATTTAACTGTTACTTAGAGTAGTGTTTATTTTAGTGGGAACTCAATATAAATTTTAATCTTAAGCAAGGACCACACTTTTCATTAGAGAAATCAATTGAAAGACATTTCTATTCAGTAAAACAAAAAATTACATACTTTTGAGATTTATTAACCATTAATTAATTGGATTATAAGATCATGCTATTTGTTGCTCTTGAAACAGGCATGAGACCAAGCAAGATTTCTACAGCCTTAAGAATAACTGGCTCATTGTCTCAAGCAAGGGCTTAGGTTAGTACGTAACTATCTGTTCACAGTTCCATACCAAACAAGATTTAAAAAATAAACTAAAACCAGAACAAAACTGTTTCTATGCACATGACTTCAATTGATTGGTTTAACTAGCCCAAGACATGGGCTCTGTTTTTATCAAAACACTATAGGGAAGCAGATTTGGCACAATGGATAAAGCATCTGCCTAACACATGGGAGGTCCAGGGTTCAAACCCAGTGCCTCCTTGACCTGTGTGGAGCTGGCCCACTCAGAGTTGATGTGCATAGGGAGTGCCGTGTCACACAGGAGTGTCCCCCACGTGGGGGAGCCCCATGCACAAGGAGTGTGCCCTGTAAGGAGAACCACCCTGTGCGAAGAAAGTGCAGCCTGCCCAGGTGTAGCGCTGCACACACAGAGAGCTGATGCAGCAAGATGATGTGACAAAGAGAGACACAGATTCCCAGTGCTGCTGACAAGAATCTAAGTGGACACAGAAGAACACACAGCGAATGGACACAGAGAGCAGACAATGGGGTGGGGGGAAAGAAATTTTTTTAAAAAGTAGATCTATGAAAAACAAACAAAAAACATTATAAACCTACAAATGTTGGCCACTTACTACAAACTGAGTAGCAATAATGATTTTACTGAAAAGTTCTGGTAATGGATGGTGATGATGGTAGCACAAAATGTAAATGCCATATAACACAACTGAATTTTATACCTGAAAGTGGTTAAAATGGAAAATTTTAGGTTGTATATATGTTACTGGGAAAAAAACTGAAAAACGTTTTACAACTGTTCAAAACAAAGAGTGAACCCTAATATAAACTATGGACTACATTAATATAATAATTGTAATTCCATAACCCATACTAATTATATAATTAATATTACATGAATATTAATTTAATATGAATATTAAATTACAATAATAAAATCATTTTAGTTCATCAATTATAACAAAGGGACAACACTGAAGGTACTAACTAATGCAAAATGCTAATATTAGGGAAAACTTTTTGGGAGTACATGGGAACTCTGCACTTTCTGTAGGATTTTTCTGTAAACCTTCTACTGCTCTAACTAAAAAGTGATTATGCTATTCACGAAAGCATACAATAAATTTATTTCATTTTCTATTATTTAAAACAAAAAACCTAATAATCTTTTATTTGTGCATAGCTTAATTTTGGATTTATGTGGGAGATGAGAAAATATTCATCTATACATAACTGTAAAAAAAATCAGGACTTCACATTTACAAAGTTGACTGAATATAATAAGGAATTCTAGTATAAAGAAATCAAGAAATAGTGATTTTCTGCTAAATTTCATGGGGGTGAGTGGGATAAATGTTTACTAGGTGTTCCATATCTCAGCAGTGGCATATGGGAAGTCTAGGAAGACCTAAATGAACTACGCAGAAAGAATGCAGAAGCCTTGTACCAGGTGGTTTGGGTTAAAGGATCAAAAAGAAAATACTGTTGGCCCTCCTTCTCCAAGTAAGCATAGCCCAAATTCCTGAACCTCAAATATTTTTTAAAATGGAGATATATGAAAGAAGAACTTTCTAAACAGAGAGATGATGAGAACTTAAGTATTATTTATCAAATTCTAATGAACAAAAATAAAAAGTCCAGCCTTGGGTGAAATAAAACAGAAAGATACTCATAAGAGACAAATTCTCTTACTAAGTAATTTGTAAAACATACAAACAGGAAGCCAGGGTGGTGTTCACACTGCATCAAAACAACACCAGAAGATAATAATTAGGTTTTCATCTCTTCTCCCTTTCCAAATTTATCTCTGGCATGTTAATGAGTATTAAAATGTAAAAAGAAAAATCACAGCAGAGGGTAAGAGATCTGCCAGGGAAGATGGTGAAGTAGGGAGCTGTAGGACTCAGTCCTTCCACCAAAAACAACTGTTAAACAGGCAGGAATAGTCTGAAACAACTGCTTTGGAACTCTAAAGGCCAGAAAAACACTCTAAGGCATCCAGGTAGAGTGGGAGGAAGAGGCTGATAAATGATAATATGTAAAATGATTTTTCTGCAGGCCATAGCTACCGGCACCCATCTCCCACTCTTGCAGCAGGTTACCACAGGGCCCAGTCCCTGGATAGCTGCTGGTGACAGAAAGGGACATAAAATTTCTCTTCCCCAAGAACAGGGGTTAGTACTACTAATCACTGATCATGGCATTTGATTACCGCTCACTGAGTCCCAGCTTTGAGGACAACTATTGTTTCGACGACCCCCCTGGACAAAGGCATTGGTAGCCATTGTTTCAACTCTCCCTGGTCAGGGGTACAGGCAGTGGAGATTTAAAGACACAGTGCCTTCTCAGGTATACAGGTGACAGTTAGCTGATGGGCTGCATTTGCAGGGAAGTCCAGGAAACCTCAGCTTTGGGGAGCCATTAGAATGGCACCTTCCACCAAGAATGCTGGAGCCAGTCTATGCCCCCTTTGTGGGTACCTAGCCCTGTTTTCACTGGGAAAGACTGACTTGTTAAGTCTTCCCTGGGGTAACACTCCTTGCAGAATTTACCCACCAGGCAAAAGCAGCATGAAAAAATAAAAGGAGTGTAAAAAACTATAGAGGTAGACAGTCTGGGACAAAGGCCTGCCACTCTCAAATACCCAGGAGAAGGAGGTTTATCTCCTGGGAAATGTAGGGGAAAACCAAACTTCTGTAAACAGGGGAACTCTAAAACAACTGAAAAGTATAAGCCCAGGTCAAGACACAGGTCTGAAGACACAGGAAAATACTTGCGATTCAAGAAAATCTCCATCTTATCACCAGCTGGTTACAAAATCAAGAAACAGACATCACAAGGAATAAATCCCACAGTTAACATTTTAAAATATTAAAATGTACAGTGTGCAACAAAAGAGTACAAGACACAGAAATAGGAAATGATGGCCCATCCAAAGGAACAGGATAAAAATCCAGAAAACACCAGTGAAGTATAAAAGAATGTGGACATACTGAACAAAGACTTAAAAAAAAAAAAGATCTTAAAAATGCTCAGGAAGACCAAGAAACATATAAATAAAAACTAAAGGATATCAGGAAAACAATGAATGAACAATATTAGAGTCAAAATTAAAAGACAGAAATTTTAAAAAAGGAACCAAAGAGAACTACCAGATTTGAAGAACAAAATTACTGAAATAGAGAGGAGGCGGGGCAAGATGGCGTCTGAGTGAGTGCACCTTATAATCTCTCCTGCAAAGAAGCAGCTGAGTAGGGTTGGAATTTTGCTGGACTGGACTGTTTCAGGTGCTTGGAGAGCAGGAGGTGTCTGGACATCAATTTAGTGGGATAGTGACAGAGAAGATTCTTGTAAAAGGTAGAATTTTGGGTCTCTTTTACGGAGATCGGGGCTGCGCACGGGACACTTCCCCCTGGGGCTGGCAGCTCAGCAGCGGTGATTCCTGGAGGTTTTGCTGCGCTGGGGAGTTCCCAAGCCCTGAGCAGGCTATTTGGGGGCTTGCAGGGTGGGAGGTGTCTGGAAGTCGATTTGGTGAGACAGAGACAGAGGCGATTCTTGTGAGACGTGGAATTTTGGGTTTCTGACACAGAGATCAGAGCCTCGGGCTAGAGCCCCTTCCCCTAGGGCAGAAGGCCCATCTGCAGCATCCCCGAACTATTTGTAGTACAGCGGCGCCCCCAGCAGGCTGTTTTGGGGGCATCCAGGGCGGAAGTTGTCTGGAAGCTGATTTGGTAAGACAGAAATGGAGGAAATTTTTGCGAGACATGGAATTTTGGGTTTCTGACACGGAGATCAGAGCTTCTGGCTAGAGCCCCTCCCCCTAGGGCTGGCAGCCCATCTGCAGCAGTCCCTGAATTGTCTGTAGTACAGCAACGCCCCCAGCAGGCTGTTTTGGGGGCTTGCAGGGCGGGAGGTGTCCTGAAGTCAATTTGTTGAGACAGTGACAGAAGAGACTCTTGAGAGAGGTGGAATTTTGGGTTTCTGACACAGAGGTCAGAGTTTGCAAGCGTGACCCCTCCCCCTAGGGCTGGCGCCCAGCTGTGGGATCGCTGAAGACTGTGTTGCAATGCGGTGCTCCCAGGCTCCCTGTTAACTGGATGTGTGGTTCCCAGGTGTGTGTCCCCTAAACCCTGGTGGCCTACACCCCAGAGACCCACACCTCTTGAGTCTGCAATATCACAGACTTCCCATCCCTGAATCCACCATGCCCTGAGGTCCAACTGAGGTCCTTGATTGTCCTAGCCCTCAGCATTTGTGGGTTTTTTTTCCTTTTTCTCTTTTTTCTTTTTTTTTATTGCCTTGGTTGCTAATATTGCATTATCTCCTGGTCTTTTCTCCCATTGTATGTCCCAAGGTCCTTTTTCATTTATTTAGGTTTTTTTTTCTTTCTTCTTTTCTGTTTCTTGCTTGTTTCCCTACCTTTTCTTTGCCCATCCCCCTTTTTTTTCCTTCTCTTTTTTACCTTTTCTCTCTTTTTCTTCTTATTTTATTTTATTTTATTTATACAATAAGTGCTGCAGGGAGTGCCTCACATGTGCTGTGTTTCCACATCGTTCATTTCCTTGTTTCTGTGTGAATTGATTTTGGCCACCTACACTATCCCCTTTCCTCCACATCTTGGTATCCTCCATCATCTACTGTCTCTCTTACATTCCACCTCCCTTTCTTTGGTCCCCAAATTGTCTAACTTTTAATTTCTAATACCTTTGTTCTGTTTTCTGTCTTTTATCCAATCTTGATACTATTGTCTTTCTTTTCTCTTTCCCTCTCTCATGAAAACACTGGCTTTTTAATTCATACTATATTCTTCCCCATATTCAGTTGACTGTCTCGTTATAGGTACTCTACTTACTGCTATAACTCTACACAACTTACATGAGTCTAATATCCATACTCCCAGATCTCACATTGTTGCTCTGTTAACATTTATTACCAATACTACTTTACACATTTTCTTTTCTTACACAATTTCCTTTCCCTGACCCTAATATTTTCCTTCAAAGTGAACTCAGCCAGCAACAAGAAATTAGAATAAGAAGAACAAAGTGACAAAGAGAAGACATAACACTTATGCAAGAACAACAACTAATTAATCCCTAAGACTAGACAAAGAACCTAAGGAACTGATTAAACCCATCAAGATAAAATGATGACCAGACAGCAACAAAAAACTACAAACCAAACCAATAATCAGGAAAACATGGCTGAATCCAATGAACAAACTAAAAACCAGGAAGGGGAGCAGAACATCAGACAACTAATTAAAGATCTCAGAACATATATTAGAGACCAACTTAATGAAGTAAAGGAAGAGTTTAACAATATGAAGAAAACACTTGGAGTGGAAATTGCAGACATACGCGAAAAGATAACAGATATGATGGGAATGAACACCACAGTGTATTTGGGTGTAATGATGTGTATATGTTTATTAGATCCAGCTCCTCTAATATACTGTTCAAAATACACTTGCAGCAAATAGCAGCGGATTAGAAGAGGCAGAGGAGAGAATTAGTGATGTGGAAGACTACATCGGAAATCAAACAGATAGTAGAATTGATTGATAAAAAGGTAGAAAAAATCCAGCTAGGACTTAGGGACCTGAATGACAATGCAAAATGCACAAACATACGTATTATAGGCATCCCAGAAGGAGAAGAGAAGGGAAAGGGGACAGAAGGGGTGTTGCAGGAAATAATGGCTGAAAACGTCCCAAATCTACTGAGAGATGGATGTACATGTCCAGGAAGCACAATGCAGCCCAAACATCATAAACCCCAACAGGCCCACCCCAAGAAATATACTTGTTAAATTATCCAATGCTCAAGACAAAGAGAAAATTCTAAAAGCAGCAAAAGAAAAGAAAACTATCACATACAAGGGAGGCTCCATAAGATTAAGTGCTGATTTCTCATCTGAAACCATGGAGGCAAGAAGGCAGTGGTATGATATACTCAAGGTACTAAAAGAAAAAAATTTCCAACCAAGAATACTCTACCCAGCTAAACTAGCATTCAAAAATGATGGAGAGTTCAAAATATTCACAGATAAACAGAAATTGAAAGAGTATGCCAACAAGAAACCTCCCCTTCAAGAAATACTAAAGGGAGTTCTGCAGGAAGAAAGGAAAAAACAGGACAGGCAGAGTTGGAGGAGAGTGTAAGAGCAACAAAAAAGACAAAAAGAGAAGGAAAAACAAACAAACAAAACATGATAAACACAAGTCCAATCAAAATATGGCTAACATAAATAATTCCTTAAAAGTAATAACACTGAATGTCAATGGATTAAACTCACCTATCAAAAGATTCAGACTGGGACACTGGATAAGGAAATATGACCCATCTATATGCTATCTACAAGAAACACATCTTAGACCCAGAGATTCATGGAGGCTATAGTGAATGGTTGGAAAACAATCTTACAAGCAAACAATAACCAAAAAAAGGCAGGAGTAGCTATATTAATATCAGACAAAATGGACTTTAAATGCGAAACAATTGTGAGAGACAAAGAAGGATACTACATATTAGTGAAAGGGACAATCTCTCAAGAAGAATGAACAATCATAAATATTTATGCTCCTAACAAGGGCGCCTCCAAATATGTGAGGCAAACACTGAAAAAACTAAGTGAAAGAATAGATGCCTCTACAATTATAGTGGGAGATTTTAATACACCACTATCAGCTTTGGATAGAACATCTCAAAAGAGAATCACTGAAGAAACAAAGTATTTGAACAGTATATTAGAGGAGCTGCATCTAATAAACATATACACATCATTACACCCAAATACAGCAGGATATACATTTTTCTCAAGTGCACATGGATCATTCTCCAAGACAGACCATATGCTATGCCACAAAGAAAGGCTCAATGAATTCAGAAAGATCAAAATCATATAAAATAATATCTCTGACCACAGTGGAGTGAAACTGGAAATCTGCAAAGGCCAGAGGCCCAGATTTCACACCAAGATATGGAAATTAAACAGCACACTCTTAGAAAAACAGTGGATCAAAGAGGAACTCTCAAAAGAAATTAATAACTACCTTGAAACTAATGATAATGATAATACAACATACCAAAACTTATGGGATGCAGCAAAAGCAGTACTGAGAGGGAAATGTTATAGCCATAAATTCATACATCAAAAAAGAAGAAAGAGCCAAAATTGAAGAACTAACTGCACATTTGGAGGAATTAGTAAAAAAACAACCAAGTAATACCACAGGAAAAAGAAAGAAAAAAAAGAACGAAGATAAGAGCAGAACTAAATGAAATAGAAAATAAGGAAAGCACTTGAAAAGATAAACAAGACCAAGAGCTGGTTCTTTGAGATGATCAATAAAATTGACAAACCCCTAGCGGGACTAACAAAGAAAAAAAAGAAAAGATGCAAATACACAAAATAAGAAATGAGAAAGGAGATATCACCACTAACCCCACAGAAATAAAGACTATCATAAGAGGATATTTTGAAAAACTATATTCCAACAAAAATGACAATTCAGAGGAAATGGACAAATTCCTAGAAACACATAAGCAGCCTATATTGATGAAAGAAGAAATTGATGATCTCAACAAACCAACAAACCAAAGTAAAGAGAGAGAATCAGTCATTAAAAACCTCCCAACTAAGAAGAGCCCAGGGCCAGATGGATTCACAGGTGAATTCTACAAAACATTCCGGAAAGAACTAACACTAATCCTGTTAAAACTTGTCCAAAAAATCGAAACAGAAGGAACATTACCAAACACATTCTATGATGCCAACATTACCCTAGTACCAAAGCCAAACAAAGACACCACAGGAAAGGAAAATTACAGACCAATTTCTCTAATGAACCTAGGTGCAAAAATACTCAACAAAATACTTCTTAACTGTATTCAAAAACACATTAAATGAATTATACACCATGACCAAGTGGGGTTCATTCCAGGTATGCAAGGATGGTTCAACATAAGAAAATCAATCAATGTAATACACCATATAAACAGATTGAAGGAAAAAAATCACATGATTATATCTATAGATGCAGAAAAAGCATTTGACAAAATACAGCATCCTTTCTTGATAAAAACACTCCAAAAGATTGGAATACAAGGAAATTTTTTGAACATGATAAAGAGTATATATGAAAAACCCACAGCCAACATCATTTACAATTGTGAAATCCTAAAATCCTTCCCTCTAAACTCAGGAACAAGACAAGGATGCCCACTCTCTCCCCTTCTATTTAACATTGTCTTAGAAGTACTTGCTTGAGCACTGAGGCAAGAACCAGATATAAAAGGCATTCAAATTGGAAAGGAAGAAGTCAAAATTTCATTATTTGCAGATGACATGATCCTATACATAGAGAACCCTGAGAGGTCTACAACAAAGCTTCTGGAACTCATAAATGAGTTTAGTAAAGTCTCAGGGTATAAGATCAATGCACAAAAATCAGTAGCATTTCTGTACAACAATAATGAGCAAGCTCAGGAGGAAATCAAGAAACAAATACCATTTACAATAGTAAATTAAAAAATCAAATTCCTAGGAATAAATTTAACTGAAGATGTAAAAAACTTATACACAGAGAACTACACAAGACTGTTCAAGGAAATCAAAGAAGACCTAAATAAATGGAAGAATATTCCCTGTTCATGGATAGGAAGACTAAATATTATTAAGATGTCTATCTACCAAAACTGATCTACACATTCAATGCAATCCCAATAAAAATCAACACAGCATTCTTTAAGGAACTAGAAAAACTAACTATGAACTGTATTTGGAAAAGAAAGAGGCCCCGAATAGCCAAAGACATATTGAAAAAGAAAATTGAAATTTGAGGAATCACACTACCTGACTTCAAAACATACTACAAAGCTACAGTAGTGAAAACAGCTTGGTATTGGCATAAGGAGAGACGCACAGACCAATGGAACCGAATTGAGAGTTCTGATATAGATCTTCATATATATAGCCATATAATATTTGATAAAGCCACCAAACCCTCTCAACTGGGAGAGAATGGCCTATTCAACAAATGGTGCCTGAAGAACTGGATATCCATATGTAAAAGAATGAAAGAGGATTACCATCTCACACCTTATACAAAGATCAACTCAAGATGGATCAAAGACCTAAATATAAGACCCAAGACCATAAAAACTTTGGAAAGCAGTGTAGGGAAGCATATACAAGACCTTGTAATAGGAAATGGCTTCATGAACTGCACACCAAAAGCACAAGCAGCAAAAGAACAAATAGGTGAATGGGACCTCCTCAAAATTAAAGGCTTCTGCACCTTAAAGGAGTTTCTCAAGAAAGTGAAAAGGGAGCCTACACAATGGGAGAAAATATTTGGTAACCATATATTGGATAGGAGACTTATAACTTGCATATATAAAGAACTCTTATATCTTGAAAATAAAAATATAAACAACCCATTTAAAAAATAGGAAAAAGATTTAAACAGACAATTCTCCGAAAAAGAAATACAAATGGCTAAAAAGCACATGAAAAAATGCTCCAAATCTCTAGCTATCAGGGAAATGCAAATCAAAACTACAATGAGATACCATCTTACTCCCGTAAGATTGGCAGCTATGAAAAAAACAAAAGACTACAAATGCTGGAGAGGATGTGGAGGAATGGGAACACTTAGCCACTGCTGGTGGGAATGCAGAAGGATCCAACCATTCTGGAGGACAGGTGGGCAGTTTCTCAAAAAACTAACCATAGATTTGCCATATGACCCAGCAATTCCACTGCTGGGTATATACCCAGCAGAACTGAAAACAAGGACACAAACCGATATATGCACACCAACGTTCATAGCAGCATTGTTCACTATAGCCAAAAGTTGGAATCAACCCAAATGCCCATCAACAGATGAATGGATAAATAAAATGTGGTATATACATACAATGGAATACTACTCGGCTTTAAGAACAAACACACTACAAACACATGTGATAACATAGATGAATCTTGAGAACCTTATGTTGAGTGAAGCAACCCAGGCATTGAAGGACAAATACTACATGACCTCAATGATAGGAAATAAGTAAACCAAGCTGCCTCAGAGACCTAGAGACTGGATGATAGGCTTACAGGAAATTGGGGGGTAGAAGAAGAACGTAAGCTGACATCTACATGGGTGAAATCTGTGATAAGCTGGAGGTAAGTATGTGTACAAGGAAGGGATAAAATGGGGACATAGGGTTACCTTTGGGTGGGGCTTTGCAGGCTTGAGGGGGGCTAAGGATGGGAGGATGGGAAATATTGCCCAAGAAATTGGGGGGAGGGTGGGGCAACATATGAACATAGGAGATTGTCAGGTGTTTGCTGAAAGTATAATGCTGAGAAAACCTTTTAAAAAATATAATAAGGAAAGTTACCTGTTTAAGATACTTAAAGGGAATAATCTGACACAGGACAGACTCCTAGGGAATATGTGAATGCTCATTTTGCCAGAGTGGGTTATATCATTGGGTAGAGACCCATATAATGAGAGTGAAGGTATACCCACATGCTGGGGAGGACTGAGGCCATCAAATAGATGAAACTGTATCTCTCAAGAGAAATGGTGGCTCCCAGGGCATTAGGGCAGTTCAGCATGTCAATCCCTCAACACTGTTGCAAGTATCTCTGAACATGGCTCTTCAAGAAATGAAGATTGACTGTCACTGTGAGCCCTAAGGGGAGAGGGAAATAGGTATTGAATAGATGGAACCAATGTAACTGTATGGGCAATAGAAGTGTTTCACAAGAGTATGCAAGGATGGATATAAGATGTAAAATTACACCAAAAATATATAGGGGCTGATAGGCTAAAATGTAAATCATAATATAAAACATAAGAGAACTAAAAATTTCAAAAATTGTATAGTCTAAAATATAAACCACAATGTAAACACAAATGTTACCTTGTTTGAAAGCTACTGTCTCAATATCTGTACATCGTTTTCAGTAAATATGGCATGGATATATTAAAAGATTATTGCTGTGGAAGGGAAAAGGTTTCATGTTGGATATGTGGGAGTATTGTATATTGTATATATGAATTACTGTGATCTAAGACTCTTGTGAAGATAAGCTTAATAATTAGAAAAAAGAAAAGAAAAAGATAGGATGTAGAATTTTTCCAAATTAATATGTATTCTATATCTAACCTTTAAGCTCATCACTATATTCCATTTTACTATTAAGGGAACATGCCAATATATTTGGCTTCACTTTTCAGAAGCTTTGGATCACAGAGAGGTTCAACAAGGGCAGCGGAGGAATACTAGTGTGGGATGTTATTGACAGAGGACACATGGTTGGCAGGGAGTTCTATAGGGCATATATCCAGGGTACATAAAAATGTTTGTATATTGTCATAGTGGAAACAATTAAAAACAACAGAGAGTGCTGAGATTCTAGCCATGGGAGCTCTATCACAGTCCCTAAAGGAACAGCAACAATCCCCCAAGTGCAATGGCAAAGACCAAAAAATAAGTAAGGTCCAACAATGAGCCCCTGATACTAATGGCTATGCTTGTGAGCCTGTGCACCTGAAATAAGAACAAGGCCTAGAGCAGCAGTGTGCTTAAGAGTTACCTCCTGAGAGCCTCCATGTTGCTCAAATGTGGCCAGTCTCGAAGCCAAACTCAGCATGTAAATGTGTTGCCTTCCCCCCAGCGTGGGACATGACTCCCATGGATGAGCCTCCCTGGCACCGAGGGATTACTACCAAAAACCAGCTGATGATATAACTAGAAAAAGACCTTAAATAAAAGGGTCAACTCAGACCAGCAGAATATCTCAGTCTACATATAATAACAGGAGTTAAAAATGCTTTTTTTTTTTTTTGACCTAAATCAAGGGGGAAATGGAAAGGACAAATGAGTTTATATGGCTATGAGTCTCTAAAAAAGAGCTGGGAGGTTATCAGAGGGGTTGCTCTTATGCACACCTGAGCAGAGTCCCAGAGACAGATAAAGTAGATACAATCCCAGGTACTGGTTCTTCTGATAGCTACAGAGACCCACAGGTTTTATGGTCATGGCAGATGGAGTTCACTGCCATGTCAGTTGGCCCTTCTTTGGAGTTGGTGTTTCTGTGTGATGGAGCTGGACTCAGATGTGATCTCTTTTCACAAGCCTTTCCTGTTACTTTACCAGAATAGTTGGTGCTGGGGTTTAAGATATACCCAGGGGATCTGAATCTCTGGACTGACCATATGATAGCCAGGTCCTGAGCCTCAACAGACTTCAGCTCCTATACTCTGGTTTATTGGGCTTACCCCACTCAGCTAACATGGAGGTGAAGGTCAATCACCACACCATGGAGCCAAGAGTGCCTAAACTGAAAGTAGGAGGATTGCATCCAGCATCCATGTGGAATCTAAGCCCCCTCTTGACATAGATGTGGAATGGACACAACCAATCCAAGGCCCACAGGATGGAGGAATAGAATATGGATTAGAGTGGACTTACTGATATCCTATTCATGAAATATTGTGGTTAGTAATCGAAGAAAATTTATGGTATTGGTGTGGAAAAAGTGGCCATGGTGGCTGCTGGGTGTAGGGAATGGGAGGAAGAGATGAGATGTGGAGACATTTTCAGGACTTGGAGTTGTCCTGGGTGGTGCTGCAGGGACAATTACCAGACATTGTAGGTCCTCCCATGGCCCACTGGATGGAACGTGGGAGAGTGTGGGCTATGATGTGGACCATTGACCATGAGGTGCAGCGATGTTCAGAGATGTATTCACCAAATGCAATGAATGTGTCATGATGATGGAGGAGAATGTTGCTATGGGGGGAGTAGTGGGGTGAGGGGGGTGGGGGGTACATGGGAACCTCATATTTTTTTAATGTAATATTAAAAAAATGAATAAAATAAAAAGAAAAATAGGAAAAAAAATTACTGAAATAAAAAATGCCCAGGGAGGTTTCAAGAGGAGGCTAGAGCAAGCAGAAGAAAGAACCAGTGAACTTGAAGACAAGACAATTAAAATGAGTCAGGCTGAAGGTAGAAAGAAAAAAGAAATATTAAAAACCAAAAATAGCCTAGGACACAAATGGGACACCATGAATTGTACCAATAAACACATTATGGGTATCCCAGAAAAGAAAAGAAAGAGAGATAAGGGAAGAAGGAAAAGTCAAAGAAATAATAATAGAGAGCATCCAAACTTAGCAAAAGACATGATCCACTAGACAGTGGATCAAAGCAGTATAAAGAAATAAAAACCTGTGATAAAGGTAACTGTCTTGGTAATTATTATATAAAAGCCAGTACTATTGTATTGTTTGATATGTAGCTCCACTTCTTATTTCCTAAAGGTGTTAAAATACAGATGCAATAAAAGTAATGATAAATCTATATTTTGTACAAAGATGTAAGTGGTAACAAGTACAAAAAAATGGTGGAGGGACAGAGGGGTATAGGGAAATATATGTGTATGCTACTGGAATTAAGTTGGTATTAAATCAAATATGATTGTTATATATTTAGGATGTTCAATTTTAACACGATAGTAAACATAAGGTAAATACATGAAAAATATATCCAGATAAAAGTGAGAAGGCATTTAATATGGTACAACACAAGAAAGCACATAAATATAAATGTAGGGAAGCGGACATAACTGAACTGATAGAGCATCCGCCTACCATATGGAGGGTCCAGGGTTCGATACCCAGGGCCTCCTGATCCATGTGGTGAGCTGGCCCATGTGCAGTGCTGCTGCATGCAAGGAGTGCCATGCCATGCAGGGGCACCCTACGTAAGGGAACCCCACATGCAAGGACTGCACCCACAAGGAGAGCTGCCCCACGTGAAAAAAGCACAGCCTGCCCAGTGGCACCACATACACAGAGAGTTGATGCAACAAGATGACGCAACAAAAGAGATGCAGTTTCCCGGTGCTGCCAGACAATGCAAGTGGATGCAGAAGCAGACAATGGGGGGGGAGGGGCAGGAAAGGGAGAGAAATAAATAAAATAATCTTTAAAAAAACATATATATATATAAATGTAGGCTTTAACAGACGTGATGGACAAAAAAAGGTGTAAGACTTACAAAGGTTAAATAGCAACATGGCAGAAGAAAGTCCTGTATTATCAATACTGGCTTTTAATGTGAATGGATGAAACTCTCCAGATTAATTTTGCAGAGATTGGCAGTAATGAATAACAAAACATGACCCAACTATATGTTGTCTGTGAGAGATAAACTTAAATTCAAAGATACAAGTACGTTGAAAGTGAAAGGATGGAAAAATATACCATGTAAGTAGTAACCAAAAGAAAGAAAGCTTGAGTTGCATTACTGATATTGGATAAAATAGACTTTGAGTCAAAAGAGTTAGGAGAGACAAAAAAGACCCTTATATATTGACAAAGAGGACAATTCAACAGGAAAATGTAACAACTATAAATATATATGTGCCTAACAGGAGAGCCTCAAAATATATGAGTCAAATACTGACAGATTCAAAGGGAGAAATTGACAGTTCTACATTAATAGTAGTAGACTTAACATATTACTTTAATAATGGATAGAACATCTAGTCAGAAAATCAATAATGGAGTACAGGCGTTGAATGGTATACTAAACCAATTAGATCTAACAGACAAATAAAGCACTGCACCCAATGAAAATACATTACATATCCTTCCAGAGTACACACTGGTCATTCTCAAGGATAGGCCATATGTTAGGTCACAAAACAAGTCTCACTAAATTCAGAGACTTTGAAATCATACAATGTCTATTCTCTGACCACAACAGAATGAACTTAGAAATCAATAATGGAAGGAGAAATAGAAAATTCACAAATATGTGGAAATTAAACAACATACTCTTTAAAAAACAATGGGTTAAACAGGAAATCAGAAGCAAATTTAAGAGTTCAGTGCCTTGCCAATGGGTCCTACTTTGGAATTTGTGCTCCTGGTGTGATGGAGTTGGACTCAGATGTGACCTCTCTATGCATGCCTCTTCTGTCACTTTTACTGAACCTGTGGTTGGCACTGGGGTTGGTGTATGCTCAGCAGACTTGAATCTCTGGACTGTCCATATGCCAGTTGGGCCCTGAGTCTCAACAGAGTTGCAACACCTACTCTCCAGTTTGTTGGACTTACCCAAGTCAGCTAACAGGGAGGTGAGGATGGTCAACCACCACACCAGGGAACCAAGAGAGTCTATGACTGCAAGCAGGAGAATCACATTCATAAGTCAAATGGAATCTAAACCCCCTCTCGATTTAGAGGTCAAGTGGACATCGCCATGCCAGTGTCCTCAGGATGGATGAATAAAACATGGATTAGAATGGACTTACAGGTAGTCTACTATAGAATTATTGTGACAGTAGCAATGGAAGAAACTGTATCACTGTTGTGGAGACAGTGGCCACGGGAGTTACTGAGGGTAGGGAGAGGGAAAAAGAGGTGCGATATGGGGACATTTTCAGGACTTGGAGTTGTCCTGAATGATATTGCAGGGACAGATGCAGGATACTATATATCCCACCATAATCCACTGAATGGACTGGGAGAAAGCATAAACTACAATGTAAACTATAAACCATGCTGTGGAGTAGTGCACCAAAATGTATTCATCAAATGCAGTGATCATGCCACACTGATGAAAGAGGTTGTTCATGTGGGAGGAGTGGGGGGAGGAGGGAGGGAAGTATATGGGAGCCTCTTATATTTTTTAATGTAGCATTTTGTGTGATCTATGTATCTTTTTTAAAAAAGATAATAAAAATAAATAACTTAATGCAAGAGCTTAAACATCTAAATAAATAATGAAGTGAAAAAAAGAAAAAAACCAGCATGGTACCCTCATAAGGACAGACATACAGACCAATGGAATTGAATTGAGAACTCAGAAATCAACCCTCACATTTATGGCCAAATGATTTTTGACAAGGGGTCAAAGACCACTCAATTGGAGAACAGTCTCTCCAACAAATGGGGCTGGGAAAACTGGATCTCCATATGCACAAAATGGGTGGATCCCCAGCTCACACCTTACATGAAAAAATGAACTGAAAATGGTAAATGGTTTCCCACATATCCCCCCACCACTGATACTGTGCATCAATGACCCTCCCCTGCCATATTTCCAAAAGAACATTACTACCATGTAGTTTCAACTACAGACCTACAAATTTCCAGAGTTCACCTGTTCCTTCCTCCAGCCCTCCCCGATCCCAGTTCCATGGATAGTTCAACCATACACCCCCAACCTGCTCACCCTCACATTACAGCACCATTGACCCCATTCATATACCTGCACTACCATAACCCCTATCCACTGCCAAACCATCCCCTTTACCTTATCATGGGATTTGCCCATATTGAGCATCGGCTCACCACTTTCTACTCCCTTTATGTGTCCTGGTGACCTATCTTCCAGACTCTAGCTCTGTGAATCAACTCAATATGCTTAGGTCCTATCAGTGAGGTCATGCAATATTTGTTCTTTATTGACAGGCTTAGTTCACTCAATATAAGGTCTTCAAGATTTATCCATGCTGTTGCATGTGGGATCAAAGACATAAGAGCTAGATCTATCAACTCCAAGAAGAAAATTTAGGGAAGCATCTTCAGGACCTTGTGTTGTTAGGCAATGGCCTCTTAAGACTTTACAACTAATATACAAGCAACAAAAGGAAAAATAGATAAATGGCACCACATCAAAATTTAAAAATTTTGTGCCTTAAAGGACTTTATTATGAAAGTAATATGACAACCTACACAATGGGAGAAAACATTTGGAAACCACATATTTGATAAAGGTTTACTATCTAGCAGATACAAAGAAATTCTTCAACTTAACAAGCAAAAATGCAAATGACTTAAGTTTAAAATAGGCAAAAGACTTGAATAGACACCTCTCCAAAGTAGAAATACAAAAGGCCAGAAAGAACATGAAAACTTGCTCAAGAACATTAACCATCAGGGAAATGCAAATCAAAACCATGAGATACCATTTCACACCCATTAGAAAAACTGTTATTAAAATAATGAAGAAAAACAAGTGTTGGAGAGGATGCAGAGTAATAGGAACACCTATACATGCTGGTGGCAATGTAAAATGGTGCAGCTGCTATAAAAGACAATTTGGCAGTTCCTCAGAAAGCAAAGTGTAGAACTACCATGAGACCCGGGAATCCAACTACTCAATATATACTAAAAAGAAGTGAAAGCAGAGATTCGAATATATATTTACAGACCAATGTTTTAGCAGCATTATTTCAAAAAATAAAAACAACCCAAGTGTCCATCAACCAATGAATGGATAAATAAAATGTGATATATACATACAATGGAATATTACTGAGCCACAAAAAGGAATGAAGTCCTGATGCATGCGACAACATGGATGAATTTGAAGACATCATGTTGCATGAAATAAGCCTGACACAAAAGGAAAATATTCTATGATCTCATTGGTTTGAAACAATAAGAATAAGCAAACTCACAGAGTCAGAATCTAGAATATAGGTTACCAGGGGAAGAGTGGATATAGGGGATGGGAAGTTAAGGCTTAAAATGTACATGATTCCTATTTGGAATGAAGGAAATGTTTTGGTAATAGATGGTGGTGATGGTAGCACAATATTATGAACACAATTAACAGCACTGAAATATATATCTGAATATGATTTAAAAGGGAAATGTCAGATTTTATACATAAAATTTTTTTTAATCTGTGAAACTACATTGCATGAAGAGTGAAACCTAAATTAAGCCATGGACAATAGTTAATGGTTCAATTATAAAAATGTTCTATCATCAATTATAACACATGTTCCACATCAATGCAAGGTGTTGGTAAGAAGATGGATTGTGGGAATCCTCTGTTTTATGCATAATTTTTTGTAAACCCATTACTTCTCTAATTAAAAAAAAAGATGATAATAGTTACAGCAAGTACTAGGGTAAATTATAAATTAAAAATTGACTGTACAGATCATAAATCTTTCAATAATTTTTGTGATTAAAAAGTGAGATTCCTATCCCTTAAAAGCCAAGTCCCAAGCCTGATTTCCCTTCAATATTCTATTAAAGGTTTAAACTTTAATAACTGGCCTTATTTGAAACTTGAGTATCAAAATTTTACAAAAAGAAAATCAGCTGAAAACTGATGCCCACTAGAAAAATTCCAAAGTTGAGATATCCCTGGAATGAAGCCAATAGGTCAATAAGACCTAATGATCCTGTCTTGCCTTCCAGTGCCCTAGAGACACCAGTAAGAAATACTTGAGAAGAAATGCATTCTGCCAGGTTAGAAGTCTAACTTTGTGCTTTATTTGAACACACATAAATCCGGTATGTTTTTCATTGATGTTTATTTATGTGACTTAAGAAAAAATTTAAAGATTTGACAAACAAGACATTCAACATGAGTAGCTATAAATGAAAACACTGTTTAAGTTTAAATATATGCATGTGTGTGTATGTGTATGTGTGTGTATATATACATATGAAAAAGGACTGGGTGGGGTGGAAGCAGTAGGTCACAGCTCTCTGACTCTTACTGGATTACAATGCCACAGGGTGTAAGACAAGTCAAAATACTCTAGCTGTTTACGGGTGCTCCCCACATCCAACTCTCTCCATCAGTATGGGCCCTAATGTTTCAGGCTGGAAAAGGAAATAACAGGAGGCTACCACTTTACCAACAGGTCCCAGCCACATTCTCCAATTTGAGATTCAACAGCAAATTTCTGACCTCTTCTGAGCTCTTGTTCTAATTTCCCAATTAGCTAAAATCAAAGGAGAGTAGAAGGTTTAACTCACATTCCTCAAATCTTACAGTTAGAATTTACAGTTCCTGAAGAATCTTTTTGTAGAACATGTGTCAATGATGACAGGGACCAGAAGAGTTCATAGCAGTATAATAGTAACCTGGACTGACTGGAAAGCCAAAAGAGTCAAAGATCCCCAAAAACAATAGCTATTGGGCATGGACAAAGTCTTTATGTGAACAATGACATCTTCCAAGTTGAAGGTAGAATTTGGCATGGAGAGGAAAATTGTGTAAACCAGGTTCTAAAGATCTTGATGAATTCAAGAGTGGCCAGGTACTGGATGGTGACAGTGATAAAGAGGGAAAAGATAGAGTTGGAACTACTTGGGCCTTAACAGAAGACTTTTTACAGCAAGGTAAAGAAATTGTGTTTGGAAGCAACAAAAGGAAAGGTAGACAAATGTCATGCCTGATCCAAACCCTTAGACTCTTTGGGTTTTGACCAATAAATATCCTTCATTGAAGAGACCTGAAGGATAAACAGTAATCTCAGGAAAAAAGCCAGGTTATATTTAAGGCAAAATATACAATGTTTTGAGAAGACAGGAAAAGAATACAGCAGATTAATCAAGAGAACATAATGGAAAGGGAGGTTCAAAGGGTAGAAAACAAAGAACAGAAACCAAAAAGTGTGTGGGAATGAGCTGGGATGAGACTGTTGGTCTCCCAGTAAGTTGGATGAAATAGGAAATGATTTTTCAAAAAAGACTCATACATACCATAAACACTTTATATAAATTAAAACATAAATGTACACACATGTGCCAATCTTTTGATGTGAGGCCAAGGCCTCTTCCCTGCATATGGACCTGCTGATTGGAGTTATGCATCTTCTGTCTTACATAAACCACATCCTTCATCTATGATTTCCGGTCTTGCTTTCTTTAAAGTGGAGGGAGAACCTGAAGACACTTGTGAAATAATCTGACTGCAGAACCCATCTAGGTTTTTATAATTCCCCCACAGACATACATTCTTTTAACATTGTCTTGCCTATACCTAGTCAATACCAATGTTTCGCAGCTAAATTTATAAAGTCTTTCCAAAGCAGTTAGCTTAATTTTCCTAGAAACAAAACGGTCTTTTTTGCACTTGATCAGTTTATTTACTCTTCATTTAAACTACATAATTAAAATCAGAAATACAACTGGCATAGAGAGGTTTGGGGACAAACACAAGACTCTTGACCCTTAGAAAGAAAGAAAAAGCTTAACTGGTGGGAGCAAGAGGGCATGGACACCATAAAGAAAAAACTTCTGGCTGAAGACATCTGTGTGTAGAGGGAGGCAACGTCAATATGGTTAATAGGGAATGCAGTATAAGTTAATCCTGTAAACCAGTTAAGGGGAGGTCAATTAAGAGGCTTTGTACAGAGGAAAAGCTAGTCTACATTTTGAGAAGTGGGCAAGGACAGTAAGGATATGAAGTTATTATTAAATGATTTCAAGTTTCCAAATGGAGAACTGGCATAAAGATTGGGTTTTGGTTTTTTTTTTCTTTCCCCAGGATTCTTTTCCCTGTCTCTCAGTTCCCTTAACTCCTACGGCATTTTCTATTCTGGAGAGGAGACACTACAACTTTAAGGAACACAGTAGAATAACAGTAAGAGATCTGGACAAGGGGTCTGAACCTCCAAACTAGTTTACTTAACTCCTTTCCTTTTAGCTTTCATATGTAGGAATATTTCCTGCTTGTCTTTTTTGCTACATCTTTTCTTCAACCTGTATTCTTCTCCTGCCAGGTAACTAGGGACCACTATTCATACACATTCTCTTTCTCTAGCTTTCATTCTCTTTCTCCCCACTGTTTTTTTCAGGGAAGTTACTCATAGTAACCATAGGAAAGGAACAGGGAAACTAAACCAGCAAAAACAGAGTTATCTTTGCTTTCAAGAAACACTCAAAGAACCAGTGTTCCCTGGGATGGGACTAGGCCTACCCTACCCAAAACACCACCACTAATTCCCTTCTTACACTTTCCAATACAATGTATGCCTTTCATGTCACTAGGAATTCAGCACACATTCTCCATATCCTCAGCGAGGGGTTCCCCAGATTGAGAATCCTTTCCACCACTCTGGAGCATAGATTGAATAGATATTACAGGGTAGGGAATATTGAGTGCTATTAAGATAGCCATTTGTAGATTAGCCACCATTTACTGAGCACTTACTATGGTTAATCATTGTGTTAACTGCCATCTGGATTTTAGGCATCATCTTGTTTAATTCTCAGTGAGGTGATATTGATTATCCCCATTTCACAGATGAATTAACAAAACTGTAATAATTAAGTATGATGCCCAAGGTCACACAGTAAATAAGTGGCAGAGTCATGATGCGAATGCAGGTAATTGGATATCAGAGGCTGGGCTCTTAAACATTACACTACACTGCCCCTGCCCAGAACACTCAGGTTCAAGTGCAATTCACTTATAATTTAGAATAATTTTCTGATCGAATAACTACAAGATCAGTGATTCTCTTCTTTTATTCATGCACCATAAGAAAAATCGGTTTAGACCCTCAACTAGCCCTAAACTTTATGGCATTCACGTAATTGTTCTAAGGTGATTTTCACCTATTTAAGACAAAGGGGGAAAAAATTATCTGACTAAAATATACTTTTTCTGGTCTAAGCAATCCTATTGGAAAGGGGTGATAAGAAAAAATATGTCCATCTGTATTAAAAGTAATTCCCACTTTGTACATTCCACAAACCTTCCTCCTGGGCAAGCACACAAACTTCTATAACAAAGCAGGGTTCCAGGGATAGAAAGCCACACAACATGGCAGGAAAGATGGTTAAACCAAATAGTTACTTGCCGGAAAGTTAAACAGTTCAAACTTACTTTTTTGGTACATTTCTTGACAGTGTTGATTAATTCTTGTATTACCAGATCTACGCTCTTCAAGGAAGGCCCCTTCAGCTTCACAATTTGTTTCTTGACTATCGCTTCAAATGCCATATCTGGAGTGAACAACCCTGTCCTAAATGTAAGAAGAAAGTAGCATATTAGATTTTTATAATTGAGTACTATCCAATAATCTTTTTCATAAGAGCCTTATTGAGATACAATTCACATACCATACAATTAACCCATTTAGAGTTTGAAATTTATTGGATTTGAATATATTCAGATATGCCAGTAATCTGTTGGAAAATGTTTCACTTTATATGCTATTTAAAGTAAGCATGTAGGGAAGCGGACTTGGCCCAATGGATAGGGCGTCTGCCTACCACATGGGAGGTCAGTGGTTCAAACCCCAGGCCTCCTTGACCCATGTGGAGCTAGCCCATGCACAGTATTGATGTGTGCAAGGAGTGCCTTGCCACACAGGGGTGCCCCCTACATAGGGGAGGCCCACATGCAAGGAGTGCGCCCCATATGGAGAGCCGCCCAGCGCGAAAGAAAGTGCAGCCTGCCCAAGAATGGCACTGCACCCACAGAGAGCTAACACAACAAGATGACTACAACAAAAAAAAGAAGAAACACAGATTCCCGGTGCTGCTGATAAGGACAGAAGCGGTCACAGAACAACACATAGAGAATGGACACAGAGAGCAGACAACCTGCGAAGGGGGGGAAGGAGAGAGAAATAAATTTTTTAAAAATCTTTAAAAAAAAATAAAGTAAGCATGTAATGAAAAATTTTAAAACTTACATAGAGATTTGTTCTGCACATAGTACCATTTATATATTTAATACTACTATTTTACAATAAATTCCAATCTGTGGAAGATTAACATTACCTAAAAACAGTGTCCAAAATGTTTTCATGGCATATATGGCCTCTCCTTTAACTGCAGAGTGTATCATCTCACTGTCTCACGCAATAAGAAGGAATGCTACAATTGAAATGGAGCCCTAAATTCAAAGTACTATTTCTAAAGTATTCCAAAAGCAGTACTCTCTTGCCCTTTTTGGATTAGTAAATAATCCTCACTTTTTGAACACTGAAATAGTAGAGTTCCTGGACCACACAATCTATTCTTTCTAGGAGAGTTGTATTATATTGAGATCAGTGGCTCCCAAACGAAGGAACTGGGATCCTAGAGGAAGAAGGCAATAATGGGAACTAGTTTTAATATTTAGAATGCCTAAATTAAATTAGCAAAAAATAACAGATAATAGCCAAAATAAGAAGTACCTTTTCCTTTGGGCTGAAATTAGTTCAAATAGGTGTCATAGCAATGCATTTTCTCATCCTGAGCAGAAGCTAAAAAAAAGCTATTATATGTATTGTTGTTTCATAAAAAGCTAAAATTATTATTACTTAAATTCAAACAAAAGGTCAGTAGAGAAAAGCTACAATAAGAGAAATCCTTAAACCTTAAGAACAGGCCATACCTCCTCCACAGCCCATGTTAACTCTCCTTATTTCATAACTCTTTTCTCTTCCTTCAATTCTGTAGTACCTATTTGGGGAAATTTCTTTAAGACTTCCCTTACCCCAGATTTCACAATGTTTCTTATCATTTACTTAGCACTCTATGCTCACATCTATTTCTAGCAGTTCTAATCATACATATTATAATTATAATTTTCCCATACTGGATACAGGAAAAAAATCCAAACTGGTTAGGCTGACATTTAAAATTCTCCTCTATATGACCCTAATCTTCCTCTGTAATGTAATTGCCCCCTCCTCTTTTATACACTCTATGTTTCAGTCAAACTGGATCATTTCCCTTTCCACAAACATACTAATATTTCTTTGCTATGCTATTCATTTCACTCTCCCACACTTCAGCCTGTCAAAAGCAACCACTTCACACAGTTCACCTTCCCTAATCCTGCCTCTAAGAAGGTCTTCCTGTTGAATCAAAGCATTTTATTTTGTATTGCAGTGATCAAGGCACATATTTTAGTTCTATTACTACACTGACAGGAAAAGTCATTATCACATTTATCTTTGTGTGCCCCACAAGGACTGTCTTGTGGTCAAGGTTGGCACTCAGTGTTAGAAGAACAAAGAAGAAAAATAAAATATCTGTTCCATCAGGTTCTTAATGGGCAAAGATGGCTTCCATTTTTTTTTTTTAATCTCACAGAATTAAGTAGAAAAAACTTTTCAAATTAAATACATATAAAGGCAAAATAAGCACATCATTAACATGTCTTATATGTAGGACATTATGTACTTATCATCTTACAGGCAAATTAACTGTAGAATAGTACAATTGGTCATGCATGTAAATCAGAAGTCTCTAATACTGAAATAATGAGCTTTTCCAATTGTATTTATCAAAAATGTACATAATACGGAGTTTTAAATGTCAAGTAAAAGTTCTATATTTGGTTGAGTATAAAATGCTTTATGACCCCCAAAAATGTGAGTTGATTCCACTGAATTTATTGGGGAGATTTGTTGAAATACCAGGTATGCCCAACTAAAGAGCAAGGTATATCTTCTATAGCAAATGTATTATGAATTTGAAGAAAGAGGGAATGGAATTAATGTGGAATTTAGAAATCCTGTTGATGAAAGGGATTGTGGGAAGATGGCAGAGTAGGAAACTCTAGAATGCAGTTCTTCCACCAGAACAACTACTAAATGAGCAAGAACTGTCTGAAAGAACTATTTTGAAATTCTGGAGGCCAGTAAAACACTCTACAGCATATCCAGGCAAGAGTGGGATGAAGAGTCTAGTAAATTATATTAAAGATCAGTAAATTACTTCCTCCATGTGGTGGCTACCACTGCCCATCCCCAACTCTAGCAGCAGACCACCATCGGGTCCAGCCTCTGGTAAACTTACTAGTGGCAGAAAGAGACCTAAAATCCCATTTCCTAAAAATCCAAAACCAGGGTTGGGCACAACAAATCACTAATCACCGCTTTTAATTGCAACTTCAGATCACTGGGGATCCAGCTCTGAGGGCAGCCATTGCTCCAACCCACCCAGGACAAAGGCTTCAGCAGTGTAGACTTAAAGACGCTATGCTTCCTTGAGGCTATGGGGTATATCTAGCTGAAAGGCAGTATTTTCTGAGCAGGTCCAGAAAGCTCAGTTTTGGGAAGCTATAGCAGTTCTTGGCACCCTTCCTGATCCCCTCCAATCGCACTTAGGAGCTGGTCTGTGCCCGTCATGGGTTCCTGGCCCTTTTTTGGCTGGGAAAGACTGACTTAGAAAATTCCTTTCCAGCATGTCCCACCTCCCAGAATTTTCCCTGTAGGCAAAAGGAGTTTGAAACAACAAAACCAGTATAAGAAAGTATAGAGACAGAAAGTCTGGGGCAAAGTCTTGGCTGCTTTAAACATCCAGGAGATGGAGGTCTGTCTCATAGGAAATAGATAGGATGACCAAACTCCTGTATACAAGGAAACTCCAAAAAATTTAACAGGCAAAAGCCCAAGAAAACCCAGAAAGAGAGGGATAAAACTGTACACTGCATTCACCTTGGGCAGACATTCCTGATATGAGGGCTGAAGTGCAAGAAAATCTGTCTTATCACCAGCTAATTAAAAAATCAAGAAACAGATAACAGCAGGTAATAAACCACAGTTAATAATTTTTTTACATTTTTTGTCTTTATTAATTTTTTAATGTTACATTAAAAAAAATGAGGTCTCCATACACCCCCCACCCCCTCACCCCATAACAACAATCTCCTCCATCATCATGAGACATTCATTGTACTTGGTGAATACATCCCTGAGCACTGCTGCACCTCATGGTCAATGGTCCACATCATAGACCACACTCTCCCACAGTCCACCCAGTGGACCATGGGAGGACATACAATATCTGGTAACTGTCCCTGCAGCACCACCCAGGACAACTCCAAGTCCCAAAAATGCCCCCACATCACATCTATTCCTCCCACTCCCTACCCCCAGCAGCCACCATGGCCACTTTCTCCATACCAATGCCACATTTTCTTCAATTACTAATCACAATAGTTCACAAATAGAATATCAGTAAGTCCATTCTAATCCATACTCTATTCCTCCATCCTGTGGACCTTGGAATGGTTGTGTCCACTCCACACCTATATCAACAGGGGGCTTAGATTCCACATGGATGCTGGATGCAATCCTCCTACTTTCAGTTGTAGGCACTCTTGGCTCCATGGTGTGGTGGTTGACCTTCTTCACCTCCATGTTAGCTGAGTGGGGTAAGTCCAATAAACCAGAGTGTAGGAGCTCAAGTCTGTTGAGGCTCAGGGCCTGGCTATCACATGGTCAGTCCAGAGATTCAGGTCCCCTGGGTATACATTAAACCCCAGCACCAACTACAGTTCCAGTAAAAGTAACAGGAGAGATTTTTGGACAAAGATCACATCTAAGTCCAGCTCCATCACACAGAGACACAAACTCCAAAGTAGGGCCAACTGACATGGCACTGAACTCCATCTGCCATGACCAAAGAACCTGGGGGTCTCTGTAGCCCTCAGAAGAACCAATACCTGGGGTTGTATTTACTTTATCTGTCTCTGGGACTCTGCTCAGGTGTGCATAAGGGCAACCCCTCTGATAACCTCCTGGTTCTTTTTGGAGACTCATAGCCATATAAACTCATTTGTCCTTTCCATTTTCCCCTTTTATTTAGGTTAAAAAGCATTTTTAACTCCTGTTATTATATGTAGACTGAGATATTCTGCTGATCTGAGTTGACCCTTTTATTTAAGGTCTTTTTCTAGTTATATCATCAGCTGGTTTTTGGTAGTAATCCCTCGGTGCCAGAAAGGCTCATCCATGGGAGTCATGTCCCACGCTGGGGGGAAGGCAACACATTTACATGCTGAGTTTGGCTTCGAGACTGGCCACATTTGAGCAACATGGAGGCTCTCAGGAGGTAACTCTTAGGCACCCTGCAGCTCTAGGCCTTGTTCTTATTTCAGGTGCACAGGCTCACAAGCATAGTCATTAGTATCAAGGGCTCATTTTTGGACCTTCCTTCTTTTTTGGTCTTTGCCATTGTACTTGGGGGATTGTTGCTGTTCCTTTAGGGACTGTGATGGAGCTCACCATAGTGAATATTTTAAAATATTAAAATGTACAGTGTGCAATGAAAAAGTACAAGACAAACAAAGAAACAGGAAAAGATAGCCCATCCAAAGGAAGAGGATAAAAATTCAGAAAATACCAATAAAGAAGAACAGAATGTAAACATACTGAACAAAAACTTAAAAATTGATGTTAAAAAATGCTCAGAGAGGGAAGCAGACTTGGCCCAGTGGATAGGGCGTCCGTCTACCACATGGGAGGTCCACAGTTCAAACCCTGGGCCTCCTTGACCCATGTGGAGCTGGCCCACACGCAGTGCTGATGCACACAAGGAGTGCCGTGCCATGCAGGGGTACCCCCTGCATAGGGGGGCCCTACGCACAAGGAGTGTGCCCTGTAAGGAGAGCCACTCAGCACAAAATAAAGTGCAGCCTGCCCAGGAATGGTGCCGCACATACGGAGAGTTGACACAGCAAGATGATGCAACAAAAAGAAACACAAATTCCTGTGCCACCGACAACAGAAGCGGACAAAAACAAGAACACACAGCAAATGGACACAGAGAATAGACAACTGGGGGGGGAAGGGGAGAAAAATAAATAAAATAAATCTTTGGAAAAAATGCTCAGGGAGATGAAGGAAAATAGAGAGAAAGAATGAAAAGGATATGAAGAAAACACTGAATGAGCAATATGAAAATGTTAGTAAAGAAATGGAAATTTTAAAAATGAACTAAACAGAGCTATTGGAGTTGAAGGCCACAATAACTGAAATGAATGATTCCCAGGAGGATTTCAATAGCAGATTGGACCTGGCAGAGGAAAGAATAAGTGAACTCCAAAAGAAGACAATTGAAATGAGTCAGGCTGTGGAGGAGAAAGCTAAAAAGAATTATAAAAAAAAAAAAAATAGACTAAGACCCCTCTGGAACACCACCAAGCATGCCAATATATGAATATGGGAGTCCCAGGAGAAGGAGAGAAGTGGGCATTATTATTAAAAAAGATAATGACAAAGAACTTCCCAAACTTAGCAAAGAAGTGAATAAGCACATTTAAGAAGCCCAGAGAACACCAAAGAGGATAAACATTAAAAAAAATGCAGTCCATCATATGTTGATCATACTATTAAATGCAAAGGGCAAGGAGAGAGTACTGAAAACTGCAAGGAAAAAAAATGTACAGTGGAGTCCAAATTAGATTGAGTGCCAATTTCTCATCAGAAACTATGGAGAGAAGAAGTCAGTGGGATGAAAGAAAAAACTGCCAGACAAAATTTTATATCTGGAGAAACTTTTTTCCAAAAATGAGGTAGAGATTAAGACATTCTCAGATAAGCAAAAACTGAGGGAGTTCATCACCACTACACCTGCCCAATAAGCAATGTTAAAGGGAGTTCTTCAGACTGATAGGAAAGGACACTAGACATTGGTTTAAAACAGCATAAAGAAATAAAGACCTCAGAAAAGGAAAACATTTGGGTAAATATAAATGCCAATCTTACTGCATTGTATTGTTTGGTATGTAACTCCACATTCTTCCTACAGATGATAAAAAGCAAATGCATAAAAATTCATGGTAAATCTATGGTTTTAGATGTACTTTGTACAAAGATATCAGCAGTAACAAGTACAAAAAAAGGTGGGGAGCTGGGGGTGTACAAAAAAAGTATATCTGTATGTTATTGAAGTCAAGTTGGTACAAACTAAATATGATTGTTACATATTTAGGATGTTAAATTTTAACCCCACAGCAACCACAAGGAAAATATATGAAGAATAAATCCAAAAAGAAAAAAGAAAGCACTTAATATGGTACAACACAAAAAAGTAAAATAAATATAAGTATAAAAGTAGACATTAAAAGAAGAATTTAGGAACCAAAAAAGTATCAGACTTACAAAGGCTAAATATCAAAATGGCAGAAAAAGTTCTGAATTATAAGTAGTGACTTTTTTTTTTTTCAGGTACCAGGGTCAAGAATTGAAGCTGGGACCTTGTATGCAGGAAGCCAGTACTCAACCACTGAGCCACATCAGCTCTCCTGAATTGGTTTTTTCATTTTTTTTTTATTGGTTTGTTTTAAGGAGGCACCAGAGACCTCCCATGTGTGAAGCAGGTGCTCAACTGCTTGAGCCACATCTGCTCTGCTTCCCTAGGTAGTGATTTTAAATGTGAATATATTAAACTTTCCAGTCAAAAGGCAGAGAATGGCAGAATGGATAACAAAGCAAGACCCAACTATATACCGTCTACAAGAGACTCACATTAAATTCAAAGATATAAATAGGTTGAAAGTGAAAGGATGGAAAAAATATACCATGCAAGTTGCAACTAAAAGTCATTTGGGGTAGCTGTTCTAATTTCAAATAAAACAGACTTTAAATAAAAGCAGTTACAAGGGACAAGGACAGCAATTATAAACCAATAAAAGGGTCGATTCAATAAGAAGATGTAACAATTACATATGCACCTAAACGAAGAGCCCCAAAATATATGAAGCAAATACTGACAGGTTAGAAGCAAGAAATTAACAGTTCTACATTACCAGTAGAACTTAATACACCACTTTCAATAATGGATAGAATATTTAGTCAGAAGATCAATAAGGAAACACAAGACCTTGAATTATACTCTAAACCAACTAGACCTAGCATACATACATAGAATACTTCTCCCACCAACAGAATATATATTCTTCTGAAGTGCACATTCTCCAAGATAAACCACACATTAGGTCACAAAACCAATCAACAAATTAAAAAATATTGTAATCATACAATGTATCTTCTCTGACAACAATGGAATGGAGCTAGAAATAAATAACAAAGGAAGAAATGGAAAATTCACAAATTTTTGGAAATTAAACAACATACACAACAACCAATGGGACAAAAAGGAAATCATAAGAGACATATGCTAAGGCAAATGAGAATGAAAACACAACATACCAAAACATAGGGGATGCAGCAAATGCAGTGTTTTAAGAGGCAAATTTATAGCTCTAAATGCTTATATTAAAAAAGAATAAAGGAATGAAGCCTTGATACATGTGACAACATGGATGAACCTTGAAGACATCATGTTGAGTGAAATAAGACTGACACAAAAGGACAAATATTGTATGATCTCACTGATTTGAAACAATTAGAATAAGCAAACTCTTAGAGTCAGAATCTAGAATATAGGTTACCAGGGGACAGGGTGGGGATAAGGAATGGGAATTTAAGGCTCAATATATACAGGGTTCCTATTTGGGATGACAGAAATGTTCTGGTCATGGATGGTGGTAACAGAGCACAATACTGTGAATGTAATTAACAGCACTGAAATACATATCGGAACGTGGTTAAAAAGGGAAATGGTAGGTTCAATGTATGGTAGCAATCAAAATTGAAGGAAAAATCCATGTAACTGTGTTGCCGCCTTTCTCCACCCCTCCTCCCCTTCCAGCCCCACCGTCCTTCCCACCAGTCCCGCCCATATTGCCAACCTACAATCTGCCCTCTTCCCCAGTAACTGCTTACCTCAGGTCTATCCATCAGCTTCAGCCTATCCACAGCCGCCCCTTAGCCAACCCTCCCTTCATCACGCCCCTCCCTCTACCCAACCCTATATAGCTAAGTGTACTTCCGTAATAAAGAGACCTGTTCTTGCGCTCAAGCAGTCTCCGTGGTTTTTCCCCAACCGCGCGTCCCCCACGCCTGGAGAACCGGTGCTCCCTCTTGGGGCACCCCCCACCGGTGTTTCGGCAGGAGCAAGCCCCCCCGACTCTTGGGCCTGAGCGAGGACGAAACCCTCTCGCTCAGCTACATAACTGCACTACCCAAACAGTGAACCCTACATGAAACCATAGTATAATATAAAAATGTGCTTTCCATCAATGTAACAAATATTCCACACCAATGCAAGGTGTTAATAAACAGGGTAGTATTTGGGAATCCTGTATTTTATGCATAATTGTTCCGTTAACCCACATCTTCTCTAACAAAGAACAAAAAGAAATCTTGTTGACAGTAAGAGGAAAATATTGGATTTGGTTAGAAATGTTTTCTCCTTTTTAGTTTAATAACTCATATTTGCCCACGCAATTTGAGAATTGTAGAGTGAAGCAGATTGTCTACATTTTGCATTTTAAATGATAGACAATTCGAAAATCATAGTTCTATAGTACTAGAAAAACTTAGTATAGTTTAATATTAAGGCATTGTATTGTACCTTATAATGTTAGAAAAATTCACTGTGACTCTTGCTCACCTGTCAGAAGGAAGGCAGAGTTACAGATTTAACATTAACCAGATTTAGCTCCACCAAAAATGTATAACTATGCATTGCCTCATTTGTCATCTTTACTGGCATTCATCATTATCTGAATCTTCATATCTGTACCACCCTCCATCCTTACCACCCCAAGATTACCAGACCCCAGCTACCATGCATATTTTAAGATTAAGAAAGCAAAAACTAATCTTTCTGGACCTTTCTTAAAAATGCCAACCTGGTAATTAACTTACTTTGTTTCCAAGGGTATAAAAACTGTTTAAAAAAAAGCCCTTAATGGAGAGGCTGATTTGAGACTGTACATCTCCAGTCTCCCATTGGCAAACAAAGCCACTTTTCCTTCCTAGCCTAGTTTGGTGTGTCTGTCTATTCTGCTGCACCAAGCAAACAGACCCAGCCAAGGAACAGCCCTGCCCCTCTTCAGTTCCTTTTGCAAAATCACCCATTCTATGCAACTCTGTACAGCTTTGCCCTCTCATGTTTTTTTCTAACACAGCCTCAACTTGGCCCAATGGTCAGAAGCAGAGACACAATTGACAATCGAAAGAGTACACCTCCTACTATGAGGTAATCTAGGTAGTAGGCAAGCTAAGTTTTATTAACATGAATTCTGGATACCTCAATTTAACATAACTACATTAAATAACATTTAAATTTTTGTACATGAACTAAAAAAAATGTAGGTTTTAAGCTCATTTTTTTCTTATCATAGTTCTTTTAACAGAAGTAACTTAGAATAATTACATTTTATACAAGGGGAAATTTAGGCTGCAAGTTCTACCCAGCCTACCCTCCCAGCCTCACATCCTTCTACTCTCCTCCATGTTGCTCAAATGTAGCCTCTCTCTAAATCGATCTCAGCATATAAGAATTGTAGAATGAAGCAGATTGTTTATCACCCAGTGTGGGACATAACTCCTGAGGATGAGCCTCCCTGGCATCAAAGGATACTACCAAGGACCAACTAGCACTGCAACTGGAAAAAGACCTTGACCAAAAGGGGGAAAAGGTAAAGACAAATTAGTTTATTTGGCTAAGAGACTTCAAAGTGAGTCGGGAGGTCATACCAGAGGTTATGCTAATGCACATCTCAGCAGGATCTCATTGACAGCCAAAGTAGAAACTACCCCAAATAGTGGGGCTCCTGAGGGTTCTGGAGACATCCAGACACTAAAGCCAGGGCAGATAGCTCAGAAGTTTGGTCCCTTGCCAGTAGGCCTTACTTTGGAATTTATGCTCCCAGTGTGACAGAGTTAGACTCAGCTGTGGTTTCCCAACATATGGCTCTACTGTCCCTTCTATTTGAGCCTATAATTAGTACTAGAGTTGGTAAGTGTATGTCCAAGAGACTTAACTCTTGGGTTGTCCATTTGCCAGGTAGGCCCTGAATCTCAACAGAGTTACAACACTTACTCCTCAGTTCATCGGACTCATCCAGGACAACTAACAAGGAGATGATGGGCAACCACCATACCAAGAACTGAGAGTCTATAACTTCAAGGAAGAGAGTCCCATCCATCAGTCACATAGAATCAAAGCCCCCTCTCAATTTGTGGTGAAGTGGTCAACACCATCCCAGAATCCTCAGGATTAGGGGAATGGACTATGGACTAAAGTAGACTTACTGGTATTCTACTATAGACTTATTGTGATTCTATCAATGGAAGAAATTATATCATTGATGTGGAAGTCATGGCCATTGGAGGTTCTGATGGCAGGGAGAGGGAAAAACAGGTGTAATAGGGGAGCATTTTCAGGACTTGGAAGTGACCTGAATGACATTGCAATGACAGATACAGGCCATTTACATCTTGCCATAACCTACAGAATTGTGTGGCAGAGAGTGTAAACTATAATGTAAACTATAATCCATGCTCAGTGGCAATGCTTCAAAAAGTGTTCATCAATTGCAATGAATGTACCACACTAATGTAGGATGTTATTAATATGGGAAAATGTAGGAAGTGTGGGGAGCAGGGCATATGGGAATCCCCTATATTTTTAAAATGTAACATTTATGTAATCTAAGTAGCTTTAAAAGACATATAAAAAATTTAAAAAAATTTTTAATGTATGACATGGGAAACAGCTGTAGCTCAATCTGTTGGGCTCCCATCTACCTTATGGGAGGCCCTGAGTTTGCATCCCGGGCCTCCTTGTGAAGGCAAGCTCTCCCACACGCCGCAGAGTGCTGCCTGGCCCACAAGCGCCACGAAGTGCAAGCCGGCCCACAAGTGCCACAGAAAGCCGACTCAGCAAGGTGACACAACAAAAAGGGAGACAAGCAACAACGCAGAAGAGCATGCAACGAACGGACACAGAGAGCAGACAGCAAAACAAGCCACAAGAGCAGGGGGAGGGGGAATAAATAAAAATAAATACAGACACAGAAGAACACACAGAAAATGGACACAGAGTAGACAGCATGCAAAAAGCCGCAAGGGGGAGGATAAAAAAAATGTATGACTCCCTCCTTGCTTTGCAAATACATGATCCCCTTCCATCCTCTATGTCTTTACTCACACTACTCCTTCCACTTTAAAGGCCTTTCTTTTATCCAACAGCCTCAATCACCTCCATTCCATCCTTCCATCCTCTCACATGCTCTTGTATCCCCACCTACACCTATACACAAGCACATTATCAACACAAAATACACCCTTGCCTGTTAAAATCATTCTTATTCTCTAAACAGGCAAGATTCTACTCAAAAGTAGCCACCCCTTATTAATCTTTTCCACCCTGCTCCACAACTCCAGCCAAAATTAGCCCATCCTTCCTTTGTGTAAGTAATGATTAGTTATGAGCATGTGGGATCACCGTTACTAAAATTTAAGGCCCTTGAAAATATCTTCCTCATCTATATTTCCTATTGTGCTGAGCACAGTGTCTTGATTGCAGTTAAGTGTTTCAGATTTTTTTAACTAAAAAAGACTGACTATGACAATACGGGAAATTACCATTCAACCAAACTAGTATTTCCTATTTCTTTCTCTGACCTATATACTACTCTCTTCAGAAGATGAAGAGGCTACCTTACTATTTACAAACATTAATTCTATTTTGATAACTTGATGTAAAGACAAGGAAAATGTGAATCACTTGCCTGATACCATGTATGTTTTTGATTGCATAGCTTATTTCTCTTCTTAATTCTTTCTCATTAAACTCCATCTGCAGGTAAAAAATAAGCCATGGTTATAAACCTTAATTCCTTTGAATAATATTTTTGAATATTTAAAAATGAGAACAACATGATTTGGTTATTAATAAGTGGATATCCATGTCTTTCCTAACATAAACCAAGATGGTCAAAACATCTGTTTATATAAAGTTTAAGGCAACACAGAACTCAAAGGATTTCTGGGAGATTTAGTACCATGGATTTTATTATAGATAAGGAGTGTTATGCATAAAGGATACCTTCTGCACATAAATCCGGTCATTCATTTGAAATATAAAATTTTTCATTCTATTGCTGAATATAACAAATTTGACAGCACAGGCAAATGCATAAATGAGAGTGTCACCTGATGTGCAACAGCAATACAGCTGCTCTCAGGTTAAGTATGGCTGTCTTTTCTCCCTGGTCATTTTAACCACTTGAGTTCAAAACAGAAGTAATTAATATTTTACCAGTTCAACACTGAATAGATTGCTGTATAAAAATTTCTCAGAAGTTCCAGTTACTTTAAATTTATTTGGGGGAAGTGGATGTGGCTCAACTGATAGAGCATCTGTCTACCATATGGAGGTTCCAGGGTTCGATCCCCAGGACCTCCTGACCCATGTGGTAAGCTGGCCCATGCGCTGTGCTGCCGTGCGCAAGGAGTGCTGTGCCACGCAGGGGCACCCCGTGTATGGGTGCCCCACGTGCAAGGAGTGCACCCCACAAGGAGAGCTGCCCCGCATAAAAAAAGCACAGCCCACCCAGGAGTGGTGCCACACACACGAAGAGCTAATGAAGCAAGATGATGCAACAAAAAAAGAGATGCAGGTTCCCAGTGCTGCCAGCGAATAGACACAGACAGCAAACAATGGCGGGGGGGGGGGGGGTGGCGAACAGAAATAAATAAAATAAATCTTTTAAAAAAAATTTATTTGGAAGTAGAATTTAAGTGTCACAGAACTTAGACCTGGAAGGTTATCAAGAGAACACTCAGTTTAGCCCCTGACTTCTGAGACTTGGCCACTTAAGTCTCAATGTCTACTCATTTTCACCTCACACTTTATGCCACAGAACAATGAATTTTGTCAGTTCTCTACCTACATCCTAAGGCTTACAGCTCAGAGCCTGTACGTCTGATCTTTCTGCCTAGAACACCCTCCTCCTCCACCCCATCTCTTCCTTATTTAACTAAGTACTTACCCTTCAAAACTCAGCACAGAAAAAAAAGGCTCCCTTATACACTTAGGCTCAGATTTATGTCTGCAGCCTGTGTTTCCAGAGCACCCTGTGCAGATGTTTGTTACTTTACTTAGCACATTTTAATGAAACTATTCATTTGCCTCCCACAGCAAGATATAAGCACCTGCTTCAGTATGTGAGGCAAGTAATATAGTCCCTAAAACTATTGAGCTGTCTATTACACATTTCAAATTTAACATGTCCAAAATAGAATTCTTGATTCATATCACCACAAAAATGTGGCATTCCTTCAGTTTCCCTACTCTGATTGGCACCACCATATACTCAATTGTACAAGTCAAAAACTTGGGAGTCTTCCTTGATTCCTCTCTTCTTCCCAGCCCCCATATCAATTCAAGTCTTATTGACCTTACCTCCAAAATCCCATATCCATCCATTTATCTCTCTCCTCTCTTGCCCAGAGGTGTTTTTACTGTGAACCTAAAGAAGCTTAAGTTTCAGGGTTTCTCCCTTACACAAGCCTATTCCAAGGCCCTAAGCCTGATTGTGAATTTAGTTTTGAATTTTTTTCCTTAAAGGGGGCCCCCAAAATTGTATAAGCATCTCCTCAAAAAGTTGAGCCTATCCTTCTCTTGTCCTACAATTTTCCTCACTTGTCTCCCTGAATCCACCCACATTTGGCACTTCACAATTCAATAGGCAAAATTCTTTCAAAATTATTAACCAAATCAGGTCACACCCCTGCTTAAAATCTTCTATTGACTTCCCACTGTTAAACAAAAATGCCTCAACACAATCTAGAAAACGCTACATAAACTGGGCACTTCTTTCCTCTCTGAATTTATTTCACACCTGTCGCTTCTTCATATGCTGTATTCATTACTGCTTTAGGGTCCTGCCCCCAAGGCTGCTTCTCTGCCTCTTTCCCCAAATCTTTATATGGCTGACTCCTTCATGCTATGCTGGTCACAGTTTAAATGTCCCCTACTCAGACCTTTCCTGAACATCCCATGGAAAGTGACTCACTCAAACTCTCTCTTTCACACCCTGTTACTATATAGCACTTGACGTTTTCTTATTTTATCTGTGTGTTAATTTTCTGTCATTCCTCTCTAGAGAAGCAAGGCTCTTCTGTCTTGATCAATGTCACCTAGAACTTTGGCACAGTCATTGCTCAATAATTTTAAATTAACTGGACAACAAATAAACATCACAGGATATTGTTAAAGTGGTTTGAAATGTAGTTAAATCCCACCAAATAGTCAGAACCATTGGTAAGAAAATATTTCTTCCTTGAATATCCTTACCTAAGTATGGAAGCCTTTATTCAAAGAACTACCTTAGGCCCATATCACTCAGTTAATATTTTATCTACTGTTATGTCAAGCAGACTACAGAAATGAAATAAAATGAAAGGAAAAAAAAAAAACATTTGATACAAACCTTTACTATCTCAAAAGGAAACCGTTCATGGAAAATACGATTGATTTTAGCACCACCTGAGAGTTCCAGCGTATCTACTTGATCTCCTGACCCTTCGATTCTCTTCTCAAAGTCCACAGCAAATTGCTGAACCATCCTATGATTTTGAAAGAGAAACAAAAATTCAAGTTAAGTTACAAGGCCTTGCATTTCTTATTTTAATTTACTAGAGTTATGCCTTAGAATTCTTTTCCTGGTGTTATTAGTGGCACCTACTGGCAGAGTTAACATTGCACTCTATTCTAATTAAATGTCTAAAAGAAATGAAAAACACTTTAGCTTTATTTTACACATTTAATTAGAATAGCTTCAATATCTGTATCAAATGCATTCTGTCCATTTGGTTACAATCATGAAATGGTATATAAAGAATTCTTTAATTAAGAATTAAAGTTAGGCAATAGAACTTTACACAGAATAGACAAATGAACCTTGGCTCCTATAACATCACACTTACCTAGTGTTCCAAATGCTCAAGCCAAGCCCCGTCACACTTTGTGAGTTACTCTTCCTCCATCAAGCATCCCAGCTTCAGGCTCTCCTCCTTGATTGCCCTGGGCAACTTCGTGCACTCTTAGCTTCAAGTGCCCAAGAAATTGGTTTCTGCAAACCTTTACTGCTAGTGCATATCTCTAATATGAGTTATTGGCCCATTTGTCCAACTGCCTACTGAACATGTCTGCTTTTAGCTGTCGTGGACTCAGCACATCCAAAATTGAACCCCTCAAACTTTTCTCCTGCATTCCGAATTTGCCTGTTCTCCTGCATTCCCGAATTTGCCTTCACAGTGGATGGCACTACCAACCCAAGGCCAGAAATCAGGCATGCAGAGGGCATCCTGCACTCTTCCTTCTTTGCCCACACCCGTGTCTAGTGAGGCACCAAGTGTTGATCATTCTACCTTCTTTACATCCTTCAGACAACCTCTTCCTCTTTATCCTCATTGACTCTACATTGAGGTAGCCCCCATTAACCTTTCTGGGCTTACTGAAACCACCTCTTAAAGGCCATCCTGCTTTCAGGTTTATCCTTATCAAGGACAGACCTCATTCTGCCAGACCAAGACAAATATATCCCTACACAACTAGCTCTAGACTTATTTTCAATAGCTCCCCACCAACTAATAAATCAAAACTCCTTAACACATCACCCAAGATCCTTCAAGGCCTAGTCTTGGCTGTCTCTCCAGCCCCATCTCTAATCACTCATACACACTCACCTTCTAAGCCAACCACATGGAAGCCATTTGCTGTTCTTCAAATGTACTATTTCCCTGTGCTTTCACACTTTCTTTCTTTCTGCTTAGAAGGTCATTCTCTCTGTCTCTTGTGTCTTTACCTGGCAAATTTCTATCTGTCTTTCAAGACTCAGCTCAAGCATTAATTCTTCCAGGAAATCTTGCATGATCCGTAACCTTATCGACCACCATTCCATATCAAGGACCCTTCCTCTGCTTCCTCAGTGTATTTCCAGAATACCATTTAGAGTATATATAGCCATTGCCTGTTCTCTCTGTCTAGACATATGACTTCTTTAAAGGCAAGTACCATACATTTTATTTATCTTCCCATGCTCAACATATGCCAGGCATTCAATAAATATTTTTTCGAAGATTGAATTATCATATGGTGGTTGGTGAAAAAAACAAAGAAACAATATAGGGATAAATAACTATTTGCATTTGTGATTACTAGGTTTAGAAACTCCAATTTTGACATACTGAAAATAACTCATGGGAAAAAATCCAAACCATCTAAAACTTGCATTTTTAAAATTCTCGTTCATCAAAATCATGGATGAATTAAAATTGATTGCAATTATTCCAGAAAATCTGCGACTATTTTCCAGAAAATATGAAATATAATTAGGCTTAGCTATGTCCATGCATATGCTAATATTAATCTAATTTTTTTTAAGACTGTGAAGATATATATGACATATACACAAAAACACAGGAAAATTTTAGAAACTCTTATCTCTAGACACTCCTTCTCCCATAGACACACTCCAGCCACAGAGCTCACTTAGTGATCCTAGAACAAGTGCACCAAAGCTCACACTATTCTCTCTTTCCCTCTTCCACCTGAAAAACTCTCTCCATATTTCAGGATCCCATTCAAGTATCTTTTTTCTCTGTGAACTCACATTCTTCCTCAAATGCAATAGTTTCATCATCTGGGCTCGCTTAACATTTCATAGTTACCAGAAACAGAGCATTTTTCCAATTTTAACACAGTTAATTGCTTATATGACTGTTTCCCTGCTCTACTGTGAACTCATCTTAAGAACAAAAATCTTATTTATTGTTGAATCCCCAGTAGATAGCATAGAACCAGACATCAAGTGAAGTACACAAATAGGTTAGAGGAAGGAAGGAAGGAAGGGAGGGTGGTCTGAAAGGAGAAGGCAGTAAAAAGGAGCTAAATAAGCCTCCTATAAGGGAAAAAGCTAGGTATAGAAAATTCTGTTATCTAAGTCCAAGGAAGTCATATAGGTAAACCCAATCTTTGCAAGAATGGTTTAGCTGGATGTTAAGACAGCATCCATGTTAAGGCTTAAATAGAAATAACTCCTTTCTCTGCAAATTGAATGTAATCAAGGACAAGAAGAAAAAGAAAGGGTGAATTAGGAAAGAGTTGATCCAAGGAAAAATTCTTTCCTCCACATGATCTTACAGTTTTTAAAAAATGGGAGCACATAGGATGATACAATTTTTACTTAAATAATCTGAGTATTTAGCAATCTCCCCACAAAGAAAGGAGTTACACTGTACATTTTATTTTTGTTTGTTTTACATTGTGCATTTTAAATGCCACATTAATGGGGTTTTTAAAAAAGATTGATTTATTTAATTCCCCCCCTTCCCCTCCCCCTTCCCCTGCCCTGCTGTTTCTGCTGTCTGTATCCATTCACTGGGTGATCTTCTGTATCTGTTTCTCTTTTTGGTCTTCTCTTCTCATTTTTTCTCCTCTAAGGTTCACCAGAATTCAATCCTGGGGACCCCTGATGTGGAGAGAGGTTCCCTGCTAGTTGTACACTTCAGTGCCTGGTTTCTGCTATGCTTCACCTTGACTCTCCCCTTCATCTCTCTTTTGTTGCATCATCATCTTGATGCATGACTCACTTACACAGACACTGGCTCACTCAGCATCACTGCATGGGCACTCTCACCACATGGGCACTCAGCTAACCACATGGGCACTTGCTCACCACGCAGTCACTGGCTCACCATGTAAGCACCTTTCTCTTCTTCTTTTTCACCAGGAGACCCCAGGGACTGAACCCAGGTCCTCCCATATGGTGGGCAGAAGCCCTATTACTTGAGTCACATCGACTTCCCTTAATGGTGTTTTGATGTGTCAAGACTCCAGAGGGATAAAGGTGGTATAAGAGGTAGTAAGCATTATCTTTGAAAGTGGACCTCAGATGTCATGGAATGCAAGCTGGTCAGGGAGTCTTGTGGTTGAGAGGGACATAGGGCACAATGCAGCTAAGGGGTAAAGGGAAAGATGAGGCTGGAAGGCAACAAGGGAGAAAATAAAAGTATAAGACATAATGAGATGGTAATTCTCTAACAACTCTGCTATCCTACCTCACAGGCACTCAGAAATAAATCTGGTAACCTGAAGATAAGAGGGGATTGAAGAGATGCCCATAGTTTTCACATTTATATTTCTGAAGGGCTACATTAAAATCATTACCAGAAAGGAAAAATAAAAAAGTAATTTAAATGTGGCCTGATTGTCCATACTTTTCTGATTAAGAACTTAGTTCTTATTCCACTGAAAAGAATGCACACAGGTGAGAACTACCCTAATCAAGACGGTAGAGTAAGATGCTTCAGGGCTTTATCCCCCACAGAAGCTTTAAACAACCAGGAAGAACTGGCAGAAATATATTTCTCAAAGCTCCAGAAAATAGTTAAAGGACTGCAGTGACAGGGTGAATACCAAATCAAGAAAAAGACCACTTAAAAGCATTAGAATCCCATGACCCCTCCCCTAACCCCTCACCAGCTTGGTACAGAACTAGCCCACATTCCCAGTGAAAATCTCTGATCTTATTCTGGGGGAAGCAGAATAAGCCTCATACACATACTGGGAACATGCATACCTGTCTGGTCCAATCTGTCAGGTGGTAGCCTGAGGGACTTTCCACCCCAGAACTTGTCCTCCCTGTAGAGCAGGGGTTCTTAACCAGGGGTCCACAGACCAAGAGGTCCATGGAAAGATTGCAGGGGGTTCATGAGCTTGAATTGAAAAAAAAAAATCAACATATTATCTTTATTTTCTCTGACCTCTAACTGCAATCTAGCATTTTCTTCCCTTATGAATGTATGCAATAAATAAACTACAGTAGTATTCATTTCACCTGACTGGCAAAGAGGTCCATGGAACAAAAAAGGTTAAGAACCCCTGCTGTAGAGGCAGTTCACAGAGCTCTCCTACAGAACACCATGAAAGAGAGCAGTCAAGTGGCTCTGGCTGTAGGACAGAGTGCAGTGCCTGGGACCATAAAGAAATTGTTTCCTGGGGAAATGGAGACATTTGTAACGATGTAAACAGGGGAATTTCTAGAGCCACATGTGCAGGCCCCAGACAAGAGGTATGCATGTGCAGAGAGGATGAGGGTGGACCTTAAGCTTTGACCTGCAGCTATTCTCCAAACACCCTCAGGATGAGCCCTGAGGGAGAGCACTTGCACAAGTCAATCTTCTCATTTTCCTTCTTGATTTTTTTTGTCTTGTTGTTTTTTTAGCTCCTGGCATTCAAGGAAAGCTCTGTCATAACACTAGCTGGATACAAGTGAAGGACAGATGCCTTAGAATCTAAATCCCAGGATAACACCTTAAAATATAAAAATGTCCAGATTTCAACAAAAAGTTTGAAAACATGCAAAGAAACAGGAAGTGATGGGCCAGGAGAAGGGGAAAATCAAATCATTAGAAACCATCAATGAAGAAGACCAGACCTGGGATATACAAGGCAGACTTTTAAAAAATGGTCCTAAATATTCCAAAGAAATTAAAGAAATCAGGAAAACAACAGATGGACAGAAAGATAATATCAAAAGAGAGATGGAAATTATGGAAAGGAACCAGACAGAGATGAAGTCCATGGCAACAGAAATTTTTTAATTTCCTAGAGGGGTTTGGCAGCAGATTGAAGCTGGCCAAAGAAAAAACTCAGTGATAAGGCACTGATTCTTGAAGATAAGGCAACTGAATTTTTTTAGTCTGAAGTGCAGAAGGAAGAAAGAAAAGAGAACAAAGCCAAGAAACCTGTGGGACACCATCAAGTGTACAAATATATGCATTGTGGGAGTGCCAGAAGGAGAAGCAAGAAAGAAGCAAAGAGACTATTCATAGAAATAATGGCTGAAAACTTCCTAAATGTAGTGAAAGACATGAATATATACATTTACGACACTTAACAAATTCTAAGTAGGATAAAGTCAAAAAGACTCACACCATAGCATATTATAATAAAACTTTCTAAGACCTACTATGAAGAAAGGATTCTGAAAACTGCAAGCAATAAGCAACACGTCACATACAAGGGTGCCTCAAAAAGACTGCCAATTTCTCATCAGAAACCATGCAGTCAAGAAGGCAGTGGGATGACATATTTAAAGTGCTAAAAATAAAAAAAAAGGGAAACAGACTTGGCCCAGGGGTTAGGGCGTCCATCTACCACATGGGAGGTCCACAGTTCAAACTCTAGGCCTCCTTGACCCATGTGGAGCTGGCCTATGCGCAGTGCTGATACACGCAAGGAGGGCCGTGTCACGCAGGGGTGTCCCCATTCTGGGGAGCCCCATGCGCCAGAAGGGCACCCCGTAAGGAGAGCTGCCCAGTGCAAAAGAAAGTGCAGCCTACCCAGGAATGGTGCCGCCCACACAGAGAGCTGACCCAGCAAGATGACGCAACAAACAGAAACACAGATTCCCGTGCCACTGACAACAACAGAAGCGGACAAAGACGACACAGCAAATAGACACAGAGAACAGACAACCAGGGTGGGAGGGAGAAGAGGAGAGAAACAAATAAATAAATCTTTAAAAAAAAAAAAAAAAAACAACCTTAAATACCAACCAAGAATTCTATATCTGGCAAAACCATTTTTCAAAAATGAGGGAGACTTTAAGACATTCCCAGTTAAACTACACATGAATGAGTTCACAACCACTAGACCAGTCTTACAAGAGATGCTAAAGAAAGTTCTGCAGGTTGAAGAAAATGGGCAATAGACAAAAGTCACTGAGGGTGTTTTAGTTTCCTAGTTTCTCAATCAAATACCATGAAATGGGTTGGTTTAAACAATGGTAATTTATTAACTTAGAGTTTTGAATCTAAAATAAAGTCCAAATTAAGGTATCATCAAGATAATGCCTAGATGCTTTCCTAGAAGTCAAGCATTCTGGGGCTGCCTGCCAGCAATGTTTGACTCCTCTGTCATATGGCAAGGCACACGGCAGCCTCTTCTAGTCTCTTCCTTCTCTTACAGATTCCATTGCTTTCAGCTTCTTGGTTCCTGTGGCTTTCTCTCACTGTGTCTGAATTGCACTCCACTTCTAAAGCACTCCAGTAATAGGATTAAGACCCACTGTGACTGATGTGGGCCACACCTTCTTAAGTGTAGTAACCACATCATAAGGTCCTGTTTACAATGGGTTCATAACCACAAGAAAGGATTAGATTTAAGAACATGTCTTTCTGGGGTATATACAGCTCCAAACTACGACAGAGGGTAATGACATGGATAAATATAAATGCCAGTACTATTGTATTTTTGTTTTGTAACTCCACTTTTTACTTCCTACAGGATCTCAAAGGCAAATGCATAAAATTCGATGATAAATCCATGGTTTTAGACACAAAAATATGTAATCTGTGACAAGAACTACATAAAGGTGGGGGAACAGAGAGGTATAAGAACATAATTTGTATATACTATTGAAATTAAGTTGGTATAAAAGCAAACAAGATTGTTAAGACTTAAGATGTTATATTTAAGCTCCATGGTAACTACAAAGAAAATATAAGAGACTATTCAAACACAATGAAATTGGTCATGGGGATGGGCAAGTGGCTAAATTTATAATAAAAGAGTAAGAGAACAATGGCTTTTCAAGAAAACAAAGTTTCAAGGGTCACTGATTAACATACACAGAGCCTCATATACTTTCCTTGTTTCTCTTGTTAAGCCTAGAAAAGAGTAAGACAAACAGACTAAGTCTGCAAACTAAAGAAATTAGTTTAAAATGTTGAACAAGGTAAGGACTCACTGCAGCAATGCTTTGGTCTTCCTGGTAGGGTCTTCTGGTTTGAAATTTTTGTAGGCTTCTACTTCATGCTCTATGGAGAGCAGCTGTCCCTGGAGTTTGTTCCTGAAGTTTGGCAGGGTATCTCGAATGTGATTGGTAAGTTGCTAAATAAAATAAAATCATACATACATGTAATACATTGAAAATTAACTCATGAGACAAAAACTGGTCTTCATGGTTTTCCTAATCTTTCGAAGTTTTTGAAATCATGCTTATGTTTGGCAAGAAGTTCCAACTATCTCCTCCACTACCCCATAGAGCTGCTCAAAAGTCCCTCCATTAGGGTCACTTTCTTGAACTATCTCTTTAAGTCTGAGAACATCCTGTAAAAATGCAGCTAATGTTATTAATAAGGTTCACAACAATAACACTTCAGCATGGATTGATTTGTCAGATCACTTAAGATTTTAAGTTAGTATGTGGTAGAAATGATGCTGCCTAATATTCTCAGAACACTGTGGAGCTTAAGTAGTCAAGAGTGCCATTGGTATCTGTCAGTTGTTGACTTTCTCTCCAGTCTGTACTTCAGGCAGGTGCTTCCTCTACCACCATCTCTAGGCCTCAGTCTAACCCTAATTGGTCACTGGCCTGTGCCTTCAACAAGCAAGGGAAAGCCCTCTCTGCTATTGCTATCTCTACCTGACCATCTACTTGGTATTTCCACTGAGATCATCTGTTGGTACCTCAAGTTTGGTATAATGAAAAATTATATTGAGTATAATGAAAAATTCCAAGACAGCCGAGAATACATGATCACTTAAGAACAAGAATACATGATGGAATATAAACCCAGACTGTTTACTCCTTATGTGTTTTCTATTACAATTCAGTTAAGAATGGAGAAGACTGCACTCTCAAAAGCAATGTCACAAGAGACAAGCCCCCCTAATCTAACAGTAATAGTAATGATGAGAAACTAGCTGGTAAAGTAATAAAAATACTTGGTTTCCATCTTTTGCTTCTCAGATATCTCAATAGCAAAGCAACACTATAGGCTACTGTTGGCTTTCTAAAACACCTTTTCTTGGCTTCCATGACCCCAGCTTCCCTAATTTTTTTCCTACAACTCTGGATGTTCCTTCTCCAAAATCTCTAACAATTTATCTCCTCTACCAGATTTTTAAATGTTGAAATTCCTTAAATCCTGAGCCCTAGACCTCTTTTCTCACCCTCTGCTCTCTCTTAAGGTAATCTCATTCCACTCATGGCTTCAATAAACATCCAAAAACCTGTGGCAGCAAAGGTGTTATCATCTCCAGAAAAGACTTCTTAACTTTGCTGCAAGAAGATATATTTGATCACCTGTTTGACTTCTCCTCTTGAATGTGCCATTGACACAACCTCAGTATGTCCAAAATTGAGCACATAGTTTTCCCTTCAGGGATCTCCATCTTGGTGACTTCATAATGAAAACTTAGGAGTAGTCCTTGACTTCAGTTCCCCCAGACTTCAAATCTGTCACCAAGTTCTTGATTTTCCTAAACATTTCTCAACACTGCTTTTTTCATCTCTACTGTCCCTAGCTAAAATGAAGCTACCATCATTTCTCACTTTGACTCCTAACTGGTCTTCTCATATATACTCTTGGTCTAAAGCCAGTGTAATCTTTTTTAAAGCATATCTGATCATGTTATTTCCCTACTCAGATCCCTTTAATGAGATTCCACTGTTCCTAAAGTAAGCCAAAATCCCCAGGTAGCCTACATATACCACAGCACCCCAGACATGGCCGACATCTCCAACCTCATCTCCTACTACCTGCCCCCTCATTCTCTGCCCTCTAGCCACAATGACATTCCTCTCAGGTCCTCAAAAACCTCATGTCCTTTTCCAGTGTTTGTCTCAGGGTCAGAGGTCTTAGTACACATTGACTCAATAATAAAATGACCCTTGTTTCAGCATAGTACAGAGATCCTTGAAGCAATGAAGAGAGAGTGATTATCCAGGAAAAGGAGAAATCATCAATACAAAATTCATTCAACTATATAATCTGTCAGTCAGTCATCTAGAATCTAAATATGTGATAAATTGGGGGTCACCTATAATAACCAAAAGGTCAATCATCTTCTATTTTTCCAGAATCTACAATTTATTTACAACTTTATCTTTCTAATTATATATTGATTTTCCTCTATTTTTTTTTCAAAGCTTATTTGTGTTTTTCTTTGGCTAATACTGGTGTAAAAGCAGTAATCTGAAAAAGTTTGACCAATGCTGAATATAGCAGGAGAATAATACCATGGCAAACCATTGTTCTGTACTCTAAAATATACTCATATTTTTCAAATGACACACCATGTTACCGTCTCATACTGTCTCTTCCAAATGCTCATCTTCCCTTAATTAAAAAGTATAAACTTTACATTAGTTTCTGTTATGTAAAAAAGAGGTACACCATTGTTTTTCATTTTATCTAAAACACTTCAATTGTTTCGCTCAAATGGGTTGAGTACAATGTTACACATATCCTACTATTGTGTTAGCCTCTACTGATACCTTTAAGAAGCTAACAATCAAAACATTTAATAGATGCTTAATTGACTGACTAAAGTTCATTGATAAAAGTCAAAGCATACCTCAAAGGGATACACATATATCACAAATGCTCCTTTAGGGGGAAAGCTACTCACCATATTGTGTCAAAGTAATCAAAACTCAGAGACAAATCCCTGCATTCAATTATGCGTATCTCCAATAGGAGAAGGAAAATGTGTAAGCAAGTAGTACACTGAGTTTTTATGGAAGAAATGTGTAGTACATAGAAGGGAAGAAGGCAGAGGGCACAATTCTATCTGCTGTGGGAAAAGGGGTTATCTGGAAAAGCTTCTTAGATGAGTGGAGATCAATGAGTCCTTAATTAGGATTTGCTGTTTTGAAGATTTTAAAGTAAGGAACAAACCAATCCTACACAAAACCATAAAAACTTCTAACAGAAAATCTAACCTATAAACACTACAGATTGATATTCCAAGAGGCCAACTTTTTCGAGATACGCAAGTTTAACTTCTTAAACTACACATTGTAAGGAAATGCATGCTAAAATTTATGTCCCTGTTCACCTTCCTAAATGAGCATGTTTCTGCTTTGGGCACTGTCCTTTTAGTAATTTTCAGGTAGAGTCTATTCACTGAAAATAGTAATGGAAGGAATCTAAGTACATTGTTTTTAATTCCTATCATATTTAAGCTAAATGTCTTATTTTGTAAAAACATAAACTTAAAAATAAGAAATATAAATTCCAGTAATCATCTGCATATTTCATAATTGACCTTATAGTTTGAAAGAACACTATACCTTGAATACCAAGAAGGAACAACTTGCTTTTTACCTGATTAAGGACTTTCTGCAGGTGTGGGGTCCCCATTCGATCAGCAATGTGTCTGTAAGCCGGGTGGGAAAGAAAAAATTTCCTTTCTGCCAACATGGCAGCCTTAATGTCCTTCTTCCCATCTATGTCCTTCTGGCTCCTGTTTACCACCCCCACGTAACCTGAAACAAAACACAAACCTTGGAGTTTGGGAAGCTATTTTTTGTCTATTTCTGGAGAGATTTCAAGGCTCTCAAGACGGCTGAATTTGAACAGCATGATTATTTTTAAGGCCTGAAGACTCTATTTGAAATACCTATATTTGACAAAACCATCTAGTTGGCTAATTGTATTCTAGCAATAAAACAATAATGTCTCCTGCCCTTAAAAGCTCTGTGCATTTTAATAGAGTATGTCTCTTAACAGTTTTGTCATATAGTAGGCAAGTAAATAAATCATACTTAAAACAGGACAGCACACATTTATACAGTCTATGATGAATATTTATACCTTCTCTTCAAACTCCTTCTTTTTCCATTTTCTTTTTTTAATTTAAGTGTTTAATTATCTTTTTTTAAAAAGTTAATAGATCACACAAAATGTTATATTAAAAAACACAACAGGGTCCCACATACCCCAAACCCCAACCCCCACCCCCATCATTTTCTTATAATTACATTTTTTGAAGATACATAGATCACAAAAAAAGGTACATTAAAAAATATAAGAGGTTCCCATATACCCCACACACACCCCCACCCCACTCTTCCCACATCAACAATCTCTTTCATCATTGTGGCACATTCAGTGCATTTGGTGAATACATTTTGGAGCACTGCTGCACCACATGGATAATAGTTTACATTGTAGTTTACACTCTCCCCCAGTACATTCAGTGGATTATGGCAGGATATATAATGTCCAGCTCAGTCCTATTATTTTAAGGAATGTTCTCCATTTGGATCATTTTTAATACATTATTTGGAAACACTGTTATCTTATGCCATTCCATTATAAAATACAACTAATCTATCTTTTCCTTGCAACTGAAGAGGCATTAAAACCAAGCCTCCCATTGGATTCCCAATTGTTTCTCTACCTTATCATCAAAGAAAGTCCTGTATAGACCCAGTAGTACATTACCCCTGCGAAGAGGCAGCAACTTGTTCTCTAGAACATCCCTGGCATCTGTTCCTTCATCCATAAGATCCAGTTTGGTGATGACTCCAATGGTTCTCAATCCTGTATCATAAACATACCATATTAAACAATTTTCAGAAAACTAATAAATTGTAAAGACATAAGGTCTCAAAACTAAGTAGATTTTGTCTGATCTATGTATCTTTGAAAAAAAAAAGAAAAGAAAAAAATATACACACTCAAGAAAAATTAAAATATTTTTCCCGGAAAAAAAAAACCTAAGTGGAAAGATGTATGGTCCTGGTCCTTCTCCAGTTGCTCTTTATCTTACTTAGTTTTCTAATCTCCTGCTACCAAAGTCAGGTGAATTTTGAAGTGATGAAGAGAGTTTCCATATTATCCATCCATAAGATAACTCTGGATCCAAAGGAGTAAAAAATAGAGCTGTATCAACAAAATATTTCTAAAAATGCGAGTTTATTTTTGTACAGTACATAAATGGGAATTATACATTTTAATTTTCCTCCAGGTTCTCCATATATAATGGATGCTTTAAATTTTTTATGTATTGCATTGTTTAAAGCAATAAAAAACAAATAGGCTATGCATGTAAGAAAAAACGTATGATTGAATCATGCCTGAGCACTTGAGGTTAAAAAAAAGAAAAAGAAAATTAGGTATAAGATAATACCATCACCAAAAATAAACTTACATGTCTCTCAGCATTCACTGTTGCTTAGAAAAGGAAGAATGATTTAATAGGAATTAAGAAGCTTATATTACAGTCTCAATGCAAGTCACTTAACTTTTTCGGTCTCAGTTTTCCTCACTGTAAAATAAAGAGTTGGAATCTGTGATCTCCAAAGTTCGTTTCAATAATAAAATAAGAACCTAGTAATTTTATGTACCGGGTAAACACTACATTTGTCCTATGCTTCTTTCATTAGATGAAATGGACAGTTCTTACCTAATGGTTCATAATGTGAAGTGTATTTCTTTGGACGTGCAGTTAAGCCTGGTTACTCAAACACATGCATGTATTAACTTTGCCTGAAACCATTCTAAAGAAATAATGGATAACATGTATTAAGCCAGCTATTACTGCAAATGTTTTTACATGTATTAAATCATTTAATCCCAAAAATAGTCCAACTACTATTTTTTTGAAGATGAGGAAACTAAGGTAGAGAGAGGTTAAATAACTAACCCAAGACCTTATTAGTAGTAAGAAGTCCAGGCAGTCTGGTGCCAAAGCCCATGCTTTTAGCTAATATCATGCTCCTCACAGTAAAGGATTTTTAAAAAATAAACCAACAAGGTCAAGGTCAAAAAGAATGAAATAAAAAGTTAAGAAATCCAGAAAGATGACAGCTAACTCAAAAGATCAGAGGAGGAGGAAAATTGCATCCAAGTAAACTAACTGTAGTAGAAACCCACTGTAGGGAAAGCCAAAAACTGGATAATGTACATCATAGCATCTCAGAAAGACTTAGGACCTGGGAGACGAACAGCTCTGAAAATAGTGGAGAGGGATGGTGGCAGGTAAGGCTGAAAAACAGTAGTACTGAAAGAACGCAGTCCGATTTCCATAGCTAACATAGCTGAAAGCTGCCCCTAATATACCCCAGCAAGAAAGTGCAGGTTTACTCTCTGAAAAGATTGAGCTATAGAAATTCAAGGAACCTGGCCAATTTTGGGGGCAGGAGGTAGGTATTGAAAGGTGGTGATTAAGAGAAATTCTACATGCTGAATGGAAAAACTCCCCACACTCAGGTCTAGGGAAATTAACCATTTCCAAGGGAAAAAAATAGACATTAACATTCAAAAGAACCATAATAGAAATAGCCCACTAACACCCTGCTATAAAGCCTACCACTCCACAGTTTAAGCACACAGATATAAATCTTTCAGTCAGGTGAACTTTAAATATGAATGGAGAGCCAAAAAGAACCTCTAATCTGAGATTAAAACAGAATAAAACAGAATTTGAGGAAAACAAAGATATGCAAAATACAGAAGAAAACTTTGTTATTTTTATTTGTATCTTCAGAGAGAAAGGAGAAGTCATTTCATTCGTGAAACAAGAACAGAAAGTCATAAAAAGAAATACTCCAAGAAAAAAATTCACAATAGTTAAAAATTTGAGAATAGAAACAAAAATGTTAGAATTCTGGAAGACAAAGTTAAGAAACCCTTTCAGAAAACAGAATAAAAATAAAAACAAAAGGTAGGTAATAGGCGAGGAAATTTAAGGGAAAAAACAAAACTAGAGCATTGACCCAGAGGATCCAATATCTGAATAAGTGGAGTTCCCAGAAGAAAGAAAAGCGATAACAGTTTGGGAGGGGTGAGGCCCTATTAAAGGAAATATCCTCTAAATGAAATATATGAATGTATGGGTTGAATGGACCCATAAACTGCCCAACACAATATGAAAACATACACAAACACATAGCATGGCTCCTCAGTAAAAGATTTCAAAACATCTGGAAGAAATAAAAGATCCTAAAAGCACCCAGAGAAGAAAAACAAAGTCGCCAAAAAAAAAAAAAAAAAAAGAATAAGAAAAGAAAAGGAATGGGAGATATTATAGCATCAGCCTTTCCAGAATTGGCACTGGAAAACCAAAAGACAAGAGAACAACGTCTTCAAAATTATGAGGGAAAAATAATTTCTAACCCAAAATTCTAAACTATCTATAAATGTGACAGTAGGAAAATATATTTTCAGATTTGCAAAACCTCTAAATAATTTATCTCCCTTTTTCCATTTTTAGGAAACTACTGAAGGATTTGTTCTGCCAAATAAGGGAGCAAACTAACAAAATGGAAGACATGAAATCCAGAAAATAGGGTGTCTAACCAAGAAAGGAATTTTGAGGGTGGTATACTCTCAATACAAGTCCTAGAGAGCAAACAATATCTACTGAAATGAGAGAATACAGATTTCTGAAGAGATGTCTTTCCCCACCAAGAAAAAAAATGAAAGTGATTGAATACCTAATGACTAATGTTTTGGAAAGTATTAAAAAATGTGTAGCTCTGTAGAACAGTTTGGGAATATACTAGTGATAGGTATATAGAAGACAATACAAACAAACAAACAAAGAGAGACAATTATCAACCTCAGAAAACAATAACATGCAAAAAGAAAGGTAATTATAATTTTCTGTATTGCATAGTTGTGAATAATATTTTCAAAATCATAAAAATTCATTTATAAATATCATTATATGATTATATGATTATATTACCAGAATGGCACAGGCTGAATGTATATATGTGTGTGTAAGTACATTTGGGTATAGGAGAGGAATATAAGACAGCTCAATCCTTCTCCTCCACAATAGGAAGTCAAAAGAGAATTTTTAAACCTAAAAAATTAAGAAATAGTAAGTAACAAATTACTTAGAATATGTAGGTACATAACATAAGAAATCAGTACTCCAGATTCAAGAAGAGTGGGACAAGGACTTATAATAGAGAATATTTATTGAGCATTGATTTTGTGCCAGCTTCATCTAGGACTCAAAATAACAACCCTACAAGATATCTACTATTATTATCTCATTTATATAGGTGAGAAAACAGAGACTTGGAGAGAAATAATTTCTCAACCTCATAGCTTGTAAATAATAGAACTGGGATTCAAATCCAGGCTACCTAATCCCATTTTCAATTATTGTATTACTCTGCCTCCCAATCCTTAGCTAGATTCCACAGATGATTGGCTGTGTTATTTGGCAACTTAATTACAACATCTGGGCCTGTTTACCTATAGAACTAAAAGTTTGGACTAGATGTCTTTTTCAAGCCCAGAATTCTAGGAAAGAATACAACTTGCAGATTTAGAAGAAGTATGTGTAGTAATGAGTAAATTAAAGAATAATTTAATAAAGACTTTGTCCTCAGTCTAATAGGAAAATAAAAATTAAAAATTAAGAGCTAATAAAGTGAGATATTGTGTTTCAATTATGTTTATCTTCAGTAAAGAACAAACACAATGATGAATACTGAGAATCCTGATTAAGGCCTTGAAAGGACAAAGCACACCAAAATCTGATTCATATATATAAAACATAGAGATTAAGAGAACTCATTCAAGAATCAGAATACCTGTTTTCAAATCTCACCTGCAGATTACAGATTGTCCCCCCAACAAAACAACTATTAAATAAGCAGGAACTGTCTGAAAGAATCATTTTGAAAGTCTGAAGGCCAGAAGCACATAGTACAGAATTCAGGGAAGAGCAGGACGAAGAGGCTGATAAATTATAGTAAAGTACAGTAAACTGCAATATCTGCTCAGGTGGCTACCACCATCCATCCCACACTTTCACGCAGGCCATCATGAGGTTCAGTCCCTGGCTAGCTCACTGATGACAAAAAAAGGGACATAAAACTCCTCTTCCTCAAGACCAGGGGTAGGCATGACCAACCATTCTTCACACTTTTGATTAGTAAATTTGGATGATTGAGGGCCCAGCTCTGAAGCCAGCAACTGTTTCAACCCACTCTGACAAAGAAGGCAGTAGCCCTGTTTGAACTACCTTGGAGAGGGACAGCTGTGGTAGAGACTTAAGGACGCAGCACTTCCTCAGGGATACAGGGAAAGGCTGAATTTAGTAGGGCAGGCCAGGAAAGCTTAGCTTTGGGGAGCAGTTGGAGAAGCTCTTGACACCATTACTGATCCCTTCCATAGAGCACTTTGGAGTCAAGCAAGCACTTCATGGGTTTCTAGCTCTGTGTGCCTAGACTTCAGAAACTCCTCTCAGGCATGGTCCTCCTGACAGAATTTCCCTTCTAGCAAAAGCAGTTTCAGACAATGAAAGGAAGGTAAGAACTACAGAGACAGAGAGCCTGAGAAAAAGGCCTGTAGCCATCAAACACCCTGAGAAAGGGAGGTCTATCTCCTGGGAAACAGAGTGGACAACCAAACTCCTGTATACAGGGGAACACCAAAACAATCAACAAGCCAAAGCCCAAAACAACCCAGAAAGATAGTGAAAATGTGCATATTGCATTTGTCTTTAGCATACCCTCCTGACAGGAGGGCTAAAGTGCAAGAAAATCTGTTTTATCACCAGTTGGCTACAAAATCAAGAAACAGACATCTTGCGTAATAAATCACAGAGTTAATATTTTAAAATATTAAAATGTACAGTGTGCAACAAAAGAGTACAAGACAAACAAAGAAACAGGAAATGATAGCCCATCCAAAGGATGAGGATAAAAATCCAGAAAACACCAACAAAGAAGACAAAAATGTAGACATAGCAAATGATTTTTTTAAAAAATGATCTTAATAATGCTCAAGGAGATGAAGGAAAATAGAGAAAAAGAACTAAAGGATATCAGGAAATCAGGAAAACACTGAATGAGCAATATGAGAACGTTAGCATAAAAAAGGAACCAAAGAGAACTACTAGAGTTGAAGATAACAAGTGAAATTAAAAATTTCCAGGAGAGTATCAAGCACAGTTTGAAACTGTCAGAAGAAAGCATCAGTGAACTTGAAGACAAGAAACTTGAAGTAACTTAGACTGAAGGAAGGAAAGAAAAAAAAAATTATTAAAAGCAAAAATACACTAAATCACCTCAGGGATACAATTAAACATACATATATATGAATATGGGAGTCCTAGAAGAACAAGAAAGAGAGAAAGGGGCAGAAGGACCAGTCAAAGAAATAATAATAAAGAACTTTCCAAACTTAGCAAAAGACATGAATATGCACATCCCAAAAGTCCAGAAAACACCAAACATAAAGAGAAATACACCCAGTGTGTGACCACACTTTCAAATGCAAAGGACAAGAGAAGAGTACTAAAAGCTGCAAGAGAAAAGCAAAGTTTTATGTACAAAGGAGCCCCAATTAGATTGTCAATTTCTCATCAGAAACCATGGAGAAAAGAAGGTAGTGGGTCATAATACTTAAAGTGATGAATGAAAGCTGAGAGAGTTCAACACCGCTACACCAGCCCTACAAGTCATGCTAAAGGAAGTTAGCTCTTCAGGCTGAAAGGAAAAGATACTAAACAGTGGTTTAAAACAGCATAAAGAAATAAAGACCTGTGGTAAAGGTAAATATTTGGGTAAAGATAAATGCCAGTATTATTACATTATATTGTTTGATAAGTAACTCCACATTCTTCCTACAGATGATAAAAGCAAATGCATAAAAATTAACAATAATTCTGGAGCAGGTGTAACTCAGTGGTTGAGCACACACTTTGCATGTATGAGGTCCCAGGTTCAATCCCTGATACCTCCTGAAAAATAATTAATGATAATTCTATGATTTTGTACATACAAAGATGTAAGTGGTAACAACTACAAAATAACAAGTGGGGAGAAAGAAGATTATAGAAAAACTACATGTGTAAGCTATTGAAGTTGAGTTGGTATTAAACCAAATATGACTGTTATATTTTTAGGATGTTAAATTATAACTTAATGGTAACCACAAGAAAATATATGAAAAATACATTCAGCAAGAAATGAGAAAGCACTCAACATGGTACAACATAAAACATCAAATAAATATAAAACAACACATTAACAGAAAGGAAGGACAAAAAAGTTATGACTTACAAAAGCTAGAAAGCAAAATGGCAAAAGAAAGTCATGCATTATTAGTAGAGACTTTAAATGTGACTATATTAAACTCTCTAATCAAAATGCAGAGATCAACAGAATGTATAAAAAAGCATAAACCAACTATATGCTGTCTGTAAGAGACTCACCTTAAATTCAAAGATACAAGTAGTTTGAAAGTCAAAGGATGGGGAAAAAAATATGTCATGCAAGTAGTAATCAAAAGAGAGCTGTGAGGAAGCAGTCTTGTCCCAGTTGGTAGGGTGTCCACCTACCACGCGCCCTGTAAGGAGAGTCGCCCAATGCGAAAGAAAGTGCAGCCTGCCCAAGAATGGCACTGCACATACGGAGAGTTGACACAACAACAACAACAACAACAACAACAACAACAAAGAAACAGATTCCTGGTGCCGCTCATAAGGATAGAAGCAGGCACAGAAGAATACACAATGAATGAACACAAAGAGCAGACAACTGGGAGGGAGGGGGGAAGGGGAGAGAAAATAAATAAAAAATAAATCTTTAAAAAAAAGAGAGCTGTGGTAACAATACTAATTTCATAAAAAATAAAAAACATGAAAGATAAAGACAGTCATTATATAATGATAAGGGGACAACTCAACAAGAAGATGGAACAATTATAAATATATATGTACTTAAAAATAGTTTCACAAAATATATGAAGCAAATACTAACAAAATTGCATGGAGAAGTTGATGATTCTACAATAATAGTAGGAAACTTTAATACACCACTTTCAATAATAGATAGAACATCTAATTAGAAAATCAGTAAGGAGCTACAGTGTTTGAATGATACACCGAACCAACTAGACACAACAGACATAAATAAAACATTGCACCCCACAACAACACATCACACATTCTTCCCGAGTGCACATGAATCATTCTCAAGGATAGGCCATATGTTGGGTCACAAAACTAGTCTCAATAAATTCAAAAATATTGAAATCATACAATGTCTGGTCTCTAACCACAAAAGAATGAAGCTAAAAATCAACAACAGAGGGAGAAATGGAAAATTCACAACAAATATGTGGCACCGATGGATTATTACAAAGTGCCAACCAGCAATGCATCTGGAAAAAGACCCAGCCAAAAGGGAGAAATATTAAATACAAATGAGTTTTTATGGCTAAGAGATTTCAAAGTGAGTTAGGTCATTCCAGAGGTTATGCTTATGCATGTCTTAGGAGAATCTCATTGACTGCCACAGTAAACAGTGCCTCAAAGAGTGGGGCTCCTGAGAGACATCAAGGCACTATAAACGGGGCAGACATACTCAGAAATTCAACACCCTGACAGTGGGCCTTACTTTGGAATTTATGCTCCTTAGTGTAACAGAGTTAGACTCATTTATACATTCCCTACACTTGGCTCTTCTGCCTCTTTATAGTTGAGCCTATAATTAGCACTATACTTGTTGAACGTAAGTCCCAGAGACTTAAATTTTGGTCTGTTCTTAAGCCAGTTGAGCCCTGAATCTCAGCAGAGTTGCAACACCTACTCTCCTGTTCACAGGGCTCACCCAGGACAACTGACAAGGAGATGATGATGGACAACACCCATCCCAAGAACAGAGAGTATCAGCAACTGCAAGCAAGATAGTTCCATCCATCTGCCCCATGGGATCTAAGCCTCCAATCACTTAGAAATAGAGTGGGCATCAACATCCCAAAATCCTCAGTATTGGGGAATGAACAATGGACTAAAGTAGACTTGTTATTATTCTATTATAGACTTATTATTATTATAGCAATGGAAGAACTTTTATCATTGATAACAAAGGCAGTGGCCACCAGAGGTTCTGAGGGGAGGGAGAAGGAAAAATAGGTGTAACATTGGGGCATTTTCAGGACATTGGAATTGTCCTGCATAACATTGTAATGACAAATACAGGCCATTACACATTTCATCGTAACCTATAAAATTGTATGGGCCGAGTATAAATTATAATGTAAACTATAGTCCACAGCTAGCAATGCTTCAATATGTGTTCATCAACTGTAACAAACATATCACACTAATGAAAGATGTTGCTATTGTGGAAAAGTGTGGGAGGGGAAAGGCGTAAAGCATATGGGAATCCCCTTTATTTTTTATGCAATATTTATGCAATCTAAAGCTTCTTAAAAAAAACACACACATAGCATACTCTTAAACAAACAATGGGCTAAAAAGGAAATTAGAAGAATTAGGAAATATCTTGAGACAAATAAAAATGAAAATACCACATAAAATATATGGGACACAGGGATGGAGTGCTGAGAGGAGAAGTTTAGAGCTCTAAATGCTCACATTGAAAAAGAAGAAAGACTTCACATCAGAGACCCAACCTCAAGAACTAGAAAAAGAAGAGCAAAGTAAACCCAAAAGGAGCAGAAGGGAGGAAATAACAAATATTATAGTGGAGATAATGAAATAGAAAACTAAAAAACAATAGAATCGACAAAACCAAAAGTTGGTTCTTTGAACAGATAAATAAAATTGACAAAAGCCTTTTGCTAGATTGACAGCAAAATAAAAGGGACAAGATACAAAAACTAAAATCAGAAATGAAAAGTGGGTCATTACTACCCACCCCAATGAAATAAAAAGAACTATACGAGGATACTATGAATACCCATACATCAATAACATAGATAAACTAGATGAATTGGATAAATTTTAGAAACACACAAACTACCTACAATGGCTCAAGAAGAAATAGAAGAGCTCAACAAATGAATTGCTAGTAAAGAGTTGAATTTGTGTAATCAAAAACCTCTTAAAAAGAAATGCCCAGGATCCAATGGCAGTGAAATCTACTACACATTTCAAAAAGACTTAACTCCATTTCTACTCAAACTCTTTCAAAAATTTGAAGATCACAGAATACTCCTTAATTCATTCTATGAGGTCAACATCACCCTCATAATGAAGCCAGATAAAGATACCACAAGAAAAGAAATGATAGACTGTTATCTCTTATGAATATAGTTGCAAAAATCCTCAACAAAATACTAGCAAACTAAATCCAACAGTATATTAAAAGAATTATATACCATAATCAAGTGGGATTTATCACTGGTATGCAAGGGAGATTCAACACAAGAAAACCATCTAGTGTAATACATAGGATTAAAACAACAAAGGAAAAAACCACATGAATATTTCAATTCATGCAGAAAGGGCACTTGACAAAATCCAGCACCCCTTCTTGATAAAAACACTTAGAACCCTAGGAATAGAAGGAAACTTCTTCAACATGTTAAAGGACATATATTAAAAGTCCACAGCTAACTTTCCTATTTAATGGTGAAAGAGTGAAAGTTTTCCCTTTAAGAACAGGAACAAGACAGGAATACCGACTGTCACCACTATTATTCAACACAGTACTTGAAGTTCTTGTCAAAGCAATTAGACAAGAAAAAGAAATAAAAGGCATCCAAATTGGAAAGGAAGAAGTAAAACTTTTACTATGTGCACATGATATGATCCTATATACAGAAAATCCTGAAAAATCCACAACAAAGCTCCTAGAGCTAAAAAATGAATTGAGAAAAGTGGTGGGGTACAAGATCAACACCCAAAAATCAGTAATGTTTCTATATACAAGTAATGAACAATCAGAAGAAGAAATCAAGAAAAAAATTCCATTCACACTAGCAGCTAAAAGAATCAATTATCTAGGAATAACTCTAACCAAGGACATAAAGGCCTTCTACACAGAAAACTGCAAAACATTGCTAAGAGAAATCAAAGAAGACCTAAATAAATTGGAAAACTATAACATTAAGATATCAATCATACTTAAAGCAATTTATAGATTTAATGCAATCCCAATAAAAATTCCAACAACCAGGGGCAGATGTGGCTCAAGTAGTTGAGCATCTGCTTTCCACATGGGAGGTCCTAGATTCAATCCCCAGCCCATGGTACCTCAAAAAAAAAAAAAAAAAAAAAAAAAATCCAAAAATCTTGTTTGTAGAAATAGAAGGTTTATAGGGAAGAGTAAAGGGCCCCAAATAGATAAAGCTATCTTGAAAAAGAAAATGAATTTGGGGGATTCACACTTCCTGATCTTAAGACTCATTACAAAGCCAGAGTAATCAAAACAGCATGAGGAGCAGATGTATTTCAAGCAGTTAAGCACCTGCTTCCCGCATGGGAGGTCCCAGGTTCAGTTCCCAGTGCCTCCTAGAAAAAGCAAAAAACAAACAAACAACAAGCAACACAAATAAAAACCAACTCAGGGGAGCCGATGTGGCTCAGTGATTGAGTGCCAGCTTTCCATATATGAGGTCCTGGGTTCAATCCCCACCCCCCAGTACCTCCACAAAAAAAAAAAAAAGCATGGTATATGGTACTTTCACAAGGACAGACATATAGACCAATGGAATAGAACTGTGAATTCTGAAATCAACCCTTAGATTTATGGCAAACTAAATTTTGACAAGGAAGCAAAAATCACTCAATTTGGAAAGAATAGTCTCTTTAACAAATGGGTGCTGGGAAAACTGGATCTCCATTTGCAAAAATGAGAAGGAGGACCCCTACTTCACACCTTATACAAAAAAAACTCAAAATGGATCAAAGACATACATATACACAAGTTAGAACTATCAAACTCCTAAAAGAAAACTTAGGAAACCATCTTTAAGACCTTGTGCTAAGCAATGGCTACTTAGATTTTATACCCAAAGCACAAGCAACAAAAGAGAAAATAGATAAATGGGACTTTATCAAAATAAAACCTTTTGGCCTTAAAGGACTTTGTTGTAAAAGTAAAATGACAACCTACACAATGAGAGAAAACATTTAGAAAACACTTACCTGATAAAGGTTTAATATCCAGAATATATAAAGAAAGTCTTTAAGTTAGCAAACAAAAAAAAACAAAAAACCCAATTTTAAAAATGGGCAAAGGACTTGAATAGACATCTCTCCCAAGAAGATATACAAGAGGCAAGAAAACACATGAAAAAGTGCTCAACATCATTAACCATCAGGGAAAGGCAATTAAAACCACAATGAGATACCATTTCATACCCATTAAAAAGGCCCCTATTTTATAAATAAATAAATAGAAAATTAATAAGCATTGGAGAGGATAGGTAGAAACAGGAACACCCATTCATTGCTGACATCAATGTAGAACAGTACAGCCACTGTAGAAGACAGTTCTGTGGTTCCCCAGAAAGCCAAGTATGAACCACCAATCCCAAACTACTCGATATATACTCAAAAGAAGTGAAAGCAGAGATTCAAACTTTTATTTGTTCACCCATGTGTTAGCAGCATTATTCCAAAAGATGGAAGCAACCCAAGCATCCATCAACTGATGAATAGATAAATAAAATGTGGTATATACATACAATGGAATAGTATTCAGCCTTAAAAAAAGAATGAAGTCCTGATGCATGCAACAACATGGATGAACCTTGAAGACATGTTGAGTGAAATAAAGCTAAATAGAAAAGGATAAAGGACTTCACTAATTTGAAAAAATTAGAATAAGCAAACTCAGAGAGTCAAAATATAGAATATAAGTTACCAAGGAACAGGGTGGAGATATGAAATGGGAAGTTACACCTTAAAATGTACAGGGTTCCTATTTGGAATGATGGAAATGTTTTGGTAATGAATGGTGGTGATGGTAGCACTATACTGCAAATGTAATTAACATTACATATTTGCATGTGATTTAAAGGGAAAATGCTAGTTTGTATATATATTAAAAGTTTAAAAAGTTTTTTTAAATCCATGGAACACTACACAAACAGTGAACCCTGTTTGGCCATGGACTATAGTTAATAGTGCAACTACAAAAATTTGCTACCATCTGTTGTAACAAATGTTCCACACTAAAGCAGGATGTCAATAATAGGGTGGTTTATGGGAGTCCTGTATTTTATGCATGATTGTTCTGTAAATGTACAACTTCTCTAAAAAAGAAAAAAAAAGTACATGGAGACTTAGGGGGAAAATCCATTTTGAAAGTATGAAATTTCTTTAAAAGGCATCAGACCTGTACCCCTTTTTAGCTCCATGACAATTTCCTCATAGTAGGGGTAACCTCTGATAGGAACACAATACATCACAGTTTATATTTGTTTCCTAGGAGAATTATTATTAACATTCCTTTTCACTCACAAAAAATGTCCAGTTTGAAGAATAAATTATATGTACACTCTAACTTATCAGTAAAATGGAGAAAATAACAAATCTATGTCACGGGTTTATTTAAATTTTAACAGCGTAATTCATGCAAAATACTTGGTGTACAAAACCACTCGATATATAACAGCTGTGATGACTTACTTCACTAGCCTCTTTTCTCACCACTATCCACTACACTATTCCCATCCTAAACTCCAGTCAAACCCAATAACTTGCCATTCTCCACGTGACCATGCTTCTTGTCTGCACATATTCCTATCCCTCTCAGCCCCCAATACCCTTCCCCTCTTTTCTTCGATTAACCATCTCCTGCTCATTTCTCAAATTTTCTTGCAGGCCTCACATTCAAGTCCTTAATCAGGCTTCCACAAGTCTCAGCCCATTTTCTGTCCCCTCCAATCACCCAGTGAAAACTGAAATGAAAGTTCTTATACTACACTGGGAGTCTGTTTGTCTATCTCACTAGCTAGGACATATCTCTTCAAGGATAGGGAATATGTCTTATCCATGTATTCCATGCAATTGGCATAGGTGCCATAAGCAGAATGGGAACTCAATAAATTTTTATTTATTAAAAGAATAAATGAATGATATATATAAGTAAGCAAATTTATTTTTCCTAAGATAACAAATTCAAAACAAGAAATATAATACCATTCTACCGTGTTACCTAGGTCCATTGTCAGCACAGTGATTTTCCTATAAGAACACTGTCATTTCTTCAGTTTAAGACATGCAACTAAATTACAAGTAGTGTTTTGTTTCATCTAATTAAGACATAGGACAAAATCAAGCCACGAACCACATTAGTGGTTGCCAGAAAAGTAATCTGGAACACTGTGTACACTGAAATGACAGCAGTAAAAAAAATCAATGAGGAATTAGTATAAAAATGTATACAGTAAAATTGAAAACAGACTTAGGAAATTAGATGTCCTACAGTTAATGCATTTTTTTGCTTTGGGTTTTGGTGGTGTTTGGGGGGTTTTGAAGTAAATGGTGTTCTTTCTGTTTGGCAAAGATTATGGAATATTTTATTTCTGAAAGTAATCAGTGATGAGTGGGAATAGTTTCATCTTTTTTTTTCCAGTAAGTTTTCCATGAAAATTAATTCCCTTTTACTTCTAACAATTCTGAATAACAAGTTTACATTTTCAAAATCATCAGGTAATATTACTGCAATGATACTAAGTAAAATATTAAATAAACAATAGAAAACATAAAAATTATTAACTCTATGGCATCAGAAACTCCATCTTGCTCATTAATATATGCTCAGAGCCTAGCAAAGTATTTGAACACTTAGTATTTGTAGAAGGAAGGGAGTGGAGGAAGAAAGGGAGAAAGGAAAAAATGAGGGTAGAATGGAGGGAGAGAGGAAAGAAATACTCTGAAGAATAAAAATAAAGATTCTCTGCTGTGGATCACCTATTCCATTTTCCTTTTTCCCCAACACACAGCTAGACTACATATCCAGTCTCCCTTACAATTGAATTACAGTCTCCCTTACTTATTGCCTGTGACTGAGTTCTAGACAAGGGTTTGAGTGGAAGTGATATGTGCCACTTCTAGGCTGAGTCTACAAACATATGCTCCTTTGGGCTCTTTCCATTTCCACTTGCTGGATGCTAACTAAAACAAATACCTAAGTCCCTAAGATCGGAGGATCCTGGGTCTCTGAACAATGGCATGGAGGAAAAACATCACACCAACATTAATATCCACCTAAGACTGACATTTCTATTGTTTGAGCCTTTATGAGTTTGAGTCTACTTATTACATATTAATACAAAAATTAGTACAAAAATTGGTGCTTTGAAGTAGAGAGCTGGCATAACAAAAACCTTGCTTAGTATGCAAGTGGCAATGAAACAAATATTGCAGATTGGAAAATGGAGAATTATGTTAAGTTATGAAGTAGCTGCATGTGATAACTCATAAGGCAAACCAAGTGGGTGATGAAAGGAGAAACTGTGGGAAAGAGCCAGGATGTTAATCTGTCTTGAATATTCCTTACTGCTCAAAGCAAGGCATTTTTTAAAGAGACAAGTCCACACAATAAATTTAACATTTTGTAAGCAGAAATAAAGTTTAGAGAGAGTCTAGAAATTTTAGTCTTTTCACAGTTGAAAACCCAACACTGTTCATGTGTCTCAAAAAATAGAAAGAGACTGAAAGGCTCTGAGAAACAACAGTCTTAAGAACATTCAGTTAAGCAAAGGGCCTCACTAATTTCTGCTTCTGGCTATGAGAGAATAACAGAATTTGAACATACCCTTTTGTTGTAAACTACCCCCCCAAAAAAAAAAAAACTGGATAAAATATATGAAGCAACTGTTTTCAGACCTTAAACAAAAGGTTGCATAGTACTGTAATAACTGAGAGACAAGAAACAAACATACAAACTACCCCTATTTTCTGCCTAGAGGCAATTTTTGGACTACATGCCAGGAGGAAAAATACAAAGAGATCCCACCAATCTCACTTAAGAAGACAAAGATTATAGTTCAAGAAGGTCAAAGCAGAAAGAATTTGAATGATAATTTACCAGATAAAAGGGCACTATGAAAATACAAACCTCTAGAAATGTTCACAATTGTCCCTTTGAGTCTTTATCTGAATACATGTATGTGTAAACTAAAACTCCATGAGGCTAAGAAAAATCAATTTCTAGGATGCTCTAAACCAAACAATACCCAGAGCTCATGGAGAGATGGGAATCATTTAAGTTATCTCTAGCTAGTATAAAAGACTTTATCAAAAACAGGGATATTTAGTAGAAACTCCATAAGGGTCAAACCTCAGTAAAGGCTACTATAAACCCACCCTTTAAAAAGCACAAACTGAAGAAGTTCCAGGAAGCTAGCATCAGAGCAGGCAGGCTTTCTCTCTCACAAAAACAAGAGAAAGGCCAAAAGATGTCTGAGGAACCTTCTTGGGGGGTCAACGGACCAGGTCAGTGCTGGACAATCCCTAGGAAGGCAAGGGACAGAGAGACTCAGATCCTGAAACAACAAACATGAAGTTACTAAACCCCCACCATGGCCAGAAAGGGCACCCATTCCCACCCTCAAGATGTTAATGTTAAACCTGGATAAAATCTTTGGCTCACTGCAGCCAATGAGAGGGGACAGACATCTTCCTCCCTGTCAGCTGTACAAGGGAAGAGGGAAAGTGTGTTAGAAGGTGGATAGTGGCTTCTCTTTAGGGAATCTGGCCAGCAGAGCCCACTGGGAATCTCAGCTAGCCCAGCCCAGAAACACAGGCAGGCAGAGATTGAAAGAAACACCTCTGTGGAAAGGTTCACTGATGAGTGCCATCTGCTGTCTCACCAGGACAATGCAAGGAGTAAAACTGCTTTTAGGTCTCTCCTTACTCCCAACTCCTGGGGGGAAATCTGCACCTTATTAGTGAGTCCTTGGCCTAATTTTAATAACTTAAGCTGGGCAATTTTGAAGACTCAGAATAAGTTTAACCAAAAACCAAAGAAGACCCATGGAAAAAAAAACACCACTAGGCAAGAGAGGGATATTGACTACCAGAGTAAATTCACCAACATATTCAGATATCTAGACATCAGCAAAAAATTACAAACCATACTAGGAAACAGGAAGAGATGGCCCAGCCAAAGGAGCAAACCAAATATCACGATGAGATACAAGATTTAAGAAGACAACTAATCAAGGATAATTACACAAATCTCCTATACAAATTCCAAAAATTGAAAGTAAATATGACTAAAGAGATAGAGGATATTAAGAAGACATGGGGTGACCATAAAAAAACAATTTGAAAGCCTGCAAAGAAAAGTAACAGAGCGTATAGAAATGAAAGGATAAGATTAAAAATACATTAGAGGCACATAGCAGCAGATATGAATTGCTCAAAGACAGGATTAGTGATATTAAGAACAGAACATCTAAACTGAAAATGAAAGGAGAACAGAAAAAAGAATGGAAAAAATGGAACAGGGTCTCAGGGAATTGAATGACAATGGGAAATGCACAAACATACATGTTATTGGTGTCCCAGGAGAAGAGAATGGAAAAAAGGAAGAAAGCTTTATATATTAATAAAAGAGGTAATGCACCAAAAATAAATAACTATAATTAATATTTATGTACCTAATCCGAGTGCTCCAAGATACAAAAGACACACACTGGCAAAACTGAAGGGAGAAATAAACAGTTCTACAATAATAGTTAGAGAATTCAATAAACCACTCTCAGTATTGGATAGAACATTTGGACAGAAGGTAAATAAAGAAACAGAGAGCTTAAATAATATGATAAATGAACTAGACCTAACAGACATTTATAGAGCATTACACTCACAAGCAGCAGAATATATATATATTTTAAATGTTCATGGATCCTTCTCCAGGATAGAATATATGCTAGGTCACAAGACAGGCCTCAATAAATTTTAAAAGATAGACATTATACAAAACACATTCTCTGATCATAACAGAAAGGAGCTGGAAATCAATAATGGATGGAAAAAGGGAAAATACATAAATATAAGGAGATTAAATAATACACTTAAATAATCAGTGGGTCAAAGAAGAAATTGCAAGAGGATTCAGTAAATATCTTGAGACAAATAAAAATGGGAACATAACATATCAAAACCTATGAGATACCACTAAGGCAGTGCTGAAAGGGAAATTTGTATCTCTCAATACTAATTTCTTATTAAAAAATAAGAAACAGTTAAAATTGAAATCTAACTGCATACCTGGAGGAACTAGATAAAGAACAGCAAACTAATGCAAAACCAAGCCAAAGGAAAGAAACAATAAAAATTAGAGCAGAAATGAAATCAAGAACAAAAAAACAATAGAGAGAATTAACAAACCCAAATGTTGTTTTTTTGAGAAGAACAACAAAATGGACAAACCCTTAGCTAGATTGAATAAGAAAAAAAGAGAGAGGATGCAAATAAATAAAATCAGAAATGAGAGGGGGTACTTTATCACTGTCCCCACAGGAATAAGAGAGATCATAAGAGGATCATATGAACAACTGTATACAAAAAATTAGACAATGGAGATGAACAAATTCCTAGAAACACATGAACAAACTACATGGACCCTAGAAGAAATAGAAGAACTCAACAAAACAATCATAAGTAAAGAGATTGAAATAGTCATTTAAAAAAACAAAAACAAAAACAAAAAACCTCCCAAAACTGAATAGCCCAGGAACAGATGGCTTCACAGTGAATTCTACCAATCATTCAAAGATGATCTAATGCCAGTCTTGCTCAAGTGCTTCTCTATTAGTCAGCCAAGGGGTGCTGATGCAAAATACCAGAAATTGGTTGGTTTTTATAAAGGGTATTTATTTTGGGTAGGAGCCTGCAGATACCAGGCCATAAAGCATAAGTTACTTCCCTCATCAAAGTCTATATTCACATGTTGGAGTAAGATGGCTGCCGACGACTGCAAGGGTTCAGGCGTCCTGGGTTCATCCCTTTCTGGGTCTTGCTTCTCTCTGAGTTCAGGGTTCCTCTCTTCCTGGGGCTCGAGCTTAAGGCTTCAGCATCAAACTCCAACACCAAAAACCCTTAACTCTTTCCTTCACCATGTCTTTTATCCATGCCTCAATGCCCTATTGACACAAGAGGCTTACATAATTACTTTAATCAAGTAAATTTATGAATCCAATATAATCTAATATGCCTAGAGGACAAGATGAGTTTACAAACATAATCTAATATTTCTTTTTGGAATTCATTAATAATATCAAACTGCTACAGCTTCCAAAAAAATTGAACAGTAAAGAACACTACCAAACTCATTCTATGAAGCCAACATCACCCAATACCAAAACCAGATAAAGATAATTCAAGAAAAGAAAATTACAGACCAATATCTCAAATGAATATAGATGCAAAAATCCTCAATAAAATACTTGCAAACAGAATCCAAAAGCACATTAAAAGATTCATACACCAAGATCAAGTGGGTTTTATCCCAGGTGTGCAAGGGTGGTTCAACCCAAGAAAATCAATTAGTGTAATAAACTACATTAATAAATTGAAGAAGAAAAATCACTTGATCCTCTAGATTGATGCAGAAAAGACATTTGACAAAATACAGCATCATTTCTTGACAAAAAAACACTCCAAAAGATAGTAACAGAAGTAAGCTTTCTCAATTTGGTAAATTGCATATATGAAAAACTTACGGTTAGTATTGTACTCAACAGTGAAAGACTGAAAGCATTCCCACTGAGATCAGGAACAATAGGAGGATTCCCACTGTCACCACTGATATTGAATATTGTGCTAGAAGTTCTAGTTAGAATAATTGGGCTAGATAAAGAAATAAAAGGCACCCAAATAGGAAAGAAGTAAAACATTCACTATTTGCTGATAAGACCCTATATCTATAAAATCCTGAAAAATCCACAAAAAGGCTACTAGAACTAATAGACATTCAGCAAAGTGGTGGAATACAAGAGTAATAGGCAAAAATCAGCAGCACACCAATTGCTCATACATTACTGATGAGCAACCTGAGAAGGAAATCAGAAAAAAAAAATTCCATTTTTAATAGCAACTAAAAGAATCAAATATTTAGGAACAAACTTAACTAAGCACATAAGAGACCTGTATTCAGAAAACTGCAAATCATTTGTTCAGAAGAACTGAAGAAGACTTAAATAAATGGAAGGACATTCTGTATTTATGGACCGAAGACTAAATATTGTTAAGATGTCAGTTCTACCAAATCTGACTTACAGATTCAACACAATCCCAAAAGCCTTTTTTGCAGGAATAGAAAAGCCAATTATCAAATTTATTTGGGAGGGGAAGGAGCCCTGATAGCCAAAAATGACTTTAAAAGAAGGACAAAGTTGGAGGATTCTCACTTTCTGACTTTAAAGCATATTATTTAGCTCAGTGGCAAAAATGGCATGGTATTGGCATAAAGATAGATATATTGACCAATGGAACTAAACTGATTTTTCAGAAACAGACTCTCACAAGTCTATTAAGTTTTGTGAAGGCTGTCAAGCGCAATCAGCTGGACCAAAACAGTCTATTCAACAAATGGTGCTGGGAGAACTGGATACCCATATCCAAAAGAAAGGAAAAGGATCCCTATCTCACACCTTACACAAAAATTAACTGAAAATGGATCAAGGACTTAAATATAAAAGCTACAACCATAAAACTCCTGGAAGAAAATGTAGGAAAACATCTTCAAGATCTTGTGGTAGGTGGTAGTTTTTTTTAAACCTTATACCCAAAGCATGAGCAACAAAAGAAAAAATAGATAAATGGGATGGCCTCAAAATTTAATACTTTTGCACCACAAAGGATTTTGGCAAAAGGGTGAAAAGGCAGCCAACTCAATGGGAAGAAATATTTGGAAATCACATATTTGACAAGGGTCTAATATCCATGATATAAAGAGATACTACAATTTAACAATAAAAAGACAATGACCCAAATGAAAATGGACAAAAGACTTGAATAGATATTTGACCAAAGAAAAATACAAATGGGAAAAAAAAAAACAGAAAAAAATATTCGAAATCATTACCAATTAGGGAAATGCAAATCAAAACTACAGTGATTTATCATTTCATATCTAGTAGAATGGCCATATTAAAAAGCTGGAAATCTACAAATGTTGGAGAGGATGTAGAAAGATAGGAATGCTTATTCACTGTTGGTGGGAAAGTAGAATGGTACAGCCACTGCGGAAGACTGTTTGGTAGTTCCTAAGGAAGTTGAATATAGACTTGTCATGTGATCCTGCAATACGACTACCAGGTATATACCCTGAAGAATTGAGAGCAGTGACATTGAACGGACATCTGCACAATGATGTTCATAGTAGCATTATTCACAATTGCCAAAAGATGGAAACAATTCAGGCGTCTATTAACTGATGAATGGATAAACAAATTGTGGTATATACACATGATGCAATATGATGCAGCTGTAAGAAGAAATGAAGTTGTGAAACATATGACAACAGGATGAACCTGGAGGACATTATGTTGAATGAAGCAAGCCAGACAAAAATGGACAAACACTGTATGATTAGGCTATTATGAACTAAATATATTGTGTAATAACTAGAATATAGTTCACCAGAAAATAGGATGAATGTAGAGAATGGAAAGCTGCAGGCTAATCTGTGCAGAATTAGTAAAAAGGTCGTTTGTAAATCTTTGGAAATGAATAGAAATGGTGAAAGCATATATAGCATTTATAACTAGCAAGGCTATTATATGGGTACAACAGTAGTTGAAAAGGCAAGTCTAAGATTATGTATATTACTAAAAAGAAAGCTAAAAAATATAACATGGGACTGTATAACATAATGAAATCTCATGTGAAATACAAATATGGATAATATTGCCTATATAAAACAGTTTTTACAAAGTACAAATACAAGTAAACTTGAGATACAGAAACAGAATAGCTGCTATGTAAAGCAGGGAAAGCATAGAGATTAAGAAGAGATGAGTTGTTTGTTGGTTTGTCTGTCTTTGTTTATAATTATTATTATTTTATTGGAATAATGAAAATGCTCTAATAATAACTGAAGTGAAGAATGCACAACTATGTGATTATACCAAATACCACTGACTGTACACCTTGTTTGGATTTATGCTTTATTAATGTGTGTCAATTAAAATTGATTTGTTTTTAACAAGTTCAAATTGACCATCAAAAAAACCCAAATGGATCTGAAAGTAACATATAACTACTGCTAATGAAGTCAAACACATTTTAAAAGAATTCAATAACATGCAGCAATCACCAAAGTAAAATACAAAATAGCCAGCATTCAAACAAATATCACTAGGTATTAGAAGAAGGAAAATATGGCCCAAAATCAAGGGGAAAAAAAACTATCAATAGAATCTCATCTATAAGCAATGGAATTCACAAATAGCAATATTAAAACAGCTATTATAAACATGGTCAAAATACTCAAGGATATCAAGGAAGACACGAACATAAAGAGAAAATGAAAAGGATGATATCCAAAGAAATAAAGTCTGAAAATCTTTTCAAATGTGATAAAAATAATAAACTCAAAGAAGCCCAAGAAAACAAAGAAAAGCATGCCTTAGCTCACCATAGTTAAATTTCTGAATACAAGTGATAAAAAGAAAATGGTAAAAGCAGTCAGAGTGGAAAAAATGCAGGAGGTACCAAAATAAGAATAAATACATGCTTCTCATCAGAGATGATGAAAGCAAGAAGTTAAAATAACATCTTTAAAGTGCTAAAAGAAAAAATGGTCACCTAGAATTCTATACCCACGAAAATATTTTTCAAAAATGAAGGCAAAATGGTGACTTTTAGACAAACAAATCTTAGATAATTTGTTGCCAGAAGACCTGAATTACAAGAACTGGTAAAGAAAGTTTGTGAAGCTGAAGGAAATTGATAACAGATTGAAACTGATGTACACAGAGGAATAAAGAGCATTATATATTGTTAAGTTAATTGTGTAGAGACAAGTTCTTTCTCTTTTTTAATATCTTTAAAAGACAATTATTTAAAGCAAAAATAAAATTGTGAGGTTTATAATACATGTAAAATACAAATAGCAAGATGGTAGATGTAAATCCAACTAAACTCATAATTACATTTAATGTCAATGGTCTAGATACCACAATTTAAAGGCAGAAATTAGAAATTTGGATTAAAAAGAAAGGTATAATTACGAGCAATCCATAAGAAATACACTTTAAATATAAAGATATGAATAGATAACAAATATTAATATGAAATATATATATAATGAATACACTAATTAAATGAAAACTGGTGTGGCTATTTTAATATCAAACCAAATAGATTTCAGAGCACAAATATTACTAAGGATAAAGAGAGACATTCATAATGAAAACAGGGTCAATTTATGAAGAAGACAAAACAAAACTAAATATTTTAGCAACCTAAGCAAAATATTTAAGCAAAATTTGACCTAACTGAAGGGAAAAAAAGACAAATCCACAAATGTAGTTGGATATATCAACATTCATCTGTCAGTAATCAAAAGAACAAGAAAACAGAAAAAATCAAGAGACATACAAGACAAATAACATTGTCAACAAGCATGAACTAAATAACAACTATAGAACACTTCAACCCAACAACAGTGGAACAGCCATTCTTTCAAAATGCACACTGAGCATTCATCAAAATAGACCACACATGAGAATCAAAAAAAAAAAAAAAAACCTAAACCCTCAATAACTTTAAAAGGAATGAAATCATATAGAAATTAATATCAGAATTTATGCTCCCCAGTGTGACAGCATTGGATTCAGTTGAGATTTCCTTACACATGGCTCTTCCGCCTCTAATGAAGGGGCACAACCTATAGTTAGTACTAGAGCTGATAGGTATATGTCCAACAGACTTAAATCTTTGGGCTGTCCATGTGCCATTTGGGCCCTGAATCTCAACAGAGTTGCAACACCTACTTTCCAGTTCATTAGACTTACCCACGACAACTATCAAGGGAATGATGATGGACAACAATCATCCCCAGGAACAGAGAGAGTCTGCAACAGCAAGCAAGATAGCTCCATCCATCTGCCCCATGGGATCTAAGCCCCCTCTCAAATAGAGGCAGAGGTAGCATCACTAACCCAGAATTCTCAGGATTGGGGAATGAACAATGGAGTAGAGTTGACTTATTGTTATTCTACTATAGACTTACTGTGATTCTAGCAATGGAAGAGCTTTCATCATTGATGTGGAGGCAGTAGCCCCTGGAGGTTCTGAGGCAAGGGAAAGGGGAAAATAGATATAACATGGGGGGCATTTTGAGACTTGGGAATTGTCCTGAACGACATTGCAATGACAGATACAGGCCATTATATATCTTGTCATAATTTACAAAATTGTGCAGGAGAGAGTGGAGACTACAATGTAAACTATAAACCTTGCTCAGTGGCAAAGTTCCAAAATCAGTTCATCAATTGCAACAAATGTACCACACTAATGAAGGATGCTGTTAATGTGGGAAAATGTGGGAAGGCTAGGCATATGGGAATCCCCTGTATTTTTTACGTAACCTTTATGTAATCTAAGTATCTTTTTTTAAAAAAGTATGTTAAAATAAAAGTTATCTGTAAAATCCCTACATATTTGGAAATTGCAAACATAATTTCAAAGAATCAGAGACAAAGAAAAAAGTCACAAGGGAAATTTTAAAAATACATTGAATTGAATAAAATCGTAGCATATTTAAATGTGGAATGCAGCTAACTAAGTGCTCAGAGAGAAATTTATAGATTTAAAATGCTACTATTACTGAACAAGAAAAGCTTAAAGTCAGTGATCTAAAATTCCACCTTAAGAAGCTAGAAAGAGAGTAATGAATTAAATCCAAAGTAAGTAGAAGCAAGGAAAGCATAAAGAGTAGAAATCAGTGAAACAGAATATGAGCAAAAAATAGATAATCAGTTAAACCAAATGCTGCTTCTTTGAAAAAGTCATTAACAGTGTCCACTCTCACTTTATACTCAAAATTTTGCTGGTGTTCCTATCCAGTGAAACAAAGTAAGAAGAAAAAGTCAAATGCATAAGATTCTAATAAAAGGAGTCAAACTATCTTTATTCACAGACAACATGATTGTGTATGTAGAATATTTTAAAGAATCTACAAAAGGCTACCATAGTTAATAAGTGAGTTCACTGAGGTCACAGAATATAAGTCCGATATACAAAAATAAATTATACATTTATATGCTAGCAGCAAACAAATGGAAATTAAAAGTATTTTTTAAAAATGCAATTTACAAGGTAGTAAGCTGAAAACTACAATACACTGTAGAGAGGACCCAAATCAGTAGAGAAAAATACCATGTTAATTGACTGGAGCACTAAATATTAAGCCAATTCTCTTCAAATTGGTCCATAGCAGTACCGTCCAATAGAACTTACTGTAATAATGGAAATGTTCTATATCTGACCTGTCCAATACAGAGGTAATAGCCACATGAGGCTGTTGAGCACCTGAAATGTGGTATGTTTTTTTATTTTATTGTAATAAATTTAAATATAAGTAGCCACATATGGCTAGCGGCTATCACATAGGACAGCAAAAGCTAAAGATTTAATATAATACCAAACAAAATCCCAGTAAACTTTTGTAAAACTTGACAAGCTAACTTAAAAATTTGTATGAAAATACAAAGAACTTTTATCAGCCAGAGCAACAGTGAAAAAGAATGTCTACTATCTGATTCCAAGGCTTACTATGAAGCTACAGTAATTAAGACAGTGTGATAGTAACATAAAGATAGACATACAATCAATGGAATAGAATACAAATTCCAGAAATAAATAAATTTATATATATAAATTTATATATGTTTATATATATATTAAATCAGTGGTTTCTGAGGCTAGGAATCAGGATGGGGTAGGGGGTAGGGAATGACTGAGAAGGAGTACAAGGGAACCTTTTGGGTTATGCAAATGTTCTATATCTTAGTTGTGATAATGGCTACATGGGTAAATATATTCATCAAAATCTATCAAGCTTTACACTTTCCAAGCATACTGCCTCAGGTAGCCAGCCCCAATGTAATCATAATAAGCTAAAAAAGAGAAGGAATGTGGGGGAGATTGTTGGTAGCAAAAGAGGAAAGAAAGAAAACAGATTTAAGACCTGTGACTAGGAAAAAGCTTTGGGTGCATTTATTTGTACACGGAATTAACTAGAAGCAGATAGTTGAGAAAGCTATTAAGTTTTTGAAGAAACCCCACTCCCAAAAAAATAAACAGCCTTGCCCAAAAGTCTTTTGATTGTTTGAGCCTTGAAATAATCTTTATGTTCTCAAGTTTTTACAAGTAAAAAGTAAGCTATAAAAACTGCATATCCCACCAAGTCAGTAATACTCCATATCCACTTCAATGATATGGTCATTCATAGAGGATAATGAACAAGGAAGAAGAGGAGAAGGCAGAGACCAGGAAGAAAAATGGACAACAGACTAGAGAGTTCCTCACAGAAAGCACAATTAGGGTGTAATCTCTTACTGTTAGGGTAAGAAGTCTTCACAATGCCTGCCCAGTAGGAGTCCATCTTTACTGTGGACTGGGGGCTGTTATATATTTCCCACACTTACCTTTCTCATACAGGAGATTTTACTGCAGATACTAACTAGTCATGCTCCACACACAGCCCTCAGCAATCTATTTGGAATACTAAATAGCTACCACAGACTGCTGCCTGGACCACAAAATGTTCTGGCCCAAAACACCATCCAGTGACTCTGTAAGCAATGGCATGGAAACTCTTTTAAACAGAGATCTAGCTGGTTAACTTGTGAAGTTAATTCCACCAGATCTTTCATTCAATGTCATCTTTCATTCCCAAACAAATCCAAGTTCCTCTGATCATCTTTTCCTCCACAAACAGAATTTCTCCCATAGCAAAAGTCAGATTCCCTTTTCTGAGACCTATTAAATAGGTAAAATGATTTGTATTTGCATTCTATATATCACTACCAGCTCCATTACCAGGAACTGTGATAAAAACAAAAAACACATTAATAGGTAATACAACTGCTTTGCAAGGATGGTTCTGGCTTTGTGCAAAATGATGGATTATAACAGTGATAATCAATGCATAAATATGCAAGAGGCCTTGGACAAGTGATAGTGTTGGCAGCCACAAGAAAAGGCAAGAAGGAAGTATAAAGCAAAGGTTAGTTTTGCTGAGTGAGATTTAAGTTTAATGGTTATATGCTACCTTAAGATGCTATAGCTATTTGTTTATTAAGTCTTTATGACAGAAATTCCTGCAGGAAAAAATAACTTTGTAAATTTGAAACCCACCAGTCACAAATACACTTTTTAACCAATGAATCGAATTATTATCTAGCACTTTCCTAGAGTTTACCATGTGCCAGGTACTTTTTAAGTACTTTGCAATTATTAACTCATTATCTTATAACAACCCTTTGACATAGGTATTATTATTATCCCCTATTTTACTGAGGAAACTGAGGCACAGAAAGATTAAGAAATGTGAGCAAGATCACCCAGCTAGTAAGTGGTGGAGCCAGGATTCAAACCCATTTGGCTCCAGAGTTTGTGCTATTAAGCCCTGGGTGTACTGTTTTAAAATGTAAGCTTTATATGGTTTTATTAATGTAATTTCTTATTAAAGCAAAGTTTCTTAAGAATATTCCTCTGTCACTTGAGCAGAACAGCTTATATTTTCATCCCAACATGCTGCCTGCTTCCTTCTCACGTTACCTTTCTGCCAATCCTTTCAAGTGTACCATCTGGAACCAACTTTATTGTCACCAAATTATTCCAACATATTCATGCTCTGGTCTAAACAAAAGCTCTCACCTCCTTGCCTACATTTAAACCCAGTTCTCTTCTTTATTCTTTTAATGGAAACATTGCTTATTGTTCCAGGTCTCATAAAGCCCAAGGTTGGAAAAAAGGGGGTGAAAGTAGAGGACATTTTCTTATACCTCATTGCTGCTCCAAAGCAAAACCTTCCACCTTCACATAAAATTTAAAAAAAAGTACTGCCTTTGAGTCTTATATCATCTGATTACAGCATCCTATTTCCTTACTTGTTGCTGTCATTTACCAAATGCTAAGATACTCACTTCACACACCATACACAAATACACACATTTACTGAAGGTTTTAGCATCATGGTATTCCTAATTTTTTAGCTGCATCATTTTTCTGAGGCAGCATCAGTGTATGAGAGGTTGATTTATCCTGTTCTGTCTCTAGCTATTTATTTCCTTGGCCTCTTCCACTCAATGATTTTCACCTGTACTCCATTTTAGCAATTTCCTCCCATGACGACACCGTGGATATTTATAACCCACACTTACTTCTAAATCACAACTCTAAATCATAAACTCTAATATTCCACTCTCTAACCACAAACTCCTATTCTTCCAACTCTTTTACTCTCTTACTATAAACATATCAGTACTCTTCAATCTCATTCAAAAGCCCCATCCTTCAACCATCCCATTTTCCCAAAAACTTACAGGTCCTTTTCACTTCACTTTCTTCCCATCTTCCAAGGATCTCAGGATCCATCTTTCCAATTATTATTTTGTCAATATCCTCAACTCGTTAATCCACTTTGTTTTCCATCCAACCAATCCTGCAATCCTGATCCGAAAGCAATCCTAGTATTTGCCTCCCACGGCCCCTCCCCCCCCCACCTCACCCCTAGCCCCTGCTGAGTATTTCTGGGAAATCAAACGGTGGGTTCAGGCCTAAATAGAATCCTCCAGAGCTGCCCACTTTCTCTTTCCCTCTTTTCCTTCAGTGGCTGTTCAAAATAACATTCTTCTCAAACATCTTGTTTCCTACCCTTCTAAACCCCCACTCCCAGTTCTCTCTCAGCAGATAACCACGCTTCCCATTTACAGTGAAAAATCTATGTTGAAAGGCAAAAACTTCTTCATACATCTCTCAGATATCTACAAATTAATCTCTATCTGCACATACACTTTCTTCCTTCACTCTTGTAGCGTGAAAGAAGCAGTTCTCCTTATACCCAAAGTACATAACAGGCACTCAAATGTTGGAGAGAAGAAAGGAGGGACGGAGGGACGGAGCCTTAAAGCCAGCCAGGAATTTAGAAGTCTTCTTTTAATGGCTGTATTTTATTTATACTGCCCACAGCATAACAATATGAATCTGATTTGGATTGATTTTCGGTGGGCAGCTTGTAAAAATTTTTTTTAATTTGCTTTTTTTTGTGTGTGTTGTAGATTTTATTTTTATAGCAAATTTTAAAAGAGGTACAATGCTAATGGACACATTAAAAACTTGTTTTCATTAGAATTCGGGAGTAAGATTTAATTGCATAGACAGCTATTAATTGAATTTTAAATGTTTTTGAGTTTTTAAAATAAGAAAGACGTGAGAACACAATTGTTTTGTAACAGTAATGAGGCATTTTAATTAAACATTTCTACTTTGAATAGCAATGCAACACTAATTCATATATTAACATAAAGAAAATTCCTGAGAAAAGAAAAATTCATATCACTAATATGTAATTAAATTCAGGGAAAGAGAGATCATCTTTTATTGCTTTCTTATATTTTTTTAGTCCTTCTCATGAATAGTGTTTCTTTTCTAAATTCAACTTTTAACTCCACAAAGAGCAACTGCGGGAAATTTTAGATTTGTTCAAATAATGTATTTACAGTGACCCCCAGTGGCAAAAGGAACAAATGTGTCAGTTTTAGTAATCTAAATCTTAGTGCTTTTTCACAGTGATAAAATCTGCTGACAATAACAAGTTCCATTTTAATTGCACATTCACTTCTATCAAAGTACTTCTATAATTTTCTCTTTTGATTATCATAACAACACTAAAAAGACATTATACTTATTCTGAAAAGGTCTAAATCATGGAATCAAAGCAAATATGAATATATATTATACACTTCTATATATATATATATGTTCATGTTCAAGGTCTAAACCTATTCTCTTCACAATAAATCTCATAATCAAGGCCATTTTATTTTTCCCAAGTAAAATAACATATAAAAAATAGCTTTTAAGCCTATAAGAAAAATATTTTTTTGTCATCATGTTTACAATTCAAAATAAGACTTTCAATTCAAATGGAAGTCTCCTCTACATTTGGGCAAGCCCATTAAATATATAGATGAACCACTCTCTGATTTCTAACCTAAGATTTAACAAACTTACTTGAATTTTATATGCAGGAGCCTCTTAAAATTCAAGTGCATACAGTGCAAAAACAGCAACATGAAATTGAAATGTGCCCCTGTGATTCTCGGACTTCATAGTATATTATTATGAATATATCGTTATATGTCCCCTATTAAAGCTCTGATCACACTGGATAGTAAGGGCATGTGTATTTGTGATCCCTGTTGTCACAGAGCTGGCATCTAACTTATTGCATGTTCAAGCCTTGTACAGAATAGATGTTCAAGTCAAAAGAATGATTAATTGAACAGAACCACTATAAAACAGAAACCTTTTGGTTTTAGCCTCTGTTCTTAGCAATTTCTCCATTTGAAAAGGAAAAGAATAAAAAAACCTAACTGATTTTATAGGTCTCGATCACTATCACAAATAAACTAAAAAACAAATCTCCTAAGAAGTCAAAACATTGGCTTCTTTGAGTTACATGTCAAAATTATTCCTTTTTAAAGAATAAGATATCTTTACACATCAATTACATCAATTAATATCAGGTAAGATTTGGACTCTCAATTTAATTATTTAACATCTTTTAAGCTTTTTAATTTGGAATTATATTTAAACTAAGAATTTGTAAGTAAAATGGAAATACCATCTGGGAGGAAAGAATTTCCTGCCTAGCTAGACAGATATACTGCCCGGAAAACAGGTTTTCTCAAAGGATTGCTCTTATATCTGCACTTCTAAACATATTTATTATATCCTGAGCTGGCTTAATGTCTGGATGTTCGAAGGTTCTATTTGGCTTAAGGACACCTCCATGCAAGAAAGAAAAGTTGATGCCTGCTAAATGTTGCCAAAGGTTAATGGGTATCAGTTTACACCACCCAGGGAATTTAACTTCCAGATTAAAGAGGGAGGCTTGCTGAAAGGTAAAGCTTGAGGAGATTAGGTATAACACACCTATATAAAACAAATAAAGAAGTCTGCCCCAACTTAATGATAAACTCTGACCCAGTTCACAAGTTTCATCTCAAGAGAAAATGATGCCCTCTTTCCCAATCAGAGGCCCAACACTCCTCCAGATTATTTTTTCTACTCCAGGAAGACCTCTGGCCATGCTAGATTTTAGGAATGAAATTTAATTGGCATAAATAAATCACCACAAAAGGAATTTCCAGACACATTTACTTCCCTAGACAGGCCTTTGAACAGCCCTCTATTGTAGGAGACAAGCTTGATGGGTAATGCAAAAATACTGCTGTGCCTGGAAGATAAAGGGCACAGTCATGGCTAATGTACTAACGCTCAGGTAGTAAATCAACACCATCACTGACTCCTCTGCTTTCCAAGTAAAAAATGTATATCTCTTTATGATGAACTACTCAGCTAGGGTATAGTAGCATCTATAAAACTAATAGATGTTTGTGTCACTTCTAACCATGTTGAACAGTAGTGTAAACATTGAGTATTTATTATATAACATTACAACCTATCAGGATAGATGGCTATGAAGTCATCATAAATAAATTTAATATGATAAACTCTTCCTACCAACCATTCTACAAACTAACCTCATTTGTATCAATATCCTCTGCCTTTCCTACTGTTAAAATTTTTAAATGAACAATCCAATCTTCTCTTATTTATGGCCAGGATTCCTTCAAGTGCCCTTCATCACATCCCTGCTCCCTAAATTATGGACTTTTCTCCTCCATTTATCTTGCTTCTCCTGCATTCACACCATCCTGTCCTGCAGCACCAATTTCCTGTCTCTTCCGGATCATTCCCCTCAGCACACAAACTTGCTGTAATATCTTCTTTCTTTCAAAAACATTCTCTTGATCTTACACTGCTAATGCTAGTGTCCCATTTTTCTGCTTCTCCGACAGTGCAACTCGTTCCTACTTCCTTGGCTTCAAGGTTCTTAAATCCTCTCTAAGCAGACTTTCCTACCAAACTCTTCTTATCAAGGTCACCAGTGAATTGCGCGTACCAAATCTTATGGGCAATTCTCTGCCCTCATCTGCAGTGGATGAAAACAGAAGTCTGTTTTTGGTATTAACATCAGGGATGATGATTTAGAACCAAGATAAAGGTTGCTTTCCTTCCGTTTACTACTGAATCTTCAAGCAAAGCAGTGCAAAGGTCGGGGTAAGGACACAAGTGTATGGACACAGCTTCCCAGCACCTCCGTGGTTCCTCACACAGGAGCACTTTAAGTTTGAAGTTAAAAACAGTCTGTGGGGACTGGGGAAGTCACCAAGCCAGAGAGGGGCAAAGAAATATAGGTGCACTTCGACTACTTACCAGTTGTTTGATGCCAAGCAAGTTCCATAATCTCTCTAAGCTCAGTTTCTTCCTACATAAAATGGGATGATTGCCACAAGCTTGGCAGAGAACTTTTGATTATAATATAAGACATGGCATTATTACACAACTCATTTCACTTGAATTAATATATTCCCTAAAATATGAAAATGTTCATTAATCAGATCCTCTCTAATATCTTTCTCTGGAGACTTTCACGATCTCGAACATAAGAGAATATACAGCATAAAGCCAATAGTTGGGAAGCAGATGTGACTCAACTGATAGAGCGTCTGCCTACCCTACAGAGGGTCCAGGGTTCTATACCCAGGGCCTTCTGAACCATGTGGTGAGCTGGCCCATGCACAGTGCTGTCACATTCAAGGAGTGCTATGCCACGTAGGGGTGCTCCCGCATAGGGGAGCCCCATGCACAAGGAGAGCACCCCACAAGGACAGCCGCACCACATGAAAAAAGCGCAGCCTGCCCAGGAGTGATGCCGCACACACAGAGAGCTGATATGGCAAGATGATGCAACAAAAAAGAAATGCAGTTTCCCAGTGTTGCCTGATAATACAAGTGGACACAGAAGAACACACAGCAAATGGACACAGAGAGCCGACAACAGGGGGAAAGGGAGAGAAATAAATAAAAATAAATCTTTTTTAAAAAAAAACAATAGCTTACTTTTAAAGGGGTTGGGGTGGGAAGCAGACTTGGCTGAATGGATAAGGCATCTGCCTACCACATGGGAGGTCCGCGGTTCAAACCCCGGGCCTCCTTGATCCGTGTGGAGCTGGCCCATGTGCAGTACTGATGCATGCAAGGAGTGCCGTGTCACACAGGGTGTCCCCCACGTAGGGGAGCCCCATACGCGAGGAGTGCGCCCTGTAAGGAGAGCCGCCCAGCGTGAAAGAAAGTGCAGCCTGACCAAGAATGGCGCTGCACATACAGAGAACTGACACAACAAGATGATGCAACAAAAAGAAACACAGAGTCCTGGTGCCGCTGATAAGGATAGAAGCGGTCACAGAAGAACACACAGCAAATGGACACAGAGAGCAGACAACAGGGGGGGAGGGTGGGGAGAGAAATAAATAAAAAATAAATCATTTTTTAAAAAGGGGGTTGGGGTCAAGAAAATAATCAGAAAGTATATATACTGAACTCCTACTTAGTCTAGATCCAATAGTTGTTATGACATATAGAAATTCATACCACTGACTATAAGCACTTGGCCTAGCTCAATAGATGCCTTATAAATTTCTGTTGAACAACAAACTAATGAACTAACTTACAAAAAAAAGCGATTTAATTGCTAATATAGATGAGTAGAAATTCCAAATAACTGGAGGAAGTGCTCCTCAGAACAATTAATGCCATCTCCAGGTGCGAGACTTTGCTAAGTATCCTAGTCTGCCCCCTGCCTTACTCTGGAACTATGAACAGCAACTACTGCAATGCCTTAAACACATTAAGCCAAACCAAGGACCATCCTCCCTCCAACTCACCCCAGCCTCCACCCACCTAAGGTCTTATTTCACCTACAGTTAATCTACCAGTTTCAGGTGAATCTATATTATTTTATTTTTATGATAAAAATTATTAAAGCATTAAAACTAATCCTATTACAATTCTATTTTATGTGTTATCAAGTCTTATTAATTCATATTAGTATAAGGGGGCTGTTTGGATTACAGAATGCTACCGATTGTTTTAAAGATAGGTTTATTACTCTATAAATTATACATAATAAAGTATGGTAGGGTTGCCTTTGAATCTTTTCAAGAGGAGTATAAGTGCTAGCATTTGATTAGCTTTGTAGAGTTTATGACATCTTTCCACATGAATTTATCTTATTTAATTATCACAGCAACTTATTGAGGTAAAGTTTATTAGAATTTCATTTCAGAGATGAAATTCTTCCAAACCTGCATTCCTTCATCTACAACATTTAATAAGGCAATGAACGAAGAAGTGGTCTGATAATATAGGAAGAGTACTAGATGTAAGGGGGGAGGAGGAAGATTCAGAAACTCACTGTGTAGTTGCAGTTGTGTTATTCAGCCTCTGTATATCTCACCAGGATAAACTTCCTCACCTCAAAATAGGATAACTATTCAACCTACCTCACAGTATTCTGGTGAAACTAAAGTCAAAGAGCACTTTGAAAAGTTAAGACCACTGTACAGAGAAAATATATTTTAAACATTTAAAAATTCTAATGGATAAGATTTTGACTTTTTAAATAGCTTAGCCATTCCCCTCAAAATTTTACTGAAAATTTCATTTACTCAGTAATTTTCCACAAATGATGCAAAAGATAAGCTTGAACTTTGTCTAGTCACAAATGTGTGATGTTCTACATATACTGGGAGAATAATTTCATCATAAAACTTGTTTTAACATAAAACATATATAAATATATCTGTATATGTATATATGTAGTCATATTTAGTTTTTTAGAAGCTTTTATTTTGAACATAATTATGCAACAAATTTATAATTAACATATCAATATGAACTTCCTTCCCAAGCATATATCCAAATATATCCAAGTAACTTTTCAGAAGAAATGTCCCATGTCAAACAGGCTTAATTTAGTACAAAATAGCTACTACCATAAATAGACCAGCTCTCAGAAAACTACACAATCAGGTATCTTGATAGACAAGAGTCTAATTTGAATATTCTTAAATAAAAAATGGTCTTCAATTATCTAAATAGGTTATCCTCTTCAGTCAAGGGCAAAACTTCAGGGAAGATGTACATGAAGTGGTAGGATAAGAACAGGCCACTTGTATAGCCAGCCAAATCAACCCTGAAGGCCAGTAGATATAACAGATGTCACACCAGATTGCTTTTACCGTTCCTATTCAAATGTGACTTATATGAAAATATACTGATGATTATAATTATAAAATAACAGAATGGGGTACATCAGCAAAAATGATGGAGTAAAAATCTGAAAAACCACTCCTACATGTAAGCAACAAGAACACTGGTAAAATTTGTCAAAATCAACACTGGTTAACTTCTGGAAATTAACCAAAGGTTTGCAACAATCCAAGGAGCATTTATATAAGAAAAACAGTTAAATCTCATGAGAACAATCAACTCTGTGGTGATTTAAGTTATCCTATTGCCATTCCCTTCTCCCCAGAAACCAAAAATTCTATAATCACCGGAAGTGAAAACCAGAAGCCTAACAGCCATTGCAGGAGACACAATGGATTTGGAGCTCCCTAAAAATGCAGTTTTCAAAGAATTGTATTTATTTGAGCAGCCAGGCAATTCCTTTAAAAAAAAAAAAAAAAACATTCACAGGGCATATTTTTTTTGATCTGACTCAGAGCTCACTCAGTGTAAACAGCCTTTTTCTCAGGAAGCATTTGTTGGAAACAATTAGCAGCAACTGTTTAATATCACAGCCACCTCAAGTGACAATAATGATTGTGGCAAAACAGAAGCAGATCAAAAATTTAAAAGGAAACAGTGGAGATAATGAGATGTCTTAAGGGCCATTGAAAAGCCTGGGCACATTCCTGGGGATGTAGAATGCCACACACATGCCTGGGGTTACGTGCATGCTCAGGATAACCTGAGGTCCTACTCACTAGACTTTGGCTAACCTTAAGACTTTGCATAAGCAGGAAAAGGCTAAGACAGAATCATATATTACCTTCCTGGGCATTGAAGACATGACCCAAAAAACACACTAAGCCCCTCAGCAAAACCTGGAAGACACTGGTTCAATGCATTTAAGGAAATCTATGTTTAATTCTTATGTGACATTAAGGAAACTCAGCAGAAACTTCAATGGCCACATACAATAAAAATTACAGACTTCACAGAATTAGTGAACAACAATTCTGTTATGAAAAAACAACAACAACAAAGAGCAACCAAAACAAACCCTCTGGAAGAGAAGAATCCAATATTCCAAGTTGCCACATTGTACTAAATGTCCATTTTCTAGCAGAAAATTACAAGATATGCAGAGAAAGAAGAAAGTTTGGCCCATATACAGGAAAATAAGCAGTCAATAGAAACTGTCCCTGAGGAAGCTCAAACAATGACCTTGATAGACAAAGATTTTAAGTCACCACTGTGCTCAAAAACTAAAGGAAATGAATATTAAAAAACAAAAGAAAAATATGAAAATGAAGTTTCACAAAATAGAGAATATCAATAAAGAAATAGAATATATATATATACATATATCTCATATAGAAACTCTGGGGTCAAAACGTAAAATATAGGTTCACTGAATACCCCTATAAAGAATAGACACTTTTTAAATGAATGAAGAAAAAAAATGAACAAAGTCTTGGAGAGCTGTAAGATACCATCAAGCATACCAACATACACATGGTGGGAGTCTCAGAAAGAGAGGTGATAGAGTAAAAGGAGCAGAAAGAATATTTGAAGAAATGATGGCTGAAAACTTCCTAAATTTGATGGGAAAATTACTCAACACATCCTAAATGCTCAACAAACTCCAAGTAGGATAAACTCAAATTGATCCACATCTAGACACATCATAATCAAACTATTGAAAGACAAAAACAAAATGAGGCAGAGAAAAATGATTCATCCTGGTCAGGGGGTCCTCAATGAGATTAATAGCTGACTTCTTATTAAAAAGCCACAGAAGCCAGAAGGCAGTGGGATGATATAATCAAAGTGCTGAAAGAAAAAAACTGTCAACCCAGAATTCTCTTTAAAAATTAAGGAGAAATTAAGTATTTCCAGATAAACAAAATCTGAAAAAAATTAATCACTAGCAGCCCTGCCCTACAAGAAATACTAACTAAGACCATCAGGCCGAAATGAAATGAAACTAGATAGTAATCCAAGTCCACATGAAGAAATAAAGTGCACTGTTAAAGGTAACTAAAGAGGTAAATATAAGACAGTATAAATGTATTTTTGTTTGTTTTAAGCCCTTTCATCTCCTACATGATTTAAAATACAACTGCAAAAAGCAATAATTTTATTTTTATGTTGACAGGCATATAGTGTAAAAAGATATAATTTGTATCACAACAAAAGGACAAAGGAATGGGAAGAGGATGGAATTACAGAGGAGTAAAGTGTTTGTATTAAACTGAAATTAATTTGGTATTAATCTGAACTAGGTTTTTATAATTAAGATGTTAATTGTAATCCCAGGGCAAACACTGAGAAAATAACTAAAAATACATAGTAAAATAACTACAAAAGAATTCAAAATGGTACACTAAAAATATATTTTTAACACAAAACAGGTAATAATGGAGAAACAGAAACAAAAAAGGCATATTATATCTTTACATTTACATTAAATGTAAATAGATCAAAAACTCTGATGAAAAGGCAGATATTGGCAAAATGGATTTTAAAAACACATGTCAACTACATGCTGCCTACACGAAAGATATTTTAGATTCAAAGACACAAATAAGTTGAAAACAAAGGTTGAAAAAAGATTTACCAGGCAAACAGTAACCAAAAGAAAGCTGGAGTGGTTATATTGATATCAGACAAACAAACTTTAAGACAAAAATTGTTACTAGAGACAAATAACATTTTATAATGTTAAAAGAGTCAATCCATCAAGAAGACTTAACAATTACAAACATAAATGAATCTAATAACAGAGTTCTAAAATTTATGATGTAAAAACTGACACAATTGAAAGGAGAAATAGATAATTCATCAATAATAGTTGCAGGCTCAAAATCCCTTTTTCAGTAACAGATGTACTGAATCATACAAAGTATGTTCACTGACCACAATGGAGTAAAGTTAGAAATCATTAATAGAAGAAAATTTAGGGGATTCACAAATATGTGGAAATTAAGCAACACACTCCCAAAGAACAAAAGTTAAAGGGCATCTCTGGTAGACTGAATTAAGTACCCCCAACAAATGCATTTTCTTAATCTTAACTCACATTACTGTTGTTATGAACTTGAAAATAGGACCCTTTTGACAATGCATTATCACTTAAGATATGGAATCATGTAAGTGTGGTCAAATTGAATGAGAGTAAATTGTATGACTGGAGGGATTGTTAAGAGAGGAAATACAGACATATCTAGAGGAGTAAGAAACTACACCAGAAGAGCAGACATAATCACCATGTGACAGGAGACAGATGTACAAGTCAGGAAACCCCAAGGATTACAGGAAACCAGCACCAGAAGGCCATAGATTTCAGGGAGAAAGCATGGCCTTGTGGGCACCTTGATTTGAGACTTCTGGCCTCCAACACCATGAGCCAATAGATTATTGTTGTTTAAGCCAAACCATTGTATGGTATTGTCACAGCATCATTACTTTTTTACCAAAGTCATAATTGTAATGAAAAGTGGACCTCTGAATCAGATATTTAAATACAGTGAGTAGGGAAACACAAGAGGTGAATGAAGATTTCTATTAATATTTGTCTATTCTCTTGTTTTTCCTATATACCATATTCTAGACTGGGGTTTCACTGGGTCCTGGTTTGAGTCTACAGATCATTCCTTTCTCTATTTTAATTATTTACCATTAATGAGAACGTACAATGTGAAACCCTACTGATTTTAGCAAGAAGTTACTCCCTTCCTTTGGAGCTCCAGTGGTTTCCAGAAACAGCTAAAGTCTCAGGAGAGCAACAAACCAAACTGGGTCGCTGGTGGAGACCTGATCACCATGAAAACTCATAAGATAGTTCTCAAGAGTTGTCAAGTATGACAGTGCTCAAGAATTTGAGAATTGAAATTGGGATGCAAAAAGAAATATTAAACCTTCAAGTGAGCACTTTTACTACCCAACCAAAGAATGATACTTAATAAAAGCCTTCAGATAGTGAATTTGTCCTTCTTAGCAATCACCATCTAATAGTCAGTAGAAGACAGTAACAGCAGTTCTCTGTTGCTGCCAAATCATCCTAGCAAACTTTTAGAAATATTTTCAAGTCTGCCATAAACTGGATATTTTTAAAACTTATGCAAGAAATTCCTATCCATGACAGAGCAGTAGCACTAGTGACCCACAGAAATTAGGCTCATTTTGGTTAAGTTCTTGAACATTCATATCGCAATTTCTAAGAGGCACCTAATAAAAATGAGCTGGTGAAACAAGTCATGTCTATAATAGAAAAGAAATTCTCATTTGAAATTCTGGTTGCAAGTTTGTGCCATACAATTACAGATGCATGACTGCAAGTTGATGCTATATTTCATTTGTAGTATAACAATACAGTCTACTGGCAGTGAGATTGCAGATTGATTCCTTTTCTAGTAAATTGATGATAATCTCTACCAATAGTAATTGTTCTCACTAATAATTTGCCATCACATGATTACTGTTTTGGTTATAAATTAATCTTTTGAAGAACCTGAGGTATGAGACAGAGTCACTACCCATTAATATTTCCTATACAAAAAGAGGAAAATATAGTCTGAATACATTAAATCAATCTTAAGAATTAATTGCAGTCCTGTACAGGATATCTTAGTTGGATAATTTTCCTTTAGTTTACATTTCTTATAAAAATTAAGAATTTACTCAAATAAAAGATTTTCCATTGTCTTTTCTTTTACTAGATATGAAGTTGTGAGAATTTGAGGCAGGATCAACTGCAGCCATCTTCACAACCAGTGAGGGCAATCTATCTGTGAAAAGAACCAATTGTGAGGAGACAAAACCAAAGTATGACAAAACAGGAACCAGGAACATGGAAATATTGTTTGAACTCCTCCAGGAAGCCTCATCTTCACTAACCGTGGACTTTTCAGAAATACAATCATGGTACACTTGCTAGAATTGACTGATGGAAATACTATTTCTATCCTAATCAGATAACAATAGCTCAGTCTCCTGTAGGACAAGAAGGCTGCTGCAACAGGGATGTTTTAGTATCAATTTTACAACCAAACTCCAGCCCCAAACCATAATATGGCTCTTCCAAGCCACTGTAGCTGGAGGAATCTTGGAATGGCCCCCTTCTAGCCATCTGAAGCCTCCACTTGCTTTGTTCCAGTCCCCAAACTCAAGATGTTGAGTAAGCCAAGAAGAAGCAAATCAATACCTACAATAATCTGGAAAGGCTCAAAAATTTGAGGCACCAAGGTCAGAGTATAAGAGGAGCTAAAAAAAAAAAAAAAAAAGGTGACTTGACTGAATATTTATAAAGGAATCTTTCTCCCATCCTGCAAACTACATAGCTACCGCTCCTCAACCTCAACTAAATATTGAAGATTTACTTTCAGAAAAGTAACTATAGATGAACTTTGGACTCAAGATGACCTTCAGGGATGTCATCATGAAAGCAGGGGTATTAATTAAAAGTCTACATACCTACAGCCTCTGCCCCAACTTCCTTTTTCCTATTAGCTCTGAGAACACTGGACATCAGGCTTCTACCAGACCAGCTAAAGATAAAATGCTTACAGAATCTGATAGCTAAGGAAGTCTCTTAACAAAATGGCCAAGTCCCATTCCAGTCACCCTATTGGAATGCTCACTAGTCAATGAATCCCATTCGTGCACACATAGAGCTTCCAGCAGGTTTTCAATGTTTAACTCTCATACATGAACAAGCAGCTAAAGAAAATCAAACATCTGTAAAACACATCCAATGCCAAAAAACAAAATAATCAGAAAAAGTGGACTCAGAAATGCTGTAGATTACAAAAGGAACACCTCAAAAAGTTCTCATTAAAATCCTTAGCGCATATATTACACCTGTGAAACCAAAAGCAGGATGCAAATTTTTTTTAATTCATAAAATAAGAAAATGCTACCGGAATTTTTCAATGAGATCAGAAATGAAAAATTAATTAGAGGAGGTGAAAGATAAAAAAGTTGATTAAATCCTGCAAAAAATAAAGCAAAGAACAAAGAAATAGATGACAGATGATGAAGATTTTAAAAAGAGAGAGAGGACCCATCCAGGAGTTCTAAAATGCTAATAATAAAAATTCCAGATAAAGAGAATAGAGAAAATGGGGTGATTAGTTTTCAAAAGAAAGAAAAAGAAAAAAAACTAAAATTGAAAATCATGTGGCTCCATGTTGAAAGGACACACCACTGAGTACTATTGCATGATTACTTTAAACAGATACACACGAAGGTCCATCTTTTAAATCCCTGAAGATAAATTATTAATATTGAGCACAGAAGGAAGAAAATATCAAAACATCAATGTAAAGAAGGTACTTTCTTGGATTCTGAAATGCAAGTACCAGATAATGCCCTGCTTTTAAAATATATATTTATCTTAAATAATATATTACATGCAATAAAAGAGCTTCCTACTATACTTCTTAAATATATGTCCCAGAGACTTAAATCTTCGGTCCATTCATGTGCCAGTTGAGCCCTGAATCTCAGCAGAGTTGCAACACCTGCTCTCCAGTTCACTGGACTCACCCAGGACAACTAAAAAGGAGATGACGATGGACAACATCCATCCCAAGGAACAGAAAGTATCTGCAACTGCAAGCAAGACAGTTCCATCCATCTGCCCCATGGGATCTAAGCTTCTTCTCATTTAGAAAGAGTGGGCATCAACATCCCCAAACCTCAAGATTGGGGAATGAACAACAGATTAAAGCAGACTTATTATTATTTTATTATAGACTTATTATTCTAACAATGGAAGAAATTTTATCACTGATATAAAAGCAGTGGCCACCAGAGGTTCTAAGGGGAGCAAAAGGGAAGAATAGGTATAATATGGGAGCATTTTTCGAATACTAAAATTGTCCTCCATGACATTACAATGATGGATATAGGCCATTACACATTTTGCCATAACCTATTAAATTGTGCAGGGCAGAGTGTAAACCATAATGTAAACTATAGTCCATGGTTAGTAGCAATGCTTCAAAATGTGTTTATCAATCGTAACAAAGGTACCACACTAATAATGAAAGATGTTGTTAATATGAGAAAGTGTGGGAGGGGGGAGGGTTGGGATATATGGGAATCTCCTATTTTTTTAATGTAACATATAATTTAAAGCTTCTTTAAAAATAAAAATTTAATTAAAATTTTTTTAAAAAAGAAAGTAGCCATATATAATATGTTTTTTTTAAAAAGGCTATTATACCTAAAAAAGAAACAGAAAGATTCTCCATTGGGAGAATATTTGGATAACTCCCATAATAAACCAAAGAAACTGAATTCTGTTGTACCAGAAGTTTATTTTATAGTCTTTGTTTAAAATAAGTAGTCTGGAAGGCTTAGAAATGTCTATTTTTCAATATCTTAGTTAATTTTATGGTTATTTTTATAGGTTTTGACTATATTCCCTAGTTATTTTTCTTTTGGCATCTTAAATACAAAAGATTTAATAACACTAACAATGGCTAATTATATCAATAATGAAATCAAGTCAGAAGAATTTGTATTATCTTTAAATATACCCAAACTCTTGAAATTTTAAACTAATTCTCCCTCATTTAAGAGTTACACACTCACCTTGAGGATCAACTTCCTTAGCTAGCTTCAATGCATCTGAGTTTGCAAGATCTGTATTGGCCGGGGTAACAGCCAAAATTAAACAGTTCTCTCGTGTGATGAACTGCATAATCATTTCTCTGATCTGATACTCTATATCCGGTGGCTGATCTCCCACAGGAACTTTAGTAATTCCAGGTAAGTCGATAAGGGTTAAATTTAATACTGTGTGGAAAGGAAAAAAGAGTCTTACATATACCCTCAACACTAGAAGATATCAACAATGCAGAATCATCTCACTTTAGTGGATATAAAACAAGCTCAGCTTTGTATATTGCTCCTCTGAAAAATGCCAACCCAAGTGTGTAGAATAAAAAGCATAGACTATAAAACGGCTTTGCTAGTTTTCTCTATTTTTATCATATGACTGTGCTATGCTAAATGATCGTTAACATAATCTGAAAGGCACTGGTTTACTTGCCTAACAGTTTTCCCAGAGAGCTGAAATATCCATAGGAGGTTATAATAAATAAATGTATATGGTATCTGTTGGTCTTATATGTTGCCTTTAAAATGGTGTATGAATACTCAGGGTAAAACTTGCCCTCCCCTTCAAAAGCATCATATGTTATTTATAGAGGGTTGGCTGCTTAGCCTACTGGAAAGCTGTTAGCCATTTGTGGTGCCAATAGGTGACTGTGTAGACTGTTCAAACAGACTCACATAGTACAATTTGGAAGAACAGGAAATACACCTGAGTCAGTAACAATGTGACTCCAGCTCAACCTAGCTATCATTTTCTGTATTCACAACAGGGATGAGCAGCAGCTCCTCCTGGGAAGTTGTAATTGACCTTATGCCATTCATGCTCTGTTTTAAAAGTAAATTAGAGACTAAAACCTTCACCACTAAAAATGTAGTCAGAATACAGACTATTTGCCCTGACTAACCATGAATTGATTAATTTATAAGTTTCTGCTGACAGCCTGAAAAAAATTCAGTGATTCCTTGAGGAAAGAATAAATAGGAATATATAGGGCCATAAGAAAACACAATATGGGAAGACTCAACCACAGTACCATGTGCTGCTAAGATTATACAGTCTGAAAATATTAAAAATGGAAATTTTCATGCATACTCCTTAGGAATTCTATAAGTTTATAATAAAAAGAAAGAAAGTTCTTAATGACTAATTTAAAATTCCAATTTTTTAAAGCCATCTCTTCCTGTAGATAAATAAAACTAGGAGCTCTTGGAGCATGCCATTTATGGCAGTTTCCAAACACTATCCTAGAAACCCAATATTTTTGAGTAAACAAACCACATTCTATACAAATAATGCATGTTAACTAATGTAGTAAGAATTTTTGAGGAAAAGAATTTGGAGTTTTATTATTCTACTTACCATGTGGGGAATAGACTCGTAAATTTATGGGTATGGAAGAAATTCCTTTATTCATTCCAGTCACTCGATCTGTTTCTGCTTCAATCTCATGGCGAACTTCATCAAAATCTGTAAATTTTTTCCCTTTGCAGTGTAGAAATTCTGCATATTCTACAAAAGACAAATTAATACTACTTAAATTCATGTACTCTCACCATAATTATAAGGAAACTATGTTTCTTTATTTAAAAATGAAATATCCAACATTGTTGATGGAGCCATCAAAATGAAAGAACACAGAAGTTGCTAAGAATTACCCTAATAGTTTAGAAATATTAAGCATAAAACAAATGTTAAGGATGCTAACTTTGCTAATATTCAGATAAGTAATTAAGCATTATAAGCATTCCTTAAACCATCTAGCCTATTAAGCAATTCAAAGAGAATTTTGGCCCTCCATAGGATAAAACAAACAACAGCATCTGGTTGTCAAAGAAATTAGTTCCAGGGTACCCACAAAGCCTACCCACTAATCCTATTAATACTTCCTTTTTTCAATATCACAACTTTACTAAGATGGAATACTAGGTAATATAAATACAGCTTCTGGAGACAAGTGCATTTAGAAACAAGTATATTTAGTTCCCTTAGTTCTTTAAAAAGAAATAATACATGGAATATTTTAGCTTTAAAACATAAAAAATACCACTTCAACTTGCGTAATTAAAAAGGCATTTTCCCAAGAAAACAAGATGGAGATTATTACTTCAAAGGATATATTTACTTGCAACCTAAAAAAGAATAAGTATCGATAGGCAGAAGGAAAAACCCTAAAGTAATTAAATGAATAACAGAAAACCACTTTTTATATCAGTAACATCATTCCAACTGCTGTACTGTCATTTTCTACACTTACTTCCAAAGGTATCAGGTATATGAAAAACAGCATAACTCTAACGAGAAACTCGTACTACTACATTTAAAAATTTATTATAAATTTAACAAGGGAACAAATTTTAACCAATATTTTAGTTTCCCTAATATATAGTTGGAAGAATTGCCCCAAATTAGACTAATTCTAAGCAGCTTGGCCCAGATGCCAGTTGAGGTCATTACTTGTAGCTTTTCTACCATTCCCCACCATAAACATTTAACTTGCACCCACTATGTTGAGGCCAAAGGGAAAGACAACCAAATATAAGATGTGGTCCTCTGTCTTCAAGTAGTCTGCTATCAAACTGGGGAGCTAAAGATTAAATCACAAAGAAAAAAGTTAACACAAGGTAGTGTGTAATGAGTCCTCATCTGAACTTTATATGATAGGAAAGGTAGAGGTAATAGAGATGTCTTCAAGCTGAGGCCCCAAAAAGGAAGTGGAGTATGAATTGAGTAATGAATAGAGAGGAGGATTTCAAAGTGTGCAAAGGAAAGGAAAGATCAGAGAACCTCAATAGCTTCAACAAATTCCTGGCAAGTTATGACACAGCTTCTGCTTGGACTTACCCATTGATGGGGAACTCAGGATTTGATCCCTTTGGAAAAAAAAACTTTTATTGGAAAATGTCTCTTTATATTGATTTGAAATCTATTTTCTTGTAATATTCCATTTTGCCCTCTGAAGCTACTCAGACAAAAATATTCTTCCACATGTAAAGGCAGGGAAATAATCTGAGTGTCAGCACACAGAATCCATCTCTTTTCTTGAATTCCCACCCCCTTTCCTTACCTGTACAAACACAGATTTCCTGATGCCAAACACAGATTTCTCAGCTCCACCCCAGCTACTCAGGAGTGGAAAGAATGCACACTTCCAAAGTGGGCCAAGGAGTTTATGCTTTAATGTATCAAAGAACTAAAATGACCTAACTTTTCAATTTATGCCTTTCCTGACAATGTACATAGATGTGAATATTTTTTTCTATTTTAATTTCTCTGTATAATAATATATGCCACTTTCTGGAAAATATCAAATGAAGACTTTCCAAAGCTCATTCCTCTAACAGAAGTATACACAACAATAAAGCTTCAAAAGCCTTCTGAAAGCGTGGGCTGAAGAGATTACTCTATCATTTGAGATGTTCTTTCAAATGTTTACCCTTCTGAGGTACTGCTCTTATTAGAAAATAAATTTCCAGAAGACAGAGCCTTCACATTTTGTTTACCCACTGAATGCCTAGTCTGGTACCATGTGAACTAGAGTTTTTAAATAAAATAAGGAAAAGACAACACACACTCACACACAAATAAAGGCAGACAAAAGAAGCCAGACCCCAGAAAACAAAAATTAATAAATAAAAATAAGTCAGAAATAACTTAGAAGAAATGGAACTCTATTTCAACTCAACATATTCTGTGGAAAATACATATTTGAGGACTCTTAATTACTACTTCTATAAAATTAATAAGCCTCCGAATCAGAGACCACATTTTCTACGTTACTAATCAATAAAACTGAAGTAATACTAATATGGTATGGACTTCTGTTGTTGTCACTAGATGGCGCCTGCTTGCCTTCTCTGCAGGAAACTAATGCCCTTGCAGACAGAAGGTTGTAAACAATGCAATTTGCAAATTAGATTTATTTTTATTTATTTATTTTTTATTTCTCTCCCCTTCCGCTCCCCCCCGCCCCCGGCCGAGTTGTCTGCTCTCTGTGTTCATTTGCTGTGTGTTCTTCTGTGTCCGGTTGTATTCTTGTCAGAAGCACCTGGAATCTGTGTCTCGTTTTTGTTGCGTCATCTTGCTGCGTCTGCTCTCTGTGTGTGTGGTGCCATTCCTGGGCAGGCTGCACTTTTTTTCACGCTGGGCGGCTCTCTTTATGGGGCTCACTCCTTGTGCGTGGGGCTCCCCTAAGTGGGGGACACTCCTGCATGGCACAGCACTCCTTGTGTGCATCAGCACTGAGTTTGGGCCAGCTCGTCACACAGGTCAGGAAGCCCTGGGTTTGAACCTTGGACCTGCCATGTGGTAGGCAGATGCCCCATCCATTGGGCCAAATCTGCTTTCCTGCAAATTAGATTTAGATTCATTCCTGCACCCCTGAAATGCTTTACCTTGCAATTGAGGGATTAAAATTGTGCAGTATCACCTCAAATCTTTGTGTCATTTTACTGAATAGGGTTCCACTGACAAATGTCTAGCCTAATGAAGCTTAAATCCTAAGAGGGGAAACTGTAAACAAGGTGTGTGTTTGTGTGTGTGTGTTTGAATTCTTATTTATTCCAAAGGAAAAACCAACAGCACTTGCTGATGGATTATGAGAGAAAAAGAGGACTCAAGGGTAATTTCAAGGCAGCTGAGCTCAGCAATCAGAAGAATGCTGAAATGGACAAGACTGAGAGGAAGAGGTTTTGTCTGGTGGGGTGGGAGACAGGAATCAAGAGTTTGGTTTGGGACATACTAAGTTTGAGGTGTCTATTATTAAACACCCATCCAAACAAACAAACAAACAAAAAGGAGCTGTTTCTAATGGCTGTAGATTGCACAGCTGTAGGAGATAGCATTCATGTTCATAATCACCTGATAAGTGTATATGTTTACTCTGAAAGTTTTCCAGAAGATGGCAGTCAAGTGCTTGAAGAAAAAGGAAGTTTTTCTAAATAGCATAAAAGTGCTTTGGGGGCTGGATACATAGTCTTTCATCCAAGGAAAAGTCTGAACTAGAGACATATATTTAGGATTCATTAAAGTCAGGCAAGTGAATGAGATCACTAAGAGAGAGAGTGAGAAAAGGAAAAGGTCAGAGCATTGGATACTCAGGTATTCCATATTTAGAGGTCAGGAGATAGAGGCTAAGAAAGCGTGATCAACTACATAGGAGAAAAACCAAGCAGGAGAACTGACCCAAAGCCAACTGAGGGAAAGGAGTCCTTGAACTCCATCATAGTCTGCTGACAAGTCAGGTAAGATGAAGACTAAGAATGGATTGTAGAATTTCACAACTTGAGGGTCTTTTGGGGAGTTGACAATGGCTGTTACAGAGGAGTGGGGTGGGCAAAAGCCTGATTGGGATGGGTTTAAGAGAGATTGACAGGCAGGCCCTGAGTCTCAGAAGACTTGCAACTCCTACCATCTGGTTTATTAGACTTACCCTGGCCAGCTAACAGGGAGGTGAAGAAGGTCAACCACCACACCAGGGATCCAAGAGTGCCTACAACTACAAGCAGGAGAACTGTATCCATCATTCATGTGGAATCTAAACCCCCTCTTGATATAGAGGAGGAGTGGACATAACCATCCCAGGGTCCACAGGCTGGAGGAATAGAGTGTGGATTAGAGTAGACGTACTGATATTCCACTATGGAACTATTGTGATTAGTAATGGAAGAAATTGTAGCATTGATGTGGAGAAAGTCGCCACGGTAGCTGCTGATGGTAGGGAGACGGAAGAAGAGATATGATGTAGGGGCATTTTCAGGACTTGGAGTTGTCCTGGATGGTATTGCAGGGACAGATGCTGGGCATTGTATGTCCTGCCATGGCCCACTGGGTGGACTGGGGGAGAGTGTAAACTACAATGTAAACCACAATGTAAACCACTATCCATATGGTACAGCAGTGTCCAAAATGTATTCACCAAATGCAATGAATGTGCCACAATGATGAAAGAGGTTGTTGATGAGGGAGGAGTGGGGTGTTGGTGAGGGGAGATATGGGGACCTCTTATATTTTTTGAATGTAACATTAAAAAATAATAATAAAGAAGGAAAAAAAGAGAGAATGGGAGATTATAGACAACTCTTTCAAGGAATTTGTTGTAAACAAAAAGAAAGAAGTAAGAGGGCAGCTTGAGAAGGATATGAGGTAAAGACAGGCAAACTAATAGCATGTTCATAGGATGAGGCTAAAAATACAATATTAGAGGGAAAGGTGATGATGCAAAAGTGAGAAGGGACAATTGTTTCAGTGATGTTTTAAGGAAGAGAGAATAGGACGCATCAGAAAGGAGCATGCCAGTTATCCACAGAGACAGTAAGGAGGTAGAATAATGAGGGTGGATGAGGCAAATGGATAGAAGTGTTAGTGAGCACATGAAATCTCTGGTTGCCAAAGCAAGGTCAAGTGAGAGTAAAGATTTACCATATTTGTCTAAAGCCATTTTATATCTTTATTTATTTATATATATAAATTTATTTTATATATTTCCCACTGTTAAACCAAATAAATACTATTATTTCTTCCAAAGAACACATCACACACACACAGAGCCATAGAGCAGTCATAAATGAGCAACCTAAGAGTAAACCATAGCAGGATGTAGATTTGGGTCTAATTTATGTCCATCACTGAGGTTCAGACCTGTCTAGCTTTTCAGAAGAACTGATGGGGCAGGAATGACAGAGTCCTTTTTTCTTTTGAGGCCCAAGGAGCCTCCTATAAAAGAACTCATGCAACAAGATGGAAAAGCTAGGCAAAACAATTTGACCTGAGTTGTCCAGTCTATCAAGTCAGCCCCAGACATTCTTAGGTCTTTGTCCCCTTGCTTCTAATGGTACAATAATAATTATCAGACCACAGGTCCCACTTTATTATTAGAAAAAGAAGGCAACAATACTACAATTCATAGCTACAGTATGAATTTTTGCATACATATTTGCAATAAGGTGGGTTCCACTAGCAAGAATTTGAACCAGTCCTATAATGAAAACCCTGACTCTTAATGAGTAGACCATAAAGAGATGGACAGCAGAGGTGGCACATATGTTTTTGTACAATTGACCATATTGAAATTGCTACTGAGGAGAATCATCAATCAGCTTTTATAATTACACAATTCCTAAATATTTATTAGCAATGTAGAATTGAAAAGAACCATTTGATCACCCTGCTAGCCAAAAACACAATTACAGATGGAAACCATGGAAAGAACTAACACAAAACGAATGCATCATTTACTATATTCCCCTCTGAATAAGAATGCTCACGTGAGTTTGGGGATAGAGGAAATCCTAACATTCAAGCCAAACTCTAAAGAATAGAACAGGCTTTTACTAGCTGATCAATAGTTATATTCCTTAACCCTCATTAAGAGCTGGCAAATGCATGTCCTCTGGGGTTTTTATACTAAAGCAAACTAATATGTCTGAAGATCTAAAAATTTCATCTTATGGTTTTGCGAGACATTTTTTCTCATAGAAAAGTCTAGTTTCCAGCAGTAGCTCTCCTGACATGTTCTCAGTGTTTCTTTCATTCTAACTGCTTGGTAACACATGACATGGTCTTTCTCCAACAAAACCAGGTTTCAGCCAAGCATTCATCTGAACATACAGTACATTAAATCCCTTAGCCACACACTCATTGAATCTCTGATAATGCATCCACAAAATTCTATTTTGTGTCCATGTAACCTGTCTTGCTGAAATCCATGTATGCTTTCAGTCTCACAAAATGACTCCTAGTTTTAAATTTTTTTCTATTTCCTCGATATTAGAAATAGCCTATATTTGAAGCAAAGAATGATGTGAAGAAAAAAATTAAAAATTTAAAAATCAGAGCTATCATTCTACTTTTATTTCCTTACAAAAATGTCATTTCAACTGATAATGAAAAAAATTATGCTAGGTTAAACAACTGACAAATTGTTTGGGGAAAAGATGAAATGATTTATGCCTGGGCAACATTCCAATCATCTGTGAAAAGCACAGCATGACCATAAAAATTTAAATATTTCCAATATGTCGCTTCCATGTGGAAAATATGCATATGTTTCAACTTATCAAGATTAAATAGAAAAGAATAATTATGTGGCATTAACATAACCTCTTGTCAATCTTTCTTCTAAGAACTGGGGTCCTCAACACTTTGGCTGGAATTCTTATTTCTGATTCCAATATTTTTTGAGCACAGGGCTCCCATGAAAAAAGCACATGGGTCACATAAACAAGGAACAGTTTGCAATGTAGCTAGCTGAATTTACTGGTTGTAAAGAACATCTATGCATAAATATATTAAAAATATATTTCCTCAAAGGCAGGGGTTACATTTTACTCATCTATATTTCCCTAATACCTATTATATTTAGAGTAAAGAACAACTATGGTTTTCTTCTGTCTTCTTTAAGCAATCCACTTTGAATATCATTGAGCAATGCCGATTTTGAAAAACAATGCTTCCATCAAACCCTAAAAGTCATATCAAATTGAAGGCAAGGTTCTAAAGTGCTTTAGTAAATAACGGGGAGGATCAGATATGGATATATAGCAGAACTCCACTGTGCCATTAAGGTTAATGGGGGAAGTGGACTTGGCCCAATGGATAGGGCATCTGCCTACCACATGGGAGGTCTGCGGTTCAAATCCCAGGCCTCCTCGACCCGTGTGGAGCTGGCCCATGTGCAATGCTGATGCACACAAGGAGTGCCGTACCACACAGGGCTGTCCCCCACATAGGGGAGCCACACGTGCAAGGAGTGCGCCCCATAAGGAAAGCCGCCCAATGTGAAAGAAAGTGCAGCCTGCCCAAGAATGGTGCCACACACACCAAGAGCTGACACAACAAGATGACGCAACAGAAAGAAACACAGATTCCTGGTGCCACTGATAAGGACAGAAGCAGTCACAGAAGAGCACGCAGCAAATGGAAACAGAGAGCAGACAATTGCGGGGGGAGGGGAGAGAAATAAATAAAAAATCCTTAAAAAAAAAGGTTAACAGGGAAGGTCCTAGCAGTCCAAAATAAAAAATAAAAAACAGGTTATTAGTCAGCCAAAGGGGTGCTGATGCAAAATACCAGAAATTGGTTGATTTGTATAAAGGGTATTTATTTGGGGTAGGAGCTTACAGATACCAGGCCATAAAGTATAAGTTACTTCCCTCACCAAAGTCTATTTTCACGTGTTGGGGCAAGATGGCTGCCAATGTCTGGGGGAGTTCAGGCTTCCTGGGTTCCTCCCTTCTTGGGGCTTGCTTCTCTTTCCTCTGTGTGCTTACTTCCTGGGGCTTCTGCTTAAGGCTTCAGCATCAAACTCCAACATCAAAACTCCAACATTAAAAACCCTTAACTCTTTCCTTTACCATGCCTTTTATCTGTGAGCCCACCCACCAAAGGGTGGGAACTCAACGCCCTACTGGCACAAGAGGTTTATATAAACACTTAATCAAGTAAACTTATGAATCCAATGTAGTCTAATATGCCAGAGGAAAAGATCAGTTTACAAACATAATCCAATATTTCTTTTTGGGATTCATCAATAATATCAAACTGGTACAACAGGCAATCCAGAGAAGCAAACAACTATATCAGGGAGTTCAGAAGTGGGTGAAAGGTAGAGGGTTCAGTAGGAGGGTTCAGAAAAATAGTTTGGGGTCAGAGTGAGGAGTACAAAGATTTCACAATAGAGGAGAGGTAGGTGTCAAGCAGGTATCAGAGATCCAGCTGGAAAGAATGGGATTATTAGAGCTGTGATAACCTCATGGCAGAGTAGGAGGTCAAAACAGAACACCAGACTCAAATAAGCTAGGCAGAAAACCAAGACAAGAACTCAGTCAAGAAAGAGGACGGTAGAGGCTTATTCACAAGACACAAACCCTAAGCCAATTAAATAGAACTAAGAATTAAAAGAAGTCAATAGCATGCTACTTTGATATTTACTGTTTAACCATGGCCTTTACAGATTTCTTGCATTTGAGCTGGATTGGTTCTAAAGCCTGGATGAGATTGAGTCTACATGTGAGAGTTAAGCAGCCCCAGATAACTGGAGCAATAGTAGGGCATGAGACCAAGACCAGCATTTTAGAGAAATCCCAAGAGATAGGAGATTTGCTGAAATATTCTACCCCAAGTACCCAATATAACAACCAGAGAACTGGCAGATATAACACCTATATAGCTTGACTTCGTCCCACACTTTTTTCAAAGGAACTTGAAGAGTAAATAAATATCAACTCAATTTCCTACTAAGATTTTCTCTATAAAACACAATCAAGAGATAAACTCTATTCCAACCTTAGGTGCTAAAACCAATTAAGAAATGTCAAGCACTTGGCAAAAAAAATTGCAAAGTTTTTTTTTAATTCTTTTTTTTTAAATTGTATTATTTATTTCTCTCCCCTTCCCCCCGACCCCGGTTGTCTGTTCTCTGTGTCTATTTGCTGCGTCTTCTTTATCCGCTTCTGTTGTTGTCAGCGGCACGGGAATCTGTGTTTCTTTTTGCTGCGTCATCTTGTTGTGTCATTTCTCCATGTGGGCGGCACCATTCTTAGGCAGGCTGCACTTTCTTTGGTGCTGGGCGGCTCTCCTTACGGGGTGCACTCCTTGCGCGTGGGGCTCCCCTACCAGGGACACCCCTGCGTGGCAGGGCACTCCTTGCGCGCATCAGCACTGTGCATGGGCCAGCTCCACACGGGTCAAGGAGGCCCGGGGTTTGAACCATGGACCTCCCATGTGGTAGAGGGACGCCCTAACCACTGGGCCAAGTCTGCCACCCACAAAGATTATTTTAAGTCTCACCAACCATATGACATGGTTTTCTATCACTTCCTCAAAACATTCTCTTCTATGAACTCCTTATTCCATACCTTCCTGATTTTTCTCCTTCCTCATTGTTTGCTCACTTTCTTCTTGCTCACTGTTTCTTCTCTACTACACTTCTAAGTATTGGATGCCCTTAGACTTCCTTCTAGATCTTTTCTTCTTTGTGGTCTCTATCCTCTCTCTGGATGATTCCATCTAATCTTATGGCCTTTAAAAATGTATAGGTGTGTATGTACATATAAATATATATATGTGTGTGTGTGCATATATGTATATACACATATATGCCAAATTCATGTGTCAAGCACTAATATCTCCCCCTGAACTCCAGATTTGTATATATCTAATTCTAATATCTAATACCTGACATTTCCACTTAGATGTCTAATAGATATCTCAAAATTAGCATGTTGAAAAACAAACTTTTAATTTCCCACTACTGTCCCCTCCCATCATTCATACTTATTCCTCCCCCAGTCTTCCACATCTAAATTATTGATACTACCATTGAATCCTGGACTCAAACAAAAAACCAGAGTCATCGTTAGAGTCCTTCTTTTCCTCAGATCTCTGACAAACATCCTTGTCTCACTGACTCCACTGCAGTCTTCCTGCTTCCAACCCATTACCTCCTACCTGGACTACCATAAAAGACTACCTAAGTAGTCTCCTTGATTCTACATTAGCTCCCCTGAATCCATTCTCCAACTAGCAGCTGGAATGATCTTTTTAATAGCAAAAATCAGATAATGTCTTTTCCCTTTTATTGGTTTCCCAGGGCATACAGAAAAATCCAAATTTCTCATACTGGCCTACAAGTCCTAGATAGTCTGACCTCTGACTACCTCTTTCATTCTGTCCCTAACCATTATTCCCATCCCACTTGTTCAAATCACTTCAGATGTGATGACCTTTTTTCAGTTCTTCAAGCACACCATGTCCATTCCTACTTCTGAGCCTCTCTACACACATGTGTGCCTCCTTCCTGTCATGTACTTATCATCTAAAACATCTCTTTAGAGAGGCTTCCCTAACCAGGCAAAATAATGCAGCAGCTCTTTGTCTTACTCTGTCACACTATCTAATTAATTTTCTTCAACATAAATAATCACTTTCTCAAATTTTTCTTGTTTTTTTTTTTTTTTATTGCCTTTCTTCACCCACTAGATTCCATGAGAACAGGAACACTGTCTTGTCCCAGCTGTATTCCCAATGAAATATCCAAGTGAAGTTTCAAGCAGTTGGTTGGAAATATGGGTTTGGGCAGTTGGAAATATGGGTCTGAAGTTTAGCCCAGGAGTTATAAATGTGAGAGTCATAGGTACACAGATTGTCTAACTGAAGCATAGTGTAAAGAGATTGTCTAATGGAGAATATGAAGTGACACCAGAAAAGCCTTAGGTAGGTACAAACCTCAAAAGCCAGGTAGAGGAGAATGTATCAGAAAAAGAGACAGAAAGAATGGCCAAAGAAGTAGAAGGAAAACCAGGAGTATTTGGTATCTTGGAAGTTAAAGGAATGGAGTAAGTTTCAAGAAGGAGAGAGTAATTGATAAGTGTCAAAAGCTACTAAAAGAGCAAGATAAATACAGACAAATGGGCACTGAAATGGACAAAAATCAAGTATGTATTATATAGTTTCCTGTATCCTTAAATATTTTCTATACTTAAATTATTCTTCATTTATTATTTCAATGGCTTTTGCCATGTATTAATTTGCTTTCTTAAAAGTTGTTTACCTGCTTTTTTTATGTTTTTTGGGTTTTTTTTTTGGTGTCTTCCCTTGCAATCAGGTTTACAGTGCTAACTTCTTGCTATTTTGTCACTGTATCAGTTTTCAGGCATATTCCCTTTCTAACTTGTCATTTACTCAGTATGTATGTCCTGAGTCTAATATAAGACAGGAAAATCCCAGAGTAAACCCAGGACTCTACTGTAAGTAAAATGCATGGGCTTTAGACCAGAATTTGTAATATCAATTTTCTCTACCCAATGATCTTTTTGCTTCTTCTTAATAATCAGCTGAGTTTAGAAACAGGAAATATTAAAAAGAGGTTGAATAATTGAGATATTACAATGCTATTTAAGAAAACTAGAGTGCACACAGAAACAGCAAATGATTCAATGTCATTTCTGGTTTTAATAAAACTCAAAAAATAAGCTGGGAAGAGGGTGTGGCTCAACTGATAGAGCGTCTGCCTACCATATGGAGGTTCCAGGGTTTGATACCCAGGGCCTCCTGACCCGTGTGGTGAGCTGGTCCACATGCAGTGCTGCCACGCACAAGAAGCGTTGTGCCATGCAGGGGTGTCCCCCATGTAGGGTTGCCCCACGCACAATGAGTGCACCCTACAAGGAAAGCCACCCCACACAAAAAAAGCACAGCCCACCCAGGAGAGGCGCCACATACATGGAGAGCTGACGCAGCAAGATGACGCAACAAAAAAAAAGCAACAGTTTCCCAGTGCCTCATGACAAGAATGCAAGCGGACACAGAAGAACACATAGTGAAGGGACAGAGAGAGCAGACAACGGGGGGGAGGGGAGAAAAATAAATAAAATAAATCTTTAAAAATAAATAAATAAATAAGGTGATCTTTCAAGTAAAAGTCTTCTATAGAGTAACTGAAAGTGAAATGATCATACTTTTCCATGAAAATTCAAGTAATTAAATTTCAGTACAGAAAATACAATAGAAAGTCTAAGATTTGACTAATAAGAAATTATTTCCCCACAGAATTCCAAACACAAGAAATGAAGCTTGTAAATAGCATCAAAATAATAATCAATCAGAAATACAAGTACACAATATGGAACCAAAAAATATTCTCAAGGAAGGAAGATAATGCTATCATATGCATGTGTAGGTACATTATAATATCTTAACTGCTAAAACTAAAAAGACTTTTGCTTTCTAGAAATAATGCACATTTTGCACAGGTTTTCAGCAACGCCATTCTATCTAAATATTTCAAAAAGATTTGTGTGTATTTGACAAGCTCCTCAAATGTCTTCATAACAAATTCTTAGAGATTATCATCAACTGAAACAGAGCCAACCTAATTTTTATGCAACATATGGGTTGAAGTTTGTATGAATATCCAATTTTTTTTAGTACCATTTGCTGAAAAGACTCTCTCTCCACTGAATTGCCTTTGTATCTTTGCTGAAAATCAGTTGCCTATTTGTGTGTGTGTGTGTGTGTGTGTGTGTGTATTTATAAAAATAGGCAAATAGCTCCATGGAACCAAACAGTTCAATAGACCTACATATCACACATATATATCACACATATATGTAGGTCTATTGAACTCTGTTTGGTTCCATGGAGCTATTTGCCTATTTTTATGCCAATGCCATGCTATCGTTATTATTGTAGCTTTATAGTAAGTCTTGAAATCAGACAGTGTTAATCTTCCTACTTTGTTGTTATTCTTTAAAGTTGTTATGGCTCTTCTAGGTCCTCTACATTTTCATATGCATTCAGATTCAGCTTGTTAATTTTTACAAAACAACTTAAATTTTGAATCTTTAGCTACAGTATTTTTCACAATATTACTCAGAAAATGTTTCCTTCTCTGGCCCAAGCTTGCACATACACATGCAGCATGTTTAGCTGTAAGCATAAGAATTTTCCCATGAATGCCTGTTCTGCTAAATGTATTAAACTTCTATAAAATTACCAATTCTCAAAACTGAGAGGTACATCTCCTCTAAAATCTGTCTCAATAGAGCAATCTCTTATGTATTGTTAGGGCCAGACAAAAATATATATTTATTATCAACTATACCATAAGCATAAGTAACCAGTTGTTAGTGTATAGCTTAGTGATAAGAGTACATATTTTTGCAACAAAATAACTAAGGAAATAAAGATTTTTATCCTGAGTATATGAAAATTCTTACACTTGGTTTGCATAATTGAATGTATATACTAATCTTTAGATTAAAACAGAAGGTAACTTCCTCTGACAAGATGACTTTGCTTCATAAATTGCAGAAAGTATTACATGGCTCTGAAAACAAAACCAACCGAAACAAAAAAAAAAACAAAGTCAATTAATGGAACTGGTCAACTAGTGTACAAATTTTCAAAAGGAAGATAAATAAACTTAATATTTTAAAGTCTCTCTTAAGTGATTTTTGTTTTTAATCCCAAGAGATTCTGGTAAGAACATTCAATATTTAGCCAATCTAATGCATTGTATAGCCAGCTTAAGTGACGCTAACAGAAATTACCTGTAAATTAAAAAATTAAGTTTGGATCAGAAATTCAGTACCATATGTTTTCTAACTCAATTTGCATGTAAATTAATACTTAACTACAATTGTCACCAATTGCCTCAATGGGAACTTAATAGAAAGCTCTCTCACAAGGACATTCCCCTTTAAAAGGGGTTCAAACATGGAAGAAATCAATTACTTTTGAAAAAAATATAGAAATTATGACTATTTGGAAAAGAACAACCAGTGAGAAATATCTGAGAGTAAAAACCATCTTGTTTGAAAAACTAATGCATTACTTTAGAGAGTCATCAAATATCAGTCTATCACCTGGATCACAATGAAAACTACTTGGCCATCTAAATGTATCATTTTACTAAAACTTATTTGAAAATATGCTCCATTAATTCATAACCCCTCTCACTAGTTTCATAATGTTAGAAAAGCCCACCCAAAGTATCTGCATAATCCCTCTTTCAATCAGGAGATCTATATGTACATTATCCATAAAAGAAAGAAATTTTGTCTTATTAATGTTCTCTCAGAGTCAGCCATGATTTTACAGTATTCTGTAGTCAAGAACACTGATGATTAAGAGAGGGACTTTGGAGCCAGATGTGGATTTGAAGATTCTGACATTTCCTTATAATGTAATTTGGAAGTCATTCAACTTCCCCAAATGTCAGCTCCCTGGTCTGCAAAATGATGTCTCTTCCTAGGTTGCTGTAAGGATGGTGAGCATGGCCATGTCTGCTTCATTTACCAAAGTTCCCCCAGTGGCTAGTACTAGGGGCACAGCCAATATAATCAAAGAATAAATAAATGAAAGCATTAGCACATAGTAGCCCTTAATTTTAAAAATAATCAGAGAAATCGTAAGTACATATGTAACTGCTATCTAGATAGCAAATGACTTAATCTCAGAGAAATCAAATAAATTGCCCAGGGTTACACAGCCAGAAGGTGGCAACCCAGGATTTAAATTCAGACATTCTGACTGCAGACAATAGGGGAGGGGAGATGAAGAGGGAGGAAGGAAGGAAGAGAGATTACAAGTTGACACTTAACTACTACTCACTGTTTTCCAAAGACTCATGTAGTTGTGAATGTCTCTATAGATGTTTTAGAACTTCTACTACTTTTCCTCATTCAGTATGAACCAACCCTCTGGAGCAAAATCTTTTCTGAAATCATCTTTTTAGGATTTTTCCAGGAACCATATTCTCTCCTTCTAACCTAGTCAGTTATAGACAGTAGCTTAGGATAAGATTCTCAGTATGCTATGGCTCTCTGAACTTCATTTTAGTAAGAAGCTTAGTAAAATAACAATATTATATATCAGTCTTCCAAAGCCTGTTCGGACTTTTGTGATAAGGTTTTCTATTTCCTTGGGGAACAAGCCTTCAATTGCACATTGTACTCCTTAAGTTACAGCACTGAGACAGTTCTCCATCCTGTTAATATAATAAGTTCTTGGGAGTTGAGTTTTATTATTATTACATAATAAATAGTAGTATCAAAATCTACTACTTATTAAGAAACTACTACTATAGGGGATACAAAGTGTTAAGCTATATTTAACAATCTTGAAGAACTTACCCAAGCTGGGTAAAAAAAGACAAACTTAAGAAAACTAAGCAAAAGATTTGATTAACATTTCAAGATGGAACATACCATCTTGAGTAATTATCAAGTGAATGACACACCTCAGTTCAATCTGGGTATAGCATAGGAAGAGCTCTCTTCAGGCTGCAGAAGCCTGAAAACGATTTATGGAAAGGGCAGAATCAGAGCTAGATTCATGAGGATAAACAGAATTTGAAAAAAGCCAAAAAGAGAAAAGAGAACATTTTAAACTACAAACAAATTATTAACAAAAGCACCAAGGTGAAAAAACAAAAAGGGATTGGGAGTATATCAGCAGGCAAATAACAGCAAATACACAATTAAAAAAACATTTGTGGAATGAACGAGCAAAAGTGTAAAACATTTACGGAGGAGTGTAAGAGAAGAGATGTACTTCTCTTTATGGGCAAATGTTAAATAAGATGACATACACAAATATATAGCATAATGCCTGTTCCATATTAAGAATGCAATAAATGTAAACTGTAATGATGGTGACGTTTTCAAAAATTATCAACATAGAAGTAGTGACTGGAATTTGACAAGCACTTCATTTGATTTTTATAACCTGTTAGGGAAAGAGGTTTCCACAGAAAACAAACCTGTATTCTGATAATAGCTACTTGATACTTCTTTATTAACACCCTCAAGAAGAAATTGAAAAATTAAATTGAGAAGTATTTAGAAACACTGACTAGCGAAAAGTTAATGAGAGTTGTATGCACAACACCATATAAACAATATTGTATTTCATGTTCCCAATGGAGATTTTGACTATACTCCATCTTTGCCTTAAATGCTGACTTCAGAATGCAATATTTATGTAAATTGGAACTGCATTGCACTGGAGAATAATTATACATCTTACCAAAAGTCTTTTAATTTATCCCATTTAAAATAGAATTTAAATTCCCCCAAAATTACTTTACATAATATTTTTAGGATCCTTCCATTGTATAAGTCAGGATATAAATTGTTGGAGAAAGGGGGGTGCTCACTGGGACACAGAGACTGCAGGCAGAAAGTTTATTGGGAAGCTCTCTCAGTGGAAGGGGTCTGAAGACAGACTTCAGTCCACGTCTGGAAAGGGGGGATTTGGATTTATACAATACATTAATGATAGTCAGTGGGAGGGGGCTGAGGGTCCAAGTGAGGTGCAGGGGCCAATAGGAAGCCCTAGAGGTGAAAATTTTCCCTTGTATGGCTAAAGGGTAGTGGGTTAGGGATTTATGTTTTCTTGGAATGCTGGAGAAACATGAGGCACTTTGATCTGAAGGGAGTGAAGGTCTCTATCTCCCTTTACTTCTGTTTCCATGTGTTTTCTTTATTCAACCTTTGGGGAAGTGCCATACTTTCAGATACACAGGCTTATGGGGGGAAGGGGAGGCTTGTCTTTCCTCAGTGCATATCAGAAGGAACTGAGTCACAGCTTGTTAACTATTGTAAACCTAGTAAGAGGGAACTTCTATCATAAATTAACACACATTAACTTATGTTAATACCCAAACAACTCTGGGAAATAGGTATTATTATCCTGCATAAACTACAACTTCTATGTGCCTTAGTTTCCTCCTATGTAAAATGGAAATAATAATAACTATAATATTCCATAATAGCTAGCAAAGTCAAGGTTTCCCATTATATATATAATGGTATGGTGTTTAGACATTTTTAAAGCATTCCATGCACACAGGAATGAACTATATTCCTCTATAAAGTGTTTCCCTAAAAATTTTAACATGTGATCTTAATTATTAATGGATTCCTTTATAAATTATTTCAAGATAAAATTTGAGTTTTGTGCTTCAAGGTATTATCTCTATAGAATGAAAAATATGAATAGGATACAAAAGAGAAGGACAACCTGGGCTGAATGAATGCTTATTTTTATCTATGTTTCAGGCTAAATCTGTGGTTTTGCCAAAGTACAAACCTCAAAGAGTCATGGACTTCTATAATCACGAACTCTTTCTTTTTAGAGTAAATTCAAAATGACTGAGAATCCATTTATTCACAAATCTACATTATCCCATATTAGTAACCACAACAACCCTGGAAAATAGGTATTAGTATGCCAAAACTGAAACTTCTCTGTGCTTTAGTTTTTCTATGTAAAATGGAAATAATAATAATAATGATACTGATGATGATGATGAAAATGATGATTTCACCTGTCTCAGGATTGTTTTAAGAATTAAATTAGTCAATGTATGCAAAGCACTTAGAAAAGTGACTTGCAAAGATGTACATTCTAAGCACTGTATACATGTAGCTATTAAATTAATTACAAAAATTATTACTATTATTTCTGCATAGTTAGAAATACAACTTCCCTCTATTCAAACTAAATGAGCCACATGAAGGCAGAATCTGAGACATGTCCTTAACTTGTGCCAGTTGTAACCATGAAAGTTCATCAGAAACAGCAATACAACAACAGCTTATTTTTACACTGGCACTTGATACCTTGATAAAGAAGTCATTTATATGGCTCAAAAAATTATCAATATTTAGACAACCAGGAAAATGGTGGCAAAGTAAGGGGCTCTTAGAGTCAGCTCGTGCTACAGGGCGGTTAGTAATCACCAGAGCGAGCTATTTAAAGCACCTGTTTGAAGGCTCCAGGAGACCAGAAGAGCATCCTGCAACATCCTTGAAAGAATGGAAGGAGTCTGCCCATCTTAAGGGAAGATTCGTAAATAGAGCACTCCATACCCCAAAGGCTGGTGCCCTTTCTCCCCTGATGGCACAAGCTACCTCAGGAGCTATTCCATGGCTGTAACTGTAAGTTCCACTTCCCAAAAATGGGGAGGAAGTCACCAACTTATAGCTAATGATTAGTAAATTTAGCAGACTAAAGTTTAATCCTAAGTACACCCAAAGTTTGAACCCATCCAAGTCAGAAAGAGGCCGTAGCCACCATTTTAACTCCACCCCTGGCACAAGGGGAAGCAGGACTGACTGAAAATCACAGCGCTGGTAGGGACTGGCTTCTTTCCATCCAGATTAGTTTGCAGCTCTAGCATAAGCCCCAGCCCCACCTCCAGCAGGGAGGAAGCCAGAAGGACCTGCACCGGCATCTCTAGGAAAATATAGTCCATGCATCGGAAGCCAGAGATCATCCTACTCTGGTGGTGCAAGCCGCCTCAGGAGCTATTCTGTGGCTGGAATCGGAAGAAGTTCCATTTTCCAAAAACAGGTGGAAGAGATGGCTGGCCAGATTTCAGCTACTGATTAGTAAATTCAGCTGGCTAAAGTACAACATTAAGAACTGCTAAAATTTGAACTTGTCCAAGTCAGAAAAAGGCCAGGAGCTGCCATTTTGATTCCACCCCCAGCATGAGAGGAAGCCAGGATGACTGAAAATCACAGTGATGGTAGGGACCGCTTCTTTCACCCAGATCAGCCTACAGTCCTAGCCTAGGCTTCAGCCTCACCTCTAGCAGGGAGGAAATTGACAGGCCCTGCACCAGCCTCTCTGGGTAACTACAGGTACATTTGGCAGGCATATCCTGAATAGTCAGAAGTCTACTGGGACAACTGCAGTGATTTTGGACCTGCATGGCAAAGATTGCTGCCCATACCTGCAGCTCCATCCCCACCCTAGGCAGGTTAGAAAGGGGCTTGAAGCTTCATCAGTCTCTCTGGGCAACTACAGTGTAGTCCTGAATGACTTGGATTATTATACACAGTTATGGCTCTGTCCCTACCCCTGGCAAAGGAGAAGACTGGGAGAAGCTTCATCAGTCCCTGGGGCGATGAGGGCAGCTTGAGCCTCCGCAGCTTGTAGTACCAACTACATCCTTGGCTCCTACTACACAACCAGCAAGGGAGAAAGGGCAAGAAAGCCCTAAACTAAAGAGAGAAACTGCACCCAGAATAAATACATCTAGTAAGCCAGATGCCAAGACAACAACAAAAAATTATGATCCACACCAAGAAACAGGAAGATATGGCCCAGTTAAAGGAAGATAAGCCTCCAGATGACATAAAATAGATGTTCAAACATATCTCCTTAATAAATTCAATGAAGGAAGCAGATTTGACCCAACGGATACCACACGGGAGGTCCAAGGTTCAAACTCAGGGCCTCCTGACCCATGTGATGAGTTGGCCCACGTGCAGTGCTGATGCACACAAGGAGTGCTGTGCCACGCAGGGGTGTCCCCCACACAGGGGAGCCCCATGCGCAAGGAGTGCACCACATAAGGAGAGCTGCCCAGTGCAAAAAAAATGCAGTCTGCCCAGGAATGGTGTCACATACACGGAGAGCTGATGCAGCAAGATGACACGACAAAAAAGAGACACAGATACCTGGTGCCACTACAAGAATACAAGCAGACACAGAACACAGAGTGGATGGACACAGCAGACATCTGTGGGGGGTGGGGGGGCGGTGGGGGGCAGTTCAGGGAAGGGGAGAGAAATAAATCTTTAAAAAAAAATAAGTTCAATAAGATGGCTAAAGAGATTAAGGATATTAAGATGAGCACAAAGAAGAATTTGAAAGCATACAAAGAAATTATAAATACACTGGAATCATATAACAGCAGATTTGAGGAGGCAGAAGAAAGGATTGGTGAGCTTGAAGAAATGACCTCAGAAAGCAATCATACAAAAGAACAGATGGAGAAAAGAACGAAAAATATTGAACAAGGTCTCAGGGAACTAAGTGGCAGCAAGAGATGTGTAAACATGTGTGTCATGGATGGTCCCAGAAGGAGAAGAGAAGGGAAAAGGGGGAGAGGAATATTTGAAGAAATAATAGTGGAAAATTTCCCAACCCTATTGAAGGACATGGATATCCATGTTCAAGAAGCACAATGTACTCCCATCCAAATAAATCCAGACTGAAGAATAAAAAGGAAAAGCAAAGTTGGAGGACTCATTTCCAGACTTTAAATCATATTACCTAGCTACAGTGGTAAAAACAGCATGGTACTGGCATAAAGACAGAAACATAGACCAATGGAACCAAACTGATGGTTCAGAAATGGACCCTCATGTTGAGGGTCGAGTGATTTTAAACAAACCTATCAAACCCACCCAGCTCAGTCAGAACAGTCCATTCAACAAATGGTGCTGGGAGAACTGGATATCCATAGCCAAAAGAAGGAAAGAGGACCTCTATCTCATACCTTATACAAAAATTAACTTAAAATGGAACAGAAACCTAAATATAAAAGCAAGAACCATAAAGATTCTAGAAGATAATGTAGGAAAATATCTTCAGTACCTGGTGGTAGGTGATGGCTTCTTAAAGGAGATAAGGGGAAGACTGAGGTGGACTTACTAAAGTTTAATGTATGTAGAAGTTTTAATTAGCTTTACTGTAAAAGTGTAGAAATGTGGAGTTGATGGTAATACATTATGGTAACAGCTGGTTTTTAAATGGGAATATGGCTGAAAAGGGCAGTCTATGGATGTAAATGCCAACTGACAGAAAGCTAGAGATTACCTAGGGACTGAATAACACAGTAAACCCAAAGGTGGATGAGAATTGTGGTTGATGGTACAGATGCAAGAGTGTCCTTTGTGAGCTGGAGCAGATGTACATCGCTATTGCACAGTGGTGGGAATGTGGGGAAGCATGGGAAAAATAGAGCTGGAGTGACATATGGACTGTGGTTAACAGTAATAATGTATAATGTGATATTCACACATCCATTCCAAAGATGTACTGTGTTGATAATGGGGAGTATGGAAAAAGTGTGCCAAATGTATGCTATGGACCTGGTAATAATCCGATGATATTATCTCATAATCTGTAACAAATGTTCCACCATGATGTGGTGTGTTGATAGAGGGGTGTTAGATGGGAGTTCTGTATATATGCATGATTGTTTTGTAAGTTTACAACTTCTATCATAAAAATACATTTTAAAAAATAATAATAGGAAAAGAATATTGTCAAAAATAATAATAATTGTAAGGTATGCTTGGGGAGGAAAATACACCAAATGTAAGATAAGGACTATAGTTAGTGGTAAGATTTTGATAATATTCTTTCATAATTTGTAAGAAATATCTTACAACAATGCAAGGTGATGGTGATGGGTTGATGTATGGGACCCTCTATGATGTTATAAGTTTGCTTTGTAAATTCACAATTTTTACTATACACTTATTGTTTATGTATGTTCATGTATAAGTGATTTAAAAATAATAATGAAATAGGGTGGGTAGGGGGGAAAATACACTAAATGTAAGATATTTTGGTTAGTAGAAATAATTTGAGGATGCTTTTTAATCATTAGTTAAAAACGTTTCACCACAATGCAAGGTATGGATGGTAGGGTGAGGTATAAGAGCTCCGTATTATGTTACATATTTTTGTTTTGTAAGTTCACAACTATTACTATACACTTATTTTTATGTATATTTATGTATGAATAATATACTTAAATAAATGGAAAAAAATTATCACTGTTTAAATTTACCTATTTTTTCTCAGTAAACAAATGTAATGTAAGAATGGACTTTCTCTCACTCCAATTGTAATAATCCCTTGAGACTAATGTTTTTAGTCCCAGAAGAAAAAAGAGTAAATTTTGAGTGTCTATGATCCCAGAATCATGTTCATTAAAAGGCTCCATATCAGAGAAAGTAATTCAAATTAACAACAGAGCATCTTGTATATATACAGTGCTTAACAATGTTCAAAGCACCCTCATTTATACTATCTCACTTTATGGGAAATGATAATCAAAAGATAGTAAGTGAATTCTTTATAAAGCCACAAAACCAAAAAAGCATCAGAATTACAAGAACTCAGGTCACTTCACCCCTAGTCCAAAGCATGTTTCACCATACAAAGCTGCATCTTCATCGAACAGTATTTTTTTTTTTTTAAGATTTATTTATTTATTTAATTCCCCCCCCTCCCCTGGTTGTCTGTTCTTGGTGTCTATTTGCTGCGTCTTGATTCTTTGTCCGCTTCTGTTGTCGTCAGCGGCACGGGAAGTGTGGGCGGCGCCATTCCTGGGCAGGCTGCACTTTCTTTTCACGCTGGGCAGCTTTCCTCATGGGCGCACTCCTTGCGCGTGGGGCTCCCCCACGCGGGGGACACCCTTGCGTGGCGGGGGACACCCTTGCGTGGCACGGCACTCCTTGCGCGCATCAGCACTGCACATGGCCAGCTCCACACGGGTCAAGGAGGCCCGGGGTTTGAACCGCGGACCTCCCATGTGGTGGACGGACGCCCTAACCACTGGGCCAAAGTCCGTTTCCCATCGAACAGTATTTTAGCTACAAGGGAAATCTTGTGTGAGACTGACATCAAGCTCAAGCTTATGGTAGCATATTGTACAGACTGTACATTCAGCTTTCAGTGCAAAGGACAGAATGTTTAAATATTTCCCATGGCAAGATGTGAGCCACATGAGAAAGATGCCCAAGAGACCCTTTAAGTATTGCTCAGGAGGGTTGCCTGGGAGGACAAAGGACTCCCAACAGGAAATATGTGTGTGGACCAGATGGTCAAAAAAAAAGAGAGGTTTCCCATACCAACAATGCTGTGATGAAGGCTCCTGGGGAGGAGAAATTGCTGAGGACCTCTGGAGGCAATCCATCAGTGAGGGAATTGTCCAGTCAAGCGAAATGAGGCCTTTCTCCTGGCCTTTCTGACCCTATTAATTTCTGCTTATTCAACTTACTAGTTGAATTTAAACACACTCAGAAATACAAACTAGTTTTTTATTATTTGGTACAATGCCATGAAAGTAAGTTTAGGAAAAAAAAAAAACTTCCTTGTATTTTCAATTGGAACACAGTAATCAAAACTGGCAATAGCCATTCCTTATTTTAAAATGCAGGGGTCAAAAGTATATGCCTTTAGTTACCATATTTTTTTCTTTAATGTCCCTCACATCCTTCTGCTCTTCCTCTCTAGCCAGCATGGGGCAGGCTGCATATCATGTGACTCATCCTGTCACTAGCATCCTCTTCTCCCTTGCACTACTATTGCTTCATTGCACTCATCTTACAAAACCCCAGCTCAAGATGCCAATTTCCTACTGTGACACCCATGAGACAACATTGTCTGGAGATATCTCACAATGTTACAGTCCATCTTTAGTATAAATTAATGTTCTCCAAACTCAGTTGGGACTGAGCGCCAACTGCTAACCACAAGTTGGCTTTGGCCAGCTTCCTCATCCTCAGTTACTACTTAAATTTTCACTGCTTCTTCTAACTCAATTCCTACCCCACTCCCATCCTCAGTAGAACTTCTCTCTTTAAGAAAATTGAGGCCATCAGGATGCTCATTGTTAACTTCCTATTCTCTTACCCACAGACAATCCTGCTTCACTCATCTTTGCCTTTTTTCTTCCAGTCATAGAGCATAAACCAGCTGCTTTCTAAAATAACTCCCTGCCTGGGCCTTTGACCCCTTGTCCTCTCATTCCTCCATGATTGTACTCTCTCAAGCATTTCCTTATCATTCTTTATCTTTATCCTTTCCCACCACTCTCATTCCTTCCCTTGTCCTATAAATGTGCTAAGTCTCTTCCATCCTATAAAAAGCAGAGCTCCCTCTTAACTAGACTACACACAAGTTACCATTTGTATTTCTCCAAACATTGCTCTATATCTTCTGCACCCACTGTCTTGGTTCCCAGTCACCCCTTCCCTCACTGCATTTGGCTTCTGCCCCCGCGGCTATGAAGCAGGGCTCACTGAGGTCAGCACAAACCTCCTAACTCCAGCCCTCAACTTACTGAATCACCCGGCTGCCTATGACACTGATAACCATCCCTCCTTCATGAAAGTCTACCCCTTGGCTCCCTCTATGATACTCTCTTTAGGCTTTTCTTTTTTTCCATCTATTCCTTTCCCTCCTTCTGACATTTAAATTTTGGTGCTCCTCAGGATTGCCTTCTTATTCACTGTTTTTCTCATTCCCTCCAGATGATTTTATGTTTTTTTTTAATTTGAAAGACAATCATATATTTATGGTTTCCAACTCTGTGCATGTAGAGTATATTTCTTCTCAAACTGCAGACTTGCATATCCATCTGCTTGGATGTGCCTCAAGAACTTCAACTCATCGTTTTTTCTGAATAAGCCTTCAGTTTTCTCTATTTACTTAACAATACCATCACTGATACACTAAAACAAGCTAGAAACCTGGGGATATCCTTGTCCTTATTTCTACCTCTGAATTTATTTCTTTCCTTTACTGTCTTGATAATATAAATATTTAATAATGCAAAAGACTACATATAACGTACATATATGCATATACATAAAGAATAATAATTAATAAAACTAGCACCCACAAACCCACCACTGATAGAAGAATCAGAATTGTCCAGTACGATTCCATTTAACTATGCACTACCCCCTTTCATATCCCTTTCCTCACCTTCTCCTCCCAAGAGGTAACAATGATACTTAATTTTGCTTTTTTTATTTCCTTGTTTATATCTATGTGTCTCTAAAAGAACACATTGTTTTGTTTTGTTTTTTAAAGATTTATTTTATTTACTTCTCTCCCTTACCCCCCGACCCCGGTTGTCTGTTCTCTGTGTCCATTTGCTGCATGTTCTTCTTTGTCCGCTTCTGTTGTTGTCAGCGGCACAGGAATCTGTGTTTCTTTTTGTTGCATCATCTTGTTGTGTCAGCTCTCCATGTGTGCAGCGCCATTCCTGGGCAGGCTGCACTTTCTTTCCCGCTGGGCGGCTCTCCTTATGGAGGGCGCTTCTTGCACGTGGGGCTCCCCTACACGGGGGACACTCCTGCGTGGCAGGGCACTCCTTGAGCGCATCAGCACTGTGCATGGGCCAGCTCCACACGGGTCAAGGAGGCCCGGGGTTTGAACCGTGGACCTCCCATGTGGTAGACGGATGCCCTAACCACTGGGCCAAGTCTGCCACCCATGAACTTACTTTTTAAAATCTCTTGATTCTTCCCTTCTTAATCCCTATAATCAATGCTATGTGAAGGGAACCTTCATCATCTCTCACCTGGACAGATTACTCCACAGGCACACCTTCAGTCTTGCTCTGTTCAATCTATCCTGCCCATTGCCATCACAGCAATCCACCCAATATGTAAAGCTGACTATGTCATCTGCTTGCTCCAACACTTTTGATTGCTCACTCCCCTTTGTCCATGCACTCCTTACCTATCCTGACACAATCTCATACTCACAAAAATATACTATATATTCCAGCAACCTCATATATGTTCTACCTCGAATCCTTTCTTCCAACTGACTCACTGAAAAGGAATATTCTATCCCTTTTCTTTTTTCTCCCAAATGTACTCACATATGTGCACACATACACGTGTGCACACACTCACTTAACCTGACTGGTTTCTATTCATTAAGATTCAGTTTATGTACTTCAACAGAAAGTTTTCCTTTGATGCTACTATCCCTGTCCCTCACCTGTCAGATTAGGTATCTCTCCTCTAGAGTCCCATAATATAGTTATAGATGTAGTTATATTATAGTTATGATTATGGTTATGAGGATGGATATGACTAAGGACATGGATATAGATATAGCTTCATCATTTTATTGACTACATTGCAGTGAAAGTTTCTGTTTTAAGTCTGTGATTTCCCTTCTGGTCTATGAGTCCCCAAAGGGCCAAGACTATTTCATATTCATTTCTGATTGCTCTAAAGCTGCCACAGAACCTAAAACATAGAATGCATTCAATATATGTTGAAAGAATGAGCTCTAGCATAAGTTGTTCTGCATAGCTGTGAAACTTTGGGTTTTATTTTTGAAAACTACAATACTTTTTAATTTATCAGAATTATTCTATTTTACAAAAAAATTTTTGTCAAATTTGCTAAAATATACTTGTGCATAGCTTCCATGCCATTATGTAGTTCATTAGCTAATGCATTCATTTAGGCAATACAATTATGGTAACTACTCTCTGGCTAAGAGATAACACTTATCCAGCAACTCACCTATTCATAAGAGAGTAATAGCTAAGAGCCCACCCAGCTAGAATGACAAGGTTGCAGGTTGCTATCATATAACAGAACAATCCATATAAATATTTCAATTTTTTTATTTTAACAGGTTGATTCAGGTATTTTAAAAAAGGAATAAAAGCAATTTAAGCTGTTCTAACAGAATTTCTCTACCTTCAAATTATGGTGACATTTAATTAGTAAGTTAAATATCCCTAATTAAAACAGAACTGCTTAGCATCTAATCACTATAATTCATTAATTCTCTGCTGAGAAATATTTTTAGCTATCTCAGGAAAAACTGCATAACAGTGTTGCACCAGTTTCCCAGGTTCTATATCCTATGTGAAACGTACAATATGAAAATACGTTTTCATTTTAAAATGCTGTTTTGATCAGCATTGGATGAGGTTAGATGACAAGCTTATTATAACCCAGAGGAAGAACTATAAAGTTAGAAAAAAGAATCAGCATCCAAAATTATCTCAACTGGCTGGAATTATCAGTCAAATTTAGCAAAAATAAATAAATGTAAAATCCTGTTCTTAAATCAGTAATATAAATAGAAGATCCAGGGAAAGTGTTTAAGATCAGAGGTTCAAAGAAGAAAAAGAGATTTGGCAGTTATAGTGGACTGCAAGTTCAATATAAACCAATAATGAAATAACCCTGCCTAAAAATGAACGTGATCTAGGACTGCATTAATTGCAGGTTGCTGTCCAGTTGGGCAGAGTCCACAGGTTATCACTGTCAGTTTGGGATGACATGCTTTAACAGCTACCCAGACGAACTGGACTATATGAAAAAGAACAATGACTACAATAGTGAGGAAACTCAACTCCATACTCCATACCGCTCTCCCTCAAAATTTAAACAAAAGCATAATAGGTACTAAATGCTTTTTCCTCTGAAGGTATTTCTTTTCAAGCTAAACCTTCCTTGGCATCATTCCTAGCTATTAACAATCTTCTAGTTAAAAATACTTAAAATGAGGAAAGAACAAATATGCAGAAAGGTGTTGTAAATAAAAATAAAGAATTGAGCACAGAGGATATTGAATGCTTCCCTAAGATCTCATCTATTTAAAACCCAGGTACCTGGTGTCATTTAAAGTGCAAGATAATTGGCCTAAACCATTAAAACTATAAATAATGATCATAATTGAAGGTGTGCATATGGCATTTAATTACAAAGGAGGAACTAGCCAAACTTGTGGTATCACATTTACCTAGGATATGATGTTTGAAAGAAATTCATCTGCAAGAGTTTGATATGAAGCCTAACAGCATAAATGTTAAAACTTTAAGTAGCTACCTTTAATACATACTAAATAAGTAGGCCATCTTTATGACAATTCTTATTTAGTTGGAATTTGAATGTTTTAAAGCTTTAAAGCCCTTCCCTCAACCCCATAAAGGACTATTATATAAATTCCTAGAATAGTAACCTATTTCTTACCTACTATTTCTTAACAACTACCTCTCTGAATTGACGAATAAAACAATGAAAAAAGGAGTGTTTTATTCTAATGTTGGCAGTAGAATAAGTGCTATTAACACTAAGAAATACAAATTACAGTTCCCTAAGAAAAAAAATCATAATTTGAAAAGTAAACCCTATTACTTTTTCCAATATAGAAAATTCTGTGCTTTCTACAGCAACAAAGAAGTAATTGAATAAGTTGTTTGATGATTCATATTTCAAATAACGGTCCTAAAAATGGCCAATAAATTTACTGAAATCTATCCATTTAAATATAAACTCCAAGTACTAATTTCATGTCATTATATTACCACAGAATATGGACTTCCACTATATTTGTGCCCACTAAAGCTTAAATTTGGTAGGATCTCAAAAGAACTCAAATTCAGCATTCAGTGCAACTAGAGTAGGATCCCATTGATTGATTCAAAAAGCACCTATACAATTGGCTACCATTGACCAGGAGTGCATTTAGGTGATTGGAATCCATATACAAAAAAAGCATGGCTTCTCTCCCCAAGAACCTTACTGATTAGTACATAAAATAGTCTTGGTGACTGCAGTAATTATGGAAGTCTGTACACACAAAGAGAAAACAGGGAAGAACACAAATAACTGAGGGGAGGAGGATGTTAGAGACGGCTTAGAGAAGACACAACATCTGAGCTGAGGGGAGAACAGAAGTGAATTGAGAAGAGAGAATGACAAAAAAGAACAGCCTGAGAGGTGCCATGTTCACTGTAGATAAAACAGGGTTGATAAAGAGCACAGAAGAAAATGAGACTGGAAAGATGGAACCAAGTTGTAAAGACTTTGGGGAGAAATATTAATATTGAGGAAGCTAAAGCAACCTAAATAATATATTTATGTTTTAGACAAAAGAGTTGCCCACTGTCCTTATCCAGACCTACTTGACTTTAGCCTGCATTGCTCTAAAATCTTCTACCTAGTCACCCAATAATTTCCAATCCATGTTGTATACCACTTTTGGATACTTAAAATGTATTCTTAAAACATGATATTTTCCTTCTTAGGGATCTGCAACAGTTTTCTTTCACCACAAAATTCCAAACTCCTCTACCAAGTTTGCAATATATCTTCTAACATGGCCTCCTCTGCACCAAGTCAGTCTCATCACCAATGTGGAAGAAAAGATCTGCTTACTGTTTCCTGTGTACTCCATATTCAGTCTTGTCTCTCCACCCAGAATATCATCCAGTTCACCCTCTATTTATTGAAAGTATATATCAGGAAGCAGGCTTGGCCCAATGGATAGGGCATCTACCTACCATATGGAAGGTCCACGGTTCAAACCCCGGGCCTCTTTGACCCATGTGGAGCTGGCCCACGTGCAGTGCTGATGCGTGCAAGCAGTGCCCTGCCACGCAGGGCTGTCACCCGCATAGGGGAGCCCCATGCACAAGAAGTGTGCCCCATAAGGAGAGCCAACCAATGCGAAAGAAAGTGCAGCCTGCCCAAGAACCGCACCGCATACACAGAGAGCTGATATGAAAAGATGACGCAACAGAAAGAGACACAGATTCCCCGTGCCGTTGATAAGGATAGAAGCAGTCACAGAAGAACACACAGTGAATGGACACAGAGAGCAGACAACTGGGGGGAGAGTGAAGGGGAGAGAAATAAATAAAAAAATAAATAAAAAGGAAGTATATATCAAACCTTTTCTAACTATTCAAAACCACTTTGATCTCTACTTTCCTAGAACCTCTTTTATACTGAAGTCACAATTGCACAGCTTATCAATGAATTGTCCATTCTACCACCTCTCTCTCCAATCAGTAAAGTTGTAAATCCCCAGTAGAGGGGCCATGGCTTTATTTCAACTATATGCTACGTCAAGTCTTCCCTGGGACTGAGTAAACTATACAAGGGATTTGTAAAAAAAAAAAAAAAAAAAAAACCACAAAAACAAATAGTTCAAGTAGACATGTAGAGCAAAGAACAAATTGTTTAACTCTTTTTTAAAAAGATATGAAAATCTTGATTCTTAGTACACAAAGTTTTAGAAGACATCACATTTTTAGTTAATAAATTTTTTTCAGTTGGGTACCACTGCCATTACCACCCATTGTACAACAATGTTGCATTGTACAACATAACATATAAGAAAGAAGAACACCCTTCTGAGTAAAAAATGCAAAATATAGTAATGAAAGAATTAGAGTAATTCTTTGTGAAACCGCTGCCTACAAATTCAAAATGTCATCTGGTTTATGCTTAAAACATAATTAGATATATATTTTAAAAAGAGAAAAACTAAAGATCAAATATGCTGAGATTGGCCAAGGTCACACAATTAATCAGCAATACCATTTACATATATGCAGTTTTGCTGACTAAGCCATTCCTGCCTCTCCAGAAATCAGATTATTCAGAAATATATTTCTTCGCAAATAAATTAAAACTTTAAAGTTCTAATTTTTCTATTTCTCCCTCTGTTGACCAAGTGTACTTTGCCAAACAAAAGCACACTTAGATAACAGAGAAACAAATGACAAATAAGGCTTTTATTATGTGAAGTATTAATATCAAGTCCTACATCCATGAAAATAGCTAGAGATCTGAGCTCTGCAATATTTCCCTACACTAAGGCCAAAATACGAGTTCTATTGAAATATCCATGATGTGAGAGTGGGTGTCACTCAGTGATTGAGTGCCTGCTTTGTATCTTCAAGGTCCTAAGTTCAATCGTCCATACGTCCTTAAAAAAAAGAGTAACTATGATATTTTCAATAATAAAAGAACAGGCAGGAACACAATCACCAGTATCATTAGAAATTATAAACCAATCACCAAGTCTCATAATTTGAACTAAAGATTCAACAAATATAAGGCTAGTAGAGTCTACAATATCTTGAGAATTTAACATTAGGAAAATACTTTTCTGATTAGTCACACCGTGTTTATTACATAACGTTTTCAGGAAACACAGTACAGAAATCAAATCATGACCAGGATGACATGGCATATCCTTTGCCGTCCCCCTAAAATATGTAGCAGTCTCTGCCTATGACTAAGCCACAAATTCAGAGCAATCAGGTAGAGGAACATGTAATATTTTAACAGCTTATTGAGGTATATTTGATGTATAATAAATTGCATGTATTTCAAGTGTATAATTTGATTAGTTTTGACATATGTATAAAACTGTGAAACTATCACCATAATCAAGATAAAGAACACAGCCATCTCCCCCAAAAAGTTTCTTCATGCCCCTTTGTATTCCCTCCCTCAAGCCACTCACTCAACCCCTAAAGCCACTGATGTATTATCTCTAATTATTAGTTTGCATTTTCTAGAATTTTATATAACTGAAATCATACAATATGTACTCTTAATTTGGTCTGGCTTTTTTTACTCTGTATAATTATATTGGGATTCATCCATACTGTTGAATGTTTCAAACATTCATTCCCCTTTATTGCTAAGTAGTATTCCATTATAAGGATATACCACAATTAGTTTATCCATTTGCCTGTTGATGACACTTTTGTTATTTCCATTTTGGGGGTATTTGTATACAAGCCTTTGAGAGGATACATGTACTAATTTCTCTTGGGTAAATACCTAAGTGTGAAATGACTGGGTCATATAGTAGTTGAATGCTAAACTTTTTAAGAAACTGTCAAAAAGTTGATCCAGGTGCTTGTACCATTTTACATTTGGCACCAGCAGGGTATGAGATTTTCAGTTTCTCTTTAATCCTAAAACTTGGTATGGCATTGTGAATTTGATGAATCCCAAAAAGATTATGTTCTTAAACTAATCTGTTTCAGTGGGTGTGGTATTCTTTGATTTTATTAGATTCACTTTAGATTGCTTGATTAGATTGCTTTTGATTGGACTACATCAGAGAGGCATGACTCAGGCTGAGTCTCAGTGCTCTTGCTGGGTCTTATACGAACTGAGAAACAGAGAGAAAGAGAACACAGAAATAGGCAGCTGCCATTTTGACCCAGCCATGAGAGAGAGAGGACTCAAGGATCACTAGCAGCAGAAGCTAAAGCATGAAGTCTCCTAGAGCCTGGGCCCATGGAGCTGCTCAAGGTTGAAGAGATGAGTCATATGACAGATAGCCCACAACTGAACGCAGAAAGAAAGTAGAGCAGCTGAAACTGAGAAAGGAGGCCGGGAAAGAGACAAGCCCTATGCCTGGTCACCCACAGCTGGGCTCCAGTAGACAGTGAATCTGGAGGAGAAAGCAGGGACCTCTGCAGAGATCACTGCCATCTTGCTTCACCACATGGTAGGATCCCAGGGTCACTAGTAACTGACTTTGGTGAGAAAGTTTCTCTGCTGATGCCTTGATTTGGAAATTTCATGGCCTTGGAACTATAAGATTTCTCCCCAATAAAACTCCCATTATAAAAGCCAACCTGTTACTGGTACTTTGCATCAGCAGCCCTTTGGTAAACTAAAACACTTGGTATGGTCAGTCTTTTTAATTTTAGAAAGTTTAATACATACATAATCATATCTCATTATGGTTTTCCATTTGCATTTCCTTAATGACTAAAAATGTTGAGCATCTTTTCCTGTGCTTATTTGCCATCTCTCCTTATTGCACACTGATTTCCCTATGATTAAAAAAAAACATTATTTAGTTTTTCAGAAACTTTGATGCTTTTCTCATTTGAAAACCCATAATAGATACAAATATTCTTTAATATAAATAATCAGATAAAATCTAAATGAAACAGCTTTATTTTCACTTTCTAACCAATAAGCCTAAATGAATTACATAACTGAGGAAGTCACATAATGCTACACTGTTACAGAACTCTTGAACGCCTGAATACTAGGTAGTAGGAAAAAATGTCTTAATTTATCTGTAGTTTAAAAATCTTGACCATAGTACTTCCTTTATCTGGATTCTGTCTTAGCCACAAAAGTCACTGAATGTTTTAGTCAGGTTTCCACTTTAAAATGTGCCTCCTTCAGGAAATTTATCTGTTTGAGGAAGTATATTAACAGGAGATTCAGCAGAACCAGTAACAGGTACAATTATTTCCTTGGCAAACTTTTTGTGAAATTACCCTTCTTATCAGTGAAGGTCTGCCTTCCTTTTTCTCTCCAAAAGTGATCAGATCAATGAGAAGTTCATATACATATGAGCTTTCATCTTCACATTGACCACTTGACAGTCTATGATATCACACTTCCATGCTCAAAGATCCAGAAATCAAAAAAGTAAAAAATACAGTTTGTTAGATACTCAAATAAAGAAATGTCAAGGTTCTTAATCTACTTCATTCTTAAAGCATCTCAGCATTAACACCTCCATCTTTTCCTTATCCATTATAAATTAGTACCTTTATTAAAATTTAATGGAGCTGCTTAAATTTTCAGGTCTTAAGTATCTTATCAATAAAATTTATATTTGTATAATGCATTTACACTTTTCCAAGTATTTTCAAATACATTATTTTACTTCTTTTAAAATGCTATATTTCTTTTATCACCTGTCAATTAGATTGAATTATTTTCTGTTCACTACAAATAGAGCATTTTAAAAATTAGAAATAATTTATAAAGCATTTTGAGCTTCCTGAAGATGGAATTACCCTAAAGTGCTAACTCTGGGTGGAAAAGAGCCTGAGGTAGTGTGGAGCTTGAAAAAAATCCCTACAAACTAAAAACAAAACAAACAAACAACCCTTCCTTCCCCACAAGAAAATTTCACTAACTGAGACTCAGTTCTGTAATGTAAGGTTTTGCTTTTTTTTTTTGCTGTTAAAATACAAAAACCATTCAAATATTAACTTTTGAAGTTGTATTAGCTACTTTTATAGGATTGTAAATGAATTTACCAGATACTCTTGGAAAGCAACCTAGGAGAGATGAGGAAATACATAAGGAATAAAAAATGGATATCAAAATTACAGACCAGGGCTGGAAGGAAACAAATTTAATTTGCTTAACCATTTTATTATTTTACCTTAGAGAAATCTTGTGATTCTACATAAATACTAAGTGAAGGTATTGTTATTAATATAACTGAAATTTTTACTGATAACTTTAAAGAGAAATTAAATAAAAGACCTCCAATATTTACTGGGTGATTTTCCTCAGGTTTATGATGAATTAAAAGCATTTAAACAATGAATAATACTTTTTAAATACCAGTAAAGTTAAAGGACTTAATGGATAATTTCCTTCCCCATTTCCTTCCCCAACACACACTTACACACACACACAACGTGCTATAAGAAATTAACCTAAGGACAGTATAATAGGCAAACACATAAGAAATACCCTATTTATTACAACCCTTTTGACACTGATGATATGGCTAGAGGTATAAAGAGGAGAAATGAAGCTTCGGTCCAAATGCAGCCCTATGACCTGCAGGACCCAGAAACCCAATCTACCTACAACCATTCTGCCATTAGAATAAGAAACATATTCCCTATTCCTCTTGTCTCATAGGTGTCATTGCATGGTAATCCTACCACTGCCACCAACTGAAATGGAAATAAAACGGGCAGACCACCAAAGTACAAAGCATTGTGTATGTTCACACACATTTATCACAAGTTCACAATTACCTTATCATCCAGACAAAAAAGCAAGTCAACAGGAAAGGATGCTCATCAATCTGCTCATCAGTCTCCCTCTACCCTGTGGGAATACACAGGTGGGAACTCAAGTATCACTAGTCTACACAAGATGGCTCTTACTAAGTTTGAGCGGCCATCCAATTGCTTCCTCGGCTACTTAATAATCTTTTCTTTGATTATTTAATTAAAGGTATTTAGTTAAAGGTACTTAATTAAAGTAATTTAACTTTAACGTAAAATGATAGATCTGAACCAAACATGTATGTAACATGTATATATCTTTAAATAACTATCCTTATGAAGTTTTTAGTCTTGACATTACCTAACATTTAACTTCTACTCTGTAAGAATAATTAAAGGCAGTTATTTAGATAGATGTATAATACTTACAACAAAGAGATGGAATCATGAACTAATTTAGTTTTTCCTACTCTCTCTGCCATTATTCCTTAAAAGTCACAATTGGGATAGTCTTTTCAACAGCCAGGCGCTTATAAGGCAAGCAAAAACAAGTAATAAGAAACATTCCTGATGAAATTTTCTTACAACTGGCCTCTCCACTGATAACACATGGCAATATTATTGCTAACAGTCTGTGGAGTCTTTTAGAGGTGTATTTTAAGGTGGGGCCTAAAATTTCACAACAAGCCCAACTCCTTTCTCAATTCAAAGTCTCTACTAAGTAATCTACATTCCAACTTGGAAATTCCATGTTACCCAAAAATGTCTGAACTTCACATTCTTACAGTAGCTCAGAGTCATTAACAAGATTTTTTTTAAGCAAATCTGGTGTTTTCAACTTGGGATAAAATGCCTTATTCATTGGTATCCTGTTTCTTTGGTAATTTCTATGAGTGGGGTGAGAGCAACATTACAAAAAAGGGATGGGGAGAAGACATAAGAGAAACAGTTTGAGGTAAACTCTTTATCTGGGAAGTGTAATTAAGTCCTTTATCACCTCACAGCCAAAACGCAATACCCAAGAGTGACTCTGGCAACCTATTCGTTATCAGTAAAAACCAATGTGATCCTCAATGTTGATCAAACAGGTTGATTCTCACCTCGCTTTCAGCCATTGATGAAGAACCAGGGATTAGATTTGCCCTCCTGACTTAAAACAATTGGAAAACAGAACCAGATCCATGAAACAACAGTCATCAGGTATTGGACAACAGACAACGCAAGACAGTAATTTTTTTTTCTCTTCAGTCAATCGGCTTTATTCGTCAAAAAGGAGAACAGGTCCCCCACTCCTTCAAACCCTGCAGTCCCGGGAGGGTCGGCCACAGAATCCAGGCACTGGGATGTCCTCGCAGGGAAGACAGCGCAGAGAGCCACAGCGACACGCTACTTAACACCAGCACTGAGTGCCACGCAGGTGCCTGGGACTGCCAGTGTTTTCCACGCCATGGCTGACGCATGGAAAGATTCAGTAATCTTTTGAAAGAAAGGAAACAAACAAGGTGAGTGATTTGATTGCTCTAGCTTACTACCGGGAGAAGGTGTCAATGCCACAGCACAGGAAAGAGGAACCCAAAAGATCTCAACGGTATCACTAAGATGAGGAGACAAATTTCAAAGCTCAAGGAGGCCAAGGCAGCTAGAATTTTGTAGGGCAATACACTAACAAGAAGAGACTGCACAGAGGAAAAGCTCCAGAGACCAGCAGAGGGGACTCTTTTAAGTACTGATCCGTGCATGCAAGGATAATACTGAGGCTACAGAAAGAATCACTGCAAAGAAATAGGCAGGACAAGGTCAGAGCTCACACGGGACTTGAAAAAGTTGGTGTTTCAACTGATGAGAGTAAAATAACCTGCATATATCTAGGGCTTCAAGTAGAGTCAATAATAGGATCAGATTAGCCCTACACTAAGGGCTGCTCAGAAACTATCCTAGAAAATTATAAAAGCAAGTCTCAAACAGACCAAACAGTTGCCTAGTAACTTAACCTCATCAGAACAAAGTCCAAATGATTAAAACAAAATTCTTCGCCCAACAATATAAAATTCATAATGCCCAGTAGTCAGTCAAAAATAACTAGGGCCTTTTCCAGCATTCAAGATGTTGAAGCGAGGGTGTGGTGGGTCCTCTGGTGCAAAATTCCAGATTTCCCTGGGTCTTCCGGTAGGAGCCATGATCAACTGAGTTGACAAAATCTGTATATTATCTCTGTAAAGGGAATCAAGGGATGGCTAAATAGGCTTCCTGCTGCTGGGGTGGGTAACATGGTGATGACCTCAGTCAAGAAGGGCAAACCAGAACTCAGAAAGAAGGTCCATCCAGCAGTGGCCATTAAACAAGGAAAGTCCTATCAGAGAAAAGATGGTGTGTTCCTTTATTTTGAAGATAACACAGGGGTCATAGTAAAAAATTAAGGAGAGATGAAAGGTTCTGATGTCACAGGACCAGTTGCAAAGGAATGTACAAGTGTGCAGACTTGTGGCCCAGGATTGTATCCAATGCTAGTAGCTTTGCATGATTCTCCAGTGTATTTGTGTAAAAGGAAAAAAAAAAAACACATTAAAAATTATTTGCTCCCAGTGGGGCGAGAAAAAAACTAGGCATGCAAAGAAACAAGAAAATAGGACCCATAACCAGGAGAAAATTCAATCGATAGAAATAGGCACAGAAATTATGAAGATGGAATTAGCACACAAAACATATTTATAAAAGATATGTATCTTAGATCTCCAACCCCTAATCTATCAGCTCATTCTTTTTGTTTCTTCTGTCAACTTCCTCCATTCCCTCATTATTAAACAGACATACATGATGGGTTTTAAAACTTCAAAATAATCTCTCATAATTACTTATTTTTTTTTATTTCCCACCCTGCCCCAGTTGTCTGTTCTGTATGTCTATTTGCTGCATGTTCTTCTTTGTCTGCTTCTGTTGTTGTCAGCGGCACAGGAATCTGTGTTTCTTTTTGTTGCGTCATCTTGTTGTGTCAGCTCTCTGCGTGTGCGGCGCCATTCCTGGGCAGGCTGCACTTTCTTTCGCGCTAGGTGGCTCTCTTTATGGGGCGCACTCCTTGTGCATGGGATTCCCCTATGCGGGGACACCCCTGAGTGGCAGGGCACTCCTTATGCGCATCAGCACTAAGTGTGGGCCAGCTCCACACAGGTCAAGGAGGCCCGGGGTTTGAACTGCGGACCTCCCATGTGGTAGACGGACGCCCTAACCACTGGACCAAGTCTGCTTCCTGTCTCATAATTACTTATTAACCAAGATCTTTAAGGAATTTGTTTAAACAATATAGTATGAATTGCAAAAATCCATTTTATGAAATTCTCCTTTATGAAACATTCAAATATGTCAATTTACCAGAGTTAATACTTTTTCCAATATTTAAAATTCTATTTATGATCTATCTATCTATGCTGAAGACTACATATGCAATAAACTCTTACTTAAATTAAATTCTATGAACCAAAAAATGCAGATACCTAGATGTTTTTCCAATTTTAGCATCATCTTTTTTGGAAAAAAGATGCAACAATGTAGCATACTTTTAAAAGGTATTAGAACTTTAATTTAAACCCATACCAAAACAATCTATTTCCATTATTGTACATTGATGCTTGAATTAATAACTCTTAGACACTATAAAATCCTACACTGCTTGCTAATTAACCAAGTTTAATTACATCTTAAATTGTGGGTTGGAAACTATGGCCTGAGAGTCAAATCTAGTCCACAATCTGTTTAGTACATTCCCTAAGCTAAGAATCGTTATTTTTTAAAAATAAAAATAAAAGTAATATTTCATGGCATATGAGGATTATGTGAAATTTAAATTTCATACTCAATAAATCAAGTTTATTGGATCACAGATATGCCCATTTATTTATGTATTGTCAATGGCTGCTTCATGCTACAATGGCAGAGTTGAGTAGTTGCTAGATATATCCTGTAAAGTCTAAAATATCTTGCCCTTTATAGAAAAAAATTTACTGATCCCCATTTTAAACAATTTTTTATTGAAATATACTGTACAGAACTTTTATTCTTTCAAAAGTCAGCCATACATATATGGAACAAATGTTTGCTCCCAGATAGCCAGAATATTAATCAACTAAGACATTCTAATCCTCAACAAATATGTATAAAAACAAAAATTTCCTATAATGTAGGTTTCACTCACCTCCCTGCTTTATTCTCAGGAAGCTGGGCATAAACCACCTTAGGGCTGTTCACTGGCTATTGCTTCTTCCCGGAATGTTCTTCCTCAGGATATGGACACATGACTCAACCTTCACCTCTGGAAGACTGTAACATTCAAAAACTGGATAAAATTGCAATCTATTGCTCCCAACACCTTGCCCTGACCTTAATTATTCCATAGCATTTAGCACTATCTAAAGTACTACAAAATTTACTTATCCAGTATTGTTATTGCTTATCTTACCTCATAATGAGGGGTTACCAATTTTGTTCATTATGTGTTTGGTACATCGAGGGGCTCATTAAATATTTGTGGTATACATAATGAGTGAATGATATTTTCAATTAACATATAATATTCACCTAATATTTCCTCTTCCACTGGTAGTATTTGTTATTTTATTTCTTTGAGGTGGGATTATTTAAGTAAGTGTGGAGTTTTTTTACACTTTTTTTTATTAAAGTTAATAGATCACAAAGAATGTTACATTAGAAAACATAGGGAAGCGGATTTGGCCCAACGGATACGGCGTCCGCCTATTACATGGGAGGTCCAAGGTTCAAACTCAGGGCCTCCTGACCCATGTGATGAGCTTGCCCACAAGCAGTGCTGATGTGCACAAGGAGTGCCGTGCCATGCAGGGGTGTCCCTCACGTAGGGGAGCCCCATGAGCAAGGAGTGCGCCCCGTAAGGAGAGCTGCCCAGCCCAAAAAAAGTGCAGCCTGCCCAGGAATGGTGCCACACACATGGTGAGCTGACGCAGCAAGATGATACAACAAGAGAAAAAACAAGACACAGATTCTGGGTGCCCCTGAAAGAATACAAGCAGACACAGAAGAACACACAGTGAATGAACACAGAAAGCAGACAACTGGAGGGGGCGGGGCAGGGAAGGGGAGAGAAATAAATAAAAAATTTTTAAAAATTTAAAAAAACCATAAGAGGTTCCTGTATACCCCACTCCCCACCCCAACCCCATCATTTTTGTAAATTGTATTTTTTCAAGATGTATACATTACAAAAAAGTTACATTAAAAAAATATAAGCGAGGGGAAATGGACTTGGCCCAGTGGTTAGGGCATCTGTCTACCACATGGGAGGTCCGCAGTTCAAAGCCCGGGCCTCCTTGACCCGTGTGGAGCTGGCCCATGCACAGTGCTGATGCACGCAAGGAGTGCCATGCCACGCAGGGGTGTCCCCCGCGGAGGGAAGCCCCACGCGCAAGGAGTGCGCCCGTAAGGAGAGCCACCCAGCGCGAAAAAAAGTGCAGCCTGCCCAGGAATGGCGCCGCACACACTTCCCGTGCCACTGACGACAACAGAAGTGGACAAAGAAACAAGATGCAGCAAATAGACACAGAACAGACAACCGGGGGTGGGGGGGGGAGGGAGGGGGCAATTAAATAAATAAATAAATCTTTTAAAATATATATGAGGTTCCCATATATAGCCCACCCCCCCACACCCCACTCCTCCATACCAACAATCTCCTCCATCATTGTGGCACACTCATCGCACTGAATGAACACATTTTGAAGCACTGCTGCACCATATGGACAATAGTTTACTCTGTAGTTCACACTCTCCCCAAGTACATTCAGTGGGTTATGGAAGGATATATAAAGTACAGCACCTGACCCTGCAATATAATTTAGGACAACTCAAGTTCCCAAAAATACCCCCACATCACATCTCTTCCCTCTCCCTGCCCTCAGCAACTACTGTGGTCACTTTCTCCACCTCAATGCTACAATTTCTTCTATTACTAGTCACAACAGTTTTATGGTAGAATATCAGTGCATCCACTTTAATCCATATGTTATTCCTCCATTCTGTGGACCCTGGGATGGTGATGTCCACTCCACCTCTAGATCAAGAGGGGGCTTAGATTCCACATGTATGATGGATGCAATTCCTCTGCTTGCAGTTATTGGCACTCTTGATTTCCTGGTGTGGTGGTTGACCATCTTTACCTCCCTGTTAGCTGACCTGGGTAAGTCCAATGAACCAGAGAGTAGGAGTCACAACTCTGCTGAGGCTCAGGGCGTGGCTGGCACATGGGCAGTCCAGAGATTCAAGCCCCCCTGAGTATGCACCATCCCTAGCGCCAACCGTAGGTACAGTAGAAGTGACAGAAGAGGCATGTGTAGGAAGGTCACATCTGAGTCCAGCTCCATCACACTCAGGAGCACAAATTCCAAAGTAGGACCCTCTGACATGGCACAGAACTCCAAATCCATCTGCCGCGACCATATACCCTGTGGATCTCCATAGCCTGCAGGAGAACCAGCACCTGGAGTTGTATCTACTTTGGCTGTCTCTGGGGTCCTGCTGAGGTATGCGTAAGCATGACCACTCTGATGACCTCCCAACTCTTTTGGAAGACTCTTAGCCATATGAACTCATTTGTCTTTGCCATTTCCCCCTTTTATTCAAGGTCAAAAAGCAGTTTTTAACACTTGATTCAACATATAGGCTGAGATATTCTGCTTGTCTGAGTTGACCCTTTTATTCAAGGTCTCTTTCTAGTTCCATCACCAGTTAGTGATTGGTAGTAATCCCTCGGCATCAGGAAGGCTCATCTCCAGGAGTCATGTCCCCTTCTGGGGGGAAGGAAATGCATTTATACTGAGTTTGGCTTAGAGAGTGGCCACATTTGAGCAACATGGAGGCTCTCAGGAGGTAACACTTAGGCACCCTGCAGCTCTGGGCCTAGTTTATATCTCAGGCACACAGGCTCCTAAGCATAGTCATCAGTACCAAGGGCTCATTATTGGACCATCCTTCCTTGTTGCTCTTTGCCGTTGCACTTGAAGGATTATTGTTCCATTGGAGAATGTGACAGAGCTCCCCTGGATAGGACCTCCGCACTCCCTCATTTGACATTTGTAACTGTAACTACTATAAAAATACCCAACATATATCAGAACATTTTTATGTCACCTATATACACACCCTGGAGAACTCCCCCCGACTCATGTGCCCCCCATCAATAACACCCACACCACTGTTCCTCCCCTGCCATAGCTGAACCTCTCTGTAGTTCAAAACTTCTTCAACAATGAAGCCTAATATATTGCCAAATTCAATTAATAGGAAATTGAAATATAGTGATGGGTTTAAAGTTTAGAAATAGAATACATAATAATTTAGAAATACTAAAAGTAAAAATAAATTGGTATATTAATAAAATGAAAAATTTTCTAAAGCTTTGTTTCAAACATTTTGCCTTTCATCACCGAAATAAGTGTTGCCTTGTATGTACAGTGGCAAGGCAATTTCTTTCAATTCTTCCTCAGTGTCTACATCCTTTTTTTTTTCTAATTTTCAAATTTTGTCTTCAAAAAAGTTTTAGATCACAGTAATTCACATACACAGTATAGGGGACTCCCAGATATCCAACATCAAACCCTTTTTCCCTTTCCCCAACAATGATCTTTCTACACATTCAAGTTATGTTTGCTGCAGCTGATGTACAGATTTTTAAGCATAGCTATCAAACATGGTTCCATTTTGGTTTACATTATGGTTTCTATTTTAGACTGTACAAATTTCTAAATTTTTAGCTTCCTTATGTTTTACATTATGGTTTATATTTCAGCTTATAGACTTTCATACACTTTTGGTGTAAGTTAACATGTACTATATCCATCACTGTAAATAAGTGTTTTAGTTTTGCATTTTCCTTATTTCTTTACATAAAAGCGTGTTGTACATTTCTACCATTTTTATTTGTGCAACTAATTACTAGGACTTAGCACATGGTTCCTTAGAAGAGGTTTAACTCAATGCTACCACCTAACGGAGCAATAACTTGGATCTCACATGTGAGGTCCAGGCTCCAGTTATTTCCAGATCCAATCAAACAAAATACTGTCAGATGTCTTATTCCAAAGAAGATTAGTGAACAGCATGTGAGAACATCCTGAACCTAAGACATCAAAAAATATCTCCTCAACACATTATTCAAAAAATGCCCAATCCATTCTATATTTGTTTATTAAATCTTTAACCTACCCATCCTCAATGCAAACAAATAAATGAACAAAAAATAAAAATATATTTGTATTACAAAAAAGTGCAAAGAAATCACCCCTCAAAAAAAGAGAATTGTGCTCGCTCCCAGTGAACAAAACAGCATTGTAACATGCTCCAGGTGCTGTGCTTCCACAGGATCTTTAACAACTAGCAAAATGCTTGTTAGAAAACAGTTAAAGGATTGCAATAACTGGATGAGTGCTGAATAAAGAAAATTCAGCTTTAAAAATGGTAGAAAAAGTTTGTGACAACCTCATCGATCCCTTCCCTATCCTTTCCCCAGTGTGGTATAGAGCAAGCCTGAGTCTGCATTGTGGATTCCTGGCTCTGTTGTGGAGAGAGCAGAGTAACCCCAAGCTCAATGGGATGCATAAATAATGGTGGGTAGCAGCCTGAAAGACTGAGCTAGGAAAATGGTCTTTTGCTTTCCCTCCCAAAACTTGCCCTTCAGGCAAAAACAGCTGGCAGATGATTAAAATAGTGTAAGAAACAATTAAGTCAATGTGGCCAGAGGCAAAAAATACTTGCTTTAAAAATGGGAGATGGTAAATGTGTATTTCATACACAGTAGAGGTGGCATTCAAATTCCTGTAAATAGAGAACTTTTTAAGGCCACAAGTGAGCACAAGCCCAGGACAAAACACAGGCTAGGAAAAGTTATAGGACCCTGCTTTTCACATTCACTTCAGGATAATCTTCTTGACAAGAGGATTAAACTCTGAGTGAGAGTACCAGCAAACACAGAGAGCCAAGTTGCAAAGACAGAAAAGATAATTTTTGCCTTAGTCTATTTTTCTCAGCTCCTGGAACTCAAGGAAATCTCTGTCATATCACTGGCTGGATACAAACTTAAGGAATACACAGAGTTAACATTTTAAAATATCAAAAATTACAGTGAGCAACAAAAGATTTCAAGACATAAAAAAAAGAAAATGATGATCAATCCAAAGGAACTAGATAAAAACCTCAGAAACCATTAATGAAGAAGATCAGACTTTGGGCATGAAGGACAAAGATTTTTTTTTAATGATCCTCAATATACTCAAGAAGATAAAAGAAAACATGGAGAAAGAAATAAAGTATATCAGGAAAATGATGAATGAACAATATGAGAATCTCAAGTTTTATATATGTATATAATTCAAGGAGACTTTCTGGAAATAAACAGCAAAGAGGAAAAAGAAAAATACAAGCTGTAGTAAATCATCTCTAATCATAAATTCCCTTAGTGCAAAATTTATATGTGTGTATATATAATCATTTCTGCATACTCTTCTTTAACCACAAGAAATTTACTTTTACCAAATAGATATTACAAATTACTACTATTGGTGAAATTAGAAAAACACAGCACTAACATACAGAAATATGAACTTGTATGTGGGTTGGTGAGGGTGTTCTTCAATGAAACCATTTTCCTTCCCAGTTAGTATGTGGATAAAACAAAGACTGCATCAAGTATGGCTACTATAAACAAGGATAATATAATAGCAAGCTGCACACATTTGAACTCTACCCTTGAAAAGCAGCTGTATTAGCAAGATGGACCCAGATATACCAGTTAATGATACACCAAGATGAACTCTATGGCAGACATTTAAATAAGGGCCTGGGGAAGCACAAAGAAGAAAATGCCTGACTTTTCCTTTGGAGAGTGTTTTCCAAACCCTACCTCCCCTAATCATTCACTTCCATTATTCTCACTCACCTTGCATCTTACAGTATGTACACTTTCCTCCGTTAATTTTTTCATACCTCTTGTGGTGTTTGAAGGTATATGTACCCCAGAAAAACACATTCTTAAAGTTAATCCATTCCTGTCTGTGTAAACCCATTGTATATAGGACTTTTTGATGCAGCTACTTCATTTAAGATATGACCCACCTCATTTAAGATCGGTTTTAACCCTATCACTGGAGTCCTTTAATAAAGAGAATGAATATGAAAGAGAAAGAGAAATCCATGGAAGCAAGAAGCTGAAAGCAAGGAAACAAACTAACAAAACCCAGAAGAGAAGGGAGAGACCAGCAGGTGCCGCCCCATGCCTTGTCATGTAACAGATGAGTCAAGGATCACCGGTAGCTGGTCTTCAGGAAGAAAGCATTGCTTTGATGATGCCGTGATTTGGATATTTTCTTGGACTCTAACAGAGAGCAAATAAATTCCATTGTCTAAACCTAACCATTTTATGGTATTCGCTTTGGGCAACCTAGGAAACTAAAACATCATTCTTGCAGTTTTTACCCTCTGCTATTATATTATCAGAAAAGATTCAAGGATGTGGCTATTCTTACCTGATGAACACTACAGTAAAATCCTTTTGGGGCAGGGACTCTGCCTTATATATCTTTGTACACACTTAGGTACCTAAAGAAAATACCTTCACATGAGTAGAGAACAGGTGCTCAGTAAACATTTGTTGAATGTTTTTATTCATTTACTTTTATGAATATCCAGCTTTACAATCTCAACAGCATAAATACAAAATAATTAAAAGATTTTACATAAAAGGTAACAATAAATAATTTAGACAATTTTTCATATTATACCTACAATGTAAATCAAAGCAGAACTATATTATATTTAAATATGCTTATTATGTATCCTATACTAATACCTGCTCAATGAAAAGCTATATAGAGCTACTTGGAGTCTAAAACAAACATTAGTAGATATATACATAGTAAACATTGAAATGCTATGGAGTGTTACATATATGCATTTCAAAAAAAAGAGTTTTCAAGGGGAATGTGAGGAACAAGGGCAGATGGATACTTAAAATGGAAATCACAATTAACATGCCTTAAAGACTCCCCAAAGGACAGAGACTCTCAAACTGCTTTCAACATGCCTTACTGAGATAAGTGCTTCATAATTCCTATTTTTCATCATACTTATAAAGTATTGCATAACTCTAGTTCCTACATTATAGGACAATAAAAACAGATGCTAAGTGAGAGAGACCTATACAGAAGTTTAAAAAGGGGTCTCTTCCAATACTAGCCAAGATGAGAGGAACAGGAATATAATTGAAGACAGGAACAGGAATATAATTGCAGGACACAAACTGGCAACTTCTCTTTTTTGTGGCACATGTGGGCATTTCAAATCTGTTCAGTGAAAACACGAAGACAAAATTTTATAAAACTTTGAAAGGGAAAGTCTAAGGTCATGTACATTACTTAAAGAAAAGCTAAAAAATGTAACATCAGACTGTATAACATAGCAAAACCTCATATGAAATATGAGTATAGGTATTGCATATATAAGACTGTTTTTCTTTGAAACTGAACAAATGTACATTAATGTTATAAAATGTTAATATCAAGCAAAAATACAACCAAATCAAAATATGGACAGTGGTGTATAGTAACATATTAATAATCTTCCATTAAGGGTAAAAAAAGGAAAAATGAAATATACTAAGTGAAAGGAACTAGACAAAAGATACCACATATTGTTTGACTCCATATATACAAAATATAAATACAAATAAATTACAAAGACAGAAACAGAATAGCAGCTATGTACAGCAGGGGAAGCATAGAGAAATTGAGAGGTGATTATTAAGGGCAGTACTTTTATTCTTTGCCTTTTTTTTTGTTTATTAGTATTATTATCATCATCATTGGAATAATGAAAATGCTCTAATAATGACTGAAGTGATGAATGCACAATATGTAATTGTACCAAATACCATTGATTGCACACTTTGGATGAATTGTACATTTTATTAATATGTATCAATGAAACTGATTTTTAAAATTTACTAATATACCTTGGAAAATGGTGAGAAGAAATTCTACCAGGCTGACAGGAGACTATTAATATTAAAGTAATATAATTACTCGAAAAGTACTTAATGTGAATTTAGATCATTTTGCAGAATAAACACTTTTAGTAGGAACATCTTGAAAGGCAGCAGAGTAGCTCGGCTAAATGTGGTCTTAAGCTGTTCAAATAACAGAACACCCAGCTTCTAAAACATGCAGACCATATCATTCAAAAGAAGATAATACATTCTGACTTATTGATCAAATGACTACCAAAGCCAGTGTTTCACAAGGAGGAGGATGTAGACTGAGGCAGTCAGAAGGATAAAGCATACCCCAGAGGAGGAAAAGGTAGAGAAAATGCATTCCAGACTACTGTGATCTGTCCAACAAATGCAAAGACAAGGGCATCTGTGATTTAATGTGATGGTTAGGCTAATGTGTCAACTCAGCTGGGTAATGGTGCCCAGTTGTTTAGTCAAGGAAGCACTGAGCTAATTGTAATACAAGGACATTTCATGGACTTTAATCATTAATGAGGTGATTGTAGAGATGGCTTGTTATGTCCGAAATCAGCTGAGGATATTGCCATAAGCAATGAGTGATGTCCCAAAAATGAGGCCTTACAATGAGAAGTAATTTCAGCATTCAGAGAGAGAATTCTCATCTCTACTTCAGATAGCCAGCATCTCCTGGGGAACTCCACGAGGACCTTCACTGGAGTCCCTAGCTTACAGCCTGCCCTACAGAATTTGGACTAGTACATCCCCATGGCCACATGAGACAATTTTATAAAATCTCATACTATTTACAGATCTCTCCTGTCAGTTCTGTTTCCCTAGAGAACCCTCACTAATACAGCTTAGTACCAAGAGCAATTCTTGAGAAATGGAATATTCAAAACAGAATTTGTGAATTGGTTCTGCTATTTTTGCAATTGGCTCTCTACTCTGACTAGATTAAAAGGCACTAATAACTCTGTTTCCAATAATCAAAAGCCACTGACAGTTTACGGTGTGAGCTGGCAATGGAGATAAGCAAAATATCACCACTGGATATGACCACTTCCATGCTTATAAAAGGCAAGATCTGGGTGAGAGTGTTTTTAACACTTTGCCACAGTTTTGTGGAGTTAAAAGGTACAATGATGTTGGCTGGCTGAATAAGCTGGACACAGCTACAAAAGAAAGAGATGAGCTGAAGTTTTCAAATTTGCAACTTAAGTGCCACATGAATGATGTGAAAGTTTCTATAGGTGCTCTGAAAGACAGTCTTGTTTCATGCAGCTGCAGACTTGAAATCTCTGAAAACCAGACTCAGAGTCTCATTGTGCAAGTAGCAGAGTTATACAGAAATTAAAATCTCAACTTTGCAGCGTGTCTGTAGGCTATCAGGCAACTGGCTCTGTCTCTCTCTCCCAGGGCTCAATTATCTCTGCCCTGTGTGTTTACTTCCTGGATTCCAGCTCAAAATTCTAACTTTTGCCAGATCTTTTATCTGTGAGTCTGCATCCACCAAGGGTGAGAACTAAACACCGTACTGACATGGCCCAATCAAAGCCCTAATCATAATTAAGTAAAACTGAAACTTCAGAAAGACTAGTTTACAAACATAATCCAATATCTATTTTACAATTCATAAATAGTATCAAACTGCTACAGGCTGAATTTATTGATATGGGCCCACTAAGCATAGATGCTGGATTCAGTGCTGTAGCATAAGAGGTAAGACAGACAACTGGGGTGGGGGTGGGGGGCAAGGGGAGAGAAATAAATAAAATAAATCTTAAAAAAAAAAAAAGAAAGGGCTCTATTATTTTGTTCAAATGGCTGGCTAAAACATGGACCAAAAGATGGCCTACAATACCTGAGGTCAAGATTTCAGGTTTTCCCTGGTATACGGTAGATGATGAGATCCAAAGGCTTAGAGAGACTGGAATGCTAGAATGGATTTACCATCTAAGATCTGCCCACCCACCCCAGGAATGTCCTGAGGACATACTTTTTACCAGAACTAAATTTGTGAGATTAAATCCACCTTCCCTGAAGAGCTCTGTGGTCACTCTTCTCTGTAATAAAGATACTACTGTGAGAACTGATGTCATGGAACTAGGATCCTTAAACACTATAGGGATGATCAGATCCCAGGCTGACAGAAGTCAAGTAGCAGTACTTCATCACCAAATACAATATGAGTGTGGCTACCACAATGAAAAGCAGACTCCATGCAGCGATCAAAAGAATCTGAGGGGAGCAGATGTGGCTTAAGAGGTTGAGTGCCTGCTTCCCACATGGGAGGTTCCAGGTTTGTTCCCAGTGCCTCCTAAAAAAAAATGAAAAAAAACAACTCAGGGGAGCCAATATGGCTCAGTGGTTGAGCACCAGCTTCCCACATATGAGGTCCCAGTTTCATTCCCTGGTACCTCAAAAGAAAGAATCTGAGTGGTATAGACCTATGGTGTTGGCTAATAGATCACAGGGTACCTGGAAGTAAAATGGATGGGCAGTCTACTAAATTCCTACTTAATCTATATAAGCAGAAGAGTCCTAGGTCGAGTGAACAAAATTCTAACTTGAATTACAGAAAGAGAGAGTCACAACCCCTTAACCATTCCCAGACTTGAAAAAGTTCACAAATCCCAAGCCCCTTGAATGAGGGAAAGGCTAAGTCCCCTTGGAGAAGGCTCCTGTTACACTGCCAGAAATGTATACTGTTAATCTTCCTCCCAGTTTTCCCCAAAGAGACCTAAAGCCTTTTATCAGGGTAACCATGTATTGGGGAAAAGGAAATGATAAGACATTTTGGGGATTATTAGACATTGGTTCATTAATGATATTTCAGGAGACCCAAAATGTCACTGTGGTCCACCAATCAGAGTAGGAGCTTATGGAGGTCAGGCTATAGGTGGAGTTTTATAGCTCAGGTCCATCTCACAGTGGGTCCAGTTGAGTCACCAGGCCCATTCTGTGGTTATTTTGTCAGTTCCAGAATGCACTCAGTCCCTGACTGGTGGAGTGAGTGCTATTAAGGTAGGAAATGCCAAGTGGAAGCCACTAGAACTGCCTCTACATAGCAAAATAGTAAATCAAAAACAATACCAGGGAAGCGGATTTGGCTGAACAGAGAGAGCATCTGCCTACCACATGGGAGGTTCATGGTTCAAACCCAGGGCCTCCCGACCCATGTGATGAGCTGGCCCACATGCAGTACTGATGCGCGCAAGGAGTGCCCTACCACGCAGGGGTGTCCCCCACATAGGGGAGTCCCTCGCGCAAGGAGTGTGCCCCGCGTAGAAGAGCCATCCAGCGCGAAAAAAAAAAAAGTGCAGCCTGCCCAGGAGTGACACTGCACACACAGAGAGCTGACGCAGCAAGATGACACAACAAAAAGACACAGATTCCTAGTGCCGCTGAAAAGAATGCAAGTGGACAAAGAGTGACACTGCACACACAGAGAGCTGACGCAGCAAGATGACACAACAAAAAGACACAGATTCCTAGTGCCGCTGAAAAGAATGCAAGTGGACAAAGAAGAACACATAACAAATGGACACAGAGAGCAGACAACAGTGGGGGGCAGGGAAGGGGAGAGAAATAAATTTTTAAAAAAACAAAAACAAAAAACAATACCAGACTGCTGGAGGAATTGCAGAGATCAGTACCACCATCAAGGACTTGAAGGATGTGGGGGTGGTGATTCCCACCACAAGCCCATTCAACTTTCCTACTTGGTCTGTGCAGAAAACAGATGGATCTTGGGGGATGACAGTGTATTATCATGACTTAACTGAGTGGTGACTCCAATTGCAGTGCATTACAGATGTGATATCATTGCCTGAGCAAATCAACACATCCCCTGGTACCTGGTATGCAGTTATTGGTCTCAAAAGTGCTTTTTTCTCAATTGCAGTTAATAAGGACCACCAGAAAGAGTTTGCTTTCAGCTGGCAAGGCCAGCAATATACCTTCACTGTCCTACCTCAAGAGTAAATCAACTTTCCAGCCCTATGTCATAATATTATCCACAAGGATCTTGATTGTCTCTGCCTCCCACAAGACATCACACTGGCCCACTATATTGATATCATACCAATTAGACCTAGTGAGCAAGAAGTAGCAACTACTCCAGACTTATTGGTAAGGCATTTTCATGAGAAATCATGGGAGATAAATCCAACAAAAATTCAGGATACTTTCACCTTGGTGAAATTTCTAGGTGTCCAGTGGTGTGAGGTATGTTGAGATATCTCTTCTAAGGTGAATTAGTTGTTGCATCTGGCCCCTCCTACAACCAAAAAAGAGGCACAATGCTTAGTTGGCCTCTTCAGACATTGGAGACAACATATTCTTTATTTGGGTGTGCTATTCCGGTCCATTTACCAAGTGATTATAAAAGTTGCTAGTTTTGAGTGGGGACTGGAACAAGAGAAGGCTCTGTGACAGGGGCAGGCTGCTGTGCAAGCTGCACTACCACTTGGGCCATATGATCCAGCAGATCCAATAGTGCTGGAAGTGTCTGTGGCAAATAGAGATGCTGTTTGGAGACTTTGGCAGGCTCCTAAAGGAAAGTCAAATCACAGATCCTTAGGATTGTGGAGCAAAGTCCTACCATCATCTGCAGATAACTACTCACTTTTGAGAAACAACTTTTGGCCTGTTACTGGGCCTTAGTAGAGACTGCTTAACCATGGGCCACCAAGTTACCATGAGACCTGAGTTGCCTGTCATGAGCTGGGTATTGTCTGACCCACCAAACTATAAAATTAGGCATGCACAGCAGCACTCCATCATAAAGGGAAGTGTTATATATAAGACAGGGTTCAAGCAGGTCCTGAGGCACAAGTAAGTTACATGAGGAAGTGCCCAAAATTCCAACTGTAAGCACTTCTGCCACATTACCTTCTCTTTCCCAGTCCACAGCTATAGTCTCTTGGGGAGCTCCTTACAACCAGTTGGCTGAAGAAGAGAAAACTCGGGCCTAGTCACAGATGGCTCTCCATAATATGCAGGCACCACCTGAAAGTGGACAGCTGAGCACTGCAGTCCATTCTGGGACATCCCTGAAGTACGGTGATTAGGGGAAATCCTCCCAGTGGCCAGAACATCAAGTGCACCTGGCTGTTCATTTTGCTTGGAGGAGTGTTTGTACACTGATTCATGGGCTGTTGCCAATGGTTTGGCTGGATGGTCAGGGACATGGAAGGAACATGATTGGAAAACTGGTGTCAAAGAGGTCTGGGAAAGAGGTATGTGGATAAACCTTTCTAAGTGGGCAAAAAAAACATGAAAATATTTGTGTCCTATGTGATAGCTCACCAGAGGGTGACTTCAGCAGAGGAAGATTCTAATAATCAAGTTGATAAGATGACTTGTCCTGTGGATAGCCATCAGCCTTTTCCCCCAGCCACTCCTATCATTGTCCAATGGACTAATGAACAAAGTGGCCATGGTGGTAGAAATGGAGCTTATGCATGGGCTCAGCAACATGAACTTCCCCTTACCAAGGCAGACCTGGCTACAGCCACTGCTGAGTACCTTATCTGTCAGCAGCAGAGACCCACACTCAGCCCTGATAAGGCACCATTTCCAGAAATGATCAACCTGCTACCTAGTGGCAGGTTGATTACATTGGACCACTTCCACCATGGAAGGGGCAGCAATCTGTTTTAACTGGAGTAGACACATACTCCAGATATGGGTTTACCTTCCCTGCACACATAGCTTCTCCCAAAACTACCATCTGTGGACCTACTGAATGTCTTATCCACCACCACAGTATTTCACACAGCATCACTTCTGATCAAGGAACCCACTTCACAGCAAATATGTGAAGGAATGACACATGCCCATGGAATTCACTGGTTTTACCATGTTCCCCATCATTCTAAGCTGCTAGATTGATAAAATAGTGGAATGGCCTTTTGAAGATGCAATTATAGTGCCAACTACATGGCAATACCCTGCAATGTTTTCCAGGAGGCTTTGTGTGCTCTAAATCAGCATCCACTCTATGGTGCTGTTTCTCCCATAGCCAGGATTCATGGGTCCAAGAATCAAGGGCTGGAAATGAGAGTGGAACCACTTACTATTACCCCTAGTGATCCACTGGGAAAATGTTTGCTTCCTGTCCCCACAACCCTAAGCTCTGCTGGTCTATAGGTCTTAGTTCCAAAAGAATGATTACTTCTACCAGGCAACACAACAATGATTCCACTGAACTGGAAGTTAATCTGCCACCTGGCCACTTTGGACTCCTTGTGCCTCTGAATCAACAGGCAAAGAAGGGAATTATCGTACTGGCCGGGGTGACTGATCCTGACTATCAAGGCGGAATAGGACTGTACCTACACAATAGAAGTAAAAAAGAGCTTGCCTGGAATACAGGAGATTCCCTAGGGAGTCTTCTTTTTTTTTGTCTTTATTTTTTTAATATTACATTCAAAAAATATGAGGTCCCCATATACCCCCTACCCACCTCACCCCACTACTCCCCCCATAACAACAATCTCCTCCATCATCATGAGACATTCATTGCATTTGGTGAATACATCTCAGAGCACGCTGCACCTCATGGTCAATGGTCCACATCATAGTCCACACTCTACCACGTTCCACCCAGTGGGCCCTGGGAGGACATACAATGTCTGGTAACTGTCCCTACAGCATCACCCAGGACAACTCCAAGTCCCGAAAATGCCTCCACATCTCATCTCTTCCTCCCATTCCCTACCCTCAGCAGCCACCATGGCCACGTTCTCCACACCAATACGTCATTTTCTTCTATTACTAATCACAATAGTTCATGAAGGGAAGCAGATTTGGCTCAATGGATAGAGCGTCCGCCTACCATATGGAGGGTCCAGGGTTCAAACCCCGGGCCTCCTTGACACGTGTGGAGCTGGCCCACGTGCAGTGCTGATGTGTGCAAGGAGTGCCGTGCCACACAGGGGTGTCCCCCGCATAGGGGAGCCCCACACGCAAGGAGTGCGCCCCATAAGGAGAGCCGCCCAGCGCAAAAGAAAGTGCAGCCTGCCCAAGAATGGCGCTGCCCACACAGAGAGGTGACACAGCAAGATAGCGCAACAAAAGAAACAGATTCCCATGCCACTGATAAGGATAGAAGCGGTCACAGAAGAACACACAGCAAATGGACACAGAGCAGACAACTGGGGCTGGGGAGGGGAGAAATAAATAAAAATAAATCTTAAAAAAAAAAAACAGTAGTTCATGAATAGATTATCAGTAAGTCCACTCTAATCCATACTCTATTCCTCCATTCTGTGGACCTTGGAATGGTTGTGTCCACTCCACTTACCTCTAGGGAGTCTTTTAGTAATACCATGCCCTATGATCAAAATCAATGGGAAATTGCAACCACCCAATCCAGGAAGGACTAACAATAGGCCAGAATCTTCATGAATTAAAATTTTGGGTCATCCCACTAGGCAAAGAGCCACAGCCAGCTGAGGTGCTTGCTGAAGGTAAAGGGAACATAATGGGTGGTGAAAGAATGTAATGATAAATATAAACTTCAACCACATGACCAGCTACAGAAATGAGGACTAAAATGGTCATGAATATTTCTTGTTTTGTTATGTTTGTATATGTACATAAAATGAATATCTTTGTTTTCTTCCCTATCCTTTCCCCTTATCATATAACATAAGTTGCATTAGTTTCATCAAATAGTATTTAAGGATATCAAGTTTAAGAGTGAATATTACCCAAGGACTTGCACCCTATTCTGGAGGGATTTAGTGCATTTCCAGTTGTGCACAGGACAGTTGAGTATTGTTAGGCAGAAAACATACAAATTCTTCTTTTTATTCAAAGATTAAGTATGGTCTAAAGTGATGTGTATGGTTGCCAAGTTGACAAGGAGTGTACTGTGATGGTTAGGCTAATGTGTCAACTCGTCCAGGTAATGGTGCCCAGTTATTTGATCAGCAAACACTGTGTTAATTGTAATAAAGATCATTTCCTGGACTTTAATCATCAATGAGGTAAATGTAGAGATGGCTGGTTAATTGTACAATCAACTGAGGAGATTACCATCAGCAATAAGTGACGTCCCATCCAATCAACAGAAGACCTTAAAAGGAGAAGTGATTTCAGCATTCCGACACAGAATTTTCATCTTTACTTCACATAGCCAGCAACTCCAGGGGAACTCAATGAGGACCTTCATCAAAGTCCCTGGCTTATAAGCTGCTCTACAGAAACTGGACTTGTGTATCCCCACGGTTGCGTGAGATGATTTTATAAAATCTCATACCATTCACAAATATCTCCTGTCAGTTCTATTTCCCTAGAGAACCCTGACTAATAAACTTATGACTTCTATTGATTGAAGCCTAAACAATGGGAAAACAGTAAGATGGGAAGGAGTAGGTAAGTAATAGTTATTAGCTGAGTATAGCCTTAAACTTGATATAAAACAAGCTTATTAATTTTGTTACTAGAAAAAAATTATACCACATCCTCTCAGATTTAAAAAGTTATTAACACTCTATAACTTATCTTTTTGTCCTCCTCAGTATCAATTATTTCAAGACTTTTTTTTTTAATGGGACTGGGTAGGTGGATAGAAAGGAAGAGAAGGCTTCAAATTAAGGAACTCTATATCTCCCTTCCGGCCAACCTCTGATGAAAGATACAATTCTGTAGTAGACATCACATGGATCAAAGGGGTCAAAAGTCAGAGAACTTTAAATTTTGGTTTGGAAACAAGAAGCCTCAATATGTTCTCTTAAAAGAGAGTAGGGACAAGCAGACCTAAATAAGAACAAATTAACACCAACTCAAAAGTTGTCTTAACCTTGCAATCACATGTGGTAATTCTATTGGTATATATTTTTTTCTTCTTTTGTACACCATTTTCTTTGAGAAGAAATATAACACATTTAATTTGGTCATTCCCTTCCTAAACTGGAAATGTATTATATGGTGTTAAAGAGCAGTAGTCAAACATTGAAGAAATAAAATTTGGGTCAGTTTTGCTTAAAATAGCTCTTCAACTTTTCTCAAAATTTTAAGAGTTTGAGTGAAAATTGCTGTTGACTTTATATTGTAAGGAGTGTAACTGAGCTACTTAAAATTCTAAGTCTATTAATAAATGACTAGCCAATGCTTAAGCCAAGAAAAAAAAAAGGAAATAAAAGAAATGGGTAAAAATAACAGCTTCAGAGTGTTGTCAGAAAATAAGACAAGGATGAACATAACTAGTGGAATCCTAAATTGAATTTCCTGAATTATGCAAATATTTTTAAAAACACAATCAAGCCAGTAATTTAAAGTAGGTCTAAACAAAAGTCCTAAAAAACACAAACTTCCTTTATTTCCCTCAAAAACAAGATTTATAAAAATCCCAAAAGATAACTATTTTGACCTCTCAATGAGAGGTTACAAAATCTGGAAATTTTTGTACACAGTCCTTCCTTAATAAATGTATGTAGCCTTTCTCTAACCATTTAATAACAATGCTTTTTTGTGTAGGAAGTTTATTTATTTATTACATTGTGTCCAATATTCAAGGAATAATAACTCAAAGCATCCCCCAGAAAAAGGAAACCCTTTAATCTGTTCTATGCCAGTGATCTAATTCTTGGCAATCCCAACATTCCCACTGCCAACTCCCCCACAAAATATTTTGTAATTTATTTTCACTAGTTATATTTTACAAAGTTTAAATTTTGTGTTTGATAATTGTGCAACATTCTATAGGGTCAATGGACATATGTGAGTTTATCAAAAACCAAGCAGGAGAAACCTGGCTCTAAGAAATGAGCAGATATGCAACTGCTGTTACAGAGATTTCACTGGATGGTTATTACACTCTACATGTAGCTCTGGAAGGTGAGTGTGTTATGAAACTTGATGCTATTAGAACCTGAACTTCTGATAATCTAGGAAGAGCCTTAGACTCTTGAAATACCAGAACCAGGGTATGTTGCTGCCCTGGCTGAATGCCCAGGCAGTGGCAGGAATATGCAGCTCAGCATCAAATGAGTGCCTGGTATGTTCAAAAGCACACTGCTTAGAACTGTAGACTTCATGACCAAACACCTTTTAAAAGAATGCTAGGTTATTTTCCAGCAAAAAGATCCTATTAAAAAGATTAGGGGGAAGGAAACGTGGCTCAAGTGATTGGGCTTCTGCCTACCATATAGGAGGACCCGGGTTCGATCCCTGGGGCCTCTTGGTTGAAAAAAAAAAAAAGCATGCCCGCATGGCGAGCCAGTGCCCATGCAGTGAGTCAAGTGCCCGCGGTGAGCCAGTGCCCAAGCAAGTGAGTCACACAGCAAGATGATGATGTAACAAAAGAGAAACGAAGGGGAGAGTCAAGGCAAGGTACAACAGAAACCATGAACCGAGGTGGCACAAGTCACAGGGAACTTCTCTCCACATCAGAGGTCCCCAGGATCAAATCCTGGTGAATCCTAGAGAAGAAAAACGAGAAGAGAAGACAAAAAATGGGAAATAAATACAGAAGACTACACAGTGAATAGGACAGAGACAGCAAAAAACAGCAGGGTGGGGGGAAGGGGAAGGAGGAAGGGAGGGAAAAAAAGGATTATGGGATAATATCTAGGAAAAGGAAAGATAAAAAACAGTGAAAGAGGTGAAATTATTATGCGTGTTGCTCAATGTGTGATTCAAAGACTAGCAGCTTTAGAAGCACCTGGCATTTATCTTTTAAAATGCAGATCCCAGACCTACTCAATGAAAACCTCTAAGGGTTAAACCCAGGAATATACATCTTTAAGATGCTCCCCAGAGTATCTTACGCACATGAAAATTTAAGAATAACTGTATTCAAGGGACTTTAGTTCATGAATCTAACTTATAAACTGAGAAAGCAAGTCCTAGTCATTGTACATAAACCAGGTTTTAAAGTCTAATGTACAATATTCTTTAAAACATCTCATCTGTGAAAAATAAGACATTTTTTCACTAGAATTAGCTATTCCCTGATTCCTGTAGTAGGAAGCAACCTCCTCAAAGAACAGCATATCTCCCAGTACTACTTTGTTCACCCTTCAACTCAGTTCCATCTAGACTCACAGAGGCCTTAAAACTGACTGGAAGATGAACCCATGGCCAGATTTTACCTCAGAATACCCTGATTCACAACCTTCATAAGCCTTCTTGCTGCTTTTCAAACCTGCTACATGAACTTTGTGTCTCCATATCACCTTCTTAGGTACCTGGTACTTCGGAAAAAAAAGGGTTTTGATCTCTGTTACCAAGTATCTTTCTTTATTAAAATGGTTATTTACAACAACTCAAAAAACTAAATAGTGATAATTCTCTAATAAATTACAAGTCACATACAATTTTTAAAACATGGACAAATTTTACATTATGCAGTAGCTGTACTGAAAAGATAGTAAATCAAATTTTTGCTGAGTTACTAATACATTTAACATGCATGAAAGGAGGAGGCCAGCAAGGAAACCTTTCACAAAAGAAATAATACTCCTATAATTTTAATAATTACCCCTAACTAAGCTGTTTTATAATTTCTGATTTTTAATATATTTCTTTCTTACATTAATGTCACTGAGAAAAGCACAGTAATACAATATAACAGCACTTAGAGAAATGTTTTAATCTAGAAAAGTTCTCAAAACCATTTGTCCTTAACCATGACCTATAGATTATACTTTTGATCCTTAACGCAAAGAATGATTTGAAGCCTGAGATCTTAAAAATAAAATACCTTCTCCTTCAGGGGTATATCCAATTCAAATGGATCATTTCTTAAAGCAGTGACACTTTTAATATGAATGTACTCAGTAGTTAATCAAATACTACACTCAAACACATTTATTTTCTCTGTTTCATATGGCATTTAGCTAGTAAGCAGTAAGTTTAGGTGTGGAGAAGGAGTAAAACAGTGGTATGGCAGTAAATGTTTAACAACTGGCTTTGAGGTTGGGAGAACCTTCATTTGTAGCATTTGCTAATTTACATAATGTAAATAGTCCCAGTGATCGATTTTAAGCTACCACCATGATGTCACTAACATGGAGATGGGAAGAATGTGCACAACTGGCTCTCGTGAGCTGGTTTCAGCACAGCACTGGAGGAAGCACACAAGGTACATGGAAATGATCCCATTTTCTTATGAAGACCCCTTCCCTACTTTCTTGCTCTTCACTACCACAGGCTTCACCCAGTACCTCATAAGCTTGCTTTGTCCAGCTCTCATCCTCCCAAGCTATGCCTTCAGAAATGCCTCTCTGAACTCATATTACCATAACCCTATCACTTATAATTTTTACCTTTATTAATAAAAGAGAAGTGATTTTTTCTCACCTTGCTCACAATCTGCATGATTTCTTATAATGCTCTTTAGAATAGGGCTTAAGGTCTATAACTACTGTTCTAGTTTAGTTTAACAACTAAAATAGCAGCGCCAAGAAGTTAATATTACTGAACAAGAAAAAGGCTGAAAAACAGATATTAATATATGAATTAGTCAAATAATTTTCATATTTCATATTCACCATATTTATTTTCCTTTGCATAAAAGATACCCCATGATTTAGTTTCCTAGGCTACTCAAAAAAATACTATGAACTGGGTTGACTTAAACAATGGGAACTCATTCATTTATGGTTTTGAGGCTGGGAAAATGTTCAAATCAAGACATCATCAAGGTAATGCTTTCTTCCTGAGGACTGGCTGCTGGATATCCTTGGATCCTTTGCCACATGGCAAGGCACAAGGTAGCACCTGCTGGTCTCTCCCTTCTCGGATTCCTAGTTTAATTGATTTCAACTTCTTGTTTCTGTGGTTTTCTATTTCTACGTCTGAATTTCATTCTCAAAAGGACTCCAGTAATATGATTAAGACCCATCCTGATTGAGGTGGGTCACACCTTAACTTAAGTAACCTCATCAAAAGGTCATACTTACAATGGGCTCATACCCACAGGAATGGATTAGATTTACAGCTTCAGAACTATACCCTAGAAAAAATAAAGTGTATCCTGCAAATATAAAAGTAAGCAGTAGAAATTTTCTATTTTAAAAATGCAATATTAGCAAGTTATAGTGTCAGACAGATATAGGTAACAATACCCATTGTAGCAGTTTGATGTTATTGATGAATTACAAAAAGATATATTGAATTATGTTTGTAAACTGATCTTTTCCTCTGGGCACATGAGATTATACTGGATTCAGAGGTTTACTTGATTAAGTAATTGTGTCAGTAGGGCATTGACTCCCCGCCCCTTGGTGGGTGGGGACTCACAGGCATGGCAAAGGACAGAGTTGAGGGTTTCTGATGTTAGAGTTTTGACATTGGAGTTAGATGCTGAAGACTTAAGCTGGAGCCCTGGGAAGTCAGCCCGCAGAAGAAAAAGAGGCAAGCCCCTCGAAGAAAGGAACCTAGAACCCAGAGAAAAGTAAGCCCCAGGAATGTAGGAACCCAGGAAGCCTGGACCCTCGCAGACGTAGGCAGCCATCTTGCTCCAAATAGACTATGGTGAGGGAAGTAACTTATGCTTTATGGCCTGTTATCTGTAAGCTCCTACCCCAGTAAAATATCCTTTATAAAAGCCAACCAATTTCTGGTATTTTTCATCAGCACCCCTTTGGCTGACTAATATACCCATGCCTATCAAAAGCATGGCCTTGGAGAGCGGACTTGACCCAATGGATAGGGCATCCGCCTACCATATGGGAGGTCTGCGGTTCATAACCCGGGCCTCCTTGTCCCATGTGGAGCTGGCCCATGCGCAGTGCTGATGCACACAAGGAGTGCAGTCCCACACAGGGGTGTCCCCCACATAGGGGAGCCCCACACGCAAGGAGTGTGCCCTGTAAGGAGAGCCACCCAGCATGAAAGAAAATGCAGCCTGCCCAAGAATGGCACCACACACACACGGAGAGCTGACACAGCAAAGATGACGCAACAAAAAGAAACACAGATTCCCGGTGCCACTGATAAGGATAGAAGCAGTCACAGAAAAACACACAGCGAATGGACATAGAGAGCCGAAAACTGGGGGTGGGGGAAGGGGAGAGAAATAAATAAATAAATAAATCTTTAAAAAAAAAAAAAAAGCATGGCCTTGAACAAAATGCTTAATGTTGCTGGGCCCTTTTTCAAAAATGGAAATCACAGTATCTACCTCAAAAGGTTTTTGTAGAATTACATGAAAACGTCTGCAAAGTACCCAGTGCTGACACAGAATCAAAACTCTAAAAATTGTAGCTATTCTTTTTAATTTTCTATATAGCACATGTCCTAGGCCTAGCAATTCTTTTGTAAGAGTTTCTATAGTTCAAGAGGAAAATCTCCTCAAAGGAATATTAAGCGTTTACATGGTTTTGAATATTCCCTATGTGCCCTGGCATCCCAGGTCTCTTGGGCCCTGGTGCAACCATAGCCCCAACTCTAGCCTTGTCCAACTCTTGCTGCCCATCACTGAACCCCAAGTAAAAGGCATAACCCTTTGTAAAAAAGCAAGACAAGCAGCCCTGCTTAATTGGAAACAGAAACTAAAATGCATCATTGAGTTTTTGATACCTTGACCAAAAAGGGGAAATATTAAATGCAAATGAGTTTTTATGGCTAAGAGACTTCAAAGTGAGTTAGGAGGTCATTCCAGAGGTTATGCATCTCAGGAGGATCTCACTGACTGCCATGGTAAACAATGCCTCAAGCAGGGGTGCTCTTGAGGGCTCGAGAGACATCTGGTCACTATAGGCAGGGCAGACAACCCCAAGAAATCAGGACCCCATTGGTGGGCCTTACCATGGAACATATGGTAACTTATCTCCCTGATGTAACAGAGTTAGACTCATTTATAATTTTCCTACACATGGTTCTTCTTCACCTTTTATTTGAACCCATAATTAGCACTATATCCATTAAATATATATCCTAGAGACTTAAATCTTCAGTCTGTTGCATGTGCTGGTTGAGCCCTGAATCTTAGCAGAGTTGCAGCCAACACCTACTCTCCAGGTCATTGGACTCGCCCAGGACAACTAACAAAATGATGATGATGAACAACACCCATATCAAAAAACAGAGGGTATTACAACTGCAAGCAGGACAGTTCCATCCTTATGCTGCAGGTGATATAAGCCCCTTCTCAATCATAAGCAGAGTGGAAATCACCATCCCAAAATCCTCAAGACTGAGGAATGAACAAACATAATGGGGGACTGCAACCACGGAGCAAAGCAGACTTATTATTCTAGTCATGTTAGAACTTGTAACATTGATATAAAGATAGTGGTCACCAAAGGTTCTAAGGAGAGGGGAGGGAAGAACAGGGGAACATTGGGCATTTTGGGGACATTGGCATTGTTCTGCATGATTTTCCAAAGACAGATAAAGGTCGTTATCTGGTGATTAAATGCTATGACAGATAAAGGTCATTCATTATACATTGTCAAAACCCATAAAATTGTACAATGCAACATGTAAACCATAATGTAAACTATAGACTATAGTTAGTAGCAATGTTTGAATATTTTTGCTCATCAATTGTAACAAATGTACCACACTACTGAAACATGTTATTAACAGGTGAAAATGGGGGGTGGGGGTATATGGGAATTCTCTATATATTCAATGTAACTTTTCTGTAATCTGAAACTTCTTTAAAAAGAAAGTTTTTAGAAATTAACATCAAATGAAGACATTAAAGAGAAATGAAAAGCTAACTAATGGAAACAAGAAGACAAAGTTATCGTTATCAGCAAATACCTGGTGTCCTCCTTCTTGGAGGAAATAACATCATCAAATGAGGAATTCCTCAATATTCTAACTCTAAAAGTGCAGACTTACTTGTAGCTTCCCTCACATTTTCCTATATCCATTTGGTTAAAATAAAAGAAATTTCCTTCCATCCTTCTTATGTTTAAAGCTAATTCCTATCCTAATCTCCAATCTCTCAATGACTCTTTCTCTCGTTTACATTCAGTGGCACCAACTTTTAAGTTCTAATACTCCTATCATGTTCCTTTTCAAATTCCCTGGCCCACAAGACCCTTACCAATTGGCTTTTTTTCTGTTCCAGCTGTTTTGCCTCTCTTAACCTCATCTCTTGCTATCCCTCCCTCACTTCACCTCGAGCCCTACTGTACCCCTTGTTAAATGTTAAACACACAGCTCCCATTTTAGAACCTTCTCACTTGCCTCTGCCTGCAGAGACATCAGCATGGCTTGTTTGCTCATTTTCTTCAGGAATCTCAATTGTTACTATTTCAGACAGGCCTTCTCTGTCATTCTATATAAAATTATAAATCCACACCCCAGCCCCCTGGCACACTTTATTCCCGTAAGCTTGCTTAATTTTCTCTACAGAACTTATCATCACCTAACATTCCATATGTTTGTTTATTATTGCCCTCTCCCCAACAGAATGGAAGTTCCTTAATGGCAGGGGTTTTTGCCTGGCACATAGTAAATAATTTCATAATTATTGAATGAATCCATCAATTAACCACAGCACATTAAATATAGATAAATATACAGATACAACAGAGATCTTGAATTTTATTTAAACACACACATATATACATTAAGGAGTACAACAAAGAAGTATTGGTGGTTATACTATACTTAAAATTGTATAAATGGATTACAATAAGAAAAAATAATTTTCTACACATAAAAATATATGCTTAAAAACTTACATGCACATAACACTTTCCTTTAATGTAATCAAACAAATTTAAAAAGCAATGAAGAAGGGCGTACTTCAGAGAGAACTGTATGCACTGCCCAAAGCAGAATGTGATCACAAAAACATTTCTGTTGCTACAACCCAACACTCAGGAATGAAGGCAGCAGGTGCCATGGATGTGCTCAACCATGCAATAAACCTCCACACTCATTACCTGCTTTGGAAGTAACAAGTTGCAGAACAAGAGGACGTCTCGTTATGATGCCTGACCCTCGAGGGAGAAAATCCCTAAAAAATAAGAAATAATAGATTAATGCATTAAGGAATTCTGATCACCTAGAAATTAATAAGTCAAGTCCCAGAGTAATTTTTGTGATTCTCAACTTTCAATGCATCACTCATCTAAAGTATGCTAGGCCTATCTTATAAAAGAAGTATTTACAATGTTTTAAAAAAGAGAGGGGAAGGGCCCTGTAGCAGTTTGATATAGTTATGAATTCCAAAAATAGATATTGGATTATGTTTTATAATCTGGTTTGTACCTGGGCATGACTGAGTTATGATTAGGGCTTTGATTGGGCCACGTCATTAGGGCGTTGAGTCCCCATCCTTTGGTGGGTGGGGACTCACAGATAAAAGGCATGGCAAGGAGAGAGTAGATGTTTTTTTATGTTGGAGTTTTTATGCTGGAGTTTGATGCTGAAGCCTTAAGCTGGAGCCCCGGGAAGAAAGCTCACAGAGGAAACAGATGCAAGCCCTAGGAAGAGAGGAATGTTGAGCCCAGGAAGAAGCAAGCCCTAGAAAGAGAGGAACCCTGAACCCAGAGAGAAGCAAGACCCTGGAAGGGAGGAACCCAGGAAGCCTGAACCCTCACAGCCGTCGGCAGTCATCTTGCTCCAACACATGAAAACAGACTTTGGTGAGGGAAGTAACTTATGCTTTATGGCCTCGTATCTGTAAGCTCCTACCCCAATTAAATACCCCTTATAAAAACCAACCAATTTCTGGTATTTTGCATCAGCACCCCTTTGGCTGACTAATACAGGCCCTTATATCAAATTTTAATACATGTGCATGATCATAATGACCTCATTGGAATATATCACTCATTCATTTAGATGGAATTAATAAAAGTTTATATTAAGTTTTCATTATAATCAATTTGCTATTGATTTTCAGAGAATCAGAATTAATAAAAACATTTGATACTAAAATTAGTCCTTAAACTCTTTGTGATGACTCAAAATTCAATACTTTGCTCTGCTTCAAGATCAATATTAGTATTATCAAATACTAATCATTACTAAAAGTGCATTAGATGTTTTCTAAATATTCTTAAAATCCCCCCTCCAAAACAGTCACACATAAAATGATGGATCAAATAGAGGCAAATATGTGTCTAGAAATTAACAGCAGCAAGAAATATTGAAACTTGAGTTTCACATTTGTTCTTATTCCTGATAAAAGGGAGTTTCTTGAAAAATAAAGATCACATTTAAAATGGCATGTTAATATGCATTAGACCAATAAAACTGCAATGAAGAGAGCATTATATACTTAACTGTACTGCCACATAAATCATTACAGTTTCTACAATGCGAAAGAAGAATTCATAAACATTCCTATAATTTTAAACTCATTTAGAATGTTTCACAAACTTTTAGAAGAATTGTTTAAAAAATCAATTCCAAGTGGGTTTTTCACTCAACTGCAGTGTTTCCCAGAGTAGGTTCCAGGACCACAAGCAAGTGTTAGGTTCCTATGGATTCAGAATATTCATGGAGAGGCATGTGGCAGCTGTTACCTTAGTAAGTTCCCCCATGGAATTCCGATGCCCACCAAGGTTAGAGAATTACTGGCCTGATATCAGGATATGTTGCTTAACGATTCAGTAAGCAATAATGGGGTGGGGCATACAACAAGTTTTGAGGGAAATTTGTCAGATCAGAGCTTCTACACTGTAGCAGTTTGATGTTATTTAAGTATTCCAAAAAAGACATTGATTATGTTTGTAAACTGGACGAACTGTTCCTCTGTGCATGATACCCTTTGATTGTATTAAAGTCAAAGGTTTTACATTTACTTGATTAAATCAACATTAGGGCCTTGATTTGACCACATCAGTAGGGTGTGACTCAGAGTTGAGTTCCCACTCCCTTGGTGGGCTGACATAAACAGACACTCAGTCAAGAAGACACACAGAAGAAAAAGATATGGAAGAGGAGAAAACTTGGTCATTTCGGTTCTGCCATGTGACAGAAAGAAGGCTCAAACAACCAAAGCCCGAGGAAGAGAGATGAGCCCTATGCCAGCCTACAGCTGAGATCAGAAGAAGCTGGGCCCACAGAGCCTTAAGAGGAAGAAGGAAGGATAGACAGAGATTGCCCTCCATCTTGCTTTAACAAGCAGCTTGGGTTGGACTCTTTAGGGCCCATAACTAAACTTTTATCCCAAATAAACACCCTTTATAAAAGTCAACGGATTTCTGGTACTTTGCATCAGCACCCCTTTTGGCTGACTAACACAGAATTTGGTACCAGGAATGGTGTCATGCTTTTGTAATTACCAAAAATGCTGAAACAGTTTTTTAATGGATAAGGGGTATTTTTTGGAGAAATTGTGAAATACTTGATAGAAAAGGCCTAGACTGTTTGAAGAGACTGTTGATAGGAATGTGGAACCTAAAGTTATTTCTGATAAGGCCTTAGAAGGAAATGATGAAACTATTATTGTAAACTGGAAGAAAGGTGACCCATGTTTTTAAGTTGCAGAGAACTTGGCAAGACTGACTCCTAATGTTATATGGAAAACAGAATTTGAAAATGGTGAGCCTGGACATTTAGCTAGAGATTTCCAAAGTAAACATGGAGCTTGCAGCTGGCTTCTCCTTGAAGCTTATAGTAAAATGTTAGAGGAAAGCGGTAAGCTGATAACTGAATTGTTGAGCACAAAGAAAACAGAAAATGATTCCAGAAATTCCACACCTCTGGAAATCTAGCCCCCAGATGACAGTGCCCCATTTAAGGAATTAACTAAACTTGGAACTTATAAGCCAGGATTGAAAATGCAGTTATCCAGGAAGGACTTATGAAGAAGTCTTCCTATCTGATGGCTTGGATCCCTGCTTCCCACACAGTAAACCATCAAAGCCTTTTGTGATAGCTGTGTGAACAAAATCACTGTCAGCCTGGACTGAAAGGGACTTGAAGGGGAGAGATGGAAGGAAAAATAGTTTTCAGAGGAAAACCATGGAAGCTGAGGTCTGGAATTAAGACATATCCTTGGGCCAAGAGAAGAACCCTATCCATGTGTAACAGAGAGTGAGTTTGCGCCAGCATTTGAAGAGGGTGTATGTCCCAGTCTGCTGGGCTCCCAGAGCCTAAAGAGGAAGAAGGAAGGAGAGATCAGACAGAGGTTGCTCGCCATCTTGCTTTAACACATGGCAGCAGACTTGGGTGAGGAAGTAACTTTGAGTTTGACTCTTTAGGGCCTTATAACTATAAGCTTTTACCCCAAATAAATACCCTTCTTAAAAGCCAACAGATTCTAGTACTTTGCTTCAGCACACCTTTCACTGACTAATATAGGTGTATTTAAGTTACTGAAAAACTGCCAACTGAGAATTCTTTATCTGGCAAAATTGTTCTTCAAAAATGAGAGAGAAGGAAATGGATGTGGCTCAACCAATTGGGTTCCTATCTACCATATAGGAGGTTCAGGATTCGATGCCTAGGGCCTCCTGGTGAGGGCAAGCTGGCCAACACAGCAAGCTGGCCCATGTAGAGTGCCGACCCATGCTGGAATATGGCCCCGCACAGGAAAGCCACCCTGCATAGGAATGCCACCTCACGTGGGAAAAAGCTACCCCATGCAGGAGCACCAGCTAATGCAGAGAGCTGGCACAGCAAGATGATGCAACAAGAGAACACAGAGGAGAGAAAATAAGATGTAGCAGGGAAGCTGAGGTGGCACAAGAGAGTAATCGTCTCTCTCCCACTCTGGAAGATCCCAGGATTGGTTCCCGGAGTTGTCAAATGAGAATACAAGCAGACACAGAAGAACACACAGTGAATAGACACAGAGAGCAGAACAAAGTGGAAATTGGGGTGATAAATTTTTTAAAATGAGGGAGAGTTTGAAGTCTTCACAAACAAACAAAAACTGAGAGAAAATGTTACCAAAAGATGAGAATTACAAGAAATACTAAAAGAAGTACTATAGCCTGCAAGGAATGAAAAAAGGTATAATGGTTAGGCTATTGTATCAACTAGGCCAGGTAATTGTGCCCAGTTGTTTGGTCAAGCAAGCACTGGGCTAACTATAATACAAAGGTATTTATGGACTTTAGTCACCATTGACTTTACTGCAGTGGTAAATCATAGATCGCTGGTTATAATTACATCAATCAGGGAGATTGCCATCAGCAATGAGTGATGTTAAACCCAATCAGTTGAATGCCTTAAAAAGGGAAGTGATTCTAGCATTGAAAGAGGAATTTCCCAGCTTGTCTTTGGACAGCCATTATCTCCCAGAACTCGTCAAGGACCTTCATTGGACTTTCATTGCAGTGCTTGGTTGCAGCCTTCCTATGTAACCTGAATTTGTGCATCCCCACGGCTGTGTGAGAGACTCTTAAAGAATCGCATATTATTGACAGATATATCTAGTTGATTCTGTTTTCATAAAGAACCCTGGCTAGTACAGCTTGGTACTGGGAGTGGTTCTTGAGGAACAGAGTCTTAAACATGGGATGTCAGAGGTGGTTCTGGGAGTTTTACAATTGTCTTTCTACTCTAATTGGACTCAAGGGGACTGATGACTCCCCGTTTCCAATAATGAAGAGGCCACTAACAGCCCATGGCGTGAGTTGGCAATCAAGAGACGCAAAATAGCATCACTGAATTCCCCTACTTCTACACTTATTAGAAGCAAGGATCTGGGTGAGAGTGTTTTCAACACCTTAACAGAGTTTTGTGGAGTCAAAGGGTATAATGATGTTTGATGGCTCCTCCTAGATACTCTGGATACTGTTACAAAAGAAAGAGATGAGTTAAAGGCTTCAAATTTGAAACTTAAACACTGCATGAATGATGCAAAAGTTTCTATGTGTGCTCTGAAAGTAAACCCTGTCTCCTGTAGCCACAGGCTTGAAATATCTGAGAACCAAACTCAGACTTTCATTGTATGAGTAGCAGAGTTAAAAAAGAAAGTAAAATCTCAACACCACAGGGTTTCTGCAGTTAAAGTGAAGGCATTGATGGAAAGAGTGGAATCCAGAGAATAGGAATGGAGACATATGGGATGAAGATGATATTAATGGAGACATTAGAACCCTGAATTCTGCTGACACTTTACCAGATAAGTCTGCCAAGGCCTGCCCTGTCCAGGACAGACCTTGTCAACTTTGTATCATCCAGCCTCCTGCCTGCCCCTGGGAGTCTGAAACAACTTTCAGCCAAACTGAAGCCTACCCTGCCCAACCTCTGGCTTGCCCCAGGGATTTCTGGACCTCCTCACAGCCCTGAGGTATGTACCAGCCAAACTCCAGCATGTATGGCCTAGCCTCCAGTCTGTCCTGAGGAAACTGCCTTCCAACCCTGCCTGAAGAGATAAATCCTGTCTCACCAGAAGAAAATGCAAGGGAATGCCCCGAGGTCAGTAGCTTGCAAGGCATTTCTAATCCTTCTCCTTACCCACCCACACCACCTCTCTTGTCTTCGAGACCTATTACTAGACTAAAATCAGAACAAGCCCCCCAAAGGTGAAATACGAAGTGCGACCCATGAGGAAGTAAGGTATACTCAGAAAGAACTGCATGAGTTTTCCAACTTATATAGACAGAAATCAGGGGAATATGTGTGGGAATGGATACTAAGGGCATGGGATAATGACGGAAGGAATACAAAGTTGGATCAGGCTGAATTTACTGATATGGGCCCATAAGCAGAAATTCTGGATTCAACGCTATAGCTCAAGGAGCTGGACTCTGATGTGATCTTTGTCCACAAGCCTCTCCTGTTACTTTTACCAGATCTGTAGTTGGTGCTGGGGTTTAGTGTATACTCAGGAGACCTGAATCTCTAGACTGATCAGGTGATAGCCAGGCCCCGAGCCTCAACAGACTTCAGCTCCTACACTCTGGTTTATTGGACTTACCCCACTCAGCTAACATGGAGGTGAAGAAGGTGAACCACCACACCAGGGAGCCAAGAGTGCCTACAACTGAAAGTAGGAGAATTACATCCAGCATCCATGTGGAATCTAAGCCCCCTCTTGACATAGATGTGGAGTGGACACAACCACTCTAAGGTCCACAGGATGGAGGAAAAGAGTATAGATTAGAGTGGACTTACTGATATTCTATACATGACTTACTGATATTCTATATATATTCTATACTGATATTCTATACATATTGTGATTAGTAATCGAAGAAAATGTGGCACTGGTGTGGAAAAAGTGGCCATGGTGGCTGTGGCGGGTAGGGAGTGGAAGAGATATGATGTAGGGGCATGTGATGTAGGGGTTGGAGTTGTCCTGGGTGGTGCTGCAGGGACAGTTACCAGACATTGTATGTCCTCCCATGGCCCACTGGGTAGACTGTGGGAGAGTGTGGGCTATGGTGTGGACCACTGACAGTGGGGTGCAGCGTTGCTCAGAGATGTATTTACCAAGTGCAATGAATGTTTCATGATGATGGAGGAGGTTGTTGTTATGGGGGGAAGAGAGAGCGGTGAGGGGGTTGGGGGGTATACGGGGCCTTATATTTTTTTAATGTAACATTAAAAATAAAAAGACAAAAAAAGGGGGGGAGGGGTGTGTAGAAAGGGCTCTAACTGTTTTGACGGCTGATTGAAACATGGGCCAAAAGATGGCCTAGCATGCCTGAGGTTGAGCTGCCCGATTTCCCTGGTACACAGTAGAAGAGGGAATTCAAATAGAGAGTTTGGAATGTTACAAGGGATTTACCATTTGAGACCTGCCCACCCACCCCAGGAATGTCCAGAGGACACACCTTTAACCAGGACTGAAGAGCTCTGTGGTTGCTCTTCTCTGTAGTCCATATATTACTGGAGGGAGGGCTGTCATGGAATCAGAATCCATAAATGTTATAGGGATGATTGGATGTCAGTCTGGTAAAAGTCAAGTATTGGCAGTTAATCACCAAAGTCAAGGGAGGTGTGGCTACTGCAATGAAAGGCAGATTCAAAAAAACACTCAAAATAATCTAAGTCACGTAGAGTTATGGCATTGGATAATATGTAATGGGTACCTAGCAGATAAATAGATGGGCAGTCTACTAAATTTCTTCTGGATCTATATAAACAGAAGAGTTCTAGGTCAAGTGAACAAAACCAAATTACAGACACAAAGAATCATGTCCCCTTAATCAATTCCCAGACTTGATAGTTTACAGACCCAGAGCCCCTTGAATAAGGAGGAAGCCAGCTCTCCTTGGGGAGGGATCCTGTTAAACTGCCAAAAATTTATACTGTTAGTCATCCTCCCACCTTTCCCCAAGGAGATCTATGCCTTTTACCAGAATAACTGCAGTGGGGAAAAGGAAATGATCAGACATTTTGGGGATTATTAGACGCTGGCTCAGAAGTGACATTAATTCCAGGAGACCCAAAACGACACTGTGGTCCATCAGTCGGAGTAGGGGCTTATGGAGGTCAGGTGATTAATGGAGTTTTAGCTCAGGTCCATCTCACAGTTGGCCCAGTGGACCCCTGGACCCATTCTGTGGTTATTTCCCCAGTTCCAGAGTGCATAATTGAAATAGACATACTTAGTAACTGGCAGAATCTCAACATTGGATCACTGACTTGTGGAGTGAGGGCTATTATGGTTGGAAAGGCCAAGTGGAAGCCACTAGAGCTGGCCCTACCTAGCAAAATAGTAAACTAAAAACAATGCCAGATTCCTGGAAGGATTGCAGAAATTAGTGCTACCATCAAGGATTTGAAGGATTCAGGGGTGGTGAATCCTACCACATCCCCATTCAACTCTCCTGTTTGGCCTATACAGAAAACAGATGAATCTCGGAGGATGACAGGTTATCGTAAACCTAACCAGGTGGTGACTCCAACTGCAGCTGGTGTCCCAGGTGCGGTATCATTGCTTGAGCAAATCAGCACATCCCCTGGTACCTGGTATGCAGCTGTTGATTTGGCAAATGGTTTTTTCTCAATTCCTGTTACTAAGGACCACCAGAAAGAGTGTGCTTTCAGCTGATAAAGCCAGCAGTATCCCTTCACTGTCCTGCCTCAGGGGTATATCAGCTCTCCAGCCATATGTCATAATATTGTCCACAGGGATCTTGATCATCTCTCCCTCCCACAAGACATCACTCTGGTCCATTATATTGATGATATCATGTTGATAGGACCTAGTGAGCAAGAAGCAGTAAAGATTCTAGACTTATTATAAGGCATTTGTGTGAGAGAAGATGGGAGATAAATCCAACTAAAATACAAGTCCTTCCACCTCAGTGAAATTTCTAGGTGTCCAGTGGTGTGGGGCATGTCAAGATATCCCTTCTAAAGTGAAGGATAAGCTGTTGCATCTGGCTCCTCCTACAACCAAAAAAGAGGCACAACGATTAATTGGTCTCTTTGGATTTTGGAGATAACACATTCCTCATTTGGGTGTGCTACTCCCACCCACTTACCAGATGACCAGAAAAGCTGCTAGTTTTTGACCGGGGACTGGAACAAGAAGAGGTTCTGCATCAGGTCCAGGCTGCTGTGCAAGCTGCACTACCACTTGGGCCATATGATCCAGCAGATCCAATGGTGCTGGAAGTTTCAGTGGCAAATAGAGATACTATCTTGAGCCTGTGGCAGGCCCCTATAGGAGAATCACAATGCAGACCCTTAGGATTTTGGAGCAAAGCCCTGCCATCCTCTGCAGATAACTACTCCCCTTTTGAGAAACACCTTTTGGGCTGCTACTGGGATTTAGTAGAGACTGAATGCTTAACCATGGGCCATCAAGTTACCATGAGACCTGAGTTGCCTATCATGAGCTGTATATTGTCTGACCCACCAAACCATAAAGTTGGGCATGTACAGCTGCACTCTATAATCAAGTAGAAGTGGTATATACAAGATAGCTCTCAAGTAGGTCCTGAGTAAGTTACATAAGGAAGTAGCCTTCATGTAGCCCTCAGGGGTGTGTCACCACCCCTGCCATCTTACCTTCTCTTACCCAGCCCAGAGCTTTGGCCTCTTGGGGAGTCCCTTGCAATCAGTTGAGTGAGGAAGAGTAAACTCGGGCCTGGTTTACAGATGGTTCTGTACGATATGCAGGTACCACCTGAAAGTGGACAGGTGCAGCACTGCAGCCCATTTCTGGGATATCCATGAAGGACAGTGGTGAGGGCAAATCTTCCCAGTGGGCAGAATTTCAAGCAGTACACCTGGTTGTTCATTTTGCTTGGAAGAAGAAATGGTCAGAGGAGTGTTTGTATTCTGATTTATGGACTGGATGGTCAGGGACTTGGAAGGAACATGATTGGAAAATTGGTGACAAAGAGGTCTGGGGAAGAGGTATGTGGATTGACCTTTTTGAGTGAGAAAAAAACATGAAAATTTTTGTGTCCCACGCGAGTGCTTAAACAGAGGTTAACTTCAGAGGAAGATTTTAATAATCAAGTGGATAAGATAACCTGCTCTGTGGCTAATGCTCAGCCACTTGCCCCAGCCACTCCTGTCATTGCCCAACGGACTCATGAACAAAGTGGCCATGGAGGTAGGGATGGGGGTTATGCATGCACTCAGCAACACAGACTTCCCCTTACCAAGGTTGACCTAGCTACAGCCACTGCTGAGTGCCCAATCTTCCAGCAGCAGAGATCCCTACTCAGGCCCCATTATGGCACCATTCCTCAATATAACCAGCCTGCTACCTGGTGGCAGGTTGACTACATTGGTCTACTTCCACCATGGAAGGGGCAGCTATTTGTTTTAACTGGAATAGACAAATAGTCTGGATATGGGTTTGCATTTCCTGCATGCAATGCTTCTTCCAAAACTACTACCTGTGGACTTACCAAATGTGTTATCTACTGCCATAGCATTCCACACAGCATTGCTTCTGATCAAGGTTCCCATTTCACAGCAAATGATGAGCGGGAATGGGCACACACCTATGGAATTCACTGGTCTTACCATGTTCTCCATCACCCTGAAGCAGCTAACTGATAGAACAGTGGAATGGCCTTTTAAAGACTCAATTACAGCACCAACTAGATAGCAATACCTTGCAGGGCTGGGGCAATGTTCTCCAGGAGGCTGTGTATGCTTTAAATCAGCATCCATTCTATGGTGCCGTTTCTACCATAACCAGGATCCATGGGTCCAAGAATTAAGGGGTGGAAATGGGAGTGGCACAATTTACTATTACCTGTAGTGACCCACTAGGAAAATTTTTGCTTCCTGTCCCTGCAACCTAAAACTCTGCTGGTCTATTGGTTTTAGTCCCAAAAGGAGGACTGCTGTCATCAGGGAACACAACAATGATTCCATTGAACTGTAAGTTAAAACTGCCACCTGGCCACTTTGGGCTCCTCTTACCTCTGAATCAACAGTCAAAGAAAGGGGAAGCAGACTTGGCCCAGTGGATAGGGCATCCATATACCAGTGGATAGGGCGTCCGTCTACCAGTGGATAGGGTGTCCGTCTACCACATGGGAGGTCCGCGGTTCAAACCCCAGACCTCCTTGACCTGTGTGGAGCTGGCCCGTGCGCAATGCTGATGCGCACAAGGAGTGCCCTGCCACGCAGGAGTGTCCCCGCATAGGGGAGCCCCACGCACAAGGAGTGCACCCCGTAAAGAGAGCCACCCAGTGCAAAAGAAAGTGCAGCCTGCCCAGGAATGGCGCCACACACATGGAGGGCTGACACAGCAAGATGATGCAACAAAAAGAAACACAGATTCCCATGCTGCTGACAAAAACAGAAACAGACAAAGAAGAGCACACAACAAATGGACACAGAGAGCAGACAGCGGGGAATTGGGGGAGAAGGGGAGAGAAATAAATAAAAAATAAATCTTTAAAAAAAAACAATCAAAGAATAGAATTATTGTACTGGCTGAGGTGATTGATCCTGACTATCAAGGGGAAATAGGACTGCATCTACATAATGGGGGTAAAGAAGAGTTTGCCTGGAATATAGGAGATCCTCTAGGGCATCTCCTAGTACTACCATGTCCTATGATTAAAGTCAATGGAAAATTGTAACAACCCAATCCAAGCAGGGCTAACAATGGCCCAGAATTTTCAGGAATGAAAGTTTAGGTCATCCCACCAGGCAAAGAACCACAGCCAGCTGAAGTGCTTGCCCTATGGAAACAATGGAATGGGTAGTGGAAGAAGTAGTGATAAATATGAACTTCAACCACGTGACCAGTTACAGAAACAAGGACTATAATGGTCATAAATCTTTCTTCCTTGTTTCATTATGATGATGATTGTATATGTACACAAAACAAATTTCTTTGTCTTCGTCCCCAAACTTTCCCTTATAATAAGCTTTTTTTTAAGATTTATTTATTTCTCTCCCCTTCCTCCCCGCCCCCCCCCCCCCCCGCCCCCAGTTGTCTGTTCTCTGTGTCTGTTTGCTGGGGCTTCTTCTTTGTCCGCTTCTGTTGTTGTCAGTGGCACAGGAATCTGTGTTTCTTTTTTTTGTTGCATCATCTTGTGTCAGCTCTCCGTGTAAGCAGCGCCATTCTTAGGCAGGCTGCACTTTCTTTCGCGCTGGGTGGCTCTCCTTAGGGGGCACACTCCTTGCGCGTGGGGCTCCCCTATGCAGGGGACACCCCTGCGTGGCACGGCACTCCTTGCACGCATCAGCACTGCACATGGGCCAGCTCCACATGGGTCAAGGGGGCCCGGGGTTTGAACCGCGGACCTCCCATGTGGTAGACGGACGCCCTAACCACTGGGCCAAGTCCATTTCCCCCTTATAATAAGTTGTATCCATTTCATGTCATAATATTTGAGGATGTCAAGTTTGAGAATAAATATTACTCAAGAACCTGCACTCTATTCTGTATGGAATTAATGTGTTTCCAGTTGTACACATGAGAGTTGAACATTGAAAGGCAGAAATACATATATATGCATGTCTGTTATTGTTTTCACTTAGAAAACAAAAAGGTAATGTGTATGGTTGCTGAGTTGACAAGGGATAGACTGTGATCATTAGGCTATTGCGTCAACTTGGCCAGGTAACTGTGCCCAGTTGTTTGGTCAAGTAAGCACTGGGCTAACTGTAATACAAGGGCATTTATGGACTTTAGTCACCATTGACTTTACTGCCATGGTAAGTCATAGATAGCTGGTTATAATTACATCAATCAGCAATAAGTGATGCTAAACCCAATCAGCTGAATGCCTTAAAAAGGAAAGTGATTCCAGCATTTAGAGAGAATTTCCCAGCTTGTCTTTGGACAGCCGATATCTCCCAGAACTCATCAAGAACCTTCACTGGACTTTCACTGCATGAGAGACTCATAGAATTGCATACTATTGACAGATATCTCTTGTTGATTCTGTTTCCATAGAGAACCCTGACTAATACAAAGGGTGAGAAACCTGGAGAAGAGTGTTTAAATGAAGATTATTAGTAAGGGCAAATTAAAGGGTAAAAAGACAAACAACAGTAAGAAATGACAATGGAAAGTCAACGGATAAAATGGACGAAGTAAGTATTATCTTTACAGTAATAACATTGAACATTAATGGATTGAATGTTTCAGTTGAAAGACAGACTGACAGAATGGATAAAAGAAAAAAAAACAAGAGCCTTCTATATGCTGACTACAAGAAACTCACCTCACATATAAGGGCACAAACAGGTTGAAAGTGGAAGATTGGAAAAGATATTCCATGCAGATAGTAATAAAAGAGCAGCTGGAGTAGAGATACTAATAGAAGAAAAAATACATTTTACACACACACACACACAAACACATTTTTTTAAAGGAGTACCAGTAATTGAATCCAGGACAGGCCTTATATATTGGAAACAGGTGTGCAACCACAGAGCTACATCAGCTCCCCAATGTGAGTTGGTTTTATTATTTGTTTGTTTGTTAATAGGAGGTCCTGGGGATCAAACCTGGGACCTTGCATGTGGGTAGCAGGTGCTCAGCCACTTGAGTTACATTGCTCCCAATATCAGACAAAATATGTTTTAAAGGCAAAACTTACAAGAGAGGAAGACTGTCATTGTATATTAATAAAGGGGCAATTCAACAAGAAGAAATAGCCATAATAAGTATTTATGCAGCTAACATGGGTGCCCTAAGATACAAGAGACACACATTGACAAAACTGAAGGGAGAAAGAGACTCCCTTCAATAACAGTTGGAGATTTCAATACACCACCCTCAGCATTGGATAGAATATCTAGGCAGAAGATAAATAAGGAAACAGAGCTTGAATAATATGGTAACAGGCATTTATAGAGCATTACACCCCAGAACAGAAGGATATATGTTCTCCAGGATAGACCACATGTTGGAGTCACAATGCAGATCTCAATAAATGTAAAAAGATTCAAATTATAAAAATTCTTTCTCTGATCATAATAGAATGAAACTGGTAGTAAATAATGGATAGAAAAAGGGGGAAATCACAAATATATGGATATTAAGCAACAAACTCTTAAATAATCAGTAGGTCAAAGAAGAAATTGCAAGAGAAACCTGTAAACATCTTGAGATGAATAAATTGGAGAACACAACATATCAAAGCTGATGGGATACAGCAAAGGGAGTGTTGAGAGAGATGTTTATAGCCCTCACTGGTTACATTAAAAAAGAAGATGGGAAGCGGATTTGGCCCAACGGATAGGGCATCTGCCTACCACATGGGAGGTCCAAGGTTCAAACCCAGGGTCTCTTGACCCGTGTGATGAGCTGGCCCATGCACAGTGCTGATGCATGCAAGGAGTGCCGTGCCATGCAGGGGTGTCCCCCGCATAGGGGAGCCTCGTGTGCAAGGAGTGCGCCCTGTAAGGAGAGCCACTTAGCACGATAAAAGTGTAGCCTGTCCAGGAATGGTGCCACACACAGGGAGAACTGATGCAGCAAGATGATGAAACAAAAAGAGACCCAGATTCCCAGAGCCACTGAAAATGCAAGAGGACACAGAAGAACACACAGCAAATGGACACAAGAGAGCAGACAACCAGGGTAAGGGGAGAAATAAATAAAATAAAATCTTTAAATAAATAAATAAATTTAGAATTGAGAGGGGACCTTACCACTGACCCTGAAGAAATAAGAGAGATCATAAGAAGATATTATGATCAACTGTATATCAACAAACTACACAACCTAGACAAAATGGACAAATTTCTAGAAACACACAAACTATCTAAAATGATCCTAGAAGAAACAGACCTCAACAAACCAATCAGAAGTAAAGAGCTAGAAAAATTCATCAAAAACCTCCCAAAGTTGAAAAGCCCCAGAACCAGATGGCTTCACAGGTGAATTCTACCAATCATTCAGATGATCTGATACTAATCTTGTTCAAACGCTTCCAAAAACTGAACAGGAAGGAATGCTATCGACCTAATTTTATAAAGCCAATATCACCCTAATATCAAAGCTAAATAACAATACTATGAACAAAGAAAATTACAGACCAATTTCTCTAATGAATATAGATGCAAAAGTACTCAACAAAATACTTGCAAACTGAAATCCAAAAGCACATTACAATAATTATACACTACAATCAAGTGGGTTTTATCCCAGGTAGGCAAGGGTGGGTCAAAACAAGAAAATCAATTAGTGTAATAAACCACATTAATAGATTGAAAAAGAAAATCACATGATCCTCTCAATTGATGGAGAAAAGGCATTTGACAACATACAGCACCCTTTCTTGATAAAAACACTCCAAAAGATAGGAATAGAAAGAAACTTTCTCAACATGGTTCTGGGAGAACTGCATATCCATATCCAAAAGAAAGAAAAAGGAACCTTATCCCACATTTTATACAAAAATTAACTCAAAATGAATCAAGGATCTAAATATAAAAGCTACAACCATTTAATTCCTAGAAGAAAATACAGGGAATCATCTTCATGATCTTGTCTTAGGCAGTACTTTCTTAAACCTTACACCCAAAGCATGAGCAATGAAAGAAAAAATATGTAAATGAGATCTCCTCAAAATTAAACATTTTTGTTTTCAAAAGACTCTGTGAAGAAAGTAAAAAAGGCAACCTACTCAATTAAAAAAAATATTTGGGAACCACATATCCTATAAGGGTTTGACAGCCATGTAATGTAAATAGATCATACAACTCAATGATAAAAAGACAAGCAACCCAATTTAAAAATGGGCAAAGGGCTTGAATAGACATTTCTCCAAAGAGAAAATACAAATGGCCAAAAAGCACATGAAAAAAATGTTCAACATCACAGCTATTAAGGAAATGCGTATCAAAAACACAATGAGATACCATTTCACACCTTATAGATTAGCCATCATCAAAATAACAGAAACCTACAAGTGTTGGAAAGGATGTGGAGAAATAGGAACACTCCTTCACTGTTGGTGGGAATATAGAATGGTATAGCCTCTATGGAAGACAGTTTGGCAATACCTCAAGAAGTTGAGTATAGAACTGTCATATGATCCAGACATCTCTTTACTAGGAATGTATTCAGAAGAGCTGAAATCAAGAATGTGAACTGACATTTGCACACTGATGTTCATAGTAGCATTATTCACAATTGCTAAAATATGGAACCAGTCCGTGTCCATCAACTGATGAATGGCTAAACAAAATGTGGTATGTACATACAATGGAACACTATTCAGCTATAAGAAGAAATGAAATAAGGAAATATGACAACATGGATGAACCTTGAGGATATTACGTTGTGTGAAATAAACCAGACACAAAAGGACAAATATTCTAAGTTCTCACTAATATAAACTAAACATGATGAGTAAACACACAGAGGTAAATTTTAGAATATAGGTTACTAGGAAATAGAATGTGGGTTGAGAATAGGAGCTGATGTTCAATGTGTGTAGAAATTTTAATAACGTTTATTGGAAACTTGTGGAAATGAATAGAGTTGATATTAACACATTATAGTGAATATAATTAACACTGCTTATTTATAAATGAGATTGTGGCTAAAAGGGGTAGTCTTTGTATGTAAATGTCAATTGAAAGGAAACTAGAGAAAAATCTAGGGTATGCCTAATTGATTTCAGTGATAGATAAAGATTGTGGTTAATAGTATAAATATAAGAACTTCCTTTTACAAAGTGTTAAGAATATGGCAATACACTATAAAATGTAACTTATGGACAACAGTTAACAGTAATATTGTAATATTTTGTGGTAATAGCAAAGAAGATATTTTTTTTAATATTTTTTATTGACTTTGTAATAATATTACATTAAAAATATATATATATGAGGTCCCATTGAACCCTACCACCCCCACCCCACCTCTCCCCCCCCCAGCAACACTCCTTCCCATCATCATGACACATCCATTGCATTTGGCAAGTATATCTTTGGGCACCTCTGCACCTCATGGTCAATGGTCCACATCATGGCCCATACTCTCCCCCATTCCATCCAGTGGGCCCTGTGAGGATTTACAATGTCCAGTGATTGCCCCTGAAGCACCATCCAGGGCAGCTCCATGTCCCAAAGACGCCTCCACCTCTCATCTCTTCCTGCCTTTCCCCATACCCATCAACCATCATGTCCACTTTTCTCATTCCAATGCCACCTTTTCTATGTGGACATTGGATTGGTTGTGTCCATTGCACCTCTATGTCAAGAGGAGGCTCAGATTCCACATGGATGCTGGATGCAATCCTCCCACTTTCAGTTGTAATCACTCTAGGCTCCATGGTGTGGTGGTTGTCCTTCTTCAACTCCATCTTAGCTGAGTGTGGTGAGCCCAATAAGTCAGATTGTAGGTGCTGGAGTCTGTTGAGGCTCAGGACCTGGCTATCACATTGTCAGTCCAGAGATTCAAATCCCCTAAATATATCTTAAACCCCGACACTAACTGCACCTCCAGCACATTAGCATGAAAGTCTTATGAAGAGAGATCCCATCTGAGTCCAGATTCATCACACATAAACACCAGTTCCAAAGAGGGGCCATCTGACCTGGTAGTTAACCCCATCAGCCATGACCATAACTCCCATGGGTCTCTTTAGCCCTTGAAGGAACCGATATCTGGGGGTTGTATCTGCTTTATCTGTCTCTCAGACTCTGCTCAGTTGTGCATAAGGGCAATCCTTCTGACAGCCTCCAGACTCTTTTTTAGAGACTCGTAGCCATATAAACTCATTTCTCCTTTCCATTTCCCCCTTACATTAGGTCAAACAGCATTTTACAGTCATGTTATTTTATGTATTCAGGGATATTCCCCTGATCCGCGTTGAACCTTCCGTATAAGGTCATTTTCCAGTTGCATCATCAGTTGGTAGTTGATAGTGGTCCCTCGGTGCCAGGGAGGCTCATCCCCGGGTGTCATGTCCCACGCTGGGGGGAAGGCATTGCATTTACATGCTGAGTTTGGCTTCGAGACTGGCCACATTTGAGTAACATGAAGGCTGACAGGAGGAAATTCCCAGGCACAATGCTAGCAAAGAAGATATTATAATCAAGTCTAAGAGACAGCTATAAGGGAGTAACAGTGGGTATATGATTTTTCCCTTTGGAGAAATGAAAACTTTCTAAAATTGACTGAGATGGAACCAAGAAACAGCGGTCCTCTACTCCTCCTCAGACCTCTGCTTTGGCCCACCTGCCCACCTCCTCAGCCTTCACCATGTCCATCAGGGTGACCGAGAAGTCCTGTAAGGTGTCCAGCTCTGGCCCCAGGGCCTTCAGCAACCCCTCGTACACAAGTGGGCCTGCTCCCACGTGAGCACCTCATCCTTCTCCTGGGTGGACAGCAACAGCTTCCAAGGGAGCATGGGTGCTGACTTGGGTCTGGCTAGGGGCTACAGCAGGGCAGAAAGTGTAGGGGGCATCACAGCCATTACCTTGAATCAGAGCCTGCTGAGCCCCCTGAATCTGGTGGACACCAATAACCTCCAGGATGTGCACAAGCAGGAGGAGCAGATCAAGAGCCTCAATAAGTTTTCTTCCTTCATCAACAAGGTATAGTTCCTGAACCAGCAGAACAAGATGCTGGAGAACAAAGTGGAGCCTCCTGCAACAGCAGAAGACTGCTCAGAGCAATATGAACATGTTTGAGAGCTACATCAACAATTTATAGTGGCAGCTGGAAGCACTGGGACAGGAGAAACTGAAGTTGGAGGTAGAACATGGCAACATGCAGGGGCTGGTGGAGGACTTCAAGAATAAGTATGAGGATGAGATCAACAAGTGAACAGAGATGAAGAATGAATTTGTCGTCATCAAGAAGGATGTTGGTGAAGCTTACATGAACTAGGTAGAGCTGGAGTCCCTCCTAGAAGGGTTGACTAATGATATTAACTTCCTTAGACAGTTGTATGAACAGGAGATCCATGAGTTGGAGTCCCAGATCTAGGACACATCACATCGTGGTGCTATCCATGGACAAGAACCACTCCCTAGACATGGACAGCAATGTTGCCGAGGTCAAGGCCCAATATGAGGAGATCATCAGCTGCAGCCAGATGGAGGCTGAAAGCATGTACCATATAAAGAACAAGAAGCTGCAGATGCTGGCTGGGAAGCATGGGGATGACCTCTGCCACACCAAGGCAGAGATCTCTGAGATGAATAGGAGCATCAAAGGCTCCAGGCTGAGATAAAGGGCCTAAAGGGCCAGAGAGCATTCCTGGAGGCTGCCATTGCTGATGCCAAGCAACATGGGGAGCTGGCAGTCAAGGATGCCAACACCAAGCTGGCCCAACTGGAGGCTGCCCTGAACCAGGCCACGCAGGACATGGCACAGCAGCTGCATGAGTACCAGGAACTGATGAACATCAAGCTGGTCCTGGACACTCAGATCATCACCTATCACAAGCTGCTGGAGGGCAAGGAGAATAGGCCGGAGTCTAGGATGCAGAACATGAGTATTCATATGAAGACCACCTCCAATGGCACTACTCAGGTGGACTGAGCCCAGTCTTTGGCATGCCAAGCACTGGCCACAACTACAGCTCCAACTCCCTCCAGAGCTTCAGCCCTGATGGGGGCTCTGGCTCCTTCAGTAATACCAGCTCCACTAAGGCCATGGTGGTGAAGGACAGAAAGATCTAGTTCTAGCTGATATTTACATAGTGCTCACCAGGCAAATACTATTCTATGTGCTTTACATATACTAACTTATTTAATTCTCATAACAGCCCTCTGAGGTAGGTACTACTGTTATTCCCACTTCAAAAATGAGGAAACTGAAGCACAGTTTCCTACTCAGGGTCACACAGCTTGTAAAAATGATAGAGCCAGGGCTCAAACCTAGAGAGTCTAATTTAGTATCTGTGCCACCAATCCCCACAAAGATTATTACAATACTCTTCAATGAATTTTCCTGCATACAATTTGAGCACCCTCCAATTCAATCTCCACAGTGACATGAGCCTGATCACATCATATCCAGACGTTAAATCACAAAATGACTTTCCAGTGTCTTCCTATGCCTTCAGCATGAAAAACAAACCTTAGCATGACATACAAAAGCTTTTATTTCTCACTACTCCCTTAGAGGAACCCTATACATCAGACACATAGGACTTCTTACAATTCATGCATTAAGTGCCTACACCATACCAGATGCAGTTTTAGGTAGCAGAAATATAACAGTAAGCAAAGCAGAAAAAAAGTTCTGCCTTCTAGTGGCAGTCTCTATATGTGTACTTGCTCTCTTACACTCAGTGCCTTGGTACAGTCAGCAACCCCCTCATGGAGTGCCCTCTCCCCACTTCTCCTTCCAGTCAAATCCTAATTAATCTTTAACACTCAGCTCTACTTCAACTTCACAAGGAAGCCTTCACAGACCTTCTGCTGTACATGCCTCTGTCTAAGCTTGTCAAACACTTGTCATACTTGGCTATTTACATGCCTGCTCCCTTATCTCTGAGAGCTTTGGAGGTCACTGTATTCCCCCAGTGCCTCTTTCAGGGCCCAGGTATTAAACATTTTTAATACTTTCACACACATTCAGAAAGATTTTTCATTGCTCCATATATTCGTAACATACCCATATCTGATCTTCTGACTGGCAGGCAGCTAAGTGGTATTTTACATGGACAGGAAGAACAGGCCAGATGACTTTCAATTTACCAATAATTTTCTGAGATCATTTAAATTAATATTTTTACTATAAACATTTAAGATCCAAAGTACAAAACAAAGAACACCAGGTGGGTCAATATTACTGACTCTGCCTAAAGAAATGTAATAGAACTGAAGGAAACAAATTTCAAAACCAATCCAAGAACCAATACACTTTTAGAATATTCCTTAAAAACAGAAAAGTTTCTTCTAAAAATTGACCTTCAATGTATAATTTTCTGCACTCTTCAAATAATTCTTGTACAATTATTATCTCACAGTCGTTCAAAATGATAGTCTAACTAAAATAAAGGAGGGGAAGGAGCAAAAGGAAGAAAGAAAGAGAGGGAAAAGAGAGGGAAGGAGAGGGACAAAGGGACAGAGGGAAAGAAAGGTCACTGCCAAATACTACTCACTCTCTGCCCCAAGACACACTGAGGTCATGGATTCTACACCCTGAACACAATGGCAGTGTTAAATGACTCTGTGCTTGTGCACCCTAATCCTAGAAATTTGCCAACTATTACAATGCCCCTATAATTGCCACTATAACTGCTGAAAGAAATAATTATGCCAAAATCCACAGATTTAATTGGAAACTTTCTACTGCAGTTTCCTTTCATTTCCTAAATTCTTGGCACAGGATAAACATGTTGGCATCACATTTTGCTGCTATCAGTTACTTTATAATTTGAAATATCTGATACTGCTATCATTTTGTTGAAAAACATAATTACAAATCCAATTCAAGGAATACAATGCCTTTATTTTTTCATTAACATCTAAGAAATTTCAATATTTACCTTATATAAACAAAACTCAAAATCTCTAATATCTTTTCACTACAACTAAAATCCATAATTAATAGTTTCTTCTGAAACATTCAGAGTGCAAAAGTTTCTGAATCAGAGATTGTAAACTGAATGAAGCCAGCTGTCAGTTTATAAATACCATGTGGTCTCCCCTACTAGGAAACACTCTCAAGAATGTAATGCCTTAATATTTAATCTATTTTATTTGCCTATTCACAAAGTCAGTTTGGTCAAGAATTTAAAGCACCAGGTTAATTAGTCTTGGCACAAAGTAGAGACATTTAGCCTTCACTCTATTCCAAATCACAGATTATACCTTACCCTGGTTAGCTGCCATGCAAATGGATGACAAAAGAGACTACTAAAGAGACTGATAGTTGCCTATCCATTTTCCCCTTCTTTCTAATTAACATAATCCCAATTTTATTTGGAGTGTCAGTATGCCCAGCTTTAGACAGATGATAGATGGATGGATGGATGGTAGATAAAAATAAACCTACATTTCTCAGAGCCTCCCTGGCAAATGGGGTATTATATCTAGGTTGTAAGATATAATTAGAGGTTGTTGGATGACATAAAGGAGAGTTCCTTTACAAGAGTCGAATTTAGCTGTATACCTTTTGCCTGTCCTTGTTCTTTCTTCCCCTGTCAGCCATATATAACAGCTGGAGCTTAAGCAACCATCATTAACATCACCAGGCAACCTTGAAGGTGGAAGCTAGTACTAAGGATGGCAGAGCAAACAAAGACAAAGAGCCTAGGAAAGTGGTGGCACCAAAGTCATTGAACTAGCCTTGATTTCCCTAAGAGTGAAAGGAACAGACAGACCAGTATTTCTCAACCATTTTTTAATAGCTACTCTAAGGATTCTTATTAGACACGTTTTTCCCTAACTGCTTCCCCATTAAGTTTTTATCACAGATATATTGCATATCAATATATGTAGTGGATATATATCAGTACTTTATACATAAAAACAGCAAAAAAATTTTGCCTCCCCAAGAACCACCTTTAGCCCTCTTGGAGCAATATCATCCCCACTGAGTATTCGTGATATAGATCAAGGAAGAATAAGAAGTCACAGAATGCTAAACATTAAATTCTGCCAGTCACTCCTCCCTGAGGGTTTTTAAAAGAGAAGCATGTAGAAAGGACAAGGTCAGAAGACTTGTACCTCAAGTCCCAGTACATTTCCTTCCCAACCCTGGAAACCTGGGCTGGGCCATATGGAGTCCTCATTTGTTCTAGACAAAGGTAAGCCCAAGACCTATGTAGCAGATTGTGGTCATGTACCCCAGGAAAAAAACAAACATGTTCTTAATGTTAACCTATTCCCATGGATGTGAACCCACTGTAAGTAGGACATTTTGAAGATTTTATTTTTACTTCAGGAATGACCAGCTGAATCAGGATGGGTCTTAAGAGAGAAGACTTACAGAGATAAAACCACAAGAAGGAGCCAGACTCTGGAAGTGAACAGAAGCTGGAAGAAAAAGGAACAGACATCACTACATGACAGGAAAGCCAAGTAACCCAAGGATTTCCAGACAGCCAGAACACTCAGGAGGAAGCAACTCTTCTAGCCCCTGAAACTATGAGTCAATCCATTGTATGGTTTGTCATAGCACCCAGAAAACTAAAACAGTCCCAGAGAGGCTGAAAAGCCTCTCTCAGTCCTTTATATTTTGACACTGCAGTGGCTAGGAAAGTCCTACCTGTGGAAGACCATAGCAGCCAATGAGAAGATGCTACGGCAAGAGGACACATCCTAACCTAGGTCAGGGCTGTTCTGGCCAGGCCACTTCAGCCCTTCTGCTTAAGTCTGAGGTGGACAAATGGCGCTTACTTACTGTCCTTGGTCCTGAATGTCTATATCAATGTCTTGGCAGGGGGCTGGATGAATAGAGCAGGGATATATATAGATGGGAGCTTCCCGACCCAATTCTGAGCTCTGGTTTTTTCTAAGACGTTGGAAGAAAAATAAGGCATTTTTTTAGAAGCCAAAAAAGTATAGAAGACAGCACTATAGCCACGCCCTACTTATTTAAAAAGAAAGGGAATCTGACTTTCTAATTATCAAGGGAGGATTTAAATGGATCTTCAGATCCAGCTCCTCCCTAACTCTCCAGAAGCCTCAACCATTATTCTCCCACACAAACTGTTTATTCCCAGCATCCATTTCCCAAGTAACTTTGCACTAATTTCAGGCATCTGTGTTGACTCCTCTGACATGGAAGCCCTTCCCCAAAGCCCATTTCTTTGCCCGGCTTGCCCTTAAAGATAGAATGTTGGTGTATCTTCCTGTGGGGAGCATTTTCCAATATGCTAGTATATTTAGATTCTCCCTGGGTTTATTCCCAAAAAACCATGGACCCTAGTAACACTTCCTCCCTTACACAAGCTCCCTTACGACAGACACTATCTTATTCATCTCCATAGGCTAGTGTTTTGCACAATACCTAGTACAAAGAAGGCACTCAATGGTGATTTGCTGAAAAAATAAAGTCAGAATTCTAGGAATTAAAACTGTGAATTTATTGGGAAGATAAATTCTCTAGGATGACTTCTTAAAATAAATAAACAGTCATAATATAAAGATATGGGTAACATGTAGATCATTTATTCTTTTATTTCTTACCACAAATTTTTTTTTGCCTATTTAATTATTCCTTTGCATGATCCTACACCATCAACTATAGATATTTTGAAGATTAAGGGAATAAAGAAGGAAAAAGTACTTAACTAATATGTAATAGATATTTTTAATATATACACAATAAATATTTAGCAATTTCTTATCTTAAAAATTACCTCTGAAATCATATGCCCAAAGTTTATGAAAAATATTTTAATAGCTCCAAATCTCAAAAAGGACAAAAAGTAGTAAGTGAAAGTGATGGATGTAGGATGACCGAATACCTGAAAGTAACTTGTTTCTCTCCCTGTTGCTAGGATACAAAGAAAAGAAGTGTATGTAAATCAGAAGGTAATGAAATGCAACCCTCTCTTTGGGCCAAATTTCACTTTTGGTGGTCAAGAATATCCTGTCGAAGCAATGAAGTATGAAAACCAGTTTCAACCAGTTGGCCGGACCTGCGCAGAAGCAGCCCCTTGCTGTCCTCACTTCAACTTGCTTAATTAACACAGTAAAATTCCCACCTGGGGGTGGAGTTATCTGCCCCTTTCTTGATCATGCAATGTATGTGCAAGCGTGATTTCCTGAACATGCTAATCATACAATTATATAACCAGCTATGTGTGTTCATCCATATGTATAAAAACTAATGCATAATCAAAGCAAATGCTAAGTAGTAACTTGGATATTTAAGTAAGAGTGAAACTGCAGCACAGGGAGTCAGGTCTGAGTCACTTTGAACTGGCCTTGGCTCCTTACCTCTGCAGACGTAATAAGTGTGAGTTTGCCTAATTCTCGTGTTGAAATTTTCTTCATGCCATCTCTGGTTATCCATAAAGGCCTTGCTTTGAGGCCTAACAAAAGCATATACAGCATTCAATAAATTCTTGCTGCCTGTGACAGTTGGAAGCTGGGTCAACCCCAAAAGATCATGTCCTTACAGCTAATCCATTCCTGTAGATATGAATCAATTGTAAAATAGGACCTTTTGATTAAATTACTTTAGTAAAGGACCTTTGATTAGATTACTTCAATGAGGCATGGCCCAGGGTGGGTCTTAATTCTCTTACTTCAGCCCTTTATAAATCGGATTAAGATGAAGAGAGGGGGGCACAGAGAGAAAGAAACCCCTAGAAGCTGAGAAAGTTCTAGAAGCCAGGAGCTGAAATCAACAGAACACAGAAGCAGAGAAGGCAGAGATTCGCAGACATCACCATGGCCTTCCCATGTGACAGAGAAGTCCAGGATCACCTGCAGCCATGTCTTCAGAGAGAGAGCTTCACCTGATGCCTTGATTTGGACACTTTTCTCAGCCTCTGAACTGTAAGTTTATAAGTTAATAAATCCCATTGTAAAAGCCAATCAATTTTTTTATTTATTTCCTTGGCAGCCTGCAGCAAACTAAAACACTGACTAAAAAGGATATACTAATGAGTAAACTTAAGAATGACTTTCTCCATCTATACATCTTTGAGTATACCCATTAGACTATATTACCCATTTGTATATATCAAGAATGATATGTAAACCAAATGTCCACCAATAATCAGTAAACTGATAGCCTGTGACTGTGGCAGCAATTTGGCTTACAGTCCACATCACTGTTGTGCTAACCTGATTGGTGGCTTCCTTCTTCATTTAGAATTCATAGCACCTCAAATCATTATCAGAAGAAATGTTTGCTTTAAAAACAGGCACACATGCTTTTGAAATTTTAAGAAATCCAAATGAGAACAAACTATTAGGTTGAAGACAGAACAATCAGGACTGGCAAGATCTACTAATAAATCAATTACCATTAGTGTTTAAAATAGTATTTAACATGAGCAACTATGAAAAGAAAATTATTAATGGAACAGTTCTATTCAAATCTGTTTTCTTAGATAAATAAATATTTATTTCTGGGAAGTATGTTAAACATACTTCCTTTTAAGGCAGTATATCTTGGTAGTTAAGAGCAGGTTCTAGAGCTAAACTGCCTGAGTTTGAATTCAGGATCCACTACTATTGGCTAAGTTTCCTCATCTATAAATTGGGTGAAGAAATAATATCATCCTTATCTGCTTGTGACTAGATGGGATATGCAATTTAGTTTTTTTCTGATCTTAGAGAGGCAAAATGATGCCTAAAACTTATACTGAATAATATTCCCAGCAGAGTGTGATGCAGCACTCTGGAATAATCAAGCACACTAATATTTCTGTAGTAAAACAAATGGATATTCATACTCAGGGATAAACACAAATTGAATAGCCTCACACCACTCAGGTCAAGCTTGTCAGTAAATTAGTTAAGGTCAATAAAAGTTTAGCCAAATGAACTACAAAAATTACGTTTCGTTTTTCAGAGCACTTTGCATTTTGAAAATGTAATCAATAAGATTAAATTATTTATAATATATTATGTAGTAACTGCTCAAAAACGTTAACTGCCATTACTATTATTATTATCATTACTTTTTGTAGAAGTAGTATTAAGTTACATTGAAATCCATTTAGTAATTATTTACCCAAATTTGTTTCTGGAGACAATATATCTCCACAGCAAAGTAGTGATTATCTTTTGCTAGCCATGGGCATGTGGCTTCAGGGTAAGCCAAATCCTGTTTGTCACATTATACCTAATTTTGTGGTGGTATGTGAAGGAAACTATATCAGAAGAAACACCTATAATTTTAACCTTTTCACCTGCTTCCTGGGAAGTCATCAGCTACCCAAAGATTTCATTCTCTAAGAGCTCTACTGTTCTACTGCTTTCCATGAGAAAAGGTTAATGAAAAACATGCAATGAAAGCTTAAAATGACAAAAAGAGTCAACACATTTCAATCACAGTGTGCTCAATTCAAATACAGAGTGAAATGAAACCCCTGGCATCTAGACTATTCTTCAAGCATGTGGAAAGTGTTATTTCTAGCCACTTAAATGCACCAGTGAAAAGAGTGCAAATCCTTAGGAAAGAAAAAATCTCCATTGCCATGAGGAGAGGCATTTACTAGTACTTAATGGCCCCCTTTCATTGCCTTTCCACTGACACATCTCTAATTGTTCCCATTATAATCTCAAGTAATAAGACCAATAATGGTAAAAGTCTATAGTTCAGTGTGTGCACTGTGAAAGAGGCCTTTAACAGCACAAACCACATATATAAGAGTATAACAACATGGGCTCTGGGAAGGCAATATCACAATACAGACAGAAGAGGTGGTATGGGAAGAATACTGGACTAGGAGTCAAGAAACCCAGTTTAGGTTCCCAGCTATAACTTTATCAAGCCATTTACTCTATAACAGATTCCGTTTCCACATCTTTAAAATGTGAGGATTGAACTAATTTCTTCTAACGCCATTGTTAATTCTAACATTCTATCAGTTTCTGATGCTAGAAATAAGTTAAGATATAGAGAATCGAATCCCACCACTGGCTTTCTAAGCAATCTCAAACAACTCAAAATTCTGGTTTTCACTTCCATAACTGGAGATGTTAGTATTCACTTTAAATTCAACGAAGGCATGGACTATGTCTTTTTTTTTCTACTACCATACATAGCATATAGCAAATGCACAAAAATATTAGTTAGAGGGAAAGGAAGGGGGAGGGGAGAGGGACGAGAAAGTAGGAAGGGAGAAAGTGTCAAATAATTTAGTGTGATGGAGCTCACATTTAAGGGGACAGTGCTGAAAGATAAGTTTAAGAACGATCACATTAAGAAATTTCAAATTTAAAGAATATATTATATTAAAGAATATTATAAGATAATATCAATTAAATGCTTTCTGTCCTCAGAAATTAAAATACTAAAAATGTTTAATATGCAATAGGATATACAGGGTTATGTGTTTATTATTGTGACACTTTAAAATAATGGAGCACAACTTTTTTTTTCATTATTGAATATTTTCCTCATTGTTAGTAGCTAAAATCAACATAGGTAGGCAAATAAACACCAATCAATTGAAAATAAATATACTGAGACCTGGGAGTAAGGAAAGAAAAATTAGAAATAAATATCCTGAGCCCCTGGATGGAAAAGACATTTCTAATAGAAAAGTTCCAAAATTAGGAAATAATATTAGCAAAATAAAAGAACTTTAAATTATTTAATTACATATTTATGCAACTAAATCTGTATTATCTTTGTTAATACAATATGAATATTGTAAACATTCACTAATAGTCACATGCCAATAACTCAAATGTGTAAGTGAATTTTTAGACACCATTCCTGATGGTCTCTATTTTCAAGGAATTAATGCACAATTTTCATATCTTATCTCCTGAAGCAATGAAACATGAGGTACAATAGTCCAACATTTTTAAACTATGGATTGTAACCAGGAAGCGGGTTGCAAAATATATTTTGTAGATAATGACCAACATATTTTTTTAATAATGAAAAGAAATGGAATGGAATAGAAAATATGACTGCATTCATGTAGAAAGGCTAAGCATTTTGTAAAACTTTTGTTTCATCTTAACGTACATACCCTGGATCACACATAAAATGTATTCCTTACATGAGATACAAAGTTTGAAAAACACTGTTAGTCTTTACTCTTCCACTTATGGCTATATATGTTTGTGGTATTTCATATATATTCAGTTTTGTATTTCAACATGAAAAACAGTTATTGTTTAACACAGAAGCAGAGAATTTTAGAGTTTTAAAGTATTTTAGGGAAGCAGACTTGGCCCATTGGTTAGGGCGTCCGTCTACCATATGGGAGGTCCACGGTTCAAACCCCGGGCCTCCTTGACCCGTGTGGAGCTGGCCCATGCACAGTGCTGATGTGCACAAGGAATGCCATGCCACGCAGGGGTGTCCCTCGCGAAGGGAGCCCCACGCGCAAGGAGTGAACCCCGTAAGGAGAGCCACCCAGTGCGAAAGAAAGTGCAGCCTGCCTAAGAATGGTGCTGCCCACACGGAGAGCTGACACAACAAGATGATGAAAAAAAAAGAAAAGAAACACAGATTCCCATGCCGCTGACAACAACAGAAGCAGACAAAGAAGAAGACACAGCAAATAGACACAGAGAACAGACAACGGGGGCAGGGGGGAAGGGGAGAGAAATAAATAAATAAATCTTATAAATAAATAAATAAAGTATTTTACCAAAAGGTTCGAAAATCCTAGATAATTGTCTTTTTAAGTTCCACTGAGTTTGCAGTTTTAGATGGTGGATTAGGGTAGGCCTCACTGAGAAGATGACTCAAAGAGGTGAATAATTAGCAATTCAGTTCCCAGGAAAATGTGTATTTAGCATACTTGAGAGCAGTGAGCAAATGGAAGATATCAGAGATAAAGTCAGAGAGCAAGATGGGAGTCAGATCACCTAGGCCCTTGTAGGGACCCTGGCTTTTTCTCTGTGTGAAACTGGAAGCTACTGAAGAGTTTTGAGCAGAAAAGTGACATGATCTTTCATTTTAAAAAGATCACATTGGCTATTAAGAATAAACTGTAGGGGTCAAAAAGAAAAGCAGAAAAACAGGCTATTTGAGTAATAGAGGCAAAAAATCATGGTGACTTGGACCAGGGTATTAGCAAGGTGGTCAGATTCTGAGTATCTGTAAAATAGCAAAGATTAATGCATACATTTTCATTTAAAAAGAAAAACAGTAGATTCAGGATGATTTTAGACCCTTCATGTCTCACTGCTCATTAGCAGTGAGATTCTGTGCAAAAGTTTCTTGACAATCTGGTTTATCATCTCATAAGAAGTCAGGTTAATGGTAGAATATGATGAGTAGCTTTCAGGGACAGGAAGGTCTCTTGGTCTTTGAAGAGGGTCTAAAACTGTCATAAGGAATGAATTGAAAGTGGGTATTTTTGTTTTTTAAAGAATGGAATTGAACTACAGCTAATAATATCTTACTAATGCTTGACAAGTTACTTCATTTCTTCAAATCTCTGAGAACTATAATGGTGCAGGCATTGTGGAAAGAATGAATAATCCATTAACAGTTCTTACCTTCTAATATCTCAAAATCTATACCCATCCTTCTTTCATCCATCACGTACTGAAATCACACTCCACCTAAATCAATAATGGGTCAACTCCTAAAATTAAAAATTCTCTACCTCCAAAAGAGTCTGTTATATTTTCAGTCCTGAGACTGTACTCCCTAAGACCTTCCCTCCATGCCTATCAAATTCTTCCACTCCTTGTTTTGCTATTGTGGATCTCTCCCAACCTTAAATACCTACTGTCTCTTTAACATAAGTCATTTCATTCAATTCTCACAGCCAACCTGTGATTTAAGCAAGGCAGGCATTATCTCTATATTGCAAATTAGAAAGCCAAGAATTATTTTTAGATTCCCCACTCCATGCTAATCCAAAAAAAAGAGGTGATATTTGACATGAATTTTGAATGATGAGTAAGCATTTTCCAGGTTGTCAGATGAGGACAAGGACTTTTTGGGATAGATGTGTAAAGGCCAGGGAGGTATGAAAGAGAGGCATGTATATATTAATGTATGCATCTACATATATATAAACGCATGTGTATAAAGTTATAAACTGCTCCATTAGACTTAAGGTGCAAGAAATGTCTTTTCAAATTAAAATCAGTCAAGGCTTCAAGGCTAAGATACAACCATATCAGTAAGAAATCTAATATCAGACATGTTTAAGTATTCTTCTCTTGTCCATTGAGTTGTATCAGGACCCCAAAGATGATACAATGAAGAAAGATGCAGGCAAGGCCTGCAGTCATTGGTCCTTACAATCCCCATTGGAGAAGCTTATTGTCTTTGCCCTTGTGGACCTGAAGAAGGTGACTTAGCTACATTAGTAGCATCCAATGGTCACCCTCCATGCCACCCTCCCAGCCAATGTGCTAAATTAGCTATAAGGATCTTTGCCATGGTCATCAAAGTCATCCTCCCTACTACCCACATAACCATACACACATAGGAACCTCCAGTCTGTTTCACCGAGAGTACCAACTTCAACCACTCACAAAAACTGACCAGCCCCAATCTCCTTTCTCTGGGTGTATTAGTCAGACAAAGGGATGCTGATGCAAAGTACCAGAAATTGGTTGGCTTTTATAAAGGGTATTTATTTGTGGTAAAAGCTTACAGTTACAAGGCCCTAAAGAGTCCAACTCAAGGTACCATAAGATGTATTTTCTCACCAGAATCTGTTGCCACGGATTGGCAAGACGGTTGTCAATCTCTGCAAGGGTTCAGCCTTCCTCTTTCTCTTAAGGCTCCATGGGCTTCTTCCAATCTCAGCTGTAGGCTGGAGGGCTTTCTTTTTTCCAGGCCTTCTCAACTGCTCAGGGCTCTGGTCTCTTCACTGCAAACTCTCAGGTGAATGACTCCACTCTTCCTTGGGCTTTAGCTGTTTGAGTCTTCTCCTTTCTGTCACATGGCACGATAGAAATGACCAAGTTCTCTCCTCTTCCATGTCCATGGACCTCTCTTTCTTCCTGTGCCTTCTGTGTCTCCTTGAGTGAGCCCATTTATATAGCTCGACAAGGCAGTGGGGACTTTAACTGAGTTACACCCTACTGAGGTGGTTGAATCAAAGCCCTAATCTTGATTTAATCAAGTAAACATAAAACCTTTTAATTTAATATGATCAAAGGGCATCATGCCCAGAAGAACAGACCAGTTTAAAAACATAATCTCTCTTTTTGGAATTCATAAATAATATCGAACTGCTATACTGGGAAATATTTTTCTTCCGTAGTGGAGACTGGTCAAGATTCTAAAGACAAACAGCATTTCTTCCCCAGTCACTCTCAACAATAAAGTGTTTATCCAAACACTTTACACTGAATGGTTCTAAAGCCTGGACCATGGATTCTAGAACCAGCTAAACCCCCTGTTTACCTTTCCTGATAATAAGGAGGACTCAATCTTTATTATTGCAGCAGACAGGTTCCCATCCCTAAGGAGGTACCGTGTGTGTCTTTAAATGCTGCAGAATAGTTTTACGTCTTATCTTGCTACAGTAAATTCTTCATAAGTTGCCCTATTACACATATAAGTAGCTTTAAGTCTTCTAACTAGATCACAGATGCATAGTGTAATTGCCACAGTAGGTATTCATATATATTCTGAATATATTTTAGCTTGTTATTACATAAATCCATATTTTTATATATCAAACACTCAAGAGTCCTTTAAAATATAGCTAGGGGTGAATCCAAGATAGCAAGAGAGTTGGGAGCTCTAAGATTCAGCTAATCCCACAGGGCAGTCAGTAATCAGTCAGGATCTCTCTTTATCAACCGGGGGGCTCCAGAAACCAAAAGAACACCATGCACCATCTGGGAAGAACAGGAGGAGGAGACTAGCAATCTGCAGTGAAGATTTGTGAGTATATGCCTCCACGTTGGAGAGACTGGTGCCATTCCCCACTTGTGTGGCAGGCCAAATCTGGAACTATTCCCTGACTGGAAATAGAAGCTCCCTTTCCCAAAAGCAGGGGAGGGGAAGCACCATGGCACTAACTATGGCTATTGATTAGCAAATTTGGCTACTGGATTCTAACTCTAGCATAGCTAAAGTTTAAGCCCACCCAAGCCACAAAAAAGTCAGCAGCCTTTGTTTTAACTCTGCCCCCAGCAAGAGTGGAAGCAGGATTGATTGAAAAACACACTAGACTTCCAAGAGGGTAGAGATTAGGTTCAGCACACCCAGTCTGGAGAGCTGCCAGAAACCACTGCTTGGGTCCCCCTGCTGGCAGGAGTGGAAGTTAAGTGCAAATTAGTCACTTTCTCTAGGTAGCAGGGACATGTTCACCCTGCCGACCTTAAAAGGCTGCAGCATTCTGGCTCCAATGCACCCAGGCAGGGGAAGAAGTAGGGAGCTGTCTGGACATTCTGAGGGCAGTTCGAGCAGATTCACCCCACCCACCTCAAAGGACAATGGTGGTCCTGGCTCAAACACTCCCCAGGCAGGTGATGAAGTGGGGCACATTCTGAACACATGCTAGGTGCAGTGTGGGCAGATTCAGCCCTCCCACCTCAGAGGGCCTAGGACAGGTTGTGGCAATTGATTAGAGAACTCAAATCCCAGGGTCTGGGCTGTGCAACATTTTCATCCCTGAGAGACTGGCAGTTTCAGCCTCAACCACACCCCAGTCAGAGCTAAATCAGCTGAGAATTTAAGCACAGCAACCCCTTAGGGCAGTAAGGAACAGCTGGGTAAAAAGTACTATCTCCTGGACGTTGGCTGCCTTTAAGGTCTCCTCCCCAGGACACAGTAGAATTGATCTATACCCTTGTGTGGGTCCCTGGGACAGTTTTGACTGGAAAATCTTATCTGGGAAGGTTGTATCTGGGAGGACACTCCTACTAAAATTAACCCTCCAGGTAATAGTAGCTAGAGAAAACAAAAGGAGTATTAAAAAAAAAAACAAAACAGAGAGCAAATCAGAAACAAACAGAATAGATTAACATTCCCAGAGGAAGAAGAAGGGAAAGGAAGCTTTCATCTGGGAAAGAAATAAATGAACAAATAGTGCAATATCAAAAATTGTACTGTATATTCATGGTAAGACTCAGATGAATAAGAGTTGAAAAAAATCTGACTTGTAAAGCACAAGCTATTATAAAGTTTCAAAATAAGGTGAATGAAGATGAGCTTTAAAAATAAGCCAACCAATAAGAAAGTCATAGTCTAAAGAGAGAAACTGAGCACTGAATAACACATTAAAAAAATGAGATGCCAATACACCAGCAAAAAATTACAAACCATAATAAGAAACAGGAAGATATGGCCCAGTTAAAGGAACAAATTCAACCTCCATACAAAATACAGGATTTGAGACAACAAATCACAGATATCCAAACAAATCTCCTTAATAAATTCAGTGAGATGGCTAAAGATATGAAGGAAATTAAGAAGACACTGGGCAGGAGGCAGACTTGGCCCAGTGGTTAGGGAGTCCGTCTACCACATGGGAGGTCTGCGGTTCAAACCCCAGGCCTCCTTGACCCATGTGGAGCTGGCCCACACACAGTGCTGATGCACGCAAGGAGTGCCGTGCCATGCAGGGTTGTCCCCCATGTAGGGGAGCCCCATGCGCAAGGAGTGCACCCCATAAGGAGAGCCACCCAGCGCGAAAGAAAGTGCAGCCTGCCCAGGAATGGTGCCGCACACATGGAGAGCTGACACAATAAGATGACGCAACAAAAAGAAACACAGATTCCTGTGCCGCTGACAACAACAGAAGCAGACAAAGAAGAACATGCAGCAAATAGACACAGAGAACAGACAACTGGGGCTGCAGGGGGGGAGGTGAGAGAAATAAATAAATAAATCTTAAAAAAAAGAAGACACTGGGTGAACACAAAGAAGAATTTGAAAGCATGTAGAGAAAAATAACAGATCTTATAGGAATAAAGGGCAAATAAATGAAATTTAAAATACCCTAGAGGCATACAACAGCATATTTGAAGAGACAGAAGAAAGGATAAGTGAATTAGAAGATAGGGCTTCCAAAATCAGACTGAAGAACAGGTAGAAAAAATAATGAAAAAAAATTGAGCAGGGTCTCAGGGAACTTAAAACAGCACGAGGCACAAAAACATATAAGTCATAGATGTCCCAGAAATAAAAGACAAAGGAATTGGGGCAAAAATAATATTTGAACAAATAATGGTCAAAAATTTCCCAAATCTTTTGAGACATAAAAATATCTGTCCAAGAAGCACCATATATTCCAATCTGAATGAATCCAAACAGACCCACTCTGAGAAACATACTAAGAAGAATGTCAAACACCAAAGATAAAGAGAAAATACTGAAAGCAGCAAGAGAAAAGCAATTCATCACATACAAGGGACACCCAATAAGACCAAGTGTTGATTTCTCATCAGAAACTACAAGGTGAGAAGGTAGTGGTATGATATGTTTAAGACACTGAAACAGAAAAACTGCCACCAAGAATTCTATATCCAGAAAAAAGTGTTCTTTAAAGATGAAGGTGAGTTTAGAATATTCACAGGTAAACAGAAAGAGAACTTCTTACTAAAAGATCAGTCCTATAAGAAATACTAAAGGGATTTCAGCAGCTTGAAAGGAAAAGACAGGAGAGAAAGGCTTGAAAGAGAGTCTATAAAAGAAGATTATCAGTAAAAGTAACTAAAAATATAAAAGGAGTGATGAAAAAAGATATGACATATAAGTAAGTATTGCTTTTACAGTATGAACACTGAATGCTAATGGATTAAGTCCCCCCAGTCAAAAGACACAGATGGGTAGAATGGATTTTTTTTTAAATGAATTATCTACATGCTGTCTTAAAAGAGACTCACCTTTGGGGGAAACGGATATGGCTCAAGCAGCTGGGCTCCCATTTACCATATAGGAGGCCCAGGGTTTAATGACCAGGGCTTCTTGGTGAAGGCAAGCTGGCCTGTGCACCAAGCTGGCCCATGCAGAGTGCTGGCTCACACAAAAGTGCCACCCCACTCAGGAGTGCTGGCCGACACAGAGAGCTGGTGCAGCAAGATGACACAACAAGAGACATAGAAGAGAGACAATAAGAGGAGTAACAGAACAGGAAGCTGAGGTCACGCAAGAGAATGACTGCCTCTCTCCCACTCCAGAAGGTCCTAGGATCAGTTCCCAGAGCTGCCTAATGATAATACAAGCAGACACAGAAAAGAACACACAGCAAATGGACACAGAGAGCAGAAAATGGGACGGGGGGTTGGGGAGAGAAATAAATAAATCTTTTAAAAAAAGAGAGAGAGACTCACCTTAGACCCAAGGATATAACTAGGTTGAAAGTGAAAAGCTGAAAAAAGATATTTCATGCATGCAGAAACCAGGAAAAAAAATGCTGAGGTAGTTATAGTAATATTAAATGAAACAGACTTTAAATGCAAAGCTCTTGTAAGAGACAAAGAAGGACATTACATATTAATAAAAGGGGCAATTCACAAGGAAGAAATCAAAATCATAAATATCTATGCACCTAACCAGTGTGCCCCAAAACACATGAGGCAAACACTGGCAAAACTGAAAGGAGAAACAGACATCTCTACAAAAAGAGTTAAAGACTTCAATACATCGCTGACATCAATAAATAGAACATCTAAATAGAAAATCAATAAGAAAGTAGAGAAATTTAAAAATTTGATAAATGAACTAGACATGACAGAACAATGCACCCCCAAAGAGCAGGATAAACATTCTTCTCACGTGCTCATGGATCATTCTCTAGAATAGACCACATGTTGGGTCACAAAACAGGTCTCAATAAATTTTAAAATATTGAAATAATTCAAAGTACTTTCTCTGATCATACAGGAATGAACCTGGAAATCAATAAAAGGAAGAGGACTAGAAAACGGACAAATGTATAGAGGTTGAACAACACACTCTTTTGGGTCAAAGAAGAAATTGCAAGAGAAATCAGTAAGTATCTCAAGACTAATTAAAATAAGAAAACTACCTATCAAAACATAAGGGATGCAGCAAAGTACTACTGAGAGGGAAATTTATAGTTCTAAATGCCTACATTAAAAAGGAATAAAGATCTAAAATACCTAACCACACACCTGGAGGAACTAGAAAAAGAACAGCAAACTAACCCAAATCAAGCTAAAGGAAAGAAATAATATAGATCAGAACAGAAATAGGGAAGCAGATGTGGCTCAAGCAATTGAGCTCCTACCTACCACATGGGAGGTCCCAGGTTCAGTTCCTGGTGCCTCTTGGGGAAGACGGGCAGGACAGCGAGCTGATGCAATGGGCTAACGTGGCGAGCTGAAGCAACAAGATGACACAACAAGAGACACAAGAAGGAAAACATAAAGGAGGGAGCGGAGGTGGCTCAAGTGACTAGAACCTCCCTCCCACACAGGAAGTCCCTGGTTTGGTTCCCAGTGCCTCCAAAAGGAAGACGAGCACACAACAGACATAGCAAGTGCACACAACAAGTGGGTGGGGAGAAATAAATAAGTAAAATAAATCTTTAAAGTATTTTTTTTTAGAGAAACAGATGTGGTTCAACCAATTGGGCTCCCGTTTACCATATGGAAGGCCCTGGGTTTGCTTCCCAGGGCCTCCTTGTGAAGGCAACCTGGCCCTCGCCTATGGAGAGTTGATGGCCTGTGCCCACAGAGAGGTGACAGCACACGCCCGTGGAGTGTTGGCACAGCAACTAAAAGGGAGACAAGCAGACACAGAAGAATGTGCAGCAAATGGACACAGAGCAGACAGCAGCAAGTGGCAAGGAGGGGATAAATAAATAAAATAAATCTTTAAATATATATATATATATATATATATTTAAAAAGAACAGAAATAAATGAACTTGAGAACAAAAAAACAATGGAATCAACAAAACCAAAAGTTAGTTCTTTGAGAAGATCAACAAAATCGAAAAACTCTTAGCTAGACTGACAAAGAAAAAAAAGAAAGATACTGCAAATAAATAAAATTAGAAATGAGAAGAGGGACATCACCACTGACCCTGCAGAAATAACAGATATCACAAGAAGATATTATGAACAAGTGAACATCAACAAACCAAACAACATAGGTAAAATGGACAAATTCCTAGAAACATACAAACAACCTACACTGACTGTAGAAGAAATAGAAGACCTCAACAAACCAATCACAAGTAAAAAGAATGAAACATCATTAAAAACCTCCCAAAAAGAAAAGTCCAGGACCAGATGACTTCACAGGCAAATTCTACCAATCATTCAAAGATGATATAATACCAATCCTGCCCAAACTCTTCCGAAAAGTTAGACAGGAGGGAAAACTACCAAACCCAGTCTATGAAGCCAACATTACCCTAATACCAAAGCCAGGTAAAGATAGTACAAAAAAAGGAAAAGTACAGACCAATTTCTCATGAATATAGATGCAAAAATCCTCAAAAAATGTTTGCTAATTAAAAGAATATACCAGGATCAAGTGGGTTTTATCCCATTATGCAAGGGTGGTTCAACATAAGAAAATCTATCAGTGTAATATACCACATTAATAAAATGAGGAAGAAAAATCACACGATTCTCTAGATTGATACAGAAAAAGCATTTGACAAAATCCAGCATCCTTTCTTGATAAAAACACTCTGGCCAATAGAACAGGGGGAAACTTTCTCAACATGATTAAGAGCATAAATGAAAAACACACAGATAATATGGTACTCAATAGTGAAAGACTGAAAGCTTTCCTGCTGACATCAGGAACAAGATAAGGATGTCCAGTGTTACCACTATTACTGAATATTGTGCTAGAAGTTCTAGCTAGAGAAATTTGGCTAAATAAAGAAATAAAAGGCAGCCAAATTGAAAGGCAGAAGTTAACACTTTCTCTATTGGCAGATGATATGATTATATATCTGGAATATGCCAAAAAGTCTATAACAAAACTACTAGAGCTAATAAACGTGCTCAGCAAAGTAGCAGGACATAAGATTAATATGCAAAAATCAGTAGCATTTCTATACACTACAGACGAGCAATCTGAAGAGGAAATCAGCGGGAAAAATTTCAATTTTTAATAGCAACTAAAAGGACTAAAATTTAGGAATAAACTTAATCAAGGACATAAAGGATCTGTGTTCAGAACACTAGGAAACATTGCTAAAAGAAATCAAAGAAAACCTACATAAATGGAATGACATTCCATGTTCATGAATTGGAAGATGAAATGACATTAAAATATCAATTCTACCCAAATTGATTTACATATTCAATACAATCCAAATAAAAATTTCAACAGCTTTTTTTTCTGCATTAATGTTAAAACCAATTATAAAATTTATCTAGAAGGGTAAGGGGCTCTGAATATCCAAAAACATCTCAAGGAGGAAGAACGAAGTTAGAGGACTCATACTATCTAACTCTAAAGGTTATTGCAAAGCAATAGTGGTAAAAAGCAGCATGGTAATTGCATAAAGATAGACATACTGACCAAAGAAATCTAATTGAGAGTTTAGAAATAGACCTCACATCTACGGTCAACTGATTTTCTTCATTTAAAAAAATTTCATTGAAGTATATTGTTCATACATGAACATACATAAACAATAAGTGTATAGTGAAAGCTGTGAACTTACAAACAAGCAAGCATAACATACAGGTGTCCCATATATCACCATACACACACTACCAACACCTCGTATTGTTCTGGAACATTTGTTACAAATGATGAAAATACACTGTCCAAATATTTCTACTATCCATAGTCCATATCTTACATTTGGTGTATTTTCCCCGACCCACCGTATTATTAACATCCTGTATTAGTATTATATATTTGTTATAGTTCAGGGAGAACATTCTCTTATTTGTTCTGTTAACCACAGTCCATCATCTACCACAGGATTCACTGTGCTATACAGATCCATGCCTTGTACAATCTATTCAAAGGGCACATTGAGTGGCTCTCACTTTCATCAAAGAATTATTCTGTCATCACCTTAATTTTAGAATGTTTTCATTATTCCAAGGGGAAAAACCCCATACCCCCTTATACCACCATTGATTATACCCAGTTGATTTTTGACAAAGCTATCAAACCCACCAAGATGGCTCAGAACAGTCTATTCAACAAATTGTGCTGGGAGAGCTGGATATCCATATCCAAAAAAAAGAAAGAGGACCCCCATGACACACCTTATACAAAGATTAACTCAAAATGGATCAAACACCTAAATATAAAAGCTAGAACCATAAAATTCCTAGAAGAAAACGTAGGTAAACATCTTCAAGATCATGTGGTAGGAGGTGGCACCTCAACCTTCACACCCAAAGCATGAACATTGAAAGAAAAAGTAGTTAAATGGGACCTCCTTAGAATTACATACTTTTGTGCTTCCAATGACTTTGTCAAGAAGGTGGAAAGGCAGCCTAGTCAATGAGAAAAAGTATTTGGAACCCACATATGTTAAAGATTTGATTTCCAAGATATATAAACAAAGAGACCATATAATTCAATAATAAAGAGAAAAGCAACACAATATGAAAATGAGCAAAAGACTTGAAAAGACATTTTTCCAAATAGGAAGTACAAATGGCTAAAAGTACATGAAATGATGCTCAACATCACCAGCTATTAGGAAATGGAAATCAAAACTACAATGAGATACCATTTCACACCTTATAGAATGGCCATCATAAAAAAATAAAAATTTAAAAAACTACAAGTATTGGAGAGGATGTGGAACACTCCTTCACTGTTGGTAGTAATGTAGAATGATGCAGACTCAGAGGAAGACAGTTTGGCAGTCTCTAGAAGCTAAATATATAACTACTAGGAATATATTCAGAAGAACTGAAAGCAGGGAGCATGAACTTTTATTTGCACACCAATGTTCACAGTGATTATTCACAATTGCCAAAAAATGGAAACAAGCCAGGTATCCATCAACTGATGAGTGGATAAACAAAATGTGGTATATACATTCGATGGAATACTATTCAGCTGTAAAAAGAAATGAAGCTGCAATGCATATGAAAACATGAATGAAACTTGAGGACATTAGGTTGAGTGAAATAAGCACAGAAACATAAGGACAAATATTGTATGGTCTCACTAATATGAACTAAATACAATGAATAAACTCCAGGAGTTAGATTACTAGGAAATAGAATGAGGGATGAGAAGAGAGAGCTTATGCTTAATGTCTGCAGAATTTTTAATAAGGTTGATTATAAATGTTTGGAAATGGAGAGAGATGATGGTAATACATTATATTGAGTATAATTAACACTATAATTAATATTATAGATGTGATAGTGACTGTATTTAATCCCAGCATTAAAAGGAATCACACAACATTTATAAGCATGAGTCAAATCTGTGCCTTTCAACAGATTCTACACGTGGTTAGTAATTGCACCAACGACTGTTCTATTAAACACCTGTTGGTTATGATGAATGCAGTGCCCAGGAATCCATGTCAAGCTAAAAATTAATTCCAGCTTTGTGATATTTGCCTGTAGTAGAACATTTTAAACAGTTTTTTAAGCAAAATTTTAAAGTGTTCAACATCTATATGGCATTTCCAACTACTCTCTCTGTGTTTGTTTGAGTTTTTTGTGGACTGCAGAAAGTTATGTTCTTAAATTGGTCCATTCCTGTGGGTGTGAACCTACTGTAGGTAGGACCATTTGACTAGATTATTTCAGTAAGGTGTAACCCATGGTGGGTCTTAATCCTTGTAGCAGTTTGATATTGTTTATGAATTCTAAAAATAGATATTGGATTATGTTTATAAACTGGTCTGTTCCTCTGTACATATTAGATTGTATTAACTTCAGAAGTTTCATTTTTACTTGATTAAATTATGATTAAGGCTTTAATTGGGCCACTTCAGTAGGACAAGGGGGTGAGGACTCACAGAGAAAATGGCATGGCATAGGAGAGAGTAGGAGTTTTGATGCTGGAGCCTCGAGAAGTAAATACACAGAGAACACAGGAATACAGACAGCTCCAAAGACACAGCAGAGGCCCAGGGAAGAGTAAGAGCCTGAGAGTCTACAGCTGACCTTGTGGAGAGACCAGAACAGCTAAGCCTGGAGAGAAATGAGCCCTGGGAGAAAAACAAGACTTATCCCAGCCTACAGCTGAGATTGAGAGAAGCTGGGACCACAGAGCCTCAAAAGGTAGAGGAAGGCTGAATCCTTGTAGACATCAGCAGCCATCTTGCTCCAGCATGTGGCCAAAGACTTTGGTGAGGGAAGTAACTTGTACTTTATAGCCAGGTAACTGTAAGTTTCTACCCCAAATAAATACCCTTTATAAAACTCAACAGATTTCTGGTACTTTGCATCAGCACCCCTTTGTTTGACTACTACAGTCCTCTTACTGGAGTCATTTTTAAATGGATAAATACAAAGAAAGGAGGCTGCAGAGACACACAAGAGCTCAGAGAGAAACTCTAGAGGCCAGAGGCTGGAATTGGCAGAGTCCAGAGGCAGGGAGAGAGGCCCCCAGAAGCTGAGAGAGAAAGCTGAGGAAACCAGGAAGCTGAAAGTAATGAGAACTGGAGGAGTCTAATGCCTTGATTTGGACACAGCCTCTAAACTCTAAGCTTCTAAGTTAATAAATCTCTATTGTAAAAGACAACCCATTTCTGGTATAGTGCGTTGACAGCCTTTGGCAAACCTTAGATTTAAGGTTACCTAAGCCCCCTTTTCCCAAAGTGAGTTTTATAAGTAAAATTTTGAGTTCCAAGCTCCATTAAAACCTCCAACCAAAATGTCTTCATCAATTGATTGCCACATCAACAATATGTGCAATTAAAAGCCAATGGAGGGGAAGAAGATGTGGCACAAGTGATTGGGCTCCAGTCTACCATATGAGAAGCAGAGGGTTTAATTCCTGGGGCTTCCTGGTGAAGCCAAGCTGGCCCACACAGTGAGCTGGTGCAGCAAGATGATCCAACAAAAAGAGAGACAGAGGAGGAACAATAAGAGACGCAGCAGCCCATGGAGCTGAGGTGGTGTAAGCAATTGAGCACCTCTCTCCCACTCTAGAAGGTCCCAGGATTGGTTCCCGGTGCCACCTAAAGAGAAGATAAGCAGACACAGAATAATTCACAGCAAATGGACACAGAAAGCAGACAATGAGGGGCAGGGAGAAATAAATAAATGAATCTTTTTTTTTAAGCCAAGGGAGGGGAGTAGGTGTGGCTCAAGTGGTTGAGCACCCATTTCCCATATAGGAGGTTCTGGGTTTGATTCTAGTTGCCTCCTAAAAACAAAACAAAGAAAAAACAACAATCAAACAAACAAAAAGTCAACTCAGGGTTGCCCTTGTAGCTAAGTGGTTGGGAGCAGGTGTCCCACATGCAAGGTCCTGGGTTTAATCCCCGGCCCTGATACCTTAAAAAAAAAAAAAAAAAAGGACTAGAAGCAAGAAACTGTTTGTTCCTGACACTAGCTATAGGACCTAAACAAGTTATTGAACCTCTTTTACCTGTTCTGTCATTGTAAAACAGGGATTATATACTTGCCTCCCTCCAATATAACTGCATCAAGTATTAATAAATAAGATAGTGTTTGGGAAAAGACTCTAAAATTGTAATATGTGAGAAAAACCATGATATTATTGTCAACAACCATCTTGGAGCATAAATTTAAATGGAAAAAATTATATCCAGAAAAATGAAATTCAGAAGGTAAAACCAAGTACAAAGGAGAGATCTATGATAAATTCAAGTTACAATATTTGTTACTCTCCATTCTATGACATCAAACTATATTCATAAGACATTTCTTAAGAATCAGCCAGATTTTCCAAATTATTTCTCTCAATTAAAACTTTTCCTTATACATACTTCATCTCGAGTTCAACTCTTTAAAAGGCTTTTCTTAACATAACTGTGATGGTAATTTTATATGTCAACTTGGCCAAGTTATGGTTTCCAATTGTTTGATTAAGCAAGCATTGGCACTGGCCTGCTTGCTACTGTGAGGGTGTTTCATAAATAGATTAAAATCATTAGTCAGTTCATTGCATCTATGGCTGATTACATCTATAATCAACAAAAGAAACTGCCTTTAGCAATGAGAGAAATACCCTCACTCAATCAGTTGGAAGCCTTAAAGGGAGAACTGAAGATTTCAACAGTCAGAAAAAATTTCTATCTCTACTTCAGACAGACATCCCAGGGAATTCACCGGTCAACTTCACTGGAGTTCTCAATCCCGCAGCTTCTCTTGAGGAATTCAATGTCACCTTCATTGAGTTCTAACTTGCAGCATGCCATATGGAATTCAGACTTGCCAATCCCCATGGTCACACAAGCCAATTCCTTTAATAAATCTCTTAATATTTGCATATGTAAATATTTTATCTCCTGTCTATTCTGTTTTTCTGGAGAATTCTGACTTGGTACACTATTGAAGAAAATTTTCACTCATAGTATAGAAGAATGCAAGTAGCTTTTAATCAGTAACAGTAGTTTGAAAGGCAAACTAAAATTTCCAGTCCCTGTCACACACCTGACAACCTTTTACCACCAGCAGATAAGTCAATCACCAAAGTATATTGCTTCTGATATAATGACTTTGTCTCAAGCTTATCAACTGTTTACCAAGTAAACGTTAGTGTGAAAGATAGTAGTAAACATTCACCAAGCCAACTGTTGTTTAATAAAATAATAGAGATTTAAGTCTTTGATGTGTTAAAAAAAAAAACGACTCCCCTTTTTAACAAAGATTATCACTCCTGAACACATTTCTATAGAGTCAACAACACTCCAGGTCACTACTTTGATTTTAAACTATTGTCTAGATTTCAGACTCTTGCTTACAAAAGACAACAATATTTTCCAACTTAGGAATTTTGGATCTTAGAAGGTTTCAAGGCTTATCCTTCCTGAATGTCAACAGAACTACCACAATTCAATCATGAGCATTTTTTACTTTCATTTTACAGGATTGGATTTTGATCACTGATAATTCTCAAAGAATAATTAAAATACTCATTTCTTCTAAATGATAAAATAAATCTAATGGGCCTTTCACATTTCATTTTTAATAATTTTTAATACAGATTTTTATTTCAATATTAAAGCTATTAAAGGAGAAGAACATTATGTTTTAGAGTTTACAAATTAATATTTGCTAGTTCAAAGCTACTAAAGTTCATGTTTCCCAAACGGTCAGAATATATTCTGAAGTAGAGTTATTTTATTCTTGGAAATTCCTGTTTATTAACCTTTTTACAATCCCATAGGGCAATACAGATTTAAAATGATTTTTTTTTAAAGTCCCATGGAAATAAAAATTTGAACTGATAACATAAAGCTTCCTTCATATTTCCTTCACCTATAAGCATGAGTTTTCTATATCTTCTACAGATCATAACTCTATCTTTTTGCAATTTATACATGAAATACTAACTCTTGAGCCTCCTACAAATAAATAATAGAGTGAGACCCTTTGCCGAAGGCCCTAGCTAGCACTTTAATTATCAAAACTGTATTTTAATACAAACTATAAAATGTAGGTAGCATTTTCTTGTTGGAATTTTTAAGCCCAGTATACCATGTATTTAAACATTTCTTGATACATTAATTATTGTACTATGCTTAAACATAATGATGCATTGAATTTGAATGTAGTTAAAAGGAGAACTTTTAAGTTGTAAATATGTTACTTGAATAAAAAATTGTAAAAAAAACTGTAAGTCTATATATAACACCATAAACCCTAATGTAAATTATGAACTATAGTTAATAGTATAAGTATAATATTGTTTCATCAATGGTAATAAAGATATCACACTAATGCTAATTGTTAATAATAGGGAAATCCGTGGGGGTGGATATATGGGAATTCTGTAGTTTCTGCATGATTTTTCTGTAAACCTGCAACTTTTCTAATTAAAAAACGATAAACTATAATGATGCCATCAGTGACTATTAAAGAGGCCTGATGAATCTGCTTACATTGTGAGCTTTCATCATTATTATTGTTGTTTCCTTTGGAGCCTTTTTACAATGTGTGTCTCCTCCTTTGCTGTTATCATATTGGTGACATTTCTCCCTGCTATCAGTGCACCTGCTCTTAATAACTTCTCTCTGCATTCTTAGTCTGCTACTTCTACTTGGTAGTGGGCACAGATGTCATATAGCCCAGCCTGTTATCAGCAGTGTGGCAGCGAACAGACTCCAGGCAATGGACTGAATTGCTCACCTAAGGTAAACTAGGGAAGCTGATTTACATCCATCTTGGCTGCTCAGAAGCTTATGTAACTGGCCTCTTGTCACTCAGCTCTGTCTTCGTTCAGCATTGTATGGAACATCGTGTATGTGAAAATGCTTTCTACATCATAATGTTTGATACTTTTAAACTGTTCTGGCCAGGTGAGGTGTGCATCTTTTATATGCACTAAACTCTATACATTTCAAATCACTTGATAATGTACATATATTATAAATTTAAATTCTCTCAACAGTAGATGAGATAAAAATGACTCTTAGTATTTACTTGTTGTGATGGCTAAGCTAAAGTTTCAACTGAGCCAGGTAATGGTGCCCCTTGTTGGGTCAAATAAGCACTGGGCTAATTGTAATAAAAGGGCATTTCATGGACTTTAATCATCAGTGAGCTATTGCATAGAAGGCTGGTTACATCTACAATCAACTGAGGAGACTGCCATCAGCAATGAGTGATATCTAATCAGCTGAAGGCCGTGAAAGGGGAAGTGATTTCTGCACTCAGAGAGGGTATTCCCATCTCTACTTATGACAGCAAGCATTTCTTGGGGAACTCATCAAGGGCCTTCATCAGAGCCCCTGGTTTGCAGCCTGCCCTACAGATGTTGGACTCATGTATCTCCACAGTCACATGAGACAATTTTACAAGATCCCATACTATTTACAGATCTCTCCTGTTTCCCTAGAGAACCCTGACTAATACACTTGTTATAATTGAGAGAAAAGACAGAAAGGAGCTAAGGAATTAATCCACTGTCACAGGAGTTCTTTAGTGATGGAGTTGGGACTGGAGCCTGATATTCTGACTTCTAGTACTGAATTTTTTTCTAAAGAATGAACTGTCTCCCAAGAAACTGACTTACAGATGTAGATCTCTCGCCAACGATCTCCATCACTCAGAAATAGCATGTCACTAATAGCTTGTGAGGAATATGTCAGGAAAGTTTATTCTCTACTTTTTACAAGGGCAAATCATTTTATAGCAGGAAAAAAAAATTTTTAGATGATAGGTTAAACTACAAAAAGGAAAAAAGTCAGGGTGAGAGGGAAAACTAAGAGGCTCAGATATTATACTTTTAATTGGAAAACACGAAAAGTAAGGGCTTAGAAACAGGTCCTTGACTAACACTCTACAAATACACAAAGACAGAGTTAAAGCACCATTTGGAGTAAAGTCCATGTGCTAGGATATGTATATGGAACATTACTCAAAAGTCTTTTAAAGAAAGATCTCAGTACTATTATACATCTCTGCTCAGTGAATCCTCTTCTCAACTGCCTCCTCATATACCTCCCTCCAGGCATTTATATCCTCTCACACACTTTCCCACATTTTAACACCTTTTCCCCTCCCCCCCCCAGTGATTCCTATAAAAATCTTCTAATTTTCCATCCTTGGGGGGAGAATAAGCAAACACCACCATCTCTCTCCATCTACATTACACCCCCTCTAATTGCTCTCATCCTTCATCCCTTCCCTCCATAGCCAAGTTTCTTAAAAGTATATTCTAAAACCATGCCATCCTGATCTCTACTGCATGCTTCAACCACAACAATTCAGGTCTGTCCCTTACTTCACCCCTGAAACTTTTCTGAACAAGATGACAAATGACCTTATTTCCAAGGTATAGAACTTCCAGAACACCTCCCCTTTTCTCAGCAACCCTTGATGTTTCTAACCTTTCTCTCCTAATACCTTCTCAGCTAATCTCCCTAGCTTGATTCCCTCTTACTTTTCTTCCAACACCCCCTCCTCTTTCCCAGTCTCTTACTATGTCTATTCTTTCATGGATTTTTTTCAGCCACTTTCTTCCTCTACTCAGTGGTTTCATCCACATCTTGCTAATAGTTTCCAAATTCATGTATCTGCAGCCCCACCCTCCCTTCTGAGCTCCAGACTCCTCCTTGTTATATCAGCATCTAGAAGCACCCCAAACTCATCATGTACCAAACTGAACACACTATTAATCTTTTCAAATCTTCTCCTCCTTATTTATTTCCTATAATGGGGAATGGCACCACCAACCAATCAGTGAATAAGTAAAAATCTGGAAGTTATCCTTGATTTCCTCCCTATCTCTTTATTATCTTAACTCGGCCTTCATAATTTATTTATTGTCAATCCTCCCCTACTTTGCATTCTCTTCTTTTGCACCGAACTCTTTTCTTTGCAGAACCCTGCAGATTACATCTTTCTTGCTTCCTTACCTTTGCATGTGCAGTTTCCTCTACCTGGAGAATCCCACCAATGCACTTCTTAAAGACTCAGCTCAGGTATCAGGCCCTACAAAAAAAAAATCTTCTTATCCTGCTGAAGCTGGGCTATAGTTTTCCTACTCTGAACTCCCATATTATTTGTAGAAACCTTGATTATACAGCCAAATATGTGTTTATCTACTTGCAACCAGACTGTTAACTCCTAGAAAGCAGGAACCATGTCTAATTCACCATAGTGTATCCAAAGTCTAGTATAATTCCTATACATCATAGGCCCTCAGTAATTATTTTATGAGTGAATAAACGAATAAACCCTGAGTAACTTCTATTGTCCACATTTTCTGTGCTTCCTGTTGTCTGTTACTACTCTCAATGTCCTCCCATTCTTCACCACCTTACTCAAATACCATTTCATTCATGAAATCTTTCCTGATTCCCACCCTCCCCTCGTTCTTTCACTGTCTGCCTCTCTCACAGTGATTAACTATATTGCAAAGTAGATAAGGATATCTGAATACTTAATTTTCTATAAAGTCTTGAAGGGAAGAATAATTCAATTTGTCTTTTAGTTGCCTAAAAACTGCCACATTCCTTACTTGGATTCTTTAGAGGAAGACATATTCACATTTGAAAGAAATCAAAAGCAACATGTTAGCAAAAAATTCCCCTCTATTAAAACTCAGCAGCATCTCACAATAGAGCTTTCAAAAGGAGTTACGGATCCTGTGTGTACTGCTGTTTACGAGTCATCACATGGCAGCAGCGGGAAAACACACCAGCACCAAATCCGAGACAAAGAACAGAGATGAAGCCTGCTCTGTTTCTGCTGACACTACTGAGGCCTCTGCTCTCTCAGCTGGGCTATCAACAAACAGAACTCAGTCAGCCTGCACCCAGCTAGGCAAGCATCTAGATGGGCATCCCCCAGCAGTGGTTCCCAAAATTCAGAGGGCAACCGTGCCCTACAACCTCATTCATCTTCTTTGTCCCTTTCTCCTAAAAAGTCAATCTGCATAACCTGTTGAATTAACTTTAGCTGAAATGAAATTGTGATTGGAAATATCTGAACTTCCAAAAAGAGGGAATTTGTCATGGAATACTAAGCAACCATTAAGAATGATATAAAAGAAGAGTTAACAACATGAAAAAAGAGATTCTACATTATTAAGTGACAAAATAAGTTAGCAAACCCAAATGTACATAATATTTAATTAACTATATGTAATGCACCTTTTAAATCATAAACAATCTAATATATATAAGATAAATTTATGCCAAAATATTAAGTGGTTAATTTCTAGGTGATTGGATTATGGGTGATTTTTATTTTCTTGTTTATTTTTTAATCTATGTTTTAAAAATATTCTTCACTAAGTATCCATTTCTTTGATAAGGAGTTTTAAAAAGTGAAATGGTCATCTCTTGATATAAACTCTATAAATCTCTGAATCTCTATAAATATATGCAATTTTGAGTCACAGCCTAAAGATTTAAAACATATTTTATTTCTGTCTTATTGAGTCTTACAAGAGATATAATTATAAGATTTGTATGATCAGTAAATCAGCAAAGTGTCATCTTTAGATGTTCAATAAAATGTTTATTTGTGAAACTGGTTCAAAATGAAAATGACAAATGTTTTAATTTTAAATTAATTTCTTATTCAGAAAAAGAATTTAAGACCTATGCTTGAATTCTAACGCTGACCAATTAGAACAAAGGTCACATTTTAAATCCTTAATTATTTTTATCTGTAAATGTAGATAATGCCAGATTATTAGCAGTAAAACAAGTTAGTGAATCTCTCTCTTTTTGCCATACGCAGCATAATTCTATGATATGGCTCAGATAACACATACCTTCATAATCTGACCTACCCATACACTAGATAGGATAGCTCTCTCCTACTTAATTCCTGACAATATTATAGAAAACAATAAGAAGAACCTCAAAAGAAAAGGTTCTAAACAAATATAAGTAAAATTAAATTATTAGTCAAAAGAAAATGATCTTCCAGCTTAGAAGCTGGATCTGTCCTTTTGGTCAGCATTTATCAAAAAATATCTATTTGGTCAAAAGTAATTTAAAAGTTTAATTGTATATTTAAGAGGTCTAATTGATTTCACAAATCAATGTTTACAAAAGCAGTATTAAAAAGGCAAGCAGAAAGAAAAGCCAGGGAATGAAACATAAAGAAGTAGAACTCATTCCAGAGACATTTATAAAGTTCAGTAACATCCTAGATGCTGTTTCTTCACATTAACAAATGAGATGATTTGGGAATATACTTTTTTTAAATTCAATTAGCAGATATGTATCAAGCATTCACTATGACATATCATGTACTAGCCAAGGTTTTCTACCAGAGAAGCAATTCTCCACTACATTTCACTTACTTAAATTCAAAAGATTGACAAGAGATAGACATGATTATTCTCAACTGTCAAACTGCTATCTTTTCTACTTGCTACAGGTTCTACTTAACATCTATGAAGGAGGAAAATAGTTAAAGCTAAGAAACAGGCCTTCAAATAAAGATGAATTAAGGAATAAAAATCTTATTCTAATTACAGAAAAGTCATAATGTAAACTTAAAGTAGACACTTGGAAAGGGCAAAACATATACTACCTAATAGAAGTTACATTTGTTTAGCTTTTTAATGTCCTGACTTGGCATAAGAAGATGGTAAGTCTATATCCACTGCTAATTTTTTTAACTGATCCATGAAATTTAGCAGTCCAGGAACCACTGATCCCAAAAACACTTTAGGGCCCAGTAGGTAGTGGATTGACAATTTGGAATTCTGGCCACTAGCACAGTGTCACATGTGCAAAAGGTGCCTCAAAAGTATTTGCTGAATGAAAGCATGTAATCCTGTTTCATATTGGAGATATGGTAAGGGGATAATTCTAAGAGGGCCCAAAAGACCTAAGACTCTTAGAGGGTTCCAAACTAAAATAAGGGAAGAAGCAATATATTAATATATATTTAGGGAAGTTGCCTTTGCAGACTAACATTTACCTACACTGCCTATAAGTTTTTAATTTATTGTTAGCACTGCTTAAATTTCTAACACTAGATAGGATATATTTAGATTAATATGTACTCATATGAAAATGTGAATAATTTGGAGATGATTAAGGAATATAACCATTTAGCATGACTGTTTTATCAGAAAAACTGCAGGGGTTTTGTCCAATTGTTTGCTAATTATGTAGAATACTATGCAGAATACAACTATATATTTAAGATTATAAGACATCTTTATGACAGCTTAAAACTTTTTTTTTAAGATTTATTCTGTTCTTCTGCATCCGTTTGCATTTTTGGCGGCATGGGGAATCTTTGTCTCTTTGTTGCGATACCTTGCTGCATCAGCCACTCCTGAGAGGGCTGTGCTTTTATTGTGTGGGGCGGCTCTCCTTGCAGGGCACACTCCTTGCACATGGGGCTCCCCTACATGGGGGACACCCTTGCGTGGCATGGCACTGCTTGCACGCAGCAGCACTGCATGTGGGCCAACTCACCCCGCAGGCCAGGAGGCCCTGGGTTCGAACCCTGGACCTCCTATATGGTAGGCAGACACTCTATCAGTTGAGCCACATCTGCTTCCCTTAAAACTTAATTATCACCTAAAGTTTTAGTTATTTCATGTACCTACATGTAAAGAATAAATTGGTTTACATTTCAATTTATATTAGGTAGAACCACCCAAAACTTCTGGGGGTTTTTGGTCAAAAAATAGTCAAATATTAAATGATTAAAAATAATTTGAACTGCATGATAATGTAATGGTGAATACATGAAAATATGCATTTGTCAAAATCCATAGAACTTTACAGGACAAAGAGTGAACCTTAATGTATACAAATTTTTTAAAAAATCATTTAGGAGATCAGGGGATTTTAGGATTGAATATAATATATGACCAAAAAATCTTACTGCATTATATATGTGTAAAACAACCTCACTGAAAAGGGTAAAGGGTGTAAAGGTGCTAACCTAAGTAACTTTGGAAATAAGTAGAATATGCAAGACTAAAGGTAAAAGGAACTGCACATAACCACTGTACACTAGTTGATAAAGTTGTCCTACAGAAGTACACATTAACAATTGTGATACTGCTACACATGTGTACTAGAAAGTAGGGTATATAGGAATTCTCTAAACTATCTTTGCAATCTTTCTGTAAATCTAAAATTTTAGACTCTAAAATTAAAAGTTCATAAAATTTTTCTTTAAAAATTAATTTAGGTGGAGTGGGTGTAGCTCAGTGGTCCAGCACCTGCTTCACATGTACAAAGTCCCAGGTACAATACCTGGTACCTCCTAAAAATTTTTTTTAAATAAAAAATAATAATTTGGGAAAAGCTGAGATACTTACTGCATATCAAGACACCAAATTTATATCTCTGGACCCATCTCTACTGCTGTACATTGGTGTTAACCATTTTCTCCAGTTTTCTTACATGGGAAATTCCTAGATCTGATGTTTTGTGCAATGTAGCCTTTTTACTTTGATGCTCTTCCTCTTTTGACTGAGCTTTTGGTTATACAAGCACAATATGGTTGTATATAATCATACAAAGTCATTGATATGGGAAGAATTTCAGAAACCAATATATTTTTTAGACCAGACTTTTTCAATAACCATGTGGAGTGACTCTTAAAAAGTATGTTTATTGATATTTTACCTTCAGTTCAGCAGGCATGGCTGTTTACTTTTTGCTGCTATGCATGGCCTCTACTAATCAACACAAAAAAAGATATTCTCCTAGATTATTTATATACACCCTCCACAGAGAGAGAGAGAATTAAAAGTTATTATTACTATTCTAGCATGAGCTATGTTGCCTTTATCATTCTCACACCCATTTTGTAGGGGCAGTGCCCAACAAAAACAGATCAATGATTTTTTTTCAACTGTATATTATTTATAAGTTAATTCAACTGACATCTAAATTTTCATATCAATTATTTTTCATTCAGAAAGAGAACTGATTATAGTCATTCTTCTCACTTTGAAATATATTCTATTAAGGCACATTTTAAAGCCAATTTTACTACAGGAAAGTTGCCAATTGCACTTTAAATAAATTTTGTTATGTTTTATCTCCAGGAAAGCATCTGGTAGTTTTCTAGGAAAATGAACCAGGTAGTCATTTTTTCTACTTAGCCACAAATGCTATTTCTATATAAATTCATGGAGTAAGTACCTCTATATAAAGCCAAAGAAAGCTTTAAAAAGCTAAATCTTAAAACAAAACCAAAGAACAGATTCAAAATACCATTATGAGTATTATTTTTAGCACACTACTTACAGTACAATATGAAACTAAGCTTTAAACATGTCCTTGCAAAAGGTGTTGCTGCCCAGGTTTAATTCTCCTTTGGTGTGAGCTACAAAGAATTTGAGCATAAAATGTAGGTGAGAATGTATAGCCAAGTAAAAAGCTCATTTTAAAACTACATATAGGGAAGCAGATTTGGCTCAACTGATAGAGCATCTGTCTACCATATGGGAGGTCCAGGGTTCAAACCCAGGGCCTCCTGACCCATGTGGTAAGCTGGACCATGTGCAGTGCCACTGTGCCATGCCACGCAGGGGTGTCCCCCATGTAGGGGAAACCCACACACAAGGAGTGCACTCTGCAGAGAGCCAACTCATGCAAAAAAAAGCACAGCCTGCCCAGGAGTGGTGCCACACACATGGAGAGCTGACACAGCAAGATGACGTGACAAAAAAGAGACACAAATTCCCAGTGCCACTGACAAGACTACAAGTGGACATGGAAGAAGATACAGTGAATGGACACAGAGAGCAGACAACGGGATGGGGGAGGCAGAGGAGAGAAATAAAATAAAAATTTTTTAAATATATTTTAAAAAGACTATATATAGATTAGGAAGAGGGTTTTGATAAGGGTTCTTCAGATAAGCTTTTAGGTGCCTTTAATATTCAACTACCTCTCTCTTCTTCTGGTCCACTAATTGGTAGACAACACCCTATTTGAAAACAGATGTCTGGAAAACTATGCCCAGTATCATCATTTGATTCATTCCTACTCTAAATAATTTAAGATGATCTGGAGATTAGAAGCTGGCACACTTGAAATAGTTCTTCTCATCGATTTTTCCTTATACCCTAGTTCTCAGCACTCGATATCACCAAAATTATGCAAAATATGGCTGGTAAGTATTTCTCAAGGGGTCAAAAATTTACGTTTAAATTCAGCTCAGGATGACTACAACACATCTAAACATCCACATGGGCTCTGTGGCTACACCGAATATATGAAACAGAAATGCTTGAAATAAAAAGACACTTAAAGTCCAATCTTTCACCTTCTAAAATCATCCCTGATGAATGTAGTGAATCTCTGCCAATATATTTCTAGTAAATAATAGCTTAAGAAGGCTCTTTCATATTTCCTATTCAGTGGCCTCAGTCTTTTCTGTCTTCTGAAAGGAATTTCAAATTTAGGGGGAAAAGCGCTTTCTCCTCTTCCTCTTAACCTTAACCTATTTTGTTTTGCCTTAACTTTTTCATAAACTTCAGTTAATTCTGTTTTAGCCTCTCTGATGCTATCCCACTACTCTTATATTTTCCTTAGTTACCTGTCCCTCCCTACCCATTTTGTATATTTTCCTTAAACTTTGTATTCAGAGGGTTATTTATATAAATAGACGGGCTTTGCTAGGTTAAACCATCTTGCCCAGACTCTTTTCTTTTCTGTTGAGATCATTTACAAGTAAGTAATCAGAATTTCATTTTCTATTATCCACTATCTTCAAAAATCCCTTATAAACTTCATGAAATCTATTCTTTTAAAACTATACCTAAATTTCCTTAACTTGATATTATAAACTCAAAAATTGCCACCTTTTCCCAGGATTTCTTTTATGGCCGTATCACGAATATGTTCTTTGTTAGTCATTATAAGATACAGAACTGTAATTTTCACCACTGCCTCTTCCACCCTTAAAAAGGTGATACTCTTGGCAAGATAAAACAAGAATGCATTAGATGATCTGGTTTTATGATAACTCATATCTGTACAGAATATTTTTCAAAATACTTTCACATATATTATCATATTTGATTCTCACAATAATCTTAGAAGTTTGGAAAGACAGGTATTTTCATGCCCAAATCAAAAACAGTTAAATGATTTACTCAAAGTTACATGTCAAGCAAACAAAAATTGGAACTGACTTCCTTTATACCGCCTTCCTCTTCTTTTAGTAAAATTCCATCCAACATCGAATGCTGGAATTTCCCATCACTATTATTTCTTGCATCTATGCCAGTTTTATAATTTATATTAAGAACTCCTTGAAATGTTTCCAATAGCTACAGCGTTTATCCCTGGGGATGCTGGCATTAGTTTCCCCCTTTCTGAGAATAGATTTCATATAACCTTGATTTTATTCCCAGCTCCACTATCTTTTCACTTCATATCCCTGAGACTTTGGCTTCAAAACTCTACTGCAAATATAACATTTGTTTTTTCACACTTTGCAAGCAATAATTTTTCTAACATAAAGAAAAATTAACTTCCTCTAGATTCTTAGTACTTGATCGTAATAACCAACTGATTTCTAACTCCAGAAAACAAAATAAGAAGAAAAAAAAACTGAGCTTAAGTTTCAAAGAAATCTTTAAGTAGGAGATAAACAAGAACTTCTTGACCACATGGGTATGAAAGTATAAGATAGGCTAAAGAAGGTATAATGGATTCACAATCCTTTTTAGATTTTTAAAAGTCAATCAGATTTTCTCCAAAAAAGACTGTTTTCCATCCATTCCTATGAGAGAAAAAAATGGGAAAAAATTATATCAGATGATGTTTTAAAATAATTTACTAATTTGGTTATAATAAATTAGCAATGAATGAAATAAATTCTAAGTCTTTTCTAATACTGACAAATATACACGTATATTTACATATATATAGGTTGATTAAGTGTGTTTATAAATTACAAAGGAGTGTTAAAACAGAGAGGAGAGGCATTTTTTCATTTTTGAACAATGTGAAGGGATTAACCTATTTGTAAAATAAATAGAACAAAACAAAAATAAACAAAAAGATTTACCTTATTAAAGGTTCCTACAAGTCACCAGGAAAAGATCCATAAAGAATGGGGTGACTTTGTCACTCTGGCAGTAATAAGTAACAAAGGCAAACTAAACTTGTAGAACTTGTAAAAATAGGCTAAAAATTGATTAATAACAAAACAGGCATCCATGAAAATTACTGAAAACCCTTTAAATATTACACATAGAACCATTCTTTTTATAAACACCCTATACCCAAAATGTGTATCAAATATGGATAGAGAACAGACACAATCTGTATTAAGAAATAACAGTCCCTAGTTCAGGGCTATGGGTTCTAGTTCAGGCCACCAACTGCAATGTGACCTTTGACAAGTCACCTTTCACCTAAATATTATCTTTTTTAATGAGGGTGTTAGACTAGATGATTTCTAAAATCCTTCTATCTCTATAATTCTGTGACTGGATGAATAACAGCAGAAGACCTCTACTGGACTAATTCATCAGTTTTAGCTCTCAAACAAGGAATAGGAAGCTACTTGTCCACAACCCGCAGGTAACTGGATTTTTTCCTCACAGCAATATTTCCAGTAATTCTATTGCTTGATAAATCTTTTTTCTGCCCTTGTATTTGACGATAATTTCCAATGACATCACATTAAAATATAATGCTGCTATAACCAAAGGGAATAACTTTCCAGTAAGAAGAGGTTTAATAACTCTCTTAAACACTAAACTAGAAAAGATGATGACATTTCTGTGTGCCAATTTGCAAAAAAAAAAATTGTTCTTAACAGAGCTATGTGTATCTGAAGTAATATTTATAGTGTAGTCAATAATCAAATGCCTTTGGAAATGAAGTTACTAGGCATATACTCATTGTTAATGACTTCTTAGCCTAATCATCAGGTTACAAAGAGTAGAACTTCTGCTCTTTCTTTTTATAAATTCAAATCATAGCCAGAAAACAATAAGCTTTAACTCTAACTTTCTGTTAAGAACACATCAGTCTCAAATTCCTAAAAGCATAATGTAAATAACAGAGGCAAAGGTAATTTTCCAGGCAAGCAGTGACTGACTGTGGGGATCCTTAAAATAAAACTTGAAAGCAGGAAACGCATCAGAAAATTCTTTTTAACACCAATCAGACCTCTTGTTTCTTTTTTTTTCTGTGTGCAGATTTCCACAGGTAATTACAATTTATTTGAAATGATCTTACTAAGCAATCATTAAGCCTATCTTCCGCCAGCACACACAAAGCACTTCCTTATGGAGTGATAAATGCACAACTATGTGATTATATCAAATACCACTCACTGTACACTTTGGGTGGACTCATGCTTTATTAATATATGTCAATAAAATTGATTTGTTAAAAAAACATGAACTTCTTAAGTACTGGCTATGCTGATTACAACTGACTAGAATGGCCCATGAAACTTTAAAGGAAAATTACTCCTGGCCAGGCCTTAACCCACACCAATTAACTAGAAGTCCATGTGGGAAGAATACAGACATTGGAATTTTTAACAATCCTCTTCTGCTCCCCATCTAAGTGATTCCAATTTATGTCCCGATTTAAGGTCTACTAGAATGAGTCTGTGTACTCTCCTTCCACTGGTAAAGAGTGACAGAGGATGGCACTGCATTTCCTGGTCAGTTTTTTAAAAATCAAGGATAGCTTTACTCTTTCCCACATTTGTAAAGTTTGTTGAAGTGACTTCAACAAGTACTCCCACCTTGCAAATTTTAGTAAGAGTTGTAGGTTTTCATGATACTTTGGGTGTTCTCTAAGAAAACCTTATAAATAAAAATTCAGATTGTTAAAACAAGGGGAAAAATGAAAGCATAAAAGAATAAAAACAAATAAACCAAAAAAAATAAAATAAAATAAAATAAAAATAAGGGGAGCTGATGTGGTTCAAGTGGTTGAGCACCTGCTTCCCACATGGGAGGTACTGGGTTTGGTCCCCAGTGCCTCCTAAAAACAAAATCAAACAAGCCACAACAAAAAACAACAAGGAAATAAAATGAAAGAAAAAACAACAACAACTCGGGGAGCCAATGTGGCTCAATGGTTGAGCACCAGCTTCCCATACATGAGGTCCCCAGCCCCAATACCTCAAAAATAAATAAATAAAAATAACTAAAATAAAAGCATAGATTATAACAAATGCCACTGATTGTATACTTTGGATAAACTGTATTGTTTATGAACAACAACAACAAAAAAAATAGGGTGGGCTGAGGGAAAAAAACACCAGATGTAAGATACAGATTCATACTTTGATGATGCTCTTTTGTAATTTGTTACAAATGTTCCACAACAATATTGGTGGTAGGGTGAGGGATAGGAGCCCTGTATGATATTACGGATGTTTGTTTTATAAGTTCACGACTTTTACCATACACTTATTGTTTATGTATGTTCACATATGAATAATACACCTCAATAAATTTTTCTAAATGAAATTTAAAAAGTACTTCCTTAGAAAGCCAGGCTGCAGCCACAAGTTCGCATTTTGCAATATCCCATTTCTCCCCAAAATACAAGGACCCACCAGGCCAGCAGAGGTTGTTTTGATGTGGATCTTCCCAAATTTAAAATTAAAAAGTTGCATGCAGGGAAGTGGACTTGGACCAGTGGTTAGGGCATCCGTCTACCACATGGGAGGTCAGCGGTTCAAACCCAGGGCCTCCTTGACTAGTGTGGAGCTGGCGCAAGCACAGTGCTGATGTGTGCAAGGAGTGCCATGCCACGCAGGGGTGCCCCTGCGTAGGGAAGACCCATGTGCAAGGAGTACGCCCTGTAAGGAAAGCTGCCCAGCTCAAAAGAAAGTGCAGCCTGCCCAGGAATGGCGCCGCACACACGGAGAACTGACGCATCAAGATGACGCAACAAAAAGAAACACAGATTCCCGTGCAGCTGACAACAACAGAGGCGGACAAAGAAGACAATGCAGCAAATAGACACAGAGAACAGACAACTGGGGCGGGGAGGGGAAGGGGAGAGAAACTAACTAATTAATTAATTTTTTTAAAAAGTTGCATGCAACTTCCTTACAGATTTTTATGAAATAAAGCTTAAAGGAACAATATATTCCATGTTTGGTTATGGAAAAGAAAATAGTTCATGATTTTTAAAATCCTGACAATTTTTTTTACCCCATGTAAGAAAAAGTATTTTCGATTATAACCTGCTGTTGCCACTTACAAGCAGAATGTGTAGAGTTTGGGATTGGGAGCCTTGGGTTTGAAAGTCCCCTTGTTTCTTATATCTACTTTGACTTCAAGTTTACTGCCTCTGACTCTTCTTAAAACACTTTTAAATACCTCATTATGAACATCTATTGCGGTCCTTTCTGTTACATACCCATTAAATTGTCACCTACTATACAGACTAACAGTAAAGTCACACAGACTTGCTACTAATTGGATTTACTACTTCTGGCGCTCTTCTGGCTATCACTTACCCCACAAATAAAAGATATTACCATTTATGGAGGAAAAATAGCTTAACAATTTGACAGGTTTACTAAAAGAGAGATTACAATTTCATACTTCTGCCATATATCAACAGAACCAATGTTTCATTTCTTAATCTCATGAAAGAGGCACCCAGATCCATTTACCACCCTAAAAAGTAATGTTAAACAGCTCTTTGGTAGTTTTTAATGCATTATATAACAGAAGCCAATTTGATTTTAGCAAAACTTTCTGAATCCATGTTGAGAAAGTGGAAGATTCCACTATTGCCAACAGCCTTGTTAGATTTCTGATCAGGCTCACCCCCAAATCTTTGCAGGCCCAGGGTAAGGTTGCCTTAGCCTACAGTCTGTCCGTATCACATCCCACTCACAGCTAGAGCACTCTCAGGTGTCACAGCAAGGTTATAGGCATCCCAGCCCAAAGTCCAAGATCCACCCTCCCCTTAAACCACAGAGTGCAAACAGGTGCTGTTTCATTACCCCTTGGGCCTACGAAGGGGCACAGTGGCGCAATCTGTCTTTAGGAGAAAGATAGAGGCCCACACGGGTCCGAGAAGAAGCTTGAGGTATTTAGGTAAGGAATTTTGGAGTCCCAGTTACCTGGAACATTGTTTAGAAGAAGGGACAGTGCAAGCTCTAGGTAGGCAGATCCCTGGCCCCCTGGCATATCTTTAGCATAACCTTCACAGACACACACACACATTCTAGCCCCATGGGGAGGAATCAGCCAGAAGAAATAGTGAGCATGGTCCAAAATGTGAGGCCTCCTACAGGAGTCTGCTTTGTATAAGTCTAAGGGTAGTACCATTCCTGGTTATTTGAAATGTGGAAGATTCTTCAGAGGCCCTTGACTCTAGATCAGGGGTTCTTAAGGATTCTGTGAGTTTGAACTGAAATTCAAAAAAATATTCTTGTGCAAACATGTTGGTGCAGGTGTGAAATATTAAATAATACACAGTATAGTGTCAAATTAGTAAGGAGTCCATGGTTTTCACCTGGTTTTCACCTGAACTGCAAAGGGGTCCATGGAACAAAAAAGATTAAGAACCCTTGGTCTAGATGAGAAGGACCCAGGTCAAACACAGCTGTGTGTTCCCTCCCTAATAGTTTCCAAGAATAAAATTGGATTAAAATAAATCTCGATGTATGTATGATTTGCCTACGAGATTAAGAAGATTATTAACTGAGTCCATAAAACTATTTCCTAGTTATTTTTAATACTGAATGTCATAACTGCTTTCTCTGCACAGATTTTCTTCAACAACTATCTCATCAAGAGCCAGTAACAAAAGGTATCCTACAGCTCAGCACCCCAGAGCATAGCCTTGATGCCCTTTACCTAAGACAGTACTCTAGTTTGGAGATAGGGGTGCTAAAGGAGTCAAATAACTGTAATCTAGTTCCACATTTCCCAAGCACCTCCTTTGTGCTAAACACCATGACAGGAGCTAGGGACAGAAACATGGGTAAGAATGCAACACTATCCTCATGAACATATAGTGGATTGATTGTAGCAAGGCCTCCACTTGCTCACACAACCCTGTACCCACACACTTTGATAGTGCCCTTCCAAGCTAACGCTGGACTAGGCCATATGCCTTGCTTTGGACAGTGGGACAGTAGCAAAAGCATTGGAAGCAGAGATTCAAAATGTATTTTACGCATGATTATTCTGTAAATCCACAACTTCTTTAATTAATAAGGGGGGGGGAGTGCTTGCACATTGGGGGTTACCCTCTTGCTGTTTTTGGAAACCCTCCTGCCATCACATGAACAAGTCTGAGCTAGCCAGTTGAAGGATGAGAAACCACAAGAGTAGAACTGAGGTGTCCCAGTCACCAGGCAGCCAGCTCCAGCTGACCCAGCAGCCATCCATATGAATGACTCCCAGTGAAATCAGCTGAGCACTGCTGAGCCCAGCCCAAACTGCTGACCCCATAGAATCATGAACTAAGTTAATGGCTGTTGTTCCAAATCACTATGTTTTGAGGTGGTTTGTTGCATGGCAAAAGCTCAAAGCTTTATAGGAAGCCAGACTTATAAACAATTAATTGCAATACACTATGAGGGATGTAATAATAGACCTAAGGACAAAATACATAGATAACTCAGAGAAAAGGGTGAATAATCCTGCTGGTACAAGTAAAGGGATGAACAGTAGTGTCAGGAAAAGTGTCACAAAGGAGACAAGGCATTCTCTTTATTCTGAGCAAAAGGAGCATTTTGACAGTTTGAAGCTGGGTGGACCCCAGATGATGTCCTTAGAGTGAACCGGTTCCTGTGTGTGTAAACTTGTTGTAGATGGGACCTTTTGATTATATTCAGTTAAGAGGACCTTACTTTAGATTAGAAAACATAAGCTAAGGACTTTTGATTAGACTGTGGGAACCAGGGTGCCTCTTAATCCTCGTATGGGAGTCCTTTACAAATGAAGGAGTAAAAAGCCACAGATACACAAAGAAAAGCTGCAGTGACAGAGAGAAGCCTCCAGAAACTGAATTCAACAAACCTGGGAGAGAAAAAAACACAAATGGAACAACCTGAAGCAGAACTGGCAATGAAGCCCAGAGGAGAGGGGAGAGACAAGCTTACACCATCATGCCCAGTCATGTGTCTGACCTCCCACAGCTGAGCTTGGGGAGAAAGTGAGCTTGGAGGAGAAGGGAGAGACCAGGCAGAGCTGCCATTGTGCCTTGCCTCGTTGCATGAGTCCAGAATTGCCAGAAGCTGATCTTTGGGAAGACAGTTTCACCTGATGCCTTGATTTGAGGTACCGGGGGCCAGAGATTGAACACAGGACCTTGTATGTGAGAAGCCAGTGCTCAACCACTGAGCCACATTGGCTTCCCTGAGTTGTTTTTTTCTTTTTTTTTTTTCTTGTTTGTTTTTTTAGGAGGCACCAGAAACTGAACCCAGAACCTCCCATGTAGAAGATGGGAGCTCAACTGCTTGAGCCACATCTGTTTCCAGAACTATAAACCTTTAACCTAATAAATTCCATTATAAAAGCCAACTCATTTCTGGTATATTGCTCCCAGCAGCATTTAGCAAACTAAAATAGACCATTTCAAGAGGCAACAAACTTAACTATACTTTGCTTCTTCCATCATTGATACAAATCCCCCAACGGAACACAAAAACCCAGTAAGAATCTAGGGACTACTGTTTCTACAAGGAAACTATCAGATATTCCTCCAACCAAAAGCTCTTTTTTCTCAGAGCCCAAGAAGTTTAGCCAGGACTGAACCAGGAAAGACCTTGAAGATGCAACCAAGTTGAACATCTTTTTCCCAGCTCCATTCAGCTCCCTGTGATCTTCCAGGGAGATCTCTAAGAAAGTTGAAATACTGTCACTACATAGGCTATGACAAGTACACAGAAAAAACACGTATGTTGGGGGAAAGCAAACATTTAACTAGGAAGACCCCCAAAATTCGGACTGGGAACAATCCTGTGCTTCTGCACACACATGGTCCTTGATTACTAATTATGATTAAGTCCACTATGAAAAGTCTTTGGTTTGTTGACTATGTATGTGCTTAAATACTTTAAAGAACAAAAAGGAATCAAAGTGCCCAGCTTATAGATTAAGAGTAGTAATTCTTACAATATATTTTTGCTTGTTTCTCTTATTTTTGTTTTTCTTCAGTGTTATTTTTTTTTAAATAGAAATGATTTAAAGGTCCAGCAATGGAATATTTAAATATATAATAGTCTAACTGTAAGAAGGAATATTAGGAAGCTATTAAATATTCTTTCAAAGAACATTTAATGAGATGGAGAAATTCTCATAAAATGGGATACAAAATTGTATGTAAGAATGTATAAGAATGCTCCCAATTATGTATAATACATTAATTAGAAAAAAATGAAAATATGTGTATATATCAGTAGTATCTTTGGGTGGTAGGATTATGTGAGTGTTTTCTTCCTTATATAGTTCCATATTTCTTCAAATTAAAACATAAAATCATTTATAAAATAATATTGAATCTAACAAAGCAAAATTAAGAATTAGTCTATAAATAACTGACCTGTACACTTCAAAAAATACTAATTTCATAAAAAAAGGGAAAGTCTGAGGAAATGTTCAAGATTAAAGGCAACTAAAATAAAAAGACATGACAACTAAATATAATGTGTGATCTTCCCTTTAATCCTTGGTCAAGGGGAAATACTCTGTAAAGAAAATTACTGGCACAACTGGCAAATTTTGCATATGGACTGTACATCTAAATGGTTATATAAGAGAATGTTTTTGTTCTTAAGAAATATGTGCCAACCTATTTAAAGACAAAGAGCCATAATATTCATCTCTAACTCTGAAATGGTGCAGGAAAAAAATACATACACATTAAGTGTGTGTGTCTAGCAAAACATTAATGTCTTAGATACCTATTCACAAAACAAATTCTATACAATGGCTTGGCTTAAACAATGAGAATTTATGGGCTCATGATTTTGAGGTTAGGAGAAGTCCAAAACTGATGCTTTCTTCCCGAAGACTGTGGCATTCTGGGGCTGGCTACCAGCGATCCGTGGTCCTTGACTTTTCCATCATATGGCAATACACCTGGTGGTGATGTCTTCTTTTGCTTCAGGATCCAATGTCTTCCAGCTTCTGGCTACTCCCTGTGGCTTCTCCTTCTGTGTCCAATTTCCTTTGCTTATATGGACTTTAGCTATATTGGATTAAGGCCCACTCTCATTCAGTTTAGGCACACCTTAACCCTACCATTTCAAAGCTCCTATTTACAAATGGGTTCACACCCACAAGACTTGAACATGCCTTTTGAGGGGAACATGATTCAATCCCTATCAATTAACAAATGGTAAATGCAGGAGTTTCATACTATTCTTGCAACTCTTCTATAAACTTGATATTAATGAAAATAAAGTTTAAAATAATAGTTTCAGATCTTTTTAAAAAAACCCATTTTAAAGGGAAAAAATACCTTTAATTGGTAATTGTGAACTTATTATTTTAAAGGAAATTATAAGATTTGGTTCTTAACAAGTTATACAACATTTTCATGTCAATCAACAAACCTCTCCTTGGGAAAACTGAGGTAAAAATCCCTACATTAATCCTTTTCCTCTCCTGACAAAGTCTTGCCTGAGGTAGGAATTTCTCCCACTCAGTCCTGCTAGAGGCCAAAAGTACTTGACAACACATCAAAGTTGGGCATTCTGGGTACTAGTATTTGCATATCTATACTGTATGGAAAAGCTTCAAATTCAGTGAAATGAAAGAATTTTTCACCCATGGCCTTCATCCTTACTCTCCAGCACTGAGACCCTGGCTCTACAATGCCACTTGCAGCTCAGCATGGCCATCTGCCTAGACTGTCTCATTATCTCATCTGAAAATTTCCCATCAAAAATTTTCCCAGGTGTAATTGAAAATTACACCCCACACCCTGTGACAGTTTGAAGCCTTTGTGAACCCCCAGAAAACCCTGTTCTTAAAGCTAATCTACTCCTGTGCGTGTAAACCTATTAAAGGCAGGACCTTTTGATTAAATTCCTTCAGTTAAGTGGTTGTGACTATATTGCACAAACCAGGGTGGGTCTTAATCCTCTTACTGGAGTCCTTTATAAACAGAGGAATAAAAAGCCACATACACTAAAGAAAACTGCAGAGACAGAGAGGAGCAGAGAAGCTGAGAACGCTGAAAGAAAGGTGTGCAGCCCACACCTGCAGCTCAGGCAGAAAGGATCTCCTGATTACGCCTTGATTTGGACACAGTCATGGCCTCAGAACTGTAAGTTTTTAACCTAATAAATCCCCATTGTAAAAGCCAACCCATTTCTGTTATATTGTTTTCAGCAGCATTAAGGAAACTAAAATAGCCCCTCTGCTTAGTTCTAACATAAAAAGGCAAAACTAGATGAAAATTTCATATTAAAAAACATTATACATGACCCATTCTCTTAAACTTTAAATTCCTAAAAAAAGTATTGCAGGCATACTTTAAGATATTGTGGGTCCAGTTCCAAATCAATTAAATAAATCCAATGTAACTATAAAGTGAGTTACACAAAATTTTTGGTTTCCCAGCTCATATAAAAGTTATGTTTACACTATACTGTAGTCTAAGTGTACAATAGCATTATGTCTTTTAAAAAACTGTATTTACATACCTTCATTTAAAAAATACTTCATTGCTAAAAATGCTAACCATTATCTGAGCTTTCAGCATTCATAATTTTTTTGCTGATGCAGGGTCTTGCCTCCATGTTGATGGCAGATGACTGACCAGGGTTGTGGCCGCTGAGGGTTGGGGTAGTTGTGGCAATTTTTAAGTAAGACAACAGAGAAATTTGCCACATCAACTGACTCTTCCTTTCACAAAAGGGTTCTGTGGCAGTTTGGCATTGTTTATGAATCCCAAAATAGATATTGGATTGTGTTTGTAAACTGGTCTGTTCCTCTGGGTATATTAAATTGTATTAGATTCAGAAGTTTCACTTTTATGTTATTAAATCAAGATCAGGGAAGTAGGCTTGGCCCAATGGATAGGGCATCCGCCTACCACATGGGAGGTCCACGGTTCAAACCGTGGGCCTCCTTGACCAGTGTTGAGCTGGCCCATGCACAGTGCTGATGCATGTAAGGAGTACTGTGCCATGCACGGGTGTTCCCCAAGTAGGGGAGCCCCATGTACAAGGAGTGTGCCCCATAAGGAGAGTCGCCCAGCACAAAAGAAAGTGCAGCCTGCCCAAGAATGGCGCCACACACACGGAGAGTTGACACAGCAAGATGACACAACAAAAAGAAACACAGATTCCCGATGCCACTGATAAGGATAGAAGCTGTCACAGAACACATAGCAAATGGACAAGGAAGAAGGCTGAACCCATGCAGACATTACCTGCCATCTTGCATCAACACGTGGCAACAAACTTTGGGTGAGAAAGTACCTCTTATGGTACCTTGAATTGGTCTCTGTGGGCCTAGTAACTATAAGCTTCTACCCCAAATAAATATTCTTTATAAAAGCCAACAGAGTTCTTGTACTTTTCATCAGTACCTCTCTGGCTGACTAATACAGGTTCTCTAGCATGCCATGCTGTTTGATAGCATTTTACCCACAGTAGAACTTCTTTAAAAATTGAAATCAACCTCTTCAACCCTGCCACTGTTTTATCTACTAAATTGGTGTCATATTCTAAATCCGTTTCAACAATGTTCAGAGGATCTTCACCAGGAGTAGATTCTATGTCAAGAAACAACGGGCCATGATGTGGACCATTGACCATGAGGTGCAGAGGTGCCCAAAGATGTACTTACCAAATGCAATGGATGTGTCATGATGATGGGAACGAGTGTTGCTGGGGGGGGGAGAGATGGGGTGGGGGGGTGGTGTTGAATGGGACCTCATATATATATTTTTAATGTAATATTATTACAAAGTCAATTTAAAAAAAAGAAACAACTTTCTTTGCTCATCCATAAGAAGCAATTCCTTATCCATTCATGTTTTATCATGAGATTTCAGCAATTCAGTCACATCTTCATACTCCACTTCTAATCCTAGTCCTCTTGCTATTTCCACATCAACTTCTTCCAAAGTCCTGTAAATGCTTAATGTTGATATGTTCTCCTACACCCAAGAATCACAAATGTTCCTAGTCATTCTAGAATGGTGAATCCTTTCCAGAAGATTTTCAACTGGATTTTCCTAGAGCCCAGATGAATCAACATTTATGGCAGCTATAGCCTTACAAAATGTATTTCTTAAATAACGACTTGAAAGTCAAAATGACTACTTAAACCATGGGCTGCAGAATAGATATTGTGTTAACAGCCCTGAAAACAACATTAATCTTGTTGTGTGTCTCCATCAAGAATCTTGGGTGACTGGGTGCACTGTCAATAAGCAGTAATATTTTTAAAGGAATTTCTTTTTTTTTTTTTTTGCAAAATAGGTCTCAATTGGTGGGCTTAAAATATGCAGTAACTCATGTTGTTAACAGATGTGCTGTCATTCAGGATTTGTTGTTCCATTTACAGAGCACAGGCAGAGTGCATTTAGCATAATACTTAAGGACCCTAGGGTTTTCAGAATGGTAAATGAGCTTTGGCTTCAATTTAAAATCACCAGCTACATTAGCCCTTAAAAAGAGGTCAGCCTGTCCTTTGAAGCATTGAAGCCAAGCATTGACTTCTCCTCTCTAGCTAAGAAAGTACTAGATGGCATCTTCTTCCAAAAGAAATCTGTTTCCTCTACATTGAAAATTAATGTAGCCACCCTCATCAATTACCTTAGACCTTTATCAGCATTTGCTGCTTCACCTTGCACTCTAATGTTATAGAAACGACTTCTTCCATTAAACCTCATAAACCGACCTCTGCTACCTTCAAACTTTTCTTCTGCAGCTACATCACCTCTCTCAGGATTCACAGAATTGAAAAGAGTTAGGACCTTGCTCAGGATTAGGCTTTGACTCAAGGGAATGTTGCAGCTGGTTTGATTTTTCTATCCAGACAACTAAAACTTTCTCCATATTATCAATAAGGCTGTTTTGCTTTCTTATAAATCGTGTGTTCACTGGAGTAGCACTTCTAATTTCCTTCAAGAACTTTTCCTTTGAATTCACAACTTGGCTAACTGTTTAGCTCAAAAGGCCTAGTTAACTGTTTAGCTCAATAGGTCTACCTCTCAAATTTTGACATGCCTTTCTCACTAAACTGGATCATTTCTAGCTTTTGAAATCAAATGAGATGGGTGACTCTTCCTTTCACTTGAACACTTAGAGGCCATTTAAGGTTATTAATTGGGCTAATTTCAATATTGTTGTGTCTCAGGGAACAGGGAAGCCTGAGGGGAGGGAAAGAGATGGGAAACAGCCAGTCAGTGGAGCAGTCAGAAAACATACAATACTTATCGAAAGATTGCCATCTTAAATGGGCACAGTTCATGGCATCCCAAAACAATTGTAATAGTAACATCAAAGATCACAGATCACAGATCACTATAACAGATGTAATAATGATGAAAAGGTTTGAAATATTGCAATAATTACCAAAATGTGACACAGAGACACAAAGTGAGCACATGCAGTCAGAAAAATGGCACCAATAGACTTGTTCCATGCAGGGTCACCACAAACCTTCAATTTGTAAAAAAACACAGTATCTGTGAAGTGCAACAAAGCAAAGGGCAATATGTATTTCTTAAGAATATTTTACATTATACTTAGTGTATATTTACAACATTATCACAAAATTAAAGAAGCCTAACTGTATCCTGCAAAGGTCACATCATTAATTCCATCAAATCTATGAATGGCTGATCTGATAATGTCAGTGGAGTAAGCAAATGTTTTATATGAAATCGATTGAAAAACTAAATAGATCAATGTGACTTTATTGTTATAATTAGAAAATCACAGGATAAAACACAACTTTACTCAATAAAATACTTATTATCATGCTCTGAGATTTGGGTAGATTTGAGCAAAGTAGATTCTATTCACGACTGTAAAAAAATGTTTAAAAAAAGGCTACAAAATAATTCAAATCTATCCAAATAACTACTCAAATTCAGTAGAGAAATAAAAGACACACCATTTTTACTATTTATTCTGCCGACATATATTGGATAGAATTCCTGGTTGATAAAACTCACAAAGGAAATACTTGGGAATAATTTTCTTATTATAAAAGTACTATATGCTCATTGTATAAAAAGCATTCTTAAATTTGGATAAAATTGATTATAATTCCACCTTCTAACAGTGATTCCTTTTAATATTTTGTTTTAGACCTCTCCAGGCACTGTAACATATATTTTTCATAAAAATATTATCACCCTCTATATATTGCTGTGTCACTTTGTCTTGTTCACTTAATGGTATAATATTATTTCTTGGCAATAAATACATATCTTCCCCATCAGGTTTACAGGCTGTATATTAGTCCTGAAGCATAACAAATGTTTTACACTTAGATTGTTTCCCTTTTATCTAGTATGCACAACTCTATTAATAAATACCCATACCATTAATTATTCTCATGAACACGTTTTCTTAAAGGAAGAATCATCTTTCTCTACAACCACAGAGCTACCACAGTAGGTGCGCCTGAACTAAATGATCACCGAAGGCATCTCTGTATAGGATTAGGCAACAATATTCAACTATACTGTAATATACAACAATGGGGATCTTATTTTTCTATTGATATAAAACTATTATTTTGCCAGGATAAAAAGTAGAGCACATGGGTTGGCAAAGCATTTTCTTCTTTGATTTGTGCTTTTATACATAAGAAATCTAATAAAAGTTTAAGATTAGCTCACATAGATTATCTGTTTAATAACCTGTGTTTGTGAAGAAAAAGAAAAGCACATTAAATCAGTATTGTCTCATTCAAAATATGTAGTTACTATACATTTAGCACATATTGTTAAAAACTTTTCTGAATGAGTTCAAATTTTATGACCTTAATTAATTCTTTTTTACATATCAATGGAATGCTTAACTTACTCAACAGAAAAAAAACACAGAAAATTCCTTCAGAGAGTAAAAAAAAATCCTCACAACACAACTAACCTAACCAAAAGTATATTGATCTAGAATCATAGAATGTTAAATCTAAAAGGGGTTTTAAAAAAAGATTTTCTGGTCCTCCTCCTTTGTACTGAAATAAGGAAACTAAGAATCAGAAAGATGGGATGATCAGATCATGGTTTGATCATTTATTCAACAAATAGTGAATGTCTATTAGATGCCAGGTTCTGTCCGTTGCTATACACATACAAGGTTTAGCAGGACAGGTATGATCTCCAACTTCATGGACCATAACAGGAGTTGTGCAATTAATGTTTTGATTATAGGGCTGATTATTGGTTGCTCTTCCAATGCAGTTTCACCAACCCCTTATTTATCCAAATATTGAGCCAGGCTCTGTTCTAGGTTCTCAGGACAGTGAACATGGCAAAGCCCCCCTCCTCATAAGGCTTACATTCTAATCAGGCAAAGGGATAGCAAATAAATAAATAAGATCACAATAAGCCTATGAGAATATTTAAGTATGTTTAAGAGAATAGAGGTCCTAGGGTACAGGGTATGTACCTTTAGCAAAAGAAATATGGGAAGGCCTCTCTTATCTCAGACATAAAAATTACATAGCAGTTATACTGGTAGAATGGAATCAATGACTCTTTTTCCTCATTTATGAATAAAATACTCAATAGATGGCCTTAGAAATTAGGCCATTTAACACTAAGTCATGTACATATCAAATGTTACATTTTTTCCTCATTTATTCTGACTTTCTAATACTGGGTTAGGCCAGTTGTTGTGGAAAGGAAAGGAAAATTCATGGAAAGGAAAATTTACTTCATAGAACATTCAAGGGCATGCAACTTAAGATTCTTTACATTCATTATTTACTCAACTGATACTTATGTTCCATTTGCTCTACTTAATGTTCACTATGCCAAAAATAATAATCTCAGTTAAATGTACTAGCATAATCACCAGTGGGAAAAGATTAATTCCAAAGACAGCCAAGGTATAAAGAGAAAACATATGGGATTCCAACACTCGTAGATACCTAACACAGCTAACACATCTGACCATGTAATTACTGATTACTAGATACTCTTCTGGAGACGTAGATAACAAAAAACCTTTTTAAAAATCACATTTAAAACTTCTAACTTTTAAAAATCTACATGGAGACGTGCATGTAACATGCAAGGTCTATATCCAAATATTGTTTTCTTCACTTAATTGGCCAAATTCTAAATTTAAGATTATTTTCTAGCAATCAGAGAATAACGTAAGTGCATCTGTAGTGGACATAGCAGGCTGGCTAGCTAAACTTCTGTTCCAATCTCCTTATTTGCCTTTCTATACTCCAGAGGCTAGAACACTAAAAATTACATTTTCCAGACTTCCTTACAACTAGTATTCTCTAGTACAACTTAGGTGTCACCATTTTATGCATTCCTAAAGACTTGAATTCAGAGTCAAGTAACTGGGAAGAGAAACAGCACTCAAGCTATCTGTTTTGCTGGTGCAGATCTAGTAGGTACCATGTAGCTCTGAAGCTAACAGTGCTGACCTTTACCTGATCCCTAAATCACAGCTAAAATAGAATATTCCTGAAGAAGAAAACAAGTGCTTCTGGACTCTGCATTCGTGTAATCCTGAAACCAGCAGTTGGTATACAGATTCCCTCAGCCCCCAGCTTCCTAATGTAACAAAGGTAGTAGTGCTCTTATAAGAAGAGGAAATGGACACCAAGAGACAAAGGAGAATGCCATGGGATGCCGGCAAACCACCAGAAGCTAGAAATATGGAACAGACTCTTCCCTAAAGATTTAAGAGAAAGCAACACCTTGATTTTGGACTTCTGGCCTCCAGAACTGTGAGACAATGCATTTCTGTTGTTTTAAGCCACCCAGATCGTGGTGCTTTGTTATAGCAGCCCTAGGAAACAGGACAGCATCTAATCTCTTAAGGTAAATCAATTCCTTTTTTACGAAAATAGCTAAAGTGGTTTTCATTTCTGCAACTGACCCCTATGTGACACAGCATTAAGACAATTATATGAAAACAAATTCAACTGTCTAAACATTTTCATGCATTCAAATATTCAAAGTAATCTAAAGTGATCTAGATTTTGATTAGTACTTTAATTACCATTGAGAATACAAAAGAGGGAACAAGGTACCTATCCTCCAGGAATCATTTAAAGGAAGAAAAGATCCATACTTTGGTTTTCAATCTAAGTTAAAAAAAAAATCATTAAAGCGTCCCCAAACTGTTAGCAATTCTTATTTTGGAAGGTTATTGGACATCTTTATCTTTAATAGCTACTTCTTCACCTTCTTAATAATTCCAGATGGCATATCTTTAAGTGAAAATTCTACTTTATTTTTAAATCTCTCAGAAACACTCAAGTCAGATAATGATACCATGATGTATCACTAAGGCTATGCTGAGAATCATTGCCCTAAGGGCCACAGTAAAGCTGAATGAAAAAAAAACTTAGCAAGGGTAAGATCCTCACAAAAGAACATACACTTTCACTTTCAGCTGTTCATAATCAGAAAGCTGCCTAAAACTTAGCCATGATTCGAACCTTGCAGACATGAATGAGGCAATTCACTTCTTATGAATTTGAATTCTTCAAGTCAATAGCTAAAGGTCAAGGAATTGGGTTAATGAGAATATGCCAGTTGACTGGCGATGGAGGAGGGAGGGAAGAAAATCAAAGGAAGAGACATTTTTCACTCTACATTGCAAGTGAGAAAGGCACGGCAATAATGACTTCAGACAATATAGCCTGTTCTCAATTATTTTTAGGAACTTGAGTATTCAGCTTATAAATTATCCATATCTTTTGATGCTTCTTTTCTCTTTTACCATCATCTTTTAACCATTTCACTAGTAATTAGCACCTCTGTAAAGGACCAAAACGGAAAGGAAATTAAAACGAAACTTAAGGTAACCCAATTTCACAACTTGACAATAAGTTCAGCAAAAAAAAAGATCTTTAGTGGAGAAAAGTCTCTAAGATAAATGGAGTCCTCACCTTGGATAAATTCAATTTATTTTTAAGAAGCACAACACTTAAATGAGAGGTTAATTATAATTCTTTTGCTCTAAAAATAGTCTTTGCTTTAAAAAATTATTCTACCTAGGAATATGTTTGATAGACAAATAACCCTTAGGTTTAAAATGTGCTTTAATTTACCAACATATGTTTTAAATGTGGTGTTTCAAAAATATACCTAAAGAAAAATGATGCTGTGAGTGGCAGGGAAAGGAGAGGCTAGAAATACAGCTATGTTCATTTATTTCTATCATTTCAGAGTCTATGCTAAAGCAAAGTTCTGTGATGTAAGTTTTCAGTATTAATGTTTTCAGGCACAATACCGGATTCTTTTTGCACCATTAAAGTCTGTAAATGGGAAAAATAATGTGGAGCTACAGATGAAAAAATCTTACCTTCTATAACTATGAAAGGGAAAACAACTGTTACAAATGTTCTGATTCCTAATATGTGAGAATTAGATGGATTTTTCTATAACTTAATAACCTGGAAAAAAAATTAGCTTCTACATGTAGTTTTGAGAAGACCAAAGGAAATGCCCTAATCAACAAAAACTTTCAACATAAAGCCACAAGTATTCCCACCAGGAACTAACATTACAAAATCTTAATAATAATCTTTTATCAGAAACATAGCACTTCAGTAATAACTGTCACACAAAAGAAGGTGTTTTTTTTACTCTTTTTGGACTGAAATCAGTCACATCATTTTGTTCAACACATATTTGATGGTATAAGGTATTTGCTATGGGAGTTACAAAGATGGTCCTAGCCCAACTGGACATGAAGTCTGGAATGCAGAAAGATGCACATGGGAATAACTTCAAAGCCACACACTATGTATACTAGCCCAAGAAGGGCCAACAGGCTACATGAGCCAGAAGAGATGGGTTCTGCCTGGAGTTATCAAGGAGGGATTCACACAAGGTGGCATCTGAACTGCACCCAAAAGAGACAGAAATTATATGCCATATTTAAATAAGAAATGATAAGGAGTGTGGAGGTAAGGGCAATCAAGGAAGGTGACAACTTTTTTTGTTTTAACTTTTTATTTGGAAAATTTTAAACACATACAAAAAAAGAGAGAATAGTATAATAAATCCATATGCACCTACATCCAACTTCAATAATTTTCAGCATTTGGCCTATCTTGTTTCATCATTCCATTACCTACTCCCATACCCCCAGTCTCCTACCAGACTATTCTGAAGCAAATCCCAGATTTTTTTAAATTCAAATTTTACTTCAAATTAAAAAAAAAAAAACAAACAGAAAAAGGCAGTTCAACAAGGTGTGGAAGCATTACTCCTGAAAAGTTCTGTACAGGCACTTTTATCTCATATAATTCCAACACCTAACTCAATTGTTCCTTAAGTGTTCAGAAAAATACACAAATGAACACAGATTAATTAAATGACATAGTCAAGGACTCTTTATTAATAAAAAAAAATTAAGAGAAAAAAATGTTTAATCAGACATCATATCATCAGTAAAGATTTAAGTATCTCTAAAAGATAGCTCTTTTTTCAACTTACTATGATATTTATTTTTATATTTATTTAACAAAGAGTCCTAAGTGCTATGCAACTATCAATTTATTTAATCTTCAAAATAGTCCTGTAAGGTAGGTTCTATTAGGACGGTCATTTCATATATGAGGAGACTGAAACCTGGGAAAGTTAGGAAACTTGCCCAAGGTTGCTCACCTAGTAAATGGCAAAGTATGACTTGGCCCTAGGCATCTGTGCTCAGATCCATGCTCTTAAACTCCACACTACACTATACTGCCAGCAAATATTTGGTTTACTCCTTTAGAGGTCAAACATAACTTATGCAAGTGTCATTTTTATATCACATGTTCCATCTTGTCTTCAGAGAGAGACACTAATAGCTCTTTAACCTAGAAGGAAGAGAACAACTGCATACTTACTCCATTGGAGTAACAATGGCTTTTTTAGTAATTTTAGCACACTCATTTCAGACAAAGCAATAATGAATTCTAGATATTGCTGAATAAGTACAAGAGTGGTAAATAATCCAGGTTCACTAATCACATATGTGCATTTAACAAGCATGGCAGTTTGAGATTATTTTATGAATCCCAAAAAGAGAAAGATAATGTTCTTAAACTAATCTATTCCTGTGGGTGTGATACCCTTTGATTGCATTAAATTCAGCTGTGGGCCCTTTGATTAGATAACTTGATAAGATTGAGTTAGGGCTCTTGGTTGGACTACATCAGTGACTCATGGCTCAGGTTGTAGCTCTGTCCCCTTGTTGGGTCTACTATAAACCCAGAGACACAGGAAAAGGAAGCTCTGCCATATTTGATTCGGCCATGTGAGTGAAGTCTAGAGGATCAGATCACTTAAGCACAAAGCACCCAAAAGTCTGGGCCCACAAGTACGTCTCAAGAGGAGAAAAAAGGTAAGCCTACAGGGGAAGGCAGAGTCCGTGGCCATCCTGCTTTGCCATGTGCCCAGACAACAGAATCAACAGTAGCTATCTTTGATAAGAAAGTACCTCTTGTAGTACTTTGGTTTGGATTTTTTACAGCCTTGGAACTATAAGTGTTTACCCCAGATAAATTCCTTTATAAGCTAACCCATATCTGATACTTTGCATCAACAGTCCTTTGGTAAACTGAAACAAGTAATGACCTATTTGAATATTAAATTTTGATGATAAAAGTTTTCTCAAATTTAAAAAATCTAATTTCCTCAACAACACTACACATACCTTCTCACTTAATCATCTAAACATAAGAACTATGACAGAAAACACTAAAATACTGAATTATTTTAATTTGCACAAACGCCCCAATTAATATAATTTTAAAGAATTTCTAACTATAAAAATGATTAGTTTACCCAATTCTTATAAATAATTAAAAGGTTAATTAATTTAATTACTAATATATACATTTGTATACGTCTTTATTTACACTATGTGTATATATATTATTGGCAACCAATTTTGCTATCTAAAACATATATGTTTATATATATGTATATGAATGTGACATCCCATTAAAAAATATAGAAAAACTACCACCTCTCATTAGGAATTGAAAAACTTAATTCACATTATAGTAAGTTTTCAAACAAGTTCCAGGGAAAGAACTGTCTACTATGTACTAAATAATGTACTTAACAGATATTTCAACTGTGGCAAGAGGCCTTCTCACATTCCTTTCCTGCAGTCAAGTGACATTCAGAAGATAAACAGAATCATTATTACTTTTGAAAACACCCACAGCAATAATGTCACTTAATGAGAAACTCAATCTAAAAATGCCTCTGGTTTAGATTAGAGCTAAATCCATTACAAAGTAAAGGAAATAATTCCTAAGAAAAGATATGATAGTGTCATTAGAAATACTTATTTTGTTGTCATTGAGGGAAAAGATAAAAGAACATTATTTTCTTGCTTTCTGGAAAAAGGATAAAAGCACATAATTTTTTCACATGTTTTAATTCTAATAGTTAAGCACAGGTCAGCAATTTCATTTTTGTACTTGCCTTTAATAAAATCTTTGCTGGCCTGAACATCTGAATGAGTAGCCACATTTAAGGATACATGAGCACATGTGTGTCTTTATACATGAAAGCAACACAAAATATATATAAAAGATGTTAACATTTTTATTTAAAGGAATTTTACATGTAAAAAAGAAAGAAAAGAACATCGGGCATTTTCACAGTCTCTGGAACTTAACAACTGTTCCTTAGAACATAGGAACTGAATACTTCTTTAAGGGATATCTGGTTTTTACCCCCAAAATTACAAATCCTTAATTGGGACCAATTCCTCCCAACTGAAGTGATTTACCATGTTGTTTGAAATTCCAAGTCTTTGCTAAAGAGAGACATAATTAAACTATCATCTCCAAGTTGTGTTCAAATCTCTACCCTTGGCCCCTGGACATTTATGATCCCCCTTTCCTTGCTTTATTTTTTCTTTTTTCCATAGCCCTAATCATCCTCTAACCTACCATATCATTTACTTATTATTATCTTTATTGTTTATCTGTTTCTCAAGCTAGAATGTCAGTTCCTTGAGGACAGGAATCTGTCTCCTTCATGGGCTTTGTACTCTACCTCTTAGAATAGTGCCTGAAACTCAGTAAGTGCTCAAAACATATCTGTTGAATTCAGAGATTTAAAAAACCTTTTAAACAACAACAATAGTTTTTAGCTAATATTTATAGGGCATTTAACACAGGTTAGGCACCATGCTGTGCCCTTCAAACCCATCACAGAAACTCATAACAACCCAGAAAAATATGTACCATTTACTGTTGAAAAAATGGGACTCTTAAAACGAGATTTAGTACTTGCTCAAGGCCACACAGCAAGGGAAGCTCATTCAAGATCTCTTTCTCTGCATGTGTGATTCAACTTAACTTCTTAATAGGACCGACATCTTTGTATCACCTAAATATGTAGACTCACCCAATAACTACAATAATAAAATGTGAGTTAACAAAGTTGAACAAGTGTCTTCACAAATAATGTCAAAACAAGGCTCCTCCCTTGACCTTAATAACAACAAAAGAAAAAAAATTCTGTTACATTACAGTCCATAACATACAAATAATACCAAATTTGATCTAAACTATTAAAAAATACATCTATAAAATGACTCCAAAAAGAGAATGAGCATCTTGTCCACATCAGACCTGAATGAGAAACAGATATTCAGAAAGAGATACCTCCTGCATATAAATGATACTACCTTTCCACATTTTCTCTTGTCTAGAAAAAAAGCAAAGTGGTTTCTATGAACTGAAAAAGAGAGCAATTGGGGTCTGGCCTATCCTCTTAGCATACTGATTAGTAATATCTTGACTTCATTTTTCCTGTGAAATTCTGATAGAAAAAGAAGAGAAATAATTTGTAACTAAGAATAAGTCATTCCTTCCTACATAAGTTATTTTGACAATATTCATTAAGTCCCAATTATGTGCTCAGCACTATGGGAGATCCAGTGAAGTAGAAGGCATAGTCTAGCCTCAAAAGATAGTAAGGAAGACCAGATATAAACATGTAAAGACAAACAATAGAAAAGCTAACAGCAAAAAGAAGTAATATGAGAGACAAGGCAAGGTGATAGCAAAGATTTATCATCTCAAGAAATACTAGGTATTTGGAAATTCACTGCAAAATCTATATAAGTAACATGATTTGCAAGGTCATTTCAAATTCAACTTTCTTTTATAAAGTAGTCCACTCTTGAAACTCTGTTAAAATTATCCTTACTCTTCAAGACCTAACTCAAATGTGACAATCTCTGTAATTTTCCCTGACCTTCCCTCAATCCTCTATACAGTTCTGTCTCCTCTCAAATTCTTTATAGAATCTGATCATACACCCAACTTCCTGATGGGCTGTTTAATAGCCGGCAAGGTGAGAGGAGAGGCCATAGCTTGTACCAACATTGTGCCTGGCCTTCTGTAGAAGCTTACCAACTATTGGCTAAATTGACTAGAAAAAGAACTTCTAGAACCCACAAAATCTGTTTTCTTGGAGAAAACACTTAATACATGTCCTTTTCTTCATTAGAGGATTACAGTTTAAATGTTCTATCTGGTAGGTAAAAACAAGCAGAACAACCACCACCAAAAATTTAACAACAACAAAAAATTAGGGTATGTAACTTACATAGTCACTGATACAACAATAGGGCAGTGGTTGTCAAGGGTCAGGTGGGATGGCAATGTGAAAATTCGTGGGGATGTTTCACAATGATTGTGGGACTAAGGATGTTAAATATTCTATAATTCTCAGGAGAATCCTATACACTGAACAACTACCCTGCATAATGCATGATTTCCCAATTTTTTGCTGTACATTCTTATAGGTGAAATTATCTTACACAGAGCCTAGCTCTATTTTAAACACCAGGGACTTAGGCAGCATATTGAATTTTCTGGAAATGTAACTACCATATAAAGTGAGAGAAAATTATACTTTGTTTTGTTTGGAACTTTATGAAAAGTTCTTCCTCACTTTAGAAAATCAGCAACGTCTCTTGTAGTATTTGAGTCACTAATATAACACACCTCTATCCTTGTTCTTTTAACTCTAGGCTTTGAGTATAAAGTGATGAAAAAATGCATGATTAAGTATCATGCCACTCAGTTTCTCAACAATATATACTGGTTCTTCCCTAATCTTCCCCAACCCAACTGACCCTGTCTACCCCATCAGTTCTGGTGATGTCTTGTGCAAACTTTTGACTTTTGGCATTTGAGGTCCTTTATACTACTTCTCCTTTACCACATACTCAACCCTCTGACCAAGCTATACCCTGCAAACACCGGGCTTATTCTTGTCTCTGTGTGTTTATTCATGCATTCCTTCTGGCAGATACAATCTTCATCCTGTCTCTCTGTATTCCCAAATCCCATCACCTTCCCAAGCAATACTTCTTTCATAAACACTTCCTAGCTACCATCTTTCAATGTGGATTAGTCCCTTTGCATTGCCCATTACAATTAGAGGCTGTTTTGGTACCTGGCTGCACTCTGTTTAGCATTTTATTTTATAGTTTTATGCTATTTTCTCATTGTTCCATGTCTTATTTTTCCCCAAAAATACGACTTTTGAAGGTAGGAACCATTCTACACCTCTTTTCAATACATAATCTATTTGCAAAGAGATAGGCATATAGTTAGTGTTCAGTAAAAACTTGTTTAACTTAAGATAAATTCTTCACTTTTTATTGCAGGAACTGGGATCAACCTTTGGCCAACACCATAAAAGACTCTCTGGTCATCAGTTAGCTCAAATGAAAATATAAACACATTACATTTAATTGGCCCCACCTAAAATTTATCTTTAGTAACATCTTCTTAATGAGGAGTCCATAAAAATTAAGTATTTTCACAATATTATTTTAAATCAGTAAAGATTATAAGGGGCAAATCATGTTAAACAGATACTGTTTAATAATATTTTCGAATAATGGAAAGCATAAAAGCAAAAGTAATAGTATTTAAATAGGTCCTGAAACAGCCATCAGAACGCTTCTTCAATGGGTAAGCCCAGTTCTCAATGGGTATTTATGTCTTCTTAGGTACTACATCTGCACTTCTATTAACTCCCACCAGTGGTGCCAAACTATGGCTTGGCAACCCAAATGACCACAGAAGAAAGCTGAGTGTCAAAATGAGCTGCCATAGTTAAAATGATAGGAAGGAGCCTGAATAGCCAAAGATATCTTGAAAAAGAAGAACAAAGTTGGAGCAGTCACACTTCTCAATTTCAAAACTTAATACAAAGCTACAGTAATCAAAAGAGTGTGGTGCTGGCAGGGAACAGATATATAGACCAATGGAATAGAATGGAGAGTGTAGAAATAAACTCCACATCTATGACCAATTTAATTTTTACAAGGGAGCCAAGTTCATTCAATTTGGGGAAGAATAGTCTCTTCAACAAACAGTGCTGGGAAAACTAGATGTCCATATGCAAAAGAATGAAGGCGAGTCCCTTACTTCACATCATTTATTAAAAGTGAACTCAAAAATAGATCACTTACCTAAATATGCATTAAAACTATAAAACTCTTAGAAGAAAACATAGGAACATATCTTCAGCACCTTGATTTTGGCAATAGATTCTTAAACTTTACACTGAAAATATGATCAACAAAAGAAAAAAATAGATAAATGGGACTTCAACAAAATTTAAAACTTTCATAAAAGGGCATTATCAAGAAAATGAAAAGACAGCCAACAGAATGGGAGAAAATATGTGAAAACTATATATCTGATAAGGATTTAATATAAAAAATATATAAAGAACTCCTACAACTCAACAGTAAAACCACAAGCAACCCAATGTAAAAATAGGCAAAAGACTTAAATAGACATTCTCCAAAGAAGATATACAAATGGCCAAGAAGCACATGAAAAGATGCTCAACATCATTAGCTATTAGGGAAATGCAAATCAAAATCATAATAACAGACCACCTCATGCCCACTATAATGACTCTGTTTTAAAAATCAGAAGATAATTGCTGGCAAGGATGCAGAAAAATAAAAGACTTAGGACATCGTTGGTGGGAATATAAAATGGTGCATCCTATGTGGAAAACAGTTTGGAAGTTCCTCAAAACATCAAATAGAATTACAACATGACCCAGCAATCCCACTTCTAGCTATACAATCAAAAGAATTGAAAGCAAGGACTCAGGCAGATGTTTGTATACCAGTGTTCATAGCAGCATTATTCATAATAGCCAAAAGATAGAAGCAACCCAAATGTCCATCAGCAGATGAATGGATAAACAAGATGCAGTATAAATATACAATGGAATATTACTCAGTCTTAAAAAGGAATGAAGTATTGATACATGTTACTAAGTGGATGAACCTCAAGGACATTATGTTGAATGAAATAAGTCAGACACAAGGAAACAGATGATATATGATTCCACTTATATGAAATAGCTAGAGCATGCAAATTTCATGGAGTTGGAAAGAGAATACAGATTACTAGGGGCAAAGTGGAGGGAGAATAAAGAGTTAATGCATAATGGTATAGGGTTTCTGTTTGGGGTGATAGGAAAGTTCTGGTAAGAGATAGTGGTGAGGGTAGTGCAATATGGTGAATGTAATTAATCCCACTGAATGCTATGCTTGAAAGCTGTTGAAATGGAAAGTTTAAATTTCCATAATAAAAAAGAATGACTAAGGAGACAATGACAAATGAAATACATGATCTGGACTGGATCTAATAATAGAGGACAAAAGGCCCAAAAGGATATTATTGGGACATATGAAAATATTGGAATAGAGACTCTAAACTTTATATCATTGTTAAATTTCTTGAATTTGATAACTGTACTTAAGGTACTTAAGATAGCAAATATCTTTATTCTTAGGAAATGTACATGAAAGTATTAAGTGATAAAGGAACATGATGTATACACCCTACTCTCAAATGTTTAGAAAATAAGACAGATATAGAGACAGACAGATGGATGAATGAATAGACAGATTAGAGAGTAAAGACAGTAACAGGAAAGGAGGGAGGGAGGGGGAAGAAAAGGAGGGAGGGTAATGACAAATATGGCAAATTGTTAAAAGTTGGTGGGTCTGAGTATCTGGATGAGGTATGTTGGAGTACTTTGAAAGGATTTTTAAATTTTTTTTTTTTTTTGCAACTGTTCTGTAAGTTTGAAATTATCTCAAAATAAAAAGTTTAAAACAAACAAAAAAAATATCTAAAAGACATTTTTAAAAGTTAGAAAATGTTAGAACTACCTTCATTTAAAAATCAAGTGGAGTTCAGGTAAAAATTATCATTCCCTGACTTTAACTAGTTGAAGTTTTTAAATTAAACTGCAATTTACTAGTAATAAGTTAAATTCTGTTTTAAGACAGAACATGTATTGAATATAAGCATTAGCTTTAATTTTTCAAATAATAAGAAAAGGCAGTGCAGTATCTTAGTGGGAATAATCCACTATCATACTTTAGCAAGAACTAATGACAATCAGTCTTGATATACATCCATTTTTACTTAAGTGAACTGAAAAAGAGAAAATGAAGAAGTAGGCCAGACACTTAAATTTCTGTGTGGATGTGAGCACAGGAAGAACATGGTTAGTGCAACTAGAGAAGAGAAATTCTACGGTAAATCAGCACAACTCTGAAACTAACTGGAAAGATATCTACCTGCTCCCTTATGAGAAAATGCCTCTAAAAAGACAAACTTGAGCAAGAATGAAAATCACACACTAGAAATCTGAGGAAACTTATACTCTACTAAGATCCTATGTGGCTGTGATGGTTTTAAGATATATGGACCCTAGAAAATCATGTTCTTAAAACTAATCCATTCCTGCAGCTGTAAACCTATTGTAATTAGGGCCTTTTGATTGGGTTACTTCAGTTCAGGCATGGTCCAGGGTGGGTCTTAATCCTCTTACTGGAGTTCTTTATAAGAGAATGTAATTCAGACAAAGAGAGAAAAAGCCACTGTAGTGACAGGCTGAAAGCAACAAAATCCAGAAGGGAAAGGAGAGCCCAGCAGATGTCACCATGTGCCTTGCCACATGACAGAGGAGCCCAGGATTGCTGACAGCTGGTCCTTGGGGAGAAAGCATTGTCCAATCTTGCCTTGATATGGACATTTTCATGGCCTCAGAACAGTAAGCTTGTAAGCTAATCAATCCCCATTGTAAAAGCCAAACCGTTTCTGGTATATTGCTTTTTACTTTTTAAGATTTATTTTTATTTATTTCTCCCCACACCTTCATTGTTTGCATTTGCTGTGTCTACTTGTTGTGTGCTGGTCTTATTTTTTTTAGAAGGCACTGGGAACTCAACGTGGGACCTCTGATGTGGGAGGGAGGTGCCTAATCTCTTGAGCCATCTCTGCTCCCTGCTTTGTGGTGTCTCCCATTATGTTTTCCTCATGTCTCTTGTTGCTTCATCTTGTTGCATCAGATCACCATGCCTGCCCATCACTTCAGAGGCACCAGGAACCGAATCTGAGACCTCCCATTTGGTAAGTGGGAGCTCAATCACTTGAGCTACATCTGCTTGCCCCCACCATTGTAATTTTAACCACAGACCTGAAAATCCCCAGAGTTCACCTGCTCCTCCTCTAACACTCCTTCTAGTTCCATGGATAGTCCAACCCAACCCCCCTCTCACCTTCCTCCCCCTCACAGACCAGCACTGTTGAATCCAATCACATCACTGCACCACTCTCATGCCCAACCACAGCCCAACCACACCCTTCCACCTTATCACAGATTTTGCCCATATGGGCATTGGCTCACCACCCTCTACTCCTTTTCTGTCTCCTGTTAACCTGTCTTCCATACTCTAGCTCTGTGAGTCTGCTCAATTTGCTTTACGTCATATCAATCAGGTCATGTATATTTGTCCTTCAATGACTGACTTAACTTCTCTCAACATAAGGTTTTCAAGATTCATCCATGTTATCCCATGCATTAACATTGCATTCTTTCTTACAGCTCAGTAATACTCCATTGTATGTATATATCAGTTTGCTTATCCATTCATCTGTTGATGGACATTTGGGTTGCTTCCAACTTCTGTCTATAGTGAATAATGCTGCTATGAACATTGATGTGCACATATCTTTTCATGTCCCTGCTTTCAATTCTTCCGGGTATATACCCAGCGGTGGAATTGCTGGATCAAATGGCAGTTCTAGTTAGCTTTCTGAGGAACTATCAAACTGTCCTTCACAATGGCTATGCCATTTTACATTCCCACCAGCAGTAGCTAAGTGTTCCCTTTCCTCCACATCTCTCCAACACTTACAGTACTCTCTTTTTTTAATAGCCACCTGCCTAATAGGTGTAAGATGATATCTCACTGTAGTTTTGATTAAACCTAACTTTTGAGCTCCTCTAATAATTTTTTTTTAGGTCCTGGGGCAGAGGATTGGGCCCCAAACTTGTATGTGGGAAGCCAATGCTCAACCACTGAGCCACATCAGCTCCCCTGAGTTTGTTTTTCCATTTGTTTTGCTTGTTGTTTTCTTGTCTTTTTGGAGGCAATGAAGATTGAACCCAAGAACTCCCATGTGGGAAGCAGGCACTCAACTGCTTGAGCCATATCTGCTCCCCAGTGATTTTTATAATTAATTAATTAATTAATTTTTAATATATTTTTTATCGAAGTATATCATTCATACATTTTGGCATATTGCTTTTGGCAGCCCAGCAGATTAAAACATTGGGCAATGGGCAACCTGTGAGCAAACAGATAATATTTCCTCAGGCATGTAGAGGATAGCACCAGATGGGGAGGGCAAAGCACTTGGGCTGTGTGCCAGGTGATTTCACATATGTTAATTCAGAGAAGACAGCAATAGTTTGTGCCCAGAAGAATTCACAAAATTTATGATTCCCTGCAAATGACCAAACATATAATGTTTGGATACACAGCCTAAAAAAAGCATGTGTAAGAACAATTAACCCTCCAACTGTAGCTTAGGAGTTTCTTTTGTACTTCTCATATTGCAATTGCTCCATCAATGAAAAAGAAAATCAAAAATTAAGTTTTTCAATAAAACCTACTCCTTATTTAATAAAGCAAGCCAGAATTGCCAAGAAGTACCAACTAGAAGAGACCTAATTCCCCTTTCTTAACTGTCTGAAAAACTAAGTTCTGATATCTGTAACTCAGTTTTGCATATCTATGAAGATGCTACTAAATAGGTGATTTTGAGAATTTCAAATAGAAATCCAGGAGAAAGCTATTTCTTGCTCAAAATTTTCCACTCATTCACACAATGCATATATTGCAGCATCAAAGTTAAAAACAGGAAAAATCACTTGGCTTGGTACCAAGTACCTAAGGGCGGTTCAGTTTCGCTCCTTGGCCTGAGCAGACCGCAAGAGAAGAGGGATGCCTGGCATGCCGTGAGCTGTGCTCAAGAGACCACTCAAAACCCTTGCGAGGGAGGGTAGGTGCCAGGGCAAGAACCAAAGAACTCCAAAACTGGTGGGCCCTAAGAAAGCATGTTGCTTAGGAAATCACACTACACTCTGTCAATTAGGAAGCACCCTTTGAAGAAATGCTGCATCACCAACACCTATAATAGCACAGGGAGCAATACTGTATAGGAAAATAAGGACATCAACCATGAGTTGAGAAGTAATTCAGAAGATTTGGACTCACGGTAAATAAACAAGTCTGGAGAAAAATTAGCCAGTTTATTTCATTTACATTTTACAACTTATTATGCATAAGAGTAACATGGTAAAAATCTATTTCTAAGCTAAGAGCTTTGTCAATAAGCTTTCAATAAGAGCTTTTTCAATAAGAATTAACAAAAATTCTTTGTTGAAATTCTTATTGAAAAAGCATCATGTCTTTAATTGACAGTGGTGTTCTTTTGCTTTCTTACTGGTACATAAAATTATGGTTCATCTTAAAACAGTGGCATATTTGATAAAATATGTAAGTGATGGTAAATACAGATATATAGATTGTTCATCTAATGTCAAATATTAGGATCATGGGGATTCCTTTTGACACTCAAGCATGTAAATTCAGAGCCTAATAATAATTTCCAAAGCGGGTAATAAATATGAAGTATACATTATTCCAAGAACAGGTTTTAAAAAAGGGTCTTTTTTTAAAAGTAGATCCAAAAGAAAACACAGAAAAATGTATGAATAGCAACAAATATATGAAAAGAAGTTTGAGTACATCTAAACTTAGTTTAAGATCAACAATTGAAAGGATAACCGTGTTCCCTGATACCTCTCCATAAACTGGATGAACCATGGATGTGACCTAATGTAGCCTAGCAAAGATGTGACTACTATATTACAGATATTTCAGATTTCAGGTTCTAAGCATGAAAATCCATATTAAAATACATGTTTTGTAGTGAAATAAAGTAGTCATGGTAGGTACAGGGAAACAGTATTCCTCAGCTACTTAACCAGTAACCATTTCCACAACAGACTATCCAGAATTATACTAAATTTCAAAAGCAGTCACAGATCACATGGATACAAGTTTGTTTCAAATCTATTCAAAGTCAAATCATCTTATTTTTCCTTTTGGGAGGCCTGCCCTAAAAACCTGACTCCTATCCTGCCCAAACCATTCCACAATGCTGTATGGAGTTCCTGCTGATTTCAAAGGCTGTGCAGAATGTGTGCTTACACATATAACTCATATAGCTTATAAGTTTTTAAATATTTGGCCTTTACTAGAACTTTACATACACCTAACTTTTAAAATAAAGACCTCAAAGCCAACTTCTAAAATAAGACTAAATGTACAATCAAGTGTATTTTAAAGGACACTCTTCTAGAATCTATGCATCATCTCAGCCAATGATGGTGCATGTGATCCTGCAAAAATTACTGAACACCTAATTTGTGAAAATTATAATATGACATAAGGACCTAAGGATGCAGGTAATGTGATGCATAAAAGCTTATAACAAAATGAGGCATATAAAATAATAAGTATATTTAGGAAGTCCATTAGTCTATTTTAAAAGTTCAAGTGAGGGCTTTAAAAAAAATGAAAGAAAGTAAAATTAATTTAATCTGGGAAAACAGAAAAGGCCTTCATAGAAGAAGAAATATAGCTTATGAGATCTCTGTGATAAAGGGTATTTATTACCATCTTTGAATCCACAATAGTTTGTACAATCCTTAGCATATAGCAAACACTCAGTAAAGGTTTAATGAACTGAATTAAAATGGAGAAAAAGGAAAGGATTCGAAACAGAGGAAACAGTATGAGTAATGACACAGAGAGAGAAAGCACAAGGAATGTTCCAGAGAATGGTACTGATGTTATACAAAATGAGAGGAATAGAAGATTATGCTGGAAAGTAGTTGGTAACTAGATCATAGTGAACTTTAAATGTCATGCCATAAATTTAGGATTTTATAATGTAGGAAAAGGGACTGATAATGATTAAAGTTGTCCTTTAAAAAACTCTGGCAAGGGAAGTGGACTTGGCCCAATGGATAGGGCATCCACCTACCACATGGGAGGTCCACAGTTCAAACCCCAGGCCTCCTTGACCTGTGTGGAGCTGGCCCATGTGCAATGCTGATGCGTGCAAGGAGTGCCATGCCACGCAGGGGTGTCTCCCGCGTAGGGGAGCCCCACGCACAAGGAGTGTGCCCCATAAGGAGAGCCGCCCAACATGAAAGAAAGTGCAGCCTGCCCAAGAATGACGCCATACACACAGAGAGCTGACACAACAAGATGATGCAACAAAAAGAAACACAGATTCACAGTGCTGCTGATAAGGATAGAAGCAGTCACAGAAGAACATGCAGCGAATGGACACAGAGAGCAGGCAACTGGGGGGGACAGGGAATGGATGGATGGATGGATGGATGGATGGATGGATGGATGGATGGATAAATAAATAAATAAATAAATAAATCCTCTGGCAAGAGTACTTAGGACGGTTTACAGAGGGCTGACACTAGAAGAACTGAGGCCATTAAATAAGCTATTACAATAGATAGGGCAAGCAGAAATTAAGTTCTGAACTAGAACAACAGAAATGGAAAAGCAGGAACAGAGGCTAAACGCACTACTGAAGTAGAATCCACAAAATGTAGAGGATGTAAGGAGAAAGGAAATGAGTTGAGAATATGAAAGTTTCAAGGTTTGTTGAGAACAGTAAAGGCCATCAATATATATGGGAAATGAAATAGTTGGGGAAGATAGTGAATGCAGTAGTAATGGTATGAGCATTTAAATTGAACTTTCAACAAGCATCTGAAAATGTTGGGCTGAATATGAGGAAAGGAACCAAGCTCAAGATCCCAGTCACCTGCCCAGCTGAACCCTAAAAGTGGATGAGATCACAGAGGAAGGAAACTACTATTTGTTGTTATGAAATATGAGAAACTGTTTTCAACTCAGCCCTAGAGGAAGTCATATGAATATGAAGTGTCCTTTCTCTTTTTTGATAACAAAACTAAGTGATCACATTTCACTTTTTCCCCTGGTACCAGGATGCTTAAATGTGTTCAATCCCACCATTACAAAAATTTCTATGTTTGGAAATTTTCTATTCTCCATTTTCTAATCTTAACTTTTTTTCTTGATCCTGCCTCTTTACTTCTATTTTACTTTATTGTTTCATTTTATGTATCTACCTCCACAAAAACTTTATTGAAGAAAACTGAATGAATATGATTTGAAGTAAGTCACCTCAAATCCTTTGTGAAAAAGCAGGACAAATAAATCTACATTAAAAATGGTTTTAGTTGCAATTATGTGATCTTTTTGTGAATTACAGGAAAGCTCTTCAATTAAGAAAACATTATATTTTAAATAAGTCAGTGCATTAAAAGGCAAATTAAGGAAAGATTAATTTCATTATAAAACAATTTAGCTTCACAAAGATTTCTCACTCTAAACAAGGAACTGCCAAGCTACTTAATTTTTTTAAATTAGCAAAGTTTTAGAAACTTTTGGCAAGCAAAGTCTGAACATTTAAAGAATCTCTAAAATAATAATTCAGATCAATAAGAAAGCATTATTTACAATATTACATATCATTTTTTAAAAAGAAAAGCTACTGAATAAACCTAGCCACACAATGGCAATTCAACGATAAATATTTTACCCTCTTCCAAATAAAGGTGTTTGTTGTATGTATGTAAACTATGATCCCTTTGTGCTTCCCTCGGTCTGGCCTAATAGGAAAGCCCCTTTTCCAAGCTCAGGGGCCTCCACTTAACACTACATTTCCACAAGTCCTGTCTGTTCTATAGACAACTGAGAGTTTGTCCTCTACCCTGACAAGCCTTATCTTAAGTTCCGTTAGCTCCTTTTAACCAGTTACCAGTTCTTATCCTCCGTATTGGCATAGCTCCTTAAAGCTCAGGCAGCTGGAGACCTTAGTGGAAAATATGCAGGGTACATTAGTATACCCACATTTTCCTTTTACAGTAACTATATTCCTCCTGTTCACCCACCCTCAGATCCAAACCACAAAACTTACAAGTTATTCTTAAGAAATACTGTCTTCTTTTGGAAAAACACCCTTTAGTTACAGGTCCTTATAATCTGTCTTAAATTTTTTGCGAAAAAATAAATGTAGCATTTTAAATAAAGCAGGTGTCCTTGCAGTACTTGCAATGAAGGCAATTTCTCAGGCATGCTGTGCTAAAAAGTAAACCTTTGCTTAAACCATCAAGGAATCCATGTGCCAGACATTTAAAACCCACATTTTAGACTTTGTAAAATGAACTGAGATAATGCATATTACCTCCATTTTGCAGATGAGGAAAGAAACTCAGAAGCCTCAGAAGTTCAAAAGCCCTTGGTTTTACCCACTACATAATAGGACCACTCCAATGAAACTCCTTTTGACTCAACAGTTCTAAACAGTTCCTCCTGATTTATGTGGCCCGTTTTTCTTGGTTCCCTTTACAGAGACTTTATTCTCCTGTTTCTCCTCTTCCCTTTTTCCCCACACTCTCTTCTTAGTGATTTAATCCATTCTTAAGGTTTTTAAATTGTAATATTCACATACCTTTAAATTCAAGTTCAAAATATATAATTCAGTGATTTTTAGTATATCCACAATGTTGTACAACCATCACCTAATCCAGAACATTTTCATCACAACAAAACCCCATACATATTACCAATCATTCTTCATTCCTCCCTCACCCAGTCCCTGGAAACCAACAATTTACTTTATATCTCTATAGATTTGCCAACTCTGGATATTTCATATAAATGAGATTAAACAATATATAGCCTTTGTGACTGGCTTCTTACATTTAGATAATATTTTCAAGATTCATCTGTGTTGTAGCATGTGTCAGCACTTCTACAGATTTGTCATCTCTGGACATTTCATATAAACGGGATCATACAATATATAGCCTTTGTGAATGGCTTCTTCCATCTAGTATAATATTTCAAGGTTTCATGTTGTAGCATGTGTCCCTACTTCAATCCTTTTTATGGCTTTTATTGCATAGATATACCAATTTTGAATGACATTCAGGTTCTTTCCTCTTTGGGGCTATTATGAATAATTGCAACTTTGAATATTTATTTAAAAGTGTTGGTATAAACTTACATTTTTCATTCTCTTGGGTATATATACCTAAGAGTGGAATTGCTGAGTCATATGGAAACTCACTGTTTAAATTTCTGAGGAACTGCCAGACTTTTCTACAGTGGCTGCATCATTTACTATTACCACCAGCAATGTATGAGGGTTCCAGTTTCCCCACATCTTTGCCAGCCCTTGTTATTGTATGTCTTTTTTATTACAGCTATCCTACTGTGTATAAAATGGTATCTCTATGGTTTGATTTGCATTTCACTAATGACTAATGATATTGAGCATCTCTTTCATGTGCCTATTGGTCACTTGCATCATTTCTTTGGAGAAATGTCTATTCAAATCTTTTTACCATTGGGATAGTTTGAATTTTGTGAATCCCAGAAAAAGATTATGTTCTTAAACTAATCCATTTCTGTAGGTGTGTAGTCCTTCCACTGCATTTAATTCAGTTAAGACGTTTTTGACTAGATTACTTGATAAAATCTATTTAGGGCTTTTGATTGGACTATGTCAGTGAGGTGTGGCACAGGTTGAGTCTCTGCCCTCTTGCTGGGTCTAATATAAATGGAGACACAGAGAGAGACACACAGAGAAAGGAAGTCATCATTTTGATCCTGCCATGCAAGAGCGAGGACTGTAGGAAAACAGAGAAACTACTAGGGGCTGAGAGAGCTCCTGGAGTCAGGAACAGCAAAGCAAAGAGGCATGGAAAGATGCCCCCAAGGGGCTGGACCCACAGAGCAGCTCAAGGCTGGGAAGACAAGCCCTGCCATATGCCTGATTGTCCATAGCTGAACTCCAGGATGGTGAGCTTTGAGTATAAGGCAGGGATGTTGGCACAGATTGCCTGTTATCTTGCTTCACCACATGGCAGGACACCAGGATCACCAGTAGCTGACTTTGATGAGAAAGCATCTGATAGTGCTTTGACCTGGACATTTCGTGGTCTTGGAACTGTAAGATTTTCCCCTGATAAAATTCCTGTTATAAAAGCCAACCCAGTTGAATGGGACCTCACATATATATTTTTAATGTAATATTATTACAAAGTCAATTAAAAAAAAAATACCACTTTAAACACACAAAAAAAAAAGCCAACTCATTTCTGGTACTTTACATTGGTAACCCTGTAGCAGACTAAGACAACCATTTTTTTAAATTGGGTTGTCTTGCTACTGTTTAATTGTAAGAGTTCTTTATATATTCTGGATGCTAGACCCTTAACAAATATATGATTTGCATATATTTTCTCCATCTTACCAATATTGTCTTCCAAATTCACAAATGTGAGATGCCTTTCCATTTATTTGTCTTCTTTAACTTCTTTCAATGATATTTTATAGTTTTATGTATATTCTTCTAAGGTTTTAAATATCATTGATATATAAAGTATAACAATTACTAATTAATATCTTAAGTTCAAATTCTCCTTCATGTTCCAGACTCTCGAATACAATCACCTGGATGCCACACAGATCTTAAAATGACCAAATCCAAACACCTGATGCCTAATCTCCAACTTTTTCTTCAGTCTTCATTTCATCCAGTCTCAAGTCAGAAACCTGGGAATCATTTTTTATTCCCCCTTCATTTATCTCCCATATCTAATCCATTGGCACCTCATGGTGACTCTACTTCCGCAATCTATGTTATAAATAAACAAATAATTGAAAATTCAGTTTCTCAGTTACATTAGCCACAATAGCCTCATAGGGCTAGTGCCTACCTTGTTGAAGAGCACTGACCAAGGGTGATGTTTTTTTAAATGTAAAAAACCTTTGTAAATTACCGTTGAGTAAATCTTCCCTTCAGTTGCTTACCATTGCACTCTGAATAGAATTTAAACTCATTTTGGTACCAATAAAGCCTATCTAAAACCCCTCAGGTATCTTTCCTAGCCATAGTTCACCCTCCCCACTGGGCTCTAGTGACCTATTTTAAGTTCCTCCAACACACAGGGCTCTTTGTCACCTCAAAACCTTAGAACATACTGATCCTTCACATGGCATGCTTTTTCCTAGTTCTTCCCATGGCTGATTCTTTATCTTTCAGATGAAATGTCACCTCACAGACAGGCCTGACCAACCTGTAAGTATGTCCACCTCTATCATGCTCTATACTTCTATTCTGATCATTTCCGTCATGCTCCATTTTTTATTTATTATTAATCTCTCCATTAGACTGCAAGCTCCACAATGACAGGGAAGTGTACTTGTTTACTTTTTAATGTCTTCCTAATATACAGTGGGTGATCAATAAACAATGTCATATGCTACGAAAAATCAGATATGACAAAGTCTGAAACCTCTCCATTACACCTGCTCATTCATTCACCCCGTATTTATTCAGTAGTTACTATGTGATAGAAGTGAAGCCACACAACTCATTAAAACAGACTTTGCCCTCAAGAAGCTGACAATTTAGTGGAGGAAGCAGATAAAGAAAACTTAAAACAATGCAATAATAGCATTAGAGGAATGTGCAGAGAATGTTTGCCCAGAAGAGGGGCAAAGAACCTTGGAAAGATGAGGAAGTAACAGGTAGTGAAAGCTTCCTAGATGAGAAGAGACCCAAGTTAAGATCAACAGGACTTAGCGTGGTGAAGGAGGGATGAAGGAACATAATAGTATCCCTACAAAGGCGCAGGGCACACTCTGTACCTGTGTTAGAGAATAACAACAGATAACCTGGAAAGGCTGGCCAACTAGGACCTTATAAGTTATGCAAAGAAGCTTAAGATTTTACACCATTAGCATAAGAAATTGAAAAGTTTTCACCAAGGCAGTGACATTGTTTAATTTGAATTTCAGATCAGTCCTGCTATGTCTGTGTAAAGTTAGACTGCAGAGTTACGGATGGGTAAAGCATTAGGAGTCATTGCTATAGTCCAAAAGATGAATGATGACGACTTGAACTTGGACAGTGATTATAGGAATTAAGCATGATAGGTGATCAATTTCAGAAATACTTGGAAAGCAAATTAAGCTGCTTGAAGATCATGGGTGACCTTGGCAAGGGCAGTTTCAGAGTACTGATGGGGAAGGAAGATACATTTCAATCCCTATCCACAGCTGCAGAAATAATGAGAATTGTGGAAATGGTGATTAGTAGTTCCCATATCTGGCTGCTTATCAGAAGCACCAGGGGAGCTTTTGAAAAACACAAATTACTCTGGCTTAACTCCAGATTCACTGAGTCAGTGTCCATGAGTGGAGCCCAGGAACCCTTATTTTGACAAGTACCCCCAGATAAATCTTCCATGGACATCCAAATACCTGCTTTGGGAAATGCTGGACCAGTCTTTCACGTATAATTATTCCTTGTAATTAAAATCCATTTGGTTCCTAAATTCGGACACTGAGAGTTCAGAGAGAGGGAGCTATAATGGGAAGGAAAAGAACTAAGCAAACAGCTAAAGGGGCAGAGGTTATAAAGGGAGAATCATTGGTAGATTTATATGATTAAAAAAAGGGAGAGAGAAATACAGATGAAAGAAGGAAAAACTCAAAATCTCAGGCATGCTAAGAGCATTAGTTCATCAAACATGGACAGATTTACCTAATAAATGTAAAAAATAAATCTCTTAATAAAAGCCATGATCTTCACTCCCAGTACCAACTCATCTTAATTCAGGTTAAAAATTTAATTAGCAAGAACTCAATATAAATTAAATACCTAATCAAGATATTATGGGGAATAGAAACGATGAATTTATAGTCAGACTGGGACAAAAACTAATGTAAATCAAACAGTAGGTAAACTAGAAGTGCTAAACAGTGTAGAATGAACCATAAGTCATCGGTAGGTCAGAGAAGGGTAAAATCAGTATAAAAAGGTGGTCAGTTACCCCTGCTTCAATCTATTTATTCTATTCCTCTCTCCCCCTCCCCTCAGGCCCACAGTGACAACCAAGCTCCACTGCTTGAAGGACCAGATTCACGAGATACTTGCAACAATGCCAAGGGACTGACACACTAGACTGTCCTCCCCCAATGGGAGCCACCAATTCTCTCGAGAGCACCCTTCCCTATGTTTGAGAACATCAGGCATCCCCGGGATGGGGGTACACCTTCCCACTCATTGTATGGGTCTCCACCCAATGATATAACACACTATGACAAGATGAGCGCCCACACACTCCCTAGAAGTCTGCCCCTGTGCCAGAAGAGCCCCATTAAGCACCTTAATCAAGAAACCTTTCCTTATTATATTTTATAAAGATTTTTCTCAACATTATAGTTTCAACCACATACCCAACAATCTCCCACATTCATCTGCTCCCCCCAACCCTTCCGCCAATTCCTTGGACCATCTAACCCATCCTCCCAACCTCAGCCCCCCTCAAGCCTGCAAAGCCCCACCCAATAGTATCTCTATGCTCCCATCTTATCCCTTCCCTGTACAACTACCTACCTCCACTTTATCACAGATTTCACCCACTGCGGGGACAGATGCTGAACATTATACATCCTGCCATAACCCACTGAATGTACAGGGAGAGAGTGTCAACTACCATGTAAACTATAATCCATGTGGTGCAGCAGTGCTCCAAAATGTATTCACCAAATGCAATGAATGTCTCACAATGATGAAAGAGGTTATTGATGTGGGAGTAGTTGGGGGGTGGGGTGGGGTGAGGGGTAAATGGGAACCTCTTATATTGTTTTAATGTAAGATTTTTTGTGATCTATGTATCTTTAAAAAAAAAGACAAAAAAATTGGGGAAAAAAAAGGTGGCCAGTATAAATAAGGGGTACCTCATGGATGACCTTCAGCTTGGTGGTAGAGGGGAAAGATTTAACCAGTTGGAAATGGAGTAGAATTCCCTGCCTTCCTCTTCAGACTTACTTATTTCTATGAACTTTACCACCATTCTGCCAGGGACCTGCTCAAAGTTTGGAATCATTTTTTAGTCCTTGCTCTCCTTTCTCTCACCCACCATTTCTAATTATAAAGTCTATCTATGAAATGCTCTTTCCATTTCTATCATTAAATGCACTGGTTCAAACCCCCACTACCATAAAAATATTAATTCCCCACTGGTACCCCAGATGTCTCCCTTCTTCTGTCTATTCCACCATTAATGTGTAACCAACTTAATCTTCCTAAAACCTGAATTCAGTACATCTTACAAACCTTTAACAGCTCCTCTCTGCTTTCTGAATTAAGCACAAATTCCTCATCTTAGTAACCAAGTCCCTTCTTCATGTGACCCCAAATCAGTCTGCCAACTCTATCTTCCACCATGCCCCTCCTAGGCACCTAAATCAGACAGAAAATTCTCTGTTCCTTAAACACATTCCTATTTCTGTCGCTCTGGCCCATCTCACACGAACAAATTCTTACTAAATGTCCATTTATTTATTACAGAAGTTGTAGGTTACATAAAAATCATGCAGTAAATACAGAGTTCCCATGTGACCCTCTATCAAAGTTTCACACAGTTTATTAACACATCATGCATTAAATGGTGCCTTTGTTACAACTGTTGAAGCAATATTACCATAATATCTATCATCCATAGTTTACAGGTTCACTGTTTGTATTGTACAGTCCAATGTGTTTTTTAAGTTATTCTAGAGACAAAAATACTACTTTAAATTTCCTTCTTTTAACCACGGTCTTACCTCTTTCATGAAATCTTCACAGGACCCTCCAAAGATACATGCTCTTCTCCTCTGAATTGTCTAGAATACTCTGTACCTCTAAAGGTACTCATATTCTGTCTAAATTCCCACCCCCAATAATAATAATCCTAAATATTTAACTAAGTTACTATGTGCCAGGCACTGTTCTAAGTGCCTTACATGTATTAGCTAATTTAATCTTTACAACCACACTGAGTAGATACTTCTCATCCCATTTTATTTTATTTTTTAAAGATTTATTTTATTATTTATTTCTCTCCCCACCCGCTGCCTTGTTGTTTGTGCTGTCTGCTCGTATTCTTTTTTTTTTAAGGAGACACCAGGAAGGAAACCCGGGACCTCCCATGTGGGAGGGAGATGCCCAATCGTCCAAGCCACCTCCGCCCCCTGCTTGCTGTGTCTCTCATTGTGTTTCTTCATTGTGGCTCCTCACTGTGTTGTCTCATTGTGACATCTTGTTGTGTCAGCTCACTGCACCAGGTCACTTTTTTTTTTAAGATTTATTTTATTTCTCTCCCTTTCCCCGCTGTTGTTTGCTCTCTCTGTCCATTCACTGTGTTTTTCTGCGTCAGCTTGCATTATCAGGTGGCACAGGGAAACTGTGTCTCTTTTTTGTTGCATCACCTTGCTGCGTCAGTTCTCCATGTATGCGGCACCACTTCTGGGCAGGCTGCGCTTTTTTGAAGTGGGGCGGCTCTTCTTGCAGGGCGTATTCCTTGCGCATGGGGCACTCCTACATGGGGACGCCCCTGCATGGCACAGCACTCCTTGTACATGACAGCACCTTGCATGGGCCAGCTCACCACATGGGTCAGGAGGCCCTTGGGATCGAACCCTGGACCCTCCATATGGTAGGCAGATGCTCTATCAGTTGAGTCACATCTGCTTCCCACTTATCCCATTTTAAAGATGAGGAAACTGAGACACAGAGGGTTTAAGTAAATCCTTTAAATCACACAGCTATTAAGTGACAGAACTAGGATAGGAAACCAGGCAGTCTGGCTCAACTGGTACATGTTCTTAATCTCAACACTCTGACTTCTTGAGTACACTCTATTCCACTCTACAGAGACTATGTTGAGGGCAAATATTTTTCATTTTTCTTTAATTCCCAAAATTGTGTCTCTCCCAAAGTAGGCACTCAAATATGGGTTGATTATTTAGATTTCTGTTGCTCACGGTTACGGATTCAATCATATTCCCCACAAAGACATGATATAAGTCCTAAACCCCCAGTCCTATGTATGTGGAACCCATTTGTAAATAGGATCTTTAAAGCTATTACTTAAGGCGAGACCAAACTGAGTGAGGGTTGACCTGTGTCCAATGTGGCTGGCATCCCATATACAGAGAAAATTTGGACACAGAATGAGACAGATGGCCAGGTGACACAGATACAGACTGAGTTATGCCAGCAAGCTATCATCGAATGCTAGAGACTTCAGGGGAAGCTTGATCCTGCTGACACCTTGATATTTGGACTTCTGGCCTCCAAAACTGTGAGATTATAAATTCTGGTTTTTCAAGCCATTAGTCTATGATATTTGTTATAGCAGCCCTGGCAAACTAAGATAGTTATGAAATATTATAATCTATAATAATCAGGAAAGACCATAGCATACACAGAAAAGGTAATAAAAGTGAGGAAAATATAAATTTGGTAGGAGTAGAAAACAAAAGTTAGTTAGAAGGCTTTGAAAACCAAGTAGAGATGTTAAAAGAGAGGTAGTGGTACCCTACAGTTCTTTAGAAGAACAGAAGTATTGAAGTCATGTTGTGAGGATTATTCTGAAAGCAGCAATATTCATCACGGAATGGATGAATGAAAAATGGAGGATGTGAGAGAAGTAGAATTATTAGGGAAGGCAGATCTTAAAATCAGGTTGTTTTTCAATTCTTTTTTCAAATAATAAATAGTTTTACAGCTAAAACATCCTTATTCACAGCTGCTTCACGGAATTAACCAATCTATGAGAGATACCCGTTTCTTTACTTCCATACACTGATACTGACAGTGATTTTTTTTGAAGGCCTGGAAGGGCTGGACTCTGAGCGGTGCAGAACCTTTTATATGTCTGTCATTTCCTATCTATCTAGAGAAAGCCTATAGAAAACATACATTTTTTTAAAAAAACAGGTTGATAATGCATATCAACCCTTGTACCCTATTAGATCACTAAGCTACTTGAAGGAATTGCAGTATACACAGAACCTCACACAGTTTCTGGCATATAGTAGCCTCTCAAAAAATGACTGTATATAAATGACTCAGAGAAAGACCAAAACCTTCTGCTAATATAATTTTCAAATGTACTTCTTCTCAATTGGTTTTATCAATAAACAAGTTTATTAAACTCTCTTTCCCTTCAAAAATCAAATAAATTTAACATAAAGAAAATAGCAAGGCAAAAGTAATCTGGCACAGGTATGTAGATAAATGAAACATTTCAATAAATAAGAAATTTAAGGTGGGGGAAAAACTATTTTTATTGTATTCCTTCTTGGTATGTCAGGATTTTTATCACATGCACATACTTTCCAATTAAAAATAGGTAATTTAACAAAATAAAAATAATATATAAAACTATTTTTTTTTTTTTTTTTTTTTAGGTACTGGGGGCCAGGGATTGAACCCGGGACTTCATATATGGGAAGCCAGTGTTCACTGAGTCACATCAGCTTCCCTGAGTTGATTTTTTCATTTGTTTTACTTGATGTTTTGTTTTTGTTTTTGTTTTTGTTTTTTGTATTTTCAGGAGGCACCAGGAACTTGACAAGGCAGGCACTCAACCACTTGAGCCACATCTGCTCCCCTATTTCCATTTTAATTCATCGTAGTGGAATAGCACTGTGCTTTCCATAATAAAAAGGTATACCCTACCACTTAAATACAGAATCAAATAAATGAATAGAAGTTACATTAAATTAATCTCCTCCAGAGGCTTTAACAAATTTGAGGACAACTCATAGTAAGAACTACATTTTAAATTGCAGCCCAGAACACATATGCAAATATATGACTAAGTTTCAGACAAAACAGTACTTATCATTACACCTAGAATTTACTCTAATACTTTTTCTAAGGCTGTCACAGACTGCTAAGTGACATCATGCCCCATCCCACAGTTTTATAAAAAACACTGATCTAATCCAATACTCACTCCCCCCTCCAACCAAATTATTGATGAGGAAGGTATGATTCGGCTTGGATAAGTGGTCTGTACAAAATCAGTTAGCTAATTCATATATTTAGCTCCTGCTGTATGCCAGGATTGTATTGTGTACAGTGACAAATGTGACACAACTCCTGACTTCATGGAGCTGGCAACAAGTTGGGCAGACAGACAAGGCAACCAAATGTAGAGTAATATTGATTCCTGCTCAGGAAAGTATGAACAAAGACCACGGAGGGGCTTCTAAATCATACAGGGACAGCTGCAGAAGACCAGCAGGGTGGCTGTAGGGATGAGACTTATACCAGCTCTTCATTCCTTTCCACCATGCTGCCTCAGCTGAGACTTTCCTTCATCAGCTGTCCAGGGAGCACCTGCCACAGATGTGAAGCAAATCCACCCTAAACTGACTAACTCACAAATACTCCTAACTCCCTGGGCAGTAAGACTTCATCTGTGTTTTTTCTTCATATTTCTCCCTACAATATAATATACATTCAACTCAATAAAGTGTCCCCCTTCCTATCCCCCTTCTGCTCAAGTGAGAGACTCCTGGTCTTTCTGCCACTTTCCTTCTTCACTGACATAGGGAAAAAAGTCTCTGAGGAAAATACAATATCCAAATTACATAAATTAAATCATGTATTTTCTATCTTACTACCCCCTCCATTTCACAAGATATGTTTTTAGAGTTAAATAGACTAAGTAAATTTTCTTAAATTCCATTCACAAAACCTGCAGTCAGCTTTCCTCTTACATTTTCATGCATTTATAGGTTTTCTTATTATTGCATTATATATTTGGTTGATTATGCTATCTATGCTAAGAAAGGGCAAAAACAGTTCACATAGGTCTAATAAATGTTTGGAGAGGGGGTCTTGAAGAATCAAATATCAAAAAGAGTACCTGTTAATAGTTGCAAGCCAGAGACATATATAATCAATAACAGTGTGGCTATCAGAGATATCAATTTTTAATTTGAATTTCCAAATAAAATTAGTATCAAAAGTTATACTGGTAGAAGTGGAGATAAAAATAATTTTCCATGTTTGGAACAAGTAATAGATTACAACCACATATAAATTTAGAGGGACTCTGATGTAACAGTAGCCTCCTATATCTATCCAGATTGTGTTTGGGCATCAATTAATGACATTAAGTATTAACACTTAAGAGAAAACTTCTAATGAATCAGTATATATATACACTATCTATATTAAATCAATCTTCCAGGTGAACAAGCCCATTGTCCTGCTAGTATGTGATGAAAATTAATAAAACATGGTTACATGCTCTAAAAAAAAAAAAACTGCAGTCAGTATTCAGATAGTTAGAAAGGTATTTGTAGTTGAAATACTATTATAAAATCTCAACACAAAATAGTTTTGTACAGGAGATAGGTAGGATTTAGAAAGTCATGAATGCTAGAATCCATAAAAATAGACTGTGGGCCTTTTCCTTTAAATATATGAAAAGAATGGATTTCAGTTTTGTTAACCAGAAAACATAAACAAACACATACAAACATCTACATACACAGAGAGAGAGTTTTTAACCTCCTCTAAATAAGACACCCAAAGTTTTCTTAAACAAAGGTTCTGATCTATTCCTAGTGATTCAAAGATAATGTTAATTCTAAGTAAAAATGGTTAATTATATTTGAGCTAAAATTGGTAGTTAACAAGTTGAGGAAATGCCAACAAAGTCAAATATGAATCTTTCCACTGAAAACAGAGCCATCATGTATTACAAGATAACATCTACTAAAAATTTCTTTGTGCTTCTATTAAGGTCAAATAATACCAGACAACACTATTTTCTCTAAATTCCCAATTGCTGTCTGAATGTCATTCTGCTTTATCTATGTATCTTCAAAATACAATTTAAAAAAAAAATGATGGGGGTGGGGGGGTGGGGAGTGGGGTATATGGGAACCTCTTATGTTTTCTAATGTAACATTTTCTATGAACTATTAACTTGAAAAAAGATAATTAAAAATTTAAATTAAATTTTTAAAAAAAGACCCATCCACATTGAGGTGGAACATACCTTAATTGAAGTAACCTCATCAGAAAGTCTTACTTACAATGGGTTCACACACACAGGAATGTATTAAGAACACATTTTTCTGGGGTACAAACATCTCCACACCACCACACTCCACCCTATGGAACCCAAAATGACATGTTCTTTCCACATGCAAAACACATTTATTCCATCACAAAATCCCAAAAGCCTTGAGTCATTTCAGAAACAATGCTAAGTACAAAGTCTCATCATATAGATTATGGGTATGGTCTGTCCTGGGGCACAATTCCCCTGTCTATGGACCTATGAAATATAAAGAACACATTATCTGCTTTCAATATACAATGGAGGGACAGGCATAAAATAAAATTCCCAATTTCTTCCAATAGAGAGAAATTGGAAGGAGAAGAGGGGTATGGGTCCCAAACAATTCCAAACCTAGCAAGGCAAACTCCATGAGATTTCAAAGTCTGAGAGTCATCTATAGAACTTGATGTGTTGTCCTCCAGGTCTGATGGAACAGCAGTCCTACCCCTTCCAAGAACTTGTGCAATAGCTATGCACTCCCAGAACAATAGAATGAAGCGTCCACCCTCTCCCCAACATCGGGATGGCATTCAGGCTCTTCACGAGCCCTGGGGCTCAGGCCCCACCCTCTCCAAGAACTGGGGTGGCAGTCAGGCTCTCCACAAGGAAAACCCAGAACACAGACCCCATTCTCTCTGAGTATTAGGGTAGCAGCACCCTCCCTGAACAATGGAGTAGGAGGCCTGGCCCCTCCAAGCACAGGGTTAGACCTGTCCTTTCCACACACTTGGGTAAGTCTGCTCTCTTGGCCTGAGATCTCTTTGGTCCAGAACTCAGCTTCAATAGTCCTGTCCTTGGAGTCATTCTTCCTTCAGTTCATCCCTCTTCAGTCCAGGCTGGCAGAGGTTCCACTCATACAATTTTCACAAAAACCTTGTCAGCTTTGCATGCAGTTCACAGGGATCCAAACCATCCCAAACAGGACTTTCCATGGATCCTTCTGACATAATTGCATTTCCAATCCTGACTTCCACTGAAATGGCTGACTGGTTCCATGTTAAGACCTCACATGGAACTCTATTATCTGGAGAGTCACTGTTCAGAAGCTCTGAGAGGTCTCTGATAGAGCCGTTTCTGGCCCTAGTCTCAGAGCACACTATCTGAATTTTCCAAATCATCAATTTCTGGTTTCTCTGTGCCCAGGAGCTCAGTTCTCAACTTATCTCTTTTCTCTCATTTCACTACAATCTACAAGTAGAAACCAGACTGTACTTTCCACATTCAGCTTAGAATCTCCTAAGCTAAATATCCAAGTTGTCATTTTCAGGTTCTGCCTTCCATCTGACATCAGAACTCACAAGGATCACCTTTCTTCCAGTTTCTGATAGCACATTCATTTCCTTCTCAGGTCTCATTGGAAGTATTTATAGCATCCATATTTCCACTAACAGTCTCTTCAAAGCAATCTAGGCTTTTTCTATCAAGCACCTCACTCTTCCAGCCTCTGCCCATTATCAAATTCCAAAGCCATTTCCACATTTTTTAGTATTTACCACAGTAGCACCCACTCCCACTACTAAAATCTGTTTACGTTTTCTTGGCTGCTTAAGCAAATACCATGCAATAGATCACCTTAAACAAAGGAAATTTATGTGCTCATAACTGAGGCTAAGAGAAAATCCAAATCACAGCATCACCAAGGCAATGCTTTCTTCCCAAAGACTGGAATTCTGGGTTTGATTCTGCGGTTGGTCCTTGGCTTCTCAGTCACATGGCAGTGGATATGGCAGCCTCTACTTGGTCTCTCCCTTCTCTCCAGGATTTGGTAGATTTCAGCTTCTGGCTGCTCCCTCTCTTGTTTCTCTGTCTGAATTTCATTCTGCTCATAAAGGATACAAGTAATAGGATTAAGATCCATCCTGATAGAGGTAGCCACACCTTAAATGAAGTAACTTCATCAAAATGTCTACTTACAATTGATTCACACCCAGAGGAATGGATTAAGTTTAAGAACATGTTTTTCTGGGGTACATACAGATCCAATCCACTACACTTACAATTTCATGTAAAAATTCCAAAAGATACAGATGTGCTAGGAATGGCTCACTTTGTATCACGGAATCAAATACCTTCTTTAAAATTCAAACTCCAAGAGAACATCTGAAAATAAACTCAGTAAAGTTCATTTTAATTCTATTATCTCTGTTATTAATTCTATTCTATGTTCATTATCTCTAGTACTCACCAAAACCCCTAACATATCACTTAACTTTTTTCCAGATTAATCTATCCTCATTTTTAAATTGAAGTTAATAAAATATGCTTTTTTTTAATCTTCTCTGAGAACTTGTAGGATTAATAAAATAATAAATGTGAAAGTGCTTTGAAACACTTGTGAGGGAAAAGTATACAAAATGAGTTGATCTTATAAACATTTGTTTTTTAAAAAGAATACACTGTGGTAATGCTAAATATGGGCAATGTTTCTTTAAATAAATCCCAAATATACTCGAAGCTAAGTGAGCCTGAACTGAAAGTTAGTGCTTGCTGCAACTATAATTTTCCAATATTCAAAAGTGAATTTGCAAATACATATTACCCTCTATCTTCCCTCTTAAATTTACTTTTGTTTTTAAAAATTCAGCCAATGTCCAGTCTAAATAAACGACTTGAACTTATAGCCATCATTTATGTTTATTACATGCCACGCACTTTATATATATATATATATATATATCATCTTACTTATAACTCATACCATATTTTGCAGATGAGGAAACTAAGCCTTGGTTAAGTTAAATCCCTTGCTAAGGAGCCATATAGGAAAAGCCAGAGATGGTATTCAAACACATCTCCATTGGTCAGCAAAGCCTACACACTTCATCACTATGACATGATGACTCCTTTTCAAATATTGGCTTATTTTTCTTAGGCAGTACCGGGGATTGAACCTGGGACCTCGTAGATGGCAAGTGGGTGCTTGACAACTAAGCTATACCCACTCCTTTATACTGGCTTTTTGAGGATCTAAAAATTAAAAGCCATAAATAACATGATTCACCCATTAAATTACTTATTTAAATGGATTAGTCTTTCTTCATTTTAATTTTTTATTTATTTTTTAAAGATTTTTTTATTTATTTCTCTCCCCTTCCCCACCCCGCCCCCCCCCAGTTGTCTGCTCTCTATGTCCATTCACTGTGTGTTCTTCTGTGTCCGCTTTTATTCTTGTCAACGGCACTCGGAATCTGTGTCTCGTTTTGTTGCATCATCTTGCTGTGTCAGCTCTCCATGTGTGCAGTGCCATTCCTGGGCAGGCTGCACTTATTCACATGGGGTGGCTTTCCTTACAGGGTGCACTCCTTACACATGGGGCTCCCCTACATGGGGGACACCCCTGCGTGGCACAGCACTCCTTGCGCACATCAGCACTGCGCATGGGCCAGCTCCATACGGGTCAGGAGGCCCTGGGTTTGAACCTTGGACCTTCCATGTGGTAGGCGAACGCCCTATCCGTTGGGCCAAATCTGCTTCCCGGATTAGTCTTTTTAATTCTTGGCCACTGAGTTGATAGACAATGAGGTTACCAAGTATATTTGTGCTACTCATAGGTATAGCATGACCTTGAAGCAGTGGGAAATTAAAATGAGCCACTATCACAAAGCAGCCCTGAGGCATACTTTAAACCCCAAGAAATAGAAGAATTTCAGTATATTTTAGTGAATACAAGATCTAGACAATGATGCATTATTCATATAATTCAGGGATAAAATATATCATCCTTTTCCTCAATTGCTAACTTACCTTTCTTACCAATTAACTTTAAGGATTTAATGTGACATTAATCCTTGTTGCTATTAACTGTTAAAATAATTTCTATGACATCAACAGGCCTCATTCTAAGAATAATACAATCACAATAAAGCAAGAATGTGAAACAAACAAATTGAAGGTTAAGTTTTGATACACAAATATATCTTTTATTTGGATATCAAAAAGTTCACCCAATTCTTTAAATGGTGACCTTCCATTTATATTATTTATTTATATACAACTTTTCAGAAACTTGCCAGTAATTGTCCCAGGCACGACTTTTTTTCTAATGCCTAACAGGTGGATAAATATTAAATTTTTTTTAAGATTTATTTATTTATTTATTCCTCTCCCCTCCCCCCACCCCAGTTGTCTGTTCTCTGTGTCTATTTGCTGCGTGTTCTTTAATCTGCTTCTGTTGTTGTCAGCAGCATGGGAATCTGTGTCTCTTTATGTTGTGTCATCTTGTTGCATCAGCTCTCCATGTGTGCTGCACCATTCCTGGGCAGGCTGAACTTTCTTTCCCGCTGGGTGGCTCTCCTTACAGAGTGAACTCCTTGCGCGTGGGGCTCCCCTACATGGGGGACACCCCTGCGTGGCACGGCACTCCTTGCACACATCAGCACTGCGCATGGGCCAGCTCCACACAGGTCAAGGAGGCCCAGGGTTTGCACCACGGACCTCCTATGTGGTAGACGGACGCCCTAATCACTGAGCCAAGTCTGCTTCCCTAAATATTAATAAAATGTGAAAACATCCAATGTCTCGTTTAATCTTTTCTGGTCCCATCTTATCCCTAAAATTCACAATTTACTCAAGAGTGGATTACCTAGTCTAAGCCTGAGGGGGAAGGGAATGTATTTTTAGTGTCCCTTCTGGTCTGTTATCAAGCAGAATAACAGAGGGGAGTATCAAGAAAGAGAAGAGAAGGGACCAATGGTAGGGAATGGGAAAAGGAGGAGGCAGGATGAGTATGAGAGGGAGGCAGTCTAAAACAATAAGAGGAGGAAGAGAAGATGACCCAGGGCTCCCAGTTCTGAACACCACGTTCCAAAGTTCCAAACCCCTCTCTGACTGTTTCTGACCTTGACCAAGTCTCCTGGTTTCTCTGTATCCTAATGTAGATCCAGAAAGGTAGCAAAAATGTTATCCAGAGAAATGCTTCTTCCAACAACCTCATAAAATGCCAGTCTTTGCTACTGATAAAGAAAAAAACAGCTGAACTGCCTAGGATAAAAAAAAAAAATCATCAATGTGTTAATAGGCCCTCTAATTTGTTGGAACATTTTTAAATTCAAGAATATGCAAATCATTTGGTATCCATCACCACTCCCAACCTCTGAGCCTTCACTGAACAACCTCCCCACCCCACCACTACTTTCTAAACAACACATTCTACTCTCAGGTTTACCTTTAGTACATTTTTCCCTGACATTTTTGTCTTCAATTTTTCGTATAATAAACATTATTTTTAAAGAGGTTTCAAATTGTAGAAAAGTTACATCGAAAGTATAAGGGATTCACATATACCCCATCCCACCCCTCCCACATTTTCCCCTATTAATAACATCTTACAGTAGTGGGGTACCATTGTTACAATTGATGAGTAAATATTGAAGCACTGTTACTAACCAAGGTCTATAGTTTTACCTGATGGTTTACACTTTGCACCACACAATTTTATAGGTTTTGATAAAATATATAATGGCCTGTATCTGTCATTGAAATTTCATGCAGAACAATTCCAATGCCCCAAAAATGCCCTATGTTCCACCTATTATTCCTCTCTATGGCAGGGGTAGGTCACTGGTGCAGGGTGTCATGGCGGAGGGGGATATGTGGGGAATGGTGCGCCTGGGGCATGCCTCTATGGAATATGAATGTGTTCATCTTGTAATAGGGTGTTATCTCAGCAGGTGGAGACCCACACAATAAACAACAAAATATTAAATTCCCATCCTGGGGAGCCTGCTACATTCTCAAATAGAGGGGCAAGAAACTCTCAAGCACATAGGCAGTGCCTAATAAAAGAAAACAGACCAATATGGCAAGCCCACAATATTAATGCTTGTACTTAAGAATCTTATTCTTGTAAAATTGAAACTTGGCCCAATACTAACTATTGCTTAAGAGTTACCTCCTGAAAACCTTGTTACTCAAATGTGGCCTCTCCAAGCCAAACTCAGCAAATAAACATACTCCCTTCCCCGCCCCCGGCATAGGACATGATTCCTGGGGATGAGCTTCCCTGGCACAGAGGGATTAATACCAAACACCGACCAGCAATGCCTCAGTAAAAGACCTTGACTAAAGGGGGAAACATTAAATGCGAAAGTTTTTATGGCTACGAGATTTCAAAGTGAGTTGGGAGGTTCATTCCAGAGGTTACACTTATGCACATCTCGGCCAGATCTCACTAACTGCCACAGTAAACAAAGCCTCAAATAGGAGTGCTCCTGAGGTCTCTAGAAACACTATAGGCAAGGCATACAACCCCTTGAAATCAGCACCCCATCGGTGGGCCTTACCTTGGAATATATGACCACTTATTTCCCCAATGCAATTTATAATTTCCTTACACATGATTCTTCTACCCCTTTTATTTGAATATATAATTAGCACTATACCCATTAAACATATGTCCCAGAGGCTTAAATCTTTGGTCTATTCATATGCTGGTTAGCCCTGAATCTCAACAGAATTGCAGCCAACATCTACACTCCAGTTCATCGGACTTGCCCAGGATAACTAAAATGATGATGATGGGCAACTTCCATCCCAAGAAATAGAGTCTACAACTGCAAGCAAAACAGTTCCTTCCCCATAAGATCTAAGGCCCTTCTCATTCCAGAGCAGAACCAGTATCACCATCCCCAAACCCTCAAGGTTGAAGAATGAACAAACATAAGGGGGGAATGCAACCATGAACCAAAGTAAAATTATTACTATTGTAGTAATGAAAGAATATGTAACATTGATATATATGCCTTATTCTTTAAAAAGCAGAATTCTATATTACTTAAGTATTAGTGTCTTGAAGATCCTTATAAAGCAGCTGAACTGATCCATCCCACTCTCAATTAGCCTTCACTGCATCCAAGTATATTTTTATTCTCTCTAAATCTCTTTTCCTTCCTTCTACTTTTCTCCCAGGCCCTCTCCAATATATAGTGTCTCTTTGTAATAAGTGACAGTCTAAATTCAATGCCTTGTCAAGTCAGACACTGAGACAGATCACCACCTCCCTGCCTTGACATAGATACTTCAGTACATGAAGCTTTGAACTAAAGTGATACTGGCTGCCAAATGACACTGGAAACTCATATATTGTCCGCTTCCTACTTATGCCCCAGTTCAATTTCAGAATTGTAGTTTTTTGGGTTTTTTTTTTCTTAGAATAAATTGACACACTGTGATTTTCCTTTGTCCTAATTAGCTTGCATTATACCCAACTGCTTTCATTTTACATACTCAGTTGAAAATTGTGATCTCATACCTTATCCTTAGTTCTCTTTTATATACATATCAGTTTTTATACATTCACATTTCCTCGTATATTCTTACCCAGTACACTTAGAGCTCAATAAATACATGCCATTTACCTCACTTGCCCATATATTTCTCAAGAGTACCAACGTAGGAGTCATATCCAAGATTAAATCCATCTTGGCCACTTACTAGTCATGTGACCTTGGACAAATGATTTGTCTTTCTAACTCTGAGTTTGACATGGGAGTGTGAAAATAGGTAAGGTATTGAAGGTCTGGAAAGTATATAACAGAGTCCATGCCTGTCACCCTATAAAGGCTAAACAAGAGTTGCCCCCCTTTTTACCTCCACTTAATAAAAATGTATTTACTATAACATAACCCATAAGAATTTTTTAATTAAGGTGGAGAGTGTTAGAAACTGCAAAGCAGACTAAGAGGTAGGAAAAACTCCACCATATAAAAATTTTAATTGTATTATTCTATACAGTACATTGACTCAGGGCTCTTTTGACTTGGGTCTGATGAGAGGAAAGAAACATTTTTCTTTCTAGTTGTTTGAAGCCCTTTCTTTAAATAAATAAATAATAAATAAATAAAATTTAATAATTTAGCTCTATTCATTACCCTTTGTAAGAGGTACTAAGAAAAGCATCTAATATATATATATTAACTCTGTGTTCCATTTGATAGAGAATCCAATAGCCTGCCCTCTAACATAGCTAACAATAATAAGTCTTGATTCCTCCAAGGGTCTGGATGACTGCCTGCCCAACTTTGTTCTTAAAGAAGTTAAATCATTTTTTGAAACCTGTAAATCATAAATAAATTTCACAACATCAATATACTATCAGTCCAGTTCACACAGTTTTATTGCTTTTTTTACCCAGTTTAACTTGTAATTAAAACAAATTACATTGATTGTGGTAATTAAAGTCTACCAATTGTGAATTTTTGATAAAGTATAATATGTAATATTAATTCAGCAAAATATCTTCAGAATTTCAGGTTTCACCAATTCATTGATGGGTGAAAAATAGTTCATGTTTTTTACACTTTACTTAAAGAAATTTTGGAATTTGGAATCATGAAATTTTGGAATCATGAATCATGATTTTCAATGATTTACCACATTTTCATTGTTAGCACCCATGTATCTAATAATTATAGTCTTGAAAAATATTTACTAATTCAGATGCTTTGATGTTTGAAAAAAAAAACCTGGGAAGTGGTCTTGGTCCAATGGATAGGGCATCCGCTTACCACATGGGAGGTCCACGGTTCAAACCTGGGGCCTCCTTGACCCATGTAGAACTGGCCCATGCTCCGTGCTGATGTGCACAAGGAGTGCCATGCCATGCAGGGGTGTCCCCCGCATAGAGGAGCCCCATGTGCAAGGAGTGCACCCCATAAGGAGAGCCACCCAGCGCGAAAGAAAGTGCAGCCTGCCCAAGCATGGTGCCGCACACACGGAGAACTGATACAAGATGACACCACAAAAAGAAACATAGATTCCCAGTGCCGCTGCTAAGGATAGAAGCAGTCACAGAAGAACACACAGTGATGGACACAGAGAGCAGACAACTGCAGGACGGGAGGGAGGACGGGAAGAAATAAAATTTAAAAAAACAAAACTACCCTGCAATACAAAAACATTTTGGATTAAGTTTTGCTAATACAAATACTTCTGTGTCTAACCTCATTTGGAATTACAGAGCTCTCACCTCCTCAAATTTTAAATACTTTCTTCAAACCAGGCAAAGGATTCAAGAATAGATTAGTGTCTACTTAAACCACGTAAATGACTTTTGGATTTTGTTAAATTATCTGTCCATTCAACAATAGCATCAAATGGTTCACTTTGAAAATTCTTCCCCAAAACAATCTTAATTTGATAATCAGCATATCTATCTTTAGAAAGTTATACTAATATACATTATTTGAACACTCATTGAAACGCATTCCCCTCAACTTAGTCATTTTTTTAAAATCTCCTATTTGATCCCAGTTAATCACAAAACCTCTTTTATTTGTGCAGAGTTGAAAGTCTCTTTACCTGTCAGGCTAAAACAAAATAATGCGAAAACTTCTGCCTATATAATTAGTGTTGAAGAGCTAATGTTTCTAACAAGTATATCATTAGAAAACATTTGCACATTAGCAACTAGTACAGTTTTCACTTAACACCTCTATAAGCAAGTTATATGCACTCTAAACACATACTCTGAACTTAAATACACAACTCAATTACATTTTAGAGCTCCTTTCTTCTAAGTAAAGTTGCTTCTGCCTAAGGGGTCACCCCAAATCCTCTGCAAAATGAGGCAAGGTAGACATAAATAAGTATGTATAAAATTATCAAGATAGCAGCTTATTTATATAGGTGGTGTTTTTATGTATGGTCAAAGAAAGAAGTTAAAAGTACTAATCCAAGGAAATGGTAAACCTCAATATGGAGGGGCAATATGGTACAGTTGTTTAGAACATGGGCTGTGGTGCCCAAAACCTTAGAATTAAAAACTAGCTCCACTGTATTAGATTAAATTAAATTCATCTGGAGCAAATTACTCAAGCTCTCTAAATCTCAATTTATCCCTAACATCCTTCCTCTTTGGGTTTTTATGAGGATTGAGGTTATCCATGTAAAAACAACTGGTATAGCACCTGACATATAGCAAGGACACAATAAATGTTAACCATCATTAATATCATCCTCATTGCAGTAAAAAAAAAAAAAGGACATGAAAGGAGTTGAATAAATTCAATTCTTAAATACACAAACCAGTTGAATAAAATCAGTTCTTAAATATACAAACCAGGACCCCAAGGCAGCTATTGAACCCCTATATTCAGACTGAGTCTTGGCTTCTATTCATCTGACCTTAAGCTGCCTCTCATTGCCAGAATATATCTCAGCCTGAACAACCAAAAGAACAATCTGATTACTCATACTATATCACATTAATATGTAAATTCACCACTTCATCAAGAAAATCACAAACAAGTAATTCATTCATGACTCATTTTATGCTTAACAATCTGAAACTTGTCACCCAAAAATCGGTTTTTACAGCTGCAGTTAAATCAAGTAAACATATTCACATCCAAATTCATTCAGTGGTGTAAAAAAAATCATTATAAGCAAACTATGTGAGAGGAGAAGATATGGTTGCTCCAATAAACGTGGATTGTTAAATATTAAAGAAAGAACACATCTTTATTTTCAAGAGAACAAGCTTAACTCATGAGCAAGTACTATTAATTTACACAAGCAATGACCCTTTGTTTTATGACTACATTCAATAGCTGCACTTTAGGTCAGAGTCTTAAAAATGAAAACAGCTACATGTAAAAGAGGAAAGTTGCATCCTTAAAGGATCTTAATGCTACTGTAAAATTCCTAAATAATAAAAAGAACAAGCTAAAATGTTACAGTGGAATATAAGTACTTTTTTTCTCCCTAGGCTTAATCTTTTATCAAAATAAAGAACCCCTTTTCCCTAAGGTTGGTTTATAATTAGTAATTAGATTCCTCAATAATTAAATGACCAAAACCTTTATTAAAGTCAAATGACCTTTCTAATTAAATTTTCTCCTAATATATAAGCTTTGCTGGGCAGGAGTCATCGCTAAGATAATAAAGGCTTTATATATTTATTAAATGAGTTTTTCCTCTATATCATCCTTTTCTTTGACTTGACATTCTGACAATAATTAATTTTTGGTAAACTTTTAAATATAATGAATAATGCATTCTGCTGTGATTTGAATAACATTTATAATGTCCCTATTTTCCATTCTTTCATTTAAAATGTTCAAGCTAAAATATTTTACTCTTCTATATCTATTTTTTAATTATCATTTCAAAAGAATGTAGCTAGTGGGGGGGAAATGTGTGCAGTTTTATTACAGCATGAAGAAGGATGTTAGAATTTAAAAATCTGAAGAGCATAATTGAGATGTACATGAAATTCACATTAAATTAAAAAGCTTACCACAAACAATGCACTATATAGACTTATCCAAGTAAATATATGAAAAATGCATAAAAATATGCAATTTTTATTAAGTGCCTACATTTTTAATCCTTAAATGTTAAAAAACAAAAGTAGTAACTTTTTTTATTTTTACTTTTGTTAAAAAACAAAGGTAGTTAAATGGCCAGTAAGGCATCATGATGAAATTCTCTAGTTTGGAAACTCAAAAATATCGCCATCAAACCTCGCTCTTATGATTGCCACTTTCATACTAGTCGATTTCATTTTGCAATAAATTCAAGTAAAATCCTTAAATATGTAACCATTGCGTGTTATGTTTGAAATCATTTATTCATCTGTTACTTCATCATAAATCTAAGATGACGTAGCAAAATGTTTTACAATCACTTTTCTCATTACTCAAAGTAAATGATAAAAGCAAGTCGAAGCAATCAAGTGGCTTACTCAAGGATACAAGACTAAAGTCAACAAATTTTACATTTTTATTAGGTTTCTTAGCTTTCTAGTTACTACGGAAAAAAGTATTAAAGGTGCATCATCCGAGAGAAGAGAAAACGCGCTTTATGAACACTAACATTACCAAAGCAGATACTAGAATACCCAACTCATTAAATTTTACACAACAAACATTAACAAAAGCAAAAAAGAGAAAGGGAAAAAAAAGGAACATCAATTGGAACCCTCTGAATCATGAGTCACTGGCCAAAATAAAGAGCAAAAGTACATTTCCTGGATGTCCGTGCCCCTTCTCCCCAGAGCCCACTCTCTCGGCGGCTGTAGATTTCTACCTGGTTTACTACTAGAAAACATTTCAGCTTTCATAGTGCTTACAAACGGGCTTTTCTTAGCAAATGTGTGTACTACTCAGGCAAGGCTGTTAGGTAACTTAATCCCTCAATGAGAAGAAAAATGCTGGTCCCTAATTCAAAAATTAATTCTTTAGCTTTTTTCCTTAACATTCATGAAGAAAACCCTAACTATTATTTAGATTCGGAAGGTTATCTTGAAGGCTCTCAGGGCGAATAAGACCGTAGGGAATGGAAGATAATGCTGGGGGAGGGGTCGCAGAGAGAACGCGAGAAAGATGCTGGTCAGTTTCGCGAGGATGCAGGAATGACATGGCACTTGGACAAGGCAAGTCCACGGTCAAGCCCCGGCAGACTCCGTGCCTCGGTTTCTCTGACTAGGTGCACGCGCAAACACACCGCCTTTTATTCTTCGACTCTCTGCAAGAGAATGCTGGGGAAGCGTCGCTGGAGAAAGCTTCACCACAACAAACCATTTCTTTCTTTCTCCTCGCACCCGCCTCCCCCGCGAGGGGCAGGCGACGACCGTCTCCGACAGTGGACAGCTGAGAGGAGCCGAGACCCAGAGCGGGAAGGAAAAGCATCTCCGGCTGGGGGGTGGGGGGGAGCGGGAACAAAACCCCAACGCCTCGCAGAGAACCTCGGGGAGGGTGGCAGGAAAAGGAGGGGTGAGGATGAGCCGGGAAAACAGCGGCGAGGGGGACTGGGAAGCGCCCGGGCGCGCTACGCAGCCAGGCTGCCCGGGACGGGCGCGCACCGAGAGGAGGTAGGGGTGAGTCGTCCCCGCCGCGGACCACCCCACCCCCCGCCCCGACTCCCCGACCGGAGGAAGGGGAGGAAATGGCTTTGTATTACAGGATGAAAGGCAGACAGGAGGGCCACCAGGCGGGGGGACGAGGGGGAAAGGACGGAGGATGCCCGGAGCCGGGAGGACCCCGCCCGCCCCACGGGCACCGCCGCTCGTCCCCGCCACCCCCACCCCTCGTCGCCGCAGCCCCGATCCTCCCTCAGGCTCCCGCTGCCCTGCCGCGTTCCAACGGCCCGGAGCGGGCTGCCCGCGCCGCGCGCCGCGCGCTCACCTGCCGACGAAGTTCTCGAGCACCGAGCTCTTTCCGGCGCTCTGGCCGCCCACCACGGCGATCTGAGGCAGCTCCAGCAGGCAGCTCTGCCCCAGCGCCGAGAAGGCGTCCTGCAGACGGTTCACCAGCGGGATCAGCTCTTCCATCTCCCGGTTCCCCATCCTGCCTGCGCGGTCGGCCACCCGCCGGTCCTTGCTCGCTTGGGCGACCTGGCCCGGAGCCGGGGCCGCGCTGCCCTCGCTGCCGCCGCCGCCGCCGCCGCGCTAGGCTTGGTCAGCCGCGGCCAGTCACACGTCGGATCCCGCCGCCAGCCTGCCGGCCTCTGGGCTCCTGACAGCTAACGGTCCACAGCGCGCCTGCGCGGGCGAGCGGGGGCGTGGTCTGACTCGGCGACGGCCCCGCCTGGCCTCTGCTGAGCGCCAGGGTTCCCAGCCCCAAGTCCCGACCCCCCCACTCCCGCACCCCCCAACCCGCGCACAGACACTGCCTCCCAGCTGCGGACAGATGCCAAGTTCTCTGCCTTCTGCCGCCGAAGGTCAAAGGCAAAGTTGCATCACTTGGACAGGGGTTGGCATGAAGTCATCAACAGCCGGCCTCACTGTTCCCTTCCAGCAGCTACCAAAGCCAAAGCGCTACCACCGGTAACAACACAGCACTGTCACCAGCAGCACCCCCCACCACCACTACCGCTGCCAGAGTACACTCAAGAGGAAATTTCATGTGGTCACGCGTTGCTTCAGAACTTAGGGTGGATCCTCTCACGGTGGCCAGCCTCATGGAATCTAAATTCTTCTATCTGACATCCTTCTCAGGCCCTGCATCCTCTGACCCTACCTATTCAACCTTAATGACTCGTCCTCCTCAGCCCAAAGTGGAGTCCGTCAGGTTTCCCACACCCCTCCATCCCACACAGCCATTCTACCTATCACACTTATTCTGTCCTTTGAGACTCCTCATGCCATTTCTACTCCCAGTCTATCTCCTTTTATAGAATATATCAATAACCATGTACTCTGCACCCATTATGTTAAATTGAGTAAATTCAGAAGTGTGTCTTGAATTTGTGGGTCTTGTTCTTGGCGACTGTTTTAGTTCCCTTGGCTGCTCAAGCAAATACCATGCAATGGGTGGGCTTAAACAATGGGAATTTATTACCTCAGTTTTGAGGTTGAGAAAATGTCGGAATCAAGACATCATCATCAACGTGATGCTTTCTCCCAGAAGACTGGTGAGCTAGGGCTGGCTGCTGGTGCTCCTTGGTCCTTGGTTCCTCTGTCACAGGCAATGCCCATGGTCGCTGGGCTCTCCATTTTCTTCTGGTTCGTTGAAGTTCAGCTTCTAGATTCCTGTGGTTTTCTATCCCTTTTTCTGAATTTCATTCCACTTATAAAGGATTCCAGTAGTAGGATTATGACCTATCCTAACCGAGATGAGACACACCTTAATTGAAGTAACCTTATCAAAAGTTCCTGGTTACAATGAGCTCACACCAACAGGAATGGATTAAGTTTAAGAACATATATTTCTGGGCTACATACAACTTCAAACCACCATAGCAACAAAGACACAAAGATATGCTCCTCTTACTCTCCTTAGTGGGTTTCTCTTTCCTCAGCTACTCAAATATTGATGCTACCAGGATTTAATCCTTGGATATTTTCTTGGCTCATACTTCATGCTCTGCTTAAGGAGTTTCACATGGCTTTAACACCACATAAAGGCTAGAGACTACAGAAATCTAAATTGCTAGCCCATGCCTCTCTCCTGCACTCCAGCCTCTGCATTCCAATGGCATCCTCGACCTCACTACCTGAATGTCCCACAACTACCTCAAACTCAATTTATTTGAAACTGAATTCCTCTTTTCTAATCTCAACATTTAGTTATAAATTCCCCTCTAATCCTAAAAAGACTTGCATAAGTAAGTATATTCTTAATAACCAAAATTGAAAACAACCCAAATGCCCATCAATAGGTGAATGAATAAATGATATGATATGTGAATATGTGAATACAGTGAAATATTCTCAGCAATAAAATGGAGTGAACTACACTCTTTGCAGCACCAACATGGAAATCTCAGGTACACTATGTAAAATGGAAGAAACCAGACAAGGAGTTCATAATGTATGATTGCATTTATATGATGTTCTAGAACAGATAAAACTATTCTATGGCAATAGAAGTAAAAAAAAAAAAAGATTGCCTTCCAGGGATGGGGAATGAATGCAAGAAACATGAAGGACTTTTCTGGAGCAATGGAAATGTTCTCTATCTTGATTAGGATATGAATACACATTTGTCAAAACTCACTGAACTAATCATTTAACATCTGCACATTTCACTATGTAAATTATATCTTGGTTTTGTTTTGTTTTGTTTTAAGCAGGAGAGTACCTAGAAAATCCTGAAAAATCCTCAACAAAGCTACTAGAATTAATAAAGGAAGAGAGCAAAGTGGTGAGATACAAGTTTAATACACAAAAAAATCAGTAGTGTTTCTATACACTACTGATGTGCAATCTGAGGAAGAAATCAGAAAAAAATATCCATTTATAATAGCAACTAAAACAATCAAATATTTAGGAATAAACTTAACCAAGGACATAAAAAACCTGTATTCAGAAAACTACAAAACATTGCTAAAAGAAACCAAAGAAGACTTAAACAAATGGAAGGACATTCTGTGTTCATGGATTGGGAGACTAAATATCATTAAGATGTCAATTCTAGCCAAACTGATTTATAGATTCAATGTAATCCCTATAAAAATCCCAACAGCAGAAATAAAAAAGCCAACAATCAAATTTATTTGGAAGAGTAAGGGTCCCCAAATAGCAAAAATGTCTTTAAAAAAGAAAAATGAACTTGGTGGACTCTCACTTCCTGACTGTAAAGCATATTACTTAGCTACAGTGGTAAAAACAGCATGGTACTGGCATAAGGACAGACAGATTGACCAATGGAACTGAATCAAGAACTCAGAAATTGACTCTCACATCTACAGTCAAGCGATTTTTGACATGGCTTTTAGGCCCACCCAGCTGGGCCAGAACAGTCTATTCAATAAATGGTGCTGGGAGAACTGGATAGTCATATCCAAAAGAAAGAAAGGGGACCCCTATCTCACACCTTATACAAAAATTAACTCAAAATAGAACAAGGACTTAAATATAAAAACAGCAACCATAAAACTCCTAGAAGAAAATGTAGGAAACATCTTCACGATCTCTTGGTAGGTGGTAGCTTCTTAAGCTTTAAGCCCAAAGAAAGAGCAACAAAAGAAAAAATAGATAAATGGGATCTCCTCAAAATTCAACACTTTTGCACCTCAAAGGACTTGGTCAAAAGGTGAAAAGGCAGCTAACTTAATGGGAAAAAATATTTGGTAATCACATATCTGATAAAGGTTTAAGATCCATGATATATGAGATTATACAACTCAACAATAAACAGACAAAGAATCCAATTTAAAAACAGGAGAAAGACTTGAAAAGACAACTGTCCAAAGAAGAAATAAAAATGGCAAAGAAACACATGAAAAAATGTTCAACATCCCTAGCAATTAGGGAATTGCAAATCAAAACTACAATGATACATCATTTCATACCCATTAGACTGACTGCTATTATAAAGTCAGAAAACTGTAAATGTTGGAGAGGATGTGGAGAGATAATATGCTTATTCTGTGTTGGTGGGAATGTAGAATGGTACAGTCACTGTGGAAGACTGTTTAGCCGTTCCTAATGAAGTTGAATATAGACTTGCCATGGGACCCCACAATACCATTGCTACGTATATACCTAGAAGAACTAAGAGCAGTGACACAAATAGACATCTGCACACCAATGTTCATAGCAGCATTATTAATGATAGCCAAAAGTTGGAAACAACCCAGATGTCCATCAACTGATGAATGGATAAACAAATTGTAGAGTATACACATGATAGAATATTATGCAGAGGTAAGAAGAAATAAAGCCATGAAACATATGACAACATGGCTGAACCTGGAGGACATTATGTTGAGTGAAGCAAGTCAGACACAAAAGAAAAAATACTGCATGTGTGTCCTATTATGAACTAAATATATTATGTGAAATATAAATATATTATGTGAAATATGAATATGCATAGAACTGCATATATAAGACCATTTTTCCTTGAAGCTGAACAAATGTAAGTTAATACTACACAATGGTAATATCAGATTGAAAAAACATGCTAAGTGAAGGAGAACAGATACAGAATACTACATATTGTATGATTCCATTTATATAAAATGTAAATATAAATCAATTTATAAAGGTGAAGGGAGATTAGTTGTTATGTAGGTCTGAGGAAGGAATGCTAAGGGGTTTGGAGTATTTCTTTTTGGATTAATGAAAATGTTCTAAAATTTTTGAGATGATAAATGTACAACACTGTGATTATAATAAAAGCCATTGGTTACACACTTCAGATAGAATAGCCAGAAACAGCAACTATGTACAGTGGGGGAAGCATGGAGAGATTGAGGGGTGAGGAATTTTCTTGTTTGTTTGGGTTTTTTTGTTTATTATTATTATTGAAATAATGAAAATGTTCTAATGGTGATTGAGGTGATGAATGTACAACTGTGATTGTGGCAGATGCCCTTGGTGTACACTTTGAATGAATTGTATGCTTTATTAATAAATTAGATTTTTTTAAAAAGCAGGAGAAGAGGACAAAACTAAATATCTTCTTCACTGAAGTGGACCCCTACTGGAATGCCTTTTCTAAGAGTCATCCTTCCATCCATACATGGTTGCAGCCAAGGTGGCCACCAAGGTACAATATAACTAACTGTTGTGTGTGTCAGGTAGGCACCTGACCTGAGTTGCAGCCATCAGAGCCCTTTCCCAGGAATATGGAATTGAGAGAGAGATTGGTCCTTGTCTGAGTTACTAAACTATAGATGAGGTATAAAATCAAGAACTATCATTGGTAATTTTTCACCAATAGAAGGAAGATACAGAAGATGCTGGTCTTCAAAGAAAGAGAAAAATAAAAAGACACATAGAGAGGAGCAGAGGGAAAAGAGGAGTCCTGAGGTATTTATGTCCTTGCAGTAACTCCTTTCTGATACCCAGGGTATTTTACTGATGCTTGCCATATCTTGGGAGCAAGGATATGGAAGTCTCCAGTCTTGCTCATAAAGAATGTACCTAGGATAAAACGTCCAATCCTCCTCATAATCCTTTCCATGTTTATCCTCCAGTTCCTCCATCAGCTTAACAGCCCATGTTTCTTAACAAACTCCTGAGCTCCATAGTCCCTATTCCCATAACTTATAATAAATTCCCCTTGTTGTTTAACCTAATTAAACTTGCCTTTTTCTTAGTAGCAACCAAAAGAATCCTAATAAATGCATCCTCCTGTGTTCTCCTTAACTCAGTGGTAGGCCCACCCAGTTCCTGTCCAGAATCTAGAGGTCACTTTAACTCCCTTTCTCTCCCTTATTCCATATATCCATTTGGCCTCCAAACCATGTCCATTCTATCTCCTTGGAACCTCTCTTCCCCTCCATCCTTGATACCAGTGCCTCAGTTATAACTATCATTTGTCAAACAACCATCCTCCTCTACACTTCCTGTACATATATGTACCCTGAAGAGGTTTTCATTATTGTACTTGGCTTGTTGCATTGTCACAATTTACATGTCTCTCTTTTTCCCTAATGTGGTAAGCAGAATAATGGTCCCCCAGAGATGCCTGCATTCTTATCTCCAGAATCTGTGAATACGTTTCATGGAAAAGGGGGCTCTGCAGATATGATTATGTTTAAGGACCTTGGGATGTGGAGGGCAACCTGGATTATCTGGATGGATCTGACATGGATCCTTACAAGCCGAGGACTTATTCCAGCTGTGTCAGAGGGAGATGTGACTATGGAAGAATGGTCAGAGAGATCCAATTTTGCTGGCTTTGAAGATGGATAAAGGGGGTCACAAGCTAAGGAATGCAGGCAGCCTCTAAGAGCTAGAAAAGGCAAGGAAACAGATTCTCTTCTAGAGCCTCCAAAAAGGCATACAGCCCTGCCAACTTCTTGGTTTTAGCCCAGTGAGACCTTTGTCAGACTTGTAACCTACAGAATAATGATATATAATACTGTGTGTTGTTTTAAGCCCCTAAGACTGTGGTCATTTGTTAGAGCCGCAATTGAAAACTAACACAACCAGTGACAGGCTCCTTGAGGGCATAATCCATTTTTGTGATTTTCAATATCTAGCCCAGTGCTTAGCACCTAAGGAGACCACAGTCCACTGGACGCAGAGCATAAACAAATTATTGCAACACAATGTTCCAGAATTTGTATAAAGGAACATGATGCATATCAGTGTGTAACAATCCTGTCTAGAGAGGGTGAGGGGTGGAGTTGATGGGAAAGCTTCAGGATAGAGGTGGCACGAGATGGCTTTGAAGAGTAACCTCTGCAATCAGCTATGAGCTGTGTGGAATAAGAAAGATTCAGAAACACTAGCTTTGGCTCTGAGTATCTTACATTCTAATGGAGCAAACCACTAGGCATTAACAGAGAATGTAGAGCCATAATAGAAATTTGAAGGTCACATGCACTGCAGCAATGCATGTCATCTTTATTCTCCAGAACTTAGTTCAAATGAGTCCTACCCACCTACTTCAAGAAATCGTCCTGAACCGCTCTTGCTAATTGCTTCCCTTCTTTACTTCCCCTTTCGAGAATCAGACCTACAATGACATGGGAGCCAAAGAAATCTAACACACCACAGACACACTCAACCACCTTTTCTCACAAATTAATCTGGATGAAACAAATAAATAAAGGAAAACCTGGAGAGGAAAAGCAGAGGGGAAATTCTGACAGGAAGACAACCTACACCTTTAAGGAAAAAAGCAGAAGAGGGGAGTGCAGTCATCCACCCCAGCTTCCTGAATATATCACAAGATCGCCTCAGCTCTGTTTCAGCATGGAGTAATCAATACCCGCTCCTGCTCTCCAATTGTAACATTTGTTTCCATGTCACCTTCTTAACAAGGTATTAGGTTCTAAAAGTTAATGGCCTTTTTTAGGCATGGCTCTGTATTTAAGGTGTCAATTTTTTATAAACATCAGAACCTTATATCTAAATGAACATTTTCTTTCATGGTCATTTTGAGAAGTAACAAACTTATGCTGCCATTTCATGCCATATCAGTGGGGCTGCTCCTTTGAAATGGACAAAAGCCTGACCCAAAAATATCAGACTCAGTAACCCCCAGTCACACCTCATTTTAGACAATAGAAAGTATTATTCACTTGATCACTGATAAGACTTAACACCACATAACTTTTGGCTAATTCTGAAAATTAATCTCAAAGGTAATTTGTCACCTCTGAATGTATGTATTCACATGTCAGAGGGAGATACAGCTATCGAAGAATGGTCAGAGATGCAATATATATACACATGTTTTAATATGCTACAGGATGAAAGTAAGCTCTAACAGAGGAGTTAGAAAGTTTTTCAGTAGTGACAACATCCGGGAAATAAATATTTAATCTCTCAAAGAACAGCACATATTTGAATATATGAATTCAGGAACTTGTGTTTTTAAAAATAAGTCACATTACAGCAGAGTCACATCTCATGTATTTCCCACATTACTTAGCTCAGTGCTCAGTATTAATGAAGCAGGGCTAAACTGTAACTTCAGGAATTCATCATGTCTTCCATTGGGAGTATCACTGGGTAAGTAATATTATTACTTGCTATACAATTTAGGACATATTCAGGTCATTTAGTTCTTTCTCCAGAGGTTTTTATCTTGGGTGAATTTTAGATCTTACTGCAAATCAGCTTGTCTGCAGGCCATCTTCTGAGTTCTATTAAACCCTGTGAACATCCAGTACAAACACACAGATTTTCAAGACTGTAGCTATTCTGGTTGACATCTATGTCAAGTCACTCAGAGCTTCTCTCCCTTAACACAAAGAGGTGGTGAGAAGGTAAAGCCTCCGATTTTATTGCCTGTATTCTTCATCAGCTGACAAGAAGAAGCAAAATAACTCTGAAAGCACCATGACTTTCTTATCCCTGTCACTTCTGTCAATTTGAGATCCAACAGATATATCATTGAAGCATGGCTAAATCAACACACACATGGCAGAAATATCAGCAGACAAACTTGAGGTATTAAGGAAGAAGGGTTTGGAAGAATTCTCTACATCACTTAAGTCAAATTTAGCAGCCAGATTTATGCTTCCTTCTATCAAGTACATACAGCTGTGTTCTGCTTTAAGCACCATTCATACATATTGAAAGAGAAAAGGATTCACATAGGATTCACTTTAAAGGGAAGGTCTCCTACTGTTTTTACAATGTCATTTGTGGAATTAAGAAACTCTCTTTCTCTCCATATATAAATAAGACCATCAGGTAAGCCATTAAATGGCCATTTAAAATTATGTTTATGAAGAGTTTTCAGGGGCGCAGACTTGGCCCAGTGGTTAGGGTGTCCGCCTACCACATGGGAGGTCCACGGTTCAAACCCCAGGCCTCCTTGACCCATGTGGAGCTGGCCCATGAGCAATGCTGATGTGGGCAACGAGTGCCCTGCCACACAGGGGTGTCCCCCTTAGGGGAGCCCCACATGCAAGGAGTGCGCCCTGTAAGGAGAGCCATCCAGTGGGAAAGGAAGTGCAGCCTGCCCAGGAATGGCTCCACACACACGGAAAGCTGACGCAACAAAGAGAGACACAGATTCCCATGCTGCTGACAACAACAGAAGTGGACAAAGAAGACGCAGCAAATAGACACAGAGAATAGACGGGGGTGAGGGGAGGGGAGAGAAATAAATAAACAAATCTTTAAATTAAAAAAAAAAGAGTTTTCAAAGGCAAAGAAAAATACGTGAATTAAATATTAAATGAAAAAAGAAAATTTCCATACAGTATTGTATCTATGTAAAAAAAAATCTAATTTTATTCTCTATGAGAAAATATGAAAAATTTAATTGTCCTTTTCCTTTTTTCCCCCAAACTTTCTGCAATTAACATGTATTACCCCTATAATAAAAAAAAGTTCAACCTTTACCCTCGTTGCATCCAGAGAGTAAGATGGGTCACCAACAGCTCTACTAGAGCCATCTGCGAAAATTCCGTCAGGGTTCCCGCTCTTGCCCGGTCTGCTCAAACCGACATGGTCCGATCTGGAAATACAGTCTCAATATGTGCCGCCAGTGTTTCCATCAGTACGTGAAGGATATAGGCTTCATCAAGTTGGACTAATCTTCCTTGAATGGACTGTCCAGGATATCTTCCTGACTAAACTATGCTAGTTCTTTGTATATAAAATAAAACTAAGAAAACTGAAAAAAAAAGTTCAGTAAATTCCATTTAATGCAACAATAATTGGTTTACATACACACCAGCTTATCAGCTACAAAAGTGTTGTGTAATATAAGGTTTTTCTAACTTTACAAATAGAAACGGGAGAGTCCATATGCTCCCCTCCCCCAAAACCTTTTCCTCTCACTAGCAGCTGATAAATGGCTAATGATAACCTAGATTTTAAAAGGGGTAACAATTCTTTCTGACTCAAAAAGTAGAAGTGCCAATTGCCCAGGTGATCATGGCCAGATAGCCTATCTTTAAGCAAAATTTCAGTGCACCAACTGGCAGACTCTCCACAAACGTGCCAAGCTGGTACATGAGCTGAATTTTGTTTGCTTAAAACATATGTCAAAACCTATGGCATCACTAAGGCAGGCACAAAAGACTACATTCTGGATGAGTCCATTTATATGAAACTCTAGAAAAAGGAGAACTAATCTATAGTGACAAAAAGCAGTCTGGGACCTAATGTAGGGCTAAGGGATTACAGCAAGGAAAGATGTGAAAACTACAACCTGGTTGTGGTTACACGGCTATATACATTTGTCAAAACTCATTAAACTGTATACTTAAAATGGTACATTTTCTTCCATGTAAATTATACCTCAATAAAGATAAATAACCTGTGGCATCCATGATGCACTGGTAGATGACATGCAGTGGTAACAGTGAGTATAGTAGTCTTGATCTGTGTACAACTTTAGATAAAGGCAGCCATAATCATGCTATGTTTTGACAGTCCAAATTGAAAATATACCTACCCCCTGAGAAGCTCGCAATGACGTGAAAATTCTGGCTGTGTAGAGTCATTATTACGGAATCTGTGCATTATATTGATGGAAAACATCTCTTGGAGAACAATAACACCTTATGTCATTTTCAATGATCTCTTAGAAGAAATTATCTTCCAATAGTGGCAGTTCCAGGAGAGATTGTGAGTGGGGCAGGGGACAGGAGTAGAATGCCTGACAGACACACCAGAGTGAGAGTGTCCTAAGACAAACTGCTTATTTCACATGGTCTCATCTCTTTCATTTTACAGAAAGATAAATATAAACCTTCAGAGAAATTGATCCCAATTTAACCCCACTCCCTTCCTTCCTCGAGCTTTTGCCAAAAAGGATGGTGGTGAACAATATTGACAGTTTCCTTTCGTATACACCAATTTATATCCATGAAATATTTTCATGCCAGTTATTGCATCAAATCAACGCAACTACATTTGAAGTAATAACAGGCAGATAACATTAGCATTCCCATTTCACAGTTACAGAAATTGAGGCTTAGAGAGATTAGATGACCTGGCCAATGCCACGAAGCTAAAAATTCCCATAGATGGTGTTTCAGTTTGCTAAAAGCTCCTGGGAGTAATATATCAGAAGTGGGCTGGCTTTTATAGTGTAAATGTATTAAGTTAAAAGCTCATAGTTCCGAGGCTGTGAAAATGTCCAAATCAAGGCATCATCGGAGATGCTGTCTCACCGACGGTCGGCTGCAGGCGATCCTGGACTCCTTCCACACGGCAAGGCACATGAGGGGATCTGTTTCTCTTCTGAGTCTCATTCCTTCAGCTTCTGCCTCTCCATCTGTGGCTTCCTCTCTCCAGCTTCCTCTCTGAGCTCCTGGGTTCCTGATCTCCATCTCTGTGGCTCTATCTCTGTATGTGTCTGCGTCTGTGACTTTTTCTTTCTCCCATTTATAAAGGACTCCAGCAAGAGACTGAGATCCACCCTGGGTCATGCTCACTGAAGTAATCCAATCAAAGGGTTCCACACCCTCGGGAATGGATTAGTTTCAAGAACATGATCTTTTCTGGGATTCACAAAAAGCTTCACACTGTCACAGATGATCCCTGATGTGCATCAGTAGCCATACTTGGATCATTCCCATGTGAAAAACTTGACCCTGGTAGTATATACGTTTGCCAACCTAAGATTGAAAAATACATGGTAAATTATTATCCTGAAAATATTTGTGAACAAGTAGACAATTTATCTTTAAATAAAATATGATTATTTGTCTTTTATTTAAATTTTATCTTTAAATTTTATCTTTTTTTAAATATTTCTTTCTCTTCCCTTCCCCACCCTCTCCACGCCCTGTCCCTGCCCCCCCCCTCGTCTGTTCTCTGTGTCCATTTGCTGTGTTTTCTTCTGTGTCTGCTTATATTCTTGTCAGCGGCACTGGGAATCTGTGTCTCTTTTTGTTGTATCATCTTGCTGCATCAGCTCTCCATGTGTGCCATGCCACTCCTGGGCAGGCTGCACTTTTTTCACACAGGTGGCTCTCTTTACGGGGCGCACTCCTTGCACGTGGGGCTCCCCTACGGACACCTCTGCATGGCACAGCACTCCCTGCATGCATCAGCACTGCACGTGGGCCTGCTCCACATGAGTCAAGGAGGTCCTGGATTTGAACCCTGGACCTCCCATGTGGTAGGTGGACGCTCTATCTGTTGAGCCAAATCGACTTCCCTCTTTTTTTTTTTTTAGGAGGTTTCAGGAATTGAACCAGGACCTCATACATGAGCACAAGGCACTCAACCACTGAACTACATCTGCTCCCCAATGAAAGTTGTTTTTTTCTGTCTGTTTTGTTTTGTTTTCAGAGGATCAAACCCAGGACCTCATGTATGGGAATCATATACTCAACCACTTGAGCTGTATCTACTCCCTAAAATTTATCTTTAAACAAATTATTTCAATTGCCATGACCTAAAATCAGAAAATTAAGGTTCAAGTTTCTACAGGCTGTATGGCTCACCTTTCTATCACCTTAAAATAATCTGTAAAATGGTATATCAATGTCTATTGTTCTTAATTCACAGAACTGTTGTAAGATCAAATAAATGAGTTAATAAAATATTATGTAACTGTATAGAAATGACTGTTAGATGTTTTATTTGTAATTATGCAAACCTACACAAAGATTGTAAAACTATTTTATTAATTTTCAACAAGATTTTTTCCTATAGGTTAACTATAACTTACAAATGATTTATGTGATAAAGATTTATGTGATGAAAATTTTCAAGTACCTTCCTATTCATATTTATCATCAATTTTAGGATCATTTAAAATTGTAGAAGAGTTCATTCTTAGGAAAAGCCCAGAAGTAACCAGAGATCATAAATGCGAGTAAGGAATCAAGCATCTCACAGTGATGGAAAGCAAAATAATTTTTCACAAATATGCAAGAACATTCAGAAAGCGGTGAGTTAAGAGGTGGCAAAAAAAAAAAAAAAAGGACTGTCTTAGTTTTCCAGAGCTGCTACAACAAATACCACATGACAAGTCAACCTGAACAACAGAAATTTATTAACTCACAATTTTGAGGCTAGGAGAATCAAAAATCAAGGTATCAGAAAGGCAATGCTCTCCCCTAAAAATGTATGGCATTCTATTGCTGGCTGCCAGTGATTCTTGGGCTCCCTTGGCTTGCATCTCTGTCTCAGGTTACATGGCAAGGTCCTTTCCTTTCTCATCCATGGGGATTCCATTGACTTTGGCCTCTGACTCCTCCCTGGGGCTTTCTTTAACTCTGGCTTCTGCTTTCTTCCTTTATAAAGTTTCCAGAAATCCAGATTAAAGTCTATCCTGATTTAGTTGGCCACACTTAAATAGGATTTTCAAAGATCCTATTCACAAATGAGTCTTCACCCTAACTCACTTCAACATTATTCAAAGGTACTTTTTACAATAGTTTGATATCCATAGGAATGTGGATTAAGAACATACCTAAATTGGGGTACATAATTTGATATACTACATGGACTAAGATTGAATTTGATGAAGAAATTGTAATTAAGTTGAATTTATTTACAACTCTTTTTGTTCTCCATGTACAGTTGGAAAGGTCTTAAAATTAGATCAAGCTAGTCAATGACAAAGTATAATATTCAGGTTCTCAAGCAAAGTTGTACAAAGGAACCCAGTACCTCTGTGGCCAGTATCTCCAACAATTCCTACTTTCTGCAAAGACACTTTTCTGAGTGCCTGTTCAAGCAGAGGTCCCACCCCATCTCTGTTTCACTCTGCCTTGCTTTCTGCTGACCCTTTTACTGGATACCTCTTTCATTTGTCTTGGAAGAGTACTTGTAGATCTAAGAATTACTTCTTTATCAAGTCTGTCAGTGAGCAACTCATTGTGAAACATCCCAAGGCCTCATAGCTGAGCCTGGAAAAAAAGATCAAAACTGTAGACCCTTGATTTCACCATACACAGATTATCCTATGCTCCAGTTGCTCTGTTGGGTAAAACTGTCTCCACACTCCCCTTTACAACCCTCAAAATCTCCTCATTCCAGAATAGCTTGAGGAAATGAGATTTTGTTTTCTGATTTTCTCCATCCCCACATAGCTTTATTTTAGGAGTATAAATGTTGGCAGATAGATGCTGATAGAATAGAAAGAGAAAATTCACATAAAAGAAAACAGGCAGGTTCAACCTCACCTTCTTACACAATTTATTTATGCTTTTATTGGTTACAATTGCCAGAAAATACCTTCTTGCTAAAAAAAAATATGCTCTGAAAAATGAAAATTCAACTGAAAGATTGATCCAACTTCAGTAGCAGAATGCCTCTGGTTGCATTAGGGTGTGATCTACTTATACTCTACTGCAGAACAGGGATTTGTAAAACACACAAAAAACACACACACTGTGAGCCCCCCTCAGGCCACTGACACCTGCAAAATGACAGCTCTGCCAAGGATTGTTTTCAGAGGCCATGACAGCATCAAGAAAACAATTATGTTTTCTGTAAATGAGTATGCACGTGTTTTCAGATGTTTATGATCTCTTAACAAAAATTTGTTTTCTTTTTAAAACCAATTTTCAGCAGCAGCTGATTAAAGAACGGTCTGGCTGAAGTTGGTATTGATCCACCATCCACTGACACAATTTCTCTCACAGTCCAAAGGAGCTAGGGAACTGCAGTTGAGTGGGAAATTTTCTCATTGCTAGGTCTTCCATCCAACTGAGACAAGCTCTTCAGAGATTCTTCTGCTTTCTTATTCCAAAGGCTCCCACATATCTCAATCAAACAGAATGAAAAAATTAGAGAATTCTCTTTTTGGGCAATTGGCTAGAAAGTTAACCAATGGTCATGTCTAATCCAGCAATGTTAGTTGAGGGTTCCTTCATTATCTGCATCTCCTCTGTGCTTCAGGAACTAGCTCCATAGACCTGAGAGAATTGTAACACTTTACCTCCACAGGCAGAGCTTTGGTTCATGAGTAAATAGTCACAGTCAAAAGAAAGACGGGAAAAGAATTTTCTCACACCATTAGTAATCCATACCTTACATATGGAACTTGCATTATTTCCATAAGGTTCTGCGAAATTCACTTCTGTCCCCATTCAACCCCCTACTCCAGAAATGCCTCCACTATTTCCTCTGCAATGCGCAGTCCATTATCCAAAAAATCTCCACTGTCCTCAACTTTTTTCTAAAGTGACTAACGGAAACGTGGCTCTTCCCTGAAGACTCTGCTTCTACTGTAGCTACTCACTCAAGTGTAGCTATTGTCTCTCCCATGCCTTCTAAACTCCTGGGCCTAAAAGTAGGGTCAATATCTTCCTTGCTATTCACGGCTGCCTCTAAACCCTGAAACATCAGTCTATTACCACCTCATTCCCCTTCTTGTAGCAGATATCTACCAACCTCTCGATCATTCCCTCTCTTGTTTAAAAAAATTTAGTTATCAACTCACGGTCATTCTCTCCAAAAATATGCTTACTATAATTAAAGTGATTTCAATTCCATTTTGACAATATTTTTCAACACTGCTCTTTTTCTTTGATCTCTACTTCTTCAGTGATTTTTGTCCTTCACCCAACCTCAGTCACTCTCACCTGGGTCAATCTCCCAACCTTGTCATTCATTACCAACGTCTGAAATACCCCATAATCTCAAATTCTAACATCCACCCTTAGATCTCCATATTCTCTCTTCCCAGATAACCTATAGTCCCCTATCTGCAATAATCCTTCAACCCCACTATGAAACACCATCCATTCATCTCACCACCTGTTTACTGTTCCTCACTCCCTTCATATCTTCACTTCTGTCTTTATCCTGTTTAAAAGTCATGAACTATCCTTATAAACACTCTCTTGCATACACTCTCTACTTGCTTGTTTCTCTTTCAATGTATCATACTTGCTTAGCAAAACTCAATCCTGGGTAAATTCAACTCTCCTTCCACTTTTCACCTGCATCCATGCAGTTGAACATGGCTAGAAAAAAACACACTACCTTGATGACTAGACTAGTTTTATGTTAATAACTATAAACCTCAAATGGACCTAGTAATATTACTGCCCTCCTTTGGTTCAATCACTCTCCCATTCTCCTAGAAGACAATTTCATACTTTCCCCTCTATCCTCAGATCTCCAATGTCTCTTCCCCACCCTCATTCTCAAATAATTAATTGTATTCTACTTTCTAAGAAAATAGAAGCAATTAGAAATTTCACTAGCCCAAATACCAAAGTATGTTTCTGCACTCATATACTCTGCCTTTCCTGGTGTTCCTGCAGATGGATCATCCAAACTCCTAGGATCAATACCTTCACATGTGTACCAGATGCAACTCAATCTTCTCTATTCAGTTATAGCAATTCTTTCTTCTCTCCTGCAAAAAAAAATTTTTTCCCCTTTTTATTGGATCATTCACAGAGCATACAAACATGCTACCTTCCTCTAAGCACTCACCCCATTGTTTGTCTTCCCTATCTACAGTAATTATAACTTCACCCTCAAGTCGAAGAACATGGTCATTCTTGACTTTCTCTCTTTCACACCACACATCCAATCCATCAAGAAATTCTGCTGGCTTTATATTCAAAATATATCTAGAATCTGATTACTTCTCACTATCTCTGCTCTTACCACCCTGGTCTAGGCCACCATCTAGTGCCTAGTTTATTACAATGGCTTCTGATCTTGTCTCTCTACTTACACTCTTACTAACTATTCCCAATGCAGTAAAATGATCCTTTTAAACATAAACTACATCATATCACTCCTCTATTCAAAATTCCAATGGCTCCCCTTCTTAGACCAAAAGCCAAAGTCCTTACAAAGACCCACAATGAACTTCATTGCTGGTCCTTCCACCCCATCCTGCTTCCACTCCCCTTCAGCTCACTTTGCTCCAGCCATACTGACTTCCTTGTTCCTTGAAAATGCCCAACACATTTCCCCATGGAGGCTTCTTCCCTTACTCTTACTTCTAATTGAAACATACTTCCTCCAGCTGAACATGTGGTTCATTCCCTCAACTCCTCTTTAAGTCTTTGTTCAATTGTAACTTTCTCAGGGACACTTTGATCACTCTAGTCAAAATTGCATTCCTTCACACACTCTTTCTATTCTCCTTGTTTTACTTTTTATTTTTCTTCCTAGCACCTATAATTTCCTAATATCTTATAAGATAAACTTTTAAATTTGTTTATTGTCTATTACACACACACGTACACTCCTAAAAGTAAGCTCTCTGAAAAAAGGGATTTGTCTGTTTTGTTTACTGTTATATACCCAGTGCCTAGTAAAGTGTCTGGCACAAAGTAGATATTTAAATAGTTGTTGAATTTTAACACCTTAACTAAGTCTTCTGTATTGTTTTGTACTCATCCATGTGTGCAAGTCTAGTACTAATATACATTGCTTCTTGGCCAGAATCATGCCATCTACTTTTTATGACTCTATCACATGAACCATAAAAATAGGCTGAATTGAACTGCCCTACAACATTATCTTAATCAGCCAAGACGTTCCAAATTCCTGACCTACAGAAACTGAGAAAGATAATAAAATGATTGTTGTAGTTTAAGCCACTAAGTTTTAGAGTAATTTATTATACAGCAAAAGCCTATTCAAATAGCTTTACAGCATTATTTTGGGAAGTTAAGAACAACCTTTGTCTTTTTAATTTAGCTGTTTTCTATCTAGTAATGAGGCTCACTTCCAGTTCTTTTTCTATTAAAAACCTGAAAGCAAGAAACATTTTTGTACATGATCTTTAATGTGTATTTCTTTAGGATACATTCCTAAAAGTGGAATTATCTGTTTTTTATGTTTTCATTCTATCTAGTAATTTAGTTACCAAGAAAATGGTTAAAACTACTGTATATTTTTATTGGTTGTAGCAGGCTACTTAAGTAACATACATAACAGATCCAAAAATGCATAATAGCCCAAACACAATAAAGATTTATGTCTTGCTTATGCAGCAGTATAAGACAAATGAACAATTTAGAGGGGTAGTCCTCATCAGTATAATAGAGGTTCTGCCATATTCAACATGCAGCTTCCAAAGTCACCCAAGAAATTTTCTCCATTCTAATCAACTAAAAAGGGAAAAGATCATGTGGGAGTACATGTGGGAAGTTTTTATGGACCAGTTGTAGAAATGGCACACCACTTCCACTGACATTCCACAGGTAGAACTTCTACTGTAGGGGAAACTGGGAAATGTACTTTAGCTGAGTACCCAGAAAGTAGCTTGTCAGATACAGGAAACCAATTTCTGGAGGAAAGGTTAAGTACTAGGGATTGGAAGTTGAATTCTAGCACTATGAAAAATTATTAGTTAGAAAAACTTAATCAGAACCTAATTGCAGACATCATCCCTAATACCTGGGCCAATATTTGGTGCCATATTCTTTAGTTTCTTAACTGTTCTAAACTTAAGAATTCTGGAGAGTTAACCTACTTATTGAAAAAGGTTTCATTTACATATCATTTTCCACTTTTCTCTATTTTAATGTAAATCTATTTTTGTAGATAACAAACATTAACTGTGAATTGAGACTATTATGGAGATGTTCAATTTTCTCTTTCTCTAGTGAGACATACATTACCCTGTCTGATTGCCTCAAGAAGCTGGCATCAGAATGAGGTAATGGCCCTGTTGAAGGAGAAAGCAAATCCAAGCTAGTGCTATTGAAACAGGCGACTCACATGGGACTATGCTCACAATCTCATCTTCATTAGTTCATCTGTTTATTTCTTCTTGGAGTCGTAGAAAGGACCCACCAACACTGGTAGGAGCTCACCATCATCCTCCATGCTAGAACTAATGGGAAATGAAGCACAAAAAGATGTCTTAACATAGAATATAAGTTGGAAGTCTTATCAAAGGCCAGAGATCACTCAGCAAAAAAGGCAGGATTAAAAATGCTGAGTTTTGGTAGCCCCACTTTAAGAGAAATGCAAGCCCACAAAGTGTAGGTTTGCTATTTGTCCCATTTGTTTTTTTGTTTGTTTGTTTTATTTCTCTCCCCTTCCCGCCCCGCCCCAGTTGTCTGTTCTCTGTGTCCATTTGCTGCATGTTCTTCTTTTTGTCTGTTTCTGTTGTTGTCAGCAGCACGGGAATCTTCGTTTCTTTTTGTTGTTGTTGTTGTTGTTGTTGTCATGTCATCTTGCTGCGTCAGCTCTCCATGTGTGCGGCACCATTCCTGGGCAGGCTGAACTTTCTTTCGCGCTGAGCGGCTCTCCTTATGGGGCACGCTCCTTGAGCGTGGGACTCCCCTATGTGGGGGGCACCCCTGCATGGCACGGCACTCCTTGTGCACATCAGCACACGCATGGGACAGCTCCACACAGGTCAAGGAGGCCCAGGGTTTGAACCGTGGACCTCCCCATGTGGTAGATGGATGCCCTATCCACTGGGCCAAGTCTGCTTCCCCCATTTGTTTTTAAGATTTTAAAATATTAACTTTAGAGGGGGAAAAAGTACCATTAAGAGCATAGTTTTAATAAATGTTGTGTCTGAAAAAGTCCTTCATCTGATTCCATATCCATGCCATCACCCACTTGCAAATATTAGTCTCTTGGGTGTGACTCAAGAGAGCTAAACAGGCGGCAGACTTGGGCCAGTGGTTAGGGCGTCCATCTACCACATGGGAGGTCCACGGTTCAAACCCTGGGGAGCCCCACACGCAAGGTGTGCACCCCATAAGGAGAACCCCCCAGCGCCAAAGAAAGTACAGACTGCCCAGGAATGGTGCTGCACACACGGAGAGACTCAACCAAAAGAAACATAGATTCCTGTGCCGCTGACAACAACAGAAGCGGACAAAGAAGACACAGCAAATAGACACAGACAACAGACAACAGGGGTGGGGGGGGGGACAGGAGAGAAATAAATAAATAAATAAATCTTTTAAAAAAGAGAGAGAGAGAGCTAAACAAATCCACTTATGAGGATTTACCATCTAAATCCCACTAGGATCCACTCAAGGGCAAAAGGGCATAGCTTTAGAATATTTCAGTTGAGCTATACTGTAACAGGGAGGGCCCGCCCAGGCATATCCATACACCATCATACACATCTCCTGCTCTGGGATTGGCAGTTTTTGTGTTTTAGGCTGGGGTGTGGTATAGTTATTTTTTGGTCATGGGAAGCCTGTCTTAGGCCCTGAGTTGGGATGGGGGGTAGGGGGCAGGTTTGGAACAAACATTCTCTATGGTCCTCGGGCCTCTGAGTAGGCCGTGTTCCCCTCTCTCCTCTGCAGGGAGCTGATAGTAGGAGCAAGCTGTGCTTTTCCTCCACAGCCTTCAGACTGTTCCAAGAACTCCTACTGGCTACAGACTCATCTCAAAGCCCAGGAAGCCTTGGCATTACTCCAGGGCTCTGTTCTCTGGGCTGTGCCCTGTGGGATCAGGTCCAATGCTTTCTGCATCCATAGCAGTGTTTCTGAACTGTTTCACATCAGTATCATTTTCACTGATATTTGCCCAAAGAAGTTTGGATAATGGGTAACTTTCCCTCTCATTGCCACCTCCTGAGTCCTAGATTATTGACGTTCATGCAACAAATACTTGGCCACTGAACAGTTTTTAGGCTTTGCAATAATCTAACAACTATTTGGAGAGATTCTCACCATCCTTATTCATCTTCTCTTTCTTCTTCCAGAAGTGAAAGATAGGAGAAGCATGCCTGGCATGCCATTGGCTCTTAGTAAACTGAACATCTTCCAGAGAGTGGTCATTTTTTGTTTGGAAATTTCTAGGCTTGTCGTCTATGCACATGCTAATCTTATACAAATCATTTATCAAAAGCATATGCAAATCTCATTTTGAGTCGCCTCATTTATATGCAATGGTATTTCAAACACCCTTGGAAGAATTCTCAGAGACCCTGATCAAGACATGCTCTTTTTTTATTTGTATTCTCTTCTCTCACTTAATAGGGTAGCATAGCACAAATACCATATATTTTTTACTGTTTAGGTTAACAATCATTATATGAGGACCTTCAGAATACTATGCCTGACATTGGAGACAAAAAGAAGAATAAGAAAAAAAAAGATACAAGCTCAAAGAACTCAAATATTTCATATCTTTTTGTAAAGGGATATTTTTAAAGCTGGAAGGAGGATAACTATCTCCAACAGGTCAGTGGTTTGGCACTTCAACACCCGGCTTCCAAATCAAAGAACCATGCTTTTGAACATCTAAAAATTCAGATCTGTACTGTTTCATTTTGGATACTTTTTCATTGTATGTATATATAATTTCCATAGATAAATATCTTCATATATGTCTGTACATATCAAATATATGTATATAGATACAGGAATGTACACACATCTTCATACAGTTCTTTCTAGCTCTAGTATAGGTTTTGCAGGAGTAGTAGTGATGCCTTGATCTATCATCACCTTTTTTATCCTTGTTCTCCATCCTCACCCCCAGCATCAGGTATGGGGATATACTTAGTCACATCTAAGGAAGAATCGTGTTCCCTAGCACTGTGGGATTACTTCCAAGGGCTAACCATCAATGCATTTGGAAAAAGACCTTGACCAAAAAGGAGAAACATTAAATACAAAATAGTTTTTGTGGCTAAGAGATTTCAAAAATTAAGCTTACGTGTCCCTCAGGAATATCTCACTAACAGCCACAGTAACAAAGCCTCAAACAGGGGTGCTCCCGAGGACTCTAGAAAGACCAGAAACTATAAGCAAGGCACGCACCCTTGTGAAATCAGCACCCTGTCAGTGGGCCTTACCGTGGAATATATGATAATATGTTTCCCCAATATAACAGAGTTAGACACATTTATAATTTCCATAGTCATGATTTTTCTACCACTTTTATCTGAATCTACATTTGGCACTATACCCTTAAAAATATGTCCCAGAGACTTAAATCTTCTGTCGGTTCATATGCTGGTTGAGGCCTGAATCTCAGCAGCGTTGCAGCCAACACCTACTCTCCAGTCCATCAGACTTACCCAGGAAAATTAACAAAACTATGATGATGGAAAACTCCTGTCCCAGAAAACAAAGTATCTACAACTGCAAGCAAAACAGTTTTTTCCATCTACCCCATGAGATCCAAGCTCTCTCCCAATCTGAAGGAGAGCAGGCAAAATCATCCCAAAAGCCTCAAAATTGAGGAATAAACAAACATGAGGGAGGAATCAACCATGGACCAAAGTAGACTTACTATTATTGCAGTAATGGAAGAACTTGTAACACTGATATAAAGGCAGTGCTCACCAGAGGTTCTGTAGGAAGGGAGAGTGAAGAATAGGTGGAACATAGGGCATTTTTAGGGCATTGGAATTGTTCGGCATGATACTGCAATGGCAGATACAGGCCATTATACATTGTGTCATAAGCTATAAGATTGAATGTGCTAAGTGTAAACCATAATGTAAACCACAGACCTTGGCTAGTAGCAATGCTTCGATATTGGTTCATCAATTGTAACAAATGTACCACATTAATGTAAGATGCTATTAATAGGGAAAAATATGAGAGTGGGGTGGGGTATAAGGGAATCCCTTACACATTTTTCCCCCTATACTTTCCATGTAACTTTTCTGTAATCTAAAACTTCTCAAAAAATAAAGTTGTTTTTTTTATTTAAAAAAAAGAAAGGGATGAAAAGTAATGAATTTACCCTGAGAACTGTGACATTGTAGCTTTCTCTTCCTTGAAAGGTAGCAGCCATTTCACAACTTCCTACTCAACATTCACACAGTACTTCAGAGGTTTTCAAATTCTTTTACCTACATTATTTCATTTCATTCTCACAACACTGTAAAGTAGATAGAACAATTTTCCCATTTCACTGATGAACAAAACTGAGAACCAGGCAGGTAACTGACTTGTCCAGCTCGTGAGTGTGCTGGATGTTTTGTTTGTCCATCTAGAACCACTCTCCCCTTCTCCCTCTGCTCTCTTCCCAAGGAGTCTGGCCTGTATGAACTGCATCAACAGCAACCTTGCTCTCTGGCTTCCAATTAGATTTTGAAAGATCCAAGCCAAAGGAAGGATTTCAGATGGAAGGATGGAAGGAGAGTGAAGTTGAGTATTTATTCCCCTGACTCCCTTCATGTTGGTTCACTCCACATCAACCATGACCCCAAATGATGATCTTAGGTCCGCTCATGTGACCCTTTCCATACTTCTCCTCTCTCCAGATTCCAGCAGTACCTCCCTCCCCTTGTTTCTTCAGCCTAGTAATGGCTCCCACACCTGCTTTTCCTGGGGCCTTGTACCATCCCTTGTCAGTTGCCCACACCTTCGTAAACAGTCTTTCTATTAAGCACAATTCAGGTGCCCAATGTGAATGTGCCATCTGTCTTGCTGGGATCCTGATATATATAGATAGATAGATGATATAGATATAGATATAGATATAGATATAGATATAGATATAGATATAGATATAGATATATATGTATACACCATCTAACTTTTGCTCAATCCTCCAGCCTTAAAATCTAAACACTTGCTCATTCTGGCACCAAATCAGAGGAAAGGGCATCCTCATATCTTATCAGGCAGCTGCTACTTCCTTTACATATGAGGACTTTGCAGGAGAGTGAAAGCACCTCCAATACAGCCTGTTCAGCTCTGCGGGTGAGAACTGGTGCACAAGAGTCTGTACCTGCAGATGGCTGTAGATTTCTCACAGTAAACAAGTCGGCCCCAGCCACTGGGACATTAGTGGAAGCAAGACAATGACTCATCAGTGAAGCTGCAGTCACTTGACCCCCTGTGACTCAGACACACTTTGCTGTCAACAGGGCACTGAGCAGAATAAAAGCTGAATAAATCAATGCTTTGCCTCACTCACATTCCTGGCAATCAAAGAGTTAAAAAGGGGTGATGGAAAAGTTTTGGTAATAGGTGGTGATGATCATAGAATGTAATTAATAGCACTGGATTATGTATTTGACTGTGGCTAAAGGGGGAAATTTTAGGTTGTAAATATATTACTAGAGGGAAGCAGATGTGGTTCAAGTAGTCGAGCACCTGCCTAAGACATGGGAGGTCCCAAGTTCGGTTCCTGGTGCCTCCTAAAGAGGACAAGCAAGACAGCAAACTAATGCGACGGGCTGGCTTGACAAGCTGATACAACAAGATGATATAATGAAGAAACACAACAAGGAAACACAATGAGGGCTGCAGACTTGGCCCAGTGATTAGGGCATCTGTCTACCACATGGGAGGTCTGTGGTTCAAACCCCGGGCCTCCTTGACCCGTGTGGAGCTGGCCCATGCACAGTGCTGATGCGCACAAGGAGTGCCGTGCCACACAGGGGTGTCCCCTGCATAAGGGAGCCCCACGCGCAAGGAGTGCGCCCCGTAAGGAGAGCCGTCCAGCGTGAAAGAAAGTGCAGCCTGCCCAGAAATGGTGCTGCACACACGGAGAGCTGACACAACAAGATGACGCAACAAAAAGAAACACAGATTCCCGTGCCGTTGACAACAGAAGTGGACAAAGAAGACGACTCAGCAAATAGACACAGAGAACAGACAACTGGTGTGGGGGGGAAGGGAAGAGAAATAAATAAATAAATAAATCTTTAAAAAAAAAAAAGGAAACACAATGAGAGACACAACAGGCAGGAGGGGGGTAGCTCAAGCAATTGGGTGCCTCCCTTCCACATGGGAGGTCCCAGGTTTGGTTTCCAGTGCCTCCTGAAAAAAGAAAGAAGTGATCACAAATGAACAGGCACAGAGAGGAGAGAGCAAGCACAAACAAGGGGGGAGGGAATAAATAAAATAAATCTTAAAATATACATATATATATATTACTAGAATAAAAAGTTTTTAAAACCCATGGTATTATACAAAACAAAGAGTGACCCCTAATGTAAACTATGGACTGTAGTTAATAGTATAATTACAATAATATTGTTTCTTGAGTTATAATAAAGATAGCACACTAATGAAGTGGTAACAGGGAAAATTGTGTGTGAGGAGGGGGTATATGGGAACTCTGTATTTTCAGCATGATTTTTCTGTAAACCTACAACTTCTTTTAAAAAAAACAGTAATTACATTATTCTATTTGGTCCTAGCCTCAAATGTTCTCTCCTGTAAGTCCTCCAACCTTCCTCTGCCATCACTCCTCTATCCACCCATTAAAAAAAAGCATATTGTTAAAAATGAATGAGATGGAGGTGCACAAGGGCTGCACTTCTGAGATAACAAGCAGGCAGCCACTGGCCAACAGAGCATCTTGCTTTCACATTTTGTAGCTTGGTATCCATGACTCCAATGCCCTGATGTTCTTGTCTTCCAACTTCAGCTTTAGTAAGAAATTCAATTTAAGAGGCAGTTACCCTCAGCTGACTGGTTCCTAATCCAAGCTCTCTTACCTAGTTCATTTCTTAGTGGAGATTTCTTCATTTTTGTAAATTTAAGACCCATATCATTGGCCTAGCCTTGAAAAATGTTTGTTATAATAGCTAGATAACATGTACTGAGCAATTATTAGGTACCAGGTATTGTGCTAGGATTGTCTTACTAACTCCTGGGATGAGTGTGTGTGTGCACATGCATGTATGTGAGTATGACAAATGAGAACAAGCTCAAAGAAGTTAAGTGACTTCATTGGTTTCACTGTTAGTGGTGAAGAAGGAATTTGAACCCAGGTCTACCTGTCTCTCAATTCCATGCTCCTAATGATTACTCTGTTTCTGTATATATTTAATCATTCAGCTATCAAAATTCAATGTTTCTAACAGAAATTCCCCCCAAAATGCACGGTACATCCTGTGTTGTTTTTTTTTAAAATTGAATTTAACACCCATTTATTGAGCACCTAATGTGTACCAGGCTCTGTGCAAGATACCGTGGTGTCTTGATGAAAATGACCATAAATGCTTTTGAAGAGATCACAGTCTAGTTAGAGGAAAAGAGCTTCTGAATTTCTCTTAAGGCCCCTTGGTTTCCCTTCAGCTTTGGGAATACATAAAAATGAAATTTTGCCTTTGTTTATGTCACCCTCCTAGCTGAAGGATTTTTGCTGTCTACTCAACAACTGCAATAAAGACCAAAAAGAGTGATCACCAATGTATGTATTGATTGAAAAAAAGGAAAGAAAGAAGGGAAGAAAGAAAGGCAGAAAGAAGGAAAGCGAGGCAAGGCAAGATAAGGAAAGGCAAGGAAAGGCAAGGAAAGGAGGTTGGGAAGGGAGAACTAGAGAGAGAGAGGAGGGAGAGAAAGAGAAAGGAAAGAAGGAAGTAAAGAAAAAAGAAATACACGCTTTATCCTTCAGCTCATCCAACACCTTTCTGTGAAGTCTTCCTTATCTCCCCAAGCAGACGTGGACATGCTTTGTGCTTCCACTGGTTTTAGTTCATGCCTACACTATAGCAGTCACCTTAGAGCAATTAATGGTTTGTGTGTGTTTCTCCACTCTAATCTTCAAATAATTTCAAAATGAGAACTACTTTCCTCTTAATTAAATCCACAGAGTCTAGCATATAAGGTACCAATACATGTTTTCTGAGTGTATATTTTATGAATGAGGCCAAAACCCAAGCTCTTTTCTCTAATTATTGCAGACTGCTTCCCTGAGTAGTCCTCATTACCATAGGGGTGGGTTTACATGACACAGACTTGAAGAGTATTGCTTGTGATGTACTCTCAGTAGAGAGCAGCAGGAGTGAAGGGAGTTCCTGTGAAAACTTGAACTGTTGTGAGACCATGGTGAGCATGGAGGAAGAGGGAAGCTGTCAACCTGAAACAAGGGAAACCAAGTCAGCAAAGGCAAATTTATCTACTTAATTTTATATTTGGCACACCCAGACTCAAAACAGATATATTTGAAACTTAGGGATACTTAACCTTGAATATTAATTAGTCATCAGCCAGTCTTATACTACTATACAGAGCTAAGAAAATAAACTAAATATCAACAGCTCAAAATTCTAGAAATGGTTGGTGCCACAAGTTGTGGAAATATAAAGAGAAATTCTTGTAATCAGTGGTTCTAAAATTTGGGCAAATATATGAATCATTTAGGCAGGGGTTTTTTGATTATTGTTTGTTTGTTTGTTTTTAAGAGGTGCCAAGGATTGAACCTAGGACTTTGTACATGGGAAGCAGGTGCTCAACCAGTGAGCTACATCCAGTGCCCAGGCACTTTTTTAAAGTGCAATTTTCAGGGCCCCACAATGGAGCTGCTGTTTCAATGGGACCCAAAAATTTGCATTTTTAACAAACAACCCAAGTGATGTGGAAAGTTGCCTTTTTTAAAGTATGGACCCTACACGTTTGCTTTTTCATTTATAAACTGTATCATGTACTTCTGTACTTATATAAAAAACATACTCAAAATAGAAATTTTAAAAAATAAGATAAAAAATAAATCTGAATATAATTTCTAACACTGTTTAATATTTTCTAATTGTCTTCCCATATCCACTAATATTGTGCATCCCACTTTGAAGATTTTGTGCACATCAGTTAAGATTGTGTTTGGCTGCAAGCAAAACAAAACAATTACAATGGTTTAAATAGATAGTGGTTTATTTTTCATGTAACAGAAAGTCCCCATGTAAGGAGTCCAGGCTGGTAAAGAGGCTCTATGATGGCATCAGGAACACAGCTTCCTCCTCTTTTTCAGCCCTGCCATCTTTAGTATGTGATTTTTGTCAAAAAGTGGCTGTTTCACCTCTGGGCATCTTAGCCATTTCCTAGTAGAAGGGGAGAGGGACAAAATACAAAAGGTAGAACCTAAAAAGCTACTTATCAAATGACCCTGCTGTGTTTAACAAGCTTTCCCAGAAGCCCCATCTCATGACTTGCACTTCCATCTCATTGGCCAGAAACGAGTCAACAGGTCAACCTTGGTTCCAAGGGAATCTGGGAAGCTGGCTTTTAAGCTGGGAATAATTGGGACAAAATTGGATTTCTTTTATATAAAAAGGAGAGAATGGATTTGGGGGAAGCAATTAAGAATTCCTGCCTTAACTCCAGAACTACCACATTTTACCTGCTACTTAAAATAATAGTCTTAGTACCCCAGAAAGAGTATTTTCAAGTCATATAGCCATACCCTGATCCAGTTCAAAAATCCTGTTTATCCCATCACAACCAGGTGGTAGCTATCCAGCATCTGCTTGAACTTTCCAGAGATGGGGAAAATCATAACCTTACTTTATAATCCATTCTAATTGAGGGAAACTTTAATTATTGGAACCTCTAATCTAGTAATAATTACATGGTGCCATATTTGCATTTTCACATTAGCTCTTTGGGTCTAGGGGTAACTTCTTATTCATCTTTGTACCTGCATACTTGACTGTCATAAAGAGTGGCAAAAAGATTCAAGGACTGTAATGTAAACTGTAGTCCATGGTTAGTAGCAATCCTTCAATATGCGTTCGGTCAATTATAACAAATGGCGAAACAATGTGGCTCAACCAATTGGGCTCCCGTCTACCACATAGGAGGTCCAGAGTTTGATGCCCAGGGCCTCCTGGTAGGGGCAAGCTGCCCACATGGCGAGCTGGCTCACGCAGAGTGCCTGCACGCGCTGGAACGCTGTCCCACCAGGAGTGCCTCCCTGCATGGGAATGCCACCCAGCACAGGAAAGCCACCCTGCACAGGAATGCCGACTGACACTGAGAGCTGGCACAACAAGATGGCACAACGAGAGACACAGAGGAGAGAAAATAAGAAGACATAGCAGAAAAGGGAGCTGAGGTGGCACAAGAGAGTAAGAGCTTCTTTCCAACTCTGGAAGGTCCCAGGATTGGTTCCCGAAGCCGCCTAATGAGAATAAAAGCAGACACCGAAGAACACACAGTGAATGGACACAGAGAGCAGAAAACAGGGGGATGGGGGAGGGGAATAAATAAAATAATTCTTAAAAGAAAATTATAACAAATGTACCACACTAATGAAGGATGTTGTTAATGTGGGAAAGTGTGTGTGGGGGGGAGTGGGGTATATGGGAATCTCTTACATTTTTTATGTAACGTATATAATATAAAACTTATTTTAAATTTTTTTTTAAAGTATTAAAGGAAGGATCCAACAGAAGCTCTGCCCTGATTGCGATGATAGAGTGAGTTGCTTCAGGGCTCTGTCCTCCAAGAGAAGTTTTGAACAACCAAAAATATATTTCCCAATTTCCCCCTGACAGCCTTCATGTTACTCAAATGTGGCTAGTCTCAAAGCCTAACTCAGCATCTAAATGCAATGCCTTCCCCCCAGCGTGGGACATGACACCCGGGGATGAGCCTCCCTGGCACCGAGGGATCACTATCAACTAACAACTGATAATGCAACTGGAAAATGACCTTGAATTGAAGGTTCAATGCGGATCAGTAGAATATCCCTGTCTACATAGAATAATATGACTTTAAAATGCTGTTTGATCTAATGTAAGGGGGAAATAGAAAGGAGAAATGAGTTTATATGGCTATGAGTCTCTAAAAAAAAAAGAGTCTGGAGGCTGTCAGAAGGATTTCCCTTATGCACAACTGAGCAGAGTCTAAGAGACAGATAAAGTAGATACAATCCCCAGGTATTGGTTCCTTTGAGGGCTAAAGGGACCCACGGGTTCTACGGTCATAGCAGATAGGGTTCACTGCCATGTCAGATGGCCCTTCTATGGAGCTGGTGTTTCTGCGTGATGAAACTGGACCCAGAGGGGATCTCTTTTCATAAGACTATCATGCTACTTTACTGGAATTGTAGTTGGTATTGGGGTTTAAGATATATTTAGGGGATTGAATCTTTTTACTGACAATATAATAGCCAGGCCCGGAGCCTCAACAGACTCCAGCTCCTACAATCTGAATTATTGGACTCACCTCACTCAGCTAAGATGGAGTTGAAGAAGGGCAACCACAACACCATGGAGCCTACAGTGCCTACAACTGAAAGCAGGAGGATTGCATCCAGTAACCACGTGGAATCTGAGCCTCCTCTTGACATAGAGGTGCAACGGACACAACCAATCCAAGGACCTCAGAGAAAAGGTGGCAATGGAGTGGGAAAAGTGGACATGGTGGCTGATGGGTATGGGGAATGGCAGGAAGAGATGAGATGTGGAGGCGCCTTTGGGACTTGGAGTTGCCCTGGATGGTGCTTCAGGGGCAATCACCGGACATTGTAAATCCTCCCAGGGCTCACTGGATGGAATGGGGGAGAGTGTGGGCCATGATGTGGACCAATGACCATGAGGTGCAGAGATACCCAGAGATGTACTTACCAAATGCAATGGATGTGTCATGATGATGGGAGTGAGTGTTGCTGGGGGGGGGAGGGGTGCGGTGGGGGTGGTGGGGTCGAATGGAACCTCATATTTTTTTAATGTAATATTTTTACAAAATCAATAAAAAATAAATTAAAAAAATAAATAAATAAATAAATAAATAAATAAATAAACCAAAAAAAAAAAATATATATATATATATATATATATTTCCCAAAGCTCCAGGAAACAGTTAAAGAACTTCAGTGACAGGGCAGGTGCCAAATTAAAAAAAAAAAAAAAGACAACTTCAAAACAGTAGGATCTTTTAGCACCCTTGATGGCCTCTCCCTCAACCTGCACTGACTCAGTACAGCTCTTAACTCCAGAGGGAGAAGAATATCCCTTGTGCACATACTGGGAGCATAAATGTTTGGCCCAATCTGTCTGGTGATGGCCTGAGGGGCTCCTCATCCCGGGACTTGCCCTGTGTGTAGAAGGCAGATCACTGAGCTCTCCTACAGGAAGCTACCTGGGGCAAGGGATTTCTGGCTATAGGACATATAATGCAGTACCTGGGACCATGAATAAACTATTTCTTAGGGAAGAGAGAATATTGGTTTCCACGTAAACAGGGAGATCCTTAGGGCCACACGTGCATGCCCAAATAAGACATGCACAGAAAGGATCAGGGTGGCCTTAATGCTTTGACCTCAACCTATTCTCTAATCTTATTGTATAGATAGACTCTGATGGACAGCATTGCCTCAGATTCCTCTGCAAAGGCTAGGAAATGTGTTAACTTTTTTCCTTTTCCTTTTTTTATGTTAGTTCCTGCAATCAAGGAAAGCTCTGTCATAACACTAGCTGGATACAAGTTTAAGAAACAAATGCCTCAATTTCTAAATCACAGTAATAATACATTAAAATATCAAAATGTCAAGGCTTCAACAAAAGATTACAAAACAGAAACAAGAAATGATGACCAGGCAAAGGAGAAGTTTCAAGAATTAGAAACCATCAATGAGAAGGATTAGACCTTTCAACAAAAGATTACAAAACATAAAAAGAAACAAGAAATGATGGCCAGGCAAAGAAGTTACAAGAATTAGAAACCATCAATGAGAAGGATCAGACCTGGGACATAAAGACAAAGAATTTTTTAAAAAATAGTCATGGGAAGCAGATGTGGCCCAACTAGTTGGGTGCCCACCTACCACATGGGAGGTTCTGGGTTCAGGTCCTGATGCCTCCTAAAGAAGATAAGCAGATGCCCACACCTGCCACAACAAGCTAGACACTACATCCCACTGCAATAAGCTAGATGTCGCACCCCATTGCAATGAGCTAGACACTGCACCCTGACCACACACTGCCACAATAAGCTAGATGCCTTAGCAAGCAGATGCCACAAGCCAGCAGACTCCGCAGCCCATGGGAACAAATGTGGCTCAGGCCTCCCATGTGGAAGGTCCTGGGTTCAGTTCCTGGTGCCTCCTGGAGAAGGTGAGGAAACAATGAGCAGACAGACAAGAGAACCAAGAGGGGGAGGGGAGAGGGTGGCAAATAAAAAATAAATAAGGCAAACAGATAAATATTGAAAAAATATGGTATGAAATATGCTCAAAGAGCTAAAGGAAAACAAAGAACTAAAGGAAGTAAGGAAAATGAAAAATGGGCACAAAGAAAGTATCAAGAGAAATGGAAATTATGAAAAGGAATCAAACAGAGGTAGAGGTAAAAACTATAGTAACAGATATTAAAAATTGCCTGGAAGGGATCAACAGCAGATTGGAGCTGGCAGAAGAAGGAATTAGTATACTAGAAGATAAGACAATTGAAATAATTCAATCTTTGAAGCAGAAAGAGCAAAGAACAAAGAAAAGTGAACAGAGCCTGAGGAACCTGTGGGACACTATCAAGTGTACCGATATATGCTTTGTGGGAGTCCCCCAAGGAGAAGAAAGAAAGGGGCAGAGAGAATATTCAAAGAAATAATAGCTGAAAACTTCCCAAATAAAACAAAAGACATGAATATACACATCCAAGATGCTCAGTGAACTCCAGGTAGGATAAATCCAGCACCACAACATACAATCAAACCAATGCCAAAGATGAAAGCCACAAGAGAGAAGCAACATGTTACCTACAAAGAAGACTCAATAAGCTTAAGTGTGAATTTCTCATCAGAAACCATGGAGGCAAGAAGGCATTGGGATAACCTATTTTAAGTGCTGAAAGCAAAAAACTGCCAACCAAGAATTTTTTTATGTGACAAAACTCTCTTGCAAAATGAGGGAGAGATTAAGACTTTATCAGATAAATAAAAGCTGAGAGAATTGGTCACCACTAAACCATCCCTATAAGAGAGGCTAAGAAAATGTCTGTAAGTTGAAAGGAAAGAACAATAGACAATAGATCAAAACCACATGAGGAAATAAAGATCTGTGGTAAACTTAATGACTTGGGAAATATCAATGCCAGTACATTATATTTTGGGTTTGTAACTCCTTTCACTTCCTACAGGATCTAAAAAGCAAATCATAAAATGTAATGAAAAATCAGTGGTGTTTGGACTCATCATGAATCAACGTATAAGTTGTGACTACAACTACATAAAGGTGGGAGGATGGAGGGATATAGGAATATAGTTTGTGTACACTATTGAAGTTAAGTTGGTTTCAGATTTAGGATGTTAAATCTGAGCCCCATGGTAACTACAAAGAAAATATCATAGAATACGCAAATTCACAGAAACAGAAATTAAGAGTTCAGTTGCCAGGGGTGGGGAATAGAGGGAATAAGTAATTAATGCAAAATGGGTATTGGGTTTCTGTTTGGGAGAATGGGAAAGTTTTAGTAATGGAAGTTGGTGAGGGTACAACATAGTGAATGTGATCAATCCCATTGAATATTTTTGTTTGGATTGGTTGAGACAGGAATGTTTATGTTGCATATATGTTTCCACAATTTATTTAAAAAAAGAGCAACTAAAGAGAGAATGACAATTAAAGGCAATACAAGATCCTAGCCGGGATTTAACAAAGGAGGAAGCAAGGCTCAAAAAGACATTATTAGGACATAAGAAAAAATTGGAATATAGACTGTAAGCTTTACATCAATGTTAAATTTCTTGAGCTTTGTAACTTCACTTAAAGTGGATACATCAGTGAATATCCTGTTCCTAGGATATGAACATGGCAATATTAAGTGTTCAAGGAGCATGATGTATACAACCTATACTCAAGTGTTCAGAAATGGTTTAACAAAGAGATAGACAGATAGGCAGATAGACAGATGGATCAATTGATACACTAATAAAAAGATAGAACGATATGGAAAATGATGCAGAATGTTAAAATTGGTGAATCTGAGTATCAGGAGTTTAGGAAGTTCTGTTGTATATCTCTGTACGGAGTTTGTATCTTTTTAATTGTCCTGTAAGTTTTGAAGTATTTCAAAATAAAAACTTGTATTAAATAAAATATTCAAGAAATAAGTGGAGAAATCTTGTCATACTGAGATTAAACAACTGCTCTAGTCATTTAAAAAAATCATTTTGTCTCTCTCAGGCCCATCCCATTCAACTATGCTGTCATATTTGCCTAATAAGCATATGAAGAGTAAAATATTAGGGTCACATCCCTGGAGTCGGTCAGGATTTATAACAGGCCTGCAAAGCTCTGGAAATAAGCGCTGATGCAGGAAGAGGTGGATGTACTTCAGAAAAGAACAGCTTGTGATCCTGACCCATACCGCTGACAAGAAAAGGGGCCCCTACAGGGCAATCTGCAACCCAAAATTCACCACCTGCTTTTTGTTCTCTGTCAATCTGGTTCCCATCACTGCCTTTGGTAAATTTTTGCTACCACAACTCAGGGTATCTGTGATAGTTTGAGATTATTTTTGTGAATCCCAAAAAGAGAAAGATTATGTTTGTAAACTAATCTATTCTTCTGGGTGTGATGCCCTTTGATTATATTGGATTCAGCTGAAGGGCCCTGGATTAAATTACCTGTTAATATTAGGGCTTTGATTCAACCATGTCACTAAGGTGTGACTCAGGTTGAGTCCCTGCCCCTTTGGTGGGCTGATATAAATGGACACTCACTCAACAAGACATGCTGGAAGAGAGAGCTCTATCATTTTTTATCCTGGGGCCCTGGGGAGAGATGAGCCACTCTCTTGATAGTTTGCAGCTGACCTTGGGGATGAGAACCAAGACTGATATAGAAGTCCTGGAAAGAAAGAGGCCCTATGCCAGGAGAGAGAGGAAGCCCTGAGAGACAAGCTCTATGCTAGTCTATGGCTGAGAGAAAAGAAGCCCAGAGGGGAAGGCTGAAACTTCTCAGAGGTCAGCAACCATCTTGCTTCAACATGTGGCAACTGACTTTTTTGAGAAAGCAACCTTGAGTTGGACTCTTTGGGTCTTGTAACTGTAGCTTTTACCCCAAATAAATGCCCCTTATAAAAGCCAGCAGATTTCTGGTACTTTGCATTGGCACCCCTTTGGCAGACTAATACAGTATCAAAGAAAGTGACATGTGTACACACGTGTGTATCTGTATGTGTGTGTGTGTGCATGCGCATCTGCCTAGGACAACTGCCTATGAGAATTGTGGCCTTTCCCTCACTTTCTCTTCTCCAGGGCAACAACCTTCCAATTCAGACTAAAGTCATTACTTCCCTCAGTTTATAAGTAAGGAAAATTAAGGTCAGAGAGTTTAAGTAATTTGCTAAAAGTCACAAAGCTTTTAAGAGGTGGATCCGAGATTCAAAGTCAGGTTTATCTAATGCAAAAGTTGGTGTTTTTTCCTACCTCTGTGCTGCTTAGTCCTGGCATGTAAATTCAGAAGCAAAATGAATATTACTGACCCACAAAGAAATTCTGCTGAGAGAAAGGGATAGAGTGAATAGAGCCTTAGAACTGGAATCAACAGCCCCAATTTTAATTAAGTTTCAATTTCTAACTAATGTTTAGTAAATAACTTAACCCTTTCCAGTTTCCTCATCCCTAAAGTGAAGAACATGCTGACGTATATCAATTAACTATTATGAGGATTAAATGAATAAATATGTGGATATGACTAACATATTGAACATCCAATTTTAAGAATGAATTAATAGACAATTAAAATCCAAACTAAAATACCTATATCATACTACACATTCCATTGGATTTACCTGAACCACTGTAGCATCTGCAAAACCTGGTGGGTTGCTAGAAAGAGATTAAAAAGGGCACAAAACCTTTTGGGTACTCCTAAAACTATCAGAGGCCTTTAAGCTATCATAGTTCTCAGTCTTTCTCCAAAGCCAACCCTCCCAGGCCCCAAGGTATTATCTGTAAAAATTCTCTCCTCAGAGATTGAGGAGTTACGGAGAAAGACCCCCGCCAAACATGAAGCCAAGGCCACCTGTATTAGAGCATTGAGCTGGGCACACAGCATAGGTTTCATAAACAGCAGTTAAATTGAACTAAATTCCAAAGGTTCTTAAAAGCCAGCCTCTGGAATCAACCAAGAAATAAATGGGGGTGGGGGGAAGAAGGAATGTCACCATGCCTGAAGGATACAGACATGTGTGTGTGGGATTGGGGCAGAACTTTCTGTTCTGGTCCCTCCCCTTTGTTCCATAGCCCACTGGGCTGCAAAGGACCTCCTAGGAGCAAAGTGCTCAAGACTCCATATAATGGCTGAGTGTGCCAGGAAGGGTTCTTGAATTATCTCATCACCTGGCCAGCAGGAGCTATTTAAGTCAGAAATGTCTTGGGAAGAAAAGTGTCCTTTTATGAATTTCATTGCTTTCCAGCTAATAGGTTGCATTTACAGTAGAAAACTAGTTCAATCAGAATGTCAGACTTGGGTTTCTGATTTGAGAGAAAAAAAGAAATTACCACCTTCTATTTATGTAACTAGAGTTAGTGCTTTTCTTCCCAATAGCTCAAAGTACTTAGTAGTTACTCCCTTGAGAATTCTTATGAGTTCAGAAATACATGTTAGGGGGAGGGAATTTCAAGAGAGCTAGAGGTCCTGCTTGAGCTCGTGGAGCCAGAAGACTGAATCACTAATGTTAGTATGATTTCATTAGGCATCCAGGGCTTGCAGAGATCTGGGACCTTCCTGCTGTGGTTGTTAGAAGATGACAAGAAGGTGACCGTGACCTACTCTGCAGTAAATCACTCATGTACTCATTTATTCATTCAACAATGTTTTTTCTTTAAGATTTTTTTTTTCCTCTTCCCCCCACCCTGATTGTCTGCTTTGTGTGTCTATTTGCTGCATCTTCTTTGTCCGCTCCTGTTGTTGTCAGCGGCACGGGAATCTGTGTTTCTTTTTATTGCGTCATCTTGCTGTGTCAGCTCTCCGTATGGGTGGAGCCATTCTTAGGCAGGCTGCACTTTCTTTCACGCTGGGCAGCTCTCCTTACGGGGCGCACTCCTTGCGCGTGGGGCTCCCCTACGTGGGAACACCCCTGCGTGGCACGGCACTCCTTGCGCACATCAGCACTGCACATGGGCCAGCTCCAAACAGGTCAAGGAGGCCCAGGGTTTGAACCGCAGACCTCCCATGTGGTAGATGGACGCCCTAACCGCTGGGCCAAGTCCGCTTCCCTCGATAATGATTTATAGTGGAACTTCTTGTGTGCTGGGGCACTGCATTAAGCACTTGGGGGACAAGGGAGTTTTAAAGAAGGATAGGCTTATCTCTTTAAATGAGACAGGAAACCATGCTGAAAACATGGGGCATATGGAAAGAAGAATAGAAGCCAGTCATGACCTAAAAAATAGACCTGAAACATAGCAATTGAAAGTTTCTCTTGGGTTCCTTGGCATAGAAAACCTGTAAGACTTGGATATGATCATACAGATCACTGAAGCCAGAGACTAGCCTAAAGCCCAGTACTACATGCTTTTCAGATGAACCCATGAACCTGGAGCAGTGAAAGGAACTCAGGCTTTAAAAAGAAACACACCTGCATTTAAATTCTGGGTTTATTCTTTATTATCTTAGAACTAAATCTCTTTGAGTCACAGTTTACTCATCTGAAAAATAGGGGTAGAAAATACTCATTCTAAGATGAAGTAGTAATTAAGATTAAATTACAAGCTGTGATTTCGGCTTCCAGAAAAGATGGAGTAAAAGGGATCAGATTTCCTCTCACATTTGAAATAACTGGAAAGCAGGAGAAAATCTATGAAACAATGATTTTACAGACATTGGACATCAGGTCTTAAAAGACAAAGATATTTGAGAGATGGGAAGCAAATGAAGTGAGCTCTGTGTTTACCCCAGTTCACTGTCTTGAGAGAGTTTCCAGGCCATGGAATAGGAGGGGGAGCTGACATGGAACTTAGTGGGCTTCTTAAATTGAAGAGATGGAGTTAAGAGTCCAGAGAGACTAAGGCTTCCAGAGTTTGCAGGCTAGAGGATACCTTCAGGCATCCAATAGGATACTGAAAGGATTAGAAGAAATAATCTCAAGAGTTCACACAGGATTAATAATAGTTCTTGTTTCCAGAGTGGGAAATCTCATAATTAATGGGACTTGCCTTTAGATTAAAGGCTGCTTTATGTTCCTAATGAAGCTTAAAAGCAAGTCCTGAAAGGATCAAATCAAACTGTTTCCAAGTAACTTAAAGGAGTTGCAAAATAAACCTCTAGAAAATTTAAAGGCATACCAATCTACCCAGCATCCAAAAATGTAAAATTTACAAAATGTGTGGCATTTAATCAAATATTAACAAGTTTGCAAAGAAGCAGGGAAAAAAGACCCATAATGAAGATAAAAATCAATCAAAAGTAACCCCAAAAAGAAAGAGACAACAGAATAGTCAAGAGCATTAAAATAGTTATTGTAGCTGTGCTTCATGTTTAAGAAGCTATAGGAAGGATTAAATATATTACACAGAGATATATATTATATTTAAAGACCCAAAACAAACTTGTAGAGATTAAAACTAAAAAGTCTGAGATTAAAAAAGAACACAACATTGGGTAGGATTAATGACAGACTAAACATTGTAGAAGAAAGCATTAGTGAATATGAAGACGCAACAACAATACATTATAAAAAATGAATCAGAAAGAAAAAGAGACTGAAAAAATTAATAGAGTAGTAGTGAGCTGTGGGACAAGTTCAAGCAGTCTAAGATACATATAATTGGAGTCCTCAAAGGAGAGGAGAAAGAGGGAAATAAAGGAAAGGAAAAAATTAAGAAATAATAGCCAAAATTTTTCAAATTTAATGAAAATTATAAACTCATAAACCAGGAAGCTAACAGAACCCCAAGTATAAAGAAAACTACTAAACCAAAGCATATTAAAATCAAGTGTTTAACAACCAGAGAAAAGGAAAATCTTAAAAGCAGCAAAAGAAAAAAAAAATCACATACAAAATAACAAAGATAAGAATGGCAAGGTTTCTTGTCAGAAATAATGCAAGCTAGAAAACACTGGATCAAACTCTCTAAAACATTGAAAGAAAAGAGGCAGTCATATAGCATTCTACATTCAATGAAAATATCTTTATAAAAAGACAGCGAAATAAATATTTTTTCAGACATGAAAAAGTTGAAAGAATTCATTACCAGCAAACCAGTACAAAAATGTTAATGAAAGTCCTCCAGGCAGAAGGAAAATGATACCAGTAGGATGTGTGGCATAAAGAACATTGGAAATAGCAACTTCATGGACAAATATAAAATGTCTTCTCATTATTTAAATCTATCTGAAGGGGTTAAATTTTCCTTAAAAGACTGTTTAAAGCAATACTAATAACAATATCATGGTGGGATTTATAAAATGTATAGAATTAAAATATATAATGAAGATGTTACAACAGCTGGGAGGAAAATTTGAGATATACTGTTTTAAGGTTCTTACACTATATATAAAGTTACATAATATCACTTGAAAATAAGCTTTAGTAAGTTGAAGATGTACAGTAGAAGCCTCAAAACAACAAGTATAATAACAAATCAAAGTTATATCAAATAATCCAACAAAGGAGATAAATGGGGTTATAAATATACTCAAACAATCCAAAAGATGCAGTAAAAGAGGATAAATGAAGTAAAGATCAGATGGGACAATAGAAGATAAATAGCAAGATGGTATAGGCTTAAGCCCTGCCATATTATTAATCACTTTAAATATAAATAGCCTAAATTAAAAGACATAGAATATCAGATTGGATAATAAAGTAAGACCCAACATTATGTGCTTTCAAGAAACCCACTTTAAATATAAGGAACAGGTTAAAGTAAAGGATGGATAAAGAGATGCCACTGAAGTATTAAAATCATGTATCCCACAAAAGACATGTTGAAGTCTTAATCCACATTTTGTGGGTGTGAACCCATTTGTAAATTGGATCTTTGAAGATGTTATTATTAGTTAAGATGTGTGTATTAGGCGGCGGACTTGGCCCAGTGGTTAGGGCTTCCGTCTACCACATGGGAGGTCCGTGGTTCAAAACCCCAGTCCTCCTTGACCAGTGTGGAGCTGGCCCATGTGCAGTGCTGATGCATGCAACGAGTACCCTGCCACGCAGGGGCATCCCCCATGTAGGGGAGCCCCACGCGCAAGGAGTGTGTCCCATAAGGAGAGCTGCCGAGTGCGAAAGAAAGTGCAGCCTGCTCAGGAATGGTGCCACACACACGGAGAGCTGACACAACCAGATGGCACAACAAAAAGAAACACAGATTCCCATGCCGCTGACAACAACAGAAGCTGACAAAGAAGACGACGCAGCAAATAGACACAGAAAACAGACAATGGGGCAGGGGGAGGGGAGATAAATAAATAAATAAATAATAAATCTTAAAAAAAAAAAAAAAGATGTGTGTATTAGTCAGCCAAAGGGGTACTAATGCAAAATATCAGAACTCAGTTGGTTTTCATAAAGGGTATTTATTTGGGTAGAAGCTTACAGTTACCAGACCATAAAGCATAAGTTACTTCCCTCACCAAAGTCTTTTGCCACATGTTGGAGTAAGATGACTGCTGAACACACAGGGTTCAGTCTTCCTGGATTCCTCTCTTCCTGGGGCTCATTTCTCTCTGAGTTCAGAAACTCTGTTTTCTCCACAAGGTCAGTTGTAGACTATCAGGTGACCAGCTCTGTCTCTCTCCCCAGGGCTCGATTCTCTCCTAGTTCAGGTGCTCTGCTCCTCTGTGTGCTTACTTCCTGAGCTCCAACTCAAAACACCCTTGTATCCTCCTTCTCTATGTCTTTACTTCCTAAGGCTCCACATCAAAACTCCAGCATCAAAATTCCAACATCAAAACTCCAGCATTAAAACTCCAACTAACTCCTCTGCTCTGCCACATAGTTTCAACATGGGCCAATCAAAGCCCTAGTCATAATTTAATACAATATCTATTTTTGGAAATCATGAACCATATCAAACTGCTACAGTATGTAAGACATTTGTGAATAGGCTCTTTGAGATCCTTTTTAGATGAGGCCAAACTGAATCAGGGTGGGCCTTAATTCATAGGATTGGAGGACTAATAAGGAGAATAGATTCAGATTTAGTCAGCAGAAGAAGCCAGAAGAGACCAGAAGTTAGCAGAAACCAGAAGAAGAGACACAAGGAGAAAGAGATTTCTGTGCAACAAGAGACCAAAATGTAAGCAAAGGTATCCAATGTCTGGTGACAAGTGAGCATGGAATGCTCCAAAATCCAGGAAGAAAGCATGGCCTTCCCAACCCCTTGATTTTGAACTTCTAGCCCCCAAAACTGAGTCAATAAGTTCTTGTTGTTTAAGCCAACCAATTGTCCATTATTTGTCATAGCATCTCTGGCAAACTAAGACAACCATGATAACAAACAAACAAAAAGCTAGAGTGGCTATGTTTATACCAGATTGTGTAGATTTCATTGAAAATAATATTACTATAGATTAAGAGTATCATTTCATATGACAAAATGATCAATTCATCAAGAGGACTTTACAATCCTAAACTTTTATAGGCCTAATAAAAAACCTTCAAAATATGTGAAGCAAAACTGATAGAACTGCAAGAAGTAACCAAAAATCCACAATTACAGTTGGTGATTTCAATACCCTTCTTTCATTAATTGATAGAACCACCAGAGAGAAAAATCAGTAAGGTTAGAGAAGACAATGCAATCAAGCAATTTCACCTAATCGACATTTATAGAATACTCCAGCAAAATAAAAATTCTTTTCAGGTATACATGGAATATTTCCCAAGGTTGACCATATTCTTGGCCATAAAAAAAGTGTTAATAAATTCAAAATAATTCAAGTCACACCAAGTATGCTCTCTAGCCAAAATGGAATTGAATTAGAAATCAAAAACAGAAATATATCTGGAAAATTACAACTATATGAAAATAACACACATTTAAAAACCCATGGGTCAAGGACCTCCAGGAAGATGGAGGATTAGAGAGGTGGAGGGATCACATTTCTCCTAGAAAAAGTAGCTAGAGGGCAGGTGGAGACTATCTGGATGGCTGCTCTGGGATTCAGGACACAAGGGGAATGCAAGACACTACCCAGAAGAGAGAGGGGCAAAGGAAAGGAGCCTCAGCTGGCTGAAAAATCCCATGAGTAGACCAAAAGTCAAAAAACAGTGGTAGAACACAGCTACTTAACAGTAAATTCTTGAAAGAACTGAAAATCAGTATCAGAATCAGATGCCTAGATATCAGCAAAACTTAAAAGCCATATAAAGATAAAAGAAGATACGACTCAGGCAAAGAAACAAATCAATGCTTCAGATGAGACATAGGATTTGAAACAGCTAATTAATGAGGATCATATAAATCTCCTAAATCAAATCATGGGGTTGAAGGACACTATGGCTAAAGAAATTAAGGACATTAAGACGACACTGAGTAAGCACAAAGAAAATCTTGAAATCTTGGTTAGAAAAATAACAGAACTTATGGGAATTAAAAACACAGTAAATGTGATTAAAGATACAAAGAGGAACATCTCACCTACATCATGCCCACAGTCTTTGTCACAGAAGTGTACTTTTCTAGTTTTCTTGTTCTTAATAAACTCTTTATTCCCTTGGAGAAAAAAAAAATACAATAAAGGCACACAACAGCAAATTAGAAATCTTGGAAAAAAGAATCAGCAATATAGAAGAAAGAACAACTGAAAATAGAGAGAAAAGAATGGAAAAAATGATCAGGGGCTAGGGGACTTGAATGATAACATGAATTGCACCACTATGTGTTATGGGGGTTTCAGAAGAAGGTGAGAAGAGAAAAGTGGCAGAAAGAGTATTTAAGGAAATAAAGGCTGAAAATTTCCCAACTCTCATGAAAGAAATGAATATATATGTGCAGGAAGCAGTATATTCCAATTATAATATCCAAATAGACCTACCCCAAGACACATAATATGCAGAATGCAAATGCCAAAGGTAAAGAGAAAATTCTGAAAGCAACAAGGGAGAAGTAAAACATCACATACAAATTATGTACAATAAGACTTAGTGTTGATTTCTCTTCAGAAACCATGGAAGCAAGAAGGCAATGGTATGATATAATTATGGTACTGAAAGAGAAAAACTGTCAGTCAAGAATTCTTTATCCAGTAAAACTGTCCTTCAAATATGACAGTGAGCTTAAAGTATTCACAGATAAACAGAAAGTAAGAGAGCTCATAAACAATAATCCAGCTCTTCAGAAAAATGGAGTTCTGCATCCAGAAAAGAAAGTACAAGAGAGATAGGCTGGAGAAGTGTGCAGAAATGAAGATTATCAGAAAGGGTAACCAAAATGGTAAAAAGATGGACAAAAGTAAAATATGCAATGTGAAAGCCAAAGGATTAAAATGGCTGAAGTAAGTCATGTCTTTACAGTGATAACATTGAATGTTAATGGATTAAACACCCCAATCCAAAGACAAAGGCTGACAAAATGGATAAGGAAACATGAGCTGTCCATATGCTGTCTGCAGGAGACTCCCTGTAGGATGCAGATAGACTGAAAGTGAAAGGTTTGAAAAAAGGTATTTCTATGTGAATAGTAACCTAAAGAAAGCAGGAGTAGCTATACTGGTGTCAGACAAAACAGACTTTAAATGAAACAAAAAATGACAAGAGACACAGAAGACCATTATATATTAATAAAAGAGATAACTCACCAGGAAGGAGTAACAGTCATAAATATGCAACTAACCAGGGTGCCCCAAAATACAGAGGCAAACTCTGGCAAACCCAAAGGGAGAAATAGATGTCTCTACAATACTAGTTGGAGACTTCAACATGCTACTCACATCAGTAGATGGAACAACTAGACAGAAGATCAGCAAGGACACAGAACAAACTTGAATATGATAAACAAGTTGGACCTGATAGACATGTACAGAACACTGTACCCCAAATCATCAGGTTATACATTCTTCTCAAGTGCTCATGAATCTTCCTCCAGATAGACCACATGTTGGGCCAGAACACAGCTCTCAATAAATTCAAGAAGATTGAACTTATACAAAACACCTTCTCTGATCATGATGCAATGAAACTGGACATATGTGGGAAAGGGGGAAATTTGAAAATATATGGAGGCTAGACAGCACTCTCTTAAACAAACAGTGGATCAAGGAAGAAATTACAAGAGAAATTAGTAGATATCTCGAGACAAATGAAAATGAGAACACAACATATCAAAACTCATATAGTGAAGGCAGTGCTGAGAGGGAAATTTATAGCCCTAAATTCCTATATCAAAAAAGAAGAACATGCTAAAATCAAAGAACTAACTGAACTAATAGAGAAACTAGAAAAAGAACAGCAAATGAATCCCAAGTAAGCAGAAAGAAAGAAATAACAAAGATTAGGGCAGAAATAAATCAAATTGAGAACAAATATGAACAAATGGAGAAAATCAACAATACCAAAAGCCAGTTCTTTGAGAAGAATCAATAAAATCAACAAACCCTTAGCAAGGCTAGCAAAGATAAAAAGAGAGAAGCTGCAAATAAATACAATTGGGAATGGAAGGGGAGACATTATGACTGACCCCAGAGAAAGAAAAAGGATCATAAGAGAATACTATGGAAAATTGTATGCCAACTAACTAGACAACCTAGATGAAATTAACAAATTCCCAGAGTTGCACAAATAACATACAATGACTCTATGAGAAATACAGGAACTCAACAGACCAATCACAAGCAAAGAGATTAAATCAGTCATCAAAAATCTTCCAACAAAGAAAAGTCCAGAACAAGATAGCTTCACAGGTGAATTGTACCAAACGTTTTGAGAAGAACTAATACCAATCCCTTTAAATTCTTCCAAAAAATTGAAAAGGAGGGAAAATTACCTTGTACATTTATGAAGCCAATATTACCCTAATATCAAAGCCAGGTAAATGATACTACAAGAAAAGAAAATTACAGACCAATCTCTCTAATGAACAAAAATGCAAAAATTCTCAATAAAATACTTGCAGTCAAATCCAACAGCATATAGAAACAATTATATATCAAAATCAAGTTGTTTTATTACTGGTATGCAAGGGTGGCTCAACATAAGAAAATCATATAATATACCACATTAACTAATTGAAAGGAAAAAACCACGTGATCCTCTCAACTGATGCAGAAAAGGCATTTGACAATATTCAACACACTTCTTAATAAAAATGTCCCAACAGATAATTATAGAGAGGGAGCAGATGTGGCTCAAGCAATTGGGAACCAGCCCTCTATATGGGAGGCCCTGGGTTCCATTCCCAGGGCCTTCTAAAGAAGGCAAGCAGACACCACGATCAGCAACAATGTAACAACCATCTTGGGGGGAAGAATAAAAATAATATAATTAATTAATTAATTAATTTTAAAAGATAATTATAGAAGGAAATTTCCTTAATATAATAAAGGGCAGATATGAAAATCCAACAGCCAACATAGTACTCAATGGAGAGGGGTTGAAAGTTTGCCCTCTAAGATTGGGAACAAGACAAGGGTTCCCCTTGTCACCACTGTGATTCAACACTATGCTGAAGTTCTAGCTAGAGCAATAAGGCAAGAAAAAGAAACAAAAGGCATACACAAATTGGAAAAGAGGAAGTAAAACTCTCATTATTCACAGATGACATGATTCTATGTTTAGAAAATCCTGAAATGTCTACAACAAAGCTACTTGAGCTAATATATGAGATCAGGAAAGTGGCAAGATCAACACACAAAAATCAGTAGTATTTCTATACACTAGTAATGAGCAAGCTGAGGAGGAAATCAAGAAAAAAATTCCATTTATGATAGCAACAAAAAGACTCAAATATCTAGGAATTAATTTAACCAGAAATTTAAAGGATTGATATTCAGAAAATTACAAAAATAAATCAAAGAAGACATAAACAAATGGAAGGGCATTCTGTGTTCATGGATTGGAAGATTAAACATCATGAAGATGTCAGTTCTACCCAAATTGATTTATAGATTCAATGCAATAATCAAAATTCCAACAGTCTGCTTTACAGAATTAGAAAAGTCAATTACCAAATTTATTTGGAAAGGAAAGGAATCCTGAATAGCTAAAAACAACCTAAAAAAGAAGAGTGAACTCAGAGTACTCATACTTCCTGAATTTGAAGTGTATTATAAAGCTACAGTGGTCAATACAGCATAGTATTGGCATAAAGATAGACACATTAATCAATGGAATTTAATTGAGAGTTCAGAAATAGACTCTCTATAGTCAACTGATTTTCAATAAGCCTACCAAGTTCACCTTTTCTGGGCCAGAACAGTTTTTTCACTCTTCAATAAATGGTGCTGGGAAAACTGGATATCCAAAACCAAAAGAATGAAAGAGGACTCCTAACTCACTCCCTATGTAACACTCAACTCAAAATGGATCAAAGACCTAAACATAAAAGCCAGAACCCTAAAATCCTAGAGATAACGAAGGAAAACATCTACAAGACTTTGTAGTAGGTGGTGGTTTCTTGGATCTTACATCTAAAGCATGAGCAACAGAAGAAAAAATAGATAAATGGGACCTCCTCAAAATTAAACACTTCTGTACTTCAAAGGACTTTTAAAAGAGGTTTAAGGGAAGCAGACATGGCTCAACTGATAGAGCATATGCCTACCATATGGAAGGTGCAGGGTTCGATCCCCAGGGCCTCCTGTCCTGTGTGGTGAGCTGGCCCACATGCAGTGCTGCCACACACAAGGAGTGCCATGCCATGTAGGGGTGCCCCACATGCAAGCAGTGTGCCCTATAAGGAGAGCTGCCCCAAGTGAAAAATAAAGTGCAGCCCACCCAGGAATGGCACCGCACACATGGAGAGCTGACACAGCAAGATGACACAACAAAAAAGAGACAGTTTCCCAGTGCCACTGGATAATGCAAGTAGGTGCAGAAGAATGCACAGCAAATGGACACAGAGAGCAGAAAACAGGGGAATGGGGAAATAAATAAATAAAATAAAATCTTAAAAAAAAAAAGAGGTTTAATAGGCATCCTACTCAATGGGAGAAAATATTTGGAAATCACACATCTAACAAGGGTCTAATATCCTTGAGCTCCTACCACTCAACAATAAAAAGAAAAATGACCTGATTAAAGAGTGGGCGAAAGACCAGGATAGACATTTTTCTAAAGAAGGTATACAAATGGCAAAACAAACAAACAAAAAAACAACCCACATAAAAAAAATGCTCAGCATCACTGGCTATTAGGGAAATGCAAATCAAAGCTAAAATGAGATAGCATTTCACATCTACTAGAATGACCACTATTAACAAAACAGAAAACTATAACTGTTGGAGAGGATGTAGAGAGATAGGAATGCTTATTCACTGCTGGTAAGAATGTAGAATGGTATAGCCACTGTAGAAGTCTATTTGGCGGTTCCTAAGGAAGTTAGATATAGATCTACCACGTGACCTGGCAATACCACCACTAGGTATATACCCAGGACTGAAAGCAGTGACACAAATAGACATCTGTACACTGGTGTTCATAGTAACATTATTCACAATTGCAAAAAGATGGAAACAACCCAGGTATCCATCAACTGATGAATGGATAAACAGACTGTGGTGTATTACTCAGCTGTAAGGAGAAATGAAGTCATGAAGCATATGACAACATGAATGAATCTGGAGGACATTATGTTGAGTGAAGCAAGCCAGGCAAAAAGGACAAATATTGTATGACTTCGCAATTATGAACTAAATATAATGAGCAAACTCGTGGAGTTAATAGCTAATGACCAGAGAAAAGAATGTGGTTAGAGAATGGAATGCTGAGGTTTAATCTGTACAGAATTGATAAAAGTTGTTTGTAAATGTTTGGAAATGAATAGAAATGATGAACGCACATCATAGGATTTGTAATTAGTAGCACTAACACAAGGGTATGACAGTGGTGTGTTTTTTGTTGTTTTTGCTGTTGTTGGAGTCATGAAAATGCTCTACTATTGATTGAAGTGATAAATGCACAACTTGGTGATTATACCAAATGTCATTGATTGTACACTTCATATAAACTGTGTGGTTTATGAACAAAAAAAATAATAGGATGGGTTGTGGGGAAAATACACCAATGTAAGATATGGATTATAGTTAATAGTAATACTTTGACAATGTTCTTGCATAATTTGTAACAAATGTTTTCAATAATGCAAGGTATTTATAGTGGGGTGATGTATGGGAGCCCTGTATGATGTTATGCATGTTTGTTTTGTAAATTCACAGCCCTTATTATAAACTTTTTATGTGTGCTTTTGTATGAATGATGTATTTCAATAAATTGTTTTTAAAAGGAAAAAAGAACATGGAAAGTCATTCCATTTATGCAGATTATGACCTATATACTTTACCAGAGCTTTAAATTTTTCTGCATAAAACTTTTGTTTATTCATGGTTAAATTAATTCATAGATGCATTATGATTTTTTTCTATTCCAAACAGTATTTTTTTAAATCATATTTTCTGGTTGGTTACTACTGGTGTCCCTTTAATCTAGTAGCCTGGCTGAACTTTTTTTTTTAAGATTTATTTATTTATTTATTTCTCTCCCCTTCCCCCCCCCACCCCGGTTGTCTGTTCTCTGTGTCTATTTGCTGGATCTTCTTTGTCCCTAACCACTGGGCCAAATCCTCTGCTCCCTGGCTGAACTTTTTTAATAGTTCTTTTATTGATTCTTTTATTTATTTTAATATTTATTTCATCAAAGGTTTGAAACTTAGTTGTACATGGTTTTCATAATTCTTTTATTACATTAAAAATTTTATTGTGTTGTTAAAAATAAATAAAAACCCATGGGTCAGAGAAGAAACCAAAAAGAAAAGGAAAATATCTTGAACTGAATAAAAATGAAAGCAACAATGAAGATTCATGGGATTATATTAAAAACATTTTTTAAGGGGAAGCAGACTTGGCCCAGTGGTTAGGGCGTCTGTCTACCACATGGGAGGTCCACGGTTCAGACCCCGGGCCTCCTTGACCCGTGTGGAGCTGGCCCATGCTCAGTGCTGATGTGCTCAAGGAGTGCCGTGCCACACAAGGGTGTCCCCCACATAGGGGAGCCCCACGTGCAAGGAGTGCACCCCATAAGGAGAGCCGCCCAGCGCTAAAGAAAGTGCAGCCTACCCAAGAACGGTGCCGCACACATGGAGAGCTGACACAACAAGATGCTACAACAACAACAAAAAAAGAAACACAGATTCCCATGCCGCTGACAACAACAGAAGTGGACAAAGAAGAACACGCAGCAAAATAGACACAGAGAACAGACAACTGGGGGGGGGAGGGCAGAGGAAGGAGAGAGAAATAAATAAATAAATAAATCTTTTTAAAAAAAACATTTCTTAAAAGGAAAATTATAGCTCTAAAATGCCTTAACTGAAAGACTAGAAAAGTCTAAAATCAATGAGGCCATTGTTAGGCCTCAAAGCAAGGCCTTTATGAATAACCAGAGATGGCATGAAGAAAACTTCAACACGAGAGTTAGGCAAACTCACATTTATTACGTCTGCAGAGGTAAGGAGCCAAGGCCAGTTCAAAGTGACTCAGACCTGACTTCCTGTGCTGCAGCTTCACTCTCACTTAAATATCCAAGTTACTTCTTAGCATTTGCTTTGATTATGCATTAGTTTTTATATATATGGATGAACACACATCTCTGTTTATATGATCATATGATTAGCATGTTCAGGAAATCACACTTGCACATACATTGCATGCTCAAGAAAGGGGCAGATAACTCCACCCCCAGGTGGGAATTTTACTATGTTAATTAAGCAAGTTGAAGTGAGGACAGCAAGGGGCTGCTTCTGTGCAGGTCCGGCCAACTGGTTGAAGCTGGTTTTCATACTTCATTTCTTCAACAGGATATTTTTGACCACCAAAAGCGGAATTTGGCCCAAAGAGAGGGTTGTATTTCATTAACTTCTGATTTACATACAATTCTTTTCTTTGTATCCTAGCAACAGGGAGAGAAACAAGTTACTTTCAGGTATTCAGTCATCCTACATCCATCAATTCCCTCCTAGTTTTTGGCGATATTCTTATCACAGGGGAAAGGGACAAAGCTCAGATCTTCTATAACTACTTCCTGCTGACATTATAGGCATTGAGCTCTTAGAAAATTATGGTAAGAGGGTGGTCTGAGGAGGAAAAGTTAGGCTATTCTGGCTATTGCTTTTAAGGTGTAGATTAACTGAAACATTTCACAGATTTAGGCGTTACTTGATATTGATTGTGCAAATTTACACAGTACCAACACTTGTGCAAATTTACACAGTACCAACACTTGGTAGAGGTTTTGGATGATTTGCAAAATATGTGTGTAGGATGAGTGGTATCTTCCCTCAGGGCTAGTTACTGGCAGGTTCCTATAGTAGGAAGAACAAGATTAGTATTTGGTGGAGTTTTTTCTTCTTGAACAGGATCTGCAGGTTCTCAACTGGCTCCATCTCATATTTTGCTTCATACTCTGGTGTGATCTCCAGCTCAGGACCTCCTTTATCTGCTGGTTCTGATAAGTAGTTGGATTTTGCTCTGGTATGATGGACCTAGGGCTTGATTCCCTGCAACTTAAGAGAAGAATGAGCAGTTAACAGTACTGTGTAAGGTCCCTCCCATTTGGGTTTAAGCTGATCTTCAGGATGTTTCACCTTATGAAACTATAAAAAAAGAGTACATGAAAGCCAAAATAAACAGAAGAAATCAATCACATAGAAAACAGGAAAAAATAATTTAGAAAACAATGAAAAAAAATCAGAAATTGAAATTTTAAAATACTATTTATAATAGCATCAAAATAAGAAATATGGATAAATCTGACAAAAGATATGTAAGACCTATACATTGAAAATTATAAAAACATTGCTAAGAGAAATTAATGAAGATCTAAATATACTGTGCTCATGGATCATAAGACTCAACATTTTTAAGGTGTCACATCTTCCCAAATTGATCTACAGATTCATTGCAATTCTGTTGAAAATCCCAGCAGGCATCGTTTTTTTTTTTTTTTGGTAAATTTTGACAAATTGATTTTAAGATTCATATGGAAATGCAAAACCCCTAGAATAGCCAAAATAACTTTGAAAAAGAAGAACAAATTTGGAGGAGTTATACTATCTGAATTCAAGATTTATGATAAATCTACAGTAATCAAGACAGAGTGATAGTGTCATAAAGATAGACAGTTAATGGGGAAGAATATACAGACCAGAATAGACCCATAATTGCTTCTGGCAAAGATATAAGACAACTTAATGGAGAAAGGATAGTCTTTTCAGCAAATGGTGCTGGAAGAATTGGTTATCTATATGCAAAAAACAAAAACAAAATACTTTGATCCATACCTCACATCATAGGCAAAAATTATTGAATCATAGACCTAAACGTGAAACCTAAAACTATAAAACTTGTAGAAGGAAACAGATTAGCCATAGATTTCCTAGGTATGAATCAAGGACACACTCCTTAAAAGAAATAATACAGGGCGGTGCACTTGGCCCAGTGATTAGGGCGTCCACCTACCACATGGGAGGTCCACGGTTCAAACTCCGGGCCTCCTTGACCCGTGTGGAGCTGGCCCATGCGCAGTGCTGATGCGCGCAAGGAGTGTCATGTCACGCAAGGGTGTCCCCGCGTAGGGAAGCCCCACGTGCAAGGAATGCGCCCCGTAAGGAGAGCCGCCCAGCGCGAAAGAAAGTGCAGCCTGCCCAGAAATGGTGCCTCTGACACAACAAGATGACACAACAAAAAGAAACACAGATTCCCGTGCCACTGACAACAACAGAAGCGAACAAAGAAGACGCAGCAAATAGACACAGAGAACAGACAACTGGGGTGGGAGGGGGTAGGAGAGAAATAAATAAATAAATAAATAAATCTTTAAAAAAAAAGAACTTATACATAAAATGGATTTCATAAAAATTAACAATGTCTGCTCTTCAAAAGACACTGTTGAGAAAATGAAAAGACAATCCACAGACTGAGAGAAAATATTTGCAAATTTTATATTTGGTAAGGGACTTGCACCTAAAATATATAAAGAACTCTCTTATCATCATATTGATTTTTGTGATGTTTCATGGGTATATACATGTCAAAACATCAAACTACACAGTTTGAACACAATAAACTTTTACATGTCAATTATACCTCAAAAAGGATGCTTTAAATAATTACATGTTTTTATTATACCTCTCACAGAAATGCCTTCAATAAATGTCAGTTTTCTTCCTTGCCTAGGTATGCTTTGTAATTATAAACTAATAGTATCTTAATTCCTGATTAGGGAAGCTTGCTTCTCACCCTAAGTACAGAAACCATATCAGAAAGGCTTAAGTTCCCAGTCATTTTTGCTTTTCAATTTTCCTAATCCCGGTAGCTCTGATCAGCAAAGCGCAAGAGAACCAGACAAAGTGAGGGAGGCCAACCATCCTCATGCCTCATCCTCATGCCTCAGGGCTGCCATCTTTGGCAGCTTAACCTAGTTTGATGGCTTATCAGAATGTGAGGTTTTTTTGTTTGTCACCTGCTGCCCCTAGCACAGTGTTTGTTATTTGGCTAATGCTTGGTAAATGCTGAAAGAAGGAAGGGAAGAAGGAAAAGAGCAGTTTCTATCCCTACTCCTGCCCTCCTACATGGTGGTTTCTAGCTTCCCCAGATAGTGGAGATTCCAGTATAGCCTCAAAAGAGGAGATTCCAAGAAGCCTTCGTGTCTTTGATAAAAGTATGGAGCTCAAGGCTGGTGGATGTTCCTTTGCTTGTGGAGTGAGGGGAGAGGGTTCATGAAGGCAAAGTTGGTGCAAGACCACCTGAGAGGATGCCAGACAGAAGCTGATGAGCTCTTGAGAGCCCTGGCCTGGATCCCAAATAGTGCTGCTTTAGATGCTGATAAAGAACAGTTCAGAGCAGGAGGGAGACAGGAATCCTCTCTATTTCCGGACAAGATCCATCAAGGCTCTGGTGCAAGGAGGACAGAAAGTGATGCATTGCCATCTTGGTATCTTGAGCATTTTGGCTGTTTTGTCAGGGCTGATAGAACCAGTATTTTCAGGGAGAGAGTAGGAGCCGTTACACAGGCAGCCCCCTATTTACAAGAGTGAGGAGGGAGACAGTGCAGAAGGTTAAGAAGCCATGCTGGATGCCTGGGACTGTTAGAAATGTCATGGGGTGGGGACTCTGGGGGCTTAGGATTTTACTATGCAAGTGGGAGAAAGAGGTTTATGAAATGAGTCATCACTTGTTAATGAGACCTCATTTGTTCCACAGGGAAATTTGGGGTACCATATCAATTTAGGATGGGAAAAGATCTTATCATGAGGAGTAAACTGAAATAATTATCTTTAAGAATCAAAAGACTGTACATTAAGAAAATATTAAAGTTCTCTTGTCACCTGTGTCTCTCCACAGCTTTAAATTCTGGCTTCTCAGAGTCTGGCTTCTCTCTCACAACTTTCACAGATGTTAAAAGGAAGGTTATTATTATTACCCTAAATGTTTACCTTCAGGATTTCTTCAAAAAGACTACAAGGTCCTATAGCCATAGTCAAATAAGTTCATTTCAATCTTATGTATGTGGTCCTCAGGAAAACCCTGAAAGACTGACTGATGATGAAGGAAGATAGGCCTTGAAATGCTCCCCAGAGGCCTGAGGTGGGCTGAACTCTGCTGCAACTGGCAGCACCCACAGCCATGGCAGCCCTGGGTCTTGAGAACACCCCACTTTTATACCAACGCCTTTCCATGGCTATGGCACTTCTCAGGCTTACAAAACCCTCTGCTAGGGCATCACAGCCATTCTCTGCTCTTCAATCTTGATTTGATAGCAAACTAGAAACTTTAAAATCTTTACATAAAGATTTGTCAAAAGGCCCTTGTGCCCGTAGGAAGAAGATGACTGGCATGGTGTGGTGGAGAGAAATAGACTGAAAGTCTAGAAACAGGTTCTAAACCCAGATCTACCCTTTCTCACGAGTGAATGATCTGGAATCAGCCCAGAGTATACTTGTAATTCATTGGCCAGCCTTCTCTACCATGGAGGCGTGCTGTGCCAGGGAAGGCAGAGTTTAAAAAAATAAGTAAAATAATACAAAAGCCCCTGTTCCCATGAGCTTTTTATTTGTTGGTGTGAAAGGAAAGGATAGTTTCATTAATACATGACAGGTGTTTCTCACAGAAAGCATGTTTGTTATGTGACCAGCATTAATTAATAACTTTTTAGGCACCCATACTGACATAGCCAGCAGAAAACAAAGGTTGATCTGCACCAAAGGCTGTTAGTTCACAGAAGCCACGAGGTGCAATTTTCAGGTTAAATTTCAGGGGTAGCACCAATTTGATGTTTGCATACCTAGTCCTGAAAAGCTATTTTCTCAGGGCCACCTTCCCTGCAGGAGAATGAATGAGACCCAGACCATAGGGACCGGACCACAGAAAAATTCCCTCAAAGGGCCCTCTCAATAGGTAGGCCCACCCAACCCATCTTCTAGTTATCACACGGAAGATCCAGGTCTCACTTTCAACCCAAAGCTGGTGATGTTACTATTTAACTCTTTTACTGGCACTCAACCTTTACTGAATAAATTATTCTTTAATAAGGTACTTGTGAATTAAACCTATCTTCAGTGCTTTGGAGAATCACCAAGTGTATGTAACTGTAATGGAAACTTCATTTTGCCCAATAACTTTGCTTCCTTATTAGTTCCTTCAGGTAGTTTACTAGCATCCTCAGGAGGCTGGTAGAGATCCAAGCCTTATTTTAATAAGTCCAGAAATAGGTATTTCAGTGTTGTAGATTAAATCTCAGCTAACCAATACTGTATCTATAAGGTGGTTCTCTGCAGACCCCTTCAGCAGGCCAACAAGTCCATTAGGCCATTTTCTTGGCTTGTTCTCCCTCACCAACAAAAAAATGGAGAGTGGGGAAGGGAATTTTTATGAATATATTGCCTAAATAAATAAAATATATCACTATAATCTTAAGTATTCATTTTTGTGTTTTTAATAAACCACCTTTGTTTCGCCACTCTTGGCTTATAGATATATAGAAAGAATCTGACAAATTCAAACACTTAACTCCTTAAAATATTTCAGATCACTCAAATTTTCCCATTCAAAGATCTCCAGTAGGATAAGAAACCCAAACTGCCTCTCTTTTCTGGGCTTGGAAGACAATATCCTATAGCAGCAGCTCTAAGGTCTGCTAATCATTGGCATTGTTTGAGAGCTTTTAAAAATGCAGATTCCTGGACTCTATACTTCATTACACCCCAATATACACCCCAAGACTCTGATATAGTAGGTTTGGGTTATGGTCCAGGATCTGTATATAGAAAATTATTCCCAGGTGGTTTTGTTGAGCAACCAAATTTGAGAACCATATCCTACACTGTACTGCTATATAAAAACTCTCATGACTACTAACTGTAAGGACTTCTTACCTCTTGTTCTAAAGGAGAGGATTGTCTCCCCAGTCTGCCAATCATGTTGCATATATAGAAGCCATAAACTCAAATGCCTGCAGGACCAGGAGTATAACAAAAGCATGAAGGGACAGATAGGGAGTGGTGGGGACTGTAGCAAGGGACAGATGCTTACCAGTTCCAGCCAAGTGTGAGTCTTGCTTGAGCTTCCAAGTTTTCAAAAGAAGTCAGAAATCAGAAATCAGGATTTTATGTAGAATAGCCTGTGAAGTCTAAACTGAACACATCTGTGGGTAGCATGCAGCCCAGAGGCCATGCAATGTTTCTGTGGGGTAGCATGGACAAAGCTCTCCCAACTTTTATGAAGGTGTGATGGCTAGGCTATTGTGTCAACTCTGCCAGGTAATTGTGCCCAGTTGTTTGGTCAAGTAAGCACTGGGCTAGTTGTAATGCAAGGACATTTATGGACTTTAGTCATCAGTGAGTTTACTACATAGATGGCTGATTAAATCTAAGATCAACCAGGGAGATTGCCATCAGCAATGAGAGATGCTTTATCCAATCAGGTGAATGCCTTAAAAGGGCAAGTAAATTCAGCATTCGGAATTTCCCAGATTGTCTCTGGACAGCCAATACCTCCCAGGAACTCATAAAGGACCTTTACTGGATTTTCATCGGAGCCCCTGGTTTGCAACCTGCCTGCAGAATCTGGATTTGTGCATCCCACGGTCACATGAGAGAATTTTATAAAGTCTCATACTATTTACAGATATCTCCTGTTGATTCTTTTTCCCTAGAGAACACTGGCTACTACAGAAGGCTTGCACAAAAATATTCAAATTGATTATTCCAATCAAATTTTATTTTTGCCAGTCTTCTCCTTATCTACTCATTTACTGCTATGATATAAATGACTTAAATCTTGGAAATAAAACCTTGAAAAGGTGCCAGCTCAAACCCAGATGTATATTGTTAAATATTTATTTCCTACAATGTCTCCTTTTTTGGGGCAGTGGGGGATGAAATGGCTTGGTTTATTTCAGGTCATAATTCACATGACTGCCTTAAATATGTTTCTTAGCTTTAAGCTCCTTCATGCCCCACTGGCATTATCCCATCAATGTATTTCCAAGCATTATTTCTAAAATCAGGAATATGGGTCAAAAGGATGGCTGCCTCCATGCAGGGCTCCAGGTACTGGAGATGTCCTTGTTTGGGGAAAATCACGCTCTCCCCATTTGCATGGACAGGAATAAAGGGTAGTGTTGATAGAGCAGAGTGGGTAGAGTAATGGGTGAAGAGAGAGGTAAAGTAGGAGGCTGTCCTCATAAATGACATAAAGACACAGAAAATATGGCTCAGATGAAACAGCTCCTTGAAAGAGCACCATTCTCCACAGAGAATTTTTTGTAAAATCTGAAAATTTAAACGTGTGATCTCTAGTGCCATCTTCTGGGAAGGACAGGCTCGAGTTCAGATCTGAGCTAGAAAAACAGAGTCCAGCCTTCTTGAGCTGGATCCTTTCCTGCCTGTTGTAGCCAGGATCTCTAAGAAGACGCTTAGCAAACACCTGACCACCTTCCATACTGCTCTTGTGCTTTATGCACACGTGGTGCCCAGAATTCATCCATGAGTTCTAATTTGTCACTTGGCTCTTCCATCTCTCCCACTAATCGGTGGGTTCTGTTGACAACACAAGCACACTGTCTGGCACAAAAACAGCCTATTTTAAAAATGCCTGTTGAATATAAAGAAGAAAAACCCATGTTAACAATCCTTATTTCTTATTGACCATTGACAAAATTGTAGGAATCAAATGGCAAGACAAGTCACAAGTGGGAAACTGGATTGCTCGTGGTTTACTCCCCTAAAGTCTTTGAACTTTACTGTAGTCCCCCGAATGCACACTCGAGTCCAGGTAAAGCAGGGAGTAGGGCTGCAGTGCTCCACGGAGACCACTCTCTCCTCACACTACTGAGGTGTGGGTGAGAGGGCAGCATATTCCAGTCGCCAAGTGACTGTGGCAGCTTGAGTCTCAGAGCTAAGTCGGTAGCTGTTGATGGGAATAGCAACTACTTCCTCCTTACTTCTTAACAGAACCTCTATTCCACTGAGCCTCAACTTCAGCTGCACAACAGAATCACTTGGAAAGCTCTTAAAAATTCTGATGCACAGGCCTCCACCCAGAAAAATTAAATCAGGATCTCTGAGAGTGGGGCCCACCTAAGATGTTTAAAGTTTCCCAGCTAAATTAGTTTCCTAGTCCTGTGAAACAAATTACCACAAACTTAGTGGCTTAAAACAAAATAAATTTATCTTATATAGTTCAGGTTGAAGTGGGTTCCACTATGCTAACATTAGAGTCAGGAGAGTTGTGTTCCTTACTGAAGGCTCTCAAGTATAATTGCATTTTCCAGCTTCCAGAGGCTGCCTGCATTCCTTGACCCTTGGTCCTCTTCCATCTTCAAAGCCAGCAACAACTGCTTGAGTTTGTCTCACTTCGCATCTAATGCTGACTCTTCTGCTTCCCCCTTCCACATTTAAAGAACCTTGTGATATTTCTTTTTTAAAGATTTTTTATTTCTCTCCCCTTCCCCGCTCCTTCCCCCCCACCCCCAGGTTGTCTGCTGTGTCCATTTGCTGTGTGTCCTTCTGTGTCCGCTTGTATTCTTGTCAGTGGCACCCGGAATCTGTGTCTCTTTCTGTTGCGTCATCTTGCTGCATCAGCTCTCCTGTGTGTGGTGCCACTCCTGGGCAGGCTGCGCTTTTTTTGCACAGGGTGGCTCTCCTTACAGGGCACACTCCTTGTGCATGGGGCTCCCCTACGCACTCCTGCATGGCACGGCACTCCTTGCATGCATCAGCACTGCGCGTGGGCCAGCTCATCACAGGGGTCAGGAGGCCCTGGGTTTGAACCCTGGACCTCCCATGTGGTAGGCGGACGCTCTTATCAGTTGAGCCAAATCCGTTTCCCTTGTGAATACATTTGTCCTACCTGGACAAAGCAAGATACCATCCTTATTTTAAAATCAGTGGATGAGCAAACTTCTTTCTATCTGCTCCCTTAATTCCCCTTTGCTATGTAATGTAATATATTTACAGGGGATTAGGATAGACATCTTTGGGGGCCATTACTCTGCTGACCAGACCAAGAGACACCAATGTGCCACTAAGGATGAGAACTGGTCTACCCTGAAGATGGATTTGAGAAGCGGCCCACTTGGCAGCCTAAGTCATGACAAAAGACAGGAACTAGAGCAAGATACACAGAAAAATTAGGGTGGGGGGAGGATAAAAGAGGAGTAGTAATCATCCTCAGCAATTTTCCATTGAGGCAGAACTCATTTTGTGGGGACCTATTAATCATACGATTTACCATCACTCAGTATTCTGATAGTGCTGGGAAGTTATATTGTACACCCTCCTAAGGACCATAGCTACTCAGCTATAGCCTTTATGAAGGTTATAACAAATCAGGGACTTTTTTGGTGATTGGAAGCTATTAGCTTGATCCTCAGTTTATACTCAGAGCCTGGGTGTATGCTGGATTCTCAAGGTGATTATGCCCCAAAGGTGGAAGATGCAAACTGCTGGCCACAGGTTGAATATGGCAAGGTATTTTTTGATTGACCAACATTTTAATAGTAAGCACACTCTCTCCTCCTACATACACACACACACACACACACAGATTTCTGGCTTCTTTTAAAGATCTAGCCAACGTGGGATAGCATTTCTACAGGGCAACACTCAGCTGGAAGAGAAACATTTGCTGGTTTGTGGCTGGCAGCCTTTTTATCTTACATGTGGCTCACTTCTCACATTTGTTATTTACCTGGTCTGGTAGGTATTTGAGTTCATAATCCTCCCCTCCTCCAGAGTTCTTGTGCCTAAGTTAGGCAAGATTTTCATGAAGACCTACTTGGCTGTCATTAATTCAAAAGTGAAAGCACTTCCCAGTGGAAGATGAGTTACAGGCCTGTCCTTGCCTGTACAGACCAAACTCTTTCCTCACAATCCCGAGTGTCCAAGGGGAGTTAGGCTAAGATCTGAGCAAAAGGTCTGCAGCCACCACGTGTGGTGATAAATACACTGGTCTCCATGGTACAAATTTCCTCTTTGTAGGAAACTGAACTGAAAGCTGCCCGTTTTCAATTTTGGCCCACTGGTTTTTCTTCAGCCTTTGGAGGCACACATAACCAACCACCTCACTCCCCTTTTATACTCCTTCACCATTTTTATGACTATCATTGCCCCCTGAGACAGTTTGATATTATTTATGAATTCCAAAGAGATATGTTTGTAAACTGGTCAGTTCCTCTGGGCATAATACCCTTTGACTGTATTAAATTCAAAGGTTATGTTTATTTGATTAAGATTAGGACTTTGATTCAGCCACATTAGTAGGGCAGAGTCCCTACCCTCTTGGTGGGCAGACACTCACACAAAAAAAGACAGCAGAAGAGAGAGAACTCATTAGACATGGCAGAGGCCCTGGGAAGAGATGGGCCTGATAGTCTACAGCTGACCTTGTGAAGAGACCAGAGCAGCTGAGCCTAGAGAGAAACAAGCCCCAGCGGAAGAGAGACACGCCTTGTGCCAGCCTATAGCTGAGATCAGAAGAAGCTGGGACCATAGAGCCTTAAGAGGAAGGAAGGCTGAACCCTTGCAGACATTGCCCACCATCTCGCTTCAACACATGGCCAGCATACAGCATTCTGGTACCTTGCATCAGCACCCCTCTAGCTAGTACAGCCCTGATCAACCCTTCATGCCACCAAATGCTTTTCTCCAGGGTAAACACTATCTTCATTTCCTAGGCTGCTGAAAGCAATACATTATGAAATGAACAATGGGAATTTATTCATGGTTAAATAGTCTGGGAAAATGTCCAAATCAAGGCATCAAGGCAATGCTTTCTTCCTGAAAACCAGTTCCTCAGTCACGTGGCAAGGCACATGGTGGTATCTGTTGGTCTCTCCCTTCTCTTCCAGGTTTCGTTGACTTCAGCTTCTTGTTCCCCTGGCTTTCTCTTTGATTTACATTCTCTTACAAAGGACTCCAATAAGAGGATTAAGATGCAACCTGGACCGTGCCTTAACTGAAGTAAGCTCATCAAAAGGTCCTATTTACAATAGGTTTAGCTTTAAGAACATGGTTTTCCTGGATACGTGCAGTTCCAAACCACCATAGATACCTGATTCCATGGACCACTCCTCCTAAAACATAACTGAGGTGACTTCATCATTCCAGTCATTCCCTAACTTGGCTGTGCCACTCAATTGTGCTGCCCCAACCTGCACAGTCCTCTCGGGTAACCTGAGAGCTATCTAAGGATGAGACACATCAGAGCCTCTCACTCAGACTCTAGACATCTATAACCTATCTTAACATTGCAGGAGCTTACAGGTTAGAAAACGATAGCAGTTTTGCCAAGCTGAGGCCCTCTGGGGTACAGGGACAAAAGAAGAGGGATAGCTTTCTCCTTACCTAATTCCAGTGGAAGGGCTTATCCTGAAGGAAAAGTGCCTTCTAATGGATAAGATCTAAAAACACTACCCTACAACCTCAACTCCTTCTCAATGAACTGACATAATTTTGTAAGAATGATAACCTAACAATGAAATATGCTTGACCCCAGGAGGTTCAAGTCCACTGTAAAAGGCCCACGGAAGGATATGTCAGAGTGGTGGACCAAGACAATGCATATTTTCCAAGGCCCTGATTAAGTCGGCATTGGTATAATCAGGAGAGATGAAATTTGAGCCAGTCTTGGATCCACTTCTTAAAGGAAAAGAGGTAAATAGATGCTTCTGACTCAAGAGAGATTTGGGTTTAGATGTAGTTTTGATTTAATGATCCTTTATCTCAGATAAAATGAGACAATTCATGAAGACCATTTAGAACAGTGTCTGGAACATTAACTTTTATTACTAAAATTACTAATTTTTTGGCCATTCTTAAACATCTTTTCTTCTACCACAGCTCTTTCTGCTGGGTCTAGCATGTAGCTGATTCACTCAATAAATGTTGTGAGTAAGCAAATGCCAAGTTTCTGACATACACAATCATGGAGCCAGCTATACACACTCCCTCCACTGAGAACAGGCCACGAAGTTTGGGTGGCCAAGGAAAGTCGGTTAAATAGTGGAGAGGGTTAGCAGATTCCTAAAAATTGGGACCAGTTTAGCAGCAGTTCCATCTGCAGGGAGAAAAAGTAGATGTTCTCTCAAATCTTTTTCACATCTACGGAGATTATACTCTGATTAGTCCTTTGGCACAGAGTAATTTGCTATTTCACTTGAGATCATTCCTAAAGAACTAATACAGGGATAAAGCAAATGCAAACCAGTAAAGATGCAACCAAATGTGATTGTCGTCAGTCCTGAAGACTTAACACTTACTAAGGCACAAAGCATCAGCTAGGGGCTCCAGCAGGGACTCCCATTCGAGGGCATGCTACAGGAAGCAAAGAGGATCAACCCAAGTGGTACTGAAAAGGACAGGACAGGAAGGGCTCTTGTTTTCCCAGAGCCTTAGGCCACCCTCCCACCCCCCACCCCCCCAAGCTGGGGGTCACATGTAGCTGAGTTTGAAATCAAGAAAAATATGAGGCTTAGAAAGTATTGTGCATTATATTTCTTCAATCTCTGGCAGGCAAGGAGCCCAAAGTCATTCTGGCAGGATGCTGAGAGGGTTGCCTGGCCTCAGCAATCACACAATCTTCACAGTCTTAAGCATATCTGACAGGACATACGTGTCATCCCATGCCTTCCCAGGCTTCCTCAGAGTCCACTCTAAGGCCTGGGCCATTTTCAGGAGCTCTGGTGTGGCAAGCTTCTGCTCAGAGTGCAGCTGACAGAACAGGATCTCATTGACTTCACCCTCAATTCGCCGGACATACAGGAGGGGGAATACTACCTTGAGCCCAGCTAGAACTGAGTCCTTCAGCCCCATGTCTCGGCACACAAGGTTGAGGATAAAGACACCTGTAGGGTGAGAAGAAGAGCGTCAGAATAGCTGCAGATCAGGGGACATGTCAGAGACAAAGGTTCAGCTCTAAAATACCAATTCCTGCCCCAAGAAGGTTGGTGGACTAAGAAATGCACTGACAGAGGCAGTGTGTTTGGAGAAAATGCATAGTAAACTTATAGGGGCAAAGAGAGAAAAACATTGGGAATATGTGAAACTGTGAGAAAACTTCAGCCTTACTCTTCGCTCCTCTGGCTGCTAACATAAACATTACCATTTTTGATGCTTCAGTTTCCCAAAGAATTGCTTCAAAAAAGAATGAATTAATACCTGAAGAATTTACCAACTCCACAGGATTACATGTTGTTCAAGTATCAGGGAGTATCGATGAGAATCAAAGTTACCTTGATTTTTGACAATTAAGGACAGCAAACAATCAACTGTTCCCTACAGTACATTATACCTAATTGATCACTGGAAGACTGTGAACATGGAGATTAAGAGCTCCAGTTTTCAAGTGACACAGAGCTGGGATGGAGCCCCAGCTGTGTAGCCTTGAGTTACCTTGGCAAGTCTCTTAACCTCAGTTTCCTCATCTGAAATTGGGCCTTCTATGAAGATGAAGTAACATACTGCCTAGTACAGTGCATGTGGGAAGCATTCAAATGGTAGCTAGTATCACCATGTATATGTGTGGATGGCTACATATGCATAACCTCCAGCAATTCAAATCCTAGGTATATATTCAAAGGACCTGCAAACATGTTTCACCAAAAGGCCATGTACTAGAATGTTAATGGCAGCACCATTTACAACAGCTCAAAACAGAAACAACCCAAACACCAACAGTAGAATGGCTTAATGATTTGTGGTACAGTCACACAATGAAAATGAACGGTATAAGACATGACACTTCGGGTGAATCTCACAAACATGTTGGGTTGAAAGAAACCAAACACATAAGGCGTACAGTCTGGGGAAGCGGATGTGGCTCAAATGACTGAGCTGACGCCTACCACATGGGAGGTCCTGGGTTTGGTTCCCGATGCCTCCTGGAGAGGATGAGCAGGACAGCGAGCTGGCATGACAGGCAGATACGGTGAGATGACACAACAAGATGACGCAACGAGGAGACACAAAAAGGAAATACAATGAGAGACACAACGAAGTTGGGAGCTGAGGTGGCTCCTACATGGGGGGTCCCAGGTTCGGTTTCTGGTGTCTCCCAAAGAGAAGATGAGCAGACACAGAGAGCAGACAGTGAGCACAAACAACAAGGGGTAGGGGGTAAATAAATAAATAAATCTTAAAAAAAAAAAAAGTACAATCTATATGATTCCATTCACATGAAGGAAAAAAACAGGCAATACTAACTAGCTGTGCTGAAAGAAGTTAGGATAGGAGGAGAGAAACACAAGTAGTGGGAGGGAGTAAGAGGTAGACTTACGGGGTGCTAGAAATATTATGTTTGGGTGTATTCAAGTTGGGAGAATTCATCAAGTAACACATTTATGTGTATTTTTCACTAAAAAGATACATTATTTAAAAGGACACTTTCCTCCTCCCCTTCCAACCTTTTCTTCTCCATACCTTCAAGACTCAAGATGCTCTTGACATTCTGCAGGAAAGCTTGGTCCACAAATGCTGGGGGGGGACAGCTCATCCCCAGTGTTGGGTCCTTACTGTCCACATCAAACATTATGACATCGTAGAGAGGTCGTCCTAGCAAAGAGATACAAACAAGTTGTTGTCTTTGCTGCATAAAATAATGCCATTTACATTCTCAGACTAATCTCCTCTGTGACTCAGGATAGGGAGAGTGCAGCTGAGTCAGAAGAATGAAATGGAGGATGAGCCTTGTCTGAAAGGGCAACGTCACAATTCAGGGAAGTCACTGTTGTCAGGATTCTGCTGTACATGCCCCCTAAGTAAAGACAGGGCCATCTCCTCTTCTTCTTGCACATTTAAAAGCACCTGCCAAAGGCACATGCAGTAATGGGATCTGCAGCAAGACTATTACTTGGTTAAGACTGCATCTGTATCAGTGGTTTTCAACCCTGGTGATTCACTTTGGTAGCTTGTAAACCAGGGTCCCACTTCTGACCAACTGGGTCAGAAACTCTAGAGGACGGGGAAGGGGAGGAACAGAGGGGCAGATGTAGAGAGATGGGAAGCTGCTGGGATTTTTTTCTAAGCTCCCCAGAGAAATGCTGTCAGCACAGAGAAGCACTGATCTATACAAAGCAGCTGCCTAGGCCTTTGAGGGCTGACCCAGTTAATGGTAACTTCAATTTAAAGGAACTCTTAAAACTCAGCATATGTTGCCTCTTAGAAGAAAATGTTCAGAAAATCAAGTTAGTGTTATCTATTCTAGTTATTCTAACAATAGCTGGCTCAAGAACGGTGTGATTTTGCTTGATGGGTGAGAAAGAACTGATGAGCTGGATTTGCTCCTTCCTATAATGTTAAACAGTTTTAAAAAAGAGGTAGACCTGGCATGCCACAGATTTGTTTTTATCAAGTTATTGGGCTGTGCTAATGCTTATTCAATAAGTAGTATTTACATAGGACTGATTTTGGTTTCAACATGTTGGCTCATCAAAGTCCAAGGAAAAGGATGGCTCACAGTAGCAGCTTCAGCACTTCAATAACCTGGAAGGTTGTGGGGGTTACAGATGATAGCCAGAGCCATTCAAAACTAGTTTATAGATATTAGCAACAGCAGCGGCTATCGTGTACTGAGGCCCTACCACAGGCCTCAGTTGGTTCATCTTGGGCTGAGGCACTCAAACTGACCCTAGTCTCAGAGAGGAAACCTAAGAAAATCTGATATAGCTCAAAGCTCAGTTTGCAATTAAAATTAAGGTAGTGTTTTTCCACCCCAGCAACAAAACACTCAATGCAGGTATCTTGGTTTGCCACACTGTTACTAGAAGATATTCTTATCCAGTGAAAACTAGAATATGTTATGCAAGGAGCAGAACAAGGGAAGGTGGCCCAAGCCACCCACAGTTGTGACAAACAAAGATGTCCCCAGACATTACAAAATATCTCCTGGGAAGCAAGACTGCCCCCATTTGAGAACCAATGATATACATGAATACCATTTTGCTCTATTTCTGGCCTCTACTCTGTGGTTGAAGGATTTACAACAACACTTACCAACACACATCCCACCTTTTCCTCCCCTTCCCCTCACCCAGTGACAAACTTTAAGTTTCTTAGAGGGACTTAAAAGGGACAGAAGAGAAACCCACTGGTCCATTAGCACATAAGGGCAGGAATGGTGTGTTTCACTTATAGCTCTACCCTAACATTTAGCTCAGTGCTGAGCATCTATGTAGCCCTCTATGTTATTTATTGGATAAATATATCAACAAATGAATGAACAAATGAACAGGTGAAAGACTGGGATAATGTCAATGACACCCTCTTAGAGATGAATTCTACAGGCCCTTGCAGGCCTGATAACCTCGAATCAATCTCTCAAGACCCCTCCAAATTCTCCAACAATAGTACCTTCTCCTTGTCTCGCCAGGCTGTTGACATAGTCCAGGCCGTCTGCAATATGGACCTTCATCCGGTTACTCTGGGAGAAGCCGAACCACCGGGTGGCCACTTCCAACATGGAGGGGTCAATCTCCACAGCATCAATGCAGGACTTTGGGAAATGATCATGAACAAAGAGGGGGAGGCTGCCCCCACCCAGGCCTACCACCAACAATGCCAGTGGGTTCTCTGTGATAAAAGAAGAGAGCATCGCTTTGGAATCTGCTCGGCCCCAGAGAGGAAAAAAGAAGGATCAGACTGTTGGCTCTATGCAGGGGATACAAGATTTAGATACATGGCCTCCCCATTTCATCCCAGAAATGTAGGAATCAATTTGACAGCTGAAAACGCAACCCTGACTTCATAATGACTAGGTCCAAAAGATGAACCAGTGTGTTACTATTATGGTCCCTCACAGATCCAAAGCACTCAACTGACATTATATCAAGAATCCCCACATAAGGACTATTAGACTCCTCCTGGAAATGGAAAGGATAATGGCCAAGACATTTTGCTCATAATCACAAGGCAGTGTAGATACAATGCCTACTGCCCAACTCCTGGCTCAAAAAAGGGCAACAACCACCCTCTCAAACACCCCAACCAACCAAGGGCAATCCATCCAAATTCCACAAATTACAGGAGAACAAAGATCCAAATCCCTAACTAAACAAAGAGAAACTACAGCAGCACTCAGAGGGACTGAAAGAAGATAAGAACAAGAAAGATTCACCAAAAGGAGAGAGACCCTAAGGATTAAATCTAAAACCTGACTGAAATTCCAGGAACGTCAACAATAAGACAGGCCCATGGGAAGCGGACTTGGCCCAGTGGTTAGGGCATCCGTCTACCACATGGGAGGTCCGCGGTTCAAACCCCGGGCCTCCTTGATCTGTGTGGAGCTGGCCCATGCGCAGTGCTGATGCGCGCAAGGAGTGCCCTGCCACGCAGGGGTGTCCCCCGCGTAGAGGAGCCCCACGTGCAAGGAGTGCGCCCCATAAGGAGAGCCGCCCAGCGCGAAAGAAAGTGCAGCCTGCCCAGGAATGGTGCCGCACACACAGAGAGCTGACACAACAGGATTAAAGATGATGCAACAAAAAGAAACACAGATTCCTGTGCCGCTGACAACAGAAGCGGACAAAGAACACACAGCAAATAGACACAGAGAACAGACAACTGGGGGGAGGGGAGAGAAATAAAATAAATCTTAAAAACAACACCAACAATAACAACAAGACAGGCCCAAAGTACAGGGTGTGTAAATAAGGCACACCCAAGGACTCTGGGTAAGGACAGACAGAAACAAGCACAGACAGAAACATGAATATTTTTGCTACTGTGATCAGGTCCAAAGCTGGTATTAGTGACAAGGCTATGACTGCACTAACTATAGAATTTTATATTGTAGAAATATAAAATAGAAATTTTAGATAGAATTGTATTTCAATGCACAAATAATGTGTTATTTAAAAGTCAGAAATTCTCCTGAAGCGCAAAGGCACTGGAGACATGATTTGAAAAAAAAGCACCTGGTTACGCAAATGTATGTAAAAACACATCACGCAAAACAACTTAACATCTGTGTACTTTACATACCTCACTGAACATATTTTATACCTCAATTTAAAAAAGAAATGAAAAGAAGAAAAACATTAAGACTAATACAAATGTAGCCATTTCAGGGTTACAGTTGAGTTTGAAGCACAAGTTACTTGAAACTTCATCAACTTGGAAAAGGGTTGGGAGGTGAATGTAAGTGTACCTGCCGGTCTGTAATCACTGTTCTCCAGATGGAAAGCAGCTGACCCTGATAGCTTCCTCCTGTAATTGTTCATGTGCCCTACTGGGGAAGGCAGAGGTGCACCCTCACCTAGGAGCAGCTCCGGGTTTCTCAGCAGAGCAAGGCCAGCAATCATGGCTTTGTGGTGTTCACAGCACAGGTAACTCTTATCGATGGACTGCCATGGGGCTGCACTGAGGTCCTCAGGAGAACCAGCAGGCTGTTGCTTCTTCCTCTCCTTTTTCCGTTTCTTCTGGGCTAAATGAGAAATAAAGTGAAGTCCTATGCTTGGTACACTGCACCTTGGAAAGCAAGGGGTACCTGAAGTGTGCTGGAGTTGACTTGAACCAACTCAAGAGAGCCCACCGTTAAATATTCAGGAGTTCTGCAAACTAGTTGACATCATATTGGTAGCTTGAGACCAGCTGTCATGGGAATATATCATGGAAATCAGCAAATGCTACAAATCAGGACTTTTTTTGGTTTCTCCCCCAAAGGGATGTTCATTATACATTTAACAGTCATTCACTGGGTGTCAGCAATCCGATGAAGGAAGTGACAAAGGCATGGCCTAGAACCTGGGAAAACTCAACTAAGGAGCCCCACTCTGAGAAATGAAAGGCTACTATCAGGAAACGAGTTTACTCAAAATACTTAGAAATTTACTAATTACCTCCTCTGTGCTGATTACTGTATTAGGATGTAATTCTTTTTGTTCTTATAATGACCTTATTATTACAATTATTGGCAGATGGAAAAACCAAGAATCTGAAGAGTTAATAGGCCCAGCATCAGTAGACAGTATAGTCAAGAGTAGAACCACCCTACGAGCAAGGACATACAAGTGTCCACGGAAAGAGAGCATCTTACAAAAGGCTCCTTTACTTTCCTTCTACCACTCCCCCAATTGCTCAAGGATTCATTCTGAACAGCTGGTTCTGATTTCAAAGGGACCAGCTAAAATCCACACAGCAGCACTAGGTACTGACGTGCAGGGATGGGGGCACCTTCTGGAGCTATTACATTATTAATATGCTTTCTAGCTTGCTTGCCAACACTCCCATGAGGGAGACCATTCCCACAGGGAGAAGGCGATACTGAGAAGGTAAGGAACTGGGCAGTGGTGAAAAAACCTGAAACCCAAATTGGAGGGCAAGATGCTCTTTTAAGCAATTTTACTAAGATTTTAGTGAGATGAAACTGAACCAACCCACCATTAAGAGTGACCGAATATGACAGTGGGAACTCAATAAACACAGGTGTGCTTGGCCAGGGGAAACCCTTAAGGAAAAAAAACATTCTGCTGAGAGGAATGTGATCCTGGTACTGGCACAAATCTGTGACCTCAAGAGTTTCTGAATTTGCTCTCTTCATCTCCTCCCAGATGGCCTTACTAGGATGGTAGCACAGGCAGGCCAAGGCAACCACTGGAATCAGGACACCTAATTTCAGATTCCTTCACTGAATCTCCATGTCTTAAGGGAGGAGTTTTCATTCTTTACACTATACATTTGATTTGTGAAGTGATTACAATGAGCATGTAAAGCCTTTATAACATAAAAAATACACAGAGAGAAACAGGAAAACAAACTGCTGATTTCCCCATAAATGGAAGTTTTTGAGCAGTATCTAGGAAACCACCTACAAGAGATCCTAGAGGAGACTGTCTAGAGCTACACTGCCCAATAACAGTGGTCACTAGCCACCTATGGCCATTAAAAGGAAATGTAACAGAATTTAAATAAAATAAAAAACTCAGTTCCTTGGCCACACAAGCTATACTTCAAATGCTCAGTAGCCACAGGTGGCTGGTGGCTACCATTTTAGAGGGTACAGATATTGAACACTTCCTTCATAGCAGAAAGCTCAACTGGACAGCATTAGACTAGACGACCTCTAAGGTACTCTGCATTCTAAAACCCCCGAAGTAGGTGACAGCTGCACTAGGGAGGAGAAGAGGGCTCACCTGTACCCCCCCAGGTTTCTGGTTCACCTCACAAAGCCCTGCTGAAATAATAAACAGAAATATATGGTGCAACATGTAAATGTATCACATTTATTTGGTAAACACCACGCTTGTTCTTCATCCTTTAAGAGTCTTCATGGAAGAACAGAACATATACCTATGCTCTGCCGATCACCACCCAAACCCTAAAAGGACAACCCAGAGCCCTGTGCCTCTGGTCACAGGTACCCAGGTCTGTGCTAGATCTCAGCCAAGCTCCCAGGTCTTTCTGAGTCCACAGCATGTTCCACTTGGGTCCCACCACTGAGCCTATGCGGCCTCACCTCTTTGAGATCCATCCCTCAGCAACCTCGCTTCCGACTGTACCACACTCCTGTTGCTGAGGAAGATCAGCCGCCGAAAGTAGCGCTTGTCATCCCCCTGCACGTCCTCAATGACGTAGTCACCGCTCAAGGGGCTGTGATCTTGGTGCTGGATGGTCCGGACCCCGATGTCTCCACCCACAGACAGAAAGGGCACCTGAAGGTAAGCCGGAGACGTGATGTGGAAATGAGACGGGGGCTGGACACTGGCTCAATCAAGAAAGGCAGAGCAATTATAATACCTTCCCTTTGTGTGTGTGTTGGGGAGGGAGCTCCAAACAAGGATTCTGGGCAGCAGGAACTCCACAGATTTGCTATTCTAGTAGAGCCTCTGACTAGACCTCGAAAGGTTTAAATCATCTTTTGAAAACCAAACCAAACATATCAAGTTCTCCCAAACCACTAATGAAATGCAGTTAGTTCTCCCCAAGAAAAATATAAGAGTTTCTCATCAGTGATTCCTAAAAGGATTCTCAATAATCCAGGACAATGAAAGCTAGAAAGCTAGAGGTAACCCTCAGGAAGGAGCTGAAATGGCAAGAAAAGGAATCTAGACAGAGATAAAAAGAAACAAAATCCAGAGGAGAAGACAACCCACTCCCAATCTGGAGACATTTCTCTCTTCCCCCAGCGACCCTCATTGTATTCCCCCATGTTTTCAAACCTCAAGAGAAAAAAATGAAAAAATGCAACCCACCCAACTTGTCTAGTTTTCCCCCCAATCTTTACATCTCTTTCTTTTTAAAGACTTACAAGAGGGAAGCAGATTTGGCTCAACAGACAGAGCATCCACCTACCACATGGGAGGTCCAGGGTTCAAACCCAGGGCCTCCTGACCCACATGGTGAGCTGGCCCACGTACAGTGCTAATGCATGCAAGGAACGCCATGCCACGCAGGGGTGTCCCCTACATAGGGTAGCACCATGCACAAGTAGTGCACCCCGTAAGGAGAGCCACCCCATGTGAAAAAAGTACAGCCTGCCCAGGAGTGGTGCCGCACACACAGAGAGCTGATGCAGCAAGATGATGCAACAAAGAGAGACACAGATTCCCCATGCCATTGACAAGAATACAAGCGGACACAGAAGAGCACACAGGGAATGGAGACAGAGAGCAGACAATTGAGGGAGGGGGCAGGGGAAGGGAAGAGAAATAAATAAAAAAGAATATTTAACAATCAGCAGTGACTCCTGACTTTGCAGAGACATAGGCACTGGTGAGCGAAAATCACAAATGAACCTCCCACAGGACCTGGATGCCTCTGGATTAAGTTTCCCAACCCCAAAGCCTATTCAAGAAGCATCAAGCACATACTCAGCTGTAAGTACAAGTCAATTTAGTGAGGAAAACCACAGGATGGCAACCAGGGAACCCGGGGTCTTTTTTTGCGATCTGCTACCATAATACCAAGCTTCCATCATTTTAGCAAAAACCCTTCAGTTTCTCTTCCAGTAAAACATCAGATCAGTGATGATAATATTCTGAAAACCATGCTGAGCTGTGTTTTGGCCCCGTCCCAATTCCATTCTACCCTCAAGTAATGATGGTTATGAGAGGAGACTGGCCAAGGAAATCCTGTTCAAAAGCGGGGAAGAAGAAATACAGGTCTGGGCAATTCATGGTCTGAAGGGCTGGGGCCTGCCAAACATACAGCATTTCCTTTGTGCTATCCCTGTGGAGTCTGCGAGGCCCCACAGACACAGAAGCTACCGTGTTTCTTCATAAGGGTAACTGTTCCGTCTTCCTCTACTTGCCTGGGGCAAGGGAAGGTGTTTTTCTGCCCTCTTAGCTCTATACTGCTGACATACCCTCCAGGAACAGATTGGGGTCACAGGTTAATCCTTGCTCTTTCCAAAGTGCCTCAGCCTGTCGGGATAATAGGACTTCTCCAAAGAGGTGTGAAAGCTGCTGCCAAAGCTGTTTTACCTGCTGCTGGGCGGGCATCCCTGCTGGGGCCAGCTCCATGACTCTGGCGGACAGCTCAGCCTGGATGCTCTCCATGCCTTTGTACTGCTGACCTCGGTGAAGAGCCACTGTGACCAGCCTTCTGAAGCCTGCGCTGGCCGCCAGCTGCTTCCGGCCCTCCTCCATGCCAAAGAGCCACTCGGTCTCCCGGCCCTGGGGGACTGGAGAAAGGGACCTGGTGACAGCAAGTCCGAGGAAGAGTTCAAGCCCACAACCAACATGCCCCTCATAGCAGAGAGGGAGCCCTTGCCCAGGACCAGCATCCCTTCAAGTTGTGAGCCCCTGTGGGGCTATCGACTCCCCAGTGAGCCATACCCACGGCCAAGCAGCCTGTCACACCTGAGGCAGGACCTTGGGGTGGGTAAGAAGCGTAAACGAGTATGGAAAGGGAGGGAGGCAGGAACCTGGGTACCTGATGCAATAAAAACAGTACTGACACTTACTATGTGCCAGGCATTATTAAAAGCAGTTTACAAATATAAACTAACCGAACCCTCACACTAACACAAGGTACAGGTATTATTATTATTCCTATTTTACAAATGAGGAAGTTGAAACACAAAGTTATACTATTTGCCCCATGTTCACACTGTAATCCCAGTGACAAAGCTGGGGTTCAAACCCAGGTAGTCTGGCTGCAGAGTCTTTGCTCGTATCCATTGCACTATTTGTTCCCCCAGGTGGACAGCTGAGATTCCAAGGAATCTCTCTGGGAAAAATGGTTCACCTATCAGGAAACAAACTGCCAGCATGACCATACCAACACTTGCATTTGTCTAGAGTTTTCTACGTTTGAAAGCATACTATTTCTCTTGATCCTCAGATAAATCTGGTATCATTTACCCCTTTTAATAACAATGGCTAACAACATTTATGAAGTACTTATCACGTGCCAGGCACCATTCTATGAGCCTTTACACCTTTCACAACAACCACACAAGATAGTTATTATCACTGTTCCCATTTCATAGATGAGAAAACTGAGGCACAGAAAGCAAAAGTGATTTGTCCAACATCACCCCACCAAGAAATGACTGAGCCAGGAGCAGAGCCCAAGTAGTCTGATTCCAGAGTTCACTTTTTAAGCTACTACTCTGTACTGACTCTAAATTCAGAAGAGAAGCACAGCAGCTTCCCCAGGTCCTGCAGCTCTGAGGTTACAGAGCTGGGACTAGAACCCATGTCCTAGGTCCACTTGTTTGGTGTTGCTTCTATCACTCCATGCTACAAAGTGACAGAGCTCTATGCAATGTGTGATCTGCCTAAATTTATCTCTAGTATTTCTCTCTTCTTCCTACCAACCCCATTCTCGTACTTTATCAAGCCTCTGAAATGGAAGATGGGAAGGAGTAAACCTTGGTCTAAGCAGCTCTCACTCTCTGGAAGTACCACCCCTTGCAAGATAAAAAGAGCCAAGACAAACCCATCCACCAAAGCCCCAGCCCCAGCCCCTGTAAGCCAGCCCCTCCAGCCAAGAGAGGGAGCAATCCCAACTCACTGATGAAAATGGCAAAATGACTGTCCCTCGATGGTTTCACGGTGGGGCTGTCCACCACGTGGAGGGTGTAGCGTGGCTCCCCCGTGTCCCCATCGCACAAGTCCAGAGACACACTCCCCAGCCCGGCCTTGCGGCCCAGCTGACTGCACAGCCAGGCATACTGCTGCCGCTCCCGCACCGCCTCGGCCAGCTGCTTGGCACTCTCCAGCCGCACAGGCTTGCCCTGCTCCTGAGCACACAGCTCAAAGATCTGAAGAGCAGAGCCAGCGACTGGCCTGAACTTGGTCATGATGAAGGCAAAGACTGGCAGGGGGAACCGAGGCTCTGCTTCCAACACCTGGCCCTGGTTGTTGGCCACCTGGTGCACCCTCACCATCCACCCCTCCCGAGAGAAGTGACCCACTGCTTTCTTCAGGACGTGTGCCTGAGCCAGGGAGATGCAGAGGTAGCGACCGCCCACCTGCAGGACACGGCCAACCTCAGCCAGCACCCTGTCCACCTGCTGCAGGGTCTTCTCCTCCTCATCTGTCAAAACAGCATCCAGGGTGCCCTTGTCCAACACCACCTGGAATGAGGCATCGGGAAACGCCATCTGTGTCATGTCCATCTTCAAGAAACTCATCTGGGGCCGTCGACTGGCATTGCGTTCCTTCATTTGCTTGATGACAACATCACTGATGTCAATATTCACTATATCTTGATAGCCTACATCATATAACTGCTCACTCAACTCTGAGTTGCCACATCCAATCACCAGTACCTAGGGAGGAAAATACAACATGAGAAGGAGGGGATCAGGTCAAGACAAAGTTATATACTTAAGATACATCAAGAAATCAAGTCATGCCTTGGCTTTTGCACCTTTTCAGAACGCAGAGATGCCATTCTAAGGAAAGAACAATGAAACAGAGTTGATTTTAGGGCTCCATCTTTAAACACCACTGGTTAGAGGAACTCATTAGTAAACTTACATACAGTTACAACAACATAGGTTATGTGACAATAGACTTTGTGCTGCAAAAATGAACAAATCACGGGTGTTTATTTCTGACATAAGCCTTTATTACTAAAGAATGGAAAGGAAGTCTGTGACGGTTTGAAGCTGGATGGACCCAAGAAAATTATGCTTGTAAAGTTAATCCATTTCTGTGGGTGAAAATCAATTGTAGGTGGGACCTTCTGATGAGGTTACCTCATTTAGGGCATGGCCCAGGTTGGGTCTTAATCCTCTTACTGGAGTCCTTTATCAACGAGATGAAAACAGAGAAACAGCCAGGGTAACAGGAAGCTGAACAAAAAGAAGTCCCAAGAAGGGAGAGGCCAGCAGATGCTGCCATGTGCCTTGCCATGTGACAGGAATCCAGGATCGCCCCAGACGGTCTTCGGGAAGAAAGCATTACCTGATGATTCCTTGATCTGGACATTTTTCTCAGCCCCAGAACTGTAAGCCTGTAAGCTAGTAAACTCCCATCATAAAAAGCCAACCCATTTCATGATATCTACATTTCAAACTAAAACAAAAATCACAAGATCCAAATACAATAGTTATAGTTGAAATCTCCTGTTTCACTATTGAAAGCCTATGCCTGGCACAATTCTGTTTCCTCAATCACTCATGCCTTTGATTCCTCAGGCAATAAACTACATTGTGTAAGGATTCAAATGTCATTCCTTTCAGAGATTCCACCTTATGAAATCAGCTATTTTCTGAAGCCAAACTTAAAACACAGATTGTTGCCTCCTCCTCTGTGGGACACTCTTCCCTCAGCAATTTCCCACTCATCCTTCAAAATTCAGCCCAGCTGTCACCATCTCTGTAAAAGCAAGGCACAATTGTAACTGACAGTTAAGAATTAAATAATTACTGGTATTCTACTATAGACTTATTGTGATTCTAGCAATGGAAGAACTTTTATCATTGATGTGAAGGCAGTGGCAACTGGAGGTTCTGAGGGCAAGGAGAAGGAAAAAAAAGTGTAATGCGAGGGGCATTTTCGGGACTTGGGAATTGTCCTGAATGACACTGCAACAATAGATACAGGCCATTATATACCATGCCATAACTTACAGAATTGTGTGGGAGTGTAAATTACAATGTAAACTATAATCCATGCTTAGTGGCAATGGTCCAAAATGTGTTCATCAATTGCAGTGAATGTACTACACTAATGAAGGATGTTGTTAATGTGGGGAAGGGTGGGAGGTATAAGGAGTGGGGCATATGGGAATCCCTTATATTTTTTTATGTAACATTTTAGGTAATCTAAGCAGCTTTTAAAATTAATTTAATACATTTAAAAAACACACACATATAGGACTGTACAATACAAACAGGGAATCCTAATGTAAACTATGGACTATACTTAATAGTATAATTATAATAATATTCTTTCATCAGTTGTAATAGTTACCATACTAATGCAATAGACTTAGTATGATTTTTATTTTGACGTAGCATGTTCTGATTGCAGTGGATAACTGTCTGAAAAAGGCTGGTAAGGATGGCAGAGAAGGTTTTATGACATCGTGGGAAAATAAATTTCTAAATGTTTGCAGAAAATTACTGTTTGAACAAATGTTGAACCATGTTAGGTTATCAGGTATTGAAATGATGAGAAAGTTGTAAAAATACAATTTTGAATAACCCTAAAATTTAATTTAAAGACATGCCAATGTTGAGTGTCATAAAACTATCAGCCTCAAGTGACTGAGCTCTACCACAAGAGGTCTGGGTTCAATTCCTGATGCCTCTTAAGAGAACGAGCAAGACAGCGAGCTGACTCAACAAGATGATGTACCAAGAGACCCATAGAGAAAAACCTAATGAGAGACAAAACAAAGTGGAGGTGGCTCAAGCGATTGGCACCTGCATCAACAAAACTGTCACTATTTTCTGAGAAAGGGTCTGTGGAACAAAAAAGGTTAAGAACCCCAGCTCTAGACTTAACGTCGGGTTGTGTAAGCTTATTGTGATGGTAATTCTAGATTGAGCTCACCCTTGTTATGCTTACTATTGGGAAGGTGTATTAGTTAGCCAAAGGGGTGGTGATATAAAATACCAGAAATTGGTTGGTTTTGTTTTTTTAATTTATTTATTTATTTCTCTCCCCGCCCCCCCCACCCCGGTTGTCTGTTCTCTGTGTCTATTTGCTGCGTCTTCCTTTGTCCGCTCCTGTTGTCGTCAGTGGCACAGGAATCTGTGTTTCTTTTCGTTGCATCATCTTGTTGTGTCAGCTCTCCGTGTGTGCAGCGCCATTCCTGGGCAGGCTGCACTTTCTTTCACGCTGGGCGGCTCTCCTTACGGGGCGCACTCCTTGCGTGTGGGGCTCCCCTACGCTGGGGATACCCGTGTGGCACAGCACTCCTTGCGCGCATCAGCACTGTGCATGGGCCAGCTCCACACGGGTCAAGGCCTGGAGTTTGAACCGCGGACCTCCCATATGGGAGATGGGTGCCCTAACCACTGGGCCAAGTCCACCGCCAGGTTGGTTTTTATAAAGGGTATTTATTTGGGGTAGGAGCTCACCAATACCAGGCCATAAGCATATGTTACTTCCCTCACCAAAGTCTATTTTCATGTGTTGGAGCAAGATGGCTGACATCTGTGAGGGTTCAGGCTTCCTGGGTTCCTTCCTTCCTGGGGCTTCCTTTTCCTCTGTGTGCTTACTTCCTGGGGCTCCAGCTTAAGGCTTCAGCATCAAACTCCAACATCAAAATTCCAACATCAAAAACCCTCAACTCTGTCCTTTGTCATGCCTTTTATCTGCGAGTCCCCACCCACCAAGGGGCAGGTACTCAACGCCCTACTGCCGCAAGAGGTTTACTTGGTTAAGTAATCAAGTAAACCTCTGAATCCAATATAATCTCATATGCCCAGAGAAAAAGATCAGTTTACAAACATAGTCCAGTATTTCTTTTTGGAATTCATCAATAATATCAAACTGCTACAGAAGGTAACCACTGCATCCTCCTCTGCTTACTATGAATATGGAAAACTTTGTGACTGACCTTTACTCTCTACTTTCCTATCTTCTCTCTGAAAATGATTTTAACTTTGTAACTCCCCCTGGTTTGGGGCCCACCCCTAGCTTGTTCAATCCCTTAATGTTTATTAATGAAGAAACTTATGTTCAGCTCCATCTCAATTATTCATTAGCACCTTGATGTTATAAAATATTAGAATTTCTGCAAATTAGGGAGGAGGTTTTGGGGCTATGTAAAATGACTGACCTGCTTTGCTTGTGCAATAAAAAAAACCTTTTTCTCTCTTTGAAACCCCAGTGTTTCAGGAATTGTCTTTAAAGACACATCAGGAGAAATGAACCCACTTTTGCTCAGTATCACAATGAGAAGGCATAAGCTTTAGAACCAAAGTGTAAGTTCAAATCCCCATGTAACTACTTACTGCATGAGCGGTCGCTGGCAAAAAACAAACAAACGAACAAAATAAACCATGGTTCTCAAAGGCTCAGTTTCCTCATCTGTAAAACTCATATTCCCTCACTCACCTCAGATTATGAGAATCCAATAATCAAACATGTGCGCATGCTCACACACAGCACAAGGCTTGGCACACAAAGCTTCTTCCACAGGTGTTCAGGTTTCTACCGTCCTTCCTTCTTTACCTCCTGTTGAACCCCACCTCTACCAAATCTATTATTATTGTACTTCTCACGTTATTTTTGTACTTTTCCATATCTAATAACTGTCTCTACTTCTGGAATATATGCAGGGTTTACATGTTAGTTCTCTTGTAGCCTAAGGTCTCAGCACAGTGCTTTGGTACTCAGACTGGACTTTTCAAGCACTCACTCTACCAGTGGGGTTATTGTCTGAAGGATGCGCTAGGGGGTAAGGGGAGTGTCTATTATCTGAAAACCTTTGGGACACTATTTTAGCCAGAACAATGCACTGGAGTCCCGAAAATAAGGGCCCAATTAAGACCCCTTCGCCTGTCAGTGTCTATCAAGTGCAGTACTACTGTTACTAGTTCCCACCTTTCTGAGCACACACACGGGGCTACCGGGCCACTCTCCTTACCTTTTCTCTGGGCTTGATGTATTTGTGTAGCACCCCACACAGTTCCAGGTAGGTGCCGTACCATTCGAAAGATTTCTTTCCTCGTTGCTGGAAAAACTTCTCCCAATAGTCAACGGAACCAAATTCCTTGGCGCTTTTAGGTAAAAGATTCATGTTTCCACTGTCCAAGTTGCGTGTTCAGGACACGCTTACTTTCTCAGAGATACCATCGGAAAGGTTTATCCACACACAGGCTTCCGGACACTGCAGTGGGAATTCTCTGCACTGATAACCACCCACATTGATTCGTCCCCCACGCAAAGGCCAAAAGGAGGAGACTTACACGCCAAACGAAAGCGCGCGAGACCCTGAAGCTAAACCCACTCACCCTCCTCCCCGCGCGCAGTCCCCGCCCCACGTGGTGAACCCCTCACTTTTTTCAAAGCTCGGTTTTAGAACCCAGCAAGCATATCCGGGTTCGAAGCTTTGCGATTGGTCGGCCGCCCAGACCATCCCAACATCCCATTGGGCATAGATTTTTATTCCTGGCACCTCATTGGTTGCGACGCATTCGCCTCACGCTTTGCAGCTTTGTCGCAGGCTCTGAGCGTTTTATTGACGTAGGCGGGGCGGGGCCGCCGGGTCAGTCTTGGGGCGGAAGAGCCAGGCCACATTGAGCCGTCCTACCGCTACATTGAAAAAGTTTTCTCGAGTTTGGGGTTTTTCAGTCGCTGCAGAGAGCGCGCCCACTTTAGGGGCTCTGATTCTTTTGGTCTCGGAGACGGCCTCGTCGCTGATTTTAGAATTTTGGCCATGGATCCTACAAGAGCTGAATTCGGCCAGCGGAGGGAGCCAAAACGAGAAACATGACGATTAGAAGAAAGTAAGACGGAATGAGTGGAGCCAATCCGCTGTAAAAGAAAACTGCACAACTTAACCGTATTGTCGTTTGCACTCTGCAATCACACATGCCTTATTTTAGCCACTTTGCTTGTATAATTCAAGTTTAATTTGGAGGAAAATAACACAGGTGGAAATTTTCTGCACCAAAATAATAGGATTTTACTCTCAATAGTGTGATAATATGAGGTGTCTCCTCACCTCCACTCTCCTTCTCCCCTCGGTATGCAAAATTTAAGACTTTCATTTTGATAATCTGCCTCCTTATGTCATTCTGATATCTCTAAGTAGTTGCTGCTGCTTGTTTTATATTTACTGAATTTCCCTTACTTTCAGATGCTCATCTTATGCCAACAACTTGAGGTTTCTGTGAAGGGCGCAATTTTTGTTTTTTAAAGATTGAAATATGAGCATCATTGGGCCTTTCAGAGCATGATAAATAATAGGAACAATAACAGACTGAGAAGGACAAATAAGCATGGAGTTAAGCATCTGCAGAGGGGCTATTACAGATCTCACTAGCATAAATAGAAATAGACTTTTAGTAGTTAAATAGGCTAAAGTGGACTTAAACTTTGGCTTGAAAGATTAGTTCTCAAACTTTGGCATGCATCAGAATCACCTGGAGAGTTTGTTAAAACACAGATTCTTGGACACCATCCCCAGAGTTTCTGATTCATCAGGCCTGGGATCGAACTTGAGGATTTGCATTTCTAACAAGTTACCAGGTGATTTTGATGCTACTGGTCCAGGGATCACAATTAAGGACTATAGTTAGTATTAAGATTTTGACATATTCTTTCACAATTTGTAACAAATGTTTCACAACAATGCAAGGTGTTGGTGGTGGGTTGATGGATAGGACCCCTGTATGATGTCATACATATTTGCTTTGTAAGGTCACAACATTTATTATACACTTTTTGTTTATGTATGTTCATGTATGAATGATATACTTAACATTTTTTAAAGTAAAATAAAATACAATTAAGGGAGAAGTTAATAGTAAATGGTTCCAACTCTACAATTTTAATAAAACATTAATTAAAAAACCCTCTACAAGTCAAAGAAAATCTGCCTTCATGCACCCCTTGCTGGATTCACATTGACCCTATCTACCTAACTGGAAGGAGCCTCTAAGGTGGCTTCAGCTACTGCATCATGCAAGGTTTCCTAATGGGTGAGATGTGGGTTGTTTTCAGAAAGCATTTATTGAGAGCTGTGGTTACTACTTGAATTGCTACAATACCCGGGAAGCAGAAAAAACACAGCCTCTGCCCCCTCCCTCCCAAAGGCTTATTCAATTCAATAAACATTTGAATTGCCTAATGTTAACTTATCACTGTCCTAGAAGCTAGGGACACAATGGTAAACAAGACAATTACATGGGAGTCACATTAAACAATTAGAAAATTAACTTTGTAATTGGGATTGTGATGAGTACTCTGAAGAAGTGTACAATACCATGACAGCAGATACCAGTGAGACCTATCCCAATCTGGGGAATGGCCCTAGAAGGCTTCCCTGAGGGAGGGATGGAAAGATTCCATAATCTGCTTTGGTAAACACTACACACCTGAACTGGTTTCAAAACTATCAGCTTGACATACATAGGAACCAATAAGCATGTTCACCCAATGGAGGCCTCTATACGAACTTTTGGCTATCTCTTTTCCCTCTCTCTCCATGGTTCCATTAAGGGCATGATTGGAAAAGGCAATGAAAGCAATTCTATCATAGTCCAGGCTATGTCTCAGACCAAAAGGGTAAGTAATTTACTTGTTCCTATCTCCCTTCTGTGAGCCTAAGAAAACAGTAACAACCAGAGCACTTTAAAGCTGAAACATGCTAATATTTTAATATTAGAATTTGGCTCTAGGCTTTTTAAATATATCTGTAACATATTTCTTTTGAGATTTAATTATGAAATATAATTGATATGTTAGTATAGTTAATTTAAGCCAATAAGATGTTAAAATGCATTGTTTTATTAGGATAGGAGGTTGCCAGTATGATTTCAAATGCAAAATGAGTTTAGATAAAACCACTCAAAATTGTATTGTTTTCCCTAAAAATAAAAATCCAGAACTCTGGTTATATAATTTGCAGTTAGTCTTATTTAAGTGAAGCATACTGATAAGGTTTTGGTAACAATATTCAATTAACTGATTGTTGGTAAGAATTGCAAAATAAAGAATAGATAATTATTAGCATGTCCAACAATCTGTGGGCAGAGAATTGGAGAGAGCATAAACATGAAAGCAAAAGAGTGTGTTTGGGGTAGAGGATTGGAGTGGGAGGAGAGTAGCAGAAGATACAGCTAGAAATTGAGGTGAAGGTTTTGAGGAGTCTTCTATGCCAGGCTAAAGCATTTAAATTAACTCTCTAACAGGCCATAGGAAGCCACTGGAGGCCCTGAGTAATAGCAGTTGAAAGAACAGATGTGAGAGATGTTCTCAAGGAAAAGCTGAAGTGCTTGATGACTAATTGAATAGAGGGAATACAGTGGGTGAATCAAAATGACTTCCACATTGGCCACTGGGTGACTGGGGAAACAGTCTGTGGAAAGAAATAGGGAAGATGAAAGGGACTTCCTTAATAGGCTTGTTACTGATGGCAATTTAGAGGTCATTGCCCTAGTAGAATCCAGAGCCAGAGGGAAAAGTCAGTCCTCGGGTCCCCTCCCCATGCCTATCCCTTCTCCCATTCTGTCAGTAGGAGTATCCAATTAAGAGTTTGCAGTCCAAGACATGAAAATGCTTCTTGTGTGGGATTTGAAATTGGTTAAAGGGCATCTTTCCTTTGTGAACAGGAAGTGGCTCATATTATGCTGGAAACTATTTCATACTGGAAGTCATCTTTGCAAATCTGTTTTCCACTTTCGGAAGTTAAGCAATGAGTGGTTTACTGTGTCTTGGAATAATGGTAGGCAGACAGGCAGGCATGACATCCTAGAGTAATCCTGGACTGAATTATCAACCCTTCTTAAAGATTTTGTTATCCTGAGAGAGAAATCACAAACTTATTGGATCCCTAAGATTAGGATAATCATAAGAATATCTGTTTTAGTTTCTGTAGCACTTTGGGATTTACTAAGAATTTTTCTCATACATGATTTTGAGTTCACTGCAAGTTCAGAATTGCAAGGTTAATTCTTACAATGTCAGATTTGACACGACTAGGAGACCATGTCAGTCTTGCATAAGATTAGTAAATTCATATCACACCAGAAGATGATTACACTCTAATAGACACACGTGTGTGTGCAGGGAAAGAGAAATAGAGGTGAAACTCCAATTGATTGAAAATAAAATTAAACATTGATCTGTAGCTAAGTGAATTCAGCCATGCCGCCCTTTAGGTATTATATCTGATTACTGGGATTATCTTTTTTCTGTAGTTATTTAAGTTATTGCTGTGGACATGTGTAGGAGCATTGGCTCCCTGATATACATGGACTTAAAGGCATTTATATCCATCTTTATGGGTAAAAAGCAAAGGGTGTGTCATACATTGCAAGTTTTTTGCCTTTGAGCCAGTGGGCAAGAACATTTTGAAAGCTGGGAGCCAGGGAAGATGAGGGAGTGGTGCCAAGCACAATGACTTGTGCCTGGCGTGTTGGGCCTTGGAATGAGGATGCTCATGAGGCCCCGTTTTGGATCTGGTTTTTGTTTTTTGCAGCCTGGGTGGATAGTGGGAAATATTACAAAGATTGGTTGTTGCAATGTTTTCTCCATACTTTTATTTTATTAACTTCAGATCCTTTGCAGGGAAGGGGGGAGGGGTGGGGTGGAGAGAAAAAACCTCGTAGAACAATTTGTTTATCTCCTAAACTTTAGCACTCAGCACCCTCAGCCACGAGCATCTCATGTATCCCATTTTATTGGACGATCTCTGTCCTCAGGCCATAACAAAATATTTTCCACCATCTATTTAAAGGGATTTTAAAAACAATATATATTTTTTAATCACTTACTTAAGGGCTCCTGTGGTAGTGGTTGGATTACTAACAACGACAGGCTCCATCTGTTTTTTGGGTTTTTTTTGCAGAAAGCAAGAGAATAATTCTCCTTAGTCCAACAAAGAAGTTATGGTTATATATAATCCTGCTCTAAAACTAAAGCTGTTGTTTTCTTGCCATAAGAGAGCAAGAAAGATCTTTCCTAAGAAGAATTTTAAGTTAATTGTGCCAAAACTTTTATTCTTTAATCCAACTCATCTTCAAATTGTGTATCTTTATTCTCACTACTCTTAAATACAGTAGAAAAAATTTCCCAGTATGTGGAGATTTCATCCAAGCAGGAAATCAAGTGTTTGAAGACAACAGACAAGTGTCCTGTATTGGGTCGTGTCAGTATTTCTGGAGATAATATGCAGGATAGGGTACACCTGACTAAATTTACATCCCCACCATTTAGTAGGGAACTATTTAGCATAGAGGTTAAGGATACAGGATTTGGAATCAGAAAGATCTACCACTTTCTTGGTGTGCTGGATTAACACAAATGTCTTGACTTTGGGTCTGTTGCCTAATGATCTCCCTTCTTCTCTTGCCTGCCACAATCCATTTACCACACAGCAACCACAGTGATCTATGTAAGTCTTTTGTTTTATGTCACTATGGATTTCCCAATGCCTTCAGAATGAAATCTAGACTTGCAATACCCTAAAATTTCTCCATGATCCAGACCCTGCCTACTTCTCTAACTTCATCTCCTACCACTTCCCCCAAGCTCCAGCCACACTGCCTGCTCCCTCTCCCTCAAAAATAGCAAATTCTTTCCTACCTAGGTTTTGCTCTGAAAGACTCTTCTTTTTGCTTTGTGAATGGCTGGTTCCTTCTCATACTTCTAGTGTTAGCTTAATTATCATCTCCTTAGAGAGACCTCCCCTGACAATTCTACCTGAAATAGATTCCACTGAATTTCAGTTTCAGCCACTTCTTTGTTCCTTTCAAAAACACTTATCACAATTTATAATAATGTAATTTATTTATTTCTGTCTCTCCTGCTAGAATATAAATACTATGAGGACAGCAATGTTGTTTTATATTTTAAATCATACACTGATACATACCATTAGTACTGGGCACACCAAAGAAACCCAAAGTTGTTTATTTTCCTGAATGAACAAGTGAAACAATGCAAAATAAGAATTGTTTCTGCCTTATGAGGTTGCTGTGAGAATTAGGTGCAGTAATGCATATGGCACAGGGCCTGACAGTAAGAATTCAACCATTATTTTTAGGGCATCACATTTTGATAGTACCAGACAGTAAAAGTTTGATCCACCCCTGAGATTCTCAGACATTTCTGAGAATAGTGCAAAGGCACTGGAAAAGACAAAGCCACGTGCATATTAGTACATAAAATACCTATAGTCTAGCCAAGAAGTATAATCTTGCTGATGAATAGGCTCTCTTTCATATCTTGGACATATATCCAGCAGGAGTTCTTTGGCCTTTGCTTGTAACCTTCCAGGTATCTCCAGGGCTATCAACACACAGTGGAAGAGGATGGGATAATTTAAAACAGGAATTCTAAATCTAGGGACACTTAGGGGTCTGTTTTAGTTTGCTAAAAAGCTGCTGGGAGCAGTATACCAGAAATGGGTTGGCTTTTACAATGGGGATTTATTAGGTTAAAAGCTTATAGTTCTGAGACTGTGAAAGTGTCCAAATCAAGGTATCATCTGGAGATCCTTTCTTCCCCAGTTGCAGCTGTGGGTGATCAGCCACATGGCAGCATCTGCTTATCTTTCCCCTCTCCTCCTGGCCTCGTTGCTTTCAGCCTCTGGCTAAAGTGGCTTTCTCTCAGTTTCCATGCTCTGTTGCTTTCAGCTTCTGGCTCCTGGGGCCTGCTCTATCAACTTCTAGGTTCCTCTCTGCCTCTGCAGCTTTTTTTTGCTTCAACTTTTTATTCCTCCGTTTATAAAGGACTCCAGTAAGAGGATTAAGACCCAACCTGGTGGAAGCAGATGTGGCTCAACTGACAGAGTGTCTGCCTACTGTACAGGAGGTCCAGGGTTCAAACCCAGGGCCTCCTGGCCCGTGTGGTGAGCTGGCACATGTGCAGAGCTGCCGCACGCACGAGTGCCATGCCACACAGAGGTGTATCCCCATGCACAAGGAGTGCGCCCAGCAAGGAGAGCCACCCCACGCAAAAAATGCAACCTGCCCAGGAATGGCACCACACACATGAAGAGCTGACACAGCAAGATGATGCAACAATAAGAGACACAGATTCCTGGTGCCACCTGACAAGAATGCAACTTGACACAGAAAACACAGTGAATGGACACAGAGAGAAGACATGGGGGGAGTGGGGCAGGGAAGGGGAGAGAAATAAATAAAATCTTAAAAAAAAAAAAAAAAGACCCAACTTGGGTCATGCAATCTAATCAAAGGCCCTTAACTAAAGTAATTTAATCAAAAGACCCTACCTGTCCCCCTCTCCCCCCAAAAAATCAGTAGTTAAAATTTTTTTTAAAAGTCCCACCTACAATTGGTTCATGCACAAGAATGTGTTAACCCTAAGAACATGATTGTCTGGGGTCCAAAGGCTTCAAACTGCCACAAAGTCCATGGATTGGATTCAGGGATCTGTGAACTTTTACATCTTTATTTTCACTAACTTCTAACAGAAATTAAACATCTCCTTCTATTATAAATTTAGGTAGAACAAACATAAACATAAAACCTTTGTCCTAACAGTACCTGTGATGTTACCAGTAAGAATACTAAGATTTTTATACTACATTAAAAGTTTTTAGATATCTTGAAACACTATTATCCTTGTTACTAATTCAATCATGGTAGATGTTAGGCCTACAACTAGATTTTGTTAGTAAATGAGTTAATAAAGAAGTACATATCTTAATGTATCACAAATTTTGCTTTTTAAGTAGTTTGATAACATTATTTCAATAAATAATTCTGGCTATTTTACTTTGATGCATTTAGAAACATTAGTCTAAGACGAAGTCCATAAACTTCAACTGATAGCCAAAGAGGCTTTTGGTATATAATGTGTTAATTAGGCATACTACCTGTCACTTAATAGGAATTCCATGATAAATTTATTTTCCTATATTTTTGGTTCTGCCTTAATCTGCAATTATATAAAGAAACCAGAAAGGCCAGTTTGGTTCTTAAGGAAAACTTGACTATATTTTTAACAAAATGTTTTTAGGGAAAGACAGTGTTTTCTTTAAATTTCATATTCTGACGAAAGTTTGTAATCTATTTATTTAAGGTATTCTGATGACATCATCCCATTCCTTCTAAATAAATGCTCATATCACTTGTGACCAAAGCCCCTAAAGCTGGGAGCTATGATAATGGATCCCTTGTGATTTGTGATGTCATTTTAACTCTGTGAAGTGTAACTGTGACTCTGACACTGACTTTTTGTTGATTATATTTTGGGGTTTGAAATGAGTGTCAGCAGAGAATGCAGAAATTCCTTTGCTAAAAAAAAAAAGAGATTGAAAACAAAAACATTCACAACTCTAATAAAGAGAAACTGCAATAACATGTTTTTATATCATGCAAGATTTATGATTAATACAGCCTATCTATGTATATATATACATACATATATGAACATAAAGTAAAAGGAGATCCTCCTTGTCTTCCTACTTATCTATGACATTTGGCAGAAAGGAAGCTGGCCCAAACATTTCTGATTAATACTGATTAAATGTGTCAGTTGCCAGGACCTCTTCTCACTCCTGTTCACATTCTATTCAGAAGTCTATTAAAAGTCATGTTGAACTCTGACTACCCCATTGTATCGGGGAGGACATTAGCAACTCTCCTTTCTTGAAACCTTTCACTCCCATTGACCTGTGTAGTTACTGGCAAAGTAATTTATCTCTTTAAAATACTTTAAGAGTGACTTCTGTATACTTCTGCTTTCAAAACTAATGCGGCTCATATCCCTGAAAACACAGTGCTATGTTTTAGTTAATATATTTATTGCAGCAGGTCTTTAGTCATTATTGCCATGAAAATTTTTTCATGAAATTTCACAAAATCCTTTAAGCTATTAGTATTAGCTTTTTTCTTTTCATGGGGTGATACTGTTAATTTATGAAATATTTACAGCATTTACAAAAAGCAAGAGAATAATAAATTTCTTATACTTACAAAATTCATACATTATATATTAAAAAAAAAAAAACCTAATGTGGCAGATTGAAGTAGACCATTGCTCCCTTAATAACAAATAGAAAATCCAGATAAATACCAAAAAGATCTCTTTCAAGCAATTGAGGAACTGCAGAAGCAGCAAGACTGGAGGGGACAGGATTCCAGAGAAGGCAGAACTACAAAAAGAGAGCCGACATTTTCCAGCTGCTTTTTTCCTGAGGTTGACTGCAGATTTTGGATACAGAGCAAGAAACTAAGGATCTGGACATTGTCTGGGTGAAGGGCCCCTGCCCTTCAAGTCATTCTTCCTTCAATTTGTCCCTTCTCTGTCCCTTTCAGTCCAGGTTGGCAGTAATTCTGCTCATACAATTAGGCAAAAACTTGTCATGGTTTGTGTGAAGTTTAAGTGGGTCCAAACCAGCAGACATTAGAACTTTCCACAGATCCTTTCTAGATAACTGCATTTCTAATCCTGATTTCCACTGAAATGACTGACTTGATACAGATACAGGCACACCCTCCTTAGCAAAAAGTTGTTGCGTTCAACCCTCACATGGATCCCAGAACTCTAGGAACTCACTTCCCAAGAGTCCCGGGAGGACCCTGACAGAGCCACTTCTGGCCCTAGGCTCAGAGCACACTATCTGGATAGGCTGAGAATTTTCAAAATCATCAACTTTTGATTCCTTTGTGCTTAAAGTTTCTCAGCTTTCCTTTGAGTTTAATTTGCAGCTTTCCTCTTGCATTTTACTATAAGCTTCAGGGAGAAACCAGGTCGCACCTTTCATACTTAGCTTGGAAATTTCCTCAACTAAATATCCAAGTTCATTGTTTCCAAGTTCTGCCTTCCATCCAACTTCAGAACATAATTCTGTCAAATTCTCTGCCACTTTATAACAAGGATTGCTTTTCCTCCAGTTTCCAATAATACATTTCCTTCTAAAGCCTCAGCAGAGGTACTTTTAAAGTCCGTGTTTCTCCTAATGGACTCATCAAAACAACCCAGGCATTTTCTAACAAAGGCTTCACAGTTCTTCTAGTCTCTATCCATTACCCAATTTCAAAGCTGTTTCCACATTTTAGATATTTGTCAAAGCAGCACCTGTCTCCAGTACCAAAAACTGTTTCAGTTTCCCAGCTGCTAAAACAAATACCATACAGTGGGTTGGCTGAACAACAGGAGTTTACTGGCTCATGGTTTCAGAGATTAACAAGCCCATGTATCAGTCAGCCAAAGGGGTGCTGATGCAAAGTGCCAGAAATCTGTTGGGTTTTCTAAAGGGTATTTATTTGGGGTAGAAGCTTACAGCTACCAGGCCCTAAAGAGTTCAACTCAAGTCCAACTCAGCTTTTGTTGAGCAAGATGGGGGGCAATGTCTGCGAGCGTTCAACCTTCCTCTTCTTCTTAAGGCTCCATGGACCCAGCTTCTTCCAATATCAGCTATAGGCTGGGATAAGTCTCATCTCTCTCCCAGGACTCATTTCTCTCTGGGCTCAGCTGCTTTGTTCTTTCCACAAAGTCAGCTGTAGACTATCAGGAAAACTAGTCTCTCTTCTGGGGCCTCTGCCATGTCTGTTAGAGTCTTCTCTTTCCCCATGTATCTGTTTCTCTGTGTGTTTATTTCCCAGGGCTCCAGCATCAAAAACTCCAAATACCTCTTTTTTTTTTTTTTAAAGGTTTATTTATTTATTTAATTCCCCCCCCCCCCCCCCCCCCGGTTGTCTGTTCTCTGTGTCTATTTGCTGCGTCTTGTTTCTTTATCTGCTTCTGTTGTCGTCAGCGGCATGGGAAGTGTGAGCGGGGCGCCATTCCTGGGCAGGCTGCACTTTTCTTTCTCGCTGGGCGGCTCTCCTTACGGGTGCACTCCTTGCGCGTGGGGCTCCCCTACACGGGGGACACCCCTGCGTGGCGCGGCAGTCCTTGTGCGCATAAGCGCTGCACATGGGCCAGCTCCACACGAGTCAAGGAGGCCCGGGGTTTGAACTGCAGACCTCCCATGTGGTAGAGGACGCCCTAACCACTGGGCCAAGTCCGTTTCCCTCCAAATACCTCTTCTGCCATATTATTTTCTCTGTGAATCCCTGCCCACCACATCCTACTGACTTGGCCCAATCAAAGCCCTAATAATAATTTAATCAAATAAAAGTAACATCTCTCAAGTTAATACAATCTAATATGCCCAGAGGAACAGACCAGTTTACAAACATAATCCAATATCTATTTTTGGAATGCATAAACAATGCCAAACTACTACAGTCTACTTCCTCCCAGTGTTGGTATCTTCTGGCAATCTTTGGGGTTCCTTGGCTTTTCCGTCACACAGCAATGCACGTACTGTCATCTTCTTTCTCCCCAGGTTCCACTTATTCCAGCCTCTGGCTGCTCCCTGTGGTGTCTTCTCTGAGACCAATTTCCTTTGTTTATAAGGACTTTAGCCATATTGGATTAAGGCCCACCATCATCAGTTTGGGCACATCTTAATAACATCTTCAAAGGTCCTACTTACAAGACCATGTGTTGGGACCTGAACATATCTTTTGTGGGGGACATGATTCATTCCCTAACACTAGGGTTAGTTATATATTGCATGTTTCACACCTGAATCTGCCTAACAGTAAAACATGTATTATAAGCAAATATGATGATGAATCCAGAGTCTCAGAAGAGATGCTATGGAATTAAGTGGTAAAATAATTACTTTTTTAAAAGGGGGAGAATGGATGCTTTGTTAAACTCAAAACCAGAGCCAGAAGGGAAACTACTTTATTATTAATGATTAAAAATAGACACAGGGGAGCAGATGTGGTTCAAGCAGTTGGGTGCCTGCTTCCCACATGGGATGTCCAGGGTTTTGTTCCCAGTGTCTCCTAAAGAAGACAAACCATGAGCAGACATTGAGAAAACACAACAAGCAGATATTGAGCAAAACATCAACAATGAGCAGACAATGAGCAAACAATGAGAAAAAAAAGAGCAGGGAACAGAAGTGGCTCAAGTGGTTGGGCAGCCCCCTCCCATATAGGAGGCCCCACATTTGATTCCCAGTACCTCCTAAACAGAAAACAAGCAGACAACAAGCAAAAAAAATGAGCACAAACAATGAGAAAAAACAACCAGCAAAAACAGAGGAGGGAGTGTGTGATGTGGGGGTAGGGTGGAATAGACATGAAAAAATATACAAATGTGAGACCCACAACAATATAGGGAAAAACTGGACATAAAACATGGAAAGCCATGGATGATTCAGAAAGTTGTTTTCCAGTTAACACCATTATTATCCTTATTATTATTAAATAATTTTACTTTCTCACCCTTTATGAGTATAAGACAGACAGTATTTCTAGGAAATATAGACTGTGAAATTAAAATGCAATTTCAGATGTAATGATGAGGTGGAATGACTGTATGGAATCCCAACATAAATATTTTGTAAAGATAATGATATTGACTGATGAGGTTTAAAGTAATCAAACTGCCTCCCTGTTTCCTTTCATTTTTTTTTCATTTATTTTTATGTCACACATTTTCATTGTTTGTATTCTTTTTCCCTTCTGTTGACCAGATATGTTGAAATAAAATCAATGCCAATAGGCCAAACTTTTGCTAGTAGTAAATAATACTAAACAGCACAGAGAAAAGGGAAAAGCAAATCTATAAAAATGAAATAGGAAATTTCTTATCTGTAAGGCCATCAAAAACTTTGCAAATATTATTTCCTAAGAGCTTGTGATATTCTTAGAAAATGACAAGGAGGCAAGAGATTATTCCTTCCCTTTTGCAGCCTGGGAAGTGAAACCAATTTTGACGAAGTGAGTGACTTCGTGAGGGTCATTAAGCAAGCAAATTGCTTCTAGGATTCCCATGTCCTTGGAATGCTAAAATACTTTCTCTTGCTTCACCTCTCTTATATTCTTTTTTCTCTTGTCTTTTCCTCCCATTCAAGAGCAAACTTTTGAAAATTAGAATCAATTCAACAAATATTTATTGCCTGTCTGCTCTGTCCAGGAGTCAAAAACATAGTCCTTAATTTAAAGGAACAGTCAAAATCATGAAGTAAGACTGGATCTTTTTTTTTTTTTTCAAAGATTTTATTTATTTCTCCCCTCACCCCCTTATGCCCATTGTCTGCTCTCTGTGTCCACTTGCTATGTGTTCTTCTGTGTCTCCTTGTATTCTCATCAGCTCTGGGAACTGATCCTGGGACCTTCCAGAGTAGGAGAGAGGCAATTACTCTCTTGTGCCACCTCAACTCTCTGTTCTGCTACATCTTCTTTTCTCTCCTGTGTGTCTCTTGTTGCATCATCTGGCTGCACCAGTTCTCCACATCAGCCAGCACTCCTGCGTTGGACGACTTTCCCATGCTGGGCAGCATTCCCATGCAGGGCAGTACTCCTGTGTGGGGTGGCATTCCCGTGTGGGCCAGCACTCCATGTGGGCCAGCTTGCCATGTGGGCCAACTTGCCCTCATCAGGAAGCCCTGGGCATCAAACCCTGGACCTCCTATATGGTAGATGGGAGCCCAATTGGTTGAGCCACATTCATTTCCTATGAGCCTGGATCTTTACAGCTGCTGAACTATCCTTTTATTTATTCTGCTAAGACTTATTGAACAAGGGAGTGCTCGAAACCTCCCCCATTTTCTTTAAGCTCTCAACTTCAATACTGATTCCTTGACACTTGGCAAAAGATCTTGCTTAACTTTTTCTTTTACTCATAAATTTTATTCCATAGTCATCCCCCCCCCCCCCCCACCTCCTAACAACAAAAGCTTGGAAAGAGCTATTTTATTGTCACATTAAATAAAGAGATCATCATGTTACAGACTAATATTGTTTGGACAAGAGTTCTTCTTGCTCGACTTTTTACTAAACATTTTAAGGCTACTTGATGAAAGTATTTAACTTCATTTTTCCATTTCAAAATCTGTATCATAATCATCAACCACTTCCTTCTTTCTGGCTTCCAAGAAAAGATCATCTCTTCATTTTGTTAGAGCTGTCCTCTTGCTCTCAAACCTTGGTCATCCCTCCTCTTCAGGGACATTGCCCCATCATTGTTTCTTTTTTGACATGGATTTTCAATCTCTCCCTCATCACTGGCCACTTTCTTCCCATATGTAAACACAATTTGGCTATTTCTGGCTTGGTACCTTAACCTCACTAGTGTGTCAAGCTGCAACTTGGTCTTCCTTTTCCCCTTTAATAATTAAAGTTCTTGGAAAAAGAATCTATACTTTGCTTTCCACTAAAAATTAAACTCTTACTATATGACTTCCACTTCCATAATGTTACAGAAACACTTCTCAAGGATAAATGGTCCGTTATTAATGACCTATGAATCAACAAATCTAGTGACTCTTTCTAGCCTTTATCCCCTCCTGCCCTCACCATACTTTCACTGTTTTTGATACTAATGACCACTCCTCCCTCATCTTGTTACACTGCCTTGTTTTCTCTGTTCTCTCATCATTCTAACCACTTTTCATTGACTGCTCTCCATTCTCTTACACCTTAATGCAGACATCCCCCTAATTCCTGTACTTTTCTTTATGTATGCTCTTCCTTGGAGTCTTCTTCATAGGGATAATATTAAAGCTGAGGGGAAGGGTGAGGCCTCCAGAGAAAAGTGCATATAAAGAAAAGGACAGACTTCACACACTTGGCTGTATTCTCATGGGTTTCACTTAGTCAACAAGAGAGGTGGAAGAAATAGGTCAGTGCTGTCTTAGCAATGGCTGCATTCCTCATCTGAGGCCATAGCTCCTACCAGACAGCAGCCCCTCCTTCAGCTATGGCTCTTGCCTTGTCATGTTCCTCCGATTGCTAGTCCCAAGGTATATCAGCATCCTGAGATGATTCTGTTTGTGCTTTTAATTTATTGCCAAACTTTAACCAGTAATTCAATTTGATATTGTAGATCATCTTAAGAAATTCTATTTGCTAAATTATATACATACATACATACATACATACATATACTTATATACATATATACATATTTCACTTGACTATGATTTAATTGGTTCAGTTTTCAATAGTTGCTTAATTTTGTGTTTTGGTGTAAAATTGTGAGCTCATGGAGGATAGTAAACACTGTTTACCCTTTTCATACCCCCAGACTTTAACAGAGTACCTGTCACACATATCTGATGGGTGAATTTATTTACTTTTATTTAGCACACAAGGTTAATATCCATCTTCAAGAGAAATTAAATTTGTGCTCCATATATATACATATTTTTTTTTAAGATTTATTTATTTATTTATTTCTCTCCCCTTCCCCCCCCCCCCACCCTGGTTGTCTGTTCTCTGTGTCTATTTTCTGCGTCTTCTTCTTCGTCCACCTCTGTTGTTGTCAGCGGCATGGGAATCTGTGTTTCTTTTTGTTGCATCATCTTGTTGTGTCAGCTCTCCGTGTGTGTGGCACCATTCCTGGACAGGCTGCACTTTCTTTCGCGCTGGGCGGCTCTCCTAATGGGGCGCACTCCTTGCGCGTGGGGCTCCCCTATGGGGGGGACACCCCTGCGTGGCACAGCACTCCTTGTGCACATCAGCACTGCACATGGGCCAGCTCCACACCGGTCAAGGAGGCCCTGGGTTTGAAATAACATATACTGATCATTAGGCATAATGCTTGGGAAAAAGTAGGAATTTAATAAATGGTAGCCATTTTTAGCTTTCAGAGAAGAGGTAGTAAAATAAATCAATTCACTATATCATTAGGGTATATTACTACATTTTTCTTCCATGCTGCCATCTTTGTGGGAGCCAATTTCTCCAAGATAAAATCCTTGTAATATATTACATGAGAAAAATTAGAAAAAAGGCATCTCTGTATCCTACAATATCACACCTAAAGTTTCATGAACAAAGCATAAGGACATTCCCATTAAATACATATGTATATATAAGTGAAATTAAACTACAGAAGTTGTTAACCAACCAGACACTATTTAACCCACTTGCTGTGTTACTCATTAGTCTCCATTCTCTTTCTAAACCATACTCACTGATGCAACAAAGGACATAACTGGGACCATTGAATATGGGATGCTATATTAGAAAATAATATTGTGTAAATGTAAAAGCTTGCCCATTTGACAATTGTGGGTTTTTTTTAAGATTTATTTATTTTTTAATTTCTCTCCCCGCCCCTGCCCCCATTGTTTGCTCTCTGTGTCCATTTGCTGTGTGCTCTTCTGTGTCTGCTTGTATTCTTGTCAGCAGTACTAGGAAACTGCATCTCTTTTTTGTTGTGTCACCTTGCTGCTTCAGCTCTCCATGTATGCAGTGCCACTCCTAGGCAGGCTGCACTTTTTTGCATGTGGGGCTCCGCTACACAAGGGACACCCCTGCGTGACATGGCACTCCTTGTGCGCATCAGCACTGTGCATGGACCAGCTCATCACACGGGTCAGGAGGCCCTGGGTTTGAACCCTGGACCTCCCATGTGGTAGGTGGATGCTCTAACAGTTGAGCCAAATCTGCTTCCCTGACAATTGTACCTTGAGTTTGAAAATAATGCCTTTGTTCTTAAGCAATACCAGCTGAGGTATTCAGGGGTAAAAGGGCATGATATTCGTAACTAAGTCTCAAATAATGTGAGGGAAGGAGATGATATATTTAGAAAGAAAGAATTTGGAGAGAGCTAATAAAGCAAATGAGGCAAAATATTAACAATTTCCTTGGGTTAAGTCACATAAACTCTCTAGCCATCTGTTTCTGCATTTGCTTGGAGAAAGAGATAGGGCTGAACTACACAGGTTTTTCTCTTTCCAAGTAAGGGATGAAATTCACTTAGGGGCTACAGCCAGCATTTTAAAAAAATGTTAATGTCAAGGAATCTCAATAAATGGCTTACCAGAGTTCTTTGCATTTACTTTTTGTAAGTTTGAGATTGTTGTTTCAAAATAAAAAATATAACTAACACCTCATATACCCAAGGCCCCCTGAACATGTGAGGCTAATGGGTTAATATGATACTCTGTGCATTTCTTATCCAACCAGTTGAAGTGTTTATGAAGAGTCAATTGTGTTTATACTCCATAGTATTTATGCCTCTTATTATACTTAAGGAATTTAATTAAATATTTACTGAAATATGAGTACATATAGAAACTTATTGTTTCTACAAAAGCTAAATTAATATAGGTGAGCGACAAACAAAAATCACTGCAGAATTAAGTATGAGTATAGATAAGAAAAGTTTGTAAAGCTCTGGGGGAAAATGGTACAAAATTTAGACAGAATTTTTACTCAGATTGCTTGAAAGGTGTCTTACAGTTCTTGCTTTACTTTGAAGAAAAGGAAACTGGAATCATTAACAATGCAATTTATATTACAAACAATTTATATTACAAACAATGACCAGCAGATTCATGCTCATATAAAAGGTGTTCGCCCTACATCAGAATATTAGTGTGTGAATGTATAATTATACATTTAAGTCAAAATAAAAGTTTAAAGTATATAGTTGCCATTTTTATGATGTATACTTCCTGACTTCTAAAATAAGCTTACAGATCCCAAGATTCATGGAAAAGAGGGTCTCTACCATAGTTTTTTTTTTTAATTGAAAAAGTGGTACAAATATTAGAAATATCCAAATGTTACAAAATGGCATATAAGAAAAGGCTTCTTTTCCATGCCAGACTCCCTGTCCTCTTGTTCTACATGTGTATTTGCATGTGTGATGCTCAGAGGGAAGCAGAGTAGACACATTTTTGTACCTTGCTTATTTTACCTTACAACATATCACAGGTATCTTCCAAGTTAGCACATGTAGATGTATGTTGTTAATTTTAATGTCTGTACACTATACCACTGAATGGATATACCATAACTTATTTCAGTAGTTCCCCATTGCTGGACAGTTAGGTTCCTTTTCTTTGCCTTTTTCTTTTTTTCAATCTTGCTATTACCAAATACTGTAAAGAATATCTTATAGAATACCTTATACAACTTTTGTAAGTAAGTCTTTTGGATATATTTTAGATGTGGAATTGTTAGGTCAAAAGGAACTTCACTTAAAATTTTGACATACATTGTCATGCTCAACTTAAAAAAATTGTACCAATTTATAATCCCACCAACAATGTGTAAAAATGCTTTTTCGTTCTCCCCACTCCCATTCTCTACACACACCCAATACCATGTTAACAAACTTTTTGATCTTTTGTCATTGAGGTAATATAGCCACTGGTGACAGTGGTTTTATCTGTAATTGTAGTTATTATTTTTAACTTATTCCTTTACTTGTTATTATAGTTATCTTACGTTAACTGAGTGATTTATAACATTACTGCAATCAGATGCTTCCCTCAAACAGTTTCTGCAGGCACCCAAGTCCATGCCTGCACTGTGACCAAAATAACCTAATAAGGCTGTAAGAGCATGACTATATAACTGCTGACTACAATGATTTAAGATTAAATTATGCTGTTACTGCTGCACTGTTACTGCTGACACTAGCCCATTTACCAATATCTTTCACTTTATGTATTTCCTTCATTTGTAGTCATTATTTTATATCAGCTGAATGATTTATTACCATGCTCCCATGGCCCTGCATAACAGTCAGTTAACTCAAGGACTTCTCAGGCCCACTGTTTTAGTCTGCTAAGCTGCTGAAAGCAGATACCATAAAATGCTTTGGTTTTAACTATGGGAATTTATTAGCTTACAAGCTTACAGTTTTGAATCCATGAAAATGTCCAAATCAAGATAATGGTTTCTTCCTGAAGACCAGCTGCTGGTAATCCTGGACTCCTCTGTCACATGGCAGGGCATGTGGCAGTGTCTGCTGGTCTCTCCCTTCTCTTCCAGATTTTGTTGCTTTCTGCTCCTTGCTTTCGTGGCTTTCTCTCTCTTTGTCTGAATTTCATTCTCTTATAATGGATTCCAGTAAGAGGATTATGACCTACCCTGAATGAAGTAGGTTACATCTTAAGTTAAGGTCCTACTCATCAAAAGATCTTACTTACCATGAATCCACACCCACAGGAATTAATTAACTTTAAGAACATGCTTTTCTGGGGTACATAACAGCTTCAAACTACCATACCTGTGCTTACCAGTTATCTCAAGGACTTCTCAGGCCCTTGCTTATTCCCTACTGACCATAACTAGAAAGACAGTCAATCATAATAAGTCAACTTAAATCCTTAATTTGAATGTATATACAACCAATCACAATGTGACAATGTAGAATGTATCATTAACCCCATCTCCCTTTAATTCCATAAAAACCCTAAGCTACTAACTCCAAGACAGATTTGAGCCTGCCTCCTATCTCCTTACTTGGTCACCTTGTAATAAAGCTCCTTCTCTCTTTGAAGTGTCACAGTTGTTCTTTGTGCACATCGGGCAGCAAGCCCACTTATTTGGCAACATTAACACAAAGGATCAAATTGTTAAGTCAGGCTCACACAAGTCAGTTATCTTACTCAGTATAATATTGGTAATAATTTCAAACATACAAGTAATTGGAAGGCACAGACAACAGAGAGAGGTCTCTTGACTCTTTGTGCATTTCCTTGGCTCCTTTCTTTCTACATCAGATGTACCCTGGCCCAACAGATGAGGTTTCTAAGTAAGGTGTGCAGTCACCTCACACAGAATGAGCCAATGTAATTATGAAACATCTCTATTTTATAATTAGTTACATAGCTTTCATGTCACTTCCCCATCAATCCACATAGATTCCTAATGTGTTTACTATAAAGAACTCTAGACAAGGAACATCCTGCTAAAGTAATTCCTAAATATGTACTCTCCTGCTAGCAAATATCATTAGTTTGTTTGCCAGGAGGTCTGTTATTAGCATATTTATAAGAAGATTAGACTACATCATCTGCTTGCTTTCTTTCCCAGGAGTATTCTCCTATAAAGGGAGTTAATGGTTTGCAGATCTGTTGTTTACCTCCTTACTTCCCAGTCATTCATACATGAAAAGTGTTGTCTATCAATTTTGTTGTTCATGTAATTTCATTGTTATTCTAATTTACATTTACGTGAAGGTAAACATTTGTTCAGATGCTTGTAACTGATTTGTATTTCTTTTTCTGCCTCACAGGATGAGACAAGAGCAACAAAATATTGAAAGCTGGAAGTAGATGAATCAGTGGTGATCACTTTAGCAGACTTGAGAATCAAGATTCCTAAACAGTTCATAAAGCAACCTGATTTACATAGCAAACCTGCAAAAGGCTCAGAAATTGGCAGCACCAGCTAACTCTGGAGAGGGGATAAAGTGGGCTAAAAACAGGAGGAATGATGGAAAGTCTGTTTAAGAACCAGTCAGATGTTCAACTTCCTTTTGCAATCTCAGCAGAAGCCCAGATATTTAGTCTTATTTTCAGTAAAACATAGGATCTCTGGCTAAGAGACACCAGGCTCAATTAAGGATGAGGTTCTTAGGATAACTGGAGTTCAACAAAGAGAAATAGGGAAGGAAATAAAGAAGAATTCAAGTTGATGAGACTGGAACCCAGCTCTGACTCCAAGCCCAGTCTATTAACTGATATTTATTTGATCAATATTAAAATTTCTGGGCATTTCCTAAGCTGTCCCAAATGTTGGGAATAATCAAAGGGACTTGCATTCCTTTCCCCCAAGCAATCATAACAAAATAATAGGCAGAACTAAAGAATTATGGTAAAAACAAACAAAAACTAAAACTAAAAAACAAAGGGAATGAATTATTCATAGAAACTATGCAATGAAATACTCATGCAGCTCAATGATCATATTATATTGCTTTAAGTTGCCAGTGTGCATGGGCTGAGGCTATAATTGGCTAAAGCCATAACTGGCTGAGGAACCAAAGCAGAGAAGCCCCCTCCCCCAACCCCATAGAGAAACAAAGGCAAGGATATAAAATCAAGTGTAGAAGGAAAAAGTTTTTGGGTATCCTGTGGAATCTGGAAAACTATAAGAAGCTTCATTCCAGATGGGCTGTTTCAGTCCAAGTCAACCTGACTCCCAAATAGTAGACGGCTGGAAACTGAGGCTTAGTGGTCTCCAAAGAGAGATGTGCTGTTTCCATGGCTACGCTTTTAACATAGGAATGCAGCAATTAAGCCTTTCCGGTCAACAGGACAAAGCTGTCTGGGGCAGGGAGAGAAATAGGAGCAAACATACCTTGCAGTTTGAAAGGAATACTAAATCTTTGTACTCTGAGATAAGTAATTTATGAGTATTGTTAATGTGTAGTTACACTGCTTGTTATCTTGATAGTTTGAGTATATATAATGCCACAGGTAGAAAATAAAGTTGTCTGAGGAGCTTTACTCGCAGACCCCCTGATCCCAGCTCACTCGCTCTTTCTTTCTCTTTGTTTCCTTCTCCCTTTCCTCTTTCTTTCATTCCGGATACCCTTTTGGGTCCAAATCTCCAACATCTGGTGCCCAACGTGGGGCCCAAAGAAGTGAGTATTCCAAAACAGTATCAGGAACTGCAGAAAGGACTCCTACGAGGGTCGTGTGTGACGTCCAAAGCAGTGTGACTCGAGTCTTCTTTTAGGTAAGTAACATTTTTACAAAGTCATCAGGGTAATGGGTAATCGAACTGGATGTATGGAAGAACATTCACAAGTGTTAAAAACTTTGTTGAAAGCTAGTGGGGTGCCTGTAAAAAGTTGTGAGTTAAAAGAATTGTTTGCTTTAATACAAAAGCATTGTGGTTGGTTTCAGCCTCAGGGGCGTAATGTCTTAAATTCAAAACAGTGGAAACATGTAAAGAAAGCTTTAGGAAGAGCATATCAGAGAGGGGAATCCATTCCTTTATCTGCGTGGGCTTTGTGCCAGCAAATTGCTGCTGCCTTAGATCCTTTACAATCAGAGGAAGATGACGAAGAAGAAATTACCATATTTTCAAAACCCATAGACAAACAGAAAATGGAGGGCCTTTTGAAAGAACTAAATTCTAAGTCAAAAGGCGGAGAGTCTCCTAGCTTTAAGCCTAATCCTAGTACTAATCCTTTTATAGATAAGAAGACAACTGTCTGCTCTAATGAAATATCCAATCTCCATATATCTCATCCAGGCACTTATCCTAGCTTATATCCAGTTCAACCTACTGCACCTGTTAAGCCACCACTTGTGGCTGCCCCGACCTCAGCACCTGAATTTTTTTCAGATATGGGCAGATGCTTTACCCTATGTTAAAAAGATAGTTGTTTCCAACCCCATTCCTCAAACACCGTTGATGCGCTGTTTATTGCAAGGATCTCGACAAGGGGATCTGGAGGCCGTGCAATTCTCATCAGCTTTTCCGGTTATATCACGACCAACTTCATCAGATGCTAATAATCCTCAGGGAGGTGCTGAGTTCCATCACGAACCAATACCTTTTAAAATATTAAAGATTTAAAACAGGCTTGCGTGCAATATGGGGTTAACTCTCCATATACGTTCGGCTTAGTTTAGGGCATGGCTCAGATAGATAGATTGATTCCTTGGGATTGGAAAACGTTAGCTCGTACTGTTCTTAGCCCTGCTGAATTTCTGCAATTTAAAACGTGGTGGACCGATGAGGCTAATATGGCTGCCCGGCAAAATGCTAACCAAGACCCTCTAGTGCTTATATCGGCAGAGCAACTATTGGGAATAGGAGCTTGGGCAGGAGTTGGCAGACAAATGCAGTATGATGATGTAGCAATAGTTCAAGTCAGAATGTCCTGATTAGCAGCTTGGAGAAAAATTTCAGCCCCTAGGAAACCTATACAATCCTTTGCTAAAGTTACACAAAAAGTAAATGAGCCATATGTAGAGTTTGTAGCTAGGCTATCGGATATTATTCAAAAAACTATAGAAATTCCGGAAGCTAGAGACTTGATTTTCTTAACTCTTGCATTTGATGAAGCAAATAGTGAATGCAAAAAGGGTATTAAACCCGTTAAGGCAGCGGAAGGGTCAATACAAGACTGTATTAAGGCTTGCCAGGACATAGGTTCCACCACCCACCAGATGGCAGTATTACTTGCGGCAATAAGGGGTAATCAGAGACCCCAGGCTAAAAGAGGAAATTGTTTTAAATGTGGGAAATCTGGTCATTTTCAAAAGGATTGCAGAGCAAATTTTGCTCAGCCACAAAATAATGGGGGAGGAAAAACCCCTTCTAATCTGTGCCCTATATGTCAAAAGGGCTTTCATTGGGCTAATAAATGTAAGTCTAGATTTCATAAGAATGGCTCTCCCATTTCTCCGTTGGGAAACTGCTTTGCAGGCCTAGCTCAAGGCCCTCAGACAAACAATATGAGCCTACAAGAAAGATACCCAGTCAGCAATGGCCAGCAGCATGCATCCCAGTTTCTGAATTAAGGGCAGCTACTTGAGGGAGTGCTGCTGTTGATTTACCTTGTTCAGAAACTAAACTTACTACTCCTGCTATGGGTATGCAAACTATACTTACAAGCATAAAAGGCCCATTACCTCCTGAAACTGTTGGCTTAATTGTTGGTAGGAGTAGTTTAACTATGAAAGGACTGCTAGTACAAATTGGCATTATAGATAGTGATTATAAGGAAGAAATTAAGGTTTTGGTGCAAGCTGTTAGTCCAGTACAAGTTACTTTGGGACAATGTATAGCTCAATTATTACTCCTGCCCTAGCACAAACCTTGCACTCTTCCTTTTGATAGAAATGGGGGATTTGGGTCTACGGGGAATGAAATTTATTGGCAAGCTTTTGTAGGTAATGATCGGCCTGAAGTTACTATTACTATTAATGGAAAAGTGTTTTTGGGATTAATAGACACAGGAGCTGATGTGTCCATCATTGCTAAACAATATTGGCCTCAATCATGGACATTACAAAAAGTCCCAACAGTCTTTACTGGCATTGGCACTATGACAGATATTTATCAGAGTACCTCTATTTTTGATGTATTAGGACCTGATGGGCAAAAATCTATGCTACAACCTTATGGGGCTGATGTTGGACTTAATTTATGGGGCTGTGATTTACTTAGTCAGTGGGAAGCCTTTGTTCGCATTCCTACATTATCTGAGCAGGCAAAAGCTTTATTTATGGATATGCAGTATAACCCTAACATATGTCAAAAAGGGGATCATAGAGGACTTGGTTCTGTTACACTGAGACAGGATTCAGAGACACAAAATTTAACATAGGGGCCATTGCAATGAAGGGCATTACTATTCCCAAACCTGGCTTACAGAAGCACCAGTGTGGGTTGACCAGTGGCCCCTGCCTGTGAAAAAAACTCAATGTCCTTAATAGTTTAGTAAAAGAACAATTATCTCAGAAACATATTGAGCCCTCAGATAGTCCTTGGAATTCTCCAGTGTTTGTAATAAAAAAGAAATCTGGAAAATGGCAAATGCTAACTTCCTTAAGAGGTGTTAATAAGGTTATGAGCCCTATGGGGGCACTGCAACCAGGGGTTCCACAGCCCTCTATGATTCCTAAGAATTGGTCTTTGATTATTATAGATTTGAAAGATTGTTTCTCTACTATTACTTTGCATCCTTCTGATAAAGAGAAATTCACCTTTTCTGTTCCTGCTATAAATAATCAATCCCCTATGCAGAGATATCAGTGGTGTGTGTTGCCTCAGGGCATAATGAACAGTCCTACCATGTGTGAATTATTCCTTCATCAACCTCTACAGGTGCTAAGAAAAAGGTTTCCAAAGGCCATGATTATTCATTATATGGGTCATATATTATTTGCACATTCTTCGGACAACAAGTTACAGCAGTTGTTTCAGTATGCTGAAAAGGTGTTTAGTGAGTATGGGTTACAAATTGCCCCTGAGAAAGTTTAGCAGAATGCCCCCTATTGTTATCTAGGTATGCAAGTGGCAAATGGACAGCATACGCCCACAGAAAATACAATTGTGATGTGATAAATTAAAAACCTTAAATGACTTTCAAAAACTTCTGGGGGATATTAATTGAATTCATCCTACTCTAGGTGTTCCTAACTACCTGTTGCAGCACCTATTTCAAACTTTAGAGGGAAATCCTGCCCTCGAGTCCGAGGAAATTATTCTCAGAAGCAGAAAAATAATTAAATCTCATTGAAGAACGAATTTCACAGGGACAATTGACTCAAATAGATCCCGACAAAACCATAGAGTTGGTGATTTTTTTCCACCCCACAATCTCCTACGGCCCTGTTCTGGCAAGATGGCATATTAAAATGGGTATTTATCCCCAATAATAAACAAAAAAGATTGCAAACATATTTACAAAAACTTATTTCTATTCTTGCTAAAGGTCGATTATGGCTCATGCAACTTAAAGGGACTGATCCTGATCGAATAATATGCAGTATGTCTAATGATGAAATTAAACATCTTTATGATACAAGTACATAATAGCAAGTTGCTATTAGCAATTTTCAGGGAATTATTGATAACCATTACCCCACTTCAAAGCTGTTAACATTCTTACGGAGAACATCTTGGATTTTACCAAAAATATGTAAGTCATTTCCAATTGAAAATGCACCTAACCATTTTCACAGATGGTAGTAACAAAGGTAAAGTGGCTTATGTCACTTTTACAGAAAAGGTTTGGCAAACACCGCATACTTCTGCACAACATACAGAATTATCAGCTGTTCTCATGATCCTACAAACTTTAAAGAGCCTCTCAATATTATTTCTGATTCTGAATGTTTGCTTAACCGTTGCTCAAATTGAAACTGCTAATATCTCTGTAACTGATGAGCTTTCTCAAATGTTCCTACAATTGCAGGCACTCATTCATCAACAAGTAAATTCTCTGTACATTACCCATATTCAATCACATTCTGCTTTACCTGGCCCCTTGTCCGCACATAATGTGCAAGCTGATATTCTAGTTGGGTCTATACAGGATGCTGCCAAATATCATGCTCTAACTCATATCAATACTAAGGGATTGTGACATAAATTTCCATCTTTAACAAAATTGCAAGCATAAGATATTATAAAACATTGTTCTACCTGTGACCCCCCTCGTGTCAGCACTGTTTGATAAAGGCACTAATCCCTGAGGGCTCACTCCAAATCAAATCTGGCAAATGGATGTCACACATGTTCCAACTTTTGGTAAACTAAAATATGTTCATGTTTGTACTGATACTTATTCTCATTTTCTCTGGGCTACAGTGCACAGTGGGGAAAGATCTTGTCATGTTTGTTCACATTTGTGATCTGCCTTTGCAGTTATGGGATGCCCTGCAGAAATCAAAACTGATAATGGTCCAGCTTATTCTGGCAAACAGTTTGCAACATTTTGCTCTAAATATTCCATTGCTCATGTCACAGGAATTCCTTATAATCCTACAGGTCAAGCCATAGTTGAACGGTCACATCATACATACCCTTAAGCAAATGTTATTAAAACAAAAAGGGGGAGATGATGGCATTATAGTACCAAAGGACCAATTGGCAAAAGCTTTATTTACTTTAAATTTCCTTAATGTATATGATTCAATAACGCCTGCTGAATGGCATTATGCACTGAATAAGAATAAAGGAAAGGTATTGTGTGACTCAACTGAATATGAGCCAATATATTGGAAAGATGTACTAACTAACACTTGGCAAAAGGGAAAGGTTAAAGTATGGGGGCGAGGATATGCTCTTGTCATTACAGAAGATGGGGAACAAATTTGACTGCCAGCTCAACGGATTAAACCACGGATAGAGGAGAAGAAAGAGAATTTTGACAATGATTTCTCCTCTCCTGATCATATTAATGGTAACTCTGGGTCATGCAGGTGAAAATCATACTTATTGGGCATATATTCCTAACCCACCTCTAGTACATGCTCTAACACGTAGAGACCCATCATTTCCTATATTTTTGAATAAAACATATGTGTTTCCTGGGCCTATAGATGATAAAGTTAACCCTTAAAACCTGATGACGAAGGGAAGAAAATATATAATCTTACCCTTCCTTTTGATCATAGACCATTATGTATTGGAAAAAGTCCCCCTTGTTTGCAAACAAAAAATCAGACTATGGTTATCATGAAAAGTAATGGTACCAAATTATTAATAACTTTGTTTCCCTCGTATAATTCTTTTGTCACTAAAAAGCAAAATTTTAATTGTCCACCCTGAGAACCTGAAGAGAAAGAGGGATGGCAGGAATGTCATATAGGAAGAGGACCTGCCATTTTTAATGATTCCTATAGAATAGTGTGGGAAAGTGCTCCTATGGAGATCCCCAAAGAATATACCGGCAGATTTATATGGTATGGACTTAGCAACAAAGGGTCAATGAGTTAGTAATACACAATATCCTTTTTCACAATCTCTATTCTTGGGTGAACAAGTGGTACATACTAACAATTTTACTATTTGGAAATGTAAAGGAAAATGGTTACCAACCCCTTAGATTAATGACACCTATAATCTTTTTTCTTTTTTTTAAAAAAAGATTTATTTATTTATTTCTCTCCCCTTCCTTCCCACCCCGGTTGTCTGTTCTCTGTGTCTGTTTGCTGCATCTTGTTTCTTTGTCTGCTTCTGTTGTTGTCAGCGGCACAGGAATCTATGTGTCTATTTTTGTTGTGTCATCTTGTGTCAGCTCTCCGTTTGGGCAGTGCCATTCTTAGGCAGGCTGCACCTTCTTTTGCGCTGGGCAGCTCTCCTTATGGGGTGCACTCCTTGTGCGTGGGGCTCCCCTGCGCCGGGGACACCACTGCGTGGCACAGCACTCCTTGCGCGCATCAGCACTGCACATGGGCCAGCTCCACACGGGTCAAGGAGGCCCGGGGTTTGAACCGCAGACCTCCCATGTGGTAGATGGATGCCCTAACCACTGGGCCAAGTCCGTTTCCCTATAATCTTAATATACATAAAAACTTATGGAAAGTATTTCTTGGAATTGCCCCTACTTATGAATGGATTGGTAATTACAGTCAAACAGGTCAATATCTACAATTAAATCAAACCTATCAATTCAAAGCATGTGTCAGGGATCCTTCGTATTCATTACTGGAAAAATAACTATAAAAGATAATGCCTTGTTTTATAAAAATGGTGCCTTGTATACATGTCTGTCAGAAAGTGTGTTGCAGGACGGAGACACCATCGCAATGGGTGGAAGACAACAAGGTATATGGATTCCCGTTCAAATGAACTGAATAGGGCAGTCATCACTTGAAAGTCAGCTGTTGCTTCACATGGTGCAAAAAATCCTGAAATGGACAAAAAGATTTGTTGGACTCCTAACAATTAGTATAATGGGACTGATTGGAATCATCATAGCTGCTGCAATCGCTGCTGTAGCTTTGCATGAGACTGTTCAGACTCAATAATACATGCATGATTGACATAAAAATGCTA